>NC_141699.1:810540683-811854683 GCF_964263255.1 Lissotriton vulgaris
TCTTTTGCTTTTATCCTTTTGCTCTTGGGTTTCGAGGGGGGGGAGTTCGGGGCTGTGCTGGGACGGGGGGGTGATTTGAAACTGTTGTCTTGGAACGTTAATGGTCTGGGTGATAGGATCAAACGTGGTGTTGTACTTCAATTTATTAGACGTCATTCCCCTGATATAGTTCTGCTACAGGAGACCCATTTGATAGGGAATGCTTGTAAGGCTCTTGATAGACAAGGTAATCGGTTGGTAGCGCACGCTGGGTTCACATCGGGCTCCAGAGGAGTCGGCATAATGGTGTCATGATTCCGTATGAAGTCTCCATTGGGGGGCTCCAATGTTATTCTGGCGCTATTCGCCTTAAAAAACCCACCCCTTTCCCGTGCACCTGCACTCCAAAAGAATGTATCATGAGGGTAATTGTGTTTGTGAATACTGAATGTTAACGTTATGACATTGAATGCTTTTAATTGTGATGCCTTGAGTATTTCTAGCATCTAATAATGTTTATTATCGTTTTTGTCATGCCTTTTGATGTCTGAATTCACCTTGCCCTTAGTTTGGTAAACATGCCAGCTTGCTTAGGAACAACAGCAGCCAAACTGTTCACTCGTGTGCACCTCTGTTTAATCAGGCCGGGTGCACGCATACGTGGGGTGCGGCTGGGTGAGGTCAGGTATTTAAACCGCACCCAGCCTTCTGGAAGGCGCTTTGCCTTCCGCCTGCTTAAGAGAAAGGACATGCTCTGCACCCACGCTTGAGGAGACGACAGCTTACCTGATTTATGACCCCAGAGTTTCAGTCTTCGAACTTCGACATCCTCTTGAAGATAAAAGCCCGGCATCTTCTTTTCTGCATCGGAAATCTGCAAAGACAAAAGATAAGTGAAATAACTTTTTAGTAAAAGGCGCCCTTCGCAAGAAAGGTTACTGGAACAATTTTTGGAACTATTATTCAAGAGAAATCCTACAAGACTTTTGGAAGCTAACTTAAGATTTGTTTTAGGTACTTAGGAATTAGAGTTAGTTAAAGAAAAGGTCAAAAGGTGATTTCTGCAATTTGGAAAGGCGTCATTTCTGAATGTTGTACTTGTTCTTTCTTGCAATGTAAAACCTTTATTTTTAGACTAAAGACACAGAGCAGAAGACACAGATTTTAAAACTAAGTAAGTGAAGAAGGGAGAAAGGCCTTTTGTTTCTTAAGGTAGAAGGGGGTTTCACGACAAGAGGAAGGGTAGGAAAATACTTAAACTATTCTTTTGTTATTTACAGAATTCTCTTCAAAGGCTCGAATTCACAACAAGACAACAAGACAGGGCAACTGAAATCACCTGACAAGACTGACCAACAAGACAAGAAAGACATACTGGACGAAGGACAGACAACAGCTGATCGCAGGTAGGCGAGAGTTTGTACATCTAGAGAGAGAGTAGTAGGTACAGAAGTAGTGTTAAATCACCAGATTCAGAATAAGAGGTAAAACCGAGATTCCTTGTTGTTTCGCAGGTCGACAGCAAGAACATCTACGTCCAGTACCGGCCCTCCTCCCCTTAGTCTAGCTCATATCTTGTAGTGTCTATACTTCCTCCAGGAAGGGGTTAGTCTCTAGGGAGGTTGGTCCCTTGCGTCCCTGCGAATTCACTACTCGTCTCATATCAAGACAAGGTAAGGGACGACGTTTTATTGTTCTGACAGAAGGCAAAGCCCACGTTGAATAATTCACCTGGACGCAATGGACCAAGTTTCTCTTCAAGATATAGCTGCCATGTTAAATTAGTTAAAACAGGAAAATGAAGCCTTGCGTAGAGATATGGCTTCTCTTCAACATACAGTCCAACAGCAAAAGACAATTTTAAAGCCAGCCACTTTTCAGGGAGGAGCTTCTTCTTCTGATGCTCAAACTCAGATTCAAGTAATCACACCAGTTCCTACGCCCTTAGATCAACCTGAGAGGTTTTACGGAGACCCAAACAAATTTACCATCTTTCTAAATCAGTGCCATTTACATTTTTTGGCCAAAACCACAGCTTTCCCAGATGATTCCTCCAAGGTAGCTTTTATGTTATCCTACTTAGGAGGGGATGCAGCCTTGTGGTCTGTCCCCTTGGTAGAAAGAGACGATCCGGTTTTATATAATTTTAGAGCTTTCGAACGGTCTTTAAAAAAGATATTTGCAAAACATGTCTTTGTTCAATCGGCTGACAGTGAGCTTTTAAATTTAAAACAGGGTTCGTCTGATTTACTACACTATATATCCGTATTCAATCGTTTGGTTCTAGAAGCTGATTGGCCAAATGAAAAAAGGGTGTCCTTATTCTACCGTGGTTTGAGGGACGAGCTCAAGGACATGGTAACCCAAGTCCTAGAACCTCCAGAAGAAATTAGTGAATTCATTGACCTGGTAGTAAAATTAAATCATAGGCTGTCTGAAAGGAAAGGAGAAAGAGGAAGATTGGACCATAAGGTAATGTTTCAAAAAGAAAGAGTCCTGACTCCTCGTGATACAACCCAAAAGGTAGATCTAGTAGAACCCATGCAAATAGGGTCTATTCGAGCACCCTTAACAAAAGAGGAAAAGGAAAAAAGACGAAAATTAAATCAATGTCTTTATTGTGGGAAGACTGGACATTTCGTAAAAGAATGTCCTTCCAAACCAAATAAGGGGAAGTCTAAGACTGCAGATGTAGCTTTAACATCAGAAGGAACGGAAAACTAGAACGCTCGATAAAGGAAGAGGTCAGTTTATCGAGCGTGTGTTCCAGTTCGGCCTCAACTGTCCCACCCAAGGGGTGTCGACACTTTTGTGTAATAGTAGAGTTAAAAAGTTTAGCCAATCCAGTGAGTCCTAGGAAAGTAGAAGCAATCATCGATTCAGGAGCTACAGGAAATTTCATTGACACACAATTTTTGAAACTTTTAGGGTTCAACTCAATTCTAAAAACTCATCCTGAAACTGTTAGAGCTGTAGACGGTAAGGAACTGACTTCTGGACCCATAAATAAGCAAACCGAGGTCCTACTTATGGACAGTTCTCCTATCCATAGAGAAAGAATTATTTTTGATGTTATTGACGCTCCTCAATTTAAACTCATTTTGGGACTCCCTTGGCTTGTTTTACACAACCCTAATATTGACTGGCAGGCAAGAACCCTGACTTTTAGATCTCACCATTGTTTGAGTCAATGTTTTTTGTTAGACAGGCCAGAAGACTCAATTCAAGGCTTTGATTTTACCGCAGACTCTCCTAGTATCTTGCTCCTAGAGGGAGTGCCTACTGAATATTCAGACTTACTGGATGTGTTTGATAAAAAAAAGGCTAACACTCTTCCCCCCCATAGGGATTTTGATTGCAGGATAGATCTCGTGCCTGGGGCAACCTTGCCATGTAGTAGAATCTATGCCTTGACCGAGAAAGAAAACGAGCACTTGCGAGAATACCTGGACGAGTATCTCGCTAATGGGTTCATTAGGCACTCAAAGTCTCCAGTATCATCTTCTCTTTTTTTTATTCCGAAACGTGGAGGGGAATTAAGAACGTGCATTGATTATAGAGCCTTAAACAATGTCACAATTAAGAACAGGTACCCCTTGCCTCTCATTCCAACTCTCCTAGATCAAGTTAAAAATGCAACCATTTATACAAAATTGGATTTGCGCGGAGCTTACCATCTTGTCAGAGTCCGAAAAGGCGATGAGTGGAAAACTGCATTTCGTACCAAATTTGGCCTTTACGAATATCAAGTCATGCCTTTCGGACTCTGCAACGCTCCTGCAGCTTTTCAATTTTTCATAAATGAGGTGTTGCATGAATTTATTGACATTTGCTGTGTGGTCTATATAGACGACATCTTGATTTACTCTCATTCTAAGGACGAACACGTACAGCAAGTTCGCGCCATTCTTCAGAAACTGCTTTTAAATTCATTATACGTGAAATTAGAAAAAAGTCTTTTTCATGTGTCTAAGGTAGATTTTTTGGGATACATTATTAGTCCCTCAGGCATAGAAATGGACCCAAAGAAAGTGGAAGCCGTGACTTCTTGGCCTCGACCCTCATCAGTAAAACAGATACAAAGTTTTCTAGGATTCGCGAATTTTTATCGTAGATTCATTCAAAATTTTTCACAAACTATAACTCCCATTACCAAACTACTGCGAAAAGGAGTGAAATTTGATTGGACCGAATCCGCCGATCAGGCCTTTCATGACTTAAAAGAAAAGTTTACGTCAGCTCCCATTTTGAGTCACCCAGATCCAAAACTCCCATTCATTGTTGAGGCGGATGCTTCCCAGTTTGCTTTAGGAGGGATTCTGTCGCAACGACATATAGAAACTGGTCAAATGCATCCCATTGCCTATTTCTCTAGGAAAATGTCCCCTGCAGAATTAAATTACGCAATTGCTGATAAGGAATTATTAGCTATAAAAGCAGTGTTCGAAGAATGGCGTCACTACTTGTTAGGTGCACGTCACCCCATCACAATCTATACTGACCATAGGAACCTGCAAGCTTTACAAAAGGTGAAAGCCTTATCAGCCAGACAGCTAAGATGGTCTCTGTTCTTCAACGACTATAATTTTGTTATAACTTACCGTCCTGGAAAGGAAAATTTAAAAGCTGATGCATTGTCTCGTTTAGGAGAAAGTAGTTTTGAACTAGAAACTGTTGTTCAACCTGTGTTACCTACTACTTGTTTTCAAGCTTGCTTATCAGTCAAAAGCATTACTGATGGAATACTGATTGAGCAAAAGAAAAAGAGTCTTGAAGAATGGAAAAAAGAGTACCCGTATCTTCAAGAGAAAGACAAGCTTCTTTATGTACATGATCTTGTCATGGTTCCTACAAAGGCCCTCCAGGAGTCAATTATCCACCTTCTTCAAGACACCCCTCTCTCAGCTCATCCGGGAATTGCCAAAACTTACGAACTAATCAAGAGACAATTTTGGTGGCCTACAATGTTCAAAGATGTTCAATTGTATGTAACCACATGCAGTGTTTGTATCCAAAATAAGCCCTCACATCAACCTCCTAGTGGTTTGTTAACACCCCTTCCTATTCCACCTCAACCTTGGCATTCTATCTCTTTAGATTTTATTGTAGAACTTCCTTCAACACAAAGAGGGGACACTACGATTCTCACAGTAGTGGATCAGTTTTCACGTATGGCACATTTCATTCCACTGAAAAGACTTCCAACAACTATGGAATTAGCAAGAATTTTGATTACACATGTCATACGTTTACATGGAATTCCATCAGTAGTAATTTCAGACAGGGGGTCTCAATTTATATCTCAGGTTTGGAAGAATTTAAGTTCTCTTCTCCAAATGGAAATTCGTTTGTCGTCTAGTTACCACCCCCAAACTGATGGGCTAACTGAACGCACAAACCAAACCATTGAACAATACCTGCGTTGCATGTTGACCTCTGTTTCAGGAGATTGGTTTGATCTCTTAAGTACTCTGGAATTTGCATACAATAATTCAGAACATTCTTCCACAAACATGTCTCCTTTTTTTTGTAATTATGGCTTCCACCCTAAAAGCTTTCCTGAAGACATTAAGATTCTAAATACAGTTCCAGCAATCCATGATTATATTTCTGGTTTGTCTTCTATTCATGAGGAAGCTCGGTACAATTTGGCTAAAGCAAAAGAATCCCAAAAAAGGGCTGCTGATAAACACAGAAGTGAACAACCCCAGTACAATCCTGGAGACAAGGTTTGGCTAAGCACAAGAAATTTGACCATAAAAGGAACTAAGAAATTTAATCCCAGGTTTATAGGTCCATTTCCCATTGTAAAGATCATCAACCCGGTTTGTGTAAAGTTACTCCTTCCTCAGAAATATCGGATTCATCCTGTATTCCATGTGTCCTTAATTAAACCTTTTGATCCTCAAACTCGGTTAATTCGACCTCCTTCTTCTGTCTTAATTGATGGTAATCCAGAATATGAAGTCAAAAAGGTTCTGGATTCCAAGAGAATCAGAGGCAAACTCTTCTATTTGGTAGATTGGAAGGGGTATGGCCCTGAGGAAAGATCATGGGAACCAATCGCTCATTTACAAAATGCTCCGAGGGTTCTGAGGTCTTTTCATATGCAGAACCCTTCCAAACCAAAGCCTATTGCAACAGTTTTAGGGGGGATCTTGAGGAGGGAGTACTGTCATGATTCCGTATGAAGTCTCCATTGGGGGGCTCCAATGTTATTCTGGCGCTATTCGCCTTAAAAAACCCACCCCTTTCCCGTGCACCTGCACTCCAAAAGAATGTATCATGAGGGTAATTGTGTTTGTGAATACTGAATGTTAACGTTATGACATTGAATGCTTTTAATTGTGATGCCTTGAGTATTTCTAGCATCTAATAATGTTTATTATCGTTTTTGTCATGCCTTTTGATGTCTGAATTCACCTTGCCCTTAGTTTGGTAAACATGCCAGCTTGCTTAGGAACAACAGCAGCCAAACTGTTCACTCGTGTGCACCTCTGTTTAATCAGGCCGGGTGCACGCATACGTGGGGTGCGGCTGGGTGAGGTCAGGTATTTAAACCGCACCCAGCCTTCTGGAAGGCGCTTTGCCTTCCGCCTGCTTAAGAGAAAGGACATGCTCTGCACCCACGCTTGAGGAGACGACAGCTTACCTGATTTATGACCCCAGAGTTTCAGTCTTCGAACTTCGACATCCTCTTGAAGATAAAAGCCC
The DNA here is from genome assembly GCF_964263255.1 of Lissotriton vulgaris. Lineage (NCBI taxonomy): Eukaryota > Metazoa > Chordata > Amphibia > Caudata > Salamandridae > Lissotriton > Lissotriton vulgaris. The sequence goes on from NC_141699.1 coordinate 810,547,377, forward strand.
GGCATCTTCTTTTCTGCATCGGAAATCTGCAAAGACAAAAGATAAGTGAAATAACTTTTTAGTAAAAGGCGCCCTTCGCAAGAAAGGTTACTGGAACAATTTTTGGAACTATTATTCAAGAGAAATCCTACAAGACTTTTGGAAGCTAACTTAAGATTTGTTTTAGGTACTTAGGAATTAGAGTTTGTTAAAGAAAAGGTCAAAAGGTGATTTCTGCAATTTGGAAAGGCGTCATTTCTGAATGTTGTACTTGTTCTTTCTTGCAATGTAAAACCTTTATTTTTAGACTAAAGACACAGAGCAGAAGACACAGATTTTAAAACTAAGTAAGTGAAGAAGGGAGAAAGGCCTTTTGTTTCTTAAGGTAGAAGGGGGTTTCACGACAAGAGGAAGGGTAGGAAAATACTTAAACTATTCTTTTGTTATTTACAGAATTCTCTTCAAAGGCTCGAATTCACAACAAGACAACAAGACAGGGCAACTGAAATCACCTGACAAGACTGACCAACAAGACAAGAAAGACATACTGGACGAAGGACAGACAACAGCTGATCGCAGGTAGGCGAGAGTTTGTACATCTAGAGAGAGAGTAGTAGGTACAGAAGTAGTGTTAAATCACCAGATTCAGAATAAGAGGTAAAACCGAGATTCCTTGTTGTTTCGCAGGTCGACAGCAAGAACATCTACGTCCAGTACCGGCCCTCCTCCCCTTAGTCTAGCTCATATCTTGTAGTGTCTATACTTCCTCCAGGAAGGGGTTAGTCTCTAGGGAGGTTGGTCCCTTGCGTCCCTGCGAATTCACTACTCGTCTCATATCAAGACAAGTTAAGGGACGACGTTTTATTGTTCTGACAAATGGTTAAATCCTCCCTGCCCCTTGAAATCGATGAAGTTGCCCTCGACGATAGGGGCCGGTATGCTGCTGTCTCTGGGCGGTGGGAGGGGAAGCTGCTTACAATTGTTACTGTTTATATTCCCCCGGGGCTCCAGACTACCATGTACGCCGATCTTGGAAGGACTCTCCTAGGACTTCCGGATGGTATCCTTATACTGGGTGGAGATTTCAATTCGGTGGTCTCGGATGAGTGTGACCGGCTACCCCTCAGGGTTCTTCCGGCGTCTCAGTTGTGGCTGCCTGAGTTGCTTGAGACTCTCGGGCTGGTGGATGTCTGGCGGATGTTGAATCCCACGCAAACTCAATACACTTTCCACTCTGGAGCCCACGGCAGCCTCTCGAGGATTGACTACTTTCTGATGTTGGCTGCTCATCCCCCCTTGGTGCATGGGGTTCGTCATCTTCCCAGGGGCATCTCTGATCATTCCCCCTTGATGCTTGAGGTTTCGGTGGGATATTTTGGTGGGAGTAGGATTCCCCCCATCCATCCTTGGCATTTTAGGAACCCCAAGCTCCGTTCTGAACTTCTCAAGGCTATTGACTGTTATTTTAATGAGAATGAGGGGTCCGTCTCTTCCCCTATTTCCTTGTGGGAGACCTTCAAGACTGTAGTAAGGGGATCTGCACTGTCCTTCATTGCTGCTGATAAGAAGGCCAAGAGAGAAAACTTGTTAGTCCTTGAGGCCGAAATTACCTCGCTTGAAAGTAAATTGGGTGGTGACGATACCCCCGCAATCTTGCACTCCTTAGCGCTGAAACAGGCTGATTATAGGGCCCTGGTGACCGATGCTGCTAAGGTTATGCACAGGAATCAACTGGGCAGGCTCTATGATGTGGGAGATAAGGCTAGTAAGTTACTGGCATGGTTGGATAAGTCTGAGAGAATGAGTCGTGTGGTGCCAGTGATCACCCGTGTGACTGGGTAATGCGTGTCTGACCCAGGTGAGATTGTTGAATGCTTTGTGGACCATTTTCAGACAGTATACCGATCGGTGAGTGATAGAGACGAGTTTGACGAGTTTGACTCCTGCTTGCTTCTGCTCGATACTGCGCTGCCCTGTGTGTCGGAAGAGGATAGATCCGCTTTGGATGCGCCCATAACGGTGGATGAGGTTGCTATCGCTATAAGGTCTTTGCTTTCGGGTAAGGCTATGGGGCCGAATGGTCTACCCATCGAGCTCTATAAGCTACGGCCTGATAAGATGGCGACCCATCTGCGCAATATGTTCATTGATGCCTTTGAGGCTGGTCTCCTTCCCCTTGATCAGCGTTTGGCCACTATAGTCGCTATCTACAAGGAGGGTAGGCCTCGTGATCATTGCACTTCTTATTGCCCTATTTCGTTGCTTAACGCTGAGCCTAAAATCCTGGCTAAAGTCCTAGCGAATCGCTTGCTAACAGTGATCTGTGACCTGATCCATCCGGATCAGTCCGGTTTCATTCCTCATCGGAATACGGCGCTTAATCTTTGCAGACTCCACGGTGTTCTCGCGAGAGCTGGGACGCTGACTGAACCCGCCATCTTGGCCTCGCTGGATGCTACTATGGCCTTCGAAACTATCGAGTGGCCTTATTTGTGGGCGGCCCTCTCGAAGTTTGGTTTTGGTCCTAACTTTATTGCGTGGGTGCAGCTCCTGTATGAACGTCCAATGGCCCAGGTAGTTGTTAATGGTCTCTGGATCGTTCCCGCTGGGGCGCGGCACCCGACAGGGTTGCCCGCTCTCCCCCCTCCTCTTTGCTTTGTCATTGGAACCGTTGGCTGCGTGGCTTCGGTGGGAGCCTTCGATTAAAGGGATCCGGTGGGCCCCGGATCTTGAGGATCGCGTCTCTCTCTACGCAGACGATATGCTTCTTTACTTCACTTCCCCTCAGAAGTCCCTTAACGTGCTCTTTGATGTTCTCACCTCCTTTGGGAAGAACTCGGGGTTCGTAATTAACTGGACTAAATCCTGTATATATGTGATAGCCGGGGTGCTGCCTCCGCTACCCCGTAGATTCCCGATCCAGGTGGCGGAGACTGGGTTCAAGTATTTGGGAATTTTCATTTCCCTGGACCCCTCTGTACGTTATGACCGCAATCTATATGTTCCTCTTCGGCGCCTTAAACTAGACGTCCAGCGGTGGCGCGGCTTGCCCTTGTCCCCAGTGGGACGCGCAGCTCTTTTCAAAATGATGTCCCTCCCTAGATTCCTGCAGAATTTCTTTGACCCTGTTCCCTCTAGCTACTTTCGTGAGGTTGAGGGGCTCCAGAGACGATTGATTTGGGACGGACGGGCTCGTATCTCCCTATCTAAACTCACGTTGCCATGGTATGATGGTGGAATAGCCCTTCCGGACATCAAGCGCTACTACTGGGCCTCACAGTTGAGTGCGGTCAACCATGTGACGTATTCCCCGGGCCCCGTCCCTGCCTTCGCAATGGACAAATTACTGTTGCTGGGTGGCAACTTTAACAGGGCTTTGTATTCAAAGGAGCCATTCCGACTTCTGACTGGACCTACAAAATGTGCTGTGCGTGCGTGGAGAGATGCGACTGTGGCTACGGGCTGGGGTGATAAGATGACACGGCTGACTCCATTGTATCACTCTGAGAGATTGGGCAGCCTGTGGCGGTCGAAAGGGTTTGATAGATGGGATATGATCGGTATTAGCAAGGTGGAGGATCTTTGGTCCAAGGGCACAGTTAAGTCCTTTGAGGCCCTTAAGGTGGAGTCCCAGCTTGACGACAGGGAGTATTTTCGATATCTTCAGGTGTGTCACGCTCTGATCTCTGTGTTCCCTCCTGGGACGGAGATCCCCCAGTCGTCTCTGCTTGAGGATCGTATTCTGGATGGCCACGTGCCTGACAGTACGATTTCCTTGATCTATAAAAAGCTTATTAATACCAGAGCTGATCTTCTGGTGCGGCTTCGGGCCTCCTGGACTGTGGACGACCTCGAACTGGACGACGAGGATTGACAGATAGCGATCGCCTCCCCTAAAGAGGTGGCTATTACAGCTCGCCTTCGTTTTGTGCAATTGAAGATCCTCCATCGAGTTTACATGACTGGTACGCGTCTGGTTCGAATGGGATACTCGAGTGATGGGCTGTGTAAGCGTGGCTGTGGCATGAGCGGCACCTTTCTCCACATCATTTGGGAATGTCCGGTGATCTCCGCTTTTTGGTCCAGAGTGCATGATATTATGGGGCGGGTCACCGGGGTCTCTCTTTTGCCTGAGGCGCGTCGTTGCCTGCTTAATGTCTGGGAGCCTACGGACTGCACGGCTGCTCAGACCTTTTGGGTAACTCTTGGCAACATGGTTGCCAAGAGGGACAAAGCTCAACTCTGGGGTTCTCATGGACCGCCTGGGATAACAGCCTGGAAGGGAAACATGGACTGGTGCATGTTTCGGGAGAAGACGGTCTATGAGGCTCGGGCCGTCCCAGGAAGTGGGGCAGGATTTGGTCACAGTGGAATGAGTACCGTGGAGATATCTGCACACCTCCACTCGAATACACCGCTGATCTCCCTTCATCCCCGTAATTGACGTTCCTGAGGACTGACTAATAAAACTTCTTTGTGATCCTTTTCACCATCCCCCCGCCCCTCGATAGTAGTCACTAAATTGTTTGGACACTGACTTCCTCCTCCTCTCCACCCCGCACCCTGGATATTGCTCTTACCATGTGAGTGTTTGTGATGTTTGTTCTTGTTTTCATCAAAATTTATAAAAACGAAACCTGGTCGATCCTTTCTTTATGGTGCTTTGATGCCAGTGCACCGATATGTTGTGATTTATGGCTTCGGTGTTTTAATGTGTTGTCTGGTATCCAGACTTTTTGTCATAGCGGCCGGCCCGATTGGGTTGTAGGCAGACGCTGTGTACTGTGCAATCTGAAAATAAAGGTTTACATTTTTTTTTTTAAAGTATATGCAAATTCGCGATTTTTTTATACGCAAACTTAACATGAGGAAAATTTTTGATTCAGATATTTGGAACTGTCTTTACTCTGTAAAGAATAAATCATTAATTAGCGAGGGTTATAAATGCCTTAATTCCTATAAGGCGGATTACTGTGTGAAACTTGCTATGAAATGGAGCATAAGATTGGGTACTAACATAACTGCTAATAAGTTATCTGCTTCTATTTGTAGTATTAATAAAGCACGTGCAGTCCCTGCGTCACTTTATGGAGCCGAATTGTGGGGCCTGGGCAAAGTGGATTTACTGAGCAAGGCTGAAAACGAATTCATTAAAGATCTCCTTGCCATTCCATCGAGTAGTCCGACTATCCCAGTGCTCATGGATGCTGGCTGTAAAGCAATAGGGGAACAGGCCCGTCTTCGACCCCTCTTGCTCTGGGCTCGCCTGTGGAGGGTTCCGGAGCTAAAACCTTATGCCGATGGCCTAGCTGAGGTGATGCACTCCGACGGTTGGCACAGCATTAAATGGCTGAAGGACATTAAACATCTTTTAGGGGACCTAGGCCTGGACTCCTGCTGGCATAGCCACTCCGCTCCCCCGAAGGAGACCTTAAAAAAACTTTTTTGGGAGTGGGTCCGTGTGAAGCGCATCAGTAATCAGCAGCACTGCAAAACCACCGCAGCTTTTCTGTTGATAAAAGATGTCGTCGCCTACGAGCCGCACATGGACATAATAACAATCACCATGGACCGGTCCCTGTACATCAAATTCCGGCTAGGAACTCTACCCTTGGCCGACCTCTGTTCCAGGTGGAATAAATCCCAGCCCTCATCACGCTATTGTGCTCTTTGTCCCGATAAACCAGAGACGGTGCCACACTTTCTTTTCGAATGCCCGGACTATGGTCGCCCCAGATCACGTTGGCTTGGACCTATCTGCAGAGAATTGGGTACCCGCCAGTTCTCTGTCGCCCTTCGGATTCTTTTAACCAATACAGCCCCTCCTATTGTTTGTGCCGTTGCCAAGTTTTTAAAATGGGCTTGGTTGATTAGACTTAGAAGACTGTCCATATCAATTTAATCCTTTCTTTAACTAATTTATGCTGATCAAATGTTTTTACTCCCTTATCTAATGTACAGTCATACTTTTTTCGACATGCTGTTTTTATCTTTTGTACTGCTTTTATGATATATGCATATCGAAATAAAGCAATCAACCAACCAACCAGTATTAATAATTTAGTACAGTCTTCCAGTCTAAGGCTTCAATTATATAAAACCATATGCCTTTTATACTATACACCACAAAGAATATCAAAATGGTCCCGAAATAGCCCAATAACCGACCGGTCTAAATGTCCCAAATGCGATCAAATAACAGCTGATCTAGAACATATGCTTTTTCTGTGTCCAGTACTGTCTGAGTTTTGGTCTGGACTTGAAAATGTTCTGGATCAAAAACTTGTTACATTTTCTCCCCTTACTGTAACAATGGTACTATTAGGTATCCAACCATTAAATAGCCCACAGACAGATTTAATAACGACTTTACTCTTGTGTGCTAGATTGACTTTCGCTAGGGCATGGATATCTCCGAAACCACCTCACATTTTGGAATGGTGGTCTTTGGTCAAAGAAACTTAGACCATGAAGTCCGCAATAGCTAAAATAAGGGGAGGGCGATCATTAATGAAATTGGATAGAATTTGAGGGACCTTTCTTTAATCTCTGTTTAACATCTCAGATGGCCCATGATTGTTAATGTCAAAAATGTATTTGTAATTGATTATCCTCTTTCCGCTCGGTTAAATCTTATATGTGTATGGATTTGACATTATTATAGTATTTACTTTATTTTTTGTTTTTTTAATTTGCTAAAATCTATGTTGTAAATTTTGTTCAAGTATTTTCAAGTATTTTCTCATGTTGTTAATAAAAATATTCCAAAAAAAAGGAAAATCTAGCTCATTAGTATGATAGATCCTGGAAAAAATTAAAGCGGCGTAACAACTGCCTACCCAATTGTGGGTAGCTTGAAATAGGTGGATTAGATTAGAGAACGTTTTCCCTATTACTAAATAATTATCCTCAAACTCACTCCATCCCAACTTCTCAACTGTTGCATTTTCCTCTGGCTGCTGTATTCTGCAAAATGACCCACTCCTGATGAGTTCAATGCTTAATTAAGGGGGCAGTTTCTTCAAGATCTCTTTACCTTTCCCAATAATATGCGCAACACTAGGCTTTCCTCCTCTTCTTTCTTCACCTATTCTTATTCTTTCATTCAATTCATCTACAAACACCCTGTAATCTTGGTTAACTTTGCAATTTACGTCATGCAGCTATTATTAGTGAAGCTCAGGTTAGTAACAAAGGTAAAGAATTTCATCATGTGCTCACACTGATCCCTTGATTGTGACCCATTTATGAAAGAAAAAAATGTGTTAGTAGGCCGCAACTACAGATTTTCTCAATTGGCAATCGGCACATTTTCTAAAGAATCATTAAAGTCAGAATAAAACAGTTTAACAACAGAGGTAGGTGGAAATAAGCTGCTTCTTTAGAGCAGACAAAACAGTCCTCCCCGCCATGATTTTTACATATTGAGGCAACATCTGGTAATATTTATTATAACTGTACACGCTCTTGTGCTGTGGAAGGTATAAAACCTTACTCTTGGACAAGGGAGGGCTGGCTATAGGGGTGCAGGTAAAATTGTTTGAAATGTGAGAATTATCCCCTTCCAGTATTTAAACATCCAACAGTCATCAAAACACAGAAGCAGATATTGCAACTGCCAATCTTGCAAATATAACTTTGCAGGATGACTGAACCATGTTTAGCAGAAATCAGATCAAGGAAACTTCTAATAGAGGGTTAGTCTTCTAGTTATTATCCTATTGTCTGTACCATATCCCGAATTCTACCAGGATTTTAATTCTGGGTTAACTGGAGGAAAAAAGCAGCTATCGTCCTCAGACCATGATCCTAGCTCCCTATTCATCCTTCTGACGTTTGTCAGTTGTCAATGTGAAGAGGTCTTCATCACCACAAGTCCTTAATCTCAGAGAGGATCATCTGAGTCAGTAAGACTGTCATCTGTATCAAATTTGATTTTTCCAAGGTACAACCTGTCTGGACCTGAATATTTTCGATTGGTCTTTCTCTCTCTTTTACATTGTTTAGTATTACTCAGCTCTATATCTACATCTGGGATATTGATCAGGTCCAATTGTCCTTGTTACTCTAACTCATGTCTTCCTTAATTGTCTTTGGTCTTGTATTGGTTGCCAGCAGTCACTTTCTAGAGGTGGTAGTTTTTGGATAACCTTCCTTTGCAGTGCTTGAGATTTCTGGCTCTTATGGGACTGATTCATTCGCTGAGGTGTAGCTTCCCTGCTCTGCGCCAGCTTCCACTCCTTGGGGAAGTTGCTGCAGCAACTTGTTCTCAGCCTTCCACAAAGTTTCACTGTTCCAATGTATGCATATCCTCAATCCAGTTGTTGGTGTCACACTGGTTGCTGGAATGGCAGCATTCCCATCAGTCTGGTGCTGTATGCTGCTCATCTGATGGAGATGACAGATATGTGGCCTTTTCCTCCTCATCCTCTTCTGAAGCATCAGATAACTCAAACATGGGGTGACTCAAGAAATTGGCAGATGTTGGGTTCACTTCTTCCTTTTTGTACCTTCCCTTTTTGGTTTTGGAGGCGTGTATCCAATTTGGCGGACCAGTGAACTTGCCAGCAGTGTTAGTGACCAGGATCACATTGTAGGGTCCGCACTAGGGCTTTTCCAGACAGGACTTGCGGATGCATTTCTTGATGTGGACCCAGTCACCGGGGTTCAAGTCATGCCCTGGGCATTCTCAGACAGCTAGAGTAGTGATTTCGACCTGATGAGAAACAGAACGCACAACATCAAGCAATCCTTTGCAGCACTCGAGGACAATGTGATCTGTGATCTTCACAAGGATAGTTGCCAAAACAAAAGGGTATCCGCAATGCTCTCCCTATCAGCACTTTATGCAGCGATAATCTGATTCTGATACAAGGACTACTTCAGATAATCATGAGCACTAAAAGAAGGAAGTTAGGCCCTTCAAGTAATGTAGAGGTGCAAGCTTTAGCCAATTTAGCTTTGATTGTCCCATTCAGTCTTTCTACAATTCAGGATGCTTCTGATCTGTAGCTAATGTGAAACCTGTGCACACTTCCTAAAGCTGGTCATATCAACTGCATGACCTCACTGTTAAAGTGAGTTCCTTAACCTGCTTCAAGATGACATGGCATCAGGTCTCGTGGTACAATAGTTTGACAACTGTTAGGCTGTCACATTTTTGGGTGGAATTTTGCCTCAAAGCATCATGAAAACAATCACACTATGATGAGGCGGTACCTCAGTTGATTGCATCATGGCATTTCCACAAAGTCAATCTGAATACAGTTGAAAGGACCATCAGATTTCCCAGTGTGACTCATGGTCACCTCAGCTCTCTTGCCCACATTTTGCTTTAGATATGTCATACATCAGTAGGATAAATCTTCTGCCATTGTTCTGAAACAAGGATTAAACCGGTGAAAACTGATGGTAGATACAATTCCATCGCAGGCAGGAGGGAATCAAGGAGAACTGGGTTCCCCTCATTTGATACCCAAATATCACTGGAAACTTGTCTGCATCCCATCCTTTCCCACATAGTTTTTTCTATCGCTGGGTTTGTGTGTTGCAGTTCTCTCAACTAACTGAATGTGTGTAGAGTGCTCAGTAATATATTTTTCATAGTCTTCCCTCTGTGTTACGCATTTCATCTAGATGAAAGGTACTGGACTAAAGAGCGTAATATTGAGAAACTTTATTCACGTAACGGTTGCCTCTGGTGACAAAGTCACAGCCAGTCTTGTGTGCAGCACACTTCACCACTGCAGTTTCCTTTGACAATAGGAGGGCATTTAGCAAATTTGAAACGTGCAAACAATTTTGGATGAGGGTACTGGCTAAAGTCAGAAATCCCTGCTGTGCCCAAAACTGACCAAAGTCATGCAGAACTTCAAACCCATGCTGGCTGTCAGTATAAATGGTAGCTCATGAGTCCTCTAGGGTACAGCAGGCACTAGCAAGGACTTTCAATTAAGCTACTTGCACAGAGGTTATTCAGCAAAAGTAAAAAGCTTCCACTACCCACTAAGCGTACATATGGCATAAGCAGCTATTAGGATGCTACGTTGGTCTCTCAGACACTGCCTGTCAAGAAAGAGGGTATGGCCGATTCAGAAGGGGGAGCATCCAGTATATCAGTTCTTGGTTTTGTTCCCAAGTCATGTGGCCAAATTAGGCCCTGTAGGAAATTAGTATCGTTCTTGCATATACATGAATCCTTTTTCCTAAAGCTGCCTTCTCTTTACCACATTAACGTTTGACACACATTTTGCAATTGTGGTGCTTGGATTGGTTTCACAGAACCATTGACCTTGCTGACACAGAAAACTTCAGTTCAGTTCACAAGTCTTTATTCGGTACATTTAACCATAAAAGACATCACAAAATAAAAGCAAACAGTTTAAAGCATACAATACATTATTAAAACCAACATAATACATAATTGCATGATACATGGTATTTTCTCTGGATGTTCAAGATAAGGAAGAAAGAACAGCGATATTTCTACAGAAGCACTTTAAGGGAACCATGCTATCACTTTTTACGTTTCAACTAGACATATAATGAGCTAGGATAAAAGTCACAAATGCTCCAAATGGATATAGGACCATCTCCTATTTGAGGCTGCCAGGATTGGAGATAAGGAACCACATAGTTAGACCTGAATTTTACAAGTACCAGATCGCCCACCAGGTCCTTGCGTAGAGGTCCTAGCCAGCCCACCCTTCTGAAGGTAAGTGTGGTCCCATCAATATTTGGCGGTAAAGGTCTATTTTGGATAGCCAAAATGAGACCTTGTTTCTAAGGTCCATATGGCTTTCATGTTTCCCCCTTGTAAGTTCAGGTACTCCCCAAAGCACACACACAATAGGGGCGGCCTCTGGAGGCAAATGTAGATGCTTGGATGTGGGCGACATTTTGTTATGAATGACCACGGTTTCCTTATTTACAGGCAATTGTTTATTTAGCCCTACTGTAGGGCGGGAGCTATGTACAATTTTAACAGGGGGATCCAAGATTTTCCCATGACGAGTTGCTGACTGATGATGGGTGGTCTTGCTTTGTAAGGAGTTGTCGGGCAACTTTGTGGCTACTAGAGGCTGTAATTGAGTAGCTATGGTTATAGTTTTTGCAGGATGTGGATTGGCCTTAATTGCTTCCTCAACGGCCATAAGCCTATCCCCTAGACTGACCATTTTGTCCATCAGGGGGGATAATGTAGTCTTAATTATGTTCTCAATTGAAGCCAGAAAGGAAGCGTGAATAAGTGGATTCAATGTGTCAGTGTTAGAGGTATTAGTTGATACAGGATGAGGATTTGGTTTCTGTTGCTTGGCCCGTCTCCCCAAGTGTTTGACCCCTTCTCGCTTCCTTTTGGCGATGGTAGGCCGAGGGGTCAATGCCAAAGGCGAGTTCACTTTTGATCGTGTTAGAGGGGGCTCATCCTGTTTACTAGGGGTTAGATTGGGTTGAATGCAAGGTCGAGGGCTAGTATTTGATATGGCACAGATGGGTGGATTAGTTTTCACATTGACAGGTATCACATGTTCATACGTAGTTTTACACAGGTTGTTTAGTTCCTCCAGTAATGATAACTCGGGAGCAGGATCAACAAACTGTAAAGGAGAGTACATGTTGAGCGAACTATCCAGGGCGTGAAATCGCTCTAGTCGCTCTAGGTCCCTAATTATGGGGAGCGTTACCCTCTTTAGATAGTGGTCCAATGTTCCTCTGTTCATGCCACTGTACGAGGCATCGTTCCTGGAACCCCCGTGCAGGTGAAGACATCAGCCATCTTTCCCAATATAAACAGATCAGAGATAGCACTTTGTGGACAATATAGGAAGGACCTATTTGTTAAGGGGGATGTGTAAAGGGAAACAGTACCTTTAGTGATTATTCCGCATCTCCTCGTGCTGAGCCAAGGGGAATGGCCCCGCCCCGACCTCCTCTGGCCTCTGATGGCCTTAGATGGCCCCGCCCTTGTCCCGGGCTTCTCCCGCGAGCGACTCGCGTGGCGAGTGGTGTTCCTGACACTTGTAGCGCCTCCGGGCGCGCTGGCGTCGTCAGTAGTGCGCGGCACACCCCAATGCCTGCCGGGATTTGTAGTTTGGGTGCAGGCGAGTGGAAAGTCCTGCCGTTTCCCTCACGGCTGCCAGGTAATGTCTGTGCCCCCAGGAGCTCGCTGTGCTCCTGACACTTGTAGCGCCTGCCGTTTCCCTCACGGCTGCCAGGTAATGTCTGTGCCCCCAGGAGCTCGCTGTACTCCTGACACTTGTAGCGCCTCCGGGCGCGCTGGCGTCGTCAGTAGTGTGCGTCACACCCCCAATGCCTGCCGGGATTTGTAGTTTGGGTGCAGGCGAGTGGAAAGTCCTGCCGTTTCCCTCACGGCTGCCAGGTAATGTCTGTGCCCCCAGGAGCTCGCTGTGCTCCTGACACTTGTAGCGCCTGCCGATTCCCTCACGGCTGCCAGGTAATGTCTGTGCCCCCAGGAGCTCGCTGTGCTCCTGACACTTGTAGCGCCTCCGGGCGCGCTGGCGTCGTCAGTAGTGCGCGTCACACCCCCAATGCCTGCCGGGATTTGTAGTTTGGGTGCAGGCAAGTGGAAAGTCCTGCCGTTTCCCTCACGGCTGCCAGGTAATGTCTGTGCCCCCAGGAGCTCGCTGTGCTCCTGACACTTGTAGCACCTGCCGTTTCCCTCACGGCTGCCAGGTAATGTCTGTGCCCCCTTCATTAGAATCCTATCACACTGCCTTGGCATTTGGTGCAAGGCCTCTCACGTGCGTAATATGAATGTGTTTTACTATTACATTTATATGGCAATGCAGCTATCTTTAAACACAAACAATGGCTACCGGATTACAATTTTGAGCTGAGGCAAGGATGCCATTTTAAATATATACCCTTTTGTTTTCTAAAATAATTAGAGGAGACACTTCTGCTGATCTTGAGGGGTCTCTACATGCTACAAATTTCACCTAGCAGCTGACTGACATCTCTGTGAGGGGTGTCGAGTTTGTGACCTAGACAGGGTCTTACACTCTTACCCATCCGGTAAAGGGTTTAGATCATCCAGACGGGGGGTTTCTTGGCAGACCATGTATTCACACTATAGACATATAGGTTATGGTTAGTATCATAGGGGTACGCTCGATTGTTACAATCTCCTATATGTATGCATATATAACCTGTCTCAACAAGATGGTGGAACTCTTTATTTTATTTTCTATGTTGACACTCGTTGTAACTTTTATCTGCTTCTGTCTATCAATCATCACAGCCCACATATTTTATACAAGAATCACTCAGGTTCAATAAATATTGAAACTGCCCCTCTGTGTATTCTTTGTATATTTCTCTGAGAAAAAAAAAGCCCAAGTGACTGAGTGAAAGTTTGAAGTCTGTCACCACGGTCCCTGAGAGAACAGAGTTGTCATGTTAAGTGGTTTCCAAAACTATTCGCTCACTGTTTAGGTTAGAGGGCTGACTGTGGCACTGTGAGCTAGCTGGGCCACTGGACAACATATCCTATGGGGGAACATGGAATCAGTCTGGCACCATCCTAAGTGTGTGTCGCCCACAAACGTGCCATTCCTACTGATTGATGGGGACTACATGACAGTTACATGCACACAGTCATGGTCGAAGTCACTCTCATTATCTCCCTCTGGGGTTGGTAATAGAGAAGCAGTGTTTAGTCTGTTACATATCCAAATGGAAATATTCTCAGCTGCGAGGAAGATTCTCTCATAGCGGGTTAGGCAGTTATTTTTCGAATGATGAGTTCTGCTACAAGTCTTGAGTATCTCAATAGAGTGTCGCACCATCACAATGGCACCATCACAATCACAGGATATCCCATCACAATCCACTCAGTTTGGTGTGTGCTAAGGCTGATCACTGCAATGCTTTGAGGTATCACTGCAACGCTTTGAGACAACCAGACAAAGCTGTGGCCACCGGATCAAGAGTGGGTGAAAAATAGTCAAAGGGATGCTTGGTGTCTCTATGTGCTTGTGTAATTACAGACAGTGCACACCCATCTCTTTTCTGACAAAAGAGTAGAAAATCTTTAGTATAATCATTCCAAGAGTGAGTGTGCTGCAAAACAAATTTTTGAGGTCCTGGAAGGGTCCCATGCTTTCGTCATCCTTTAGTAGTAGGTCATTGATATCAGTGTGCATCAGCCTTATCACAGGCTTTACCACATAGGAAATGTTTGGGATACATTATTGCATTAACCAGCCCTGCCCAAAAACATCCTCAACTTCCTCACCTCTCTTTGAGTAAGTCTTTAAGAACTGTTTCTATGGTTTGAGAGACGCTCACCTCACTTCCTTTTTATTTTGATATCCCATATACATGATTTCCTTCTGGCAGTATTGACGTTTTTCGGGTGAGACATTATGCCAGTTTTCACCAATTGATTTAGTAAGGCCATAGTGTCCTGTTTGCAAGCTTCTTTAGTCATTGAGGTGATTAAGAGATCCTCTATGTAGTGGATTAGAGTCAAGCTACATGGCAACTGCAGGGACTCTAGGTTCTTTTTAAGAATCTGGTTGAAATAGGATGAACTCTGTATACGATGGGCTCTTGGTGTGGTGTGTCACACCACATCAGAGTCTTCTCTTTGAACCAAAACGCAATGAGAAATTGGCAAGCTCATGTAACGGGACAGAGAAGTTGCCTGACCCAGATCAATGACCATAAACCACTTTGCTTCTAGAGAGATTCGAAATAAAATCATGCAGAGTTCTGTTTCACAGGATAGCTTGGAGAAAGAAAATTGTGTTAACCTTTAGGAGGCCTTGAATGAACCTCCACTTTTTATTTGACTTCTGTACGGCCATAATTGGGGAATTACCGGGAAACCTGATGACTTCCTTCAGGCGACCTTACTCTATCATACCATTAATGACCAGTGTGATTTCTGCAATGGCCTCTGGGATCATCTTGTATGGACGAGAATGACAGTAACCAGCATTGGGTTGGAGGGTAATCTTTAAGGACTTTGTACCTTTGATAAATTCAATTTCTTTTCCTGTAAAATCCAAGACCTCTTCCTTGGCTGTCTCCCTCAAGTCTATTGACAAATGCTCAGTAGTGGTAACTGGATATATCCTGACAGCAGGGTCCGGTGGCTGTAATTTGAACTTGGGATCAGTAAGCTGAGTTTCGATCCCAACACCATCCTGAGTACAATATATAACTCATTTGAGTTTCTAAAAAAGACCATGGCCTAGGAGGTTCACCTGACTTGAATCACAGATTACGAACTGATGTTGCCCTCTAATGTCTCTTAATGTTACTGGGACTGTGGCAGTAACTTGGTCAGTATGCTGTTGCTTTGTAATGCCTACAACCTGGACTTCCTTTCCCAAGAGCGAAAGGTTAAGGACCACAACAGTTCTAACCGTTGAACAAGTGGGTCCTGTGTCAATTAGGAAAGGTACGGGATGCCCATTAACCTCTCAATTCCCATATGGTCCACTCTGATCCACTCCTATGACTGACCCAAGCATGCGCTCTTCCTCCCGCCTCCGGAAGCATCATTGATCCTTAACTGGGAAAGTTTCAAATGTCATGGGAAGCTGGCTTCTTTGCATCATCATTGGACTATGGGGTACCCTGTGATTTGGCAGAGGAGATATAAATACCTCATTGAGTCTGCATTGGGCTTAAGTTATTGGACAAAACTCCAGCTTCTGGAACGTTCTGAGCAATTATAGAAGGTCTGGGTTTTGGAGGAAGCACTACCTGTCCTGCCGAAGTCATCCCTTGGGATTTTGTCGTAATTTGGTCTGGATTGCACATGCACTCCCGCCTCCAATGCCCTACCCAGTTACAAATGTGGGGCATTGAGTAAACCTCATTAGGGCATTGATGTTTGTCCTCACTGCATTTCCCGACCTTTTTCTGTTCCAGTGGCATTCCCACTGTAGTTTAAAGAAACTCCTTGCAATACCATTCCAAAACTGGGATCCAATTTTGACATTTAGCTCGGGCTATCATAATCCTTCCCTTCAACCCCTTCCTTTTTTCCTCTAGTTTCTCACTTCAATATTTTCGTACAGCAGAATCTTGTCACTTTTCTTGCACTGCCAACAAAGGATACATTGAATGACTTGACTGCTGATTTCTGACCTTAATCCATATACAAAAGAGGCTAGAAATCCTCCTGTGTTCTCTCCTAATGGGTCATTCATCCCACTGTCTTCCCTATACACCTGCAGTAATCTTTAGAAGTAAGTGTTCACTAATTCCTTGGGCTCTTGAGTGGTTCGGTAAATCTGAGTCCAATTATTCTCTATTTTGAGAACCTTTATCTTTAGGTGTTTCATGACTTCCTCAAATTTTGTCTTAACGATGGGCAAAGGGGCATTTGTCTCTGGCACTCGTGGGGGTTCTTGGGTAAGCCATTCTACAGCTCTCTTTTATCTGCCCATAGATCTTTCAGGGACTGCTACCTCAAATAACACATCTAAGGCCTCCCACAGTACTTTGGAGATGGTCACAATTTTCTTCATCTGGGTGTACCCCTTGTCAGGATTCTCTTTAAGCTTTCTAAGAGAAGTGGTAAAATGGGAAAGATCTGATCTCAACCATGGGACATGTACCTATGCTTCTCATTGTACTTCACTGTAAAGGGAATTTCTTCACATCTACCCTGAATGCTGCTTCCTCACCTGTCTTTTCCCTTTTGCTTCACTTTAACCCTCTCTTTCTTAGACCACACATCTCTGAGCTTTTTGCCGTCATTCCATTCTCTAATATTTTCGATCAACTCCCTTACATGTGTCCGCAACACTCTCAACTTCAGCATCCGCAATTCCGTATCACTTGTATCCATCCTAGCATTCCTCCACAGCTTCTTTTGCTGGGCTATATCAATGCCACATTCATCCTCCACATTCTCCATTCTAGCATGGCCCTCTTTTGCCACTCTTGCTGCTTGCTTACATATGTAAAGCAACTCATTTTCCCCTTAGTCTCCTAAGTAATCCATATCAATGTTTCCCTTCACTAATTCCTCAAATTCTGTTTTTTAATTTGCAAAATGTATGTGTGTGGTGATTTGACCTGCTTCTAATGAGCTAACTGACAAGTCTGTGCTACTCGTTTGATCCATTATTTCCAAAGTAATGGCGTTCCCGCCTTGGTAAGGAACTATTGCCATACTCTTTGTGCTTGGTGCTGAATCCTGGGGTAAAATTGGAACAGTTTGCCCTTGGACAGAGTTTGCTGAGTCCTCAACCAGGGGAATAGGATTGATACTTGGCAAAGGTAGGGTACTTCTTGCAACAGATATGGGGGTCTGAGTGGAGGATGGAAGTGGTATCTTTGTATAATTGGGGGGTTGTGCAAACCTCTGTTGAGGATCCAACGGCTAGTCCTGTCTCTGGTAACACTAGTGCAGTGGAACTTGGTGCATCCACCACTGTTGCGGTATATGGGAGTGGTCTGATGCTAAGGAGCTCTTCTTTGAGGGCATCTTTCACCTCACTCTCTGTAACTGATTCCTTCTTTGATTTTTCCTTTTCATCCTTTTCAAGCAGAATGTAGGCCCCAGAACATTGGGATGGTAAGTCTCTAACATGGAATAGAACATAGAGTCAGTTGCTGGAAGTTTCCAACCCGGCTGATCCATACTTCAGAAATCTCTTATCTTTACCAGTGTGCTCCATTGGATCACTTCACTGGTGACAAGGATCACTCCATCTTTCACAACCAGGAAGGGAGCCGCTAAAAGAACCAGCACACGAGGAACCTCGACCTGTTAATCCACCTTGGGCTATCGGTCTGCTGCTTGTCGTGGCAGTTGTGCAGCCTTCCAGTGAAAGTGAAGGACTATCTGCAGGTCCGGGAGAAGCGGCAGTGGCTGACAACCTCAAGAAAAGTTTTCTGCATGCGCCAATGTTGCCATTGTTTTTATTTTCATCACCCAGTCACTTTTGCATCCACGTTGCGCTGTCATTACCACCACCACAGGGAGAGAGGCATGCATTACGCGCCTCAGTCAGGGTTGCTTAGTACTTCCCACTTCAGCTGTTCAGTGCGGGATTCGCATTGGCATAGAGTCAAAATATCGAGTTTTTATTATCGACTAGACATAATATCGAGTAGAAAATATAGAATAGACATAATATCGACTAGACAGAATATAGACTACCAAAATATCGACTAGAAAATTTTAATATCGAATAGAATGGACATAATATCGAATCAAAAATATAGAATGGACATAATATCGACTAGACAGAATATAGACAACAAAAATATCGAATTTAAGGTAAGTTAATATTAATTTTTAATTTTTGTGTAATATAATTCTTTAGCGGGTTGTGGGTTTATAGGGGAATAGGGTGGGAAGTAATTTAATTATAATTAATTAAAAATGTTATTTTATTTATTGGTATTTATTTAGAATTAATTGTTAATTAATTATTAATTGGTAATTAATTAAAATATAATTTGTAATTAATTTTAAATGATTAATTGATAAATATGTTAATTTTAGTTATTTATTTTCTGTAGCGGGTTGTGGGTTTATAGGGTAATAGGGTGGGAAGTAATTTAATTTTAATTAAATAAATATGTTATTTTATTTATTGGTATTTATTTAGAATTAATTGTTAATTAAGTATTAATTGGTAATTAATTACAATATAATTGGTAAATAATTTTAATTGATTAATTGATAAATATGTTAATTTTAGTAATGTATTTTCTGTAGCCGGTTGTCGGTTTATAGGGGAATAGGGTGGGAAGTAATTTAATTATAATTAATTAAATATGTTATTTTATTTATTGGTATTTATTTAGAATTAATTGTTAATTAATTATTACTTTGTAAATAATTAAAATATAATTGGTAATTAATTTTAATTGATTAATTGATAAATATGTTAATTTAAGTAATTTATTTTCAGTAGCAGGTTGTGGGTTTATAGGGGAATAGGGTGGGAAGTAATTTAATTATAATTAATTAAATATGTTATTTTATTTATTGGTATTTATTTAGAATTAATTGTTAATCAATTATTAATTGATAATTAATTAAAATATAATTTGTAATTTATTGTAATTGATTAATTGATAAATATGTTACCTTTATTATATTATTTTCTGTAGTGGGTTGTGTGTTTATAGGGGGATTAGCTTGGGAAGTAATTTAATTGTAAGTAAATACATTTTTTTTTAAATGTTGTGTCTAATTTTTATTTATTTTTATATTGTAAATTAATTTATTGGTAATTTGTAAATAATTAGTATTAGTAGGTAATTTTTATTATTAGTTAATTTTTATTTGTAATTTTAATTGATTAATTAATATATTTTATGAAAATTGTAAAATATTTTAATTATTTTGTAATTGGTATTAATATTTATGTTATTTATATTTATATATGAAGTATTTACTTTCCCTACTATTGCACTCACTGGAGTGGGAATAGTAATTTTTAACCCTACGCTATCCAACGGTTTCCCTACTGTTGCACTCTGGAGTAGGAATAGTAATTTTTACCCCTACGCTATCCAACGCTTTCCCTACTGTTGCACTCACTGGAGTGGGAATAGTAATTTTTACCCCTACGCTATCCAACGCTTTCCCTACTGTTGCACTCTGGAGTTGGAATAGTAATTTTTACCCCTACGCTATCCAACGCTTTTCCTACTGTTGCACTCACTGGAGTGGGAATAGTAATTTGTATCCCTACTCTATCCAACGCTTTCCCTACTGTTGCACTCTCTGGAGTAGGAATAGTAATTTTTATCCCTACGCTATCCAACGCTTTCCCTACTTTTGCACTCACTGGAGTGGGAATAGTAATTTGTACTCCTAATCTATCCAACACTTTCCCTACTGTTGCACTCACTGGCGGTGGAATAATAATTTTTACCCCTACGCTATCCAACGCTTTCCCTACTGATGCACTCTCCGGAGTTGGAATAGCAATTTTTACCCCTACGCTATCCAACGCTTTACCTACTGTTGCACTTACTGGAGTGGGAATAGTAATGTTTACCCCTACGCTATCCAACGCTTTCCCTACTGTTGCACTCACTGGAGTGGCAAAAGTAATTTTTACCCCTACGCTATGCAATGCTTTCCCTACTGTTGCACTCTCTGGAGTGGGAATAGTTATTTTTACCCCTACGCTATCCAATACTTTCCCTACTGTTGCGCTCTCTGGAGTGGGAATAGTAATTTTGACCCCTACGCTATCCAACGCTTTCCCTACTGTTGCTCTCTCTGGAGTGGTAATAGTAATTTTTACCCTCTCACTATCCAACGCTTGCCGTACTGTTGCACTCTCTGGAGTTGGAATAGTAATTTTTACCCCTACGCTATCCAACGCTTTCCCTACTGTTGCACTCACTCGAGTGGGAATAGTAATTTTTACCCTTACGCTATCCAACGCTTTCCCTACTGTTGCGCTCACGGGAGTTGTAATAGTCATTTTTACTCTTACACTATCCAACGCTTTCCCTACTGTTGCACTCTCTGGAGTGGGAATAGCAAATTTAACCCTCTTGCTATCCTACGGAAAAAATATTGGATATATTTTGTTAATAATATGTATATATATATATATATATATATATTCACTGAAAAAAACATAGGTTTCACACCAGTTATAGTTAGCTGGAAATTTTACTGACATAAAACCATTGAAATTCCCACGTTATAGTTAATTGGACTCACTATAACTTGCGCGCCTGCAATGCACTGCTGATGACGTCACATATTACATCACTCATAACATGGTCAGTGACATCACTCATGACATTACTGATGACACTATCCTTGTGACAGACTGACAGACCTCTTTGGGTGTAATGTAACCCTTGAAACACATATTCAAAAATAGAAACTAACATTTTCAAAAAAATTGAGATACCCATACCAGTTACAACAACCAATTCAGTAATTCCACCATCTATATATACATCCTCTCATTCTGCAACAGTTCTATATAGTCACTCATACATATACTCACCTATCATATGTAGTGATACACATATACATCCTGTTACACACCGACAGTCATCCAAAAGTTACTCACACACATACTCACACATGCAAATAAACTATTGAACATCCATTTATTTGCATATACAGCTATACACACACTAGTACATTACTTCTAAGGAAACTTACACCTACTTACTCTCTTAAACAATCACTTATAGAAACACATACTTATTTAAACAGGAACTCTTTCAATCTCTCACTCTCACATATACTCACTTATATATATCAATACTCACATATACTAGATTAAAATATATGTAGTTACTCATAAAAACACTAGTGAGGCAGGCATTCACTCACTAACACACACATATTCACACTCATCCACCCATACAGTCCTGCACATATGCTGTCTTAAAAACACATACCAACAGTGATTCAGTCACCAACCCATGCAGCCACTTATACACAAAGTGAAACACTGATACATATATTTAAAATATTTTAAAATTACTCGCTAATATATGTATTCACTAAGATACACTTTATAAGCCAGTTAACCAATCAATATTTTATTAAAATAAACATCCATTTACACACTTATTTAAACATTTATTCGTCCATCGACCTTTACAAATACATATATAAAACATATTGATATTTCAGAAAGACACACATTCACTGGATGGTGTCATCAGTGATGTCATGAGTGATGTCACTGACCATGTCATGAGTGATGTAATATGTGATGGTTTTATGTCAGTAAAATTTCCAGCTAACTATAACTGGTGTGAAACCTATGGCTTTTTCAGTGAATTTCATAGGTTTTTTAAATGCTAATTCCTAACTATGTATAAGGCCCCAAACCTATGTTTTTTTCAGTGAATTTTAAAATGTTGTTAATAGCAAATGTCTATAGCTATGAAATGTAATATTTTTGAAAATGAATGAATCCTATATTATATTTGTATTTAAAACAATTTTTTTAATGTATATATATATGTTTTTTTTGCCCTGGAGCGCTCCCGGGGCGCGCCCCGGTGAGCGCCCCTGAAAGCGTAGTCTTTTGAAGCGCCCCAGGGCGCGCTCCGGAGAGCGTCCCGTTAGCGCTATTGCGCGAACGAAAACATCATCGTGACGTATCGCGTAGCCGCGTCCACGTGATACGCACAGCGTAGGCGCACCTGGAAGCACTCGAGCGAATACGATCGCGCAACGTAAACATCCGACGCGCTTACGCGATGCGACCCGGGGGCGTGCCGCGTAAGCGCGTCGGGTCATGTGACCTGAAAATAACACTTTTAATTGGTGCAGAACAGTTTTGGTTTCATAATGATGAAATCCCTAGTCTTGTGACCTGATAATAACACTTCTTATTGGTTCAGGACATTTTTTTTTCCAAATGATGAAAGACCCCACCTTTTTTCCTTATTCTGACTTTGTCCTTTGACTGAGGAAGACCTGTTTTGAAATCTTTGAGGTATATTTGTACTTTGAAATGGCTACAGTAGCAGCATCAGCTGGAGCATCTGCACCACCACCACCACCAAGAGGACCACCACAACATCACATTGGTGGTCAAGAAGAAGAGGAGGAGGAGGAAGAGGAGGAGGAACAAGGAGGAGGTGGCTGGAAGAACACAATACTCCATACCAACCCAAGCCACACATTGTATAGGAGTTTTTTTCCATCCCTGAGGGAAAAAAGAAAGTGAATGCGGTAAAGGTGACTTGCCTTATCTTTGACATGGAACTCTCAAGGGGTAACCCAAATAAAAAATATTCATTTGGGAACAATACCATGATAAGGCACATGCAGCGCAAGCATCCTAACAACTATGCTGCCTCAGAGATGAGAGAACTGGCCAGCAACCCTCCCCAATCTACACCCAGCACCTCCAAACGAAAACAACCCATTCCATCGGGACCAGAGACAAGGGAGTCAATCCCTTGCATTCAACCACGGTTTGGAGAATTTAGGGTCACCTGTATTTTTTGTGGTAAGACCATCTCCTATGGTGAGCAGAGCCTAAAGCTCATCCTCCTTGCTGGTGACAACCACAATTGCCCCCAAAAACCCTAATTTTTTCCTGATTTTTTTTTGCTCCTGTTGAGCCATTTTCAATTCCCTGTTTTTTGTTTCTCCTCATAAAAATAACCAAAAAAAATACAAAATAGTTCATAAAAGCCAAAAAAAGTACAAAATGTTAAAAAAACAATAAATAAAATATAAAACAACAAAAAGAAGAAAAAAACAGTTCTTTTTAGAACTACCTCCAATTTCTAAAAAAAGGCAAATTTTTTAAAAAACTCTATCATTCATTTTTCCCCATGGGACGCTCCCCGGTCCACTCCCCGGTGCGCGTACCAGGCGCTCCCCCCGCGCAAATCAAAAAAAAAAATTTTTTTTCACCCGCGGGGCCCTTTTATAGCCCCCACATCAAACCTAGGGGGTCAAGGGGGGTCTACTCTGCCCCCTTATGGTAATTTCCCCCTTTGTGTTTCCCACCTCTTGTGTCTCGATCCTACCGAGACACAAGATGGCGGCCGCTCCGGACTGTTTCAAATGTTTACAGACACCGGAGAGCCAATCAGCTTTCCGTGCGCACCTCGCGTGGCGCGCCCAGAGCGCTCCCCGGTGCGCGTACCGGGGCGCTGCCATAGATATATTTTTTTGAACCTAAATTACTCAAAAACCACTGGAGCACATATCTTGAGACATAGCAAAGGCACATCGGGCTAACAGTCCCTACAATTTTGCCAAGTTTGGTGGAAATCCATTCAACCGTTCGGGCTAAAAGTGAGGTCGACTGCCCTACGGAAATTAACATGGGGAAAACACATTTTGGGACCCCCCTTTTATCTCGGCCCCCGCTTGACGAATCCCCCCCCAAACTTTCAAGGAAGGACCAGAGCTCCGCAAGGCAAATCTGAGGAAATTTTCATGCAGATTCGTCAACCGGCGCCAAAGTTATTCACAATAGAATTTTGAGAATTTGCATTGAAAAAAATCCTAACTACAACTACCTACTGGCGACTGCCAGTAGGTAAAATATATATATATATATATATATATATATATATATATATATATATATATTCACTGAAAAAAACATAGGTTATAGACCATATATAGTTAGGAATTAGCATTTACAAAACCTTGAAAATTCACTGAAAAAACCAAGGGTTATAGACCATATACAGTTAGGGATTAGCATTTACAAAACCTTAATTTACTCGCACAAAACCATTGAAATTCGCATATATAGTTAGTTGCACTAACTATATATCGCGCACCCGCAATCCACTGCTGATGATGTCACATATGACATCATTCATGACATGGTCAGTGACATCACTGATGACATCACTGTTGACATCTCAAATGACATCACTGATGACATCACTGATGACATCTCAAATGACATCACTGATGACATCACTGATGACAACTCAAATGACATCACTGACAACATCACTGATGATATCATTCATGTGATAATACGATGAACCTCTTCAGACTATAATATAACCTTAGCTACAATCAGTGTAAACAGACACTCACAGACTGTCACTCATCCATGGAGTTACTCATACATCTACTCAGTCATGCAAAGAATCAATCACACCTCCATTTCCTCAACTATACAGTTATACACACCTTACTAATTCAAACATATTCTAACACATATTTAATTTCCTATACGATCCCTAATACAAGTTCACAATGATCCATACAGCCACTCACACATTCACTGGCTCTTATGCACGGTTATATATGTCAACTCTCACATGCACTGTGTTTTACATATGTACTTACTTTGACATGTTGCACTGAGATATCCATTCACTCACCAATACACTCATGCACACAGTCAACCGCCCATGCAGCTGTTTCCACATGCACTTTTGAACCCATACATCTAGTGAATCAACTGCTCACACATCTATGCACAGAGTCATACACCTCCCAGCCACTCATACACATACTCAGTCTCCCATACAAATACTTGGGCAACCAATGAATATCCCATATAGTTACTCATATAGCTAGTGATTAACACATTCAGCAGTTTACCTAACAACAGACATAATGATGCACAAATTAAGACAGTTTAGTCACTAACCCATGCACTCAGTGAGACACATCTAATCACTCACTCATACAGTCAGTCATGCACCTACTAAATCCTTCATCCAGACACTTATACATCCACTCATTCTTCAATATGTACGACATATTTTAACTTTACAGAAACATACAGTCACTGGATGTTGTGATCAGTGATGTCATCAGTGATGTCACTGACCATGTCATGAATGATGTAATATGTGACATCATCAGCAGTGGATTGCGGGTGCGCGATATATAGTTAGTGCAACTAACTTTATATGCGAATTTCAATGGTTTTGTGCGAGTAAATTAAGGTTTTGTAAATGCTAATCCCTAACTATATATGGTCTATAACCCATTGTTTTTTCAGTGAATTTTCAAGGTTTTGTAAATGCTAATTCCTAACTATATATGGTCTATAACCTATGGTTTTTTCAGTGAATTTCAATGGTTTTTTAATAGCAAATATTAAAAGCTGTAAAATGTCAAGTACGTGGTAGGTAAAAACATTTTTGTATTTATGCACGCTGATGTGCTTTGAACGCTGCCCCCCACCTCCTCTTTTCTTTTAGGAATATTCTCTCTTTGCAGATAGTGAAGGGTAGGTAACACAGGCCTTTGCCCCCGTTGTAATCCGTCGTGCCTGCTTCCCTCTCCATTTGATTGATTGTTATCCTAGCATTTATTGTTTTGGAATTGGTTCTCTTTGGTTCATTCTCTATTTACAAACAAGCACAGAGTCGCAATACTCTGTTTAGTCTTTGCAGATAGTGAAAAATCGTTAAAAAACAAAAGGAATCAAGCAAAATCAGTAGGCCACTAATGGGATCTCTTTTTGACCTCGCTAAAATAGAAACATTATGAACAACCCCTCATGACAAATACGAAACTAGTGAGAGGAACTGAGCTCGACACCCTGATGGCTGCAAGACAGCTCGGCTCCGCCGCCCACCCCACCCAAAATAACGACAAACCCTATGCAAATATTATAAATATATACAACACACCAGCAAAGTAACAGGGTAAAACGTTTTATTAAATAACTATTTACATGGCAGCCTGCTGCAACATCCATCACTGTTCCTGTCGAGGTAGCATAGCTGGCGGCCTAGGGGTGGAGGACCGTTGTGCAAATTGCCCGGGGATGACACCATGCGCCAAGACTCGTCCCCAGTACATCCAGAGCTGATGTCCGACAAGTTGTGTGTCAGGATGCCTTGCTGATGCCGCCACCCCCACCACCACCTTTTTGTTGCCTGATCCGGCTAGCTCAATCGATCGAGCATGAGACTCATGCACTCTGATCTCCTTGGCCTCAGTCAAGCATCAATAGTAAGATTTTCATACGTGAGTGTAGGTTCATGGTTTTCCATCCACAGACTAAAAGCCTGGAGTGGGAGTGAAAGAACAATAACTAGGTAAGAAGGAAGGCAGAGGTTGTGGGAAGGACTCTGGATATGGTATGTTGCTTGGTCCCTGAGATGCTTCGATGTCACTGCCTTGCACAAATGGCATAAGTCCTGGATGTTGGGTGCCATAGTTGAGGGTTCGGAGCAGTGCTTGTAACACTGTCTGAAGCTTATTTGCACCTGCTGCAGCTTCACTATTCTCAAAGTAAGTGGGGGCTGTTTGTGGACCTGACTGCATTGGAAAACAATGTGATGCGGTGCCTCCCTGAACCGCTTGACGGAGGCCCCCGAGATAATTGCGCCTGCTCCACACCTTGTCCCACAATCCGTTTGACCTGAAGACACGTCCTGCGGTGCCCTGGTCCGACCATCACATATACCTGCGCCAGGAGACGGCGCGGGGTGCAGTAGAAGGGAGAGGCGGCGCGAACGAGCCTCCCCCACCTCCCCAGGTGGAGGTTTCTCAGCTACACCCCAGCGCTTCACTCGACCAGCTGACTTGCGCCCGCTCTTGCGACACAGTGCCTCGCTCGGCCAGCTGAATCGTGCCTGCTCTTTCTATTACAACGTCTCACCCGCCATCCAACGGAATTGCACCCAATCTTGCGGTACAGCGACAGGCGGCTGCTACGGAGCTCACGAAATGGCGGTCGGTTCCACAGACTTGGGCCTGGCCTGCAAAGATGGCTCCGGGCAACTGTGGAACTTGGACGCTTGACTGCTAAGGCATGGGCCCCATTCCCAAAAGAGTCCCCTCAGCCTTGAAGATTCTACAACAGTCACCGAGACCCCCGACTCCCGCAGGCTTCCGGTGGGGAGCGGCTGCCATGATTGCTTGCGGAATGGCCACAACGTAGCCACGAGATGGTGGTGCTCTCATGCTAACGCCAGCTTCAGTCTGAAACATCCAGAAACACTGTAGACTACCAATTCGATCAGTTCCGGTGGAGCCTCAACGTGACCCGGTAGAGAAGAACTTGCCCTCCCCTCTTTGATTGATAGTTCTTGTTGTCTGTCCCTTCTCTTGTCATTTAACAGAACTTTTTGGTCTGCTGAAAGGGGTTGTGTTCCGACCGCTGGTTGGTGGAGACATTTTGACTATATTCTGGACCTGCGTTGTCGCGTAATGCGTCATATGACGCGCCGCGTTAGCGCACCCGGAAGTGCTCCGATGCGCGAGGTGCAGCTTCCCGGAAACGATCCAGAGTGCGGCGCGCAGCGCGTAACGTAAGCATAACAGGTCATGTGACTTGTTAATAAAACTTTTCATTGGTTCATTTTACTTTTGTTATTCTAACGATGAAAGGCTTGGTAATATGACCTAAAAATAACACTTTTCATTGCTTTCGAACATTTTTTTTTCCCAAATGATGAAAGCCCCACCTTTTTTTTCTCACTCTGACTTGTAAAGCAAAGGACCCAGATGCATTTACAGTTTATCACTAACAATGTTCCAGGCTAATGTATTTTCCCGGGAAATTTACAACTGTCCTGCAAGTAAAATATTCCTTTTTCGAGAAAAAGGGCGTTTCTTCGTCCCATGAGGGAGCCGTTGAGCAAAAGAGGCTCGGCCTGCTGTCTTAGTCGCTGATAGGCATGAATATCGGATTCTTATCGATCACTTTATGTTGCAGGAGTGGAAAAAACAACAGCCCTTGACCATTTATCTTTACTGCGTTCCTGCGTATTATACCTTTTAATCGTCATGTAATCGGGCTGCTTTATTTCACTTGCCTTTTACTCATTCCAAAACAGTGGCTATTCAAAACTATACCAAAAAAGGTAGTACTACCATGTTTTGTTTGAAAAACCTTTATTGTGAAAATGTCAGTATACAAATACGGGCCTATAACCACGTGGGCCGGCCACGGAGCAAACTGGAATCGTATATGATGAGGGGACATTTACACTGTAGAAGAACGTAATGAGCGGGCCATTAGGTTGCAAGAACTAAGGTGTCTAACAGTTGCGGAATCGGTGGACGTACATTTTATAATTAAAATACGACAGGGTCAGTTACAATAAAATTATCTAGATATACATTTGCGGGCAAGTATCATAGTGACGTTAATTAGAACTTTCAATAGTACAGTAATCAATAACACATCAGAACTTAATATCAATAGGGATGTCCAAATGTTCAATCAATTCTCATCCCCGCCCGCCATGTGCTTCAAAACTGCATACGTATCTCGTGATATCAAGGTTGGGCAACCAGTACACAACAAGGAGTTACGAGTCCCATTTATACCGGCGCCATTTTGTGCGAGGCCGGGCAGGTCCAGGATATAGTCAAAATGTCTCCACCAACCAGCGGTCGGACCGAACACCTTTCGGCAGTCCAAAAAGGTTCCGTTAAATGACAACAGAAGAAATAGGCAACAAGAACAATCAGTCAAAAGAGGGGACGCTTTCGTGAATGGGGCCCATGCCCTAGCAGGCAAGCGTCCGAGTTCCAAGGTGTCCTAGGGCCATTTTAGTGGACCAGGCCCAAATCCAAAGAGCTGGCCACCATTTTGAGAGTCCTGTTGCAGCCGGCTATCGCTGCACCACAAGAGTAACCGCAATTCAGCTAGATGGCGGGTGAGTCACTGTACCGCAAGAGCGGGCGGAACTCAGCTGGATGGGGGGTGAGGCACTGTGCCGCAAGAGCGGGCGGAACTCAGCTGAATGGCGGGTGAAACGCTAAGAGGCGCCCCACTGCAGATGAGATGCCTCCACCTGGGGAGGCGGGAGAGGCCCGTTTAAGCCCCCCCCCCCCCCGGGCACCCCACTCCGTCTTTCGGCGCAGCATTGTAGGATGGCCACACCAGTGAAACTTGCTGGACACCACCTCGGTGCCATCCGGATCTCGACGCGTTGTGCTGCCTTCGGCCTACTGTAGCAGCAAGTGCGGCTGCAACTCTGCTGAACGGCGAGTGAAACAGCAAAGGGCGCCGCACTGCACATGAGGTGCCTCCACCTGGGGAGGCAGGAGAGGGCCGTTTAAGCCGCCCCCCCCCCCCCGGGCACCCCACGCCGTCTTTCGATGCAGCATTGTAGGATAGCCACACCAGTGCGGCAACTTGCTGGACACCACCTCGGTGCCATCCGGATCTCGACGCGTTGTGCTGCCTTCGGCCTATTCGCACATCGGTCTGACGCCGCCTCACAGGCCAACGGATTTTGTAGGCTTTTTATAGCCCAAAGCCGCATAACAGGTGATGTGACTTGTTTATAAAACTTTTCATTGGTTCATTTTACTTTTGGTTTGCTAATGATGAAATGCTTGATCATATGACCTAAAAATAACACTTTTCATTGGATTGAAACATTTTTTTTTCCCAAACGATGAAAGCCCCACCTTTTTTTTTCTCACTCGGCAATCCAAAAAGGTTCCGTTAGATGACAACAGAGGGGACAGGCAACAAGAACCATCACTCAAAAAAGGGGAGGGCAAGTTCTTCCCTACCGGGTCACGTTGGGGCTCCACCGGAACTCATCGAATTGATAGTCTACAGTCTTTCTGGATGTTTCAGACTGAAGCTGGCGTCAGCATGAGAGCACCACCATCTCGTAGCTCCGTCGTGGCCATTCCGCAAGCAATCATGGCAGCCGCTCCCCACCGGAAGCCTGCGGGAGTCGGGGGCCCCAATGACTTTTGTAGAATCTTCAAGGCTGAGGGGACGCTTTCGAGAATGGGGCCCAAGCCCTAGCAGGCAAATGTCCGAGTTCAAATGTGTCCCAGGGCCATTTTAGTGGACCAGGCCCAAATCCGAAGAGCCGGCCGCCATTTTAAGAGTCCTGTGGCAGCCACCTATCGCTGCACCGCAAGAGTGGGCGCAATTCTACTGGATGGTGGACGAGACGCTGTAGCCGCATGAGCGGGCGGTAAACAGCTGAATGGCGGATGAGGCACAGTGCAGAAAAGCGGGCGGAAAACTGCTGATTGGTGACTGAAACGGTAAAAGGGCGCCCCACTACAGCAGACTAGCCTCCACCTGGGGAGGCCCGTTCACGCGCCCCCCCCCCCCCCCCGGGGCGCCCCACGCCGTTTTTCGGTGCAGCGTTGTAGGATGCCAAGACCAGTGCGGCAAGTAAAGGACATCACCTGGGTGCCGTCCAGATCTCGGCGCGTTGTGCTGCCTTCGGACTATTCGCACAACAGACCTCTACTGATGAGACACAGTGCAGCAAAAGCGGGCGGAAAACCGCTGAATGGCAAGTGAAACGCTAAAGGGGCGCCCCCCTAACAGTAGACGAGCCTCCACCTGGGGAGGCCCGTTCACGCTGCCTTTTCCCCCCCCCCGGGGCGACCCACGCTGTTTTTCGGTGCAGCATTGAAGGATGCCAAGACTAGTGCGGCAAGTAAAGGACATCACCTGGGTGCTGTCCAGATCTCGGCGCGTTGTGCTGCCTTCGGACTATTCGCACAACAGACCGCTACTGACCATTGTTGGTTTTGTTTACATTTTTTTTTTTTGCGTGTTTACTGTTTTTGGTGCTTTGTATATATTTATAAGTTATTAAAGTGTTATAATCCTACTACTTTGTTGGAGTGCTATATATTTTTAATGTGACACATAATTGTGAAGACTTTGATGTACAAAAAGGCATCCCTGGAATCTTCCGCTTCAGGCTCGGTCCCACACACCCTCACAGTGAGAATCCCCTCCCCAATCACAATACAGGATCGTTATCAGATAGTAGGAACGCGTGTGGTGTGATGGATCTCATGAAGTGGGGGCCTTGATCTACTGTAACTCCTTTGAAGAGGGGTGATTCTTTACAGTTGAGGCCATAAACTACATCCGCAGGGCTAGGTGATAGCCTGGGACCGGCCTGGACAATCAGACACAAAGGAAGAGGAGTGTCAGAGGGTGCGGTAGTGAATAGGGTGAAAGGGAGGTGTCGGGCAGGCACAGGGTGTGATTCTCAGGGAAGAGCAGCGCAGATGGGGGGAGGTTTATAGCCCATGCATAAGACAGAGAGCGGGGGTGACCAGTGTGTGGGGAGATGCTTGCGAGGGTGTGGAGCCATGCTGAGGATCGGCGGAGTGCAGAGAGTGGGTCTGGTCAAGGCATCTAAAATGGCTGCCGTGCACGACAAAGTGTGGCATTGGAAAAAAAGCAAGATGGCGCAGACAATGTTTATCAATACGGATTAATTTATAACAATTGTTTTTAACAATATATTTACTCACAGTGTCAAAATGGCGGTCAACACTTCCTGATTTCCTTCGAATCGAACGTTAACAGACGTCAACCAGCCCAAAAAAAAAAAAAAACGCTCACGCGCAGCCGCTGAAAGACAAGTATCAACATATATGAGCATCCTCAGCCACCCTCAGAAAACATAGGGGGTCAGGATACGTCTCCCGTACCCCCTTATACCCATTTCTCACATTGTTTTTCCTCCATCTTGTAATTTAATTAAAACGAAACACAAAATGGCGGATTCCCGTTTCGCGTCCCGATTCGCTACCCGGTTCGCGAACCGGAAAGCGCTTCTACCGCTAAAAATCAATTTTTTTTTATTTGCCCCACGGGACCCTTTAATAACCCCAACATCATTCCTAGGGGGTCAAGAAGGGTCTACCTTGCCCCCTTTCATAATAAAAAAAAATACAACAAAAAGAACAATCAATAAACATACAATATTTGGACATTCTTTCATTCTTTTTTCCCTATATTACGCTCCCCGGACAGCTTCCCGGTGCGCGTACCGGGCGCTCCCCCTGCAAAAAAAACGATAATAACATTTTTTTTTTTTTGCCCCGCGGGGCCCTTTTAAAGCCCCCTCATCAAATCTAGGGGGTCAGGGAGGATGTACTCTGCCCCCTTATGCTCATTTCCCCCTTTCTTTTTGCCACCTCTTGTGTCTCGATCCTACCGAGACACAAGATGGCGGCCGCTCCGGACTGTTTAGAATGTTCACAGTCACCGGGGAGCCAATCCGCTTCTCCTCGCGAAATTCCGTTACGCGTCAGGTACGCGAACCGGGGCGCTAACCGGGACGCTGTCACAGATATATATATTTTTTTGAACATTAATTTCTCAAAATCCACTGGAGCACATATCTTGAGACCTAACAAAGGCACATCGGGCTACCAGTCCCTACAATTTTGCCATGTTTCGTGTTAATCCATTCAGCCGTTCGAGCTAAAAGTGAGTCCAACCGCCCTATGGAAAAATTAATGGGAAAAACGCGTTTTGGGACCCCCCTTTTTTCTCGGCCCCCCCTTGACGAAACCCCCCCAAATGGTCTGGTCAGAAACATTTTCCTGAAAATTTCAGCCAACTCCGTCCACAAACACCAAAGTTATTCAACATAGAATTTTCAGAAATCCAGTAGGAAAAAAATCCTAACTATATATACCTACTGGCGACCGCCAGTAGGTAATATATATATATATATATATATATTACCTACTGGCGGTCGCCAGTAGGTATATATAGTTAGGATTTTTTCTCTATGGGATTTATGAAAATTCTATGTCTAATAACTTTGGCGTTTGTGGACGGAATTGGCTGACATTTTCAGGAAAATGGAACATTTTGTTTCTGAGCAGCCCCTGACAATTTGGGGGGGTTTCATCAAGGGGGGGCCGAGAAAAAAGGGGGGTCCCAAAACGCGTTTTTCCCATGTTAATTTCCATAGGGCGGTTGGCCTCACTTTTAGCTCGAACGGCTGAATGGATTTGCACGAAACTTGGCAAAATTGTAGGGACTGTTAGCCCGATGTGCCTTTGCTAGGTCTCAATATATGTGCTCCAGTGGATTTTGAGTAATTTAGGTTCAAAAAAAGATATATATCTGGGCGGAGCCTAACCACACATCTGATCTGATTGGCTGTCAGCACTTCATCCAAGAAGTGTTGGCAGCCATCTTGGGACCAATATACATGATAGCACCTCATTAAAAAGCATTGTAGTTAATAGAGGGTTTTAGGACTTTAGTTACATTATAAATCATTTGTTGATGGTACCATACTCGTTTTAGGAATTGTGGTGGGTTCTAAGGTGATTTTAACATGTGAAAAAACCTTCTGCTGTGATATCATGAATATTGTTTGAAAGAAAACTAATATCTCATGATTTTCCCACAGTGGTTTGGAAGGGGATCTATAAGCTAAACTGAAAGCATATTTTCTGTAAATGCACATTATCTTTCTCAGTCATGTGAAAATGAAGTCTGACATTCTCAGTAAAACATGTACATCCAACAAGGACAGAGACTGTCAGTTGATTCCTTTGTGTTCTACTGCAGCCTCCTAGAGTGTTCTAAAGAACAACTAGAGCGCTAACAGTCCTACTTAATACAAAGGTATGGCACACCTGAAGCCATCTTGATTGGAATGAAGTGGTAACTCTTAAAACATTTAATTTAAAAAGAAACAACATGAGGGGGTATATTTTGCCATAGAAAGTATGATTAGTGCTGCAGAATGAAAAATTAGGGCACATTTTGAGTGACTTCTCAAATCCTTTTCTATTTCATTAAAACATTCTGACATGCAGTCTCCCAAAATGGCCACCAGAGACAAAAGAGCCCAAATGTAGCCCAAATATCACCCAGATGTAGCCCAAGTATAGCCCAATGACAGAATGTCCCAGAGTGTTCTAAAGAACAACTAGAGCGCTAACAGTCCTACTTATTACAAAGTTATGGCACACCTGAAGCCATCTTGATTGGAATAAAGTGGTAACTCTTAAAACATTTAATTTAAAAAGAAACAACATGAGGGGGTATATTTTGCCATAGAAAGTATGATTAGTGCTGCAGAATGAAAAATTAGGGCACATTTTGAGTGACTTCTCAAATCCTTTTCTATTTCATTAAAACATTCTGACATGCAGTCTCCCAAAATGGCCACCAGAGACAAAAGAGCCCAAATGTAGCCCAAATATCACCCAGATGTATCCCAAGTATAGCCCAATGACAGAATGTCCCAGAGTGTTCTAAAGAACAACTAGAGCGCTAACAGTCCTACTTATTACAAAGGTATAGCACACCTGGAGCCATCGTGATGGGAATAAAGTGGTAACTCTTAAAACATTTAATTTAAAAAGGAACAAAATGAGGGGGTATATTATGCAATAGAAGGTATTATTAGTGCTGCAGAAAGAAAAATTAGGGCACATTTTGAGTGACTTTTCAAATCCTCTTCTATTTCATTAAAAAATACTGACATGCAGTCTCCCAAAATGGCCACCAGAGACAAAAGAGCCCAAATGTAGCCCAAATATCACCCAGATGTAGCCCAAGTATAGCCCAATGACAGAATGTCCCAGAGTGTTCTAAAGAACAACTAGAGCGCTAACAGTCCTACTTATTACAAAGGTATGGCACACCTGAAGCCATCTTGATTGGAATAAAGTCGTAACTCTTAAAACATTTAATTTAAAAAGAAACAACATGAGGGGGTATATTTTGCCATAGAAAGTATGATTAGTGCTGCAGAATGAAAAATTAGGGCACATTTTGAGTGACTTCTCAAATCCTTTTCTATTTCATTAAAACATTCTGACATACAGTCTCCCAAAATGGCCACCAGAGACAAAAGAGCCCAAATGTAGCCCAAATATCACCCAGATGTAGCCCAAGTATAGCCCAATGACAGAATGTCCCAGAGTGTTCTAAAGAACAACTAGAGCGCTAACAGTCCTACTTATTACAAAGGTATGGCACACCTGAAGCCATCTTGATTGGAATAAAGTGGTAACTCTTAAAACATTTAATTTAAAAAGAAACAACATGAGGGGGTATATTTTGCCATAGAAAGTATGATTAGTGCTGCAGAATGAAAAATTAGGGCACATTTTGAGTGACTTCTCAAATCCTTTTCTATTTCATTAAAACATTCTGACATGCAGTCTCCCTAAATGGCCACCAGAGACAAAAGAGCCCAAATGTAGCCCAAATATCACCCAGATGTAGCCCAAGTATAGCCCAATGACAGAATGTCCCAGAGTGTTCTAAAGAACAACTAGAGCGCTAACAGTCCTACTTATTACAAAGGTATAGCACACCTGGAGCCATCGTGATGGGAATAAAGTGGTAACTCTTAAAACATTTAATTTAAAAAGGAACAAAATGAGGGGGTATATTATGCAATAGAAGGTATTATTAGTGCTGCAGAAAGAAAAATTATGGCACATTTTGAGTGACTTTTCAAATCCTCTTCTATTTCATTAAAAAATTCTGACATGCAGTCTCCCAAAATGGCCACCAGAGACAAAAGAGCCCAAATGTAGCCCAAATATCACCCAGATGTAGCCCAAGTATAGCCCAATGACAGAATGTCCCAGAGTGTTCTAAAGAACAACTAGAGCGCTAACAGTCCTACTTATTACAAAGGTATGGCACACCTGAAGCCATCTTGATTGGAATAAAGTGGTAACTCTTAAAACATTTAATTTAAAAAGGAAAAAAATGAGGGGGTATATTTTGCCATATGAATTATGATTAGTGCTGAAGAAAGAAAAATTAGGGCACATTTTGAGTGACTTCTCAAACCCTCTTCAATTTCATAAAAAAATTCTGACATACAGTCTCCCAAGATGGCCACCAGAGACAAAAGAGCCTAAATGTAGCCCAAATATCACCCAGATGTACCCCAAGTATAGCCCAATGACAGAATGTCCCAGAGTGTTCTAAAGAACAACTAGAGCGCTAACAGTCTTACTTATGACAAAAGTATGGCACACCAGAAGCCATCTTGATTGGAATGAAGTGGTAAGTCTGAAAACACTCAATTTAAAAAGGAACAACATGAGGGGGTTAATTTTGCCATAGAAAGTATGATTAGTGCTTCAGAAAGAAAAATTAGGGATCATTTTGAGTGACTTCTCAAATCCTCTTCTATTTCATTAAAAAAATTCTGACATGCAGACTGAAACATGCACTTTGAATACCAGCAGCAGACCTCCCTGGTGAGCAGTAGCTTTACTACAGTGATCTAATGTGCAACTAGAGTGCTAACATTCAGAATTTATGGCAAATGTGTGACACATCTGAATGCCTTCTTGATGGAACCAAAGTAAACAAGCATTGAAAATGCAATAGATCTCGCCCTCGTTTAAGTTAAAGCCATTCTGTTTGTAATGAGGTGGCTTTTTAGCTTTGCTTTTATTAGTGTTTTTTCAACGTTCATGTAAATAACATGCATCTGTATGCATATAAGTATATGTATGCATGCATTTATGTTTGTATTTATATAGATATACAGATGATATATGTTTATATATGTATGTATATATATATATTCACTGAAAAAACCATAGGTTATAGACCATATATAGTTAGGAATTAGCATTTACAAAACCTTGAAAATTCACTGAAAAAACCATAGGTTATAGACCATATATAGTTAGGAATTAGCATTTACAAAACCTTGAAAATTCACTGAAAAAACCATAGGTTATAGACCCTATATAGTTAGGAATTCGCATTTACAAAACCTTATTTTACTCACACAAAACCATTGAAATTCCATATATTGTTAGTTGCACTAACTATATATCGCGCACCCGCAATCCACTGCTGATGATGTCACATATTACATCATTCATGACATGGTCAGTGACATCACTGATGACATCACTGATGACATCTCAAATGACATCACTGATGACATCACTGATGACAACATCCAGTGACTGTGTGTTTCTGTAAAGTTAAAATATGTCTTACATATTGAAGAATGAGTGGATGTATAAGTGTCTGGATGAAGGATTTAGTAGGTGCATGACTGACTGTATGAGTGAGTGATTAAATGTGTCTCACTGAGTGCATGGGTTAGTGACTAAACTGTCTTAATTTGTGCATCATTATGTCTGTTGTTCTGTAAACTGTTGCATGTGTTGATAAGTAGCTATATGAGTAACTATATGGGTTATTGATTGGTTGCCCAAGTATTTGTATGGGAGACTGAGTGTGTGTGTGGGTGGCTGGGAGGTGTATGACTCTGTGCATAGATGTGTGAGCAGTTGATTCACTAGATGTATGGTTTCAAAAGTGCATGTGGAAACAGCTGTATGGGCGGTTGACTGTGTGCATGAGTGTATTGGTGAGTGAATGGATATCTCAGTGCTACATGTCAAAGTAAGTACATATGTAAAACACAGTACATGTGAGAGTTGACATATATAAATAACTGTGCATAAGAGCCGGTGAATGTGTGAGTGGCTGTATGGATCATTGTGAACTTGTATCAGGGATTGTATAAGAGAGTAAATATGTGTTAGTATATGTTTGAATAAGTAAAGTTTGTATAACTGTATAGTTGAGGAAATGGAGGTGTGATTGATTCTTTGCATGACTGACTAGGTGTGTGAGTAACTCCATGGATGAGTGACAGTCTGTGAGTGTCTGTTTACACTGATTGTATCTAAGGTTATATTAGAGTCTGAAGAGGTTCATCGTATTATCACATGAATGATATCATCAGTGATGTGATCAGTAATGTCAAATGAGATGTCATCAGTGATGTCATTTGAGATGTCATCAGTGATGTCATTTGAGATGTCATCAGTGATGTCATCAGTGATGTCACTGACCATGTCATGAATGATGTAATATGT
Source organism: Lissotriton vulgaris (assembly GCF_964263255.1). NCBI lineage: Eukaryota > Metazoa > Chordata > Amphibia > Caudata > Salamandridae > Lissotriton > Lissotriton vulgaris. The sequence continues at coordinate 810,585,400 of NC_141699.1, forward strand.
GACATCATCAGCAGTGGATTGCGGGTGCGCGATATATAGTTAGTGCAACTAACTATATATGGAATTTCAATGGTTTTGTGTGAGTAAAATAAGGTTTTGTAAATGCGAATTCCTAACTATATATGGTCTATAACCTATGGTTTTTTCAGTGAATATATATATATATATTCACTGAAAAAACCATAGGTTATAGACCATATATAGTTAGGAATTAGCATTTACAAAACCTTGAAAATTCACTGAAAATACCAAGGGTTATAGACCATATATAGTTAGGAATTAGCATTTACAAAACCTTATTTTACTCACACAAAACCATTGAAATTCCATATATAGTTAGTTGCACTAACTATATATCGCGCACCCGCAATCCACTGCTGATGATGTCACATATTACATCATTCATGACATGGTCAGTGACATCACTGATGACATCACCGATGACATCTCAAATGACATCACTGATGGCATCACTGATGACATCTCAAATGACATCACTGATGACATCACTGATGACATCTCAAATGACATCACTGATAACATCTCAAATGACATCACTGATGACATCACTGATGACATCTCAAATGACATCACTGATGACATCACTGATGACATCTCATTTGACATCAATGGTCACATCACTGATGATATCATTCATGTGACAATACAATGCATCTCCTCACACTTTAATATAACCTCTGTTACATCCAGTGTAAAATACAGAATATAATTTTTTAAACCATTGACACACCAATACTAGTTACTACATACGCACTCACTGATTCCTATGTCTACACACACATTCACTCATTCACCCATACAATCATTCATAAATACAATCACTCATCTTTACAACACTATCATATGCACTCATACACCTATACAGACACTCACACTCTGCCACTCATCCATGGAGTTACTCACACACCTAGTCAGTCCTGTAAAGAATCAATCACACTTCCATTTTCTAATCAATACAGTTAAACATAGCGTACCTTACATTTTCAAACATATACTAACACATACTTACTCTCTTATACAATCATTGATACAAGAACACATTGATCTGCACAGAGTCACACATATCCCAGCCAGCCACACACACACTCAGTCTCCCATACAAATACTTGGACAATCAATCAATAACCCATATAGTTACTCATATAGCTACTGATCAACACATGCAGCAGTTTACAGAACAACAGACATAATGATGCACAAATTAAGACAGTTTAGTCACTAACCCATACACTCAGTGAGACACATTTAATCACTCACTCATACAGTCAGTCACACACCTACTAAATCCTTCATCCAGACACTTCTACATCTGCTCATTCTTCAATATGTAAAACATATTTAAACTTTACAGAAACATACAGTCACTGGATGATGTCATCAGTGATGTCATTTGAGATGTCATCAGTGATGTCATCAGTGATGTCACTGACCATGTAATGAATGATGTAATATGTGACATCATCAGCAGTGGATTGCGGGTGCGCGATATATAGTTAGTGCAACTAACTATATATGGAATTTCAATGGTTTTGTGTGAGTAAAATAAGGTTTTGTAAATGCTAACTCCTAACTATAAATGGTCTATAACCCATGGTTTTTTCAGTGAATTTTCAAGGTTTTGTAAATGCTAATTCCTAACTATATATGGTCTATAACCTATGGTTTTTTCAGTGAATTTCAATGGTTTTTGAATAGCAAATATCAAAAGCTTTAAAATGTCAAGTACGTGGTAGGTAAAAACATTTTCGTGTTTATGCACGCTGATGTGCTTTGAACGCTGCCCCCCCCCTCTTTTCTTTTAGGAGTATTCTCTCTTTGCAGATAGTGAAGGGTAGGTAACGCAGGCCTTTGCCCCCGTTGTAATCCATCGTGCCTGCTTCCCTCTCCATTTGATTGATTGTTATCCAAGCATTTACTGTTTTGGAATTGGTTCTCTTTGGTTCATTCTCTATTTACAAACAAGCACAGAGTCGCAATACTCTGTTTAGTCTTTGCAGATAGTGAAAAATCGTTAGAAAAAACAAAAGGAATCAAGCAAAATCAGTAGGCCACTAATGGGATCTCTTTTTGACCTCGCTAAAATAGAAACATTAGGAACAACACCTCATGAGAAATATGAAACTAGTGAGAGGAACTGAGCTCGACGCCATGATGGCTGCAAGACAGCTCGGCTCCGCCGCCCACCCCGCCCAAAACAACGACAAACCCTATGCAAATATGATAAATATATACAACACACCAGCAAAGTAACAGGGTAAAACGTTTTATGAAATAACTATTTACATGGCAGCCTGCTGCAACATCGATCCAAATGCAAGCCGCCGTTCCCGGGATTTCTCCCCGACTACTCTGCGGCCTACGAGATGGAGAGGCCGGGGCGTTGACTAGGCGGGGCCTCCGGCCGCAACCACAGCGCCAACGATCGCTGCTGATGGAGGGGAGCCTTGCCGGTGAGAGCCACTGATCTGAAGAACCGCTGCCTGCGATGCCTCCCTGAGCCGCTTGACGGAGGCCCCCGAGGGGCAGTGTGGTGGCACGGACTCGGAGGGGGCGCTTGGCTCCTGCCCCCTCCCCAAGTCTTGTTGCCCTGGTGTGGCCTGAGATCGCCCCCGACATAGGCGGCCGGCTCCCGGGGTCCGGCGGAACCGTTTGCCTTTTGGTGACTCTTCCATTCTGGACCTTGTCCCACAATCTGTTTGACCTGAAGACACGTCCTGCGGTGCCCTGGTCCGACCATCACATATACCTGCGCCAGGAGACGGCGTGGGGTGCACTGGATGGGAGAGGCGGCGCGAACGAGCCTCCACCACCTCCCCAGGTGGAGGTTTCTCAGCTACACCACAGCGCTTCACTCGGCCAGCTGAGTTGTGCCCGCTCTTGCGGCACAGTGCCTCGCTCGGCCGGCTGAAATGCGCCTGCTCTTGCTATTACAGCGTCTCACCCGCCATCCGGCTGAATTGCACCCACTCTTGCGGTACAGCGACAGGCGGCTGCCACGGAGCTCTTGAAATGGTGGTCGGCTCCACAGACTTGGGCCTGGCCTGCAAGGATGGCTCTGGGCAACCCTGGAACTCGGACGCTTGACTGCTAGGGCATGGGCCCCATTCCCAAAAGCGTCCCCTCAGCCTTGAAGATTCTACAAGAGTCACCGGGGCCCCCGACTCCCGCAGACTTCCGGTGGGGAGCGACTGCCATGATTGCTCGCGGAATGGCCACGACGTAGCCACGGAATGCTCTCATGCTGACGCCAGCTTCAGTCTGAAACATCCAGAAACACTGTAGACTACCAATTCGATCAGTTCCGGTGGAGCCCCAACGTGACCCGGTAGAGAAGAACTTGCCCTTCCCTCTTTGACTGATGGTTCTTGTTGCCTGTCCCTTCTGTTGTCATTTAACAGAACTTTTTGGACTGCTGAAAGGGGTTCTGTTCCGACCGCTAGTTGGTGGAGACATTTTGACTATATTCTGGACCTGCCCGGCCTCGCCCAAAATGGCGTCGGTATAAATGAGACTCGCAACTCCTTGATGTGTACTGGTTGCTCAGCCTTGATATCACGAGATATGTATGCAGTTTTGGAGCACATGGCGGGCGGGGACGGGTACTGAATGAACATTTGGACATCCCTATTGATATTAAGTTCTGATGTATTATTCATTACTGTACTATTGAAAGTTCGAATTAACGTTACTCATGGTACTTGCCCGCAAATGTATATCTAGATAATTTCATTTTAACTGTTAGACACCTTAATTCCTGCAACCTAATGGCCCGCCCGTTATGTTTTTCTACAGTGTAAAGGTCCCCTCATCATATACGATTCCAGTTTGCTCCGTGGCCGGCCCACGTGGTTGTAGGCCCTTATTTGTATACTGAAATTCTTGCAAAAAAGAGTTTTCGAAGGAAGTATGGAATCAGCGTCATAACAATCGTCTAGGTTGGTAGGGTTTTAGAATAATGGCTGTTATTCCCAAACAATAGAAGACAGATAATGCAGACCCTTTGCCTGAATTTTGGATTGATTGAAATTTGTATCCGTCACACCAGCCCTTTTTCCAGAATTGTTAGAAAATGGTCGACCGTAGCTTAAGGTATCTGCCGAATGTAAGGTGTGGTATTTTGTCCCATTAAATAAGACTAATTGAGAAACAAATACACGAAGAGGGAACTCGAATTTAAAGACAAACACAATGAAACATTTTTTGGCATCATAAGAAAGGGAGGATATGTTACACAGAAAAATAATGCGAAAGGGATAGCCAAGATCTGTTGTATCACACGTTCCTGCAGCTAGTCTGATACATGGTAAGTAGAAGCTTTTTCGTGTTTGCGCGCGCTGACATCCTCTGAATGCTGTATCCCCCCTTTCTTTTCTCCTCTGTAGGTTACATCGGAGTTCCGACTGAAGAATGGAGTGGACATGGACCGCACCGTGCTCCATGTAAGGAAAGACATAGACAAGCGCTGTGAGATATTGCATGGAGTGCAGACCATCACTGGGAACGCTTGGTGTGACTGTGCGTACATACCCTGATTGTATGGTATGAATGTGTATGTATTCCATATGCCCGGCCGATAAACGTTCTGTCTGCGCAACTGCCGCGTTAGAAAACAACATTGTGACGCGTCGCGTAACCGCGACGTATCGCGTTGTCGCGTAATGCGTCATATGACGCGCCGCGTTAGCACACCCGGAAGTGCTCTGGTGTGCGAGGCGCGAAGCGCAGCTTCCCGGAAGCGATCCGGGGCGCGGCGCGGAGCGCGTAATGTAAGCATAACAGGTCATGTGACTTGTTAATAAAACTTTTCATTGGTTCATTGCACTTTTGGGTTCCTAATGATGTAAGGCTAGGTCATGTGACCTAAAAATAACACTTTTCATTGGTTTAGTACTATTTTTTGTCCCAAATGATGAAAACCCCTCCTTGTTTCCTCACTCTGACATTCATCTTTGTGAGAGGAAGACCTTTTTCATCAATTAGCAATAGCAAGTGTTGTAGCTTCAGCTGGTGCATCCCCACCACCACCACCACCTCCTAGGAAGAGAGTACCACCTCCTCAGGTGGTGGTTAAGCAAGAGGTGCCCCCCCCACACCTTCTTGTTGCCTGATTCGGCCAGCTCAATCGATCAAGCATGAGACTCTGTTGTGATCTGAAGAACCGCTGCCTGCGGTGCCTCCCTGAGCCGCTTGACGGAGGCCCCCGAGGGGCGGTGTGGTGGCGCGGACTGGGAGGGGGCGCTTGGCTCCTGCCCCCTCCCCAAGTCTCGCTCGTCCAGCTGAATTGCGACCACTCTTGCAGCCTACGACATGGAAAGGCCGGGGCGTTGACTAGGCGGGGCCTCCGGCCGCAACCACAGCGCCAACGATTGCTGCTGACGGAAGGGAGCCTTGCCGGTGAGAGCCACTGATCTGAAGAACCGCTGCCTGCGGTGCCTCCCTGAACCGCTTGACGGAGGCCCCCAAGGGGCGGTGTGGTGGCGCGGACTGGGAGGGGACGCTTAGCTCCTGCCCCCTCCCCAAGTCTCGCTTGGCCAGCTGAGTTGCGCCCACTCTTGCGGCCTACGACATGGAGAGACCGGGGCGTTGACTAGGCGGGGCCTCCGCCCGCAACCACAGCGCCAACGATCGCTGCTGACGGAGGGGAGCCTTGCCGGTGAGAGCCACTGATCTGAAGAACCGCTGCCTGCAGTGCCTCCCTGAACAGCTTGACGGAGGCCCCCGAGGGGCGGTGTGGTGGCGCGGACTGGGAGGGGGCGCTTGGCTCCTGCCCCCTCCCCAAGTCTTGTTGCCCTGGTGTGGCCTAAGATCGCCCCCGACATAGGCGGCCGGCTCCCGGGGTCCGGCGGAACTTTTTGCCTTTTGGTGACTCTTCCATTCTGGACCTTGTCCCACAATCCGTTTGACCTGAAGACACGTCCTGCGGTGCCCTCGCAATGCGGCCTGGTCCCTGAATGTGTGCAGGGGGACGGTATTCCTCGCTCGGCCAGCTGAGTTGCGCCCACTCTTGCGGCCTACGACATGGAGAGGCCGGGGCCTTGACTAGGCAGGGCCTCCGGCCGCAACCACAGCGCCAACGATCGCTGCTGACGGAGGGGAGCCTTGCCGGTGAGAGCCACTGATCTGAAGAACCGCTGCCTGCGGTGCCTCCCTGAACCGCTTGACGGAGGCCCCCGAGGGGCGGTGTGGTGGCGCGGACTGGGAGGGGGCGCTTGGCTCCTGCCCCCTCCCCAAGTCTTGTTGCCCTGGTGTGGCCTGAGATCGCCCCCGACATAGGCGGCCGGCCCCCGGGGTCCGGCGGAACTTTTTGCCTTTTGGTGACTCTTCCATTCTGCACCTTGTCCCACAATCCGTTTGACCTGAAGACACGTCCTGCGGCCTGGTCCCTGAACGTGTGCAGGGGGACGGTATTGATTGGATCAAGATGGCAGCTTCACACAAAGCTGACTCAAGTGTTGCTGCTGATGCTATGCAGACAAAAACTGGTTTTCAGTTTGTACATTCTTCAGGATTTTTCCATCCAAGGCTGGTTGAGAGTTTGTAGAACGATGGCTTCAGATTTTCAACATACAACTCTTCAACATTCTTCATAAATGTAACAATGTGAGACTCACTAGGAGAACGGCCGTTTATCTTTCCTTTCAAAATGCTGCCAACATTATTTTCTGAATGGAAGACACCATCTTGTAGCATAAAGGGCTGCGTCAAGGGTGGTATTGCCCAGAATGTCTTGTTTTCTAGTGCTAGTAATGACGAAGCCAGAACTGCCGAAAGGGATTCTGGTCCTGCCGCTACTTATTGGAGACATTGAACTATACTCTGGACCTGCCTGGCCTCGACCAAAATGGCGCCAGTATGGGAGCGACTTGCAACTCCTTATGACGTTCTAGTTACTTAGCCTTGACGTTATGGGGGATGTATGCGGTCTTTGTGCACATGGCGGGCGGGGAAGGGTACTGACTGGGAATACGGACAACCCTATTGATGTCGATTTTTCATTATTGATTATTGTATTAATAAAGCTTCGAAGTAATGTTACCCATGATACTCGCCCATGGTGTGCGTATGGACGATTTTATTGTAACTGATCCTGTTATACTTTCAATTAAAAAATCAACCTTCACTGATCCTGCAACCGTTTGTCACGTTTAGTTTTTTCAATTAAATGGCTCGCTTGTTACATACTCCTATACCCCTGGCTTTTGAAAGACACCATCTTGTAGAATAAAGGGCTGCGTCAAGGGTGGTATTGCCAAGAATGTCTTGTTTTCTAGTGCTCGTAATGACGAAGCCAGAACTGCCAAAAGGGATTCTGGTCCTGCCGCTACTTATTGGAGACATTGAACTATACTCTGAACCTGCCTGGCCTCGATCAAAATGGCGCCAGTATGGGAGCGACTTGCAACTCCTTATGACGTTCTAGTTACTTAGCCTTGACGTTATGGGGGATGTATGCGGTCTTTGTGCACATGGCGGGCGGGGAAGGGTACTGACTGGGAATACGGACAACCCTATTGATGTCGATTTTTCATTATTGATTATTGTATTAATAAAGCTTCGAAATAATGTTACCCATGATACTCGCCCATGGTGTGCGTATGGACGATTTTATTGTAACTGATCCTGTTATACTTTCAATTATAAAATCAACCTTCACTGATCCTGCAACCGTTTGTCACGTTTAGTTTTTTCAATTAAATGGCTCGCTTGTTACATACTCCTATACCCCTGGCTTTTGTCCCTTTCCTACGCGCGGTCTGTACTACCGCCCTCGGGCGATCTATGTAATGAACAGACTACCATTGCCGAAACACAAGGGAATGCATCTCAGAGAGATAAGTCAAGTACGTGGTAGATAAAAACATTTTCGTGTTTATGCACGCTGATGTGCTTTGAACGCTGCCCCCCCCCTCCTCATCATTTAGATTACCACCGCCCATTGCACAAAAGTGTACCGGGCGCTCCCCACGCAAAAAAAAACGTTTTTTTTTTTTTTGCCCCCTTATGGTCATTTCCCCCTTCATTTTGGCCTCCTCTTGTCTCTTGATCCTACTGAGAGACAAGATGGCGGCCGCTCTGGACTGTTTAAAATGTTGACAGACACCGGAGAGCCAATCAGCTTCGCTTCGCGAAGTTCCGTTACGCGTCAAGTACGCGAACCGGAGCGCTACCCGGAGCGCTGTCACAGATATATATATTTTTTGAACGTTATTTTATCAAAATCCACTGGAGCACATATATTGAGACCTAGCAAAGGCACATCGGGCTAACAGTCCCTACAATTTTGCCAAGTTTCATGCAAATCCATTCAGCCGTTCGAGCTAAAAGTGAGGCCAACCGCCCTATGGAAATTAACATGGGAAAAACGCGTTTTGGGACCCCCCTTTTTTCTCGGCCGCCCCTTGACGAACCCCCCCAAATTTTCAGGGGCTGCTCAGAAACAAAATGTGCCATTTTCCTGAAAATTTCAGCCAATTCCGTCCACAAACGCCAAAGTTATTAGACATAGAACTTTCAAAAATCCCATAGAGAAAAAATCCTAACTATATATATATATATATATATATACCTACTGGCGACCGCCAGTAGGTAATATATATATATATATATATATGTGTTTTAAAATGAAATGTTTTTTTAAAGTTGCTTTAATTATTTATTAATTTTAAGTTTATTTAAGTATTTTAATTATGTTTACATTAAATATATTTATTATTATATTAGTTTTAAATTACTTTTAAGATATTTAAAAAATTCGATATTTTGACTATCTATATTTTTTCCTATCAATATTTTGGAGTCGATATTTTTGTACTTACCTGTTTGTAGATAGGAAGTTGATATTTTGACTGTCGATATTCTGTCAGTGATCCAATCGCATTACATTACTGAGGAAAGGCATAGCATTGTGTGTGCGAAAGATGTACTTACCTGAATCTGTGGGTAAGAAACCTTTTCATTGCTGGAACCTAAGCAAATGTAAAAGCTATGCTCTTTCAATAAAAAAAGAAAGAAGGTTTTTGTGCACAAGAATGTGATTGTTGCACAAAGTGACTGTGACCGTGGACTCTGTGATACCAATTAGTAAGGTAAAGGTTCCAATCAGTTGCCTCTGTGTCTACTTGCACTGATAACTAGTTATCCGTGGAGGGTTTTTAGTGCCCACATTTCTCTTTAAACAACCTTGAGAACCCACAGTACTGTGGGAAGATTTGAGAGATAGGTATGATACATACATTGGGGTAATGGGTTGAGATATCTTTACTTCATCCAGGAAATTGGAGATTCTCAAGCATTGTCTTGGAGCTGAGGGAAGGTGCATATTAAAGTATCTTCTATTGTGGAGGAGGAAGATGAGGATGATGACACCGATGTATATGACATGGTGAAGCAACAACTACATTTGAATTTTGGAAAGGAAAAAAACGAAGTTGTGAAGTGGTTTACGTTTTTTGAAAAGGAGCCAACATCCCATAGTTTCTGTTGGGAGCTATGTTGCAGGACTGAGAGCACTTGCTTCAACTTATAATGACAGGAATTTACTAGACGAGTTGTTAAGTGACCAGTTAGTCCTGAAACTGAACAACAAGAAAGTGCAAGAAAAATTGTTGAAAACAAAGGGTTGATCCTAGAAAGGCCCATTAGCATAATGAAGTGGGTGGAAATAACCGACAAAGGTTTGAAAGAGTCATTGTCAAGTGGGGCAGTGGGGTTAGAGCAACATGATACTCTTAAGCCAAAGGGAGTGGAGGCTGCTAGTGGGTCTACGAAAATAGGAGGAAGGATTTCTGTGACTTGCTTTAAGTGTAGGTTGAAGGGCCATGTGGCAACAGAAAATTCATGTCTTGCCATGGGTCAAATTTGCAGGATATGCAAGCTTAATGGGGCATTTTGCTTGAGTATGCTGAGGAAGGAGTGGATGAAGAAAACTAAGGGTTCTGTCAATTCAGTGGAAAGTTATGAGGATGAAGTGAATGCTCATCAGATCATTTTACAAGTACAGCATGTAGGAAGTGTTAGACCTGGAGAAGTGTGGCTCAGGGGTTAGAGGCGGCTGACCCGGAAGCTGAGATCGGCCCTGGACCAGGGTTCAATTCCCTGCCTCGGCGGGTCTTGGGCTCAAAAATTCCACGGACTCAATAATTCTCGCTCCGGTGCCTTCTCGACTCACGGGTTCACACTCTGCGACTCTGGGCAATAGCTTGCTTAATCTCCACAACGGCCCCTCGCGGCGGGATGCCTGGCTTTCACCTTGTGGATACCCTGCCGGAGTTATCTCACAGGGGAATACCAGGACGGGTTCCCTAAGCAAGCGCCGGGAAACCCTTTGTGGGTAGCTGTGCGCTATATAAGCTCAAATACATTTACATTTACATTACATTTACATTTACACCATTGGCGTGGGTCTCCCTTCCATTTTTGCTGTTGCCTCATGTGTTTTTGCTGGTGTTAGATGCTTTGGGCACTGTGCCACTGCTGTCCAATGCCACAGTGTGAGTGCTCCCTACTATAAAATAAATGAATTAATTGGTGATTCCAGGATTGACTATTTGGTTTACTGGTCAGACCCTAGTTCAATTCACTGAGAGTGCCCGGGGCTTGTACACCAAATGCTGCTGGTGGGCTTGCAGCACTGGTTGTGCCACCCAGAGAAGCGGCCTTGTATAATGTGTCTAAGGTCTGCCATTGCAGAGCCTGCGTGCAGCCTGGAACTGTCATGCTGACTGGGCAAGTGCACCCACTTGTCAGTCCCTAAACCTTCCCTTTTCTTCATATCAGACACCCCTATGGTAGGCCCAAGGGCAGGGTGTATTGTATGTATAAGGTAGGACAAGCCCTGATGTGTGTGGCAGGTCCTAATAGTGAATTACAGCCATTTTCATTTTTCACTATTGCAAGGCTACCTGTTCTCCATAGACCAGAATGGGCTGTTAGAAATAATGCATTTTATAATCCTAACTTACTCAGAGAACATGGTAGAAATTCGAGTTTAGTATGCCTGGACTCAGAATGATAAAATACATCTTTTAGTAAAGTGGGTTTTAACATTCTGTGTCTGTAAATACAACTTTTAGAAAGTAGGTATTTGCTTGCCTAAACCTTTCAAGCCTGCCTCTGCTAGGTTGTGTATTCCTTGTCTGGAGTTTGAGTGACAGGGCTGGGGGATTTCAGGAGACAGAATGAGTCAGCACAGTGGTGAATAGAGAGATCTGCATCTAGATGGGAGAGAGGAGTTTCACCTGGGACCTGAATAGGACTGTGCCCCCCCCCAGTGCTGGCTCCACCCCTGTGGTGCGTCGATGTCTCTGCCCCGGTCCCGGGATGACTTCACCAGCCTTTCTGAATTGCGGCTGGAAACAAGTGGCGACAGAGGCAGGGAGCTGTGACCGACTGTCAAGACTGGCCCGGTGTCCTGTAGGCACCGAATCAAGCAACGTCCGCCTCGAACAACGCAAGCTCTGCGCTCACCGACTCAGTCCTGACGCCGTCAGCGAGCAGTCGCCTGCACCGCGAGTGGAAGGACACCGCGACGTGCAACGACTCGCTACACCAAATTGAACTAGTCTAACCAATGCGGTCACTGCTGCTGATTTCGAGTCCTGTGACTGCACCGCCTCGCACTCTTTGTGACGCACCGCCCGACTCGCACAGCTGTCCGGACTGATCAACGCCTGCTCCCGAACTCCGGCTCGTTCGCCGCACCGCAAGCTGCAAGCACCGCATCGAAGCACCATCTCGCCCTGTAAAGCAAGCCTTGGATCCACCGACTCTGTCAACGGTCCGCTGCCTGCACCGCATCCTTTCTGCACCGTGAAGATCACCGGAACCGGCTCACATATCTGTACCGGTTGCCCCAAGTAAAAGGTACTGTGACTGAGTCTGTCAACCATTTGAGTGGGCTCGTACCGACGCGGTCTGCTGGATTTGCTAGACTCTGTTATTTTCATTGACATTGTAGCCCGTCCGGGCTACCGACTCACACAGAACATTGATTTAAGCCTTTTTAACAAGAACTCTTGAAAGGAAATAGTACTGTGGATTCTTTTTGTTGTTTATTGATCTTGTGGTAACTCTATATAAAGTATAACCTATTTTTGATATACAACCTGTGTGGTGGCCATTTGTAGTGTTGTCACTGGGTTACTGTATGTGGTCATAACTGCTTAACTTACACCGCCTCTGAAATAAGCCTTGACTGCTTACGCCACGCCACCTAGAGGGTGAGCAGGGGTTATTTTGGGAGTGTAACCCCCCTTACTCTGACTAGAGGAGAGGGTCCCTATTTGTCACAAGTACCTACCTGTGCCAACTAGAGACCCCCAATTCTAACAGGAAGTATAAATGAAGATGGCCTATTTTGCACAACTAAAATTGATGAAGAAGACATGAGATTGATGGCAGATTCTGGAGCCTGGGACATGGTTGTTGAGGATAAATAATTGTGCATGTTACCTGATCATAAACTCAGATTCTCAGATGTGTGGTTAATGGAATAATTTCAAGGGGTGGTTGTGGCATCTAAGATGTATTTTGTCAAGGAGGGTATGCGTCTCTTAGGATGGCCTCAACAGAGAGATGTGTGCATTCGACTATATCCAAACCATCCTGTTCAGGTTTTGGGTGCACAGTCAGGGGCATGTTGTGTGAGGCGAACAACACTGATAGGAGAATATCCATTGGTATTCAAGGAGGAGCTGGGAATCTTGAAAGGATTCATGCTCAAGATTATGTTAAAGCAGGGAGCTATTCCCAAAGCTCTAAACCCATATGCAATCCTTATTGTTATGAGGAACTATTGAGGATTGAATTGCTAAGATAGTGTAACGCAGGAGTGATCGAGGAAATAGAAGCATCCAAATGGTTAGCGCCTGTGGTGATAGTGAGAAACGGCAATGGTGTGTGGATTTGCGGGGCCTCAATACTGCAATCAGGGTGGATCAGCATCCTTTGCCTAAGATAGGGGAGATGTTAACTACCTTAAGGGAGCAAAGGTGATCCCCACCTTGGATCTCTCATCTGCAAATCCTTCAACAGATAGTGTTGCATCCAGAGTCTCAATCATTGACATCCTTTGTCACTCCTGAGGGTGCATACAGATTCAAACGAATGCCTTTAGGTCTGATCTCGGCATCTGCCATATTTCAAAGATCCATGTAATATTGGTCACCTATTTTCAGAATTATATCCTTGTGTTTGGTGCTGATCAGGCAGAACAATAAAGAGTTTTGAAAACTGTGCTGGGAATTTTGAGTGGTTTGACCATCAAATAAGAGAAATGCAAAATTGGGGTGTCCGGTGTAGAATACTTGGGTCATTGATTCATGAAAGGGGAATTTCTCCCACTATGAAATTGGTGTCTGCGATTGAGAAAGCTCCTTCCCCAGGAAGCAAAGATTAACTCAGTCTTTCTTAGGTTTGGCTGAATACTATTCAAGGTTCATTCCTTGGTTGCTGATAAGACCAGGTGTATGAGAAAGCTCATGTGCAAGAACGAATGCTTTGTATGGTGTGTAAAAGAGAGTTTGTTGGATTGAGAAAGGTCATTGTGTCTGCACTGAAACTATGCAACACTAAAGATAAAATAATTGTTAATACTGATGCCAGTCCTGTGGGGCTTGGCACAGTATTGATACAGAGTATAAGTAGGAAGGATGTTACCACAGCGTACACATGAAGACCCCTGAAGGATGCAGAGAAGAACTACCCCACCATTGAGAGGGAACCTCTACTGTATTGGTGGGGAGTTAGCTATTTCAGGAGGTCTGTGTGAAGAACAGTGTTTGTGATTTGCACCGACCATCAGCCTTTGGTTGAAGTTTTTTCTACTAAGGGCGCTAGGAGAGCTACTTCCCAAATAACATGCTGGGTAAGGAGAATGTTAGAATACAACTAGAGCATGGAGTTTGTGCCTGGACAGAAAAGCATGTTGGCCAATTGCTTTTAAAGGTTGCCAGGGAAGGAGGATGTAGGGGAGAAAGACGCTCATGAAGAATTTGTGGCGAAAGTGGTAAACATGAACAATAAGGGGAGAATTTATAATGAAGAATGGGCAAAGGCAGTTCAGAATGATATAGTTTTGCAACAGTTTAGGAAATATCTTCGAGATGAATGGCCATTCAGAGGTAATGCTTCAGAGGACGCTGAATATTTCCAGCAGGTGAACCTGGTACTGTCATTTTTGGGAGATGGGTTGATGAGAGAATTGTTGGTGGTTCCTACTGATTTGCGAAAGCATGTGGGGAAGCTGGCCTAAGAAGGCCATTTGGATGTGAGTGCCAAAAAAAGATTAATCAGAGCTGACTCTTGGTAACCAGGCATAGATTGTGATGTACAGCATTGTAAATGTATAAGAGAATGTGTATCATGTTCATGGAATGATAAGTCTCAGAAGACCATTAGGTATCCTTCTGTGGTATCGGCAAAATCTGATTGTCTTTGGAATAAAATTGCTAGTGATGTCACAGGACCATTGTATTCTCTGTCAACATTGCCCTTGTAGTAGTAGATTATTATTCAAGTTGATACTCGAAGTGGAAGCTATTCAAAGCAAAAGTGGAAGTTCTGTGCTCTGTGTTGGGGACATGGCAAGGAGACACAAGGCGAGGGGAACAGGGAATGCTAACCGTTCATGCTCATTTGGTAGCGTCTGAAGCAGTGCTGCCTGCCACTGAGGCTCATACCCTTTGCTCCGGAGCAGTAGGAGTAGGAGAGGTGGAGAGGCGTGGGCCATGCAATCACTTGCACCAAGGCAGTGAGGTTCCGCAGCCTGCAAACCAGTGCGTTCTCAAGCACAATAAGCCTGTGGTGGTGCAGTGCGGGTTGAGCGGGCCAAGCGAGGTTTATGTAATTCGCTCCCTCGGCCCTGGACATGCTAGTCTGCCATTGCCCTCCCTGCTGCACTTGCTGCTCCATAGTTCTGGGAGCGCTTTCGGAGGACAGTAGAGAATTAAATTAGCTGCTGTTTGCCTGTAGCTAGCAGCCTGCAGCCTGCAGCCATCTACCCTGCCACCCTGCGACACCTGCAGAGAGGCTACTAGTGAGGCCTCAGGTGTGTTCTGGACCACATGTTGGTGTGATTCTACTGGAACTACTGCTTTTGGACCCCATTATTTTTCTCACCATATGATTTTCATCTTCAGACCAGAGACCAATTTACTTTCCCAGGCTTTGCAGTCTGTTCTTTGTGGTGAAAGAAGGTGGAGGAAAATTTAAAGAGGTGAGGAGGCTGCTTTGTATGGTGTCCACCCTCCACTAGGTGGCGCATTGCCAGGGGATTAAGCTCACGGCTATGGAAGCAGCCGAGACAGGTTTTGGTGTGGCTTGCACATACCTAGCCACCGCGTCATCCTTCCTAACCATCTCAGTTAACAGTAAAGTGCTTGTAAAACAAACCAACTGAAAAGAGTACTGTGGCCATTTCCCTATCCATCTCAAGGAGTGCCCCTCAACAATTGGGCACAGTTCAGAGTGACTCTTTTGTGCAGCATATAGAAGAGTCAAAATGATGGCAAAGAAACTGCGATACGGACACCTGGTTATGTCTAGGGCCTACACTAAAACTAAATCTAATCCTTTGAGGAACAGAGTACCTCATGTTATTGCTCTGAAAGGCAAGAACCAGATTAAATCTTTATGGGGCAAAGAGAAATCGATCCAAGATGATTTGAATGATGTCATGAAAGCCTCCCTTGGACAAAGTATTGATAATCTTTCTGTGCAGTCTCCGCGCGCTAACCCCCCCCCCCGGGGAGAATCTGAAATAATAATGCAGGAGGACATACCCTGCTCATTAAAGGAGGATTTCACTCTTCCGGATATAGATCTGGAATCAAGCCGCAAGTGCAAGACACATGATAAGGATAACAATTCACACACGCCATTTACACCCTCATCACTAACTGGCCTGCAACTTTTTAGTAGCAAGTCCTCGAAACACTATTCAATAATGTCTCAGATATCTGCAAATCCAAGGACTTGGAATTATTTGCCAGTCAGGCATGTCATTCTCCAGGTCAAGCAGCACAGGTCTCTGATTCACTGTTTTGTTTAGAGCGCATACCTTTCTCCATTTTAGCTGTATTAGAAAAATATGTAGTGGGTTCTGATTCTCTTCAAGACACAGTTGCGCTTTTGAAGGCACTAACTAGCACTAAAGAAGATAGGGAAATGTTAATAAAACATACACTGAGATTGTCTGCCCAAAGAGCAACTATGGGTGTAAACTCAGAAGGTGGTACAATTCAGGGCCGGACTGGGAACCAAAACCCGCCCTGACAAAGTGCTCGGACGGCCCCTTCCCCCCTGGAGGGGGGATTGTGGGTGCCGCCAAGCTCTTTGCCAGGGCCGCTTATCGGCCGATTTTGTTACAGGGCCGATTTTGCAGCTATGCTGCAAAAATGGCCCTGTAACAAAAACGGCCTCCAGGGGCCCAAAACCGGACCCCACCCGTGTGGCACACCGGGGGATTGCCCGGTGCCCGCCACGGCCAGTCCGGCCCTGGTACTATTGTCTTGATCCCATGGGCCTCAAGTCTTGATTTTTGCTTGCAAGCAGGAATGCCTCCGGTTAAAGCATGTGAGAGCATTCCCAAAAAAGATACCAAGGTTGAAATTCCTATTCTTTCAATAGGATACCTCTTTAACCTCTGTTCTCTGTACTATCTGGTTCCACTGTGAAATCTCCAAACTCAGAATGTGACGTTTTTTCTATCTTCAAGACTAAAGCCATGCCAGAGTTAAGTGTGGATGCCATAACTGGGAACTTACAATCTAAGGCCAAGGGCAAAATGAAAAAATGGAGAGGAAAGAAAAAAATCTAACTGCCCATTTTCCAAAAAAGGTCCTAAAAATTATGTTTCAGAGATGGGGTGAACATCTCCCAGGGGTCTGAGGGTCCCATCCAAGGCCACCACCTGAAGCAGCTAAGCTCAAGTCTACTAATTGCACCTACCATAGCTCCTAAACAGAGGAGCGACACTGAGACAGTTGGGGACCTTCCCACCACTTAGCCTATTTTACGCCCTTTTTCACTCAGTCTGGCGGCTGCCCCAAATGTGGACTTATATAAAGCAAAAGGAGCTTTGTCAGCGCCAGATCAGGAAGACAACCCTTTTCACCTCCGTGATGCTAATACCTCTATGGTAGACTTTGTCCTTCTTTGTGATTCTGATTCTATTTTGAATTGCTCACCTTTATTTGCAAGTTTTGCAGATATTAAAAGCCTGACTTTAATCCGAAGCAGTGACATTTCTTTGGTTTCCCTGTTCCACATTGGGCCAGGGATTAAATCAAAGGTGATTTTCTTCTCTAAAATTGTGGCAAATATGGTATTGAAAAACAGTAAATATTTACAATGCAACAGTATAAATGTGTTCCCTGCTTATGGGTAGGAAATGTTCAGAACAATGGTGGGAGACATATGCATGGATGTCATTTAGAGGTATTCAGGGGTCACATCTGAGGTCTCTAGCTTGCTCCCTTCTACTCCTGGCACTTCCTTTGTGACCCCTGGTTTCAGAGTAGGTTGAACTTTTGCCTTCTCCGAGGAGTGGGGACAAAAAGGAATTGCCAGGAGTAGCAGGGAACAAGCTAGAAGTGTACACTATTCTACTGTATGACACTCCAGTATATGCCACTCCACTCTATGCTATTTCAATGTATGCCACTAAACTCTACCTCAATCCACTCTACACTAATCCACTCTACATTACTCCACTGTATGCCACTCCACTCTGTGCCACTCCACTGTACGTCACTCAACTCTAACAAATTGCTGTGTATACCACTGCACTGTACACCACTCCACTGTATACTATTCCACTGTATGCTGCTGTACTGTACGACACTCCGGTCTGCGCTACTCCACTGTATGCTACTTCACTATACGCCAATAACACTCAACACTATTCCACTATATGCAACTCTACTGTACAACACTATGCTATTTCACTGTATGCCTCCCCACTCTTCGCGACCCCACTGTATGCCACTCTAATATACACTATTCCATTGTACTCCACTCCGTGTACACCACTCCACTCTGCCTCACTATACTCTACCCCTCTCCACTCTACGCCACTGCACTGTATGCTACTTCAATATATGCCACTCCACTAAGCTACAATCCACTGTACACTATTACACTGTATATCACTCCATTGTGTGCCACTTTAGTCTATGCCAAAATACTACCCTATTACACTCAAGCCTATTCCACTGAAAAACAGTGCATTCTACACCACTCCAGTAAACGCTATTGCACTATTGCACTATATGCTACTCCACTCCACTTGACTATACTGCATGTCAGTAACACTCAATGTTATTCCATTCGCCACCACTCCACTATACGCTAGTCCAATGTATGCCACTCAACTCTATTGTACACCAGTCCACTATATATGCTATTCCACTCTACACCACTACACTACACAACACTCAACTGTACGACACTCCAATATATGTTATTCTACTCTACGCCACTCACTCTTCGTCACTCCGCTCTACACTTTTGTAGCGTATGCCACTACACTGTACATCATGTCACTGTACGCTGCTCCTCTCTACGTGACTGCACTATACGCTATGGCAATATGTGCTATTAATCTCTACTACACTGCACTCTACTGCATTCTTTGCCACTCCACTGAACTTCTTTCTACTGTACACCACTCCACTGTACTCTACTCCACTCTATGTTATGTCACTCTATCGTACTCCACTAATTGCCACTTCACTTTACCGCACTTCTCTGCACAACACTGGGGAGAGGAGTTGGCCTAACGGCAAGGGCACGACTAGGGCACTCGACCTAGAATCTGTGGAACTGGGTTTGAGTCTCGGCAATGACGCTGAACATCCTGTGATTCTGGGCAAATCAACTTATTTCCCTGTGCCTAACAAAAATGAATGTGTGTCCTCATGTAACTTAACTGGTGCTATGTAAAGCGCTCTGATTTCAGATTCGGGTCAAGTTTGTGCTATTTAACACTCTGAAAAAAATGAAAAAAAAAGCACTCCATTCTATGCCACTCCATTCTACATGACTCCACTGTACGCTATTCCACTGTACAGCACTCCACAGCACCACATTCCGTTCTATTCCACTCCACTCTAATCAACTCTACGACACTATACTCTATCACAGTGTAGAGCTGCTGTTGACTTGAATACATGGAGTAAGGAGGTCGGTGAATTATAAATATTTGAAGGTATCGCGTAAATTATAAATTAAAGGCATCAGTTTAGTAATGTACATTTTCGTGTACTTGAACTTTTGCTTGTAGCTAAAGAATAAATATAGTAATAACAATTTAAAGGTGGTGCGAACATGAAATATGTGTGGTATAACTGTAAGTGAAGAATTTCTAATGTTTCTGTATTTTAAGTTTGGTTTGTATAGAAAGAATAAATAACGATTTTTTTCTAACTATAACAAGGGATACATATATACCTTTACCTTACTAATTGGTATCACAGAGTCCACGGTCACAGTCACTTTGTGCAACAATCACATTCTTGTGCACAAAAACCTTCTTTCTTTTTTTATTGAAAGAGCATAGCTTTTACATTTGCTTAGGTTCCAGCAATGAAAAGGTTTCTTACCCACAGATTCAGGTAAGTACATCTTTCGCACACACAATGCTATGCCTTTCCTCAGTAATGTAATGCGATTGGATCACTGACAGAATATCGACAGTCAAAATATCAACTTCCTATCTACAAACAGGTAAGTACAAAAATATCGACTCCAAAATATTGATAGGAAAAAATATAGATAGTCAAAATATCGAATTTTTTAAATATCTTAAAAGTAATTTAAAACTAATATAATAATAAATATATTTAATGTAAACATAATTAAAATACTTAAATAAACTTAAAATTAATAAATAATTAAAGCAACTTTAAAAAAACATTTCATTTTAAAACACATATATATATATACATATATATTACCTACTGGCGATAGCCAGTAGGTATATATAGTTAGGATTTTTTCTCTATGGAACTTTTGAAAATTCTATGTCTAATAACTTTGGCGTTTGTGGACGGAATCGGCTGAAATGTTCAGGAAAATGGCACATTTTGTTTCTGAGCAGCCCCTGAAGATTTGGGGGGGTTCCGTCAAGGGGGGGCCGAGAAAAAAGGGGGGTCCCAAAACACGTTTTTCCCATTCATTTTTCCATAGGGCGTTTGGCCTCACTTTTAGCTCGAACGGCTGAATGGATTTGCACGAAACTTGGCAAAATTGTAGGGACTGTTAGCCCGATGTGCCTTTGCTGGGTCTCAATATATGTGCTCCAGTGGATTTTGAGAAATTAACGTTTAAAAAAACAGATATATCTGTGACAGCATCCCGGATAGCGCACCAGTTCGCGTACTTTTCGCGTAACGGAGCTTTGCGAAGCGAAGCTGATTGGCTCTCCGGTGTCTGTCAACATTCTAAACAGTCCGGAGCGGCCACCATCTTGTCTCTCGGTAGGATCGAGAGACAAGAGGAGGCCAAAACGAAGGAGGAAATGAAGGAAAGGGGGCAAGGTAGACCCCTTCTGACCCCCTAGGATTGATGAGGGGGATATTAAAGTGCCCCGCGGGGCCAAAAAAAATTGCGATTTTTTGCCGTAGAGGCGCGTCCCGGTACGCGAACCGGGCAGCTAACTGGGCAGCTAACCGGCAGCGTAACGGGAGTCTGAGGAGAAGCTGATTAGCTGTCAACATTGTAAACAGTCCGGAGCGGCCGCCATCTTGTCTCTCGGTAGGATTGAGGGACAAGAGGTGGTGAAAAACGAAGGGGGAAAAGAAGGAAAGGGGGCAAGGTAGACCCCTCCTGACCCCCTAGGATTGATGAGGGAGATATTAAAGTGACCCGCGGGGCAAAAGAAAAAAAAATCGCGATTTTTCGCGGTTGAGGCGTTTCCCGGTACGCCAACCGGGCAGCTAACCGGCAGCGTAACGGGAGTCCGACATCTTGTGTTTTTGGAGCGTCCGGTTTGCGTACCGGGTAGCGTTCCGGTAAGCGTAACAAGGGGAAAACCAAGAGAAACAGTAAAATAAAATTTAAAGGAATAGATTTCCACCAAACTTGGCAAAATTGTAGGGACTGTTTGTTTGATGTGCCTTTGCAAGGCCTCAAGATATGTGCACGTGTGGATTTTGTCTAATTAAGGTCAAAAAAATATATATATATATCTGTAAGCGTGCTCTGGCGCGCTTTCGTTACGGGTTTTGTTTGCGCTGCACAGACGATACGTCACGTTTATGCGACGCGTCATGAGGCGTCTCACGTGGCTACGTGATACGTCACGTAATAAAGAATATATTTTACAGCTATAGATATTAGCTTTTAAAAAACCAATGAAATTCACTGAAAAAACCATAGGTTATAGACCATATATAGTTAGGAATTTGCATTTACAAAACCTTGAAAATTCACTGAAAAAACCATTGGTTATAGACCATATATAGTTAGGGATTAGCATTTACAAAACCTTAATTTACTCGCACAAAACCATAGAAATTCGCATATATAGTTAGTTGCAATAACTATATATCGCGCACCCGCAATCCACTGCTGATGATGTCACATATTACATCATTCATGACATGGTCAGTGACATCACTGATGACATCACTGATGACATCTCAAATGACATCACTGATGACATCTCAAATGACATCACTGATGACATCACTGATGACAACATCCAGTGACTGTATGTTTCTGTAAAGTTAAAATATGTCTTACATATTGAAGAATGAGTGGATGTATAAGTGTTAAGTGTCATTTGAGATGTCATCAGTGATGTCACTGACCATGTCATGAATGATGTAATATGTGACATGATCAGCAGTGGATTGTGGGTACGAGATATATAGTTAGTGCAACTAACTATATATGCGAATTTCAATGGTTTTGTGTGAGTAAAATAAGGTTTTGTAAATGCTAATTCCTAACTATATATGGTCTATAACCTATGGTTTTTTCAGTGAATATATATATATATTATATGTATATATATATATATATATATATATATATATATATATATATATATATATATATATATATATATATATATAGAGAGAGAGAGAGAGAGAGAGAGAGAGAGAGAGAGAGAGAGAGAGAGAGAGAGAGAGAACCATCTTTTCACTTGGAGTTGATGCAAACATAAACTAAAATGTAATAAATGATGAGGTCTTACTCTTCATTTTAGTTCATCTTTGAAAGTGTACGCAGGACTCCTATCGCCATTTAATAACATGATCACCTGTTTCCGGTTCCGGTTCCGTACAAATGCTTTCTGCAATCCTGGAGTTTGAGTGATAGCCAAATGCCTTCTGGGTATGGTAGTTTTAATTTGCTTCCATTGAACAAATAGAGTTAACACCTGCAGAGCCGGACTGGGAACCACAATCGGCCCTGGCAAAGTGCTCGGCCGGCCCCCCCTCCCCACTCAGGGGGGTTGGAAGTGCCACCGAGCTCTTTGCCGGGGCCAGTTTTCGGCCGATTTTGTTACAGGGCCGATTTTGCAGCTATGTGTGGCGCACTGGGGGATTGCCCGGTGCCGCTATGGCCAGTCCGGCCCTGAACGCCTGACAATCATAATTTGTAGTATAAACGTTCAGGAATCAACAAAGAGTACGCAATGATCTGGAATCAAGGGATCCCCTTACTCTCCAGGGCATTGCCTTCTGAGGGTGGAAATCATCTTTACAAAGATGCACCTAGTGTTGATAAACTGTGTTGGGCAATGTTTATGGTCAATGGTACACCTATGTAGGGATGTCGACCTGCAGCAGAGCCTGTTCTCGGCTCGTACATGTAACAATCCAACAAACATATCTAAAATGCAATAAACTGCGGCTATTTCTTTGAAAAGATAATTCTAAGAGTGTTCTACCACTGACATAATTTCTCACAAAGCTCCCGCTCAATGCATCATCACCCGCGCCACCTATATTGGTTGTCTGCAGTTCACATTTGACAGATGCATGCTCAAAGTGTCGGCGTCCGCGCCTCAGCGAGCATGGGAGAGAAATCAGAGAGGTAAATTAGACTTCATCAATTATGGAAAACCACACAGCCGGTTTATTACAATGCATTAGGAGGAAATGTTTTGGAAAGGCTCCCCTCCTTCCACCACTTCAGTGCTTTTTCCTCCTATCCCCGTCAACCCTTATGTTTCCTTGCACGCTCCCTCCCTCCAAACGAGGCGAAAGGCCGGCTGTTTATTTTGTATTAATTTTTAAAGATGACTTGTTTCGGATGGCTGCCCCTCTGTCTCTGTCTCTTTGCCACCAGAGCGCAGATTCATTATCTTGATGGATCTCTGTAATTTTTTTGTGAGGGCTGCAGGTGACAAACAATAAAAAACACTTTAGAAACTCACAGCCAGAACGAGAGAGGAGGGGAGGCGGAGGGGGTGGGGGCAGTGAACAGAAGAGGGATAGAGAGACGAGGTTCGAACAAAATGGCGAATAGTAAGAATATTTTATAGAACTTCGTGTGCTCGACCCTCTGCAATCCATGAAGGTGGACACGTACTATTCAAACTCGTGGTTGTAGTGCCAGTATGTGTGAAATATTTGATTTTCAGCGAGTATGAAACATTTCAATGCGATTGAATTGAAGGGCGGAAGCAACATGTTGCCCCTTGCTTTCTCGCTCAATATCTAATTAAAATTCTGCTGCACATTTTCCTGAAATTTCACTCATTTGTATCACTGCTAGATTTGAGAAAAATTACAGCCCGGAACCATTTCAACCTCATCAATGAAGCTGAACCAGATTATTATTGCTTTCTAGAAACTCCTATCTCCACAGTGTGCCTTTCTTTTTTAACACCTGACTCCTACGAAAAATATAAGGCGAGGGGGTTGCCCCCCTCACTTTGATAGGCCAGTGCCACATCCACGGCACAGTACACAATTAACACAGCCCTAATCTGCATGGCTATTCTTACCTTATTAACAGACAAAGAATCAAATAATTTGCTTTATGGTGCTGCAGGAAATGCTGTATTTTTCTGCATATATTTGTTGGTGATTTCTTGCGATCCACAAGCTGCATGCAGGTCTTTTCTGTGCAACATTATATGCTAGGCAGTATGTTCTAAATAACTTGCAGTATCTGCTGAACACTGATGAATGCATCTATCTGATGGTGATACAAACTACTGAGTATTTTATGTTCAGTAGTTCCATGGCCTGAAGTCACATCTTGACATTTTTGTGTATCACTCAATGTGCAAAGTGGCCAAAGAGGAAGCCCCATGTCTTGACTATCCCTTTACCCCTTTAGCCCAACTTTGTCTCTTTGTTTAGCTGCTCGTTACACTCCTAGGGTCATATTCTCAAGGACATATCGCTGAGTTATTGGCACCTTATCAAAGCCAAAATGGCAATAATTGTATCGCCCCATTCACAAGCTGGTGCCAACACCCCATATCAACAGTTTACCCCAGCAGCCACAAAAAAAATCGAAAAGATTACCCCGGTAATTAACGCTAATGATATGCAGAGTAGGCGTACCCATGCAAAAAGAAAAAGCTGCGACAAAACCACTCAGCAACATTCAGAACAACCAGCCAGTTCGGTGATAAGAATCCAAAACAGGCGAAAAGGCGCGTTAGCAGCAGGAATTCAACACCTGTTCTGACCTGGAGCAAAGTCGGAGGATATCCTGTACCAGAAAAGAGAGCACAGACCAGAGCCACACCTGAAGATTAACAGATGCCATGGAGAAACTCATAATGCAGTTCAGAGTCCCAACTGGGCCACAACACCCACCGCCACCACCCCCAGGCCCGCCACCCACCCGACCATCCCCATTCCCACCCCCCCGTACCACCACAGAGGCAGTGCAGACAAAGACAGCAGACCTTCAGGAAACGCAGCAGCCTCACTGACTTAACACCAGAGAATGTCATTGCCCACTACAAGCTTAAAAGGACAACCATCCTCCGCATCCTGAACATCATTGCCCACAGGGTGACGGTACCAACACATCGGACAACCAAGATCCTACCTCAGACAAAGCAGCTGACTGTGCTGCTCCTGTTGGCCTCTGGTACCTTCCAGCCAACAACCGCCATTGTCGGAGGAGTCTCACAGCCTGCCCTATCCAAGTTCCTCGCACCTGTCATGGATGCCATCATCAGCTTGGTACCCCAGTACCTATACTTCCCCCACACTGCACAGGAACAGCTGGAGACCAAGCAAGTGTTAGGGGCAATCAACTGCACACATGTCCTACTTGTACCCCTTGCCGACACTGCACACAATTACCCCATCAGAAAGCAAACACATTCCATCAATGTGCAGGCAGTAGTGGACCACTGGGGACTCTTCACCAATGTCGTCGCCAACTACCTAACCCTGGGTGTAGTTCACGTAGTAGCGCTATGTGTAGCTACGCCAAGTGAACTTCACACTACGCAAGGTACGCGAACTGCGTAGTGCGGTAGGGAAAATGTTGTTCGTACTGATTGCACAGTGCTGGAGGCTTGTCCGCACTGTGCTTTCATTGCAAATGGCATCTTGCATAGTGCAAGCGGTCATTTCTGCAGCTCGAGTAGATTTGTACTCGCGGCGGCAGCTTTCTCAACGCGGACTGGTAGTTTCTCATTGCGAGAGGTCGTGAGCATATGTGACCATTCACAATGAGAACCCTGACCTCCCTGCTTTGAGAATCTCACCAGGAGGTATATTTTCCACACTAGCGATCGGCAACTTGAGGCTGCTGATCGCGAACGAGGAAAAAGTCTCGCCGGGATGCTGATTTTGCTCACTCGCGGACTCCAACTTGACGTTGAGGACCACGAGCAAGCAAACAATGTCCGCTACGCATTTTTGCACAGTGCTACATTCAATTCGCATACAGCGTAGTAGCGCAAACTACGCAAGCTCCGCAAGGGTAGTGTAGTCCTACACCCAGGGTCACAACTTTCCAGGCAGTGTGCATGATTCTTACACATTCAGACAGTCCATCATCAACCGGCTCTTCCAGGATGGCACCAACAGAAATGCAATGCTCGTTGGCAAGTACCAAATGAACAAACCACACACCGCAACTCCACAATCATGCAACTCACAACTCTGGGAATGCACACGTTACAAACTCACATCAGGCAAGTAAGCCATGAATGAGAATGTACACAATGCCAAGTGTGGCGTGGATGTGATGGACAGACTGTAGCATGCAGACCACACACACATCCATGTTGACATACACCGCTGGTGTATGGAGTGTAGTGGATAGTGGACGCAACCATGTGACCCAGGCCAGTGGGGAAGAACGCAGAAATGTAGCTAGTTCCGCCCCGTAAGCGTAAGCGTTGGCGTAAGCGTAAGCGGAGTGGGCTCGCCCACCATACGCCAGGCCAGCAGAGGAGTGTGCATAAAAAGCAAGTACCTCTGGGCATGGTTCTCTTCTTGAATGCCCAACGCCTTGCACCCCGCCACAAAGCCGACGCCGTGAGCGGTCTTGCCTGCAATCCTATGCACCTGATGCATCCCGGGCCACAGTTCCCCGAACCCGTCTTGTCCGCCCCAACACAGCCAGGACTCACTGCTCACCTGCCGACACCGGCGTGTGTCAAAGAGGACCCACCACGTGCCGGTGCAAGCTCCAAGCCCAAGGCCCGAACCTTAGCAGCCTCCTAAGACCATCACGGCCTCCACAACAGAGGCCCGCACTACTCCTTTCTTGTTGACGTACTCCACCGGCTTCCACAGCGGACTAGTTGGTCACACATTTGGAACTGAGTCTTGACATTTTATTATGGCTGAATTTATATCACTATACTTCCTCCGATGTGGTGCCACCAGCACTGTGCATAGCATTCCAACCACACGTGTCTGTGGGCCCTTGCAGACTTCAGCCTACGCTGCGGTCCTGCAGGCCCCACATCAATCCAATACGGTCTGTACCAGGCAGGATACAGCATCGTCGCAGGCTGCACACCCGCTCAGCTCTGGTGCCTCTACCTCCATCAAAAACAAACATCTCAGCATACCATTCCTATGTTGTGTGTTAGAGATCCAGGAGGATGCAAGCTGAACAGTGGTTGAGCCGCACTGACCGTTGCCTCCTGCCAACACTGCGGTCAAGTAGGTCACACAATTGGAATTGACTCTTGATCTCCTCATGGCAGAGTTCAACTCATTGTACAGGCAACATTGCAGACTGCATCCCCTTCAGCTCTGGTGCCACTGACTCTGTGCCACGGAAGTCATGGACACTCTCTGGTTGAGCTTTGGTTGCGTATGTGTCTCTGTGGCCTGGGGGTTGTCTACGTCATCATGTATTGGATGCTGACATGGTGGTAAAAAGGTGACTGTAGCATTCAGCTCCTCCATATGCCTATCTGTGCTTGCTTCTGCAGTCTGCATCATGCCCGGGAAGGACACCTTCCACTGTCCCCGTAACACTCAGCGACATTCTCCTTGGACATCAACAAGGACTCGCTCAGCTCTTGGGGCCCTACCTCAGTGCATCACAAGCCACCGTCCTTTGGTGCTGTGCCTGTGTTGACCCAGGTGCATCCAGGGCCACTAACTCTGTGCAGCTAAAGCATTGACCCTTGCTGTTTGTACTTTTAGCTCCTGATTGCCTGATCACTGTTGTAATTGTTGCCAGCACTAACATGACCCCTTAGGATGGCTTACACTCACCCCACATCCATCCAGCACAGGCGTCACTGGACATGGGACCCTGGTAATAAAAGGAGCCGGCAGCCAGTGCCACAAACTATCTAAGTGTGTCTGTGTGGTCATTATGTATGCATGAGGGCCCCGGGATCATACCACAATACATTGTGCTGTGTAGAGCGGACGCAAACATGTGTCAACACAGGCTGTTGGGTCGACCTGTGACATGTGGCTGTGTTGTACCCCACTGTGAGCATAAGTGGCATAGGGGTGTGGTTATTCAGCAGGTGGCTCTGGGCGTGGTTGAGTTTAGGCCTTGCCAAGGAAGAAAGTAATACATGTGTCTCTGGTGTAGTGTTTGCGCCACCCGTCCCGCAATGGACAATGTTGCTATGTAGCATGCCCCCGGGTGCTGGTCGGCATAGGGGTAAAGGAGGGAGCGTAAACTGGAACTGTTGTGTGTGTCGCTAATACCACAGCATCAGCCAAATGTCTACCCTTAAATACATGGCGAGGTCAGCCAGGCATGAACTCTACATCTGTGTCCACCCTGTTGTTACTATAAGACCACACACACGTGGCCACCCACCTTCACCGCACAACAACACTGTGTGGTTGTCAGGCTTGTAGACACGCACAGACAGGCATGACAATGGTGTGCTGTAGGGGTGCAGGTGATGCAACTGCGCTGCGCAAACTAGTGAATGTGATTTGGGGGAGGGAGGAGCAGCAGTGAGGCTATGTGATACATATTGATGCCACACATTTGCTAAATGCAGTAGTTATCATACAAGAATCACTGATTCACACATATCACACACCAATGTATCAGTGAGCCTGCCAACACATCATGCCGAATGAACTATTGACTCATGTCTCTCTGCACTGTCACAGGTGATCAAGGATATGCACTCTGCGCTTGGATGATGACTAAGCGTGGGCGGAAAATCCGTTCCGCTCGCGGATTTTGCGGATTTTCGGGAAATCCGCAATCCGCGAGATTTGCGGATTTCCCGCAAAATCCGCAAATTCGCACGCAGCGGATTTTTTTGGCGGCGCGCGGCGTTGGTGATACAATTTTTGCGGCGCGCGGCGTTTATCATCGTTTGCCGAGTTGTTTTTTTCGATAGTTTGCGAGTGCTGCGCCATTTTGGATCTTGCTGTGTGATCCCGCGGGAATTGGCGAGCGCGATTACGTCATCGCGGCTTGCCAGCGATAGTTTGTCAACGCGAGTACGGCGAGATCACGTCTCGCGGTACTTCGCAATTTGCGAGATTTGAGATGCGGCGAGCGAAAATATAAATTTGCAATTCTGCACAAGAAATCCACCAGCAAGCAGCATAAACCTTCTAGAAATGATGATTTTTATGTGAATAACTCCTTAGTTTGACATTTGCCTGCACTTTTTTAGCGAGGAGTCCATTTTGGGGAGGGGGCAGGGGGGTGGGAGGAAGGAAGTGCCCCATAGTCTTCAACTTCCTGTTCCTGTTCAGCAGGCTCCTCCCAGTGCTTTGTCCATCTCCTGGTCACTTTTCATTCGGATGTGGACCTGGAAGGATTACCTTTTGTGGATGCTGCTGGATCTTTGGATTTGAGGCCTTTTTGACTTTCTTTGGATCACTGTTGGATTAGAAATTTTACAAGTAAGTTTGTTTGGGGCATTACAGTTGCTGCAACTAAAATTTTGGGATTTTCGATTTTTGGGCTGTTTTGGGGCCTTTTCCCAGGGGTACTCAGTGGTGGGTGGACTGATTCTTTCTGTGGGTTGTCTTGAATTTAAACATCATGGAGGCCATAGATGAATTGGGATTGTGCTGATTTTTCTGTGTTTTTCGATTTTTTTTTTTTGTAAAATTTTGTGTTTTTCGATTTTTGACCTGTTGTTGGGGCCTTGACCAGGGGTAGTGAGTGGTGCATGGGGCCTAGTCTTTCTGTGGGCTGTCTTGAATTTAAACATCATGGATGGAATGGGATTGTGCTGATTTTGCAGTGTTTTTCGATTTTTGGGGGTGTTCATGGGGAGGGACATGCCATGTGGCTGGTGGCCATTTTGAGTGCAGCTACAGGCACTGGCCATGTGCTGGCAGGCAAGTGGCCATTTTGAATGCAGGCTTTGTTGTTAGGCCTCCAACCATTTTGCCTACTTTTCAACCTTTATTTATGCCAGGGGTAGTGAGTCTTGCATGGGCCTAGTATTTCTGTGGGTTGTCTTGAATTTAAACATCATGGAGGCCATGGATGGAATGGGATTGTGCTGATTTTGCAGTGTTTTTCGATTTTTGGGGGTGTTCATGGGGAGGGACATGCCATGTGGCTGGTGGCCATTTTGAGTGCAGCTACAGGCACTTGCCATGTGCTGGCAGGCAAGTGGCCATTTTGAATGCAGGCTTTGTTGTTAGGCCTCCAACCATTTTGCCTACTTTTCAACCTTTATTTATGCCAGGGGTAGTGAGTCTTGCATGGGCCTAGTATTTCTGTGGGTTGTCTTGAATTTAAACATCATGGAGGCCATGGATGGAATGGGATTGTGCTGATTTTTCTGTGTTTTTCGATTTTTTTTTTTTGTAAAATTTTGTGTTTTTCGATTTTTGACCTGTTGTTGGGGCCTTGACCAGGGGTAGTGAGTGGTGCATGGGGCCTAGTCTTTCTGTGGGCTGTCTTGAATTTAAACATCATGGATGGAATGGGATTGTGCTGATTTTGCAGTGTTTTTCGATTTTTGGGGGTGTTCATGGGGAGGGACATGCCATGTGGCTGGTGGCCATTTTGAGTGCAGCTACAGGCACTTGCCATGTGCTGGCAGGCAAGTGGCCATTTTGAATGCAGGCTTTGTTGTTAGGCCTCCAACCATTTTGCCTACTTTTCAACCTTTATTTATGCCAGGGGTAGTGAGTCTTGCATGGGCCTAGTATTTCTGTGGGTTGTCTTGAATTTAAACATCATGGAGGCCATAGATGAATTGGGATTGTGCTGATTTTTCTGTGTTTTTCGATTTTTTTTTTTTGTAAAATTTTGTGTTTTTCGATTTTTGACCTGTTGTTGGGGCCTTGACCAGGGGTAGTGAGTGGTGCATGGGGCCTAGTCTTTCTGTGGGCTGTCTTGAATTTAAACATCATGGATGGAATGGGATTGTGCTGATTTTGCAGTGTTTTTCGATTTTTGGGGGTGTTCATGGGGAGGGACATGCCATGTGGCTGGTGGCCATTTTGAGTGCAGCTACAGGCACTTGCCATGTGCTGGCAGGCAAGTGGCCATTTTGAATGCAGGCTTTGTTGTTAGGCCTCCAACCATTTTGCCTACTTTTCAACCTTTATTTATGCCAGGGGTAGTGAGTCTTGCATGGGCCTAGTATTTCTGTGGGTTGTCTTGAATTTAAACATCATGGAGGCCATAGATGAATTGGGATTGTGCTGATTTTTCTGTGTTTTTCGATTTTTTTTTTTTGTAAAATTTTGTGTTTTTCGATTTTTGACCTGTTGTTGGGGCCTTGACCAGGGGTAGTGAGTGGTGCATGGGGCCTAGTCTTTCTGTGGGCTGTCTTGAATTTAAACATCATGGATGGAATGGGATTGTGCTGATTTTGCAGTGTTTTTCGATTTTTGGGGGTGTTCATGGGGAGGGACATGCCATGTGGCTGGTGGCCATTTTGAGTGCAGCTACAGGCACTGGCCATGTGCTGGCAGGCAAGTGGCCATTTTGAATGCAGGCTTTGTTGTTAGGCCTCCAACCATTTTGCCTACTTTTCAACCTTTATTTATGCCAGGGGTAGTGAGTCTTGCATGGGCCTAGTATTTCTGTGGGTTGTCTTGAATTTAAACATCATGGAGGCCATAGATGAATTGGGATTGTGCTGATTTTTCTGTGTTTTTCGATTTTTTTTTTGTGTAAAATTTTGTGTTTTTCGATTTTTGACCTGTTGTTGGGGCCTTGACCAGGGGTAGTGAGTGGTGCATGGGGCCTAGTCTTTCTGTGGGCTGTCTTGAATTTAAACATCATGGATGGAATGGGATTGTGCTGATTTTGCAGTGTTTTTCGATTTTTGGGGGTGTTCATGGGGAGGGACATGCCATGTGGCTGGTGGCCATTTTGAGTGCAGCTACAGGCACTGGCCATGTGCTTGGCAGGCAAGTGGCCATTTTGAATGCAGGCTTTGTTGTTAGGCCTCCAACCATTTTGCCTACTTTTCAACCTTTATTTATGCCCAGGGGTAGTGAGTCTTGCATGGGCCTAGTCTTTCTGTGGGTTGTCTTGAATTTAAACATTATGGAGGGCATGGATGGATTGGGATTGTGCTGATTTTGCAGTGTTTTTCGATTTTTTTGTGCTCTATAACTGAACTGATGTTCCTCTGTCTTCCATTTTTTTTAGGTGCACAAGACTCAAGAGAACCACCAGTGCCAGGAAGAAGTCCTGCAGCGGTGTGTGTGTGCAGCATAACGTCACGCGACGTCACGTCTGGCCTCAGACAACTCTACAATTCGTGCAACTGCGGCCTGCTGTCTGACCTGCTCTGAAGAAGATGGCCCCAAAGAAAGTTCTCCGTAGCTCCTCTAGCAAGAAAGTTGCTAGTAAGGAGCAGAAGAAGCAAGTTACCAAGGAGGCTGGTGTGCCACCCGCCACTTTTTTTGGGAGCAAAAAAAAAAGTACGCCTGCAGCAGCAGGATCTGCTGGGGACCAACCTGAGAGCAGCACCCCTGCTCCATTGGGTTCAGTGCCTCCACCACCACGCCAACTTAAGTCAAAGCCCTTGAGTGCTTCAGAGGCAGTCAGTGTACTTCTCCAATCACCATCGACCAGTGATGTTGGCTCATCGCAAGAAAGTAGCAGCAATGTCCCTGAATCAACACAGGTTGTTGTAACTCATCTGACAAGTGTTGAACAACCACAGCCGCAACAACAACACCATGTGCAAGTACACGCCCAAGTACATGTGGAAGGAGAGGCAGCAAAAGGAGATGCGCAAGCAAAGGTGCATGGACGTTCACAAGTGCCCACAATAGTTGTTCCTCCCGAAGTAGGGGCACATTTGGAAATCGACAATGAAGCTGAGGTATCATTGGAAGCCACTCCTCCTGATGATCATTCATTGTCTTCCACATCCCTAGCAAGGAAAAGATCAAGGGGGGTGTCTACATCTTCTTCAAGCCCACCTCGTTCTGGTGCAAGTGATCTGTCTTGGGAACCACGACAACTGCGGTCTGACAGTGAGGCAGAGGCACACCATGATCTGCCACCGGTACCTAAGCGTAAAAGGAAGGTCGTCCAAAAACTCAAACCTATGGAGTGTGATGAGGCTCAACAAGAAGTGACAGATACTGCTGGTGATGAAGCCTCTCACGATGACGACGAGGCAGTCATCACAAAGGTCACTGCAGCCCCACCGGGCATGCAGCAAAGAGACATTTTGACCCTATCCCGAGAAGCTGCTGAGCGTGATGATGATGTCGGCGAGGAGGCAATGGAAATTGAATCATTAGATTTGGAGTTAAGTAGTACACCAAAACCTACCGCTTCCATATTTCTTCCTCGCAAGAAGGTACCCACCTCGTCCTCGACCTCAATTCGTGGTGGTGAAAGTGCAAAACGTACTGAAGTTCGGCAATCCACATCCTCCACTTCATCTGTCATTAGCAGCAGGACCACCACCACCAGTATCGCCGCCTCCTCCGGCCCCCGAAGACATTTCAAGTCTCCAGTTTGGGACTTCTTTAGTGTTTGCCCAAAAAAGGAAAACGTAGCCATTTGTAGCCTTTGTAAGCTTCGATTTAGTCGTGGTAAGCTTGGTTCTAACTATGGTACCGGAGGCCAGAGAGGTCATCTTGAGAGAAGGCACCCTGTCGAATGGTTTCCGCACCTAGAGGCGGTCAAGAAAGCCGGAATTGCACGTAATGAAAACGTTGATTTGTCATCTGCTGATGACGAGGAGGTAGAAGACGATTCAAACACTTCACTTACACCCAGTTCCCATGTCAGCAGCACACCCCATGGGAGCCACACTAAGAGTGTGGGAGAGAGTGAGACATCAATGCGGAAAAGTTCATCAGCGAGCGTAACTGGGTCGAAGAGATCATCATCATCCCGTAAATCATTGGTCCAGGGCAACATTAAAAAGATGTTGTTTACAGAAGCGCAATATGAACGCAACCACCCAATGACCCGTCTGTATAACACTAAGCTGGCTAAAATGCTAGCTCTGGACCTTCTCCCTTTTTCTTTTGTAGAAGGGGTTGGTTTTCTAGAATTAGTGACAGTGCTCTGCCCTAAATGGAAGGTTCCTAGCCGGTTCTATTTTGCCCGAGTTGCGGTTCCAGCACTACATGAAGATGTTCTGAAGGTGATTGGGGCAGCTTTGCAGAAGAGTGCTGTTCACACTATACATCTGACAACAGACATGTGGACCAGTGGCGCAGGCGCTGATTACATGTGCATCACTGCACACTGGGTCTCTTTTTCAGGGGCTAAAGCAAAGCTAAACTCAGGTGTTGACACTAACATTGTTTTTAAAGGTGCTCGGAAACATGCAACACTAGCCATGTTTGGTTTGGAGAAACGTCACACAGCAGAAAACATTTTGGATGTCTTTAACACAAAGGTCCTTAACTGTCTGTCCCCACTAAAACGCAAGGTTGGTTATGTTTCCACAGACAATGGCTCCAATATAGTTAAGGCCATGAGGGACGGTTACTATTTCAGAGTGCCGTGTTTGGCGCACTGTATAAACCTGGTTGTCCAAAAATTCTTGGGTAATAAACGCAGTGCAGCGTACAGTGTATTGGAGAACTGCCGAAAAATTTGCAAGCATTTCAGGCATTCTTTTAAGGCCCGCAAGCAGCTGAGGAGCATGCTATATCAAAGTCAAATGCCAGTGAAAGCACTCATCCAGGAGGTGGTAACACGTTGGAACTCAACCTTCTACATGCTTGAGCGTCTGTATGAGCAGTATACGCAACTCGATCAATTTTTCTTGAAAGAGGGTATAGAGGAGCTGAGGATGGGTGGGCCGCAATGGAACATAGTTGAAAGCCTAACACGCATGCTTCGTCCTTTTGAGGTCTTCACACGTGCAGTCAGCAAGGAGGACTCTAATTTGGGAAAAGCTATCCCATTGTTGTACATGCTGGAGGACCAACTGAAGGAGGTGTGTTCTGTGTTTCGAAAAGATGACAAAAAGAAAGACTCTTTGCTTCTGGCTGAGACATTATTAGAGCTCCTACAAGGTGATGAACGTCTTCAAAAGATCCACTCAGAACAGCATTACATTTGTGCTACTATTCTGGATCCACGCTACAAAAAGGCGCTGGCAGGCAGAGCATTCTTTCCTTTTGCTGATGAAGATGTTACAAAGTACAAACGTTGGCTAGCCTTGTCAGCCAAGAAGTTTGAAACAGAACGGCTGGAAATTGAAGGAAATGGCAGTACATCAGCAGGCCATCCCCAGTCAAAACAATCCACTTCTGCACCTGTGGCTGTGGCACAAGTGACCTCTCAGCCGTTAAAGACACCGGCAACCGCATCATCTGCACGAAAGGCAGCAGAAACATTGGAGGCTGAAGAGGATTGGCTAGCTCTGCGTGGGTTTGGTTCTCAAAAGGCCAGAGGCACAGCAAGAGCTACGCAAAGTGGAGGAACCTTGGAGGAGGACCTTGAGTCGATGGTGAAGGACTATCTGAATGACTCCACAGAGGTCTATGTTAATTCTGACCCATTGGCGTATTGGCATGGGAAAAAAGAATTGTGGCCACAGCTCACCAACCTGGCTTTAAACTACTTGTCTTGCCCACTCGCAAGTGTGTCTTCTGAACGGGTTTTCAGTGCGGCTGGTGGGATTGTAACTCCCAAACGGAGCCGCCTCTCGCCCAAAAATGTGGAGAGGTTAACAATGATCAAGATGAATCAGCACCTCATACCACCAGATATAAGAGTACGAGAGAGCGTGCCGGATGAAGAGGAGGTGGCCAGCACCATAGATGAGGGAATTTCTACTCTGTCAGGTGGCACTGACCTCACCCGGGCTGAATTCGCAGAGTATGATGACGAAGCCTTATTCTTATTCCTGGACCGTGATTCCGACTTCGAGCCCTGAAAATGAGACAACGAATCAATAACTTTCTTTTTCATCCTTATTCACTTTTATTCCTGTGTGTCTGTCTTTCTTTGTTGTGCACAGTTAATATAATTCAAACTTTAATCAGATAATCACAAAGACAAGCCCATCAGCAGAACTGTCTTCACTTGTTTGCTAATTTATTTGAAGGTGCCGCAGTCTGCATTCCTCAGGTTCACAAGTTCAGAAGAACATGCTCCTCTATCCTCCTCCTCCAGACTCCTATTTCCATCAAAGCAGAGGGCTGGTTTACGCCCAATGAAGAAAGACTCAGCACTTGTGGGGGTGTTGTTCTACCTCTTTGCAGGTGAGTTGACGGGTCTGGGGCCATTGCTGGGAAGCACTAAAAGTGGTTTGTGCCAAATCCGAGGCGGAAATTTTTTTGTGTTTTTGATGACTTGCTTGCCTTTGAGGTGCTCTTAGGGGGGGTTCCGTCTGTTTGTGGGTGAGTTTCATGGTCTGAGAGCATTGCTGGGACACTCTAATCTTGATTGCATTTGCTTTTCAGGAAATCCGTCGTGCCAACCCCGACTTATGGCCCAGCTACGCAGCGCGTTTGGACCGAAGGCCCAGAAATATTGCAAGTATGAGAGTTTGCTTTTGGCCTGTTTGGGGGTGTTATACTTCTTGGCGGGTGGGTTGCCGGGTCTTGGGGCATTCCTGGGAAGGTCTAATACCGGGTAGAAGTGGTTGGGACTAAATCCAGGCCGATTTTATTTTGGGCTATTTCTGACATTTTGCTCTATGTAGCGTTTTCGGGGGCCTGTTTGGGGGGCTTCCTGGTGTTTGCGGGTGAGTTTCGTGGTCTGGGAGCACTGCTGGGACACTCTAATCTTGATTGCATTTGCTTTTCAGGAAATCCGTCGTGCCAACCCCGACTTATGGCCCAGCTACGCAGCGCGTTTGGACCGAAGGCCCAGAAATATTGCAAGTATGAGAGTTTGCTTTTGGCCTGTTTGGGGGTGTTATACTTCTTGGCGGGTGGGTTGCCGGGTCTTGGGGCATTCCTGGGAAGGTCTAATACCGGGTAGAAGTGGTTGGGACTAAATCCAGGCCGATTTTTTTTTGGGCTATTTCTGACATTTTGCTCTATGTAGCGTTTTCGGGGGCCTGTTTGGGGGGCTTCCTGGTGTTTGCGGGTGAGTTTCGTGGTCTGGGAGCACTGCTGGGACACTCTAATCTTGATTGCATTTGCTTTTCAGGAAATCCGTCGTGCCAACCCCGACTTATGGCCCAGCTACGCAGCGCGTTTGGACCGAAGGCCCAGAAATATTGCAAGTATGAGAGTTTGCTTTTGGCCTGTTTGGGGGTGTTATACTTCTTGGCGGGTGGGTTGCCGGGTCTTGGGGCATTCCTGGGAAGGTCTAATACCGGGTAGAAGTGGTTGGGACAAAATCCAGGCCGATTTTTTTTTGGGCTATTTCTGACATTTTGCTCTATGTAGCGTTTTCGGGGGCCTGTTTGGGGGGCTTCCTGGTGTTTCTGGGTGAGTTTCGTGGTCTGGGAGCACTGCTGGGACACTCTAATCTTGATTGCATTTGCTTTTCAGGAAATCCGTCGTGCCAACCCCGACTTATGGCCTAGCTACGCAGCGCGTTTGGACCGAAGGCCCAGAAATATTGCAAGTATGAGATTTTGCTTTTGGCCTGTTTGGGGGTGTTATGCTTCTTGGCGGGTGGGTTGCCGGGTCTTGGGGCATTCCTGGGAAGGTCTAATACCGGGTAGAAGTGGTTGGGACAAAATCCAGGCCGATTTTTTTTGGGCTATTTCAGACATTTTGCTCTATGTAGCGTTTTCGGGGGCCTGTTTGGGGGGCTTCCTGGTGTTTGCGGGTGAGTTTCGTGGTCTGGGAGCACTGCTGGGACACTCTAATCTTGATTGCATTTGCTTTTCAGGAAATCCGTCGTGCCAACCCCGACTTATGGCCTAGCTACGCAGCGCGTTTGGACCGAAGGCCCAGAAATATTGCAAGTATGAGATTTTGCTTTTGGCCTGTTTGGGGGTGTTATGCTTCTTGGCGGGTGGGTTGCCGGGTCTTGGGGCATTCCTGGGAAGGTCTAATACCGGGTAGAAGTGGTTGGGACAAAATCCAGGCCGATTTTTTTTTGGGCTATTTCTGACATTTTGCTCTATGTAGCGTTTTCGGGGGCCTGTTTGGGGGGCTTCCTGGTGTTTGCGGGTGAGTTTCGTGGTGTGGGAGCACTGCTGGCTATATATACTTTACTTTGCAAGAGGTTTGAAGCAAATCCATGGTGGCTGAGGGGACTTAGGGCCTAGCTGCAGAGCGCGCGCGGAGTGATTTGGGAAATTTGTGAAAAAGTGACTAAGTCCCCATTTTTGTACTTTTGCTCTTTGGCTGTTTGGGGGTCTTCTACTCGTTTTCTCCTGGGTTGACGGCTCTGGGGCCATTGCTGGGAAGCTCTAATACCGGATAAAAGTGTTTTGGACCAAATCCCAGGCGGAATTTTTTTTGTGTTTTTGATGACTTGCTTGCCTTTGAGGTGCTCTTAGGGGGGG
Organism: Lissotriton vulgaris; assembly: GCF_964263255.1. Lineage (NCBI taxonomy): Eukaryota > Metazoa > Chordata > Amphibia > Caudata > Salamandridae > Lissotriton > Lissotriton vulgaris. Next base: position 810,623,693 of record NC_141699.1, read on the forward strand.
TTCCGTCTGTTTGCGGGTGAGTTTCGTGGTCTGGGAGCACTGCTGGGACACTCTAATCTTGATTGCATTTGCTTTTCAGGAAATCCGTCGTGCCAACCCCGACTTATGGCCTAGCTACGCAGCGCGTTTGGACCGAAGGCCCAGAAATATTGCAAGTATGAGATTTTGCTTTTGGCCTGTTTGGGGGTGTTACGCTTCTTGGCGGGTGGGTTGCCGGGTCTTGGGGCATTCCTGGGAAGGTCTAATACCGGGTAGAAGTGGTTGGGACAAAATCCGCGCGGAAAAGCCTTTAGTTTTGGCACTTTTTGTAACTTAGGGTTCGTTAGGGTTAGCCCTAGCAGCAGGATTGCATGTGTTTCGGGGTGTTCTAGATTTTTCAAACTGAGTTCTGGGGTCTTAGAGCACTCGTGAGAATGTGTAATTTTGGTTGCAAGTCATTTGAAGAAAATCCATGGTGGGAAAGGGGGGATTTGGCATAGTTAAAGAAAGCCTTTGCCACTATTCTTAACTTAGGGTTCGTTAGGGTTAGCAGTATTTCTATTGCATGTGTTTGAGTGGGGGGGATTTCGAGTCTTGGAGCGATGCTGGCTATGGCTACTTTTGCTTGGTTGCTTGCAAGTGGTTTGAATGCAATCCACGGTGGGTAATGGGTAATTAGGGTACTTCGGCCTACTTTTACTTTCAAAGTAAGTTTTGTCACCAGTTTTCTGCTAGGCCTCGTTTTTTGAGATTTGATTGGGGGTCTTCTACATTTTTGCGACTGGCTTTAGTAAGGGTCTGGGTGGGAGCACTGCTAGGAAGATCTAATTTTGTTCTAAAACACAGTTTACAGTACACCTAGCTTGAGGGGCAAGATCCGATACATTAATTTGCCCATACATCCTTCAAAAGGTGACTCAGAGTACGCACTTTCAAAAACATTGTACTGTCTACTAGGAAAAACAAATTGTGACTTTTTGCACTCCACAGCCTACATGCCTTATATTTATTTATCAGTGGTGTTGTAATATTATATCACTTCCTGTTTTTCGTTGAATAATTACAGGCCGGGTTTCAGTCTCTGCAATGGGGAAAAAAGGATGGAGTCAGGCTTCACAGTAGCGAGCCACAATTCAGCATCAGGCAGGCAGTGGACAGGGTGTCTTCTGGTGACCAACATCGATGGACGAAGCGTCGGCTGCAATGGAGGAGTGCCGCTAATAGGAGGATTTTTTTTCTGCGGGCAACTTACTTACCACTTCCAACAGGACCACTACAACCACATAGATACAGTATCCCTTGCCTTTTTCTCTGACTGTGACTGCATTTCTTGGCTCTCTCTCTGCTTCTACATTGATCCCTTAACACATCACTTAGTCCACTCCACTATCACATCTGCACCACACATAGTCATTTGTAAGTGCTCCTACGTAATTCGCAAGTCGCAGCACGCCCCAGGCCGTAGAGGACTGGGATGGCCCCAATGATGAAGCATGTCACCAAGGGGCAACCCTGGTGAGTGAGGGGACACCTAGAAAAAAAGCAATTTCTCCTTTTCTATCTACTATACCTTCTGTCAGGTTACGCAGCCCCTAAGCGCCTACCGTACTATGAAACTACATTTCCCATGAGTAGGCGGGAGACTTGCAGACTATTTAGTGAGACTATATGAGAGTACCCTTGTATGTTAGGACAGCACTTCACTGATGCCTGTCTTGTCTTCTGTTACAGGTATCCTTTCCCTGCTGACCCTACCTTTACCCATCCCACATTTTTTATTTTAGTTTGTTATTTTTCTCCCCCGCCTAATGCCTCGAACACCCTGTGTTTACACTTCTGGGTGTTGGTGACATTTGGAAGTGGAACCATATTTGCATCGACTGGATCACGGGGAGTAAACCTGACACCTTCCAGACCAACCCCATTGAGTGTTGTTGTGAATGGATTTATAGTGACCAGCAAGGCTCTCAGGTATCTGGCTACAGAGACCTTATGTTGAATATAGTTATCAATATTTCCACCCACGCCCTGTACTGTCGCATTCTTTCTTCCACAGTTGTCGAAAGTACTAATTACTTTTAACTGACATGCATGCAGTTACAGTAGTGTATGCACTTTCAAAGATTGATGGATAGGTTTGTACCCAAAGATTTGTTTATGTTCACAATTGTTCGTCCATGCTGTGCTACTTTTTCTTGTCTCCCAAAACCTTTCCCAAAAACCCCCGTACCCATCCATTTTTCAAACCCTAACCCTCTTCCCCCGGGCTGTGTGGTTTTGATTGATGTGTGACTAAATTACAGCAATAAATCCACACACTTGCTGGGGAGGATAAGGTGATAGCAACAGGCTGGTGAAGAAATCCGATGATATATTCTTACTCTGCTTGACAAAGACCCATGGCTAATGTCAAAGAACTTCAACCGAATTAGTTATACTTTAACATTTGTTAGGCTACAACGTGGCACTGTTCTAGTGTACTTCTGTCACCTGCTATATTCTGTATTGTACCTTTGTATTGCTCAGGAGCACAAACCAGATTTCATTTTCTTTTTTTCATAGGCAAGCAACTGCCACTGTGTCACACCACTAGTACCACCGCTATGAGGAAATTTTATCCGCCCAGGATTGCCAACCTTATTTGCTGTTTCCCGTGGAGCCAGCCCTGGGCCTAGCCCTACTTGCAAACAGAAATTACAGGTAAGATAGGCGTTTGGTTGGAGGTAGTATAATGGAGTATTAGGAGAGACGAGAGATTTGATTGACGGTAGTACTACTAAAGTCCTAGGACTATTCAGGAAAACAAACTTACTGTTATGTTAAACCCCCACCCACCAGACTCAAAAGCAGTAAAAAACAGGTATGGTCAGATAAAGTTTCAAAAAGTATATTTTTATAGCCCTAACAAAAGAATCTCCCGCAAGACCCTCCCTAACCCCAACGATTGTCCTTCAAAAGTCCCCAAAAATCACAACTCCCAATTCCCACCCCCCAAAAGTCTCTAAAAAAGGGGCAAGGGACACTATGGCAGGGTGCTGTTGGAATTAGCAGCCAGGGCATCATGCTCCTTGCGGAGGGTGGCAAGTTCGAAGCGGAGGCCCTCCACCACGTTCTTATAATTATGGACCTCCTGCTCCAGGTAGGACAGTCTGAGGGATAAGCGGCGCCGGTGTGCCTTGCAATTCCTGTGAGGGGCAGCTGCTTTCTTTGCTGCTGGGCGGTGGCGTTTGGCTTTGGTAGCCCGGCTCCGTACCGCTGGAGCACTGCGCTGGCTGGCAGCCCGCACGGAGGAGGAGGCAGCTGTCCCAGTGGACGTTGTTGTTGTTCCAGACTGCGTCTCCTCCTCCTCCAGGGCCACCAGCCGCCGATATTCAGCAACAGTGGCATCCAGCCTCCGTTGCCGGGCCATTCGAGCCTGCTCCTTCCTCCTTGATGGTGTCTTGGATTTGGAAGGAGCAACTACATGAAAAAAGAAAGACATAGTCTGTAACCAATGCTCCTTAAGATTAACACAAAATGATTGAGCAGAAAGTTGTCACAGTACAAGTAGCAAATTGAAAGCACAGTGCATAACTATTGAGGACAGTATCTATGTAACCTCCGACTTCTTCATCCTTGCTCTAACATTAGTGGGAGTTTAAGGAACAAATTCTACGAGCACTATGGACTTCTATTACAGTCGACTATGACAGTACACCACTCTTATTCTTCTTCTTCTCTCTTGTTTAGGACAATTGGTACGTTATCTTATGCAAGCCGGCATAATGCCAGCGCAGTGAACTTGCACCCGAGAAAAACAGACGCACACCATGGTGAGTGAGACAGACTTGCGTTACTGTACCGGTCCAGTACATGCAGGTGGTGAAGCTCTTACTTTTCTATTACGGGTGGCACTGAGAATACTCTGTTAAAAGGGCTACTGCTTAATTAATTTAGCTTTCACCCTACAGTGCAAATGAGTATTAGAAAAGGAAAATGAAGAAGCTAAATTATCTGATTATCTATCACTTCACATGGGATGTATTTGATGACATATGGGATGACTTTAGGTGCTTTGCTTATTATTGAGTGAACAGTGATACCCCCACACATGAATGACGTACTACTACTAAACTAAAGTTATTAAGGGAGGTAGGGAGTGCCCACCGTAATAACTGGATATATGCTGTGCTTGCAGTTGCAATACAAACTACTGCTACTATTCATGGTAGTCTTTGGACAACGTTACAACTTCTTTTCCTTGCCTTTCCTACACTGGAACGGACGTGCGGGTGCGGTGTTACATGCTCTTCAAAGTAACACTTAGTTCATCCAGTGACCGTCTACTCTCTCTAGATTCACATATGCTATCTAAGAGTCAGATAGTACCATGAATGATCCAGGCATCCATCCATTCAAAGTATATTGCACACATACAGTTTCTGTCTCACCCACCCAGGCTGTTCTCCTTCCACCCATCCTTGCTTCATCATTCACCCAGCCATGCACCATACCATTTTCTTACCTTCCCAGCCACCTCGGGGACCAAGCAAACACATATCATTCTTCTTTGCCAGTCATCATTACATTTCTCGTGCTTCCACACTTACTTACACCCTTCTTTCGCTTTTCGTTCATCCCATCCATCAAGTTCACCTCAGATCTGATTGGGATTCTTCTCGCCAAAAACTTCACAGCTAAGTCGAAGTACATTTAGAGGAGGCTACTACCTGCTTTTTTTATAATACACCCGTGCAGAAAGCACACTCTGCAGTCTTCAATCTCAATGACTAAGGAATGTATAGCTTACCTCTGCCCGCCACCACCGTGTGAACCCTCACAGGCATGTCCTTTTCCGGCACTTGCACCGCCTCCTCCCCAGAGTTGTCCTCCTCGTCCAATGCCACCACCTCCGCGCTGGCCCCGTCTCCAGATGTTCCACCTACAAAGTACATTTAATAATGTTAGAATACACCACTCACTACTATATAATATTTGGTCTAGGAGGAAGAAAGAAATGTGAAAAAAAGTGTACAATTTAATAATTTTTGACTGTCTACTCTAGAGTAAAAAGGTCCCTTTTTCCAGGGAAGGCTGTTGTCTTGCTGCACTTTTTGGCACAACTGATGAATGTTTGCTTTTTACTTTTTAACACGCACCACTTTTTCTCCTAACAGACAGAACCTTGACTTCTAAGAACACGAGCAGGATCAAGTTCAAACCAGGTGAGAGCTCGGCTCGACCACAAGAAATGTGTCCAATTAATCGTCAGCACTAAGCACTTTTCCATTTTCAGTTACACGTTCACTTTTATGACAAACTTGAATTTAATAAATGTGTTTACTTTTAATAAAGCTTTTAAACTTAAATAGAGTCTGTGGTTTTTGGTCCTCCAGACTAGAGTGGATGAGCTAAAGGTTTTCGAATTTTTGCAAGCATGAGTCCGTGCCTCTGCCATCGGTGACTTTGGGAGCTAAATGACTCTGCCACACTATCTAGTCAGTAAGGAGATTGGGGCCGGGGTTCAACTACAAAGTCTGTTATCACTGAGGTATGTGGAAAGTCTAACAGTTACAGCACCTATTATAATTGATAAGCTAAGCGATGCATTATTTAGTGTCCATAGTTCTGTTTGTGCAGATTTGTCCCTGCAACAGTAGTAGAATGGATTGTCCTATTCAAACCAAAAGTAAAGTAGTATCTTATTATTTCTTGGTGGTGGTCATTCACCTTTTTATTGTTGGCAATGGTCAAAGCATAAACATTTAGAATACTTGAAAAGACAATATGGACAATCCCAGAGGACTACACTCAGTGCATAGAGCTATTGCTGACTAGAATGGGAGTCCAATGGAAATGCCAAATGTGCAATCTTAGTTAGCTACACAGACAGACTAATAAGAATAATCTAGTAATACCACACGGAGTCATAGGGATAAGAATTTAGATCCTGTCTACAAGAAGATCAAAGACGATTTAGAAAAAATCGAATGAGGAACGCTAGGAAAAAATAAGTACTCTATATTAAAATTAAAACTTACTGGGGCCAGCAAAGGAGCCCTCGACTGCCCGGTCCTGGCCTGCATCGACAACAGCACCCTCCTCCTCCTCCTCCTGTGTCCTCCTCTTGCCCCTGGGGGAAGCTGATGTACAACATGAAAGAAAGAAAAACAGAAAACATGGATGATATTTATTTCTCAACCAAATCAAACATTTAAAAAAGAACTAACAAAGTAACAAAATATTTTTGCGAAATAGCAAATAGGGAACGACTCCACGGGATATATTATTGACCAATCTCATGTGGTCGACTACGTCATTACTTTAGTATTGCTTGATTTGCGGACCGTCGAATTGGAAACTACCCTATGTAACTCACTAAACAAAGTACTAAAAAGGTTTGCCTAGGATTGGCAGGCAGCAGTCCGCAGCACGCAAAGTGACAGCCAAAGTCCATTGTGATTGAAGATCAGCGACAACACTAAAGTTTCCTACTACATTCACCAGTCATTAAAATACTCAAACTATTAATCCACCACCACTATTTCTTCTTATCGCCATGTGTACAAAGGAAGGACTGGACTTGAGTCTGTAGGGGCTGATTTATAAGGCCCTTGCGGCTCTTTTGCTCCATTGTTGCGTGACTTTTGTGACGCAGCGACAGCACATAAGAGGCGCAATGGTGCGGCGTATATTAACAACGTGACGCATCTGGGAGATGCATCACGTTGTAAAGCCCTGCGCCAATAGGGGTGTTCCGGCGCAAGGGAGGGCGTTCCTGCGCAGGAACGCATCCTAAAAGTGGCTGAGGGAAATCTACAAGATTTCAATCAGTCACTTTGAGGACAATGATGCGTGACTCAAACCCTGCGCCTGCTTGAAGCAGACGTACGGCTTGACGCAGCATTGGGGAGATAGGGCACCCCAGAGAATTGATGGAGCTGCACCATCGTTGCGACGCAACTCCAGCAATGCGCCACCTTTACGGCACAGATGCGTAACGCTTTGGTGACGTTTTGGGCCCATGGCGCGCCGCATTGTAATACGGCGCACCATGGGTGATGGTGGCGTGACGCACAATTACTGGCGCATCCCTGCAACTTTGCAGGGATGCGCCGGTAATTAAAAATCTGAACCTTAGTGTGTAGCATTGCGCAGTTCTTTCAACTACACTCATACATAATTTCACAGGCCAATGAAATGAACACAAAATCTAAAACAAATAAGCATAGTAGCAACACTACTGAGAAGGAGAGCAGTGTACCTGAAATGCACAGAAGATTTTGAAATAAAATGTACCTACAATGTAATGAGCAGCATTATTGCTCTTGTAAAAAAAACAAAAATTTGCAATATAATAACACAGCAGGAGAAAACATAGTAGTAAAGACATAGCTACTACTACTCACCAAGCCCGGGGATCTCAAGGCCAAGGAGGTCGAGCAGATCTCGCTCACGGGTCAGGACATCCGTCCAGCGGTGGGTGGCCTGGTTGTAGGTGCGCCAGACCCGAGAGTGGTGGTAAATGGCCTGGCACACCTTCTCCCACCGCTTCCGGCGCTCCCGGGCCCCGTACCCGGCACTGATCTTGCCGCCTCCCATGATGGTCCTGGGGAGGCGGCGCTGAACATAAAAAATGAGCTGGCCCACCTCCTCCGGGGTAAAGATCTCCCGTGGCATCACTAGCTCCCCCCTCAAACGCCCGCACGGGAGCCGGACACGGGGTGCGGGACCCTTCCCCTTCTCGGGATGCTTCCCGGCTCCCTTCACCATGGTCTGGGCGGAAAGGAATAAAGAAAATAGAATAGGGAAGAGAAGAAAAGAAAAGAGTTTACAAAAGTAGTTTAAAATTAACCAAAAGTAGCAGTAAACACAAAAATATAGGGCTAGAAAAATAGAGGGATAGATAATAAGTAAAATAGATAAAAAAAAACTTCAAACAAGCAAAGGATGGCAGAGATTGACAGAGGATACAAAGACCATGCCCAGAACCATAGCAATGAATGAGAAACAAGATGGCCGCGCCCGTTCACGACCGCGCGGGTAAGTTCGCGCGAGATTTTCCTTGCGAACACGCGCGAGACTGTACTGGCAAACCGCGGACTTTGCGAGATTACACTTCGCGCCCGGAAACGGAAATACGTCAGGCAAACAAGATGGCTGCGCCCTTGCACGACCGCGAGGGTAACTTCGCGTCTTGCGCTACGAGCGGCTCGCAAAAACGCACAAAACCTTGCCAACTAACACGCTGCAAAAAAAACAAATTGCATATTCGCACGAATTTGCGGCTTCCGAATCCGATCTTGCGCGTGTTCGCACCCCGCGAACCCCGCGAAATTGCAGAAAAACGAGTTTTTCAAAAGTGAAAGCACTCGGCAGGGGCAAGAGTTCAAACTCATCATTAGTAACAATTCCCGGTAGTGCTTCCTGACTGGGGCCCCTCCAGAATTCAGTTGCTAGTTGCAACAATTGTATGACCCTGCTCTGACCCTCACAGCAGGCTCATACAATAGCTACAAGTAGGCCACAAAGAAGGTCCTGGGGAAAAAAAATGCACTGCAACAGAAAGCAAAATTACAGATAAGGAAGCAGGTGCCAGACTGGAATTTTAAAACAGTGACACATTAATAAACTAACCCCAAATTAATTCATCTGAGTTGAAGCAGGGATGGTGTGCTTGCTTTTCCCCCCCATAATCTACAGTAATGATGAACCAGAGGGTGGCATTGATGTAACAGAGGGTTGCAGTGGTGAAACAGAGGGTGCTGGGAACCTGTGATGATGAACCAGACGTAGAAACAACATAATTCGCGACCGTTGCGCGACGAAATGTAAGTTCGCAATTGCGAACTGGTACGAAACCCTCGCGAACTGGCAGAAATCCTTGCGAACACAAAAAAAAAAAAAAATCCGCAAATTCGCAAGAATTCGCGGATTTTGCGGATTGCGAGTTCAAAAATCCGCAAATTCGCGAACGCGAGATCCGCAAAATTCGCTCATGCTTAATGATGACACCCCTCTGAGCCTCGAACACAAAGGCCCATAGGTAGTATAATTTGGGCCACAAACGCACCAGGGGTATCGTGGAACGCACATTTGGCATGTTGAAGGCACGTTTCAGGTACCTGGACGTCACAGGTGGACGGCTCCTGTACAGGCCAGACATCGCATGCAAGATTATTGTTGCATGTTGTGTGTTGAACAACATATGTGTACGCAGCAATTCCCCATGGATATAAGTGTCAGATGCACCGGGCGATGATGATGAAGATGAGGTGGGTAGACCACACCCCACTGCAGCCGCAGCAGGAATAGCCCGTAGGAACACCATCATTGACAATTTCTTCACATGAGCACGTCACATTGTGGCAATCCTTAGTAATCATGGGACAGTACTAAATAACCACAGGCACAGCACGTGCAAATAAATGCATTCCTATACACATTCCCTGAGTGCATGTCACTCATCTGTACAAGCACATCATCCAGACATGTGTTAGTGCGACAGGTAGTACTAACAAGTGTTTGAGTTTGTTAATGGATAGTGGGTGTGTGACCTCTAGGCAGTGAGGCTGTTTAGGGAGTCACATGTTTGACCTGCCAGTTCTGAGTGTCACAGTTAGTGCGGTATCCCACTCTTCGGCATTTCACATGTGCCCTAAATCGTTCCATTTTGGCTGTCATTTGTGACCTACAAGTGACAACAGGTCTTATTTTGTGGTCAGATTTGGGCCAAGATGATGCAGGGATGCACCCAGTGACTCAAGTCCCACAACTTGGGCAACATGTACGTGAGTGGGAGTCACTCCCCCTACATTCGCCCATAGTTACATAATTGATTGATCATGGACATCTTCTGCAGGAGGTGTTGATCGCCCCTCTGCAATGTGCAATGGAGATGAGGTTTCACAATGTTTTCCATGTATGTTTCCACATTGGCGCAAGTGACAAGCAGACTGCATGTCATTGTGCATTGTGACTGGACTGTGAGGGGATGTCTATTTGATGTGGGACAATGGACATTTGTTCTACGTCAAGGATGTGGGGTTGTGCTCGTACATTGTCATCTCACCGTTTTTAACTCTGCTTTTATGGTGCATTTTTCTGCATGACATGTGGGGATTGCAGGCCTGTCGCTGGTTTTTGCAGATTTTTGGATCGCGATTGGCCGCATCGCAACTTTTTTTGCGTTCGTGTCTCGCATTTTTTTGCGGCATCGCGTCGACTTTATTGCAGACATCATGACACTATCGCATGGTACTGCTGTGTTGGGAATACTACGTTAACACAGAGTTATTTTCCCACAATAGACTGCGATGTGGAGAGTTGCATTAAGCTAGATTTACGGTAATTATCACACGTTGTTGAGAATATGCCCCCTACTGTGTGTGAGCTGCATGTAATCGCTTCCTTAGTGCCCTCTGCACAGTTATCTGCTAAAACTCTTATTGCATCCCATGTTCATGCTCCTCAGGCACTTCTTACCACAACTCTCTCTTTCTGTGATCACTGTTGCATTATGCTCTGGTGTGTATCTTCTCCCTCTGATGGCTACATTCACCGTACACCTGTTTGTTGTTACTCCTTCCTGTGTCTATACCAGCAGCCCCCATGTTTGCTCTGTTACCCGCTCGACTTCCTACTGCCAGTAGCAGCCTGTGGGGGGAGTTCTGTGGGGTGGTGAGGCGGGTGGGACAGGGGCAGGGTGGGGGGTAGTAAACACTGGAATATGGATGAACGGAGGTAAGTAAACAATTAAATAAATAAAACGGATTTTGTTGCACGTGCTGCATCGCAAAATGCAATGCAGCACGCGCAACACAATTAGTTTTATTTATTCAATTGTTTACTTACCTCCGTTCATCCATATTCCGGTGTTTACTACCCCCCACCCTGCCCCCCGGCCCTGCCTCACAGCCCCATGGCACTCCCTCCACGAGCCGCTACTGCCTACTGCATGCCCAGATGTGTTTTTCCATTTGCTGCACATCTTGTCACTGTATTTATTTTCCATGTTCCCTTCAGCCTGTTCTTTGTGCTCATCTGCCGTGTTATTGTACCTCCCCTTGTCACTGTGTCATCTTACCCTGACTTTGCCCAATCACCTACTGCGCCCCGAGTGCCTATCTACTGCTTGGGATAACTGCTTCCATGATCCGTTCTCCAGAATCCGATCAAAATCTTAATGCATCTGTTGTCTAAATGCACCTTATCACTTCACCCATTCCTCCAGTGTGTAATAACACTCTAATGCTCATCAAGTGTATACCATATGTATGTTACCTGCTGCTTGCTCATCCTTATTCTGTCTCTTACCACCATCCTCCATGTCCACTGCCTATTATCTACTCATCATCAGCCGTTTTTGCCTCCTCGGATATGCTCAGTAAGTATCTCCTTCCTTGCAATGCTTGCTTGTGCTTACCAGTCGTCTTCACTCCCAGTATGTGACCACTGCCTTGGTTCCCAGGCTCTGTGCCTTAACGGGTTCTCATCCTTCTCTTCTTTGCTCACAGCCTGGTCAAATACCCATGCCCCAATGTGTGCTCATCCCCTCAATGCACCCCCTTTCCTTTGTGGTTCTTCTCTGTGCAGATCAATCCACTGTGCCCCCAGCGTGTATCCACTGCATGGGATCGCTGCCTTCATGACCTGTAATCCTGTGTCTGCTTCATCTCGCATTGTATACCCAGTCAGTGTCTCACTGTAGACTTGCCTTTGCAAATTTGCCCCAGTATCTGCTCATCGTGTTTCTGCTCGCCATGCCTACAAGCCCTGTGACAACTGTTAGTTTATCTATTCACTGTACCCCCAGTGTGTACCCGCTTCCAGGGATCTGTCTCCATTTTTTTGTGCTCACTGTATCATTACAACCTCCGGCTATGTTTCATTGGTCTTTGCGCATCCTGTCACTGTAGCCTTGCTCCTATGTCCTGCAATCCTCATCAGTGACTACCTTTCCTATGTGTCTCGTTCATGTGATCCTTGCCTCTGTTCCCCAATGGCTGCCCTATAATATCCCAGTCTGTGCTCACTCTTTTGCTGGACTCCCTGCTCTTTACCACAGGACCCTTTCTTTGCCCACATGTCTTCAGCATCTCCAGTGTGTGCAGCTACATGCGGTCACTGTCTCCATGACCTTAAATACGGTATCTGCACAGACTCCTATTTCATGCCCAGTCTGTGCTTCAGGCACTATACACGTCTGCGCATGCACCCCCAGTGTGTATGAACTGCATGTGATTGATGCCTGTATGCACTGTACCTTTACCTGCGCTTATCCCGTGGCAACTGCCCACCCAGATATTTGGAGTGTCTCATTGTGCAGGTTTGTGATATATTTTGTTAAGCATAGGGGTGATACGCAGTGAGAATGCAAGTTAATTTTAAGTGTGTTGTGTGTAGCGTGTACAGCGCATACAAAACCTTGTATGTTCTCTTGATAATTGTTTTCAACTTGCATGCCAGTGGTACTCCTTTTTTATCTGTCCTGGTGTGAAAAGCCGGAGGAGACATTTGTGGAGCTCGAACTTCTGATCTGCTCACCTTGCGCCTTAGGCATTCAACCCCCTGAACTACTTTATTGGTGGGGAACGCAAGGGTGCTTTACAAATCTAAGGACAGAGGGGGTTAACTGTTATTAATATTTTCAAGCGAATCACTTCTAAGTAGGCGTTACAGTAGTCAATGTTTATGTTTAAATTTTGTTTATTGTGCTGCAAGTCAAGTTAAAAAAAAACGCTTTACACACTGGTTTGGCGTCAACATTCGGCCCACCCAGCGCTTATACAGCTTTTAGTATTAGATCAAGTTATTGACAATAAAGAACAGACATAGGCAGTTAGGTGCATTTTCGGGGACCATAACAGTTGTACCAAGTGCGGAGAAAAGAACTCCTGAAGTCAGCTGGCGGCAGTGTGAAAGGCGTACAATGCCATTACAAGCCAGTTGTTATGCAGGCCAGGTCCATTTAAGGCTGCATAGTGGTGTCCATTAAAGAGAACAACAATTAAACACTTTACCCCCAACCCCTCCGCCCCCCGAACTACCCACCCACCACCCCTGTTCCAGGTCCAAATGCCGTCCACATGGGCTCTATCGTTTAGCTAGATGACTCCTTGACATCGCTTTGCGACAGTCGCAGCAGGCGCAGATATCTAGGACAGGTCACTTCCCTGAATTCATTGGCTAAGAGCGTGAAGAAGGGCTGACACAATTCTGGGTACTTGTCCCCCTCCCCTTTCGCAATTAGAGACAGTTTCTCCATTCCCAGGACGTTCCAAAGACGGTGCAACCAGCCCTGAAAGGTGGGGATGTGTGTGGTGCGCCAATAAGTGAGAACATTCTGCAGCGCAGAGCCCAGGGCTATGGCTATCAGTCTACCTCGATGGGAGCGTAGTGGATAGGTAATGGGATTAGGTGAACCCAGCAGCACGTAAGCAGGGAATCTCGGAAGTGTCTAATTCTTGTTTCCAATAACCCTGTAAGTGAATACAGTCCCACAATAGGTGCACCAGTGTACCTCTTTCCCCGCAACCACGCCAGCATAGTGCATCTCGCGTGTGTTCCATCTCATTGATCTTCACTGGGGTGTAGTACCAATATGTAGCGATTTTAGTGAGGGTGTCCGTCAAGCCCATGTGATGTGCGGAGTGACGGGCCCTGTAGCAGATGCCTTCCCATTCTTTATTACTAAGTGTGCGTCCCAGGACCCTTTCCCACCTCGCTCTCCCTGAATTGTGGACATGAGTGTATCTACCTAACAGCATGTGGTATATATCTGATATTAGTTTGTGATCAGACTTCCTTGAGATCAGCCAATGTTCGTACTCACTGAGTCTGCGGTTTGCTCCGCTCCTAATACGTGTATGGAGTGCCCAGTGTCCCACCTGCAAATAGCGGAGGCGCTCCTCCTCGGGCATGTCATACTATCGTCAGAAGGCGTCAAAGGGAATAGCCCCTTCTGCCGCATACATGTGCGAGGGCACCCTACATCCCGCCGGACCCCATCGTGCAAATGCTACTGCATCCATACCAGGGCCAAAGTCTGGATTGTTCAGTAAGGGTGTCAGCGGGGATGGAAAGGATGTCATCTCGTGTGCTACACCCACGAGGTCCCACACCTCCAGAGGCGTCCTCGTGATAAACGAAGCGTAAAGGTTAGGGGGATCGATGTTGCCGCCGCAGGAAAGGAACCTACTGTAGTGTGCGGCCCGCTATTGCCTGGTCTTGAAAGAGCCAGTGCTTCTCGGACTCCCATTTGATCCATTCCACCAATGTTCGCAGTTGCGCCACTTGGTAGTACAACAACAGATCTGGTAGGCCCAGTCCCCCGTTTTCAGTAGGCAGCATAGCCAAGCGAAGCTTCATTCGTGGCCGACGCCCGTTCCAGATAAATTGTGCTAATTCAGGATTGGGTCTGACGGATCCAACCCTCTGGGGGCCTCATGGGGATGGCTCGGAACACGTAAAGGACCTGTGGTAGGATCGTCATTTTGATAGCAGCCACCCTGCCAAGCCAAGATAGCGGAAGGTGTCTCCATCTGCCTAGTTCTGATCGGATCGTCTGCCGGAGTCACGCATAATTGAGGCGGACCGTGCCCTGTAGGGTGGCCGCCAGTTGAACACCTAAATAGGGGATAGCTTCCGACGCCCACAGAAAGGGAAAGAGCCCCTGTAGGTGCGCCCTCGTGGGTGTCTACAGGGAGAGGTCGAGTGCCACTGACTTGCTCAGATTAACTTTAAAGCCTACCACCTCTGCGAAGGCGTCCAAAATGGCCACACAGGCCGGAAGCGACTCTCTGGGAGAGGATAGCGACAGCAGAACATCGTCCGCATATAAACTTATGGTATGTTCGAAGGCTCCCATTTTGATTCCATGGACCTCGGGAGCGAGTCTCACGGCCTATGCTAGGGGCTCCATATAGAGGGCAAATAGCAAGGGTGACAACGGGCATCCCTGTCTCGTGCCCCGCTCTATAGGGTCTCCCAATCCGGCCCTCACCAAGACCTGCTCCAAATACGGCCAGCGGACTCGATCAAACGCCTTTTCCGCTTCAATTGCAAGCATCATGTATTCCCCTTACGTACGGGTGGCTTTCTCGATTAGGTGGAGCGCCCTCTTCGTGTTATCTACGGTTTGCCGCTCCGCGATGAATCCGGCTTGGTCCGGAACAATTAGTTTCGGCATAAGCGGGGAAAGTCGCGCTGCAAGGATGCTTGTGTATAATTTCAGATCAATGTTGAGCAGCGAGATGGGTCGATATGCTTCGCACCTCGAGTGGTCCTGCCCTGGTTTGGGGATCATGGAGATAGTGGCGTCCAATAGATCCTCCGAGATCGTGCCAGGCTCCGAGATAGAGTTATAGAGAGTGGTAAGCAGCGGCACTACCTGTGCGCAGAATGTTTTATAAAAAATGGCAGTGAAGCCATCAGGTCCCGGGGCCTTTCCTAGCTTGACCCTGGAGTTGGCTGAGATAACCTCCTCAGGTCTGATGTTGCATTCCAGGGCCGCAGCCTGATCCGGTGTGAGTATCGGGAGTTGGGAAGAATCAAGGAAGGCTTCGCCTGCTGCACGGTCTAATGTTGACCCCGCATATAGGGAAGTATAGAAGTCGCCGAAAGCGGCTGCGATCTCACCATCCTCTGTCGCCAGGCTCCCACCCGGTGTTCTGATTTCTTTCACTGTGTGACGCTGCTGCTTCTCTCTGAGCGCTCGTCCCAATAAACGTCCGCACCTGTCCCCTCCCGTGTAGTACATGTGACGCACCCTCAAAGCAGCGAATTCCGCCCTATCTTGGTCTAGCGCGCTCAACTGTTTCCTGACCATTGTTAGTTGCCTCCATATCCTGAGGGCGCACGTCCTTTGGTGCATGCCTTCCAGCTCCGCAACCTTTTGTGTCAGCTATTCCCTTTTTTCCGCCCGCGCTCTGTTCTCAGCCGAGGATAAAGCTATAAACTCTCCTCTAAGCACTGCCTTCAACGCTGCCCAGTGTGTCGCCGGGGAGGTGTCAGAGGTGTCGTTATGTAGCAGATAATCTTTTATCGCGCTTACTATTTTGTCGGGTACCTCTTTGTGGTGTAATAGCGTGTCCCTGAGTCGCCAACAACGGGAGGGTCGCTGCGCCGGGGGGAAAAGGAAAGCCGCAGAAATAGGGGCATGATCAGAAAGAGACGCAACCCCTATATCCACAGTGGAGGTCAGTGCCTGTAGAGAGGTAGAAACCAGAAAGTAATCCAGTCTGGCGTATATGCGGTGTGCGCTCGAGAAATATGAGTATGCTCTAGTGCCTGGGTAGAAGCTGCGCTAGAGGTCTACCATACCTAGTTCCCCAAGTCTAAGGTCCCAGCCGGTGTGGTGCGCTGCGCTGACCTATCTAAAGTATTGTCTAAAACAAGGTTGAGGTCTCCTCCTACATGGATGTGTCTATCTTCGGAAGACGCCACTACGCTGAGCGCCTCGTGAAAGAATCTTTCCTGACCCTCATTAGGCGCATACACTGAGCAGATCGTGAAGTCAGACCCTCCCAGAGAGAAGTGGTAAGATAACAACCTCCCCTTTATCTCCGCTCCCTTCCGTAACACCTGCCCTCGAAACTTCTGCACTACTAAGATAGCAACCCCAGCTTTCTTGTTCGGGGTGGATGAGAAGAACTGTTGTGGAAAGTTACGCGCCCTCATCCTTGAGCAGTCCTTCTGTAGTAGATGCATTTCCTGTAGGAGACAAATGTCAGCCTGCGTGTGTTCAAGGCAAGATAGCACCGCTCTCCGCTTGACTGGGTTGTTGAGTCCTCGCACATTCAGTGAGAGGACGTGCAATTCAGTAGGGGCCATGTTGCACCCTCACCCCCTCCCACTCCACATTCCCGAGGCCAACCCCTAGACCTGTACCCCTCCCCCAGCATGGCTCACCTACCTGTTCGGATCGTAGCCTGACGCGACCTGCTTCAAGACACTGAGAACTCGTGTCGGCCTGTCCTGGTGGACCCCCCAGGACCTGGAACCCCTCCCTCTCCCTCACACAAAATTGTGCACCCCAATCTCTACCCTCTTTCTGACCACAACACCCCTCCCACCCCCCACCCCTACCCCCTCGCCAAAATCCCTGAACTATCAACTGAAAGACAAAAAGACAGAAAAATACACAATTGTCCATCATCTCTCACAGATGACTGGTCACACCGTTTCATGGGGGAAATGAAGTCCAGTCTCTCACTCGTCCCCCCCTCCGTCGACCTCTACAAAAGGCACATGAGACCCCGGGTATTGCAAGTCTTCAATGGATCATCAGCCCGGCTGCTGTGAGGATAAGTCCGTGGATACTGCCTCCAACGCCGCCCTGCGGCCACTTTCGATCTCCTTCTTTGGGGGCCTCTTGACACGGCGCTGGGTCCGTTGCTGGCGCCATTGAGATGACGATTCTCCCGTTCATCCTTGGCGAGAAGGCTGCTCATCTTCCTCTTTTGGCAGATCTATACCTAGTACCTGACAGGCTTCCTTTAGGGAGCGGAGTTGATAGAGCTTGTTATTTAGTTTGAACACGATCCTGAACGGGTGCCCCCAGCTGTATGGTATGGCCTGCTGTTGAAGATAGCTCGTGACTGGTTTGAAGCAGCGGCGTTTCTGCAGTGTAAGTGCAGAGAGATCCTGAAAAAGTTGCGGAGAGTGGCCGCTAAAGGAGATGGGATGTTTCTGCCTCGCTTTCTGAAGGATATCCTCCTTAGCGCAAAAATCCTGGACACACACTAGAATGTCTGCGGGGAAGGTCGACCCAGATCGCTGGGGTCCAGCCCTGTGTGCCCTGTCAATTGGGAGTGCTGTGTCTTCTGGCCGGCCCAGGATATGGTTGAAGAGCTCCCTGGTGAACTTGAAGAGGTCTTTATCTTCATCTGAGTGAGCCACTCCCCGAATGCGCACGTTATGCCGTCTGGAACGATTTTCTAGATCCTCTAAGTGTGTCTGCAGATTTACCTGTTGGTCATGTAGGCGAATAATTTCCTGTTGCAGCGCCTCCGTTTTGATGTCGCGGTTGTCCTGTTTTGTCTCGAGCTCTGCCACCCGTTCTCCAACGCCATCTAGATCTGATCGCACTGCTCGGATCTCATCCGTGAATTCTTTTTTGAGGGTATGGATGTCCTCCCTCAATGACGTGAAGAGGGCCTTTGTGATGGGTTCCGCGCCGTCCGTCTCCGGCGTGCCCCGCCTCGCGCCAGCCATCGAGGCGTCCTTAGCTGTCGTGGGCGATTGGGCTTTAGCGAACATTTCCTTCATTGTCCTGTCCTTACGGATCTTTGATCCCTGCGACATGTCAGCCACTCGGCGGCAGACTCTCCTCCGGGAAAGTCACCAGATCCGGTTTCAGGGCGTGTGAACACTCCGATAGTAGTATGCGTGGGCTGCCCTAGCTGCCAGACCGCGTGTCGACGGCCGACTCTCATCTCTCAACAAAATGGCGCCCAACCAGGCCTTCACCCTGGAGAATCGCGTTGGAACCACGCTTCCCTCCGCCGCGGGCCCCTTCGATAGGACTCCCCCTGGTTCCAATGAGCCCTGTCCGCTCCGGGCAGGGACCGCGTTCCTTCTATTAGTCACCACGGACCAGTCCTCTCTCCTTCCCTGTGGCCGCGTCGCCACCGGTGCCCCTAGTCGTGTCCGTCGCTCAACACTATGGGCAGTAACGCGGCCCTCACCGTGGCACCGGGCTCGGGCCCTGCATCCGCAGTCACCCCTGAGCAGTCCCCCTGGCAGGCCCTAGCAGCAACAGACGTGGCCCCCGTCTGCTGCCTCACACAATGCTCATGCGTGGGCCAGGCACGCCGTAGACTCCCCAGACTGTATTGATGGGCCTCAAGTCACAGGCTCTCAGCCCCAATGTCACTGGTGGGATCCCCCCTCCGGCAAACCCGACCCTGGACCCTGCTTAGTCTCACCGCCGGGTAGGCCTCTGTGATCGGCGGGGTTTCTCGCTCTCAACTGCTGTTCCCGCCTCTTCACCTCCGGCGCTCGGCGGGCTCCCCCACCACTCTCCACACTCTTGCCTTGGCGGCGGGTCTGTAGAAGCAATCGGACTGTGATGCCACCGATGCCTCGCGCCGAAGTAGGCGCGGGTCAGACCCGCCGAGGAATCACCGGATTAGGAGGAGGCTCGCGCCCGTTCTTGGGCCTCCGGCTCGGCTGCTGCTTCTCCGACTGATCGCTCCGCCCCCAGCGCTGGCCGCGAACCCAGGCCGCGCCACAGGCAGATCGGCGGCCGGCCACACGGGTGTTCCTCGCGGACCAGGAATGACCCTGCTGATCCCCCGCAGTATAGGGACACCGGGCAGGCTAATGGGGTCGCTAATAGGGGGCTCCGTGAGGCCAGAGCCCGTGCTGAAAAAGGCCGACGGCGGGAGCTCCGAAGAGTGGGTCTTCCTACGCCGCCATCTTGGCCACGCCCCGTAGTCAATGTTTAAACATATTTGTTGGAATATAAAGGCATTTTTCATAAATAAAGTGATACCAATGCGCAGCCCTTTATTCAGGACACCATTTTTTACAGGGCAACCAAACTTAAGTAGTGTCAATAGTAAAGTGCTTCTTGCATAGCCTTAATTAGGCACTTCCATTGCCAAGACCGATTGTCTATGCCAATGCTTGTTTAAATTATGGTTGCTTCGTACTGAACATGTGTCTACTGACAGCCTGGAGCACTTTTAACAAAAATTAAGAGTGACAGCCAATCCTCAATGCAGTGTTGACATTGTAGATCTGTCCCCGCGGTTCTATTTTTCCAAAGATGGAACTCAGACTCAGTTGAGAGCTTTCTTAATCATTTTGGAGAAGTAGGAATGACTTTAAAAGTCATGGGCCATGTGGATACTATACTGACTTTGGGTGTGGGAGAGTGAGAGAGGTTTGATGATGACTAGAAGGAGGGAATCTGCACTTAGAGTTTGGCTGTCATTTGAAGTTTACAATCATCTGACATATGATGTAAATTAGAAAGGATCAGTATTTATGGTCTACACTGATTTGCAGGCAGTGTTTGACTCTGGCTATATTGAGGAGCTCTGAAATAAGGGTAGAATCTACTCTTTCACGCCAAAACGTGACTTAAGGAGATTTAGGAACATGGTCTCTCACACCAAGAAAGTTAGTTGTAGGAGGTTACATTTTGTAGCTTCTGGGAAGTGTTGTTGCTTTTATTGGTGCTGTGCATGTTTCGTAACTATTGTAACTCAAATGTAATTTTGAAGAGTATAATTTCCTAATAAACATTTCTATTGGGAGTAAAATCTTTTTTCAAACATCAAATGTAAACATTGAATGAGCTTGTCATGCAACTTCTGCAACTGTATTTCGATTTTGAAATCAGTTAAATGAGTTTCATTGTTTATCACTTTCCATGAGTGAAGTATTCATTCATAAAGCTGGCAAAATCTCTGCTGGGCTCAGTTCACTTAGTACTATAATTTAACTGTGTACCAATTCTTACCACCTTAACACCTTAGCTCTTATTTCCTCTGGTCAATTGATCAGGTTGTTAGCACAATAGGCATGAAATGACATTTACTTTTATTTCTTGAATGACCACAGACTCGGGAGAAGTCTTTAAACTTTTATCTATGCAAATATTATGTGAGTCAATACCAACACATGTCAAACACCAACCTATCCAGAAACTTTAATGATCCAAGTAAACATAAAGTCTTAGTAAAATCTCATGACTTTGGTACATGGGTAGGGTGGAAACGAAATGGTACAAGGACATACCACATAGAATTATATTTACCTAGGATGGTGTGAGGACAAACCCCTGGCCAAGGGCTGGTAAAGGGTTCCCGAGTAGTCAGGAGCCAACAGGACAGGACAGGTTCAAGACAGGACAGGTAACCTCTTCTAAGTGTAACGCCTGCGTTATACCCCTCTCTGTCATAGCTCTCAATTCTCCCCTTCTAAAGGTACATCTTCGTCAGCAACTTCTTCGACTCTTCTCTCCCGATTTTTGCCCATCAGAGTGCTCGAGCAGCACATCTGACCTCCGTCGTATCCACCGTTTTCTGCTGCAATGTTGGGTTGTGCGAGTTCTTAGCAAAGGACTCTCCTTTGTCCCTAGCTCGTCTGCTAACAAGTATAAAATCAACCAAGATATGTTCTTCTTCTTTCGAAAGGTGAGGCTTAAAAAATACTTTGACGGGGTAGTTGAGAATGAGGAAGAGGCCAATCTATCTGGGTGCAAACCCCCATCAACCTTCACGCCAACACTCGAAATGCTAGGCCCAGAAGTTGGAATTTTTGAAAAAAATGTGCTAAAAGAGTTGGAAAGAATATTGAAATTCATTCCCAGGCCACCTCAAAATCTTAGCACCTCAGAAAGAGAGGCACTTAAACAACTACAAGAAAATGCAGATAATACCATCAAACGAGCGACAAAGCAGGAGGGATAGTAGTTATGGACACTGAAAAATACTCTAATAAAATCCAAGAAATGCTTAACGTAGAAGAACACTACAAAAAAACCAACAGGCGAGCTTTAACTGAGCTCACCAGACAAATAGAATTAACAGTCAACAAAGCATTTGAAGAAGGCTTTATCTGCCAAAAAGAAATGGACTTTCTGATAAAAGCCAACGCAGTAACTCCTGCGATCTATGGTGTCCCAAAGACACATAAAAACATCTTAGATCCACCCCTCAGACAAATAGTGGCTTCTATAAATTCCAACACAGAACCTCTCTCAAAATACTTAGATACGTTCTTATGCCCCCTCACCACCACATATGACTCCTACATTAAAGACACAGGTCATATTATTACCATCCTAGAACATGTTGCCTTTAATGAGAATACACAATTTCTAGTAACATGTGACATTGAATCTCTCTACACCAACATCCCCAGGACCTAGCATTGGAAGCGGTGGCAGCGCTCCTTGCTAGGACACCGGGTCAGAGACCAGATAACTTCATCCAGGAATGTTTGGAGATTGTCCTCCACAACAATTTCTTTGAATTTAGAGAGAGCCTATACCAGCAGATCAAGGGAGTAAGCATGGGGGCTTCCTGTGCCCCTAGTATTGTGAATATCTACATGGGTGAATTCGAACTAAAAAACATATTCAACGAATTAGCCCCATTCTATGAAAATGTCACTAGGTGGCATAGATTCATAGATGACATATTCTTCATATGGACAGGAGCTGAAGAAATGTTAAAAGAGTTTATGGAGTGGCTTAACCTAGCAGACCCACACTTGAAATTCACCTGTAATTTTTCATCCAAACAGGTTGAATTCTTAGACATATGGTTCCAAAATATGGAAGGAAAAATCACAGTCAGCTTATATCGTAAGCCGACAGCGAAAAATACCATCTTAGAGCACGGGAGTTACCATTCCCCGTGCCAAAAAGACTCAATTCCCTTCCGGAAATTTCTAAGGATAAAGAGAAACTGAACAAACACAAAAGATTTCATGATACATGCCAATAAGCTACAAGATCGCTTATTGGCATGAGGGTACTCCAGAAGATTGGTTCGCCAATCACTCAAAAGAGCGAAATATTACAACAGGGATGCCCTCCTTAACCAAACTGCTGAAGCTCCCAGCCAGAATCTGGTCTGTGTCCTGAATCATACAACTCTCAATAATAAAATCAGACAGATTATAAATAAAAACTGGAAAATTTTAAACACTCATGACCACGTGACAGAGTTGAGAAGGCCCCTGATCGCGTTCAGGAGGAATCCCAATCTCAGAGATAAATTAGTCCACAGCAGGGCGAAACAAAAAGACAAAACATGCCAACGAACCATAGATGGCAAGCCATTACCAAAAGGGAACCACAAATGTGGAACCTGTCATGCCTGTGATCAGGTCATCTCTGGCAATTCGTGGACTTACAGAAATAAAACTGGCCAGTTCAAAGAGATGACAAATTGCAAAACCTCCAATGTAATCTACCTTATTTTATGCCCCTGCAGCTTAGGTTACATAGGAGAGACAGCCAGAGAATTTCGTGTTAGATTATCAGAGCATAAATCAGCTGTTAGAACCAGAAAAACTAACGCTCCAATGGCAGCACATTACATCCAATATGGCCACACTGAAAAGGACATGCGCTGGCTCATTCTTGAACGAGTACAGCACATTCCAGGTAAAGATATGACAAAACTCAGGAAACAACGGGAAACCTTCTGCATATATCATCTGGATACGGTACGTCATGGTCATAATGAAGAAATCTGTTGGATCATCACAGACTAGTTACAACAGTTCAAGACTGAACCCTTTAGTAAGTCTAACTGGTACTGTCAACACGCTGAGAAAACTTCTGTCTACACCTATAGGATACTGTTAAAAACAAGAACACCCATATCCCTAAGACCAGACATTCTGGTATGATTCAAACCTATGAGGCGTTTTTTAATACCCCTATGAGGCGTTTCTAATACCCACTTGTAATGAAAGCTTATGAAGGCCGTTTATCCCAAAATCTTATAGTGAGGAGACAGGGCGCACGGCTTCTTGATACTGTGCACTACTCATTATTAGTTGAACATTATCCTTGATCGCCTCTACCTAGAGCGATCAAACGTTATATGATTCTTCAAAAGAAGAAATACAATAAAATATATTTTTGAAACTTCTTTCATCAAAGAAAATCATTGTATTAGTTATTCTTCAGCAACATTTCGCATTTTAAATACCAAGAATAAGATAGACAAACAGATGCAATCGTCTCATCGGTTGTAGAGCGCCATGTTAGAGTATCCAAACAATAAACACTGACGAGTCCCTTCTCTGTGTCTATCAGCTATACTGACAGCACATCTATGTAGAGTCCTATATTTATCTTCATGCATAGGACCTAGCTCAACGCACTTCGGCACTCGATCCGGCTGTGAGCAATCAAGCAGTGTCACTGCTATAAAAACAGAAGACGCACGGACCTCGCCTCAGATATATGAAGCTCTAACCACACAGCGTTGCCATACGCGAAGAGAAATACGCCACACAGAGATGCAGGAGATAAAGTGATACCGCCCGAGTAGGCAGAAAAGAAAAGGCTTTAGCCCCAGCTAGATGCAGTTTTTCACACAGCACTATCACATACGAGCAGTAAGACGTATCACAGCTAAATAGGGGAGAAAGGGACATTGCCCCAGCAACATCCAGCCTGTTACACACAGCATTATAACAAGTGTATTGGAAACATGTTTTTACATGTTACCAGAGTGAGATTAATAATACAAACACCTCTCGCTGCTATCTCTACTAAAAAGTATTAAGATATACACTCCCATAGCCAGACGCACAGGCTCCAACTTACCTTGCCATTTTGAGATCTTAAAACAGAGGATAAAACCTGATACCCGAGTTATATCTTGCCCCTTTTTCCTTTCAGGTCTACAAAGTAGCAACGAACGGCCTGGTGCGGGCCTCAGAAAGCATTATAATCAAGCATTAAAGTATAGATGCACACCGAGGACCAACAGTTCTTGGGTAAAACTCAGTTGCGCACAGCTCTATTTTCAACTTATTTAACAACTTGTAGAGTAACTTATTAGGTTTTACTTGCATCCCTTCTGTAGGATCAAAAATCTGCTCATAGAGTCAGAACATAGGCGCCCAGCAGAGCAATACCACTAAAAGTGTCTGGAAAGAAACATCAAAGACACAGGTAGATCTAACTCATTTAAACCCACCTATAGATGGTATACACTAGAGCACTTCGCATGTTATGCATGTTCAGACACGTCAGTAGGTAGCATGGAGACAAACTACTCTCTTCCTACCAACCTTTCAAAATACTTTGGGGTCACAGGACTTTTCTATATTTTTCTTTACTACAAGCTTCTTCCTAATTCTAAGAACTAAGGTACTAATTGCCCAGTGCACCTTATCACTCGACTATCTTTTGACTTTACCACAAATTGGCCTATGGCATGGCATGTTCATTTAAACAGTTAAGTATTGTATTCATTTATAGATGCTCAGAAATTAATGATGGTACATATGTTCTTATTTCAGATAATGAGAACCCCCTGGTTTTAATAGTATGTATGTACCTGGTTGTTGTCCAGTTTCATGTTGGCCCTGAAGAAGGTGAAGTAAAGTAATGACACCACCGAAACGTACGTAGGCCGTACGCACCAGAGACCCTCACATAAAATAAAATCAAACCCCGAAGAAAGAAAGGAAAGGATTACAAAAGACTACTAATCCTTACAATAAAAAGGAAGACTTAAACTACGAGTTCAGTTATACCCTGAGGAGTCTACGATAGGACACATTATATGTTTTTCACTTATCTCACTGTGTATGTTGTGTTAGTATTGTTAGGACAGTTAGTATGAAAGATTGAGTATGTATGAATGATGGTATGAGTGAGAGTATTTATACATGTATTGCTTAGGGGTTCCTGTCAAGACATGATTTAACTCTGTATTTTAAACTCATTGTACATATGTCACCATGTCACTGCATTGTAATTTTGATAAAATAATTACTAAAAAATGAGAAAAATAAAACTATTATAAAAATGATAGAAAATAAATGAAAGGAATAAAATATAAATACTAAGTCTAAGTGAATGATTTCATGTTTCTTGCTGCATCCTGTATGAAATTTCGAAGAGAGTTTAATGCTCAGGTGTAAAGATATATAGGTCAGAATAGAGGTTTCCCCTTATCCTTGTTGTTGGGTTGGTGACAGGTCCATGACAAGTCTGACAATCTAACTGACTGAGCCTACCTTATTTATACTATTCTCAGTGTATGCACCATCCCCCACATTTCAATATTTGTGTATTCCCTTCTGGTGATTGGACAATGGGATGGGGAGAGGTCATCACACCCTACTAATATAATGTCATTTTTATAAGGTTCATTGTTCTATGTTCCCTCCCCTTACTTTTTTTCCCATGCTTTAATTCCTAAACCACACAGAATCAATTTCATCAACAATGTATGCAAACTTTTGTCGACTTCTTCCCCTCTTCGGGTCAAGAGGTGCTGTTCCCATGCGCTCTTCTGGTTCAAGTGTCCTTGGATGGGTTTCAAAGTCATAGTGCAGAGTTTGACTGAGTCCAGTAAGCTTGCGCAAAGTCAGACAAGATGGAGAATTTCAGTCACCCTTCAGGTCCAAATACGAACTAATGATAAAGTCAAAGAATAACATGTTAGAATACGAAAATAAATTAATGCACTGTATACCACTTATTCCTACTCTAATCCCTCTAATTTATTTTTGCTATTGCATTAGCAGTTTAGTAAGTCAATCGAGGTTTAGTTTAAGCATAGCATGTGCATTAGCATGTGAGGTTCAAGCGGCCATTTTAAATACTACTGCACAGCTGCAACAAATTCCCACCAAAGCGAAAGACGTAATACTACGTAGATGCAGTAGACGCAAACGCAGAAGATTTCTGTGTTTTCGACAGCCATTTTTAGACATTCTGATTACTTGTTAGTAAAGCACATTTAAAAGCTTCCCCTAGATAAAGTAAATGTTGTGTAATGCAATCATTACTATTTACAAAACATGTTGGTTACATCATTACATATTATTCGAGAGGATTGAATGCGAACACGTTTCTTTACATAGGAAACCTTGCTCCATCAGAGGAGTAAAGACCAAGTCAATTCCCTGAACCGAGGGTGTACGCCAGGGATGCATATTTGCTCTCTTTCCATTTTTAATATATACAAATGGTTTGGAACATTTTTTATTACAACAAAAATTGGATTTTCCAAGAATAAAAGGCAAACAGGTACCCTTATTGTCCTATGCTGATGATACAGTATTGATGACTTTAACAGCAAACAGCTTACAAACATTTCTGACTGCATTTAATGAGTTCCTGTTAGGATTGGATCTCAGGTTAATTTTAGCAAATCTTTTATTATGGTTTGTGGTCCAAATAAAACTAAAACATGTAAGTAAAATGTCAATGACATAGTCATTGACAAAGTGTCACATTTTACCTATTTAGGGAATCTTTTTAATAATAAGTTGATCTGGGATCACTTGATTACAACACAGTTACAACAAACTAGCAGAATCATAGAGGGGCTCTTTTACTTTGCCAGCAAACTTTGTCATAAGCCGATAGCTGCACTGAAAACACTGTATAAATCTAAATGTCTAAATGTCTAAATGTCTTCAGGTGCTACAGAATGCTGCAGCTCGCCTCATTTTAAATCTCCCAAAAAGATCGGACTCCAAGGCTGCCCTCCAGTCACTCCACTGGCTGCCAGTGAGAAGCATAGTTGAATTTAAATCCCTCTGTACCTGCCATCGTATCCTCGCTAAGAAGGCGCCAGCACCACTCCAGAACTTAGTCACCAGGTATGCACCAGCTCGCGCTCTGCGCTCCTCGCAAGGAGGCTTACTTAAGGTCCCTAGGGTGAAAAAGGCCCGTATGGGAGGAAGATCCTTCCGTTACCTGGCGGCTAAAAGCTGGAATGCTTTACCTCTCAATCTCCGTCTGGACCCCTCCGAATCTAGTTTCCGGAGGAAATTAAAAACGCACCTCTTTTCAAAATAAGTGGGCTCCTCCCCTACTACTCCTTCAGAGTGCTTCAGTTCAGCGCGGGGACACGCATTCTGCGTAACCAGGCGCTCTATAAATGCCCCTTAATAATAATAATAATAATAATAAATGTCTGTCAGTGGCCACCTATGGGGCAGGGTTATGAGGATACCATAAAAGTGCCCAGATCCAAATATTAGAGAAGACATTTTTAAAATGCCTCCTATTTATCCCCAGTAGTACTTCTACTTTATTCTGTCATTCCGAGGTGGGCTTAGATTATGTGATTGACAGCATTCATGTTTCCCCATTACTTTTATGGGGAAAATTTGGACTTCAGAGAGCTGTTATTTTCAAGAAGTATTTTAAGAGACTGTATGAACCTTGACAATGCAATGGCGATACCATGGTTAACGCTATGTCAAGGAAACTTTTTATAAGATAGGCCTTGTAACTTTTTTTATCAAATCCCCGGAGTCTATTCAATCTAATATGAAGACGGTCATCAAGAATGCATATCATACTGTTTTAAGTTTGTCTAGTCAGCATAGTAACACAGTGGCATATGTATCTTTAAAACAACAATAATTATTTGTATCTTTTACTACTCAGGCTCATATGCGCTTTTTATTGACAAGATTTTGTTTAAATACACTGCATTTTCTTGTAGCTTTTGCAAAGCAGGAGGGATGGTGTGAGGGACTTCCCCCTTGTCCATGTAATAACGCAGCCCATCAGAGCACAATGCATCTTATGCTTTTTTGTTTACTTTATAAAGAACCAAGAGCCCGTTTCATTAAGCCCATTTGAAGGGACATTTGTCCCTGTACTTATCAAATCAATAAGGTTTTGCTTACCTGAGGACATTGAAATGGGAGGTCCCCCTACCGGGAGGAGAACATTCCGATGCACAGCGGAAAGACCGTGGTCTTAATCAATAAACCAAATAGTCCAGAGTTTGTTAGTGTGTATAAACACTTTTAATCTTCATTAAGTGAATATTCAAGCATATTCAGCTGTTTATCAACAAATCCAAAGTTCGTCATCCAAACATGGTAATCCTTTAACACAAAATCCCCGATGCATTTCGGGCATAAGCCCTTTATCAAGGGAATGCTCTACAAGAAAAACAAACGTAACCACAATAAATGCACAGTGATCAAAATCAAAATACGATCGAATGCAATGAGACATAAGCCGTTTGTAAGGTAGCTAAACAAGAGGTGATGTGAATGCATCCTTATATCAGCCCGGTGAGTAATGACAAATAGCGCTGTTTGATGGAAAAGAGACCCGAGGACCCGGGAGAGGTAACCATGTGGTGAGCGAAACCGGAAAAGAAAATCTGTGACATCTAACACCCTCGTGAATTAAAGTAAAATCGGAAGACACGCGAGCGTGTCACAGCGTTGAAAAAGGTGCTCCCAAATAGACTCACACAACAAAATTTAAATAAAGTCAACAGGCACGCGAGCGTGCCGCCGTGTATACAGAAGTGCTCCCATGCTGACTTACGTGAAATGGTTAGTCGGGTGCCTAACGGCATGCCAGAGTTTGAATACGAGGAAAGACAGGTCTGACATCAATATACTGACGAGTATCCAAGACAAAAAAAGGACTCAGAGTGAGAGAATAGTAAACAATGTGAAAGGACTACAGTGTAAGAAACATACAAAAGGAAACGCAGTGAAAAAGGTCGCCATATTAAAAGGGAAGAATATGAGATATAGAGGTGATGAAAAGAGCAAGTATGAAATATAAGGGTGATAAAAAGGAGACATAAAAATATGAGATATAGAGGTGATGAAAAGAGCAAGTATGAAATATAAAGGTGATAAAAAGGAGACATAAACACATAGAAACAAAACATGTTCAAAGGTAACAAAGGAATTCCATTCGATCGTTCAGCCCGTTGGGCGCCATCGTGGATAGGAGTCGGATCCAGTAGTTCTCACGTTTAAGCAGAGTGTTCTTGTTGTTATGTGTTGTTGGTACTTGTTCCAAAATCAGGAATTTCAGTTGAGCTACAGTGTGTCTAGATTCGGCAAAGTGCGAAGCTACAGTAGATTTTAGATTGGTGGTACGGATGTTACTTTTATGTTCTAAAATCCGTGTGCGGATTTTTCTTTCAGTGTGCCCAACATAGCATTTGCCGCACGGACATTTCAAAAGATAAATGACGTTGTTAGTGTTGCAAGTTGCGTTCACTTTGAGTTTGATGGGATGCCCTTTCATGGGATGGCTGATGACATTGCCAGTGATGCAGTTGTTGCAGTTGGAACAATTGTAACAGGGTCTGAGTCCTTTATAAACCATCTGTGTATCGTCTTTGTGGGGTTTAGAGATGATTTCTTTTAAATTCTTGCCCCGTGTGAATGCAAAGATAGGAGGTCTATTGAACAAGCCCCTGAAATCAGGTTCCAGGGTGAGGATGGACCAGTGTTTTCTAATGATGGCCTGGAAGCGGTTGGATGTTTTAGAGTATTTTGATACAACAATCAAACGTTCAGAACTGTCTTTAGGTTTATGTTGCAGCAACGCAGATCTGCTTGTTTTGTCGCATCTTGTCTTAGCTAGATCCAGTATAGGGACAGGGTATCCTCTGGCTTTAAGTCTGTCTAGGGTGTTTTGAATTTGCTGCTTGCATTCATCTTTGTTAGAAACAATTCGTTTTATCCGCAAAAGTTGTGCATACGGTAAATTGTTTTTGAGGTTAGGGCGATGAAAACTGCTGTAATGCAGTGTAGAATTTCTATCTGTCGGCTTCCTGTAAACAGTGGTGGACCATTCCCCTTGGCTCCGGTGGATTTCCACGTCCAGATAGTGTATGATTCTCTCATTATGTTCCCAAGTGAACTGAATTCTGTCATTGAATCGATTCCAAGATTCCAAAAAAGTATTCAAGGTGTCCGTGTTGCCTTCCCATAGTAGGAAAATGTCGTCAATGAACCGTAAGTACAGTCGACCATATGTTTGCCAACAGGGTTGGGACAAGATGTGCATTTCCTCAAATTGCCGCATATAGATGTTAGCATAGCAAGGGGCTGCCGAATTTCCCATGGCGGTGCCATTGAGTTGAAGGATCCATTTGTCATTGATTGAAAAATAACTATGGTATAGTGTAAAGATTATTAATTGCATCAGAAATAATTTGAAGTCTGTATCAAGATCAGATGAGGCCATCTGATCTTGATACAGACTTCAAATTATTTCTGATGCAATTAATAATCTTTACACTATACCATAGTTATTTTTCAATCAATGACAAATGGATCCTTCAACTCAATGGCACCGCCATGGGAAATTCGGCAGCCCCTTGCTATGCTAACATCTATATGCGGCAATTTGAGGAAATGCACATCTTGTCCCAACCCTGTTGGCAAACATATGGTCGACTGTACTTACGGTTCATTGACGACATTTTCCCACTATGGGAAGGCAACACGGACACCTTGAATACTTTTTTGGAATCTTGGAATCGATTCAATGACAGAATTCAGTTCACTTGGGAACATAATGAGAGAATCATACACTATCTGGACGTGGAAATCCACCGGAACCAAGGGGAATGGTCCACCACTGTTTACAGGAAGCCGACAGATAGAAATTCTACACTGCATTACAGCAGTTTTCATCGCCCTAACCTCAAAAACAATTTACCGTATGCACAACTTTTGCGGATAAAACGAATTGTTTCTAACAAAGATGAATGCAAGCAGCAAATTCAAAACACCCTAGACAGACTTAAAGCCAGAGGATACCCTGTCCCTATACTGGATCTAGCTAAGACAAGATGCGACAAAACAAGCAGATCTGCGTTGCTGCAACATAAACCTAAAGACAGTTCTGAACGTTTGATTGTTGTATCAAAATACTCTAAAACATCCAACCGCTTCCAGGCCATCATTAGAAAACACTGGTCCATCCTCACCCTGGAACCTGATTTCAGGGGCTTGTTCAATAGACCTCCTATCTTTGCATTCACACGGGGCAAGAATTTAAAAGAAATCATCTCTAAACCCCACAAAGACGATACACAGATGGTTTATAAAGGACTCAGACCCTGTTACAATTGTTCCAACTGCAACAACTGCATCACTGGCAATGTCATCAGCCATCCCATGAAAGGGCATCCCATCAAACTCAAAGTGAACGCAACTTGCAACACTAACAACGTCATTTATCTTTTGAAATGTCCGTGCGGCAAATGCTATGTTGGGCACACTGAAAGAAAAATCCGCACACGGATTTTAGAACATAAAAGTAACATCCGTACCACCAATCTAAAATCTACTGTAGCTTCGCACTTTGCCGAATCTAGACACACTGTAGCTCAACTGAAATTCCTGATTTTGGAACAAGTACCAACAACACATAACAACAAGAACACTCTGCTTAAACGTGAGAACTACTGGATCCGACTCCTATCCACGATGGCGCCCAACGGGCTGAACGATCGAATGGAATTCCTTTGTTACCTTTGAACATGTTTTGTTTCTATGTGTTTATGTCTCCTTTTTATCACCTTTATATTTCATACTTGCTCTTTTCATCACCTCTATATCTCATATTTTTATGTCTCCTTTTTATCACCCTTATATTTCATACTTGCTCTTTTCATCACCTCTATATCTCATATTCTTCCCTTTTAATATGGCGACCTTTTTCACTGCGTTTCCTTTTGTATGTTTCTTACACTGTAGTCCTTTCACATTGTTTACTATTCTCTCACTCTGAGTCCTTTTTTTGTCTTGGATACTCGTCAGTATATTGATGTCAGACCTGTCTTTCCTCGTATTCAAACTCTGGCATGCCGTTAGGCACCCGACTAACCATTTCACGTAAGTCAGCATGGGAGCACTTCTGTATACACGGCGGCACGCTCGCGTGCCTGTTGACTTTATTTAAATTTTGTTGTGTGAGTCTATTTGGGAGCACCTTTTTCAACGCTGTGACACGCTCGCGTGTCTTCCGATTTTACTTTAATTCACGAGGGTGTTAGATGTCACAGATTTTCTTTTCCGGTTTCGCTCACCACATGGTTACCTCTCCCGGGTCCTCGGGTCTCTTTTCCATCAAACAGCGCTATTTGTCATTACTCACCGGGCTGATATAAGGATGCATTCACATCACCTCTTGTTTAGCTACCTTACAAACGGCTTATGTCTCATTGCATTCGATCGTATTTTGATTTTGATCACTGTGCATTTATTGTGGTTACGTTTGTTTTTCTTGTAGAGCATTCCCTTGATAAAGGGCTTATGCCCGAAATGCATCGGGGATTTTGTGTTAAAGGATTACCATGTTTGGATGACGAACTTTGGATTTGTTGATAAACAGCTGAATATGCTTGAATATTCACTTAATGAAGATTAAAAGTGTTTATACACACTAACAAACTCTGGACTATTTGGTTTATTGATTAAGACCACGGTCTTTCCGCTGTGCATCGGAATGTTCTCCTCCCGGTAGGGGGACCTCCCATTTCATTAGCCTCGTGCATTCACTGTTGGGTTAGACAGTGTATATCCGATTGCACGCTACAAATCATCACCACAATCAAACAATTGATTATTCACGCTGTGCGAGTTCCTACACAATATAGATTACCTGAGGACATTATCAACTGTTACCATTTGTAGCTCTGTGCTCAATTTTATCAGAATTGTTCCTTTAATTAGGAAACCTTCAGCCTGATTCATGAAGTAAAATTGCGCCCGCAATCGCTGCGAAAATGCAAATGCGGGCGCAATTTCCGTAATCGCCATTCAGCATCAAAATTGAGAACTCGCAATCACATAATAGCGAATTCGCTATTATATTCGCAGAATCCCGGTAGGAGAGCATTAGCGATTCGGAAAATGCGACAAACCACGGATTCTGCGAAATAAATAGCGAATTCGCTATACAATCGCAATCGGTATTCATGAAAATTCGCAAATAGCGAAAAACCCAAAAATCGCAGTTAGCGCCGCGCAAATTAAGGACAACTCAAAGCAGGTGGTAACCACAAAAGCCATGCAAAAATTACATTTAAAAAACCGTTGGCCAATCACCAACAGGTTCAGGCCTGACCAATCACACATAAGGACAATCAGCAGCAGCAGCATAAGGAGTTCCACAATGCCAGGAATGTACATGGTGGTGAGGCGTCGATGGCTACAGCGATTAGCACGGAGGAGACGCAGGATCCAGGACAGGATTTTCCGCCAGCAGGTCACCTTGCTGGGCCAAACCAGAGAGCAGATATATGCTAAATACAGGCTGAATTGGGAAATGATAATGCAGCTAATACAGGACCTTGACCCCCTGATGCAGCACCCAACAAGCCGTACCAATGCGGTGCCTACACATGTGCAGGTATTGTGTAGCCTGCACCTCCTGGCCTCCAGGAGTTTCCAGGGGATAGTAGCGGCTGCTGGGGGGATATCCCAGCCCACCATGTCACGCTGCCTCCACACTTTTGTTGACGCCATGCTCACCCAGCTACACCGTCACATCAAATTCCCCGCCAGCCAACAGGAATTGGACATGACCAAGCTACAATTCTACAATGTAGCCCATTTTCCACATGTACTCGGATGCATAGACTGTACCCACGTCGCCATCTGCCCACCAGCTGCCACGGAGTATATGTTCCGCAATAGAAAGTCCTACCACTCCCTCAACATCCAGATGGTCTGCAATGCTAAGACATACATCACTGACATTGTTGCACAGTACCCAGGGAGTAGCCATGACTCCTTCATTTTCCGGCACAGCGGCCTCCACACACGACTGGTCAGGGGAGAGTTTGGGGAAGGACACCTACTTGGTAAGTACACTTTGTCGACAATGTCACATTGCTAAGAAGTAACAGCGCAGCACAGGCAATCACCATATGCTCCTCTCATTCAGGTGACAGTGGCTACGCCCTCCGTGAATACCTCCTGACCCCATACCTCAACCCTGCTACACCCCAGCAACAGCGCTACAATATTGCACACATACGGACAAGGAATTGCATAGAAAGGACATTTGGCCTGCTCAAGAGCAGGTTCCGCATACTGCACAAGACAGGTGGGGCGATGTATTAAAGTCCTGTAGTGTGCTGCCGCATTGTGGCTGTCTGCGCAATACTACATAACATAGCAACCAAGCGCCGGATACCTGTCGACATCTCTGGCAGTGAATCTGAAGGGGACAACCGGCCACCTGCACATGCGCGCCATGCACGCGGGGAGAACCCAGCTGAAGGCCACAGACGTCGCAACCACATCACAGTGAACAGTTTCTAGTGCACCCTCTTCCCTCACCCCACAAATCACCAATGCTTGCAAAATGTAATAACGACACAACGCTAATGTGTGTAGCTAAATAAATGTATTTGTTTAAATCACAAAAAAGGTACCAGTTCAACTATCTTCCACTAACAGTATTACTGCATACTGCAGTGTCAAAGGACAGGGCAGGCTTAAAGTCAGCCTGTGCCTGTAATTGTCTAATGTACTCAAGTGCGCCTCCTGCGCGTTCCGCCCAAGCGCCTCTGAGGCGCATCGTCTTCCGGGGCTTCTGGTCCTGGCGTGGGCCTGGTGCTGCGGCTGAGAGGCGGGATTTGTGAGGCAGAGTGGCTGCTGATGCTGGATGCCCCCTCACTAACATCATCACCCCCAACAGTGGCAGGTATAGCAGGAGGGTGTAGTGCTGTAACCGCCGTGGTCAGGTGCTCCAGGACCCTGGTCATGTCCTCACAGCACTGGACAAGTTGGTGCTGCTGTGCTAGTGACCGCCGCGACAAATGTAAAGTTGCATTGGCAGCAACATAATTGGACCTGCTGTAGGAGGCCAGCCGGCTCATGAGCTGATGGTGGCGGCGGCGTGCTGCACTGCGCTGTGTGGTCATCGCAGCAGTGTTGGCCTCCATGGCTGCAGTCATGCGGGCCATTCCCTCACCCACACCTGCCATGGCTGCAGTCATGTTGTCCATGCGGTCCCCCATACCTGCCATGGCTGCCGTCATGCGGTCCATGCGGTCAGCGACACCCGCCACATTGCGCCCAATCTTGTGGAGCTGGAGCTGAATTGCACCTTGCTGCCGTGCCTGGCGCTGATGGATTCTCAACATGCGCCTTTCGACGCTCATACGCGCCAGCCCCTGTCCATTGCCCCTCCTGCTTGCTGCAGTGGTGTGCTGGCGAGCCCTGCCACGCCTGCCCTGCTGGCCTGACACTGTGGCTGGCCGCTGTGTCGCAACTGTCGTGGGCCCAGATGTTGTAGCAACAGCTGCTGGTGGTGTGACAGCAGGCGTTGCTGGTGCGGCAGGGACTGGAGGCACACTAGTCGCTGGCCTGGCTGCGGCTCTAGGTGGTGCGGCAGTTGCAGGGGGCACAATAGTCGCTGGACTGGCTGCGGCTCTAGGTGGTGCGCCAGTTGCAGGGGGCACAATAGTCGCTGGCCTGGCTGCGGCTGTAGGTGTTGCACCAGACGCAGGCGGAACACTGCTGGTGGACCTGGCTGCTGGTGTTGTTGCAGTGGCAGGGGCTGGTGCCTGTGTTGGTGGTGGCACCTCCTCCTCCTGGACCTCCTCATCAATTTGCAGCCTTTCACTGTCGCTGCTTTCAGCGCCACCTGTGAGGGTAAGTGGACGATCATTAGTTGCATGTATCTGGCAGACGTGCAGTTGCTACATGCATGCTGGGTGACATTCCCTGAATTGCTGTGGCTTTGCGTACTTTGGAACCTGTCTGCCTGCATTGTGGTACTACTACATTGTGGCCACACTACATCTCACACAATGCTTCAGGCCATTCCCTGATGTGCAACAATGGCATGACTATGGGACATTAGGGGAGCCTATTTGGTCATGGACATTCATAGGGGACAGGGTCGCAGTCGCATGCCACTTACCTTGGGTGTCTTGGGTGGTGCGGGATGAGTCGAGACGTGTGAAGCCAATGCACGCCTCCCTCTCAAGGGTGTCTTCCACCTGGTCCTCCATGGCTGTGTTGGGAGGGACTGTAGGTCCGCCACCTCCAGTGCCCGACGACTCTCCAAGGCGCTCCGCCACCTTCTCTTTGGCACGACCTCGGAGGTCGTACCATCGTTTTTTCAGTTCCTCTAGTGACCTATCGGCCATTCCCACGGAGTTGACAGTGGAGGCAATCCCCTGCCAGATCCTCCGTTTTTCTTGCTCCGGGACCCTCCTGGAGTCTTTACCAAAGAGTTTGTCGTGGTTGGCCACCACCCCTTCAATCAAATGTTCGAGCTCCTGCTCAGAAAATTTGAGCTTCCTTTTCCGCCCTGTGGTGTTGCTGGGGCCAGGATCAGGTTACTCTGACATGGCAGCAATGTAGTAGGGGAGTACAAACCACCAGAATAGCAGCAGCTCTCCCACTTGCTCCCTCCAGGTCTGCCTCACTGTGGTGAATGGGGGTGGGAACTGGCTGCTTCCTGGTTGTGATGTCATCACTGTGCTCGAAATGCGACTTCCCGTTTTCCCGATCTCGCGATTTTGCGATCTCGCAAATAGCGATATCGCAAATAGCGATATCGCTATTTGCGAGATCGCAATCCCGGCGCAGGTAGCCGGAAATAGCGATTTTTCTGCGATTATCGGTAATCGCAAACGGAATTTGCGCCTGCGTGCGAATCGAATTTTTTTATCGCTAATCTTCATGAATTCAGATTTGCGATTTCTCAATAGCGATTCGCAATTTTTCGCTATTACAGAATCGCAAATCCCGTTTTTCATGAATCAGGCGGCTTATGAATTATGAACAAATTGTATTGATTTTATGTAACTTAATATCAGTTTTTGTGTACTGTTTGCTAAAATCTTTTGTATTTTGAAATAAATGTAGAAATTATTTTGTAAACTTTTAAGATTCTTTCGAATCGAATAAAGTTATTTGACTTGACTTGCCTTGAGTTTCATTGTCAGTTTTTTTCTCCTGACTCTTGCATTAACAGGGATGGCTTAGCAATACCATAGGTACAATTCTAGTTTTACCTTACTAACAAAAACTCAAGCAAACTTAAGGTCAGGGAATATAGTCATGAGCACCACTCAACTCAATTGCACTGTTTGTGGGCCAGTCGTGAGCAGCCTCCTCAATCTCTGTTGAGGGTTAGAGAGGGCTTTTGGTACTGTGTGTCAGAATTCATGCTAGCACGATTACCAGTGACAGCAGGGTCAGCAGTCTGTATGTTGTTTAATGTTCTAGAAGCAACAAGGCAGGGTCCAAGCAGGTCGGTGATGACAGAGCTCTTTAACAAGCTGGACAGCTTATAAATACTTGGCAGTTAAGTAGCAGCCCACTGTTAATCAGGGCCAGTGCATCTAAACACAAATAAAATGGGAATGATTTCCCCTCCTAAATGGTGTCTTTGACAAGAGAAGACCTTTCAGTGTTTCCATATTGCCCTGTTTTGGTTGAGTCCTAGTTATGTACGATGTCCAGCAGTCAGCTTTGGTAGTGAATCCTGCATTTTCCGCCCTGGCAAGCATCTTGATGCCGTGGAAGTTGAGAGAGGAAGAGGTGGTAGTTGACAAAGCTGCCCTTACAGTTATTCTTAAAACAGTAGTATTCTTCCATCTTAAACTCGCTTTTTTTTACTAATGGGATGTTCCTAACAGGTGCAACAAAGGTGATCTCCACCTTTGTTGCACCTGTTAGGAACAGTCTTCTGTGCAATGTCTGTATTTATTATTATTATTATTGTGAAACCAGTGCAGGCAATATTTGCGACTATCTACACTTACCAAAAAACTGAGCATGAGCCCTATTGACCACAGGTCACGGGATTCAATTTAATACAGAAAGACTTGTAACCATCATCCTTCGCTGCATCGCCTACATCACCATTAACTATAATATATATATATATATATATATATATATATATATATATATATATATATATATATATATATATATATATATATATATATATATATATATATATATTTGCATGAATAATTAAAATCTTTCCAAAAATCTTAGTACATACAAACTTCACTAGAGCTACTGCACACTTAAAATCACAATGCATACAAGAGTGAGAATCTTCAAAGGACATTTGGATCACACATTACATAAAAGGATTCTCTTGTTGAGGGTGTGGAATCACAACTCGTCACACCAGAAAGTAGTTATCATATTAGGCTATATAACTGGAGGCCATTAAAACAGATAAAGTGCTAATACACAATTATCATGCATAACTTAGAAGTCCTCTACAACTTTCAAAATCTAAAATCACATTTGCCATAAAGTGCATGTTGTGACGATTTATATAACTGGGTCTCATTAAAGAGTAATGTATGGGTAAATTTGGAGACTAAAAATATATGCGATAAATGTCCAATGTTTAAGAGCATTTTACTGAACTTTACCAGTCGAATGTCAATTAGATGTTGACCGGGTTCATTGTGGCAATAATAGCCTGTCTGCAAGCCCGGACATTAAGGGAATGGAATGCTCTACACAAGATTTCTCTTCATCTCTTGAATGAGGGCTGGTCACAGACAGACTATATGCATAAGTGTTTCTTTAGAGATTGCACGCAGCCGACAGGCGGAGTCTGTGGTTTGGGGGAGCCACTTAGGTGGGAATACCGATGTAGGAAATGCCCCAATTTGATAATGCATAACCTCAGTTTAACACACCTTGAGTAGTTTGTGCTTAAAATGGACTGGTGGCCTTTTGCATGACATGTATTTAACACCATCCAGGCAGGCCTTTGCTTTGCTAGCACGTTATTATCCTCTTATTTGCACCTTGTGGGCACTGATGGAGACTACAGGGCATATTAGCAAGAACCTCGTTAAAATTATCGCCCTTTTAGCGGCCGGAAACGGACGCTAAAACAGCGATAATGGGCTTGCTAATATCTGTTATAGAATTCCAATAGAAGCCCAGGTTAGATGTGAG
The DNA here is from genome assembly GCF_964263255.1 of Lissotriton vulgaris. NCBI lineage: Eukaryota > Metazoa > Chordata > Amphibia > Caudata > Salamandridae > Lissotriton > Lissotriton vulgaris. The sequence continues at coordinate 810,663,074 of NC_141699.1, forward strand.
GGACATCTAACCTGAGCTTCTAATGGAATTCTATAATGCATATTAGGAAGCCCATTATCGCCATTTTAGCGGCAGTTTCCTGCCACTAAAAGGGCGATCCTTTTAACAAGGTTATTGCTAATATGCCCCTCAATTTTTAAACACTGTCTGCGGCACCTGCAGGTTCCTTAAATCCCTTGTCTGGAAAGTGTCTAAGGATGTTTCTAGGAACTGACAGTGCAGTGAATTGCTAGGGCTGGATTCAATTTCTTGCCAGTTAAAATTGTCCAAGGTGTCTAATTTAGAGGTTTTTAGTTTGTGGCACAAAATGAGAAATGCTTGTTTTGTGCCTTTTACCTGGTTTGGTAGGCCAAAACCCAGGCATATTTAAGCTGGGAAAACTGTCCTAGGAAGGCAAAAAACATATTTAAATGTCTTGGCTACCAAAATGTTTGAGAGGCCAGCATCCTTTCCCATTAGTACTGCGGTTCGATATTTTAATGTTGGCAGTAGCTTTGCCCTAATCACTGAAGAATTGGGTATAAGCTAGGGACACATATGTGCTTAGAAGCAGTCGTAAAGGCATATTGAGGGGTCTGAGCTTTGTTTCTGATTGACTCCCTTTGTGATCACTGGCTTCTTCTTGTATCAATCCAGAGTCCTAAATGCTTGCACTCCGATACTTTTACAAGTCTCTCATTTCTCCAATACCAAGACCCCTTTTACCCTCTTGACATAGATGACTACTTTGGTTTCGTCACATTCGCTCCCAGATCATTTGAGTTTGTGTATGCCACAAACTTATTTATTACTCGCTGGAGGCCCACTTTTGTTTCACTTAACATAACATAACCAGGTTGTCTGCATTCAGGAGGTTGTAAAGCAGTTTTCCTCCTAACTTGGGTGGATGGGAATTGACAAGGTCTAACGCCGGCGAGATAGCTGATATATAAAGGTTAAATAACAAGGTGGCCAGGATGCAGCATGGTTTGAGCCCTGCAGTTGTATGGACCTTCCTGGATACATAGTTACTGTCACCTAACTTTACCCTTATCTAGGTTCTAGACTATAAGTTTTCAATTGCCCTCAATAAATTCTGCAAGATGGACCATGAATTCAGTTTTTTCCATAGGTGACCCCTGGGGACCTGGTCGAAGGTTGCCTTAAAATTGATGAAGCAGATGTAAAGTAGAGCCTGTGCACGGTCAGCTTGGGCCATAAGGATGGAGAGTGCCAGCTAGTTTTAAAAAAGCCTTATTTTTGTGAAATCCTGTTTAGTTCAAGGGATTATCTTTTTGTCTGTTGACCAGGATTTCAGCTCCTCCAGCAAAGGGTCCACAAAGTACTTTGCTTCGACATCTAAAAGAGAGATCAGACGGTAATTAGATAGGGTGTTCCTCTTCCCTCACTTGAAGATGAGATGTATTACTGAACCCTTCCCTGAGTCTGGGACGTCTTCCTTCTGGAGCACATCACAGAAAATAGGGGTTCGATTTTCTGCCCAAAACTGAGAGTATTTTTTAAAGACTGCTTGTGGAATCCGTTTGGTCCTGGGGCACAATATGCTTTTGAGTGCTCCATGAGTTTTTGCAGTTGTCTGCTAATTACTTCAGATGCTGAAAGTGGTCTTTTTTCATACTTAGCCAGATTTAACTCCACTACCTCACTCACCTTTGGCCAACCGCATGTTTATGGGGTTTATCCCTCCACCTCCAGATGCGAAATTAGCTCCCTTATCCAGTCAGTTCAGTAATGTTCTCATTGTTTGCTCTATGCGGTCCTCCTTCTTTCTGGTTCACCATCTGCCAGAACTTTGTAGACTTCTTTCACATTCTGGTGTGAACTAGCTTGGCCCAGTAACCTTCAACATTATAACTATATAATGCAGTGATCAGCCAGGACCTGGGCAATGGGATGAAGGTGTCATCAATTTCAGACTGCAGGGTGGGAGACCAATTAAGTGTCTTTTGAATCTTTGGGCACACCAATGGTGTCCCTAAGGAGCACTCTATCTGTAGCCTGTGGACCAGCGGGATAAAGGACTCTTTAATATAAGCTAATAAAAGAGAAACATAAAGGCAAATCTTCAGGACAATATAAAATATGTGGATAGGACAGCTGCACAGATGAACAGGTACCTTTTTATTTCGAATAAAAGCAAGACATGTTCCTTTTTCCAGCCACTGCAATTTTTAAAATCTACATGTGAATGAGGCATTCTGAACACTTCACAGATAGTACACCTGAGCAGTTGTTACCTTTTAATTAGGCAATACGAATGTAGGTCTTTTGTCCTTGGAAAGTAATTACACAACGGCATAAACAATGTGCAAAGTCACCAAAACATCTCTTCAAACTATTGGGTAGTTTTAATAATACTCCACGGTTTGGTGCAACTTGTTGCAAAACATTAAGTTGAGATTTACTTAGCACTACTTTGTAAAACTTTGCATAAAACAGATGGTCAATGAGTGGCACATGGTAATTTCCCTGCAATCACCAAGGATTCCGATGCAAAGCCTTACTTTTAAATGATGGTAGACAAGGTTTTACCCTAAAAGATAACACCTGTTTGAGACAGGCATTTAAAAGGAGACATGTGTCATTTTTCCAAACTTTTCTGTCTTTGCATGTGTGCTGGGGAAGAGAGCAGAGCACCATATCTTAGCAACACAGTTCCGCAACTTTGGGTGCTGTGTTGTGTGACAACTTTGTAAACCTTCCACTGTGGACTCTGGGATGGCCGCAGAGAACCTGTCAGAATTAACAAGTAACTTTTTTGTACTCACATTTCTGCAGGAACGTCACATAATGAAGAAAGATCCACTACTTCCCCAGTGTGTGTATCTCACCCAACAATGTCAAAGTATCAATAGCAACTTGGGGAAGAAGGGAAAGAAAACAAGGAATGGAGAGGGTCCTGCGTTTCACCGCAGGCTGAATCAGAATTGGTGAATTCAGTGTACAAGTCTGTTTAAAGGAATAATAGAAGAGGTGAGTATATGTAAATATATATTCTGTTATGCGTTATTTCTTTCTACTTGCATATAAGTCTACCTGGATTATTCCCTTCTTCCATGTGTTATAGCATTGGGGTGAGAGGTAGGGCATAAGCACCTGTAGATAAAAACAATAGGTAAGTAAAGTGCATGATTGGGGGACGTATAATTGGGGGAGTGAATAACCCACCTAAATACTTATAATCGGTGTTCTGTATACTCTTCTCACTGATTACAGGTCTGGTAAACTTCTTACTAGGTAAACTTCTTATTAAGTATTCAAATAAACATGCATATCCTTATTTTCAGGACAAAAAGGAAAACTAAAAGAAAGAGCCGATCTCCTGATTTCAACTTCAAAAAAGACCTCAAAATCCACCTCCTCAATTATTATTGGGAATCCTAACCTGAGACCTGCACTTGATCTCCAAATCACCATGTTACATTAGTCAAGTAATATTTGTCCATTGCCTAAACATCATCTACCTAATTACTTGATATGTATAGGTCTTGCCCCTGTTTATCTATTTGATTTGTATATTTTGCATTTTGTTGTTTTCATTATCTTTTATCTACTTGTATGCCATGTTTGGTTCAATTATTATTGGGGGTCAAACCCTGCGACCTGCACCTGATCTCTAATCACTATGTTATATTTTTCTAGTAATATTTGTCCATTCCCGAACATCATCTACCTAATTACTTGAAGTGTATAGCTCTTGCACCTGTATATCTGTTTTGATTTGTATATCTCACATGTTGTTTCGTTACTTTTTTATCTACTTGTATGCCATGTTTGCTTTATATTATGTTCCCATGGAAAGCACTTCGATACCTCTGGGTCTAGCCAGCACTACATAAAACTTAAAATAAAATAAAATAAATCCTCAATGCGGGACACTAATCAGATAAGTATACTGAGATATTCAAAAAGTAAAGTCCAAGCACACAGCGAACAAGTGCTGTTATAAATATTATGGTAATGTAGCTTTGCTTGCTTTTTCTTTGTTTTGCGGGGAACTGACTGTGCTGACCAGGAGGGCGAGGACGGGACACAAAGTAAAGCAAGGAAGCCAGAAATTAAGATCACGACGGAGAAGACACCGCAGCCATGAAGAAAGCCGACGCCGTCAATGGTGACCTGGAAGTACAGGTAAGAAATACGGAACAACGCTGTTCGATCCTAAGGCTGGAACGCGAAGCGTCAGCAGCCGGAATCGGAGCGTTTTTATTCTCCTGGCTAATTCCCACCCATGCGTCAATGCAGGAGTCCGCCATTTTAATAGTTCTTGTCCTCAAACAGAAAGACGGGGCAGCGCGCTGGTAACGGTAAGTATTTGGCAGTCCTAACAGAACCACGCCTCCGCGTAGCTACAGGTGACCGCACTGCTCTCCCCTGACAATGGCGGAAAGGCGTTTGGGAGCAGAACAACACGGCTCGATGCGGAGCTGAGATTTCTGGCGCCGGTCAGTGGGCGCATTTGAATATTCCGCTGTATTTTCAGTAAGTTGAATTTGAGCTGAATTGAATTGAATACGGCCCTACAGTAGCTCTCCCCAGCGAGGCAACTGGGGCTGCGAGCTGCGTTTGAATCCTGGCAATTGTGGTGAATTTATTGTAACGTGGAAACTACGAAAAAGCCTCTGTGCAATTTTTAAACTTAATTGTTTTTACTCTTTCTATATTCGGGGGGCTTGCTTGTAGTTAAGGGGAAATACTTTGTTAGGCACACTGACACCGCTGCCACCCTAAAACTCTATTTTTCGGCATTATCGCTTTGTTCTAATACCGGCGACGGTGGGCGCCATCTTGAGGGAGGCAGGGAGAGCGCTCTAGTCGCGCTATACTCCCGCCCCCTTTTCTCCCTATATCATGTGCAAACCGGCCAGACGGCGCAGCGGGCTGGCGCAGCGGGCGCGCCGGATGCGCGCCGAAGCCGCGCCTAAGCCAAGCCCGTCTGCGCCCGTCCGCGACCGGATCGCGCCGGACGCAGGGCACGCTGTCGGGTTGAAACCCGCCATCAGGTATGATAACAATTATCTACTGTCCCTTCGCTCTCCACCTGCCCCCCACTGTCGCGATTGTCCCCATATTGACCCCCTTTCCAGCCCCCTGTTATGTCCTTGCTGTAAATGGACTCCCCCCATATCTACAAATGACGTCGCCGACTCGCACGATCCTTCAAAGACCCGCCTCACCTTCTTTAATGGAGGTCTGGTGAATGTCAGGTCTCTAGCCTGCCATTGCCAAGACGTGCACGATTTAATATTAAGCCAAGAGCTTGATGCCTTGTTCATCACTGAAAGTTGGCTCAATGATTCCTCCAACCCTGATCTTGCTATTGCCCTCCCCCCTGGTTTCACCATCTTCAGGAGAGATAGACCCTCAGGTCGAGGTGGTGGGATAGCACTAATCATCAAGGATACACTTCCCTGCCATACATTTGACTTATACCATCTTAAGGACGCCGAAAGCTTGGGTTTCTCTATTAAAATCACTGCCTCGTTTTCCCTCTCGGTTGGGCTCCTCTATCGTCCTCCGGGCAACCCTTCCTCATTTCTCAACTCCTTAGATGAGGCCCTCGGAGCACTCATGCTGCAATACCCTAATTTCACGCTCCTCGGCGATATGAACTTACATATGGAATCTTCTACAGATCCCCACACTATCTCCTTTCTACAGTCCTTGAACATCTTTGGACTCTCTCAACATATCAACACGGCCACTCATAGTGCTGGACATACCATTGACGGCATATGTTCCAATCTTCCCTCCCTTTCCACTTCCCCTCCATTGCCCCAAATATGGACCGACCACTTTTTCATCCCCTTTGACATCACGACACCTATTCCTACCCCACCTAGTTCTAGACATACACAAGCCACCTTCACAGTTAACTGGAAGAAAGTGGCTGAACGAATAAAGCTTGAGACAAAACCTCTGCCCTCACCCCCCACGCTAACTGGAGATGTCGAAGTTGACTCCTGCAACTTCCACATCTGGATGCACCAAATAGTTGCGGTTAACACTGAACCTAAAAACAATCAAGGAAAGGGCCCCAAGAAGAAAAAACCTAATGCCCCATGGTACACCCAGACCCTTGCAGATAGCCACCTCCATTGTCGGAAACTAGAAAGGCACTGGAGACAAGCATACGACACGATCTCCAAAACACGTTATGTCCAACAGAGGAAAGTATATCTTTCTGATATTAAAGCAGCAAAAAAAGTATACTTTACCAATCTTATAATGGAAGCGCACCAAAATCAAAAAACCATCTTCACCATAGTCAAGTCCTTCACCCACCCGAAAGCTCTCACCACCGATATACCTCCCTCAGAGAGTCTTTGTAACCAAATAGCTGACTACTTCATTGACAAAATTGTCAACATTCAGAAAGACTTTCCCCCACCCACGACAACCACTGTAGAGGTAACAGTTAACCACTCTCCTCTCTCCAGTTTCAAACCAGTATCCTTGCAACAGACAAGCAAGGCTATCCTGGCCTGTAAATCAGGAGCACCCACTGATTCCTGTCCCCCAATCATTCTCCACCATCTGATGGACACAGTCAACCCCTACATTAATGGAATCATTAATGAATCCCTTGAATCCGGAATTGTACCTGCAGAATGGAAGAAGGCCACTGTCAAACCCCTGTTGAAAAAACAGAACAAATCATCTACAGATTTTACTAACATGCGTCCCATCTCCTTACTTCCTATTCTGGGCAAAGTCACGGAGCACTTAGTGCACGAGGAACTTAAAACTTTCACAGAAGCCCATAACATCTTGCACCCCCAGCAATCGGGCTTCCGCTCCGGTCACTCCACCGAAACAGCTTTAATCGAACTTGCTGATTCCATCAAATTCCTACAGGATGAGGGCAAGCAAGCTGTCCTCATCCTGTTGGATCTTACAGCAGCATTCGATACTATCTCGCATGTCATCCTAATCAATCGAATGCGAGAGATTGGCGTAACAGACTCAGCCCTAGCCTGGATTTCATCATTTCTATCAAACAGGTCTCAGACTGTGGCATTAGGACCACACCTATCCTGCGAAAAGCCAATTACATCTGGAGTGCCCCAGGGGTCCATATTGAGCCCTTTATTCTTCAATATCTACATGGCACCCCTCTTAGCTGTGATAGAATCACATGGGATTCTGGTTACGTCCTACGCTGACGACACTCAATTGGTCGTCACCATTGACAAACAGCGTACTGACGCAGATCTCCGGTTTAAAAACTGCCTCTTTGATGTCTTTGAGTGGTTAAATACCAACCATCTTAGATGCAATAGCGCAAAGACAGAGATCATCCCAATAGGTAAGAATCTTTCTTTTTGCCCGAAAGATTGGTGGCCCATAGGATCCGAGGCCCCTCCTAGTGCAGTTACATCAGCCAGAAACCTAGGCGTACAATTCGATTCTTCCCTTACATTTGACGATCACGTTAAGATCACTGCCGGTCGATGCTTCGGATTAATAAAATCCCTGAGGAAATTTTTTGATTTCCTCCCAATTGCAGCAAGAAAGTCAGTCGCGGTAGCCCTTTTACTTTCCCGACTTGACTACTGCAACGGCCTTATGGCTGGAGTGAAAAAATCTACTCTCAGAAAATTGCAGAGTTTACAACACGCTGCAGCTCGACTGGTTTTACAACTCCCCAGAAGGTCATCTGCGTCTGCAGCCCTGAATGCACTTCATTGGATGCCACTGCACAAGAGAATTCTTTTCAAACTGCTTCTCACAGTCCATAAAACAATGCAAAACACAGGACCCCGTTACTTTGTAAACCGTTTTAAACACTACAACCCTTCGCGCTGCTTGAGATCCTCTGGGACTAATCTGGTTCAAATTCCCAGATTTAAATATAAGACCAGAGGCGGAAAATCCTTCAATGTTCTGGCAGCTAAAGCCTGGAACACCCTACCCGCCTACCTCAGAGCCATAGACAATGAGAATAATTTCAGAAAACTCCTCAAGACTTGGGTATACAAATTACCAGACTCCTCTGTCTTGGCAGCCATCTAGTTCTCTCTTCCATTCATTTCATTTTTTCAGCTATTCCTCTGCAGCTCGCCCAGCGCCATGATGCTCCCTTGGGAGCGAACGCTTGCTCTTTACAAATGCTCATAAATATCAAAAAAAAAAAACTGAGTGGGGATGCAACACAAGTGTTTTTCAGCAGGAACTGAAAAGACCCATATGGAGGTGGTTACCTGAGCAGGACGAGGCTGGGTTTTCCGGACTGGAACTGATCTGACTGGAGTAGGATCTGCTCTGCTGAGAGCGACGGTGCCCTTGAGGAGATGAGGAACTGAGGGGGTGCAGTGAATTGGCCCAGAGAACTTTGGCTTAAGAATCAGAGCTGAAATTAATAACTGAGAGGCAGATTTGTTTTTCTTTATCCCTTAATTTACCCTCCTTCAACTCATCTGCTTATGTTTGAATTTAAAACTAATTCCATAAAAAAGGAGAGGAAAGAAAAAAAGAAAAGTCTTTAAAAGAAGTGTGAAAAATCTGCTGTGTCGATTTTAAGGTGAGTTAAAGATGGAAAAGCACAATAAACACAACAATCCTGTCTCTAAAGTCGATTCTGCAGCAGGTCTAAAGGCAAAAAGTCACTTGGCGCAGGCAAATGTGCTTTCTTCAATGGTCAAAGCTGGACACTCGGTCAACCGCCCAGCCTTAAGTTTTGAGAGATCGGAAGAGGAGCCGCTCTCGGAAGCTGGGGCCCTTGTACCCCAGCCTCCGATGGAGAATATTAACACTGCTGAGAAAAATCTTGATGATGATTTAACAGCAGGAAATAGTAAGGAGGAGGGAAAAAGCATGAAAGAATTTCCACTACTGACGAAAAAGGCATTTCAGGTGGCCCCTCCCCCAATTCAATGCCCAATCACCATGACTGCCTGAAGGGGCAGTAAGGATAGAAGACATCCTCAACAGCTATATATCTGCAGCTATACCTGCAACAGCCCAGGCTGCTCCCTCATCCATCTCTACAGCACAACAACTAAACCAAAGTTGTACAACTCAGGTAACATCTCCCTCCTCTGCGACTACACCATTACTCCATACCCAGCTCATGCAGATTCAGACTCCGGCAGTAGATACACTAGGACCACAATCAGGGGTCCAGGAGTAGCAACAGATCCCGCTTCAGCTGCGGTTGCCAATAACGTGAGACCACCGGGTCAGCCCCCGGGGGGTCAGAAAGGGACAAAGAATCCACAACTTATGGTTCCAGAATCTATAGAAGCCTCAATGGATGCTTCGTCGGACGCATCCCTTAAAGAGCAGCTGGATATCAAGATCTTGCTAAACCTGAACCTTGAGGAGATAAGAGAAATGAAGAGGTCTAAAGAAAATGAAATAGCTTCTCTCCATCAGCGCCTCAGGAAAATAGAAGAAGCAGTGGCTTGCCTCCCAGTAAAAATTCAATAAGCCGAATCAAGGATTGCCCAGCTAGAGGACCAAATGTGTTCCATGCTCTTGAAAGTAAACAAAGCCCCCAAGGAAAAGAACATTTTAGAGAACAAACTTGAAGAGATTAAAAATCACTTACTGCATTCGAATTTGCGAATAGTGGGGGTTCCCGAGAGGAGTGAGGGCGCCTAGGTGTTGCACAACGGGGATATTACAACCACAAGGGCCCACAGAATTTCATTTCATCCGCTGCCTAACTCTAACAGTCCATGCACCATCTTAGTTAACTTCGCTGACTAGTGTATTAAGGAAAGGATTTTGGCTAAGGCCATACAACAAAGACAATTCCCAATTATAGACACTTTGAATTGCTGAATATTTTCTGACAAGTCAGCGGCTGCTGCTCATAGGCACAAGGAGTTTGTTAAACTGCTCTTTCTCTTTAAAGCTCAAGGGGCTCAGGCGTCTATAGCCCAGCAATCCAAGCTACATGTTCTTGTGAGGGAGAATTTCGTATGTTCTGTAATCTAGAAGATGCCCAGGGTCTTCTCAAGATGATCTCAGCTTCAAAGTGAAATGATAGGCTGGATAATGTTTACTTTGTTGCATCTAAGTTCACTATTGCCGGGTGGAGGTGAGTCATCGACCGGGTAGGTCCATGGCACCGAAAAGAGAAGTTGGAGGGAGATGTGGTTAGTGTGGTGGTCCACATTTCTAGTGGGGTGTATTGTGGAGGAAGGGGTTATTTCAAAAAAGGGTGCAGCAGTAAAATGTGCAGTAGCAGGAGCAGTGGGGGGAAAGATCATCAGAATGGTGGGATTTTTTGTTTTGAAACTTTATAGAAATGACAAATAAGTGTTGTAGTATTTCAGTCAACTTTAATGGGATACTAAACAAACAAAAGTATGGAGGAATTATTAGGTGGCTAGCTTCCTTTTCGCCCCAGGTTTTATTTCTCCAAGAAACTAACTTAAAAACCAACTCTCCAAGCTATTTCTTCCAAAAAAAATTCCCATGCTTTTTTTGCTTCACCTGGGTTGGTGAAAAGAGGAGTAGCTATCTATTTTTGCAGAGGTCTTCCCTGGGAATTTGGTCAAGTCCAGAGAGACCCCTCTGGAAGGTGTATCTGGATTGAGGCCAAACTAAGTGGTGTGATATTAAACTTTGTAAATTACAATGGCCCAGTAGTAGACGATATCACAGCTCTGCTTAAAATCAGTGAGCTACTCAGGGGGGCACCGGGAAAGATAATTTTGGGTGGGGACTTTAATTTCATTCAAGATTTTAAAAAAGACAGCACTGATAAAAACAAAAAAGAGTTGAAGCCCAAAACCAAAAAAGTCTTAGTTATTTTAAGACAGGAACATCTCCTGCTAGACCCCTGGTGCCAATCTAATCCAACTGATTGTAAATTTACATGCTATTCTCGCCAATTTCATACCGCCTACCTTATTGATTTTTTTTTAATATCACGATCTCAGAAACATACAGATATTGAAATAGGGAAAAATTCATTTTTCGGACCACTCCCTCATAAAGCTCTAGTTGGAGATTGAGGAGGGAAGGAGGATAAGATCCAGATGGCAGATGGATCGTCTCCTCCTGCAGTGTCCTCATTGGGTTGCTGATATAAAGGATTGGATATTAGAATACTTTAAGATTAATGAAAACTTGGCAAAAATGTTATTTGTTTGGGGAGGTTTAAAGCTGCCTTACGTGGGCAAATGATTGCTTTTTCAACCGCCCAGTCTAAAAAACTGCGCAACAAAATAGCTAAACTCCAGCAGGCTGTGGACAGTGTTTTGTGCCTGAGAAATACCCCTTCTCAGGGTGCTGGGGATGCCGGAGGTTAGCTGGAAAGGGCAAAGCAGGCACTAGAAGAGTTTTTTTAAATTGAAGAAATAAATAGTTCTAGAATGTAACAACAACAAGTGTATGAGAATAGCCAAATGGTTTGTAAAATGTTAGCTGGGGCAACAAAAACTTAACAGGAAGCAGCTCTGATTTCTGAAGTTATTCATCCTAAGACCACAGACACGATAACGAATAAAGACGGCATAGCCCAAGTCTTTATGGAACACTATTCACAGTTATACGACACTAGATACGAGGTAGGATTGAACCAAATCCAAAAGTATTTCAAGGGGGTAAATCTTCCCACTTTGTCAGAGCTGCTAGTGGAACAAATCCATCTCGACATATCAGAAACTGAAGTTTTAAATGTGGCAAATTATATTGCAAGGGCAAAGGCCTGTGAAGCTGATGGGCTACTGAATGAATTTTATAAAAAAATTCCAAGGAATTGACGCCCTTCTTGGTGAAGCTGTTTAACACAATTAAGTCGGGAGGCTGTGCTCCCCCCAATTTCAAAGAATCCATAATCGTTAGCTTTGTGAAGAAGGGAAAAAATCACAAGGATGTCAATTCATACAGACCAATCAGTCTCCTCAATGCTGATTTTAAAATGTTAATGAAAGTCTGGGCCCAACGCTTCACCCCGATAGCCCAGGAACTAATTCATAGTGTTCAGTTCGGGTTTGCTGCGGGGAGATCCATGTCCTCCAATACTGGGTTAGTAATCCAGGCTCTCGATTACTTTACGAACAACAACATTCCAACTTTTATCAAGATGGTAGACGCTGTAAAGTCGTTCGGCCTGGTTAATTGGGACACACTTTTTTTTGGACTGGATACATTTCGTATCTCTGCCCTAGTCACAAAGATGTTGAGAAATATCTGTCAGCGTGCCCAGGCGCAGGTGTTGATAAATGCCAATCAAATAGGGACAGTCAATATAAATCATGGGACCAGACAAGGTTGCCCGATATCTCCCATTTTGTTTATTTTCTTCATCGAGCCCCTGGCCATTAGAATTTACTGAAATCCCAAAAATTAAAGCGCTAATAAAAGGGATGGTGATACTGAAACTTTTCGCAGATGATAATATTTTATATTTGAGCCCCGATAATCTGAATTTGGATGAGGCTTTAAAAGAATTTAGCCAATTTGAATTAATAGGGGGTACAAAATAAATCAAAATAAAACTTAGATTTTAACATTGAATGTTGACTGTAATTTCCTACCCTCTTATTTAAAATCCCAGGCTTTGAAAGAAGAACCAATACGACATGTGGGCATATATGTCTATAACCACTATGAACAGTTATTTAGTTTAAACTTCTCAGCAATGCAGAATAAATTAAGACCCTGCTTGATAACTGGTCTATTTTACCTCTAACTCTAATAGGCCGTGTAGCGCCCATAAAAATGTCTATTCTTTCCCTATTAGTATTCCTCTTTATAAATGTACCCTTGAATATCAATTCCAACTATTTTAAAGGGATGGAGTCAATGTTCAGGGAATTTGTCTGGACCAGGAAGGCTTCTAGGGTTAAGCTAGCTATACTGCAGCTGGAAACTAATCCGGGTGGTCTATCACTACCAAAAATATGAATGTATTGGGAGGCAGCAATTTTTTATCTTACAGCACGCTTACTGAAATCAAATGGTTTATTAGACGAATTCCTTTTTGATAGAATGGTTCAGGAGTCAGGCTTGCAAATCCAGATATTTTTAAAAACATCCAAATTACCAAAAAAGATCCGATTCAAGACGGTTCAAGACTTTTCCTACTGATTAAAATCCTTTTTTAAACAACCCGGTTCCACAGGATTTAACTAGTTAAAGAAAGAGGAATGTAAAATTCTCGGTCTTCAAGTACATTCCAGTCGGCTTAAAAGATGGAAGGACTGTGGTCTTCAGGAATTGGGTCACTTCTTAATTAATAAAAAAGTAATCTCCTGGCAAGAGGTTCAAAATAGATATGGCAACTTGAAATGAGCCTAGTTTTTGGGAGTATCTGCAGATTGTAGATTGTATAAGTAGGTATAATCTATTGTCAAGCGGTGCTCCAACAAAGCAGGTAAATACTCTATATAGAGCCAAATAAAGGGTGTTGGGAATTGGTATTCCCAGTTAGGAAAGTGTAATGAGGTCATCCCTTGTAGAAGAATTCCTGGAAAAAGTAACCTGGGAAACTAATTGTTCCTTCTCTCACCTGGAATGGCAGTCCATACCCCAGTTAGGAAGTAAGGCACTAAGAGCAGCCAACTTCAAAAGGATGGCTTTTTTATCTCGGCGATTGGCATACTACCCCAAAAACTCTTAATAAACAACATCTGGAAGTGGAAAACAGATGTTTCCGATGTCAGGTTGAAGGCGAAGGAGATTGGCTCCACACATTTTTTACGTGTCCAAAACTTGAGCTATTTGGGGACAAGATCTTCTCAGCTATAAGACAGGCAATACATATTAGGCTTGACCCTGAGGGAGAGGTAGCTCTCTTTGGTATTTCTAGAGCAAGGCCTGACTTGACTAAAGCAGAAGAGACCTATACAACGATTAGCTCTTTAGTTACTTGCTCTCTAATTCTCCTAAACTGGAGGTCTGAAGAAGTACCTTCCTATTCTAAATGGCTAAATAAAATGCAACGAACCATGAGGTTTGAAGCAATCTATGCCAAGAGGGTTGGCGCAACAAGAAAATTTAAAATTGTTGGAATATTTTTTTAAATCGTGAAACAATGGTGGAAATATAATTTTTTTTAGACCTTTGCAATGAAGTGTTAGGGAGCACGTTAGCACATTGCACTTTTTTCTAGCATATACTTAAAGAAAGGCACAATTGCACTTTAATATTACAGTTTCTTCTGCAGGTACAATGTTTACATTTCTCAGATCAGGTTTTACTTGGCTATTTCTTCTTAACAGTATTATATCATCAAGGGTATAGGAGATTTCGAGTTTAATTATTTCGGTTTCTATAATGATTATAGGTAAACGCCAAAGCCTTAGAACGATATCAGTAAATCTATCTTGTATCACTTTAGTACGCAAGTTCTATAGCACTTTACAAATTTAAGGAGTAAGATACATTTTTTAAATATTGTAAGACTCAGTCAGACATATGCTGCCTTTTTAATTATTTGGCGTCTTGGTTTCAGTATTTAATCTAATGTTGGTTATATTTGAAAGATGAATAAGAATTTTTGATTGTAAAATGTTGGTTCTAATTCCTGATGACCACTGGTATCACAATGTATGTATTGCCCTTATGCTCTGCTCAATAAAAAATGTATACAAAAAAAACTTCCACTGTGTGTCAACAGCCTTGAAAGAAAGGCAATTGGGAAACAACAGGGACTTAGAACACTTGTACAGAATTGTTGAGGGGAGCTTTTCTAAAAGGCAGTATGTGAGGCAGTATGATTCCAATAGCCAAGGGATAATTCTCAAAGACACTTTGGGGCATATTACCAAGGGCCTTATCGCCGCTTTAGCGGGAATTTTTCCTGCTAAAGCGGCGATAATTTTATCGCCCTATTAACTAGCTGTCGCTAACACCAGTTAGCGACAGCTAGTAGGAGATAGCAATCATCTTGGGGCCCACTTTGCATGTCAGCGATATTTATCGCTAATGACATGCAAAGTGGCCGTGCCAAGATGTTAGCGACTGGAAACAGTTGCTAACACCGCTATCTCCTATAACCTACTTTTGGAAATATTCGCGCTAAGCGCGATTATCTCCAAAAGCTAACGCCTGCCCAGAGCAGTTCTTAGCCATGTTATCCAATGGTAGGTGATTAACATGGCTAAGAGCATTAGCTCGGTAATGCATGAATATCGCTGACTTTTCAGTGATATTCATGAATTTCGGCCGATTTTTATCGTTTTTGAGATAAACCTTGGTAATAGCAAGGTTTATCTGCGATAAAAATCGGCGGAGCTCGGCGATAATAATATTGCCGCTAAGCCAACATAGCGATAATTATCGCTAGTTGTTGGTAATATGCCCCTTTGTTTCATCACATTGTTGAGACTCGTTTTTTTCCCTAGCAGAAAAAAACAATTATGATTCTTTCATGAGATATAAATCGCCACCAACCAACAGCAAAGTACATAATTTTCCACTTTTATGTCAGGCTGTGCCACTCCTCCTTGAAAAATCTTTGAAGCCTTTAGCTCCTCACTAAAGCATACTACTGACTTGTTTATTTCGTTTTTTCTTATCTTAATATATTGCTTTCTGCCAGTTAGACATATGGGACCAACGTGTTGTGCAACAAGTGCCTGGAATGACTGAAGACACAGAAAGTGGTGACTGGTTATCTTTGTATTTAGTGACGCACAATTACTCACATTAAAAGCTCAAAGGGCCTCATTTATGAGAAATGGCGCATCACTGCGTGGAAGCAGCGATGCGTCACTTCTCAGTGCGCACTCCTTGGGACATACCTGAAGCATCATATTTAATGTATGAAGCATCATGTCGCAAGGAGTTACAGATATGTCAGTATTTCTGACATATCTGTAAGCGCAAAAGTGACGCATTGCTGGAGTGTGTCACAAAAGTGACACAACTCCAGCAATGCGTCTTTTCACATGGGGCAAGCCCCATGTGAAAGGGCCTGCGTCAATCTTACGTCTGCTGTGAGGCAGGCGCAAGATTTTGAGGCAACGGTGTCCTAGAAGTGATGCAGTGAAATCTCATAGATTTCACTGCGTCACTTCTACGAGGCTTTTTGCTGGGGAACGCCCCCCCTGCAAACATAATACCTGATGCAGGTGTAAGGTAGCGCAGTGGTTTACAAAGTGACACATCTGCTTAGATGTGTCACTTCATAAATAGTGCACAACAGGAGGCATGTTTTACGCCGCAGATGCGTCACAAAAAGTGACGCTTCAAAAGCACAAAACTGGTGCATGCCTCATAAATGAGGCCCAAAATACTTAGGCAAAGTAAGCAATTCCCTCAACTGCGGGTTCTTGGTACTGGAAGTTCTCAGCGGGAAAAAAGTTTAAAGAAATGGGAGCAAATAATGCATTTAACATCGTCATTTCCACATCTACATAAATCTGCTAAAAATACACACTTTCGGAATGAGGTCATGAAGATTTTACAAGTATACAAATACAACAAGGTGATGGATTACATGCTTAAATTAAACTTAGTCAGCGGCAATATTTCAGGTAACAGTCCAGGCCATCATTTTCAACCAATGTGCCATTCTAGAGAGAAGCCTGCCTTATGCAAATTGGTGTGGTCCAATCCGGAACTGCCTGGCAGGTCCCCTCCAGATGGGAAAAATGCAACCCCAGAATGATTTTGGAGGTCTGATCAGTGAATATACTTTAAGTCATACGCAACAGTGATTACAGGACCCATGTCAGTGCTTACCAATTACATTTTGAGTATCTACTTTTCAAACAACATGATTGAGGAAATGGCAATCACTCACACCACATTATAGACCATGGTTTATCACCCATTGTGCCATTCTAGACAAAAGCCCACCTTATGCAAATGAGAGAGCGCAAACTGACCAAAATGTAGAAATACATCACACTTACACGTAGTAAGCACAAATCATGAAGAGAAATGCCATGAGTGCTGATAGTATCCAAAGTTATATTCTGAAATGTGTAGTTAATATAGAAGTTTAAATAGAAGTGGAACTAATACAGAGTTGTGTGAAGTAATGCGATTTTATTAAGAGTGATTATTCCCGAATCCATGTTGTGTAGCTGCTAAAATGTAAGATGGCATACAGAAACGTTGAAATGTGGTAGGCCTCAGGGCCAGAGCAAGGCGGGAGGGGGAAGGTGATTAAAATGCACAAAATGGATTGCACTAATGTTTAGTATTAATGAGTAGGCTTTTTGATTTATAGACGTGTTTACCGAAATCAGTAGAATATGAGTACTAACATGCTAATAATTAAAGAAGAAGTTGAATGCTATAAAATGTAGTAGAGCTGGAAAGCTTTAAATGTTGATTTATACGTATTAGTTTGGGTCGAAGAATGTTGCAATGCGGTTGGAAAACCATGAGAATTGGGATTAGGCTGCAGATGTCTGTCTGGAAGAGAAAAGGGGGTATTCAATTATTAAAATAATGAATAGAAGCTTGTTCAAGAAATGGACCAGACATGGAGGAGGGTTCCGGAATGTTTAAGGGGTATCAGCGGGCCGGAGACGAGTCTGAGAAGCAAGGTCGACTCTAACCACAAGGCCTCATCATGGAAACAGCCAGAAGCTACATCACGTGAGGGGCGTCTCACGAGGGGCGTCCTAAATGTTGTTGGATTTTTGTATTAGGGATAGCACCCCTGGGTGGAGTTAGAGCAGACGCCTGAGGATCCTTTAGAGAGCGGATGGGTAGGCAGAGAGGGGCCATGATTGGAGAACTATAGGTTTTCATCAAGAGTACGAGAGTGAGTGGCTTCCCTTGGGAGTCATTCACTGCTGACACCTTTTATAGATTGGGACCTGGTTAAGTAGGGATACCATCTAGAGCAGGGTAGGGAAAGCCTAACCTGTATTTTCCTTCCGCCTGTAATGAGTGATAGATTTCAATATGTGTCTATGCTAACGGCACTATTGTTTTTAGAACTAGTATTGATAGTTTCCGTTGTTCGTCTGAGAGCTTTCAGAGAACACGTGTACGTAGTTGGGCCCGTGTATTTGGTGAATCTCATCTTGAGATGCTTGTACTTGCAACTTATAATAAATCTTTGAAAGCTAGAAGTTGTTTGTGGTCCTTTGAAGCAGAGTCCTTTAATGGGGGAACTAGCTTGGTAACAGATGCACTTTCTTTCCTCAATGACAGGCAATAAAGATTCAGTCGGCCAGACCGGGGTTTTAGATCGATAGTGATAAGGTATTGATCAAAAAACTCAACCCTTCCAGTTGGTAGCTATAGAGAATGGTTGCCTTCTTGAGGAAGGTGATCTAGGCCAGGTTAGATTACCCCAAGCCCCCTAGAGACCGAGGATCGGAAGAACAGCCTGCGGAAGAAGGACCGGATGACGTGAGACAGAAAAGCAGCAGTATCGGTCGAGAGTGAGTATAAAGGGTCATGCGTGTTAAGATTGCGGTGTTTTGTATTGTATCCATGTTGTAATGTTTGGCGGAGTTGAATGACTGTAGAGAGACTGTGGAACAGGTTGTGAGCGCGCGCAACCGGTGGAAATCTTAGGCTCAAGGAGAGCTTAAGTGGTTCGGGTGTATCGGACACCCAGAAGTAATTGTTAACCAAGGTGAAGGGGGTCATGAGGTACCAGTGACTACCCGAAGGACCAGATAGGGGGAGTGAGTGCGCGAGTGACAGACGCTGGTCGGAAGTTACTGTGTGCGTAAAGAACCTATCAGGGTGACGACAGACATCTCGTCAGTGGTGTTGATAATTACAGGTAGACTGTGGACGTACAGTCGAGGGAAGTGACCGCTTGGTCGGAAGTAGTCATTTTTCGGAGTATGAATGGGACGCATGCATGACCGCGAGGAGAGCTGAGAAAGGAGGGGTGCTGCTGCGAAGCGGAGACTAGTGACGTCAGAAGGTGCCGCGCTGGGATTGGCCGGCCGGTGAAAGACCGCGCTGCGATAGGCCAGCTAGCTAAGCCGCGCTAGGATTGGTGGATTGTCATCAGGAAGTAAACAAAGTATTCAAGCTGGAAATCTTGCGCATAATTATGAAGTGTTTTAAATGGTTAAAAGCGCTGTTTAAAAGAGAGCGCAGGGGATCGTATGAAGGGGAAGAAGCCCCGCCGGAGGGTACGCCAGCTCATTACATGGGGGTAAATGTTGGGCTGCACACGATTCTGTGGATCTCAGAGTGGAGTAAGATGACAGATGGAAATGAGGAACTCACGTTCCCGAAGTACGGGACGTATAGATTAGAGGTGCTACACAGATTAAAAGCAATTATGACCTCTACGAGACCCTTGCCTAGACCAACACAGTTTGAAGCCCTCAATGCATGGATTAGGGCAGCGCATGAAAAGAACATGAACAGACGGCAGGAGAGAGTGAAACGCTCGGTAAGAGCAGTGCAGGATGCCAAGTGGGATGAGGATGCTAAAAGATGGAGGGCGCATAACATGGAAGTGAACAAATTGTATCCAGTGTTAGAGATGCCCGGAAATAAAAGTCCCCTAGAAGAGGATGACGAGAGCGAGACGGAGGATAGCCTGATAAACAGATTATTGACAGACAGGCCGCCTCCGTATAACAAAGCAGAAGGGGATGCCGAGAAAGGGGGGGGCAATGCAAGAGAGCATGAGCCGCTTCCCAGTTCCGAATGGGATCCTGCTGCAAAGAAAGAACTGTCCCAGCCTAGCCAAGTGCAACAGGTGGTCGGGAGGTTTGTGGTGCAAAGAGCGCCAGAAATGGAGTGTGCCACATCCTACGCGTTACCTGATGCCCTACAAGTACCGGTTACCATAGGTCCTATAGTATCGGTATATGATCCAGACAGGGCTAGAGGGGAGGAACGAGTACGGAGGGACAGAGAAAGAGCAGAGTTGGCAAGGAGGAATGATACGATCAACTCCTCAAGCCAGTTGCCGATACCAAGAGATTGGAGCACCCCAGTACCCACGGCAGGGGATCTGGGGGACATTAGATGGCCAGAGGATATGAGGGGATCAGGACGGAAATCCTTTCAGGAGTTAAATGAGTACATGAAAAAGTGGGATGAGGCAGTAGAGGCTCACAAGAACATCATAACTGCGGAAGCTGAGAGGGAAAGGCAGGACAGTAGAGCCCGGACTCACT
Organism: Lissotriton vulgaris; assembly: GCF_964263255.1. Taxonomy (NCBI): domain Eukaryota; kingdom Metazoa; phylum Chordata; class Amphibia; order Caudata; family Salamandridae; genus Lissotriton; species Lissotriton vulgaris. The sequence continues at coordinate 810,683,101 of NC_141699.1, forward strand.
GCGGGGCTGAAGAGAGCAGTCCGGAGTGGGACGGGAGGGAGAAAGACAGTAGGAGAGGCACCCATTGGGCCCGGAGTGGAGGTAGATCAGACCTGGAAAACGGAGGGGTGTCTCGCCCAATACGTAGTGATGAAGACAGAAGGGCTCGGGAGTACAGAGACAGCTTTAAGTGTATCCACTGTGTGCCAGACAATAGAGAACAGAGTGGGAGTTGCGAAAGGCCGCACCATAGTCCCTGTGATGACGGACATGAGCGCAGCCCAGGGAATATGGGAAACCAAGAAGGATCGTATCAGATACTGAGTGATACGAGGCCAAGGGAGAATGGAGACCGAAGGGAGAATAACAGAGAGTCCTACTGTGAGAAAAGAGGAGAGAACGGACAGAGTAAGGTAGGGGGTAACAGGCCGGTGTTTCATCACCTTCCAAGATCGGATGGCCGAGCATGGGATCTGGAGAGATGGGAACAAGAGAGAGCACTCCCCAACTCTCCCGAACCCAAACGAAGGGCCCGGAGTTGGGATGGGAGAGACACCTGTGAACCTCCCTCGAAGGAGATATTACGAGCAGAAATAAAAGCCAAAAGGCTCGATGTCTCCAGCTTAAAGTCAGATCTGGATGACATGGTAGATGGTACCCTGCCCTTAGAAAGAATAGACATGTATGAGCAGGGTGAAATTCTGTTCATGGCAAAGGACGCAACTCGAAAGGCGAGAACAACCCATGAGAAATTAGTGGAACTAGCAGGCAAGTACATGGTAGACCTGTCAAGAACCAAAGCCTTACAGGGCAACCACAGGCTACATTACACAGATCGAGACCTAGATGAGAGGCGAACCATTGGATTGAAAACACACATAAGGGAACTGATCACTGGAATAAGGACATGGAGGGCCCTAGATAAGTGGGAAGAGAGGTGGTCCAAGAGAGGGACCGTCAGGAGAAGCACACTTATGATGACACCAGGAGGACAGCAGGGAGTAGAGACATACCCTTTGAGGGAAGTCGCAAATGGGACCTATGTCCACGTCCCTTGGAGTAGGGGGGATTTAGCTGCTTTTACCACCTCTTTCCCCAAATTGCGGGAAAACCCGGTGGAGTGGTATAAGCAAGTTGAGAGATTCGTAAAAATCTCAAAGGTCTTATGGATAGATTTGAACACACTGTTTGACATAGTAGTGCCAGGAGATTTGTGGACCGCATGCAAGGTTAGCGCTGAGTGGCCCACCATAGAGCCCGAGAGAGATGCTAAGACTAATGGGCCGTCCGAGAGTGTGATGGCAAAGTTCGAGAGAGTAATGACTTGGCTGAAAGATAAAGTGCCAATGCAAGACATAGATTGGGTAAAAATTGACCGAACCAGACAGGAACCCAAAGAGACAGTTCACGAATACTACGAGAGATTGCTGAAGGCGTTCAAACAGTATAGCGGTCTGGATGTAATGGATCCAAAGGACATAGGGCAGTTTGTGTCCAAATTCGTCTTGGGTCTGAGACCGGATATTAGTTTAATGATACTGCAACACTTGATCTGTTGGCAAAATAAACCCCTAGACGAAATACTGAGATATGCCAGGTATTGCTGTGATGAGATAGACTCCAAGGCTAAGAAACTAAAGGAGAAACTGATGGTGGTACAGATGCAGGCAGCAGGGAAGGGGGGACAGCAGCAACAGCAACCGGGAACAGGTACTGGAGGAAAGAAACAGTACAGTCAGAACAAGGACAATGGGGAGAACTCCACCTTTAGGCCCAGGATAGATATAACTGCCTTAAAGAAAACAACTAGGTGCCACCAGTGTAACGAGGTGGGACATTGGAAACGCGAGTGTCCCTATAATGTTGAGATAGGGGACGAAGAGGTAGAAGAGGAAGCGACCCAGAGTGCGCCTGCAAGAGGGGTAACGCAGTACCAGGGAAAGGTGCTCAAAGGGGGGGGGGCCACCTCCCCGAGCTCAGTTCCCACAGCCACCCAGATTAGGGACTATGGGTAAGACCTATAGACAGATGCCACTGTTTGTCGGGGGAGAGGAATGTTATTATGTGGACCCACTAACTGGACAGAGAGTAGAAAGGGATGACTGCACCCTCGGGGCAGCTCTGGAGGTAGATCAGAGGGGACCCTACGTTGAGGCCGAAGTGGCAGGGTTCCCCACGACCTTTCTCGTGGACACAGGAGCCACCAGATCCACGATCAGGTCAGCCGCGGTGCCAGGCCTGCCCATGTCTGGAGAGACCATACAAGTGGTGGGGGTCGCTAACAGGAGAATGACCAGTCCTCTGACGGAACCCGTACAGGTGAAAATAGGGAAGTACAGCGATGAGCACCAGTTTGTGGTTTGCGATTCTAGTCCTGTATGTCTGCTAGGAAGAGACCTTTTGTGCAAGTTAAATTGCACCATATATTGCACACCACAGGGCGTGGAGGTATTGACTAATGATGATGATGCAGACTTTAAAGTCGCCAATTCCAGAATATGTGTGGAACTGTATCCCACTTTGACAGTAGACGAGCTCCCCTGGGATCTGAGAGAGACCGTTGCCCCGGAAGTATGGGATTTCACTGGGGAAGAGATTGGGTTGGGGAAAGGAGTAGACCCAGTGAAAATCGTAGTGAAACCACATGCTGAGTTCCCGAGAACCCCTCAGTATAAATTGACACCGGAAACGATTGCAGGTATACAACCCGTGATTGAGTCCATGATTAAGCAGGGAATACTGAAGGAAATCGTGGGTAGTCCATGTAACTCCCCGATTATGGGTCTGCAGAAACCAAATGGGAAATTCCGGATAGTGCAGGACCTCAGAAAGATTAATAACATAGTCGTTTCGTGTTGTCCAGTGGTACCAAATCCATCAGTGATACTGTTTCAGATACCGTTCCAAGCAGAGTGGTTCACTGTAATTGATCTTTGCCAGGCTTTCTTTTCGATCCCTTTGGACGAAGAAAGCCATTTTCTTTTCGCATTTAAGCTGGAAGGTCGCGTCCTAACATGGTGTCGTATTCCTCAGGGGTATACAGAGAGCCCATCGATCTTTAATCAGCTCCTGAAGAGAAATCTTGAAAGTCTAGTACTGCCCCAGAGGTCAGTTCTGGTCCAGTACATAGACGACCTCCTTGTGGCGTCAGAGACAGAGGAAGCTTGCAGGGAAGACTCTATTGCTTTGTTAAACCATCTAGCCGAAAATGGGCATAAGGTGTCCCCGGGAAAATTGCAGTACTGCCTGACGGAGGTACAGTACTTGGGACACAGAATTGAGAAGGGGAAACGGAAGGTGTCACCAGACAGGATAGAGGCCATCATGAAGATGAATGCGCCTAAAACGCAGAGAGAAGTCAGGATGTTTCTAGGAATGGTGGGATATTGCCGACAGTGGATCGCAAACTTTTCACTGAAAGCAAAGCCCTTACAAAAACTGACGCACAAGGAGGTGAGTGATCCGGTACCATGGGACAAAGACTGTTTGATGGCGTTCCTACAGCTGAGAGAGGACTTGTGTCGTGCTCCGGCTCTGGGAATGCCAGATTACGATAAACCATTCTTGCTCTATTGCTGTGAGAGAGAGGGATGCGCGCTGTCTGTGTTAGTCCAAATCCATGGGAATGCCCGTAGACCAGTCGCGTATTTCTCGGCTACTTTAGACCCAGTAGCCGCAGCGTTGCCCGGATGTCTCAAATCCGTTGCTGCAACAGGTGTCAGCATTGAGAGATGTGAGAATATTGTGATGGGGCACCCATTAGAGGTGCATGTGCCCCACTCTGTCGAATTGTTGATGACCAGGACTAAAACTCAGCATCTGACGAATAGCAGGCTCACGCGCTATGAGCAAGTCATTCTTGCTGCAGAGAACGTGACCCTCAGGAGATGCTCTGTTTTAAATCCTGCTACCTTAATGCCACTTCCAAATGATATTGAGGATGATGAAGAATGTACAGACCATGACTGCCTCGATGTGACCGAACTATGCACCAAACCAAGACCCGACATCGTAGATGAGCCACTGACCGACCCAGATGAAATTTTCTTTGTCGATGGCTCATGTGTAAGAGACGAAGTCGGGCAGTTAAGAGCAGCTTACGCTGTTTGTACAATTACTGGAGTAGTGGAAGCTGGATGCCTGGAAGGAGTACACTCCGCTCAGGTAGCCGAGATTATTGCCCTGACGCGTGCCTGCCTGGCAAGCAATCAAATCCGAGTCACCATATACACTGACAGTCAATATGGTTACGGGGTAGTTCATGATTACGGGCAGTTGTGGTCTCAAAGAGGTTTCATGACCTCTTCAGGCTCTCCCATTCGCAATGGAGAGTTTGTGCGCCTGTTGTTGGAGGCATTGCAATGTCCAGCAGGTATCGCAGTTGTGAAATGCACCGCACATACCAGAAATATGGACTTCGTGTCACAAGGCAATAGATATGCCGACGAAGTCGCACGGTATTGCGCGGAAACAGGGTACTCTTTCACCGAGGTGGAAGTGGGTGGAATAACTGTAAGGACTGAGTTAGCTATGATATTGGAAACTGTTGATACTTGGGACGAGCTGAAGGAGATGCAGGAAAATGCTCCTGACTGTGAAAAGGAAACATGGCAAAAGGCAGGATGTGTAGTGGGGGAGGCCCATTTCTGGGTTTCAGCAGATGGCAGAGCAGTGTTGCCCAACGAGATGGTGAGCCCAATGGCCCGACAAATACATGGTCCTGTCCACCTAGGAAGAGATGCTATGCTGAGAGTGTTTAGACAGACCTGGTACAACCCCAAGTTCAGAGTAGCAGCCGAAGCAGTGTGCCAGCGTTGTGTGACGTGCCAGCAGTTGAATGTAGGGAAGAAGACACCAGTTGCACTGAGCCACATAGGGAGGTCAGGAGGTCCATTCAACCGAATGCAGATAGATTTTATTGAAATGCCAAGGTGCAGCCGCCTCCGTTATATCCTGGTGGTTGTTTGCGTTTTCTCCAGATGGGTTGAGGCATATCCTACACGCAGGTGCGACACCCTCACAGTAGCTAAGATATTGCTCAGGGAGCTTATCCCGCGCTTCGGGGTGCCGGCCTCTTTGGAATCAGATAGGGGAACGCATTTCAACAGCTCGCTTGTGAAAATGATTTGTGCAGCTTTGAATATAGACCAAAAACTGCATTGCAGTTATCGACCAGAGGCTTCAGGAATTGTGGAGCAAATAAATGGCACCATCAAGGCCAGAATTGCGAAGGTGTGTTCATCAACATCCTTGAGTTGGCCTGATGCGCTGCCATTGGTCCTTATGAGCCTCCGTAGTACCCCGGATAGGAGAACTGGTTTGTCTCCTCATGAGGTACTGATGGGAAGAGCAATGAGGTTACCTTCTGTCCCAACTGCTGCATTGATTAGCATCACAGATGATATGATCCTGGACTATTGTAAGGGGCTGTCTGACGCCATTCATTCTGTGTCCCTTCAGGTGCAGGCTGCCGAGGTACCATCGTGCCAGGACCCTTGTCATGACTTGCTTCCTGGGGACTGGGTCCTGGTGAAGAAGCACGTGAGAAGCAGTTGCTTGGATGTTCGTTGGCGTGGGCCCTTCCAGATCATCCTGACCACAAACACAGCCGTGAAAGTGGGAGGCCTGCCCAATTGGATCCACGCGTCGCACACGCGGAGGGTTCCAGCACCTCTGATAGAAACAGCTCCTCTCTCGGATAGACGTCCAGCAGCGGACCGAGAAGCCATAGAGGGGGCTAGCCAAGCTGTAGAGGTGCCAGCGGAAGCAGGGAACGAGTCTGACCAAGCTGAGGACGGTCAGTACAACAGCGAAACAGACGACGCTACTGAAGGGGAAAGTAGCTGGGAGTACGAGTCAGACACTGACAGGTCTGACAGAGAGCGTGAACCAACGAGAAGAAGACGGAGTAGAAGGGTACGCGGAGAAGCTGATTGGCCGCAGAGAAGGAGCTCTAGCTTAAGGTCAACTCTGGAGAGAACCCTTCCTCCGATATCAGAAGACTCAGACCCAGAGGACGGTGCTCAGGGCGCTGAAGCACCGGAGTTGAGGAGGTCAAGAAGAGTGCGGGTGCCTAACAGAAGATACTCCACCCCTGAGTGGACATATCTGGTGACAGATGGCTTCGAAACCAGTGACAGGGAGGATCAGAGCGGTGGTGGTGTCCAGTTCTGAGCCCATCGTGACAGTGGAGATAAGATTGTTAGTGCCCGGTGTCGAACAAGAAGGGTCACTGACATTCATGCTTCCCCGTCCTCCCCGCCTCAGCAAGATAAAGGACATGTTTCTCACAGAATTGCAATTCCCTGATTTTGGTTCAAAGATATCAGCCGCAGAAGAGCACAATCTTCGTCTGGAAATATTGAACTTTGCTGTCGAAGCTGCAGGCGAGCGCCTGATAGTGGATGCTTAAAAGACTTTGTAAATAAGCGTGAAGAAAAGAAGATTACCTAGCGCCTAGGAAGCAGAGAATCTTAGGGACTTTCCCTGAGTGGATGGAGAAGGGCTAGGGTTGTCTATATTGAACTAAAAAGAACTTTGGCGGAAAAGGTTGTCAGCTTCCAGTTGCGTGGTTCTCAAGATAAAAGGAGTAAAGAGACTGTAAAGGAAAGAAAGAAAGAAAGGAACTTTGTGCAGAGTTACGAGAGAGCCACACTATCTGACGAAATGGAGGCTGGTACCCAGAACCGCAGAGCAAAATGTATAATAGGTACACTAATAGTAGGAGTGATAATATTAATAGCTTTAGTAGTGACTGTCTCCTATGTAAAGGGACGTGAGGAAGAGGCAAAGGTAACTGATGTGAAATCTGTAGAGGCGCTTACACCCGCTGTTGCTGGTGGGAAAGGGGAGAACACACAAGAGAAAGCGTTATTAGCTGCAGAAGCTCGCAGGTTACACGTAGATGAGTCCCAAGGTGACTTTAGGTCAAATGCTTATGCAAAATTATTGTATGAATATGTGGATGCCATGGAGGTCAAGGACTGCTATGTCTGCATGCAGTTGCCGGCATCTGTAGATGAAGGCATTCGTTATCATCACCTCCCGCTGACATATGGCATTACATGTAGCTTATTGCTTAGTATATTTTATGGGAGAGATAGTTTTGAATACTATTTTTCCAATTATGACTCAGTGCTACCAGAAGTCCCAAATTATAAGCAGATGAACAAATGGGACTACTGGAAGAGTGAAGACAGATTGGCCAAGTTCTTCATTCCTTGGATTACATTAGACACTTCACATGCCCGCAGAAATAACCTGACATGTAAGGTGTCAGAGGTCGAGAAAAAGTTCATAGGGCAGGTGGATGATCGGAATAGGAGACAAAAGATTTTGAAAAAATCAGGACAAGGAAAAACAGATTGGACCGATGAAGAAAAGGTACACAAAAGAAAGGGTAGTAGTGGTCCAATAGCTTTAGATAGAACGCAGAGAGGAAAGTTATGTCTTCACAGAGCCAAAACGTATTATGAAAATGTATACGTGGGAGAAGTTAGCTGTGAACATGCTTTCAATTTAGAGTACTACACCAAGGACTTCCTGAAGGGAATGCAAGTGATTCCAAATGTATATTTCGTATGTGGAAGAAATGCCTACGTGAAGCTACCTGATAATTGGTATGGCTCATGTTACTTGGCAATTATCTTCCCTAAAATATACCATGCCCAAGACTTAGAGATCATCGAGGGCAAGACATCATCGAGGGGAAGGAGAGATGTAGGAGGTGTAGAAATGGTTGGAGATGTCTTTGGAGCTGTGTTCCCTTTTCTAGGATTAATTCTTAATGATGTGAAAATTAGACGACTAGCAACAGTCGTAGACAGGTTGTCTGCCAGTACTGCTCAGTCCTTAATGCTGGTAGAAGGAGAGATGCAATCGATAAGGGCTATGGTTCTTCAGAACCGTCTTGCCTTAGATGTCCTATTAGCAAAAGAGGGCGGAGTCTGTAAGGCTTTGAAGGTCCAAGAATGTTGTACTTACATTCCAGACAATTCGAAGCCCCTTGAAAAGGTTATTAGGAACATAACTGATATTCACAAGGAGATCGAAGACCTGAGCAGAGAGAATGTCTGGGAAAAGGTGGGCCAAGGGATAAGTGACGCTGGAGGTTGGCTCACCACTTTAGGCAAAAGTTTTGTGTGGAAAATACTGAAACCTATCATCATAATATTGATCTGTGGAATCGTGTTGTGGGGATTGGTGAGGGTATTCAAATGGTACAGATCAAGAAGGTCAGAGAGGGCTCAGAGAAAGCAGCTGCAGAGATTGGCTGCCATACAAGATAATCAGTACCGGAGTCTGAGGGCTCTAGAAACGCAGAAACGAGTTATGCTAGCAATCACTGCAGTTTAAATGTTAATGATGACCCCGAGAGGTCATCAAAGGGGGGAACTGAGAGAGCGCAAACTGACCAAAATGTAGAAATACATCACACTTACACGTAGTAAGCACAAATCATGAAGAGAAATGCCATGAGTGCTGATAGTATCCAAAGTTATATTCTGAAATGTGTAGTTAATATAGAAGTTTAAATAGAAGTGGAACTAATACAGAGTTGTGTGAAGTAATGCGATTTTATTAAGAGTGATTATTCCCGAATCCATGTTGTGTAGCTGCTAAAATGTAAGATGGCATACAGAAACGTTGAAATGTGGTAGGCCTCAGGGCCAGAGCAAGGCGGGAGGGGGAAGGTGATTAAAATGCACAAAATGGATTGCACTAATGTTTAGTATTAATGAGTAGGCTTTTTGATTTATAGACGTGTTTACCGAAATCAGTAGAATATGAGTACTAACATGCTAATAATTAAAGAAGAAGTTGAATGCTATAAAATGTAGTAGAGCTGGAAAGCTTTAAATGTTGATTTATACGTATTAGTTTGGGTCGAAGAATGTTGCAATGCGGTTGGAAAACCATGAGAATTGGGATTAGGCTGCAGATGTCTGTCTGGAAGAGAAAAGGGGGTATTCAATTATTAAAATAATGAATAGAAGCTTGTTCAAGAAATGGACCAGACATGGAGGAGGGTTCCGGAATGTTTAAGGGGTATCAACGGGCCGGAGACGAGTCTGAGAAGCAAGGTCGACTCTAACCACAAGGCCTCATCATGGAAACAGCCAGAAGCTACATCACGTGAGGGGCGTCTCACGAGGGGCGTCCTAAATGTTGTTGGATTTTTGTATTAGGGATAGCACCCCTGGGTGGAGTTAGAGCAGACGCCTGAGGATCCTTTAGAGAGCGGATGGGTAGGCAGAGAGGGGCCATGATTGGAGAACTATAGGTTTTCATCAAGAGTACGAGAGTGAGTGGCTTCCCTTGGGAGTCATTCACTGCTGACACCTTTTATAGATTGGGACCTGGTTAAGTAGGGATACCATCTAGAGCAGGGTAGGGAAAGCCTAACCTGTATTTTCCTTCCGCCTGTAATGAGTGATAGATTTCAATATGTGTCTATGCTAACGGCACTATTGTTTTTAGAACTAGTATTGATAGTTTCCGTTGTTCGTCTGAGAGCTTTCAGAGAACACGTGTATGTAGTTGGGCCCGTGTATTTGGTGAATCTCATCTTGAGATGCTTGTACTTGCAACTTATAATAAATCTTTGAAAGCTAGAAGTTGTTTGTGGTCCTTTGAAGCAGAGTCCTTTAATGGGGGAACTAGCTTGGTAACAGATGCACTTTCTTTCCTCAATGACAGGCAATAAAGATTCAGTCGGCCAGACCGGGGTTTTAGATCGATAGTGATAAGGTATTGATCAAAAAACTCAACCCTTCCACAAATCAGCCCTGGTCTTGCTCTAACCGAAACAGTGCAGACTAAACTGATGGGAACACAAATAACACTAGACAAGTTTCAACCTACTTAGGTCGTATCAGTGAGGTACAACTGAAAACAATCTGCACCAAGGGTCACCTGACTGATGAGTCCCAAGAAATGTTGACTGACTGGGATTTGTCAATCATCCCATCCATTACTTGTTTGTATTTTTTACTTTGATGCCCTACCTAAGTGTGATGGATATGGCCAGATGTGGGGCCCAATAGGGAATAACAAGTCTTGGGTTGCATGTCTTCTAGTTTAGAAAGGGCCTGGTTTGTCAGTCGGGGCTGGACTTTTCCAATTGGAGCAGGAACAAGGCTGATTTGCATGTGGCTGGGTCCAATCTGAGGTTGAGTGGTGTACAAACAGACAGCAGGCTGGGAAGCTGCCCTGTGCTATTACCTGTGGCTGAGATTAATTCAATAATTTCATCCATCGCTTTTTTGCATTTTGTATTGTCACATCCTTAAAGGTTAAGGGCATTATGTGTGTTACAAAGAGCACATATTGTATTATTACTAAAATAAAATATTAACTCTAAATAGAATAGTTGGAAATGCTATAATTTTATTCTCAAACATCAGTTTTAAAATTGTATATATCAAATACACACATTTTAGCAAAGTAAGCCCAGTTACACAAACAGAAGCATATCATTTTATTTTTATCCTAAATTACAAGCTTTTTGTTGTTTTTAGTAAATGCTGTTTGGTACCCAAATATCATTTTGTCACTTTCATTAAGGGCTTTCATATAGTACGGCCACATATGGGTAAAATTGAGAAGTTTAAAACAGCATTAATTACCACCAATAAGCCAGACCAGCATTATATCAGCAGTATGCACCATCGTGCCAGGTATGCTCAAAACGCATCAAACATTATTACTAATTACACTATGACCATAATGGTATTAGCAGTAGGAAAATCAAGCCAAGGCTTAACACAATATGCAAAGAATAACCACAAGTATGCCAGGTGAAGCATTTTTCCAGGACAGGAACAATGTTATCATGGTTGCCCGCAATTAAGAACGAATTTCCACTGGAGCAGTGCAGTTTTTATTCCATTCTAAGCTACTGTAGGACTGCATCATAATCATGCGTAGTAAGCAATTGAATATATTCTGTGTTTAAATATAACTAAGAAAAAGTAAAGCATTGCATATTTAAAGTACTCCACATGAAAAGTAACGAGATTTATAACTGTGTGCATAGAAACATGACGAATACAGGTCTTTGTAAAATGTAGATATTAATATTCTAGGAGAAGTTAGCTTTCAGAAGTATGTGTAGACTAATGTTTAAACATGTAACAAGAAATTATGTTCATGTTGGTGCATTTGAAATTACATTTTCATAATTCTTTGCAATTTTTTCCTGCATTAAAAACCTGCATTTGCTATATGTGTAGAAATGTGCATGCATTTGGACAAAAGAACCCCTCTTGGAAACAGTCCAGCCTGAACTGCCAAGCCAGGTCTTCCCTGGACCAGAAACAAGTATCCTAAGATCGATTTCGGGGTAACACCCCTCATCAACCAGGCTAGCTTGAATCCAATGGCAAAGTGAGCAAGGGACCCATGTCTGGGCATACAATGCCAACTGATGGACAACAAAGCAAACACAAGGAGATGATTGACAGAGCGCCAAAACTTTTCAGACACTCACCCCCAATCACAGAACTGGGGTGAATCTGTCATTGTTCTTTAGCTCTTTTCACCTTCTTGTTCGGGCCCAGCAATATTATAATCAATCTTGACCCTGATCCTCATAGGAACAGTCCAGCCCGAACAGCCAAGCCAGGTCTTCGCTGGACCAGAAACAAGCATCCTGGGACCAGTTTCGGTAACACCCCTCATCAGCCAAGCCGTTTGAGGGCACCCAGCAATTGAAGGCCAAGGCCTGAGGGATGGTGTTCCCAGGGCCAAAATCATCCAGGGGATTGGGTCCCCGGGGCCAAAATGGTCCCAGGAATGGGGGCGGAGTGCCCCCTCCCACTTTAAAGACAGTATTTGGCCCTGGGAGGTTTTGGTCTCAGGCTCCGGGGGTCCATGTGGCCCCTTACACAATTTTTAACTTAGCCCCGGGTAGGTTGTGGTTCCTGGGGCATATGAAAGCTCCAGGAGGGAGTGCCCATACAGCCTCCGTCCTTTGTTTTAAATAAAGCCTTGAGGATGAGGTGGTCCTGGGGGCTGTTGGAGCTCCATGGAGAGGGTCCCACATGGCCCCACTTCTTGGTATCAGTAAAGCCCAGAGGAGGTGGTGCTGGGGTTATAAGAGGCAAAACAGAGGGCAGAAAAACTAGCAGAAAATGCAAACAAGGGGCAGAAAAAACGAGCAGAAAAGACAAAACAGGGGACAAAAAATGAGCAGGAAAGGCAGAACAGAGTGCAGAAAAAGGGGATAAAAGGCAAAACAGAGCTGAAGATGGCAAAACAGAGAACACTCAGACACTCATACACCCATTCACAGACACAGTCAGAGGCTCATGGAACCACTCACAGACCCAATCAAAGACTCATGCACCCACTCACACTCCTGCACCCACTCACAGACCCAATCAGAGACTCATGCACTCACTCACAGACACACTGAGAAACTCATGCCCTCACACAAAGACCCATTTAGAGATTCATGCACCCACTCACAGAGCCACTTAGACACTCACGCACCCATGACAGACCTAACTATAACGTCCCAGTAACCTTTGTTTTTTTATGAATATATATATATTTACAGACCCATGCAAGTACTCACACGCACACTCTCTCCTCCACGCTGAAATTCACTAGTGTTGTATGAGTGAAATCTAAGCCCAACAATAATGTCTGATTTTTACAGTAAACTTCTAAGGTTTATTTAATTGTATTTCCTAGCTATAAAGTCCTTGTAATATTAGTTTTCTTCAGTGAATGTCTATGTTTTTTTAAAATTCTTTTTATTAACAAAAGAAATCAACAATACAATGCACAAACATGGACCAGGGTGTATCGGGTGACCACTGTTACATATTTATGGATGCAAGCTCCCAACAACAACAGCAAGAGATTAAGAAGAAGGAAACGGGCATAGGTGTCCTCCCGGTCCATGTCTGTAGGTTCCAGTTCCGGCGGCTCACAGATATCACCACGATAGGCATTCCAGGTTCCCCAGATCTTGACCCATTTGCGGGGTCGCCCCCTGGATACATACACTGACTTCTCATGAAACCTACACCAGTCAAGATCTTCCATCCATTTCCTTACCCGAGGTGCCCGAGGGGCACCCCAGAGCTGCGCTATATTTCATTTTACAATCACACACGCGAGAGCCACCCAGACCTTACCATGACTCGGCCGTTCCGTAGGTTCCCACACATTCAACAAGCACCTCCTGGCCTCCAGCTCGACCCTCACACCCCATACTTCACTCATTTTTTAATGTATCTTGGTCCAAAAGTCACGAACCCTCTCACACTCCCACAGTATGTGCAGGAACGTTCCAGGCAGCCCACACCCTCTTCGGCAGTCAGCAGACCCAGCCAAGCCCATCCTCTGCAATCCCGGCCCCGTGACGTAGGAGCGATGCAAAATCCTAAGTTGAACCAAGCGGAGCCTCATAGGGACCGCTACTTCCTTGGAGGATGCCACCGCCTCCCTCCAATCCTCGTCATCAAGAACAAAGCCACCCGCAACCCACTGTCTGTGCAACAACACCAAGGGGTCCTCGGTATGGTTGATCAACTTGCTATATGTTAATGAGATCGCCCTAGTGGGTACTAGACCATCGAGCAAACGATCCTCCAGTGGGGAGGCCACTGGAGGCGTCTCACCTCTGGGGACAACGGCGCTCAAAGCATGACTGATCTGAAGGTACCTAAACCGTTCTGTCTCAATCAGCTGATACTTAGCCTGCAATTCCTCAAACGACAGCACCCTATCCTTACCCCATATATCGCGAACCTGCGTTACACCAATCAGGTCTCAACGATCAAACCCAATGTCTAAGTTTTTTACTTCTATTTCTTAACTTTAACATCCCTGTACCTTTTTCAGTGAATTTCTACATTTTTTTAAATTCTATATCCTAGTTATGACATCTGTGTAACCTTTGGTTTTTAAGTGAATTTGTAAGGTTTTTTAAAATGTTTATTTCACTAACCTTTGGCACTCAGTTTGTGAGTGAGTGAATGAGTGTCTCAGTGGGTGTATGAGTGTCTGAGTAGGTCTGTAAGTGGGTGTGATAGAATATGAGGGGAGCAGTTCGTGTGTATATCAGTGCCTGAGTGGGTCTGTGAGTGGATGTGTGAGTCTCTTTTAGGGGTGGGCAGTAAACTCCACTCAATTGGCAGAATTTGCCTCTCTGCACTCCACTTGAAATGCAGAGTTTGGCTACAACTCTGCCAAATGACAGAGTGGGGTTTAGCGGCATGCTCACCTATAGACTTCAGCCCCCAGCCAGTAGTGAACCAGGAGGCCCCTTTCAAGAATGGGTAAGAAAGGGGATGGGGCCTCTGAAGAGGTTGGAGCAATCCTGCTGTGGAGGTCTTACTTGCGGCAACAATAGCGGTTCTTGGCCCCCAACAACCCTCAGCAGCCAATGGGACTTCACTCCCCAACAAGTAGTGCGCCCGGAGGCTCATTTACAGAGTGGTTGAGAAAGGGGACGCGGTCTCCAATGAGGCCTGAGCAGTCTCACTGAGGGGGACATACTTGTGGCAACAATAGGGGTTCTTGTGTGGATGGGTCTATCACACATGACACAAAAGTCCCCAAAATGCAATGTGTAGATATCAAATTTTCACCATGAAAATTGACCCACTTTGGTGTAATTGGTAGGTGTGGTATTTAGGCCTGGGCATGTCCGTCACCTAAGGAAACATACTAAATCTAGGTTTTTCGGAAAACTTGACACCCAGGAGAGTCTAGGGTGGTGTGTCTTGTGTGGTTCCCAAGATGTTTTCATACCCAGCATACCAGCAAATTTAAAATCACACATTTTCCTCACATTTCTGTGAGCAAATGTTTTGTAATCTCCTGAGAGCCACTGAATTCCTACCGCACAGTGTACCCTAATGTCTCACTACAAATCCCATCATCATCCTACGGAGGGTGGAGAAAAACTCTTGTGCCCATTGTGGGATTGGGCATGAATGCTGGGCTAGCTGTATGGCCTTTTGTTAAAATAAGTATTCCTGGTCTTGGTTTGGGACTTATTCTCCCTTGAGGGAGCAGGTTTGGGCTAAACAACTAATTGCATCCAAGAGCAAAAGGAACAAGTGTTTTGGAGATCTACTCGCACTGGTAAACAAAATGCCTGGTGTCTAGTGGATAAATCCTTGCTTGTGTTTGCAGTCCTAGTCACATTCACCAAGCAAAGATTTATTTGGAGATGTGCTACCAGAAATGTAACACGGCACTGGACTGATCAATACTCTGGGGGGCTCATTTATGCCCTGGAGCACTGATCAAACAGAAACTAGTTGCCACCATTGCTGTCAGTTTTGGAGCCCTATTGGTAACATAATGTTGGACTTGGCCCTTTTTGCAGGGTCAACCCTAAACTTTTTGCCTTTCTCCTATCCTTTTTTCTGACATGGTGTTGGTGGTTTTAGGACTCTGGGCACTTTAGCACTGCTGTCCAGTGTAAAGTGTGTGTGCTCTCTGATAAACATGGTAAGATTGGTCTACACCTGTTTGGCCTATTTAATTTACCTGTCAGTCCCTTGTAAAGTGGTATCTCAGATACCCAGGACTGGTAAATTAAATGCTACTGGTGGGCTTGCAGCGCTGATTGTGCCCTCCCCCCCAAAGTAGCCTTTCAAACCTACCCCAGGCCTCTGCCATTGCAGGGCCTGTGCGCACAGTGTTACTGCCGCTGTGACGTGACACCTAAAGTGTGTGCCATGTCTGTGACACCCCCACCCCTTTTTACTACATGTCATTCACCACTAAGGGAGGCCCTAGCTATCCCTAAGAGCAGGGTGCATTGTAGGTAAAAGGTTGGACATGTACCTTAAGTGTGTGACATATCCTGGTAGTGACAATCAGCCATTTTTGGATTCTCACTACTTTGAGGCTGCCCTCCCATAGCAATGCATTGGGGGATTCCCTGATAAGTGTTTCAGTGGTAATTCCTGAAATGAGAGGAGCAGCGTGGTCAAGTTTGGTATGTTTGGAATAGTAATAATAACTGCTACGCAATGGTGTGTACAGATGTATTATAACTATTTTAGAAAGGCCACTTTTAAAAGTTGTCATTTGTGTGTGCTATATGTCTGCCTGCCTGATGTGGATTGCATGTCTGGCTTTGGAGTGACAGTGGCTGGTGAGGTGTTTGTGGCTCCAGGAAGGGCAGGGCGAGTCAGCGCTAAGCTGAATAGGGCATCTGCATTTGGAGTAGTCCTCTGACCCTGAATGGGATTGTGCCTGCCTGGGTGAATGCTGGCTCAACCCCCCTGTGGTGTGTCTGATGACAGAGCCCCAACCTGACAAAGAAGGGTTGGAGCCCTGTAAGCAAAATGCTCCACACCCCCCAGAACCAGTTGCAACTTGTTTCCCCAGCCCTGTGCCAGGGCAGAACAAAGGAAATGTGGATATAAATATAGGGGCTTTGACCCCATGTTTGGACGCTGTTCCAGTGACTTAGGGGGCCTATGGCTACTGCTGGGCTCCAGGAGGAACCGTCCTGAGGTACTGCCTCCCTGCTGGAATCTTGTGTGCTGGGCTGCCTGACCGAGTGTTGCCCCCTTGAACCTAACAAACTTCAGCGCCTCATGAGCACTGTATCTCCCCCAGGATGGGGAGAGTGCTGGGGCTTTGCAGCACTGAGCTGTGGCCAATTCAGAGAAAATCCCGATGTAGGGATTCCCCTGTATTGCGGGAAGAAGGTGGGAGCCCACACCATTATCTTTGTGCTCTTGTAGCGGGAGCCCACCCCTCATTATGCCATTGAAGTAGCGGGAGCCCACCCCGCATTGATGGTGTACTTTTGCGCAGGGTGGTGTGTTTGGGAAGCGAGAGTCCGCCCAGCACTGACAAGTTGCCAAGAAGCACCGCTGCAGCTCAGACCGGAAGACAGGCTCATGCCTGGTGGGGGGTATGTCCGGCTGAAGTCCGGAAGTCAGTGCATGAACCGCGGGGCTACTGCGAGCTGGGGGGAGCCCCTCGTATGCCATGAAGACTGGAGAAGACCAGGAGAGGTCCTGTGAGCAGGGCCTGACTGCAACAAGTGCGGCACGCGTCAAGGCACAGTTCGGTGCCTTCCCTTCTGTTAGATACAACCAGAGGGTGCGGGCAGCTCGCTCCTGAGGGAAGGCGGGGTACCCGTGTGCCTACGGAAGCCCTGCGTGTCTGCCTGTGTTGGTGCCTTTTCCTGGCAAAGAGCAGAGTCCCTGAAGAGGTCCCGGTGAATGTGGGGCTTCCAGTGGTGAATTGTTGCTGCTGAGGTCGTCACCAGAAAAGTCCCGGCGAAGTGGGGCTGTGTGGTGAGCTTGGTGGGGGGGTGTCGAGGCATATTGTCAGTGCCTTCCCCCGTGGTCACTCCCAGAGCACAGAGGTGCCCGTGCCCATGTCCCACATTGCAGTGGGCAGCTGCAATGTGGGAGCTACATCGGTTGTCAGAGTCCTGTTAGGGCTCATGAAGCACTAGTAGTGCCAGTGCCAATTCTTCTTTGTGGTTATGTGAAGATCCCAGCTGCCCTGTGAGAGGGCAGGCAGCTGCCACGTTTGGGGGTCATTTCTTTGTGTTAGGGGTGAGTTGCACAAAGCGCAGTTGTGCACTGTGGTTTCGCTGCATTGGCAGCTACGCCATGACTTTCTGGACGAAGGGCGTTGGGGCCTCCCCCTTTAGAGGCTAGTTGGCCTGGGGTCCTACTGTGTTCTAGGCTAATGTGATTTATGCCTACTGTTATTGCCTCAAGATGATACCTATTACTTAATGTGTTTATGCTTATGAGGTTTTTGCATAATGTGTTTATCATGGTAAGGCCTAATGCGTAATGTGTTTATGCTTATGAGGTTATTGCATATTGTGTTTATGCTGGTGAGGCCTAATGCGTAATGTGTTTATGCTAATGAGGTTTGGGCCTAATGTGTTTATGCCTAATGTCATTCTATGATATTTTAGGATGGTGTCTAACGCTAATGTGATAATGCTGAGGTCATTATGTTACCAGTAGTTACTGGTTGTGCTTTTATTTACTACCTGCATTCTGATGGTTCTGACCATGGCCCGATTGGCCTGGTCCTGTACATAATCCCCTGTGAATATTTACTAGTGCCAGTTGGCACAGTGTAGATTGTGTGATTATGATTCTAATGTGTTTATGATAATACAAAGGCTATTTTTTATGTAACCTTGTGTGGAGTTTCTTTTGTGGTGTGTCTAGTGTGTTGCTGCTGTGTGTGTGTGTTGCGCAAACGCTTTACACATTGCCTCTGGGATAAGCCTGATCGCTCATGCCAAACTAGCAAGGGGATGAGCAGGAGTTATCTTCAGCATGCAACTCCCTTGCCCTGACTAGAGTGGTTGGTTTCTGCCTGGCTTAGGCGTACGCCCTAGCCAACCAGAAATCCCATTTCTAGCAAATAAACAAAACCAAAACTAACTTGGGTTGCAAGGGAAGCACTTCCAGCGCATTCTGACTTTCCTTTTAATGCTTGCACCAGAAGAATTCTTTGCTTCAGTGTAGTAGATGAACTGTTCATGTTTGCCAAAATACAGAAGTAAAGCGGTTAAAGCCATAAGTGACTCAAGAAATATTTAGAGAGTCTGTTCTAGTTGAGAATTGCTCTTGCTCCTCTTATGAAATAGTAATTTTATAGAGTTCCTAAGGAATTCTCAATTGCTGTCATGCAAACAAAGTTTTTTACATTCATGATCTCGAGTTTTATCCCAGAATACTTCTCTGTATCCAGTAGACTTTGAAAATGCCAGATGAAAAGCACAATGAACTCCAGTCATCTGGAAACAAGATTTGAATTGCAGCAGCTAAGTATCTTGATTATCTGGTAACGACTGGTGTGAAACACAAACAAATTATACTCTGTGAGTCCAAGTAGGCTACCACCATCGAAAGTCTTGTGAGATGAGAGCCTTATGGTGTTCTGGGGTAATGAATTTGTCTTGACTCAACTTGTGCATTTAACGCAGTGCAAGCATTGCAGCCGTAAATCTTCACATCAAGAGGAGCTTGTGCACCACAGAAGTTCGGAGGAGCACATCTGTGCCAGCCCTCCCTACCGAGGTCAGCAAAGGCCTCAGATCAGGACACTTCTTTCCTTTCCAAGGCTTCCTGAACATTGACCAGTAGGTACCTGTGATTCAAATTCAAATCTAAAACTCAATATTGAAGACCACGTTCTAATGATGAGACACTACAGAAAGTGTGGCAATTGCAAGGCACAGGCAGTATGGTGTGCATCAAGCAGCCTAACTGTAACCTGCTACTGGACCCATAAATGTATATCTGCCCAGAATATTGTTGTATCTTCAGTCATTCTTGCTAAAAACTCCTCGTTTAATCTGCATCAACCTGGTAAAGTATTTGTAATAGAATGTAGAAATGCATTCGTAAGAGCGCTCTTGCAACAGCACAGACATATATTGAATTGGGGATAGACCATGTGTAAGTACTAATGTGCTCCTTTTCTTCCTCTTGAGAAGATGGTCCCCCATCATACTGACAAATATCATCTCAATAGTCAACACGTCAACAGGCAATTGACAAGTACATTATATAACTACACTTCACCTCGATGAGACCCAGGCATTGAAGTTGCTTGTTTTGGAGTTCCTAACTTCCATGTACAAAAATTTGAAATATTTTCTTTTAGAGCGATTATCATTTACAGATTTGTTATGTCTATATAATTGAGCCTGGTTGTATGTCTCTGCACTCCTCTTGGTCGATCTGTCGGCCTTCTTTTCTACTTCCATATGCCCCACTCACCTTTGCACATTATCCCATTCTTGAATATGAACCACTGAAGCCACCCTTGTGAGTCGTAAATGTACAAAGATGACTATTCCTTCTCCTATGGTGACCTGCACCCCTGTCGTTACTTTCCTGCATCCTGTGTTTCCCATCGGTAGACTCTTGCTTTCTTCTTTTGATCTGCAAGTTGAGAGTCAATCGTGGAAGAAGATGCAAAGTACTTTCTATACCTAACCTCTCATCCTTTTTTGGATCCTTTCTCCACGTTCCTACCGAATCTGTATCTCCTACTCTGCTTCTATTATCCATTCTCTCCCCAATCCTTTTATTCCTTAGTCCATGTCCCTATTTTGATTGCTTTCTTAGTTTTTCAGCTCTCCATCTGCCTCCTCTGGTTAGTTATAACTGCACTTCAGCTTCCTTAGAATGCTTCCTCCCTGTCCTACAGTTGCCTTTTTCTTGCAGTAGATGCTTCCATCAACCAATGCTAATAGTGTACGCTCTATTGTCAGTTTGCTTATTTTGCTACCAGCATGTTCTTTTTTGTTTTAGTGGAGTCTTTGTTTTTGTGACCTGCTTCTCTTGGGCCTTCAAACAACACTAGTCCGAGGGAACATAATGATCCGCTACTCAGCTCTTTGAATTGTTATTATTTTTTGGGGGGTTTTTTAACCCACTCACTTCCTTTTTGCTTCAGGGGTTTTTTCCCCTCACACATCCTGCTGCTTTAAGACTCCTTCAGGTATGTTTTCACTTCTAATAGAAATTCTAGGACATGGGCAGTGAATAACTGCCTTCAAGCCTTCCTAGTATGCCCCGCAAAATCACATGAAAGAAATACATGGTTTTGTATTGTACTTTAAGCGTTCAATTCCATTTGTTTACTTTAAATGTCCCACTCCTCTTAAATAGAATTACCTTTTTCACTACCTTTTTATGCAAACTGTCTCTCTGTTGTGACATAGTGTACCTACTCCCCGAGTCTGCTCCATCTTAAGCGAGTCTAAGAGAGAGGCACAATTCAAGGGGAGTTTGAGTGAATGATTGATTATAACAACATTCCACACCATAATTAAGAAATGTCCTAATTTAAAAAAAAAACCATTGGCATAGCCAATAGGTCTCGCTTTTGGGACCTTATAAGTATTTAGTTATGCAGTACAATATCCTTGGTGCAACAACATTAACTGTTGCATGGTTAAAAATGTATAAGGCCCCAAAGGCGAGACCTATTGGCTATGCCAAAGTTTTTTTTTTTTTAAAGGACAAGCAGGGCTATCAGGCCCCAGCTAAAACTTAGAGGTAGAGAGAGAGGTGTGTAGAGAGAGAGGAAGAGGTGTGTGTAGAGAGAGAGAGAGAGAGAGAGAGAGAGAGGTGGGTAGAGAGAGGTGTGTAGAGAGGTGTGTAGAGAGAGGTGTGTAGAGAGAGCTGTGTTGAGAGAGAGGGAGAGGTGTGTGTAGAGAGAGAGAGAGAGGTGGGTAGAGAGAGGTGTGTAGAGAGGTGTGTAGAGAGAGGTGTGTAGAGATAGGTGGGTAGAGAGAGGTGTAGAGAGAGAGGAGTAGAGAGAGAGGAGTAGAGAGACTCGAACCTGGTTCCCCAGTTCCCCAGTCCTAGCCCCAAGGCCACATCAGGGATAGAGGGAGGAAGGCAGGCTGAAGCCATATAAAAGCTCGGCTCGGGGCCCCAACAGGACTTCGAGCTGAGCCAGAGTCACGCTTCAGTCTGGAGCAGTCAATGGCTTGCCCATATCTAAATAATTCTGTGCCGTTTTGTGTTTAGGAATTAGGACATTAATGTCCTGCATGCCTTGCACATATGTGAGTGTTCGGAACGCATATGCTCCAGACCAAGGACGTGAGCCTATCTTGAGTTGTGGTGGTATTTCGAGCCAGTGTGTTTGTGTGAGGTGGGTCCTGCACGTAATTGAATACAGACTGTTAATTGTGGTGTGCAAATGTGCATTTTCAGGACTTGTGACTGTTGCTGCTCTGTAGTATGAACCTATGGGGCTGTTAGTGCGACGCAAGTGCCTCTTATGCTCATCTTTATGCAACACGGATTCCTCTCCACACCCAGAGGCGGCGTGCTGGGAAGTTTCACTGTAGCTTGAGTTGTACTGGCATGAAGAGTGCGCGTGGAGCTCTGGTGTTTGTAGTTTGAGTGTGACAGCGCGAGGTCCATAGACAGGGCGAGGTTAGTAGCATGGTGATCTGTGTATTCAAGGCACCTTTGCTGTGATTCCCTCTTGTTTGAGTATAGCGATGTTGGTACCGCATAAATGTGTGTGCAGTTATGGATGTGTGTGTAAGTAGTTGGTAGGCACAGTCAATGTACAGAAATCAGGTATGGATGTGTGTGTGTAAGTAGTTTGTAGGCACAGTCAATGTACAGAAGTCAGGTATGGATTTGTGTGTGTGTGTAAGTAGTTTGTAGGGACAGCCAATGCACAGAAGTCAGCTATGTATGTGTTTGTGTAAGTAGGTTGTAGGCACAGTCAATGTACAGTAGTCAAGTATGGATGTATGTGTGTGTGTAAGTAGTTTGAAGGCACAGATTGTACAGATGTCATGTATGTGTGTGTGTGATTAGTTTGTAGGCACAGTCAATGTACAGAAGGCAGATATGGATGTTTATGTGAGTGTGTGGGTTGGTAAGTAGTTTGTAGGCACAGGGTTACAGAAGTCAGGTATGGATGTATGTGTGTCTGTGTCCGTGTGTGTGTAAGTAGTTTGTAGGCACAGGCAGTGTACAGAAGTCAGGTGTGGATGTGTTGTGCATAAGAGGTTTGCAGGTTTGCAGGCACAGTCAATGTACAGAAGTCAGGTATGGATGTGTGTGTGTGTGTGTGTGTGTGTATGTGTAAGTAGTTTGTAGGCACAATCAATGTACGGAAGTCAGGTATGGATGTGTGTGTAAGTAGTATGTAGGCACAGTCAGTGTACAGAAGTCAAGTATGGATGTGTGTGTGTGTGTAATTAGTTTGTAGGCACAGTCAGTATACAGAAGTGAGAAATGGATGTTTGTGTGTGTAAGTAGTTTGTAGGCACAATCAATGTACGGAAGTCAGGTATGGGTGTGTGTGTAAGTAGTTTGTATGCACAGTCATTGTATATGTGTGTGTGTGTGTGGGTATATATATATATATAAATATAAATATATATATATATATATATATATATATATATTCAATGAAAAAAACATTGGTTATAGAACATATATAGTTAGGAATTTGCATTTACAAAACCTTATTTTACTCGCATAAAACCATTGAAATTCCATATATAGTTAGATGCGCTAACTATATATCGCGCACCCGCAATCCACTGCTGATGATGTCACATATTACATCATTCATGACATGGTCAGTGACATCACTGATGACATCACTGATGACATCTCAAATGACATCACTGATGACATCACTGATGACAACATCCAGTGACTGTATGTTTCTGTAAAGTTAAAATATGTCTTACATTTTGAAGAATGAGTGGATGTATAAGTGTCTGGATGAATGATTTAGTAGGTGCATGACTGACTGTATGAGTGAGTGATTAAATGTGTCTCACTAAGTGCATGGGTTAGTGACTGGGTTTTAATTTGTGCATCATTATATCTGTTGTTCTACAAACTGCTGCATATGTTGATCAGTAGCTATATGAGTAACTGTATGGGTTATTCATTGGTTGCCCAAGTATTTGTATGGGAGAGTGAGTGTGTGTGGGGGGTGGCTGGGAGGTGTGTGACTCTGTGCATAGATGTGTCAGCAGTTGATTCACTAGATGTATGGGTTCAAAAGTGCATGTGGAAACAGCTGTATGGGCGGTTGACTGTCTGCATGAGTGTATTGGTGAGTGATTGGATTTCTCAGTGCTACATGTCAAAGTAAGTACATATGTAAAACACAGTACATGTAAGAGTTGACATATATAAATAACTGTGCATAAGAGCCACTTAATGTGAGAGTGGCTGTATGGATCATTGTGATCTTGTATCAGGGATTGTATAAGAGAGTAAATATGTGTTAGTATATGTTTGATTAAGTAAGGTGTGTATAACTGTATAGTTGAGGAAATGGAGGTGTGATTGATTCTTTGCATGACTGACTAGGTGTGTGAGTAACTCCATGGATGAGTGACAGTCTGTGAGTGTCTGTTTACACTGATTGTATCTAAGGTTATATTAGAGTCTGAAGAGGTTCATTGTATTATCACATGAATGATATCATCAGTGATGTGATCAGTAATGTCAAATGAGATGTCATCAGTGATGTCATCAGTGATGTCATTTGAGATGTCATCAGTGATGTCATCAGTGATGTCACTGACCATGTCATGAATGATGTAATATGTGACATCATCAGCAGTGGATTGCGGGTGCGCGATATATAGTTAGCGCATCTAACTATATATGGAATTTCAATGGTTTTATGCGAGTAAAATAAGGTTTTGTAAATGCAAATTCCTAACTATATATGTTCTATAACCAATGGTTTTTTCATTGAATTTTCAAGGTTTTGTAAAT
The DNA here is from genome assembly GCF_964263255.1 of Lissotriton vulgaris. Classification (NCBI taxonomy): domain Eukaryota; kingdom Metazoa; phylum Chordata; class Amphibia; order Caudata; family Salamandridae; genus Lissotriton; species Lissotriton vulgaris. Next base: position 810,707,343 of record NC_141699.1, read on the forward strand.
GCAAATTCCTAACTATATATGGACTATAACCTATGGTTTTTTCTGTGAATTTCAATGGTTTTTTAATAGCAAATATCAAAAGCTGTCAAATGTCAAGTACGTGATAGGTAAAAACGTTTTCGTGTTTATGCACGCTGATGTGCTTTGAACGCTGCCCCCCCCCCTCCCCTCCCCTCTTTTCTCTTAGTAGTACTCTCTCTTTGCAGATAGTGAACGGTAGTTAACGCAGACCTTTACCCCTGTTGTAATCCGTCGTACCTGCTTGTCTCTCCATTTGATTGATTGTTATCCAAGCATTTCCTGTTTTAGAATTGGTTCTCTTTGGATCATTCTCTATTTACAAACAAGCACAAAGTCGCAATACTCTGTTTAGTGTTTGCAGATAGTGAAAAATCGTGTAAAAAAATAAAAGTAATCGAGCAAAATCAGTAGACCACTAATTCGATCTCTTTTTGACCTCGGTAAAATACAAACATTAGGAACAACCCTTCATGAGAAATACGAAAATAGTGAAATGAACTGAGCTCCACACCATGAGCGCTGCAAGACAGCTCGACTCCGCCACCCACCCCGCCCAAAATAACGACAAACCCTATGCAAATATTATAAATATAGACAACACACCAGCAAAGAAACAGGGTAAAACATTTTATTAAATAACTATTTACATAACTATTTTATACTTTTTATTGCCCGATCCGGCTAGCTCAATCGATCGAGCATGAAACTCATACACTGATAGCAAGCGTTGAGAGTTTGTAGAACAATGGCTTCAGATTTTCCACATACGGTGTAGTGGCGCGAACTGGGAGGGGGCGTTTGGATTCTACACCTTCCCCAAATAAGATTTTCATACGTGAATGTTCGTTCATGCTTTTTGTCCCTGAGTTGCTTCCATATCACTGCCTTACACAAATGGCATAAGTCCTGGTTGTTGAGTGCCATACTTCAGAGTTCTAAGCAGCTCTTGTAACACTGTTTAAACCTTATTTGCACCTGCTGCAGCTTCACTATTCAAAGTAAGTGGGGTCCATTTGTGGACCTGACTGCATTGGAAAACAATGTGATACGGTGCCTCCCTAAACCGCTTGACGGAGGCCCCCGAGGGGCGGTGAGATGGCGCGGACTGAGAGGGGGCGCTTGGCTCCTGCCCCCTCCCCAAGTCGTGTTGCCCTGGTGTGGCCTGAGATCGCCCCCGACATGGGCGGCCGGCTCCCGGGGTCCGGCGGAATTTTTTCCCTTTTAATGACTCTTCCATTCTGGACCTTGTCCCACAATCCGTTTGACCTGAAGATACGCTGTCGTGGGGCGCCTCTTTACCGTTTTAGTTGCCATTCCGCCAGCATTTGGTACCCTGTGCCTCTCCCGCCATTCAGCTGTTTACCGCCGCTCTTGCGACTACAGCGTCTCGCTCACCATGTAGTTGAGTTGCTCCCGTTCTTAAGATTTAACCAAACTTTTTGGACTGCTGAAAGCGGTTGTATTCCGACCGCTGGTTGGTGGAGACATTTTGACTATATTCTGGACCTGCATTGTCGCGTAATGCGTCATATGACGCGACGCGTTAGCGCACCCGGAAGTGCTCCGGTGCGCAAGGCGCAGCTTCCCGGAAACGATCCAGAGCGCGCCGCGCAGCGCGTAACGTAAGCATAATAGGTCATGTGACTTGTTAATAAAACTTTTCATTGGTTCATTTTACTTTTGTTTTCCTAATGATGTAAGACTAGGTCATGTGACCTAGAAATAACACTTTTCATTGGATTAAAACATTTTTTTTCCCAAACGATGAAAGCCCCACCTTGTTTCTGGATGTTTCAGACTGAAGCTGGCGTCACCATGAGAGCACCACCATCTCGTAGCTCCGTCGTGGCCATTCCGCAAGCAATCATGGCAGCCGCTCCCCACCGGAAGCCTGCGGGAGTCGACGGCCCCCAAGACTTTTGTACAATCTTCAAGGCTGAGGGGACGCTTTCGAGAATGGAACCCAAGCCCTGGCAGACAAGCGTCCGAGTTCCAAGGTGTCCCAGGGCCATTTTACTGGACCAGGCCCAAATCCGAAGAGCCGGCCGCCATTTTAAGAGTCCTGTGGAAGCCGCCTATCGCTGCACCGCAAGAGTGGGAGCAACTCAACTACATGGTGAGCGAGACGCTTTAGCCGTAAGAGCGGGCGCTAAACAGCTGAATGGCGGAAAAGGCACAGTGTACCAAAAGCGGGCGGAATGGCGACTGAAACGATAAAGGGGCGCCCCACTACAGCAGACAAGCCTCCGCCATGTGCTTCAAAACTGCATATGTATCTCGTGATATCAAGGTTGGGCAACCAGTACACAACAAGCAGTTACGAGTCCCATTTACACCGGCACCATTTTGGGCGCGGCCGGGCAGGTCCACGATCTAGTCAAACATAACAAATGAGGCTGACGTCTCTGAAGCAGTTGACGAACAGCAGGACATAGCAAATAAACATGAAGTCTCTAAAGCTGTTAACTCACTGCAGGACAAAACAAGTAAACCTGAAACCTCTGGAATAATTGTCGCTCAAAAGAACAACACACAAAACTCTGTAGAGCCTGAAGAAAAAAAAACAGAAGGGCACTGTAGTTTCAGACACACTTAACACTAATGACTAAACAAAGATATTGTCTGTTTATGAAACAGTTATCATGTTCACAGAATTGACAAAGAAGTGTGCAGACACCAATGCTATTAAGAAACACAAGGAAATCCTAACGCATCAACATTCTCGGAAGAGGTTGACACAGATAACATCTTAAGGAACAAAGAAAGACCTGTTCACTCTTGACACCCCAGGTGCTGTGTATGTTGCACTATAGTGCTGCATCGACAAAACGGACAACCCTATTGATGTGCATTTTTCATTATTGATTATTGTAAAGAAATGGCGACTCCCCCCTTTAGCAGATTAGCTAAATGTTTGCGTAATTTAGGCATAAAAGTTATATTATTGTTGTTGTTGTTGTTATCGTTATAGTTCTGGTTAATTTCAAAAAATGGTTAAATATATTTACAGTTTTTGTTGCGTTCGTTATATTTAAAAGTTAATAAAGTTATATTATTGTTGTTGTTATCGTTATAGTAATAGTTTTCTTTGTAGATGTTTTTCCATCACCCACCCAGGATATCACCACTGTTCCCCATGTCATAAAACCTTAGGATGTTCAATAACTGAAACAGCTAATATAGCCTTATAGCCTGCCGTAGAGGGCTATACCAGCTATTAAAGGCCCTCTCCAGCGTTAAAGGCCCCGAGCCGAAGGCGAGGGCCTTTAACAAGGGCTATAAGGGCTATAAGGCTATTAGAACATTCTGTCACTAGAGGACAGAATGTTCTAACAAAAAAAACAAAGCCTTTTGGGAGCGTGAGGAGATTGGAATCCCCCCAGGTTCCCTGAAGCCTTTGTTCACAGCCAGAGCTGTGAACAAAGAAACATTGGAATGTTGGAGCTCCAGGCTTATACCAGCTATTATAAGCCCAGAGCACTCCATTGTTTTCAATGGAGCTCCCAACATTCCAATGTTCTAATATGGGTTTACTTACAGGGGACATCTTTTGTTCTGTTTTATAAAGTAAAACTATTGTGAACGCAAGTATTATACATAGTAAGTGTTTAATATAGCATTTGTCAGTCATTGGTTAAGCAGGTAGGACCTGTTCACTCTTGACACCCCAGGTGCTGTGTATGTTGCACTATAGTGCTGCATCGAGAAAACGGACAACCCTATTGATGTTGATTTTTCATTATTGATTATTGTAAAGAAATGGCGACTCCCCCCTTTAGCAGATTAGCTAAATATTTGCGTAATTTAGGAATAAAAGTTATATTATTGTTGTTGTTGTTCTTATCGTTATAGTTCTGGTTAATTTCAAATTTTTTTTAAATATATTTACAGTTTTTGTTGCGTTCCTTATATTTAAAAGTTAATAAAGTTTTAAAATCCAACTTTGTTGGAGTGCTATATATTTTTAAAAAATCGGGTGAATGGGGCCTTGAATCGGGTTATTGTCATGTGTGGGCTTTGCAAGTGTACTGCTACAGGATCGGACATTTCAAACTCAAATGCACGTTCTTTTTCTTACCTTTCCGAAGCATGGAGCGCAATAGCAGGCAGAGAAAGGGTGATGCACCTGTTCAACACTGCCTGGCCTGGCAAGTTGCTGGCAGTGCCCCCCCGCCCGCTCCTGAAAGAGGGCACACACACACCGCCGCCCCGAGTACTTCACAAATCTTTAAAAGAGCATGCGCTTGTTCATGAGGCTTAAATGGTTTATCACCCCTTCTAGAACCCCTGCATCGACCCTCTGACGTTTCCTGGAAGAATTACCACGTAACACAATACCAAGCCTTGTCAACTGAAACTCCCGAGGAATCGTGGGGCATATTATCAAGGGGGTTTATCTCCGCTTTTTTGGCTTTAAAAGCCAAAAAAAAAGAGATAAAATGATCTCCCTATTACCAAGCTGTCGCTACCACCAGTTAGTGACAGCTAAAAGGAGATAGCGACCATCTTGGGCCCCGCTTTGCATGTCAGTGATATTTATCACTAATGACATGCAAAGTGGGCGTGCCAAGATTTTAGCGACTGGAAACAGTCCCTAACCATCGCTATCTCCTATTACCAACTTTTGGAGATATTCGCGCTAAGCGCGAATATCTCCAAAAGCTAACACCTGACCTGAGCAGTTCTTAGCCATGTTATCCAATGGGAGGTGGATAACATGGCTAAGAGCATTTGCTCGATAATACATGAATATCGCTGACTTTTCAGCGATATTCATGCATTGCGGCCGTTTTTTATCGCATTTGCGATAAACCTTGCTAATAGCAAGGTTTATGTGCGATAAAATTCGCCGATGTGCGGCGATAATTTTTGTCTCTAAACAAGTTAGAGACAAAAATTATCGCTAGTTGTTGGTAATATGCCCCCGGATTTTTCCTTGCAGGAATCGGGAGGCGAAAGACTAGCACTGAAATCAGTAGTCTCACGCCTGAATCGGGAGGGTTGGCATGTCTGCATTCTCTACAGCTGGGGCCATAAACTACATCCGCAGGGCTAGGTGATAGCCTGGGTCCGGCCTGGACAATCGGACACAGAGGAAGAGGAGTGTCAGAGGGTGCGGTAGTGAATAGGGTGAAAGGGAGGTGTCGGGCGGGCACAGGGTGTGATTCTCAGAGAAGAGCAGCGCAGATGGGGGGAAGTATATGGCCCATGCATGAGAGAGAGAGCGGGGGTGACCAGTGCGTGGGGGAGATGCTTGCGAGGGTGCGGAGCCGTGCTGAGAATCGACGGCGTGCAGAGAGTGGGCCTGGTCAAGGCATCTAAAATGGCTGCCGTGCACGACAAAATTGTGGCATTGGACAAAAAAGGCAAGATAGCGCAGACAATGTTTATCAATAAAGATTCATTTATAACAAAATATTTTATCGCAGTGACAAATTGGCGGTCAACACTTCCTGATTTCCATCGAATCGAACGTTAACAGACGTCACGCAGCAAAAAAAAAAAAAAAGCTCACGCACAGCCGCTGGAAGACATGTATCAACATATTCGGAAAACATAAGGGGTCAGGATACGTCTCCCGCACCCCCTTATACCTAGTAATTTAATTAAAACGAAACACAAAATGGCGAATTCCCGTTTCGCTACCAGTTTGCGGCCCAGTTCGCGGCTCGGGAAGCGCTTCTACCGTGAAAAATATATATTTTTTTATTTTCCCCACGAGACCCTTTAATAACCCCAACATCATTCCTAGGGGGTCAAGAGAGGTATACCTTGCCCCCTTTCATTAAATTCCCCCTTCGTTTTTCACCTCTTCTTCTCTCTCGATCCTACCGAGAGATAAGATGGCGGCCGCTCCGGACTGTTTAGAATGTTGACAGACACCGGAGGGCCAATCAGCTTCGCATCGCAAAGTTCCGATACGCGAAAAGTTCGCTAACCGGATAGCTGCCCGGAGCGCTGTTACAGATATATATCTTGATTTAAACGTTAATTTCTCAAAATCCACTGAAGCACATATATTGAGACCTAGCAAAGGCACATCGGGCTAACAGTCCCTACAATTTTGCCAAGTTTCATGGAAATCCATTCAGCCGTTCGAGCTAAAAGTGAGGCCAACCGCCCTATGAAAATTAACATGGGAAAAACGCATTTTGGGACACCCCTTTTTTCTCGGCCCCCCCTTGACAAAACCCCCCCAAATTTTCAAGGGCTGCTCAGAAACAAAATGTGCCATTTTCCTAAAAATTTCAGCCGATTCCGTCCACAAACGCCAAAGTTATTAGACATAGAATTTTCAAAAATCCAATAGGGAAAAAATCCTAACTATATATACCTACTGGCGACCGCCAGTAGGTAATATATATATATATATATATATATATATATATATATATATATATATATATATATATATATATATATATATATATATATATATATATATATATATATATATATATATATATATATATATATATCACCTACTGGCGGTCGCCAGTAGGTATATATAGTTAGGATTTTTTCTCTATGGGATTTTTGAAAATTCTATGTCTAATAACTTTGGCGTTTGTGGACGGAATTGGCTGAAATTTTCAGGAAAATGGAACATTTTGTTTCTGAGCAGCCCCTGACAATTTGGGGGGGTTTCATCAAGGGGGGGCCGAGAAAAAAGGGGGGTCCCAAAACGCGTTTTTCCCATGTTAATTTCCATAGGGCGGTTGGCCTCACTTTTAGCTCGAACGGCTGAATGGATTTGCACGAAACTTGGCAAAATTGTAGGGACTGTTAGCCCGATGTGCCTTTGCTAGGTCTCAATATATGTGCTCCAGTGGATTTTGAGTAATTTAGGTTCAAAAAAAGATATATATCTGGGCGGAGCCTAACCACACATCTGATCTGATTGGCTGTCAGCACTTCATCCAAGAAGTGTTGGCAGCCATCTTGGGACCAATATACATGATAGCACCTCATTAAAAAGCATTGTAGTTAATAGAGGGTTTTAGGACTTTAGTTACATTATAAATCATTTGTTGATGGTACCATACTCGTTTTAGGAATTGTGGTGGGTTCTAAGGTGATTTTACCATGTGAAAAAACCTTCTGCTGTGATATCATGAATATTGTTTGAAAGAAAACTAATATCTCATGATTTTCCCACAGTGGTTTGGAAGGGGATCTATAAGCTAAACTGAAAGCATATTTTCTGTAAATTCACATTATCTTTCTCAGTCATGTGAAAATGAAGTCTGACATTCTCAGTAAAACATGTACATCCAACAAGGACAGAGACTGTCAGTTGATTCCTTTGTGTTCTACTGCAGCCTCCTAGAGTGTTCTAAAGAACAACTAGAGCGCTAACAGTCCTACTTATTACAAAGGTATGGCACACCTGAAGCCATCTTGATTGGAATAAAGTGGTAACTCTTAAAACATTTAATTTAAAAAGAAACAACATGAGGGGGTATATTTTGCCATAGAAAGTATGATTAGTGCTGCAGAATGAAAAATTAGGGCACATTTTGAGTGACTTCTCAAATCCTTTTCTATTTCATTAAAACATTCTGACATGCAGTCTCCCAAAATGGCCACCAGAGACAAAAGAGCCCAAATGTAGCCCAAATATCACCCAGATGTAGCCCAAGTATAGCCCAATGACAGAATGTCCCAGAGTGTTCTAAAGAGCAACTAGAGCGCTAACAGTCCTACTTATTACAAAGGTATGGCACACCTGAAGCCATCTTGATTGGAATAAAGTGGTAACTCTTAAAACATTTAATTTAAAAAGAAACAACATGAGGGGGTATATTTTGCCATAGAAAGTATGATTAGTGCTGCAGAATGAAAAATTAGGGCACATTTTGAGTGACTTCTCAAATCCTTTTCTATTTCATTAAAACATTCTGACATGCAGTCTCCCAAAATGGCCACCAGAGACAAAAGAGCCCAAATGTAGCCCAAATATCACCCAGATGTAGCCCAAGTATAGCCCAATGACAGAATGTCCCAGAGTGTTCTAAAGAACAACTAGAGCGCTAACAGTCCTACCTATTACAAAGGTATAGCACACCTGGAGCCATCGTGATGGGAATAAAGTGGTAACTCTTAAAACATTTAATTTAAAAAGGAACAAAATGAGGGGGTATATTATGCAATAGAAGGTATTATTAGTGCTGCAGAAAGAAAAATTAGGGCACATTTTGAGTGACTTTTCAAATCCTCTTCTATTTCATTAAAAAATTCTGACATGCAGTCTCCCAAAATGGCCACCAGAGACAAAAGAGCCCAAATGTAGCCCAAATATCACCCAGATGTAGCCCAAGTATTGCCCAATGACAGAATGTCCCAGAGTGTTCTAAAGAACAACTAGAGCGCTAACAGTCCTACTTATTACAAAGGTATGGCACACCTGAAGCCATCTTGATTGGAATGAAGTGGTAACTCTTAAAACATTTAATTTAAAAAGGAACAAAATGAGGGGGTATATTTTGCCATATGAATTATGATTAGTGCTGCAGAAAGAAAAAATAGGGCACATTTTGAGTGACTTCTCAAACCCTCTTCAATTTCATTAAAAAATTCTGACATACAGTCTCCCAAGATGGCCACCAGAGACAAAAGAGCCTAAATGTAGCCCAAATATCACCCAGATGTACCCCAAGTATAGCCCAATGACAGAATGTCCCAGAGTGTTCTAAAGAACAACTAGAGCGCTAACAGTCTTACTTATGACAAAAGTATGGCACACCAGAAGCCATCTTGATTGGAATGAAGTGGTAAGTCTGAAAACACTCAATTTAAAAAGGAACAACATGAGGGGGTTAATTTTGCCATAGAAAGTATGATTAGTGCTTCAGAAAGAAAAATTAGGGATCATTTTGAGTGACTTCTCAAATCCTCTTCTATTTCATTAAAAAAATTCTGACATGCAGACTGAAACATGCACTTTGAATACCAGCAGCAGACGTCCCTGGTGAGCAGTAGCTTTACTACAGTGATCTAATGTGCAACTAGAGTGCTAACATTCAGAATTTATGGCAATTGTGTGACACATCTGAATGCCTTCTTGATGGAACCAAAGTAAACAAGCATTGAAAATGCAATAGATCTCGCCCTCGTTTAAGTTAAAGCCATTCTGTTTGTAATGAGGTGGCTTTTTAGCTTTGCTTTTATTAGTGTTTTTTCAACTTTCATGTAAATAACATGCATCTGTATGCATATAAGTATATGTATGCATGCATTTATGTTTGTATTTATATAGATATACAGATGATATATGTTTATATATGTATGTATATATATATATTCACTGAAAAAACCATAGGCTATAGACCATATATAGTTAGGAATTAGCATTTACAAAACCTTGAAAATTCACTGAAAAAACCATAGGTTATAGACCATATATAGTTAGGAATTAGCATTTACAAAACCTTGAAAATTCACTGAAAAAACCATAGGTTATAGACCATATATAGTTAGGAATTCGCATTTACAAAACCTTATTTTACTCACACAAAACCATTGAAATTCCATATATAGTTAGTTGCACTAACTATATATCGCGCACCCGCAATCCACTGCTGATGATGTCACATATTACATCATTCATGACATGGTCAGTGACATCACTGATGACATCACTGATGACATCTCAAATGACATCACTGATGACATCACTGATGACAACATCCAGTGACTGTATGTTTCTGTAAAGTTAAAATATGTCTTACATATTGAAGAATGAGTGGATGTATAAGTGTCTGGATGAAGGATTTAGTAGGTGCATGATTGACTGTATGAGTGAGTGATTAAATGTGTCTCACTGAGTGCATGGGTTAGTGACTAAACTGTCTTAATTTGTGCATCATTATGTCTGTTGTTCTGTAAACTGTTGCATGTGTTGATAAGTAGCTATATGAGTAACTATATGGGTTATTGATTGGTTGCCCAAGTATTTGTATGGGAGACTGAGTGTGTGTGTGGGTGGCTGGGAGGTGTATGACTCTGTGCATAGATGTGTGAGCAGTTGATTCACTAGATGTATGGTTTCAAAAGTGCATGTGGAAACAGCTGTATGGGCGGTTGACTGTGTGCATGAGTGTATTGGTGAGTGAATGGATATCTCAGTGCTACATGTCAAAGTAAGTACATATGTAAAACACAGTACATGTGAGAGTTGACATATATAAATAACTGTGCATAAGAGCCAGTGAATGTGTGAGTGGCTGTATGGATCATTGTGAACTTGTATCAGGGATTGTATAAGAGAGTAAATATGTGTTAGTATATGTTTGAATAAGTAAAGTTTGTATAACTGTATAGTTGAGGAAATTGAGGTGTGATTGATTCTTTGCATGACTGACTAGGTGTGTGAGTAACTCCATGGATGAGTGACAGTCTGTGAGTGTCTGTTTACACTGATTGTATCTAAGGTTATATTAGAGTCTGAAGAGGTTCATCGTATTATCACATGAATGATATCATCAGTGATGTGATCAGTAATGTCAAATGAGATGTCATCAGTGATGTCATTTGAGATGTCATCAGTGATGTCATTTGAGATGTCATCAGTGATGTCATCAGTGATGTCACTGACCATGTCATGAATGATGTAATATGTGACATCATCAGCAGTGGATTGCGGGTGCGCGATATATAGTTAGTGCAACTAACTATATATGGAATTTCAATGGTTTTGTGTGAGTAAAATAAGGTTTTGTAAATGCGAATTCCTAACTATATATGGTCTATAACCTATGGTTTTTTCAGTGAATATATATATATATATATTACCTACTGGCGATAGCCAGTAGGTATATATAGTTAGGATTTTTTCTCTATGGAACTTTTGAAAATTCTATGTCTAATAACTTTGGCGTTTGTGGACGGAATCGGCTGAAATTTTCAGGAAAATGGCACATTTTGTTTCTGAGCAGCCCCTGAAAATTTGGGGGGGGTCGTCAAGGGGGGGCCGAGAAAAAAGGGGGGTCCCAAAACGCGTTTTTCCCATGTTAATTTCCATAGGGCGGTTGGCCTCACTTTTAGCCCGAACGGCTGAATGGATTTCCACCAAACTTGGCAAAATTGTAGGGACTGTTAGCCCGATGTGCCTTTGCTGGGTCTCAATATATGTGCTCCAGTGGTTTTTGAGAAATTAACGTTTAAAACAAGATATATATCTGTAACAGCGCTCCGGGCAGCGCTCCGGTTCGCGTACTTTTCGCGTACTTTTCGCGTACTTTTCGCGTAACGGAACTTTGCGATGCGAAGCTGATTGGCTCTCCGGTGTCTGTCAACATTCTAAACAGTCCGGAGCGGCCGCCATCTTGTCTCTCGGTAGGATCGAGAGACAAGAGGAGGCCAAAACAAAGGGGGAAATGAAGGAAAGGGGGCAAGGTAGACCCCTTCTGACCCCCTAGGATTGATGAGGGGGATATTATAGAGCCACGCGGGGCCCAAAAAAAAAAAAGAAAAAATCCGATTTTTTCGCCGTAGAGGCGCGCCCCGGTACGCGAACCGGGCAGCTAACCGGGCAGCTAACCGGGCAGCTAACCGGGAAGCTAACCGGCAGTGTAACGGGAGTCTGAGGAGTAGCTGATTGGCTGTCAACATTGTAAACAGTCCGGAGCGGCCGCCATCTTGTCTCTATATAGTTAGGATTTTTTCTCTATGGAACTTTTGAAAATTCTATGTCTAATAACTTTGGCGTTTGTGGACGGAATTGGCTGAAATTTTCAGGAAAATGGCACATTTTGTTTCTGAGCAGCCCCTGAAAATTTGGGGGGGGGTCGTCAAGGGGGGGCCGAGAAAAAAGGGGGGTCCCAAAACGCGTTTTTAACATTGAGTTTTCCATAGGGCGGTTGGCCTCACTTTTAGCTCGAACGGCTGAATGGATTTGCACGAAACTTGGCAAAATTGTAGGGACTGTTAGCCCGATGTGCCTTTGCTAGGTCTCAATATATGTGCTTCAGTGGATTTTGAGAAATTAACGTTTAAAATAAGATATATATCTGTAACAGCGCTCCGGGCAGCGCTCCGGTTCGCGTACTTTTCGCGTAACGGAACTTTGCGATACGAAGCTGATTGGCTCTCCGATATCTGTAAACATTCTAAACAGTCCGGAGCGGCCGCCATCTTGTCTCTCGGTAGGATCGAGAGACAAGAGGATGCCAAAACAAAGGGGGAAATGAAGGAAAGGGGGCAAGGTAGACCCCTTCTGACCCCCTAGGATTGATGAGGGGGATATTATAGAGCCACGCGGGGCCAAAAAAAAAAAATCGGATTTTTTCGCCGTAGAGACCCGTCTTGGTACGCGAACCGGGCAGCTAACCGGGCAGCTAACCGGGAAGCTAACCGGCAGTGTAACGGGAGTCTGAGGAGAAGCTGATTGGCTGTTATCATTGTAAACAGTCTGGAGCGGCCGCCATCTTGTCTCTCTGTGGGATCGAGAGACAAGAGGTGGAAAAAAAAAAGGTGTAAATGAATGAAAGGGGTAAGGCAGACCCCTCCTGAACCCCTAGGATTGATGAGGGGGCTATTAAAGTTCCCTGCGGGGCAAAAGAAAAAAAAATTGCGATTTTTCGTGGTAAAGGTGCTTCCTGGTACGTTAACTGGGCAGCTAACCGGCAGCGTAACGGGAGTCCGACATATTGTGTTTTTTGAACGTTTGTGATATGTGCACGTGTGGATTTTGTCTAATTAAGGTTAAAAAAATATATATATATCTTTAAGCGTGTTCTGGCGCGCTTACGTTTTGGGTTTGGTTTGCGCTGCAGAGACGATACGTCACTGTTATGCGATGCATCATGAGGCGTCTCACGGGCTACGTGATACGTCACTTAATAAAGAATATATTTTACAGCTATAGATATTAGCTTTTAAAAAACCAATGAAATTCACAGAAAAAACCATAGGTTATAGACCATATATAGTTAGGAATTTGCATTTACAAAACCTTGAAAATTCTCTGAAAAAACCATAGGTTATAGACCATATATAGTTAGGGATTAGCATTTAAAAATCCTTATTTTATTTGCACAAAACCATTGAAATTCCATATATAGTTAGTTGCACTAACTATATATCGCGGACCCGCAATCCACTGCTAATGATGTCACATATTACATCATTCATGACATGGTCAGTGACATCACTGATAACATCACTGATGACATCTCAAATGACATCACTGATGACATCACTGATGACATCTCAAATGACATCACTGATGACATCACTGACATCTCATTTGACATTACTGATTACATCACTGATGATATCATTTATGTGATAATACATCTTTAGACTCTAATATAACCTTAGATACACTCAGTGTAAACAGGCACTCACAGACTGTCACACATCCATGGAGTTACTCACACACCTAGTCAGTCATGCAAAGAATCAATCACATCTCCATTTCCTCAACTATACAGTTATACACACCTTACTTATTCAAATATATACTAACACATATTTACTCTCTTATACAATCCTTGATACAAGTTCACAATGATTCATACAGCCACTCTCACATTCACTGGCTCTTATGTTCAGTTATTTATATATGTCAACTCTCACATGGAGTGTGTTTTACATATGTACTTACTTTGACATGTAGCACTGAGATATCCATTCACTCACCAATATACTCATGCACACAGTCAACTGTCCATACAGCTGTTTCTACATGCACTTTTGAACCCATACACCTAGGGAATCAACTGCTCACACATCTATGCACAGATTTATACACCTCCCAGCCACCCACACACATACTCAGTCTCCCATACAAATACTTGGGCAACCATTCAATAACCCATATAGTTTCTGATATAGCTACTGATTTAAACATGCAGCAGTTTACAGAACAACATAAATAAGAATTGCCAAATTAAGACACTTTAATCACTAACCCATGCACTCAGTGAGACACATTTAATCATTCTCTCATACAGTCAGTCATGCACCTACTAAATCCTTCATCCAGACACTTATACATCCACTCATTCTTCAATATGTAAGACATATTTTAACTTTACAGAAACATACAGTCACTGGGTGTTGTCATCAGTGATGTCATCAGTGATGTCATTTGAGATGTCATCAGTGATGTTATCAGTGATGTCACTGACCATGTCATGAATGATGTAATATGTGACATCATTAGCAGTGGATTGCGGGTCCGCGATATATAGTTAGTGCAACTAACTATATATGGAATTTCAATGGTTTTGTGCAAATAAAATAAGGTTTTTTAAATGCTAATCCCTAACTATATATGGTCTATAACCTATGGTTTTTTCAGTGAATTTTCAAGGTTTTGTAAATGCAAATTCCTAACTATATATGGTCTATAACCTATGGTTTTTTCTGTGAATATATATATATATATATATATATATATATATATAAATTCACTGAAAAAACCATAGGTTTCACACCAGTTATAGTTAGCTGGAAATTTTACTGATATAAAACCATTGAAATTCCCACGTTATAGTTAGTCGGACTCACTATAACTTGCGCGTGCAATGCACTGCTGATGACATCACATATTACATCACTCATGACATGGTGAGTGACATCACTCATGACATCACTGATGACACCATCCAGTGAATATGTGTCTTTCTGAAAAATAAATATTAGTGAGTTATGTTTAAATATTTAAATACATATATTAGTGTTTCACTTTGTGTATAAGTGGCTACATGTGTTGATAAGTAGCTACATGCGTATGTATATGGGTTATTTGATATTTTTATTAGTATCAGTTTGAGTGTCTATATGGTTTGGTGGGGGTATTACTTAGCACATAGATGCATGAGTGACTGACTCTTTGTTTGTATGTGTTTTGAAGACAGCATATGTACAGGACTGTATGGGTGGATGAGTGTCTATATGTGTTTGTTAGTGAGTGAATGACTGTCTCACTAGTGTCTTTATCAGTAACTACATATGTTTTAATCTAGTATATATGAATATTGATGTATATAAGTGAGTATATGTGAGAGTAAGAGATTGTAAGAGTTCCTGTTTAAATAAGTATGTGTTTCTATAAGTGATTGTTTAAGAGAATAAATATGTGTAATTTTCAATAGAAGTAAGGTGGAAGTGTGTGTATAACTCTATATTCAAATAAATGGTTGTTCAATAGTTTATTTGCACGTGTGAATATGTGTGTGAGTAACTTTTGGATGAATGTCGGTGTGTAACAGGATGTATAGGTGTATCTCTTCATATGATGAGTGAGTATATGTATGAGTGACTATATAGAACTGTTGGTGAATGAGTGGATGTGTATATAGATAGTGGAAGTACAGAATTGCTTGTTGTAACTGATATAGGTATGTCCATTTTTAAAAAATTTCAGTTTCTATTTTTGAATATGTGTCTCAAGGGTTACTTTACACTGAGAGGAGGTCTGTCACTGTGTCACAAGGATGGTGTCATCAGTGATGTCATGAGTGATGTCACTCACCATGTCATGAGTGATGTAATATGTGATGTCATCAGCAGTGCATTGCACGCGCAAGTTATAGTGAGTCCGACTAACTATAACGTGGGAATTTCAATGGTTTTATATCAGTAAAATTTCCAGCTAACTATAACTGGTGTGAAACCTATGGTTTTTTCAGTGAATTTAATAGGTTTTTTAAATGCTAATTCCTAACTATAACCGGTGTGAAACCTATGGTTTTTTCAGTGAATTTCATAGGTTTTTTAAATGCTAATTCCTAACTATAACTGGTGTGAAACCTATGGTTTTTTTCAGTGAATTTCATAGGTTTTGTTAATGCTAATTCCTAACTATAAGTTTCACTTTATAAATAAGACTGTTAGCACTCTAGTTGTTCTTTTTAACACTCTGGTACATTCTGTCATTGGGCGACAGTTGGGCTACATCTAGTTGAAATTTGGGCTACATTTACAATTTTTGGTCTCTGGTGGCCATCTTTGGGCTACATTGGGCTACTTTGGGCTACATTTGGGCTACATTTTGGCTCTAACATATATTAAGCCCAATGTAGCACAATACATATTTTTATAAAGTTAATTTTTTTACAAACCACTTCAGAATAGGGCTACCTGTCCCTACAATTATCCCATTTTTTTTTTTTTAATTTTTGGGGGGAGCGCTCCCGGAGCGCGCCCCGGAGTGCGCCCCGAAAAGCGTATTTCTGAAAAGCGCCCCCTTGCGCGCTCCGGGGAGCGTCCCGTGAGCGCCAATATCGCAAACGAAAACATGATCGTGACGTATCGCGTAGCCGCGACCGCGTGATACGCACGGCGTAAGCGCACCCGGAAGTACTCGAGCGAATACGATCGCACAACGTAAACTTCCGACGCGCTTACGCTGCGCGCCCCCGGGCGCGCCCCGGGCGCGTAGCGTAAGCGCGTCGGGTCATGTGAGCAGAAAATAACACTTTTCATTGGTTCATAACAGTTTTAGTTTCATAATGATGAAGCCCCTGGTCTTGTGACCTGAAAATAACACTTCTCATTGGTTCAGGACAGTTTTTTTTTCTAAATGATGAAAGACCCCACCTTTTTTCCTTATTCTGACTTTGTCCTTTGACTGAGGAAGACCTGTTTGTTGCTCTCTCTACTTTTTTGCTCCAAATAATGGCTTCAGTAGTAGCATCAGCTGGTGCATCTGCCCCACCACCACCACCACAACCACCAAGAGGACCAGCTCCAAATTATATTGGTGGTCAAGAACAGGAGGAGGAGGAAGAGGAAGAGGAGGAGGGGAGAAGAAGATGGCTGCCAGAAGAAAATACACCTTACAAACCCAAACCACACATTGTATGGCAGTTTTTTTCAATCCCAGAGGGGAAAAAAAAGGTGAATGCGCCCAAGGTGACTTGCCTCATCTGCAATGATGAACTTTCACGGGGCAACCCAAACAAAAAATATTCTTTTGGTAACTATACCATGATTCGGCACATGACCAGAAAGCACCCAAACAACTACTCTCGTGCAGAGTTCAGGGAACTGGCCAGTAACCTCCCCCAGTCATCAAGGACCCCCTCCCAAAGAAACCAACCCACCTCATCAGAACCAGAAACATCCGAGGTGATGCCTTGCATTCAGCCGAGATTTGCTGATTTTAAAATCACTTGTTCTGCATGTGGCAAGCTTATCGCCTATGGCGAAAAAAGCGTTAAGCTCATCGTCCTTGCAGGTGATAATCACAAGTGCCCCAAAAAGAAGTAATTTTTTGTTTTTTTTGTTTTTTTGCTCCAGTTGAGCCAGTTTCAATTCCCTTTTTTTGTTTCTCCCCCTAAAAAAATACAAAAAAAATATAAAACAACAAAAAGAAGAAAAAAAAAAGTTCTTTTTAGAACTACCTCCAATTTCTAAATCAAAACTTCATTTTTTAAAAACTCTGTCATCTTTTTCCCTCATTTTACGCTCCCCGGTGCGCTACCTGGTGCGCGTACCGGGCGCTTCCCC
Source organism: Lissotriton vulgaris (assembly GCF_964263255.1). Taxonomy (NCBI): domain Eukaryota; kingdom Metazoa; phylum Chordata; class Amphibia; order Caudata; family Salamandridae; genus Lissotriton; species Lissotriton vulgaris. The sequence continues at coordinate 810,724,827 of NC_141699.1, forward strand.
CGCGCAAAACGAAAAAAAAAAAAATATTTTAAATGCCCCGCGGGGCCCTTTTATAGCCCCCACATCAAACCTAGGGGGTCAGGGGGGGTCTACCCTACCCCCTTATGGTCAATTCCCCCCTTTGTTTTTGCCACCTCTTATGACTAGATTTTACCGATAGACAAGATGGCGGCCGCTCCGGACTGTTTAGAATGTTTACAGACAACTGAGAGCCAATCAGCTTTCTGCGCGCAAGTCGCGTGTCGCGCCTGGAGCGCTCTCTGGTGCGCGTACCGGAGCGCGGCTACAGATATATATATTTTTTTGAACGTTAATTTCTCAAAATCCACTGAAGCACATATCTTGAGACATAGCAAAGGCACATCGGGCTACCAGTCCCTACAATTTTGCCAAGTTTGGTGGAAATCCATTCAGCCGTTCGGGCTAAAAGTGAAATCGACCGCCCTATGGAAATTAACATGGGGAAAACGCGTTTTGGGGCCCCCCTTTTATCTCGCCCCCCGCTTGACGTATCCCCCCCAAACTTTCAGGGAAGGACCGGAACACCGCGAGGCCATTTTCAGGAAATTTTCAGGCAGATTCGTCAACCGGCGCCAAAGTTATTCCAAATAGAATTTTGAGATTTAACATTGAAAAAAATCCTAACTATAACTACCTACTGGCGACCGCCAGTAGGTAATATATATATATATATATATGTATGTATATATACCCACACACACACACACACACACCAGACACACACACACACACATACAATGACTGTGCCTACAAACTACTTACACACACACCCATACCTGACTTCCGTACATTGATTGTGCCTACAAACTACTTACACACACAAACATCCATTTCTGACTTCTGTATACTGACTGTGCCTACAAACTAATTACACACACATCCATACTTGACTTCTGTACACTGACTGTGCCTACATACTACTTACACACACATCCATACCTGACTTCCGTACATTGATTGTGCCTACAAACTACTTACACATACACACAGCCAATGCACCGAAGTCAGCTATGTATGTGTTTGTGTAAGTAGGTTGTAGGCACAGTCAATGTACAGTAGTCAAGTATGGATGTATGTGTGTGTGTAAGTAGTTTGGAGGCACAGATTGTACAGATGTCATGTATGTGTGTTTGTGATTAGTTTGTAGGCACAGTCAATGTACAGAAGGCAGATATGGATGTTTATGTGAGTGTGTGGGTTGGTAAGTAGTTTGTAGGCACAGGGTTACAGAAGTCAGGTATGGATGTATGTGTGTCTGTGTCCGTGTGTGTGTAAGTAGTTTGTAGGCACAGGCAGTGTACAGAAGTCAGGTGTGGATGTGTTGTGCATAAGAGGTTTGCAGGTTTGCAGGCACAGTCAATGTACAGAAGTCAGGTATGGATGTGTTGTGTATAAGAAGTTTGTAGACACAGCCAATGTACAGAAGTCAGGTATGGATGTGTGTGTGTGTGTGTATGTGTAAGTAGTTTGTAGGCACAATCAATGTACGGAAGTCAGGTATGGATGTGTGTGTAAGTAGTATGTAGGCACAGTCAGTGTACAGAATTCAAGTATGGATGTGTGTGTGTGTGTAATTAGTTTGTAGGCACAGTCAATATACAGAAGTCAGAAATGGATGTTTGTGTGTGTAAGTAGTTTGTAGGCACAATCAATGTACGTAAGTCAGGTATGGGTGTGTGTGGAAGTAGTTTGTAGGCACAGTCATTGTATGTGTGTGTGTGTGGTGTGTCTGTGTGTGTGTTTGGGTATATATATATATATAAATATATATAAATATATATATATATATATAAATATATATATATATATATATATATATATATATATATATATATATATATATATATATATATATATATATATATATATATATATATATATATATATATATATATATATATATATATATATATATATATATTGCCTACTGGCGGTCGCCAGTAGGTAGTTATAGTTAGGACCTAGCTACCATAGGAAATCCGCAACATTCTATTGGGAATTACTTTGGCGCCGGTTGAGGAATTTGCGTGTAATTTCCAAAATTTAGGCCCGCTCCGCTCCTTCCCTGGAAGTTTTGGGGGGATTCGTCATGCGGGGGCCGAGAAAAAAGGGGGGTCCCAAAACGTGTTTTCTCCATGTTAATTTCCATAGGACGATTAGACACGGCTACAGCCCGAACGGCTGAACGGAATTACACCAAACTTGGCAAAATTGTAGGGACTGGTACGCAGAAGTGCCTTTTCTATATTTGGTGAAAGTTTCTCCAGTGGTTTTTATGAAAATTAACTTCAAAAACACATATATATCTATATGCGCGCTTCGAGTGCTTACAGGTACGCGTACCGGGGAGCGCACCCGGCGTGACATGGAAGTGCGTGAGCAGAAAGCTGATTGCCTCTTGGGTGTCTGTCAACATTCCAAACAGTCCGGAGAGTCCGCCATCTTGTGTCTCGGTAGAATTCAGACACAAGAGGTGAAAAAAAGGGGGAAATGATTATGAGGGGGAAGGGTAGATACCCCCTGACCCCCTAGGTTTTCTGAGGGGGGCCTAGAAGGAGCCTGTGGTGCAAAAAAAGGATTTTTTTAAAAAATTTCGTGGGGTAAGCGCTGGGTGCGTTCCCATGTACGCGTACCCAGAGCATACCACAGGGAAAAACAGTGAAAGAAAATAGTGTAAAATAAGAATTTGGATTGCTTAGAGGTAGGGTAGCTCTAAAAAGAGCTGTTGTGTTATGTGGGTGATCTAAGTACCTACAAGTAGGTACCGATGCAGAGTCTAAAATTCAAGAGAAAGACTCTGTTCCCCTCAACTGCGAAATGTACACCGTCTCCTTTGTAGATATCTTGCATGTTGTAATGCAAGTTATTGTGGTATATTGAACTCATACCATAGTCTCTCAGGAAAGCAGAAACAGATCCTTTTGGGACCCCCTGAGAAGGTCTAGGGGCTGAGGGGCACTCTACCCTGCCCCCTTTTCACGTTCTGAACTATTATATTTTACTCTCTTCTGTAACTACACAAAATGGCGGCGATAGGGTGCATCAGAGACAGACAGTGAGAGAAAGGAGGCAGGAGATGAAGAAGAGATGTCAAATACACATTGGAGAAAATATAGTGGGAGAAGGGAAGTAAATATGAGTAAACCTACTATGTAACATAAAAATGTTGCACTCTATACTATAAGTCTCACATTATACTACAATCACTTCGCTACTACCTCATAAATTAGAAATAAAAATGAATAATATGTCAAACAATTTTTAATTTCCAAATATTAATTTATTGTTCTGAATTTTCATAATTTAAAAGAACTTGTAACATGTCCTCATCAGGAATTTCCTCTTCAATCATATCATCAGGAATCTCCTCATGAAAAGTCTGCAATGATGATTCTTGGAACTCTATGGTCTCCAAACAATCGATAAATTCACCGTCAAGAGACTGATCAAAAAAATCATTCATGTCATTTCCTCCTTGTGAAAATATTTAATTATTGGTGCTGTCAATATCCGGGACATTTAGAATTTCAATAAATGTAGTGGAAAATTGAAAAGAAATTTCCACGGTCTCTTAATTGTGATCCATTTTATTTTGAAATTTCTTGCTGTAAATTGCAGAAAAAAATAATCACTTTCATTTATCGTTTTTAGTAATGCATAATATAAAACTAGCTTTATCAAGTATTTAGTTCTTTAAAATTAATTGGGCAGTGTATAGTATCAGGCAGGAACTAGAAATATAAAGCACTGCATGTGATGAAGCCTATCTTAATCCATAATTATAACAGAAGGACTGTAAATCACTAACAGAAAACATTTTTCAAATTATCTTAAAGTGTACAACATAGTTCCCCTTACAAATTATTAACCCACCTTTTTGAAAGTAGGAGAAGAGTTAGTACTGTGTAAATCAAACACCAGAAATTGTACACCAAAAATTCCTCACAAATGTACCTCAGACAGTAGTATCACAAAATGGCCGTGTTTTCCTCTCATTTTAGATATATACATAACCAATCAAACTTCATCTCATACAAATTCAAAACCAAAGTAACATTTTAATTGGTTCTAAATTTCAACACTTTCAAATGTGTTTTCCCCGTGCAATTTTCCATAGGACATTTAGACATGGCTACAGCCTAAACAGCTGAACGGAATTACACCAAACTTGGCAAAATGGTTGGGACTGGTACGTAGTAGGACATTTTCCATATTTGTTTAAAATTGCTCCAGTGGTTTTTACGAAAAGCAACTTCAAAAACACATATATATCTATTTGCGCGCTTCGAGGGCTTCCTGGTACGTGTACCGGGAAGCGCACCCGGCGCGCCATGGAGGTGCGCGAGCGGAAAGTTTATTGGCTCTCGGATGTCTGTCAACATTCCAAACAGTCGGGAGAGTCCGCCATATTGTGTCTCGGTAGAATCGAGAAACAAGAGGTGTAAATAAAAAGGGTGAAATGATTAAAAGGGGGCAGGGTAGACATCCCCTGACCCCCTAGGTTTTCTGAGGGGGTCCTAGAAGGACCCTGAAGGGGAAAAAAACAAACATTTTTTTTTAAATTTTCACGGGGTAAGCGCTGGGTGTGTTCCCATGTACGCTTCCTGGTACGCGTACCCTGAGCGCACCACGGGGAAAAACAGTGTAAAAAATTAGAGTAAAAAAATAATTTAGGGTGCTTAGAGGTAGGGTAGCTCTGAAAAGAGCTGTTGTGTTATGTGGGTGTTTTTTGTACCTACAAGTAGGTACCAATGCAGAGTCTAAAATTCAAGAGGAAGATCCATTCCCCTCATCTGTAAAATGTACACCATCTCTCCTATAGATGCCTTGCATGTTGTAACGCAAGTTGTTGTGGTATATGGAACCCATACCATAGTCTCAGAGGAAAACAGAAACAGATTTATTGACATGTTTCCTTGCTTTCTCAATCTGTGGACAAAATTGGTTGGACCAGTTCCATTTTTGCCTTTGGCATATATTAGAAAATACCAAGGCAGGTTTTGGAAAAAGTGACATCAATTGCCCAAAGGTGTCCTTTAAAAAAAGTGCCCAGGTCATTGCCACCACAGTGCACAGTTATGAGGTCAGGGTGTGGTAGATGCATAAAGGATTTTACCAATGGTGTGAATTGGTGACTTCTCAATCCTCTCTGTCCAATCCACATAATATCCACATTTGGTAAATTAAGGTTGTGAATACCTCTGTTAGCTGCATATTTTTCACTCCAGTGAACAAAGCTATGACCCACAATCCAGACTTTTGGCATCTTCAAGGTAGATGTGGTTGTATTCAGATGAGTTTTGGAAATGAAATGGCAGTTTGAAAGTAGGAGATATGAAAAAAGTGGTTGAGATTCAGTGCACTTGAAAAACAAGAAATGATTGGTGGTTTCTTAAAATTCTCCACTGAAAATTAGGGTGCATGCTTTTGTTTTTTGAAAGAATTCTAATGGTTGAGAAAAAGTCATTGAAAGAAACATTGCACATGATTAGCTAGTATATTGAGAGCTCAAACATCCTTGCTGAGTTCATTTGCAACATAGTATGATGGACTTTTCAGCTGTGTGCTGAATTAGGTGGGAGTTACCATGGTAACAGGCAGAATGAGCACTGGGGGGATGGGTAAATATTATGTGAGTTTGAAAGTGGTAAAATGTAGAACCAATTGAAATGTTAGTTTGGTTTTGAAATAGTGTGGGAAGAATTTTGATTGGTTAAATCCAGGGACATGTGTGAAGAATTATAGGGAATCAGGGCCATTTGCGGTTGCAGTGTGAGGTGCATTTCAGAGATTCTGCTTAAGAAAATCTGGTGTGTGTGACTGACACTGTTCTAAATCTTCAAAAGCATTTTTAAAGGTGAGTAATGATTCTTTTTATATAGCTAAAGTGCTGTATGCACTATGGGGAAGATTAAGAAGCATATTGTGCTTCTTTATTCTTGCATTTTGTGTCATGTTTTTTTGTAATGCTGGTAAAAAATTTAGTGGTGCAAATTGGAAATGTATTTTGGAAATGTGTTAGGTTTCTGCCTTGTAACGTAGTGGTCATTTAAATGGGCTGTGCTCTGTGTCAAAAACGATTTACTATGGAAAAAGTTTTTGGGTAAAATGTCTGGCTTTAAAATTTTGGTCAAGGATCACACTGAGTGTCTGTGTGAAATAAGGAATTATATTTTCACATTTTTCAATAATGTTACCTGTGTCTGCTGACAGTTTGCCTCTCTTAGCCTAAAGGGTACTCTGTGCCTGTATCTCATGTCACTTTGTACCTGCTCCATCTCTCTCTTTGTGTGTGTCATTTGTCTCTTTGCGTGTGTCTCATGTCACTCTGGTAAATGTTTTCTGGTAAAATGTCTGGCTTTAAAATTTTTGTCAAGGACCACACTGAGTGTTAATTAAGCATGGGCGGAAAATCCATTACGCTCGCGGATTTTGCGGATTTTCGGTAAATTCGCAATCCGCGAGATCCGCGAATTTCCCGCAAAATCCGCAAATTCGCACGCAGCGGATTTTTTGCTGCGTGCGGTGTAAGTTCGCAATTGCGAACTTACACAAAACCCTCGCGAACTGGCAGAAATCCTTGCGAACTGGCAGAAATCCTTGCGAACACAAAAAAAGCATTCAGCAGGTTCAAAAGTTCAAACTCATCATTAGTAACCATTCCCTGTAGTGCTTCCTGACAAGGGCCCCTCCAGAGTTCAGTTGCTAGTTGCAACAATTATATGACCCTGCTCTGACCCTCACAGCAGGCTCATAGAATAGCTACAAGTAGGCCACAAAGGTCCTGGAAAAAAAATTGCACTGCAACAGAAAGCAAATTACAGATAAGGAAGCAGGTGCCAGACTGGAATTTTAAAACAGTGACACATTAATAAATCAACCCCAAATTAATTCATGTCAGTTGAAGCAGGCAGGTGTGCTTGCTTTTCCCCCCCATAATCTACAGTGATGATGAACCAGAGGGTGGCATTGATGCACCAGAGGATGGCATGGGTAAAACAGAGGGTGGCAGGGGTGAAACAGAGGGTTCTGGGAACCTGTGATGATGAACCAGACATAGAAACAACATAATCGTGACCGTTGCGAGCCGACATGTAAGTTCGCAATTGCGAACTGGTACAAAACCCTTGCGAACTGGCAGAAATCCTTGCGAACTGGCAGAAATCCTTGCGAACACAAAAAAAGCATTCAGCAGGTTCAAAAGTTCAAACTCATCATTAGTAACCATTCCCTGTAGTGCTTCCTGACAAGGGCCCCTCCAGAGTTCAGTTGCTAGTTGCAACAATTATATGACCCTGCTCTGACCCTCACAGTAGGCTCATAGAATAGCTACAAGTAGGCCACAAAGGTCCTGGAAAAAAAAATTGCACTGCAACAGAAAGCAAATTACAGATAAGGAAGCAGGTGCCAGACTGGAATTTTAAAACAGTGACACATTAATAAATCAACCCCAAATTAATTCATGTCAGTTGAAGCAGGCAGGTGTGCTTGCTTTTCCCCCCTATAATCTACAGTGATGATGAACCAGAGGGTGGCATTGATGCACCAGAGGATGGCATGGGTAAAATAGACGGTGGCAGGGGTGAAACAGAGGGTTCTGGGAACCTGTGATGATGAACCAGACGTAGAAACAACATAATCGTGACCGTTGCGAGCCGACATGTAAGTTCGCAATTGCGAACTGGTACAAAACCCTTGCGAACTGGCAGAAATCCTTGCGAACTGGCAGAAATCCTTGCGAACACAAAAAAAAATCCGCAAATTCGTGAGAATTCGCGGATTTTGCGGATTGCGAGTTCGCAAATTCGCAAAATTCGCGAACGCCAGATTCGCAAAATTCGCCCATGCTTAGTGTTAATCATCGAATCTCCTGACAAAAGGGAATTTTACTATTTTGCTCTTTTGCAACACTTTAAGCCATGGCGTACAGAAGAGGAACTACTTGGAGATCTTCTCAGTTATGAAGATTCCTTCAATGCAACCAAAGATACCATAGAATGTCCTGTTTTTTTCAAATTATCTGCAAATGTTGAAAGAGGAAATACAGCAAGAAGCTACAATTGCAGCAGAGATTGCTAGAGACAGCTCTCAAGACAGTCAGAGTTCTGCTTTATTGAGTCAGGACCCACTTAGAGGACCAATTGTCCAAAATGAAGCTGCCACTGCCATGGATGAAGTGGAAAGAGCCATGGAACAAGCTCAGGAGGATGAAGTTAACTTAGAAGATTTGAAAAAAGAACTGAACGTTGAGCAAAAACAAATATATGACAAAGTCACAGAACAGATTGAGTATGGTTTATGTCATGAAAAAAAAGAGTGCTCATGTACGTCATTTATGCCTGTCCGACTGTACGTGAGTGGAGAAGCAGGAACTGGAAAAAGTTTTCTGATTAAAGCAATTGCAACTTATCTGCAGAAAAGAACGGAGTCATCACTAGATAAAAAAAACACAGGAAAAATACATTGAATAATTAATGTTTGAAAAATATACATTATTTAAATATTTTAATAAAAATTATAATAATGAATAGCAATAGAAAATAGCTATTAAAAAAACTTAATAATTCACTTTAAAAACCATAGGTTGCAAACTCATTACAGTTTGAAAATAGCTTTTAAAAAAACTTTGAAATTCACTGAAAAAACCATAGGTTTAACACTCGTTATAGTTAGGAATTAGCATTTAAAAAACCATTGAAATTCACTGAAAAAACCATAGGTTTCACACCAGTTATAGTTAGCTGAACATTTTACTCATACAAAACCATTGAAATTCCCACGTTATAGTTAGTTGAACTCACTATAACTCGCGCGCCCACAATCCACTGCTGATGATGTCACATATTACATCATTCATGACATGGTCAGTGACATCACTGATGACATCACTGATGACATCTCAAATGACATCACTGATGACATCACTGATGACATCATCCAGTGTCTGTGTGTTTCTGTAAAGTTTAAATATGTTTTACATATTGAAGAATGAGCGGATGTATAAGTGTCTGGATGAAGGATTTAGAAGGTGCGTGACTGACTGTATGAGTGAGTGATTAAATGTGTCTTACTGAATGCATGGGTTAGTGACTAAACTGTCTGAATGTGTGCATCATTATGTCTGTTGTTGTGTAAGCTGCTGCATGTGTATGAGTAAAATGTTCAGCTAACTATAACTGGTGTGAAACCTATGTTTTTTTCAGTGAATTTCAAAGGTTTTTTAAATGCTAATTCCTAACTATAACGAGTGTTAAACCTATGGTTTTTTCAGTGAATATATATATATATATATATATATATATATATACATATTACCTACTGGCGGTCGCCAGTAGGTAGTTATAGTTAGGATTTTTTTCAATGTTAAATCTCAAAATTCTATTTGGAATAACTTTGGCGCCGGTTGACGAATCTGCCTGAAAATTTCCTGAAAATGGCCTCGCGGTGTTCCGGTCCTTCCCTGAAAGTTTGGGGGGGATACGTCAAGCGGGGGGCGAGATAAAAGGGGGGTCCCAAAACGCGTTTTCCCCATGTTAATTTCCATAGGGCGGTCGATTTCACTTTTAGCCCGAACGGCTGAATGGATTTCCACCAAACTTGGCAAAATTGTAGGGACTGGTAGCCCGATGTGCCTTTGCTATGTCTCAAGATATGTGCTTCAGTGGATTTTGAGAAATTAACGTTCAAAAAAATATATATATCTGTAGCCGCGCTCCGGTACGCGCACCAGAGAGCGCTCCAGGCGCGACACGCGACTTGCGCGCAGAAAGCTGATTGGCTCTCAGTTGTCTGTAAACATTCTAAACAGTCCGGAGCGGCCGCCATCTTGTCTATCGGTAAAATATAGTCATAAGAGGTGGCAAAAACAAAGGGGGGAATTGACCATAAGGGGGTAGGGTAGACCCCCCCTGACCCCCTAGGTTTGATGTGGGGGCTATAAAAGGGCCCCGCGGGGCATTTAAAATATTTTTTTTTTTTTCGTTTTGCGCGGGGGAAGCGCCCGGTACGCGCACCAGGTAGCGCACCGGGGAGCGTAAAATGAGGGAAAAAGATGACAGAGTTTTTAAAAAATGAAGTTTTGATTTAGAAATTGGAGGTAGTTCTAAAAAGAACTTTTTTTTTTCTTCTTTTTGTTGTTTTATATTTTTTTTGTGTTTTTTGAACTTTTTGAACTTTTTTTGGCTTTTCAAAACAGTTTTATATTTTTTTTGTATTTTTTTAGGGGGAGAAACAAAAAAAGGGAATTGAAACTGGCTCAACTGGAGCAAAAAAACAAAAAAAACAAAAAATTACTTCTTTTTGGGGCACTTGTGATTATCACCTGCAAGGACGATGAGCTTAACGCTTTTTTCGCCATAGGCGATAAGCTTGCCACATGCAGAACAAGTGATTTTAAAATCAGCAAATCTCGGCTGAATGCAAGGCATCACCTCGGATGTTTCTGGTTCTGATGAGGTGGGTTGGTTTCTTTGGGAGGGGGTCCTTGATGACTGGGGGAGGTTACTGGCCAGTTCCCTGAACTCTGCATGAGAGTAGTTGTTTGGGTGCTTTCTGGTCATGTGCCGAATCATGGTATAGTTACCAAAAGAATATTTTTTGTTTGGGTTGCCCCGTGAAAGTTCATCATTGCAGATGAGGCAAGTCACCTTGGGCGCATTCACCTTTTTTTTCCCCTTTGGGATTGAAAAAAACTGCCATACAATGTGTGGTTTGGGTTTGTAAGGTGTATTTTCTTCTGGCAGCCATCTTCTTCTCCCCTCCTCCTCTTCCTCTTCCTCCTCCTCCTGTTCTTGACCACCAATATAATTTGGAGCTGGTCCTCTTGGTGGTTGTGGTGGTGGTGGTGGGGCAGATGCACCAGCTGATGATACTACTGAAGCCATTATTTGGAGCAAAAAAGTAGAGAGAGCAACAAACAGGTCTTCCTCAGTCAAAGGACAAAGTCAGAATAAGGAAAAAAGGTGGGGTCTTTCATCATTTAGAAAAAAAAACTGTCCTGAACCAATGAGAAGTGTTATTTTCAGGTCACAAGACCAGGGGCTTCATCATTATGAAACTAAAACTGTTATGAACCAATGAAAAGTGTTATTTTCTGCTCACATGACCCGACGCGCTTACGCTACGCGCCCGGGGCGCGCCCGGGGGCGCGCAGCGTAAGCGCGTCGGAAGTTTACGTTGTGCGATCGTATTCGCTCGAGTACTTCCGGGTGCGCTTACGCCGTGCGTATCACGCGGTCGCGGCTACGCGATACGTCACGATCATGTTTTCGTTTGCGATATTGGCGCTCACGGGACGCTCCCCGGAGCGCGCAAGGGGGCGCTTTTCAGAAATACGCTTTTCGGGGCGCACTCCGGGGCGCGCTCCGGGAGCGCTCCCCCCAAAAATTAAAAAAAAAAAAATGGGATAATTGTAGGGACAGGTAGCCCTATTCTGAAGTGGTTTGTAAAAAAATTAACTTTATAAAAATATGTATTGTGCTACATTGGGCTTAATATATGTTAGAGCCAAAATGTAGCCCAAATGTAGCCCAAAGTAGCCCAATGTAGCCCAAAGATGGCCACCAGAGACCAAAAATTGTAAATGTAGCCCAAATTTCAACTAGATGTAGCCCAACTGTAGCCCAATGACAGAATGTACCAGAGTGTTAAAAAGAACAACTAGAGTGCTAACAGTCTTATTTATAAAGTGAAACTTATAGTTAGGAATTAGCATTAACAAAACCTATGAAATTCACTGAAAAAAACCATAGGTTTCACACCAGTTATAGTTAGGAATTAGCATTTAAAAAACCTATGAAATTCACTGAAAAAACCATAGGTTTCACACCGGTTATAGTTAGGAATTAGCATTTAAAAAACCTATTAAATTCACTGAAAAAACCATAGGTTTCACACCAGTTATAGTTAGCTGGAAATTTTACTGATATAAAACCATTGAAATTCCCACGTTATAGTTAGTCGGACTCACTATAACTTGCGCGTGCAATGCACTGCTGATGACATCACATATTACATCACTCATGACATGGTGAGTGACATCACTCATGACATCACTGATGACACCATCCTTGTGACACAGTGACAGACCTCCTCTCAGTGTAAAGTAACCCTTGAGACACATATTCAAAAATAGAAACTGAAATTTTTAAAAAATGGACATACCTATATCAGTTACAACAAGCAATTCTGTACTTCCACTATCTATATACACATCCACTCATTCACCAACAGTTCTATATAGTCACTCATACATATACTCACTCATCATATGAAGAGATACACCTATACATCCTGTTACACACCGACATTCATCCAAAAGTTACTCACACACATATTCACACGTGCAAATAAACTATTGAACAACCATTTATTTGAATATAGAGTTATACACACACTTCCACCTTACTTCTATTGAAAATTACACATATTTATTCTCTTAAACAATCACTTATAGAAACACATACTTATTTAAACAGGAACTCTTACAATCTCTTACTCTCACATATACTCACTTATATACATCAATATTCATATATACTAGATTAAAACATATGTAGTTACTGATAAAGACACTAGTGAGACAGTCATTCACTCACTAACAAACACATATAGACACTCATCCACCCATACAGTCCTGTACATATGCTGTCTTCAAAACACATACAAACAAAGAGTCAGTCACTCATGCATCTATGTGCTAAGTAATACCCCCACCAAACCATATAGACACTCAAACTGATACTAATAAAAATATCAAATAACCCATATACATACGCATGTAGCTACTTATCAACACATGTAGCCACTTATACACAAAGTGAAACACTAATATATGTATTTAAATATGTAAACATAACTCACTAATATTTATTTTTCAGAAAGACACATATTCACTGGATGGTGTCATCAGTGATGTCATGAGTGATGTCACTCACCATGTCATGAGTGATGTAATATGTGATGTCATCAGCAGTGCATTGCACGCGCAAGTTATAGTGAGTCCGACTAACTATAACGTGGGAATTTCAATGGTTTTATATCAGTAAAATTTCCAGCTAACTATAACTGGTGTGAAACCTATGGTTTTTTCAGTGAATATATATATACATATATATATATATATATATATGTTCAATAACCAAAGTCCAATACCCACGCTCTCAGGAAACAACACGGAGACACCAAAATAAAGCCAGTGCTGTTTAATCCACAAGGCGTTTCGCCGACAAACGGCTTGATCACGTGGATTAGCGTTACCGTATCAGTGCCATATATCTCACAAAAACAATGGAAATGAAAAGAGGACTGGTGTGGCAAAACATTGTAAAAAGTAAAGTTTCCTAAAACAATACTGTTGTAAACACTCACTTATACATTTTCGAAACAGTGTGAGAAAAATGTTGAATAATCACATATTTTCCACAACGAATACGCAATAAAGTGAAACACAGTAATTTACCTGCGCAAACATACAAATTAATACATTAATATGTCAGCAGCTGAAACGCGGCAGTTACCGCAATGAAAAAGGCATATTAGAACCTGTGGATCTCCTTCCTCATGCACCAACACCTCACCCTTAATATACGCCCAATGCGTGAGAAAAGGGCTCACTCAGTGCTGCAGGCGTCAGAAAGTTAATGTGCGCCTGCGCACACGGACAATGAATCAAGCACATGTGAACATGATGAAATGTCTCAGAATAAAACGAGGGAGGTGCAAGGAGAGAAATAATCTTAGTGGCAAGTGCCCAAACCATACTCTCAATCAAGTAATCAGTCCAGTCAAACTCCAAGTCTAAGTGATGGCAGATCCATAACGCCAAGGTGCTCATGTGACAAGAACCGGATTAGGGGAGGGGTCCCGTGAAGTGAAGTGACGGTGAACTGGGCCCCTTATCTCGGTCCTACAACAAAACAAATAGACAGAACTAGTTAAAAACAATTTCAATACATTGAAAAGTTACATGAAGCTAAAATATAATCATCAGACAGTTGAACATGGTAAAAAGAAGAAGAAGAACGCTATATAACAGTTACATTATTCCTTCAGGTGTACGGCTAGCTCCTCATCTTGGTTAAGACCCCCCGGGGTCTTGGTTTGGAAGTCTATGATGAGTTTGGACTCCCTTTGGCGTAATTTCAGTACCCTGTTGCCCCCTCTGGGATTCTTTCCTATCTGTTCCAAGATGAAAAAGCTCAGATCTTTGACATTAGAGAAATGTCTATCTCTAAAATGTCGTGCCACTGGGTATTTAGGGTCAAAATTGCTGATGGCTCTAGTATGTTCCAATATTCTTTTTTTGGCCATACATGTCGTACTACCTATATACCATTTGTTGCATGTGCATGTAATGGCATATATCACAAAAGTCGAGCTGCAAGTCAGGAAGGGTGCAATCTTTTTATGGACGCCATTGTACATCACTTCCTTAACAGATTTACTGTTGGCACAGGCTTTGCAGTGCCCACATGGGAAAAAACCATCTAATCCCTGTATATTGCTGGGTGGGTACACTGTGATGTCGCTGCGAACTAGCATATCCCTGATACTCCTCCCCCGTCTGTACGTTATACTGGGTCTGGGAGGTAGTTCTTTTCCTATAACACTGTCCGTTTTGAGAATGTCCCAATTTTTGGCTACAATTCTCTTGATATCTTGGGAGTCAGTGCTGTAGGTTAGGATGAGTCTGGTAATATCTCCACTTTCTTCCTGGTTCTCAGTGTTGTCTACGAGGGTATCAGGTCTTTGGATGTTGTTGGCTCTATCCTTGGCTCTTTTGAGGACCCAATTAGGATAACCTCTATCCTTGAATCTGTCAAGAATGATACCACTCTCTTCTAGGTATGCTGTCGCAGTGTTGCAGTTGCGTTTGGCCCTCAGTAGTTCTCCAAATGGAATACTCCATTTCAACTTGTCTGGATGACTACTGAGGGCATGTGAGGGACTGTTAAGGAAGTGATGTACAATGGCGTCCATAAAAAGATTGCACCCTTCCTGACTTGCAGCTCGACTTTTGTGATATATGCCATTACATGCACATGCAACAAATGGTATATAGGTAGTACGACATGTATGGCCAAAAAAAGAATATTGGAACATACTAGAGCCATCAGCAATTTTGACCCTAAATACCCAGTGGCACGACATTTTAGAGATAGACATTTCTCTAATGTCAAAGATCTGAGCTTTTTCATCTTGGAACAGATAGGAAAGAATCCCAGAGGGGGCAACAGGGTACTGAAATTACGCCAAAGGGAGTCCAAACTCATCATAGACTTCCAAACCAAGACCCCGGGGGGTCTTAACCAAGATGAGGAGCTAGCCGTACACCTGAAGGAATAATGTAACTGTTATATAGCGTTCTTCTTCTTCTTTTTACCATGTTCAACTGTCTGATGATTATATTTTAGCTTCATGTAACTTTTCAATGTATTGAAATTGTTTTTAACTAGTTCTGTCTATTTGTTTTGTTGTAGGACCGAGATAAGGGGCCCAGTTCACCGTCACTTCACTTCACGGGACCCCTCCCCTAATCCGGTTCTTGTCACATGAGCACCTTGGCGTTATGGATCTGCCATCACTTAGACTTGGAGTTTGACTGGACTGATTACTTGATTGAGAGTATGGTTTGGGCACTTGCCACTAAGATTATTTCTCTCCTTGCACCTCCCTCGTTTTATTCTGAGACATTTCATCATGTTCACATGTGCTTGATTCATTGTCCGTGTGCGCAGGCGCACATTAACTTTCTGACGCCTGCAGCACTGAGTGAGCCCTTTTCTCACGCATTGGGCGTATATTAAGGGTGAGGTGTTGGTGCATGAGGAAGGAGATCCACAGGTTCTAATATGCCTTTTTCATTGCGGTAACTGCCGCGTTTCAGCTGCTGACATATTAATGTATTAATTTGTATGTTTGCGCAGGTAAATTACTGTGTTTCACTTTATTGCGTATTCGTTGTGGAAAATATGTGATTATTCAACATTTTTCTCACACTGTTTCGAAAATGTATAAGTGAGTGTTTACAACAGTATTGTTTTAGGAAACTTTACTTTTTACAATGTTTTGCCACACCAGTCCTCTTTTCATTTCCATTGTTTTTGTGAGATATATGGCACTGATACGGTAACGCTAATCCACGTGATCAAGCCGTTTGTCGGCGAAACGCGTTGTGGATTAAACAGCACTGGCTTTATTTTGGTGTCTCTGTGTTGTTTCCTGAGAGCGTGGGTATTGGACTTTGGTTATTGAACATTTCTGTGTCGGATTTACTCCGCCGACGTCCACGCCACCTTTCATGGGTCAAGGGACCCGGAAGGAGTTTTGTGGTGAAACGAATATATATATATATATATATATATATATAAATAAATCTTGGCCTGCAAAGATGTGGTTAGTGGTCAGGTGTCTGCATGTCTCCCACTGAGCCGCCAGGTTGGTTGTTGCAGCACATTCTGGATGTCTAACAGGTATTCTCCATTGATTTGCTGCCCCAGGGAGTTACACTCCCCGTGGTGCATGGCTGTCACTCAAGTAAGCATGCGCTCCCGGTTAAGATGAAGAATGGATTTCCCATAAACACTATTGTCGGGAAAATGGGGTGCAGGAGAGTGGGTGTAGCGCACCCGCCACGGATTAATCACCTGCCATTGTTTGCCCATGAGTACCGTGGTTTCCTCAAAGGATTATGAAGCGTGACCAGATTACAGAGTTCAGCAGGAGAGGGGTAAAATGGCCCCGAAAGCCACGTGGCAGGTCTACAAACAATAACCCAGTGTGGCCAGGGGGCGCAACAAGTTCCGTACGCAAGTTCAGTATGCAAGTTCCATAAGTATCTTTTCATGGTATTATGTGCAAGAAGACAGCTGATTTCAATGTCGGTTTTCGCATCAACATTTGATGCTGGTAGTTTTCAGGTGGCTGTCGCTATGAGCACCAGGCTAGGATGTCATTTGTTGCTTTTGTCTGTATTGTTTTTTCTCTAGTTGGCTGTTGAATGTGGCCTCCTTGCAATCGAAGGATACCAAAATTCTGCTCTGCAGAAGTTAAGATTCAAAGGACCCCGGAAGAACACAAAGGTATGCCACTGGTCACGTAATAATGCGGGATTGGTGTATCAGGGGTGTCACGCATTCCCCCCTGTGGTGCCAGGAGACTCCCCCAACTCTGGAGGGTGGGGGCGGTTATTCATCTCAACACAAATAAATATCTGTGCGAACTTGACTGTCTTGTAAGCCTCTCATCATATTCTGCGAGGGGGGGGGACATTTTCCGGTATGCATCTGACATGTATTATTAGAAATTACATTTGGCCCGTTGTTTAAAGAGCCAAAAGCTCTTTCCTTTTCAACAAGTTTATAGTGTAAAGTTTAAACGTTAAGAGCAGCAAGAGAAATCACTTTTGTATTCCTATTTCACCCTTACTTTTAACATGCAGCAGTTGTCACAACAATAAAACGGGGGATGCTTATGTGGACAGAGTCAAGCCAATCAGAGCCCAGAAAAGTCTCCACGCCCAGAAACTCCATTAAGCGGCAAAGCTCGAAGGACCTCGCAAAAGATGTGGTGTAGACCGGTCTGGGGAGGAGAGGGAAAGCAAGGGAGTCAGGAGCGGAAATTAGATCATGCACATGCCTCAAGATTAAAAAAAAGGACGCGAGTGGTGTGGGACAGAGTCAAGCCAATCAGAGCCCACAAAAGCCTTCTCGCACAGAAACTCCATTAAGCGGCAAGGCTCGGAGGACCTTGTAAAAGATGTGGCAGAGACCGGTCTGGAGAGGAGAGGAAAAGGAAGGGAGTCAGGAGCGGAAATTAGATCTCGCGCACGGCTCAAGTTAAAAATAAAGCGCGCGAGTGGTGCACGCGCAGCAGAAGTGAAAGTGAGGGAAAGGAAGAGAGTCAGGAGCGGAAATAAGAGCGCGCGCACCTCAATTTTTAAAAAAAGCACGCGAGTCGTGCATGCTCAGCAGAAGTGAAAGTGATCGCACTTCAGATGGCGCCTCAGGCCCTGAGAGCTGGCGGCTGCGCGTGTGCATGTGCGTGTAACCGCAAGCGCTAGGCCAGCAAAAGCGTGTGGTAGCACTTTGAAAAACCCACTTACTAAATGTCTTGCAGTGCAGCGCAAGCGCTGGCTCAGGAGAGACCTAAAAACAGCCTCCCAGGAGACGCAGTGGATTTACAGCCCCCTGGTGCCTCAGCTGCTTCAGTTCCTTTCACAGTACCCGCTGCTTGTGCCCAAAAGTTGCTAGCAGAGGGCACATATCGGGAGCAGTGAACCGAGGCTGAGCTCAGCCCCTGAATCTTGGCTCTGCCAAACTGTTCATTGTTCAGCAGAACTAAGTTAGACACAACACTGAAGAAAAATCCACCACCCGCTCTCCTTCCAAAGCCCTAGTGACACTGTGAGCCGGAGGAGGATGGGGGAACAACGCGTGTGCCCTCGTCCACGGCCTCTGCCTGTTCCCCCTGACAGTGTGTTTGTTTTATTTTGTTTGTTATATTTGTATTTGCCATATATAGCCATAAAAAGAAGATGCTGCAATACATACAATTAAAAATCTGATTTGCACAAACCCTTTAACCATAAAAACAATATAAAACACAATAAAATCCTAATAAAATCGAAAAGAGGAACTCGACCAGGCCAAAGGGAGTACCTAGTTTATCAACTGCAAGGGGAAGGAATCACCTACACATTAGGTATACATTTGTACATCCACCAAAGATAACAAGGTCTCGGGGTATCCCCAAACATGGGTAACATCACATTTCTACCCCGCCCCTTTTAAATTATATAACCAATTCCTTCAATGACTCCTGTCTTCCCATTGCACATGTCACATTTAAAAATCTCCCTACTTAAGGTTTCATGGACATTAAAAAGGGGTTTAAAAATGTGTTGAACCACAAGCAGTCTAACAGAATATGTGGACCATTGCATTTCACTTGTAATCCACATGTGCACAAACCTTGTTCATTCATCATAGCGGATTTTATCTTCCAATTTGTGTTGCATGGGTTCAGGCCCACTCTAAATTTCAGGATTATATTTCTAAGTTTTGGGTTAGGCATGGCCTCGATATAGGGGAATATTTGATTGTTGGTCCACCCATTTATCAACAACCGGGAGGATGATTTACTCCTCAAATAACCCAACAATGCAGACATCCTTAGAAGAGGCGGGGAAACAGAAGAGTGAGAGGCTGTAGATTAGGAACGTGAGGAATGGACAGCAATGGGCCTTTAGCTTTACCAATGTTTGCAGCCCCTGCTGCTCTGTTGTTTCAAATAGAGCTCTGAACATTACGAAAAAACTCTGCACCTTATCTCCAGCAAAATGCTGGTAGGAACACCGGGCTCATAAACGTGGAAAACCTTTGCTTCTGAATGCACTTTACATTAATGCGTGGGAAGCTCAAATGTGCAGTAGCAGAATTTCGCCATCTGAACATTGTCGGATATACTGGGCTGTCTTGTGAAGCTTATAAACAACCGACAAATGATGTAAATTAGAATGGATTAGTGTTTCTGTTCTTTACTGATTTGCAGTCAGTGTTTGACTCAGGCTATATTGAGGAGCTCAGAAATAATGCTAGAATCCGCCCTCTCACGCCAGAACGTAATTTAAGGAGCTACAAGATCATGGTTCTACACTCCAAGAAAGCTTCCGCCATTTTGTCCAAAATATTGTTGCCTAAAATGTTACCCCATTTGAATTTATAAACACAGAGGGGCAGATTTATGAGGCCATTGCGCCTCTTTGCGCCGCAATTGCGTCACTTTATTTGACGCAACTGCGGCGCAAACAATGCGTCCTATTTTACAACGTGACGCATCTAGGAGATGCGTCACGTTGTAAAGCACTGCGCCATAAGGAGGCGTTCCTGCGCAGGGGGGGGGGGGCGTTCCTGCGCAGGATCTATGAGATTTCACTCAGTCACTTTCAGGGCAATGCTGCGTCAAAACCCTGCGCCTGCTTGAAGCAGGCGTAGGTCTTGATGCAGCATTAGTAGAATGGGGCACCCCCGAGCCTTGCTGGAGCTGCGTCGCGCTTGCGACGCAACTCCAGCAATGCGCCACATTTACGGCACAGATGCGTCACGCATCTGTGCCGTTTTTGCACCATGGTGGGCCGCATCATAAATGCGGCGCACCATGGGTGGCTGTGGCGCACTGTGGCGCACGTTAACTGGCGCATCCCTCGGGATGCGCCAGTTAACATAAATCTGCCCCAAAGAGGCAGATTTATGAGGCCGTTGCCCCTCTTTGCGCCGCAATTGCGTCACTTTATTTGACGCAACTGCAGCGCAAACAATGCGCCCTATTTACAACGTGACGCATCTAGGAGATGCGTCACGTTGTGAAGCACTGTGCCATAAGGAGGAGTTCCTGCGCAGGGGGGGCGTTCCTGCGCAGGAACGCCTCCTGAAAGTGGCTGAGTGAAATCTATGAGATTTCACTCAGTCACTTTCAGGGCAATGCTGTGTCAAAACCCTGCGCCTGCTTGAAGCAGGCGTAGGTCTTGACGCAGCATTGTGCAGATGGTGTACCCCCGAGCCTTGCTGGAGCTGCGTCGCGCTTGCGACGCAACTCCAGCAATGCGCCACATTTCCGGCACAGATGCGTCACGCATCTGTGCCGTTTTTGCACCATGGTGCGCCGCATTATAAATGCGGCGCACCATGGGTGGCGGAGCTGTGGCGCACTGTGGCGCACGTTAACTGGCGCATCCCTGGGGATGCGCCAGTTAACATAAATCTGCCCCAAAATCTTCACCAACTGGGGTGATATTTTCATAAAGGATACACAGCAATATTTATGTCAGCCAATATTTCGGTATACAATATTCTGACATCAAGCCAACTCCAAATCAAGTGTAAAACCATGCAAGAAAACTTAGTTTCACCGTCAACTATTAGTGATTTACCTCACTATTCTGAGGCCTTAGGTGTTACAAATTTGCCAAATAAAGGTAATACATTGAATTTAATGTGTTGGTGTGACGTGAAACAAATGGGGTTCAGGAGGAAATCCTGCTTGTGCTCTCACTTTCAGCTGCATCCCTTCTCCTACCTGCACCCTACCAGTTGTCTAAAATGAGTGATTTCCTTTGCCACTGGCATCGATTGCCAACACCCCCACCTAATGTCAGGTCTCGGAGTAAATGATTTCCGTTTTCAGCGCTGCATACTGCTGAAATAGATAATAATTAAAGACACATCACATTAATCTTTGACACAAATTAAATACATGCTAAATAACACGAAAATGCATACAGAAGCTTAAGCTGAGACAGCGAAATTAAAGAAAGCCGTGCACTGGCAAGAGGGAGAAAAAAAAACTATGGAATGGAATTTTCAGCGATGGTTGAACTCACTTAGTGGCACTTTTGTGTGAAAATATGCTGCTAAAATGTGTTTGTGAGTTGAGGCCTTCTGCAGAGAAGGGTCGATCGACTGAACGTCACTGCTTTCAATCCCACGAAGCTCCTACTCAGTCTTTAATCCTTCCAGGGATTATCAGTGTGGCATTTAAAACTTAATACTAAACTCCATGCTAATCTGGAATAGGTGCAAAAGCAATTTACACCCAAATCGGGGTAATGGACCATGCAGCATTCCATGCTGTTTCCACACATTTCACCAGTTAAAACCTTGCAGAATGTGTTTGGGGTAAATACCACAATGTGGGATTTTTTAGGCTTTGCATTGACGAAAACAGTTGCTATTATTGTGTATTGTGGGGTAATGCTGCTGCTGGCAGGATCCGTATTTACAGGCGCCGTAATTCCACCCAGAACAATGACCAACTTAGAATAATGCCACTTGTTAGGTGAAATAAATGCATGTTATTAATAGCACTACAGAACAGTCCACATCGGTGTGTGGAAGAACTACACAAAAACACTGGATAGAATTGTTAGTTTTTGTTTTGCTGTTCTGATTGAGAGTGCTATTTTATTTGTTCGTATTTAATTAATGATAGTAATACCAATAATAATAAAAATAACAGCAAAAATAAACATAATATCTTTGGAGGGTGCAAAGGGTCCTTAGTTGGCAGACATAGGCAGATTTTCACACACACACAGGCGAATTCCTGGGGGAGGGTGGTGGTGATCTATTGCACCAGATTAGATCAGCAAATGAAGTCAGAAATTGCACTGTCTATCTCCCTGTGTTGGTCGCCTGCAAGGCAACCCCCAGCAACCAAGAAAGAACAAGTGCTTTCGAGAGCACTCAGAGAAACCCTGGGGCAATGTATTTTTATCTCAGAATAACTTCCTTTTTGTTTTCTTTTGTCTCTATCTGTTGTCGTGGCGTGTGAAGGATGACATGAAAGATCAGATTTGGGAAAAATATTTGGAGCATATACAGTGGAGATATTGATTTCTTAAGTGTTTTGTGAAGTATGAGGAAAAAAATCAGTGTCGAAAAGAGGCCGCGAGAGTGGAGGAAGAAGACTTGAAATAGAGGCAAAAGGCATGGTAGAGTCTGGCAGAAGGAAAAGGGCAATTGGGATGAATAGAGATAGCAGTAATTCGAAGTTGAGAGAATTGCAAAGGGCAAAGAATGAGGGTGAGAAGAAGAGAGAAAGCAAGTACAAAGGTGTATTAAGATATAAATGAGATATGTAGCGACAGTTTGGAGGAAAGAAGGCAGAAAAAATAAAAGATAACAGAAGTATGAATTTTAAATTATAAGGAGAAAATGGAGATCGCGTGTGAGAGAAGGTGGGCTATCAAGGGACAATTTGAAGGTAGAATGTGAGAGGAAATAAAATAAAGCACATGGAAACCTATGCTGAAAGAGTAGAGAAAATGAGCGGAAGTAAAGTGGGAGAGGAAATACTGACTGATAGAGGGCCAGTCAAGTGAGGAGGATAATGAAAGAAAAAAGGCTTTCGAAAATGGCAAAAGACGAATGCGAGTTACATGATCACAGCTGACGTGCTGTGATATGCAGATCGTGGAATCCAGGCAAAACAAAGCCAGCATTGCTGGATGCTAATAAATTAATAACTATTTTACAGAGCTTAGAGGGAGTGTATAAAATGCAAGTGATGAGTAGGGGAAGGGATTAGGAATTATAGGGGATGAAATAGGGGACATTACCACAGCAGGGTGTGAAGAACATTGTCAGACTTTTACCGGGCTAATGAGAAATCATGCACGCCAGGTGAAACAACCCACTGTCACCTGTTTTCTTGAAGCATTGCTTCCAGATCCTCCTGCATAACTAGGTATCCTTTCAAAGAGAAAAAATAATACTGTACTTCACACAATGTGCCACGTGACCAATATTTTCTTGCCTTTTTGTGAGTTTCCTAATATTCAAGATTTATCACCGAACAAACATAGGCCTAAACGAAACCAGACCTAGTGGTTTTGCCAATGATTGCTAGAAGTGTCAGATAAATGAGTAACAATAATGATAGTGTTGTGAATAATTCGATTTGAGACTGTTTCTATTTTCATTATTATGGTTGGTGGAAGAAGTCTAACAGCCTGATTCATCATTGGGAGGTTTTGCGAGTCTGAAATAGTGAATCATAAGGAATCGCTATTCCAGTCTCGCAAAACGGGATTCATGTAGGAATAGCAATATTTTTTGCGATTCCTACTGATTCCTTATTTGCGATTAGCAAATTGCTAATCGCAAATAAGGAATAACTCCCCTTCATTCCTATGGGCCAAAAGGCCCATGGGAATGAATGGGGAGTATTCCTTATTTGCGATTAGCAATTAGCTAATCGCAAATAAGATAGCGATTTAAAGGGTGCCAGGGGTGTCCAGAGGACACCCTGTAGCACCCCTTAAATGCTCATTTAAACAGGTGTTGCGCACACACATGTCCAAAGGACATGTGTGTGTGCAACATGCAACTCAGAAAAATGCTTTTAAAAGCATTTTTCTGAGTTTTCGCTATTTACCACGAGGTTTGACCTCGCGGTAAATAGCGGGCCAATATTGCGAATTCGCAAATTTTAAATGGATCATGGATTGCATTTAAGGAATCTCAAATAGAGATTCCTTAAATGTAATTCCTTGCAAAATAGCGAAATCGCTATTACCGATTTTTGCATTTGGGATGATGAATCCCAAATGCAAAAATAGCGCTCGCAAAGGGCCAGATTCTCAGAATCTGGCCCTTTGCGAGCCGATTTCGGCTTGATGAATCAGGCTGATAGTCTTTCGAAAGTCTCATTCAC
Organism: Lissotriton vulgaris; assembly: GCF_964263255.1. Lineage (NCBI taxonomy): Eukaryota > Metazoa > Chordata > Amphibia > Caudata > Salamandridae > Lissotriton > Lissotriton vulgaris. The sequence continues at coordinate 810,749,061 of NC_141699.1, forward strand.
TTCCATTCCCCCAGACAAATGACTCTTCATATTTTAGACACTTACATCCATTTTTGTAATACATATTTCTGAAATCCTCCATTTGTATATCTCACCCCATCTCCTCCCTCCCTACCACAGTCTTTTTTCTCTGTCCTTCACATCACCTCACCTCTGACATATCCCCCTCTCTCGTGCACACTCTCTATCACTTCTCACCAGTATATACTTTTCACTGTGTAAGAAATTGGGTGATTAGTTGAAATAAGCAGTGTTGGTGAGAAGAGCAGGTCATCACAAGAGCATTGTGCTGGCAGAAGATGCAGTCGGTCATTACTGATGCAAACAGGCTGCTTGTGGTCGCAACGAGCCCAAACCCTCTGGATTTAAACCTTTAGTTCAGTCGATGCAATTTTCAAGTAAGAGGAGCACACTCAGAAGCCAGCAAAGGGTCCAGGGCCTGTTGGGACACCTCTTGGGGATCAGGACTCACTCCAGCAGAGGCTAGCAGGTGGGGTCAGTCAGGTCCTGTTAGTGCTGGTCAGATAGGCAATTGCAGGGAAGGCCTCTGTAATCTGGAAGCGTGTTGCGTCCCTGTAGCTCAAACAGGGACACAACAAGCCAACTGATCCTTGTATTCATTTCTGGGGGTCCTGGGTTAAAGGCAAGCAGGTCCAGTCTTTTTTTCTTCAGACATGAGATAGTCATTCTTCTGAATATCCCACAGGTCCAGGAGTGTTCTGATGAGAGGTTCTGAGGGTGCCACTTATATATCCAGAGTCAGTCTGAGTGTGGGTGATGCCTCCTTTGTCTAACCTTCTCTTTCCCTAGGTTTGGCTCCTATTTGTCTAGGGGACAAAGGTTAGGCAGGTCTAGGCGTATCTGCATTTGCCAGTAACACAGCAGGCAACTTCAGAATTCTGGAAGGGGGTGGCCACAGCCTTCATGCTACCCTTTGGATCTTAGTAAGGTCTAATTACAACCCACAGGCAATCCTGCTCAGGAGAGGAACACTCTGCCCCAGACCCAAGGGCCTTTTGTTCCCATGTCTCGAATGAATACACATCACATCACTGGAGAGTTATTCACAGTCCTGTGACCCAGGAAACTGGCAGAAAGGCACATTTGGTTTAGGCAGAAAAAAAGAAAACTTTGTAAAAGTGGAATTTTCAGGACAGTATCTTGAAATCAGACATTACCATTAAAGAGGATTTTAAATGACAATTCACTTGAGTGGAAGAACTACTTATCTATCTGCACCCAACCTGAATTATCAATTTTTAAGTGTAATAAGGTAGCATAGTGTTCATTGTTCTTCTATAGGAAGGTAGCCTTGCTACAGTGAAAATTGACATTGGGAGTTTTTCAGTGATAGGACATGTATAACTTAAGTGTACATGTTCCTCTTCTTAAATACCATGTACCCAGCACTTTAAGCCTTTAGTGCCTTGAGACTTTAAGATATACTTTACGGGTGACTCACAAATAATAAAAATGAACATTTAGGCCTGTCAAAAGGTTTATTTTGCCAGTGCAAAATGCAATTTATAACTACACTACAAACTGCAGAGGCAGCCTGAGACATGTTTTAAGAAGGTACGTTAAGGAGTGGCACCATGAGTGCTGTAGCCCACTAGGAGAATTTCATTTACAGACTGTGGGTACATGGAGTAGCATATGCTGGAGACTTAGAAGTAAATGAAATGTTCCTACGATGGGTAGGTCAATTTTACCATGTTTGAGGGAGAGAGCACAAACACCTTACCACTGGTTAGCAGGGGTAAAGTGCACAGAGCCCTAATGCCAAGAAAACGAGTTTGGCAAGACCAGGGGAATACTAGTTCAAAGGTGTCAGCTCTAAAACACTGGCACTGGCAATTTCTTAAAAGCTGGGTACCTCCTTCACATACTTCCACATAAAAAAGTAATTTTAAGCACCACATGTGCGACCATCACTCTGCACACTCTGTAGAAAGACCAACTATTGAATTAACTTACAGTCTGAACATCTTCTTGTTCCTCTGACAGGAATTGTGATAAACTGGCTATCGTCTGGTTCAAATCCAGAGCTCTTCAGAATTCATCCTCTGTCATAGAAATCCATTCACATCTAATGGTGAATAAGTTTACAGTAAGTGCTATTGAAGAGTTATAAATTGGATGAAGAAAATACAGAAACAAAATATCCAGAATAAACAAACAAAAGATAAAGTTAAACATGTGATATTTAAAAAGAGACTGCATCGCTGACATTGATTACTGCAAGGATTTATTTAATCTTTTTGAGATATCGATCAATGTTTTGTGTGCAAGGTTAAGTAGACAAATGTGAACCTAGTAGGGATCCATTTCAAAATCAACTTTAAATTACTTTTGGGTCTGAACTGTTGTGGCAACCCCCGCCCGACTTACTTCATCAAGAGGAAATGTCACCAAATCGACCTACTTGTGCTCCCATCACAGGCTGGTGAACAGTTGCAATGAAGTAGGGACCTGCATTTCAGCGACTGGGAGGTCTGTGGGCATGCAGGAATTACATGATCAACGTAATGGCGTTGGAAAGATGTTGCTTCTCTCAGACACTAGGCCACTTACCACTCAACCCCAGGATTATTGGGCATGGAGCGAGGATGTCATTGGTGCAAAGACTTCACAACCATACTTCTTATCCCAAACTCTGGACCACTAACTGCTAATGCTGGGTGGGTATTGTTCATGTGCAATGGGTTCATTTTGAAGTGCTGTGGAGCCCTGGGCATGTATAACACTGCTGACTTGATAATCCCAAACTCTGAGGTTCCCAGGATTGTGTTCAAAGTCCTATGATTGGGAAATAAAGAGTTTCATGTGTTTGGAAGATTGAAAAGGGTACCACAATATAAATTGACATCATAGTGGGCATAAAGACTTAGCAATCCTAATGGTTAGAACCACAAATACTATGGTGCTCATGAAATCCCATTGGGATCTATATATCTAATAGAATGTCAACTTAAACTCTTGAGATCAGGCCATAGTTATGTTTCCAAAAAAACACATCTAAGCTGATGTTTTAATACTGTACAGACTTTTATTTTAAAATATGCCCCTGTATGCATATATTGGTGTTGCTAGATTTAATGAGCCAGAGGTGAGTATTCACCAATGTGTGTTTAATATTTTTCTGACACTGTTGGAATGCGTGTTGTATGTGGTAACACTGATCAAACAACCCTCTTTGGGCTTATTGTAAGATTAGAGAATTTGCTCGTGGAGCTTAATAAGGCTGTTTTTCCTCGCTTTTGGATTACCTTATTCAGGTATTTTGTTTCTTGTAATTTTTTCTCAAGTAGCCAGTATGGTATTTATAGAATTTCTTCTCAGTGCAGTTTCTTTTAAGTCTGAGGAAATAGCAGAGGGGTAAATTATCCTACTGGGTTATTGGGTGAAAATTGTCATATAACAAAAGATTGTTTTGAACATTTGGTTTGCTAAATACCTTGCATGTTATGCCAGTACCTTAGGCCTGTATATGTAGAGCCAACAAAGAAATGTATTTCTTGTTTAAGATCATTGTGAATCTTAAGAACTGATCTAGGGTATTTATCCAAATTGTGAATTCTTGGGCCTCAATCTCGGTCCCTCTCCATATGATAAAGTTATCATCAATATAATGCTTCCATATCTTGATGTTGCTGGAGAATTAGTTTGAATGATTTAGGATATGTTTTACGTCAAAATTATGCACATAACGACAGGCTACACTAGGGGCGATTGTACTGCCCATTGAAGTACCACCCACCTGTAGATAAAAATCCTCCTCAAATTTGAAGTAGGTCCTTTTCAGAGCCATATACATGCAGTATGATATAAAATCTACCTGAGTGATGGAATCCCATAAAGTCTCTGATAGTAGCCCTTCAATCACTTTAAATTTGTCTTCTTGCTGAATACTCATATACAAAGCTTCAACATCAAATATCATAAGTATGTCATTGGTTGGGTGTAACTCCATGTCTTCTAGAATGTTCAAGGTGTCTTTTATATCCTTAGCATAGTATAGTATTCTAGGTGCCAGAGGTCTCAGGTAATGGTCTGCAAACTTTAACAAAGGTTCTAAAATGGAACCTATACCAGCATCTGTTGGTCTGCCTGGGGGAGGAAGTACTTTAATTTCTCCTTGTTTTTTCCTCTTTGTATAAATGCTGCTCTCAATGATTGTTTTGTGCAGGAAGGTGTTCCTACCTGCACAAAAATAATCATCCTTGAAATGCAGGCACCCTTGCAACATGACGCAAGTGTGTCTTATATTGGTGCACAGCTGCTGTTTGTGCACCAGTGCAGGGAAGAAGGACAGGAATGTGCTGTATCTTGTAAATACGGTTCATTCCTAGCCTTTCATTTTGACGCACAACAGCACTGTAGGAAGGCCTGCTGCGCTGCAGTGCACCAAAAGTTTGTAAATGAGTCCCTCTGTTCTAATCATCTCTTTGGGGAGAACCACAATCGCTCATCCTTTGTCTGCTGGTTTGATGATAATAGAGTACATTTTGGATACATCCATCAGAGCTTCTTATTTCCTTTTACTCAAATTTTGGAAGGTGTGTGTTTTTACACTGTTAAATTGATCAATTTCATAGCATACAGCTTGCTCAAAAGCCAGTAATTCATGTGGGATACAGCCGGTCGGGAGTTAAACCAAGACTTTCTCTTTCAACCCTGTATTTCTTTTCTGTTTCTCTTCTAATATGTTGGTATCAGAAAAAAAGACAGAGCTTGATCTTCTTAAAAAGTTCAGAAATTTCACTCTGATGTTTGACGATATCTGGTTTAGGAGTCTGGACAAATCTTAAGCCGCTTTTGAGCAATTACTTCTGAGTGTTCAAAAAAAGGGGGGAACTCAAATGTATTACCCCCCCCTTATGACTTGCTCCTCCCTGATTGTGGATCTATTTCCTTATTTTGATTTGTCTGTTGATGGTCTAAATGGACTCAACACCTTCCTCAGCCTCTGCCTAAAAATGGGTTTGGAGCATGTAACCAATTGGAAACCCACTGAAGGAAGAGTATTTTTATCTGTTGCATGTATGGCCCCCTTCCAAGGTATGGGAGAGGATACTGAGGCGGTCCAAAGGGTCCACGGAATCTTTGATCTCTTTTTGTTTTTTTGTCCGGAGCTCTAGTTTTCGGGGAATCAGAATCTGTTAATGAACTGTCTGTTCTACAGCTATCATCCATCTCTGATGTATTTGGTTTTGAATAGGGAAACATGCCATCTAGACAAAATCTCTTCAGATCCTTTAGAAGTTTTGATAATGTTACATAATCTTTGAAATCAGTGATTGTTTTATTGACTTCCACTAGCTTCTTCTTGAAAATTGTTACAGAAACCTGTGTTTTTAATGTGGCCTTGTTGTTTTTGTCTTGCTCAACAGCGCCCTCCTTGCAACCTGATTGATGGGTCATATTTACTGTATGACGCATCATGTCGCGTGGAGTTACAGATACGCAGTATTTCTGACATATCTGTAGGCGCAAAAGTGACGCAACTCCAGCAATGTGTCCTTTCACATGGGGCAAGCCCCATGTGAAAGGGCTTGTGTCAGTCTTACCCCTGCTGTGAGGCAGGCATAAGATATTGACGTGTTTGCACCCTAGTAGTGGCGCAGTGAAATCTGTTAGATTTCACTGAGTCACTTACATGGGAACGCCCACCCTTCATACATTATACCTGGCGCAGGTATAATGTGGTACAGGGGTTTACAAAGTGATGCATCTGCTTAGATGCGTCACTTTTTAAATAGGGTGCAACAGGAGGCATGTTTTAATCCTGACAATGCATCAGAAAAAGTGAAGCAACGGAAGTGCAAAACTGTCGTAAGGCCTCATAAATAAGGCCTGAGGTTTGTTTCTGGTTGTCAGAGTGTGCACCCTGTACAAGCAGGAACAACCACTCTAGTCAGAGTAAGCCAGATACATAATAAAGGATAACCTGTGCTCACCCTCTGATAGCTTGGCACAGAGCAGTAAGGTATATCTAAAGAGGGAATGTGTAAGGAATTTGTGTAAAACACACACAAAGTAACAGAATGAAAACCCCACGAAAATACTTCACACAGGGTTAGAAAAACAGAATATAGTTGTATGAGTGAAACAAGACCAAAACAACAAATTCAATAAGTAGAACTGGAGTTATGAATTTTTAAATATTAAATCAAAATCAAGTGCTTAGAGTAAAATACCGCTAAGGGGTTACTTGAGGATCATGCTGGAACAGGGCAAATCCAAAGTTCAGGCAGACAAAGATTAGGCAGCAAGAGAAATAGATACAAATGGGAGAGAAGTGAGTGGGGGGAGGATCAAGAGATGAGAGATGTGAAAACTGATATAGATGGTGAAAAGGGACAGCAAAAAAACGAGAATGAGGTGTCTATGTATGAAAAAAAGTGAGACCAAGAGGAAAGGGCATGACGCAATGTGCCTCACTGGCTGTGCTTTCCAGGGACTGCGCAATTACTGTACCTTTATTTTCTGTCAAGTATGCCCTGCAGCTGCAACTATGGATGATGTGCGTACCTGCTTATCTGCAGTGTGTTTTGTAGAGGCTCTCTGAGTAGATATATACCTTACTGTTGGATGGCAATTCCTGCTTCCTTTTTGCTGACTGTAAGCACTGTTTGTATAATAAGTATCACTATTACCCAATTTAATATTACTCAGTTTTCTGAACTATGAAGGATGATTTTATTTCTCAAACCAAACGGTGGCCAACTGTTCCAGTGTGGGCACAAACGTTGTCCGCAGCAGAGAAAGAGAAATAGAAAAAGGAACAGAAAGGATTAGGTCTAAACTCCACAGGATAGAGGCAAGCCCAAGTCTTGCCTCTCGTTGCCCTCACACAACCCAAGGGATGTCATGCTTCATCATCGGGCGTTGCTCCTCATCAGGACAGCGCTGCAATGCCCTACGGGTCCCCCAAAGGGTCACTTTAGCAGACATCTTTTGATAACGATGTATGATGAGTGAGGTTGTGAGATTGAGGGTTCATAAGAAAGAGTGAGTGAGTGAGTGAGTGAGTGAGTGAATGATTAAAACTGGCTTGGGGATACCGAAACAAACTTAGTTTATTGTGTAGGTTCCCCTGACAGGTTAAAAAACCAGTAGGCTGTGTGTTTACTTACTAGGCAATAATATGCCTCAGTAACTCTTCGGTCGACCTGTTTCGTGCCCTATTTCTCTTTAGTAGGGTTCTTTACCCATTCACGGTTTTATTCACTTCATTGATCCTGAGGAAGCACCAGGGATTGTTAGGGCCATTTTAGGGCGTGAAACATGTTGTTATGGTGTCTGCTTATTTTCTGTTACTATGTATGGCCTTTTTATTATGCTTGTTTTAAGTTCTAGACTAGAATCTCAATATAGAGCTTTTTATTTAGGATTAGGTTATTTTTTATGGCTAAGCCAAATTTGCAAACCCATGACTGCTTTCTCTGTATGGAGAAGGCCTCTTGCAGGACAGTTAATGTGATATTGTATGTCCTTTTCACAGATTTTATGTTTTCTTTAATCATTCCGGCCACTCAGAAAGCAGTCTGTATACTGTGGCCCTTATTATAACTTTGGTGGTGTGGTAGCAGGCTGCCATGTCAGCGCCCCACTGCTACACAACCAAAGCCATAATATGACTGCCACGGGATTCTGACAGGAATCCAGGTCAGGAGGTCAGGCGGCGGCTGGCCCATGGCAGTGCAGTGCTAAGTCTCATATGTGAGCCTTAGCAAGGCATCGCAATGGGAACACCAATGCATGTTCCTGCAGGGCATGGACTATCAAGTCCATGCCCTCCTCAAACTGGGGGTGCATGCAGAAAGGAGGGCATACCATCTGCTCCCCTGCATACATCCCCTGGTGCAGAGACACCAGGGGCCCTCACCACCACTCTTTTTATGTCAGGTTAACTTCCATGAAAACTGTGATGGTGAGGAAACTCCCAATACGCTTGGCAGTGCCATAATGGCACCAATAGGCTATTAGGGGCCTCAGACCATTGCTAGACTTTCAGGCATCAGCGGTCCTATGGCCGTGCGACTACCCAACTTGTTATAGGGTGGTGAGTCTACCGGTGCTAATACCGTGGGTTTGGTGGACAACTCAAAATAAGTCCCTATGTATCTTTTTACTATTGCTTTTACAGGTTCTATTTTATGGTCCGACTGCAACATAACTCATCAGGAGAGGAAGAATTTCACAGGTGCTCTTTCTATTTATTTTGCCATTATAGGTTCTGTTCCCACAAATAACAATCATACCCTTTTCACCTTGCTTTATACTATATTTCTGCATTATTCCATAATAACAATCCAGGACATAGTTGCTTTGGAGACGGTGTCACACTACCTTGTGCAAGGAATTGAGACTACAAGTAAGTATTTCGATTCCAGAGTTCAACATTTTTTAATGTAGACCAATTTTACTGGCCCTGCAGGTGCAGGGGGGCGTCCCTGGCTTGAATTTCCTACACTGTGTTCAGAGCCTTTCATTTGATGAGCCACGTGGCACTTTGACGCCTCGTCAGGGGTAGTAAGCGCTATATAGGTGCAATTACAATACAATACAATTAAACTGTACATTTCACGAAAAAGGAGTCCCCTGATATTAACCAAGCAGTCTTTCAAAAAAGGCCACAATCGACAATTGTGGGTGCGTCTTTTGCACTGCCTGTGCCTGTTTTTGATCCTAGTACAACACTACCTGTACTCATGAAAGTTAAGCTCATTAGTGCTAGTGCTGCTGAGCTCAAGGCTGTCAGAGTGGAGCCTATCTGTACGCCCTCTGACAGCCAATGTTCCTCTCTAGCCCTTAGCTGAGCCACTGCTGAATCATTTAGCAGAGGCACATTTGCATTATGCAAGGGATGTCCAGGTAGTGGGAATTTCACTGTCCTGCTGTGTCTGACAAAATAGTGCCCATCCAGGCCCTGCTCTGTCAAGTGAGCCTTTTGTGTGAGGGTTAGACCTGGCATCTTTTGGTGTGGTTTCCTAGTTTTTTGCTTCTGATCTCCTGTTTTTGACTAGTTACTGAACTTTGTTTTTGTTGGTGTTAGGACTCTGGGCACTTTACCACTGCTGACCATTGCTAAAGTGCATGTGCTCTGAGTTTAAAATGTAATGATATTCGGTTTCTCCATGATTGGTTTATTTGTTTTACTGATAAGTCACTAGTACAGTGCACTACACTTGCTCAGGGCCTGTAAATCAAATGCTAAAAGTGTGCCTTTAACACTGATTTGCCACCCACATGAGTAGCCCTTCAAACCTATCACAGGCCTGCCACTGCAGAGCTAGTGTGTGCACTTTTAAACTGCCATGTCGACCTGCCAAGGTCACCTACTTGCCAGGCCCAACCCCCTTCCATTTTAATACATGTAAGGCACCCCTGAGGTAGGCCCTACAATGCCCCATGGGGAGGATGTAATGTATTTAAAAGGTAGGACATGTACTTGTGAGTTTTGCATGTCCTGGAGTGAAAAACTGCTAAATTCGTTTTTCACTACAGCAAGGTCTATAGAGTAGCATTGGAGCTGTCTTGTAACACTTTACAAGTGTATTTTCAAATTGGGAGTAGATTTAAATTGGAGTTTGGTGTCTCTGAATTCACAATTTAAAACACATGATTTAGCGAACTTGGTTTTTGAATTCCAAGTCTGAAAATGCCACTATTAGAAAGCAAAAGACACACAGATGATCGACGAAATGCAGTGCAAATCAAACATTTTCCCCCAGTCAATAGATCTGGGTTAAATCCATTGTTCGTTTGCTCACCATGCCACTCCAGTTTAGACCCAGCCATATGCCAATCAATCTTGACCCTGTGCCTAATGAAAACAATCTAGACCGAAATGCCAAGCCAGGTCTTCCCGGGACAAAACACAAGCTACCTGGGACCAGTTTTGGGGCATCATCCCTTATCAGCCATGCTAGCTTGAATCAAATGGCATAGTGAGCCCAGGACGCATGTTTGGGCATTTCCGGCGCACTTAGGGCGAGAAAGCAAAAGACACTTAGGGTGGCATGGTGAGCAAAAGAACTATGAATTTAACCAAGATCTCGACTGAGAGTGAATGTTTGATTTGCTCAGCATTCCGTCCATCATCTGTGTGTCTTTTACTATTAGAAAGTTGGCATTTTCTTACCTCAAAGCAAACCCAGGATGATGGACAAAGCGCCGAAACTTTTCAAACACTCACCACCAGTCACTGTTAGATCTGGGCTGAATCCACCATCGTACTTTAGCTCACTTCGCCACCCAAGTTCAGACCCTGTCATATGCAAATCAGTCTTGACCCCATGGGAACAGTCCAACCTAAACTGCCAAGTCAGGTCTTTCCTGGACCGGAAACAAGCATCCTGGAACCGCTTTCGGGGAAACATCCCTCATCAGCTAGGCTATCTTCCATCCAGTGACAAAGTGAGCAAGGGACCCACTTCTGGGCATACCCTTCCATTTTAGGGTGAACAAAGCAAACACAAGGAGATGATGGAAGGAGCACTGAAACTTTTCAGACTCTCACCCCCAGTCACTATTAAATCTGGGTTAAATCCATCATGGTTCTTTAGCTCACTTGGCCACCCCAGTTCTGGAATGGCGTGGCAAGCAAATTAATGATGGATTAAACCCAGATCTTTGATTGGCAGTGAATGTTTGGCAATGTTCAACTTTTTCCCCCTAAGTGGGAAGGGTGTGCCCAGACGTGGGTTCCGTGCTCGCTATGCCACAGTTTTCAAGCTACCCTGACTGATGAGGGGTGCTGCCCTGAACCAGTCCCAGGATGCTTTTTTTCCAGTCCAGGGAGGATCTGGCCTGGTAGTTTGGGCTGGACTGTTCCCATGAGGAACATAGTCAAGGCTGATTTGCATATGGCTGGGTGCAAAGTGGAATGGCATGACGAGCAAAATAACAATGGATTAAACTTAGATCTGTGACTGTGGATGAATGTTTGACAATTTTCAACATTCCGCCCTTCATCTGTTTGTGTTGCATTTTCGTACTTTAACCATTCTGTGCCCCTGTCTCTCTCTAGAATACACATCTGGGTTGGATGACAGTTGAAATTTGTGAATTCACCCTAGACAGTCAGACACAAAGAGAGCTGGGGTGTCTCCTGTGTATCCTGAGGGCCCAACACCAGGCTGATGGGCCTTCCTTAGCTAGAGTTGTGTGAGAAGTTAACACATGCACCTGAATACGGTTGGCCTGTTTCCACACAAAGAGCTGCATACTCCCTGTAGTGTGTCTGGAGCCAGGTCCAGGAAGGCAGGTTCTTTTGCACTACAAAAACCTTTCTTTTTAGTCTGCCTACTACAAATGCTAAAACCTAAAACGGGTATCAGTACTGGACCTCTGATAACACAAACTCATAACACTTCTGGACTGAGGACATTCTGCCAGGAAGACGACCTGTTGTGCTGGCAGGAGGGACTGACACTTTGCTGCTTTTTTTGCTGTGTTGGCCTGCTGCTTGCTGCTTCTGTCCTGGGAGTGAGAGGACTGGACTTTGCTCTATGCATCCTGCTTTCTAAAGTTTTTCCACGGGCTTAAGTTGAGCATGCCTCCTGTTGGAAGTCTCAGGGCCAACAAAGACTTCACCTGCAGCACCTGGGCTCCTCTGCTGAGAGCTCTACTCTACCAAGTGGAGCCAAAGCCAGTTCATTTACCCTTGGAAGTGAGTTTCTGTGCTAAAAAGAAGGAAATCAGCACATAGAATAGAGCATCACTTCGGAATAGGAGCTGCTGCCTTAACCGGAGCCGAAGTTCCTGCTCAATGCTATGATAGTGACTTAAAACTCAAGCTCCGAGGCCACTGCACTGCCTCCAAAGAACCACCACCATGTGAGTCTTGAATACTGCATCACCGAAGTCCTTGATTCCCGACTTCACTGCAGCAACTTTGGCTCAGTGGTGTCACGTCCACGCCACAAACTTGATACCTCGCAGCTTGACCATCGATGCTTCATCGACATCACACTGCCATCATAACCGATGCCTCGCCACAACCGCGTTATCGCCTCCTTTGTGCCTTGCTTCTTCACCGGGCATCAGCAGCTCAGCCCTTCTGCACCACCTCAAGGAACACACGCCTCACTTGGTTCTGCAACGCCCCACCTCCATTGTGCAACGCACTGTCACCGAGCACAGACACACCAACAACCTTCATAGCAGTAAGGAATAGATGCCACAAATAGTTCCTCAATGCCTCACCTCCCCGTCACTTTGTAATGGCTTTGGTTCTCAATGTCTCCAAGGTACTGTACCGGGGTCTGGGCAACACCGTAGCCAGCCTGCCCTCCATTGCAGTTAGCCTGAACTTGTGTATTCATCCCTGTCAAGCATGTTGAGATAGCCCCTACCAGTGCTATTGTTCTCCTAAGCACTGTAACTGCATTTAATCATGAAACATTCATACCATCACTTGGGTATGTTGGATTTTTGTCGATCTGGTCTTGTTTTATTCAGATAAATATTGGCTATTGTTCTAAACTGGTGTGGTGGACTTTTGCGGTGTTTTCGCTGTTAGTGTGTGTGCATGTGTACAAATACTTTACACGTTGCCTCTTAGGTTTATCCTGACTGCTCCGAGCCAAGTTACCACAGGATGGGCACAGGTCAGCTTAGTGTCTACTACACTTACCCTGACTATAATGTCGGTCCCTACTTGGACAGGGTGGAAACCACTGACAATTGGAAACCCCATTCCTATCAGTGAGTATTTGTATGCTTGCTTGTTTGCCTGTTTGTGTGTATGTTTGTGTGTGCAAGAGAAAGGTAATCATACAGGAAGAGAATTGGGACCCTCAGGAGGCATTTGAAAAGAAATGTGTGTAATGCTTGTTTCTGTGTTTATTTGTGTGCACTCTTGAATATATAAGGATTGCGCCAAATGCAGGTAAGTAGAAACAGTATGACATTAAGAAGCTGCAAACATTACAAAATAAGTAAAACAAGCATTTTGGTATGTCCTGCACCTGGTGTAGAACTCATTACCAATGATGCAATGCCAGAGTCTCTCTCAACCTGGGGCACATTGATGATGAGCCTGAAAGTGCTAATAGTACTTGATGGGTTTTCTGCATTTCAGGGTTTAGAAGTTCCTTCCATTGTTCCCTGGAGGTCTTAACACCACCCTTTATTAGCATATGTGGCTGTTATTCTGCACATATGGAGAGTTTGAGACAACTATAAAGCAAAATACAGGGTCAAAATGAATACTCAATAGAAGTGTTTTCTTATCATCATGACTCATCCTCCCTCTAACCCTGTCCACTAACCACATCCCTAACTAGGTGTAATGAATACCTGAACTAATTTTTCCCATTTAAAGCACTGATCTTTACTGCATGGAACATATTGCTTGATTTATATTAATCATAGATCAGAAGAGAAATATATCTGCTTCTCAAAAAGTCCCTTGCATTTAGTTGCACCAAACACAGGTCTTGGTGGAGGCCTATGAGCAAACGTGCATAGGCAGCAGCGTAGGGAAGGTGCCCACTGTAATGGGCTTCCATGAAAAGAAAGAAAAATACCCTGTTGGGTAACAAATAGTAGCCATAAGTAGGGTGCTTTGGACCTGCAACCTCTTCACCCCACCACTGCACCTGCTGCAGCCCAGCCAAGTACAGTGAATCATACGTTAGATTCAGGCATTTCAGAGTGGAGGTCCACATCATGCCACTGCAATGCAAAGTCCCGCATTATAGAGCCTCCTCATCTGTCAAGCCGGAGTGCTGCTAATGCAACATTACTGAAAGTCTGGGGTGGTAGTGTGTGGTGCTTGCTGCCCACAGCAGTCTTGGGGGCTGGCTCAGCTACTCGCAGGCAGCTGTAGTTGCTCTACAACAATGTATCTTTACAAGATTCATCACACAAGACATTGTGACTCACTCAGGAGTCTGTGTGCCCAATGGCTGCGACCTACACAGTCAGTGAGGGTGAGACCAATCATCAGGACAAGTTTTGTGTAGGCAGAACTTCCTACTGGCAGCGACGTGAGTCAAACAAGATGCAGTTCGATCAAGCTAGTTTTGACTGCTGACAATGCAGCTCAGCAATCTTCCTAAAACATTATCATCCAGTGATCGTCCCCGTTCCGTCACTAACCAGCAGCCAGCTGAGATTAGACCATCGACTGTGGCAGCTGCCAGTCAGAGTAGTTCCTCACCCAATAGCACACCCAGGGCACGAGTCGGGGGTACACGTGGGTTGACGGCGTCCCCCCACTATTTTTACTGGGTGGACGCCATCCACCCTGCTCATCAAAAGCTGGATACTCAAAAAAGAGTGCACCAACCAAGCATTTCTAGGTGACTGCAGCTGAATCCGAAATTACTCGGTCTGCCGGTCACCATGCACCAAAGCGATACCAAAGGGGATAATGGACGGAGCGTTTGAACATATCAAGCATTCAGCCCAAGTCAGCTGATCTGGGTTTAATCCATCATCATTCTTTAGCTCACTCCACCACCCCAGTTCAGACATGGCCATATGCAAATCAGCCTTGACCCTGTGCCTCATGGGAACAGTCCAGCCCGAACTGCCAAGCCATGTCTTCCCTGGACCGGAAACAAGCATCCCAGGACCGGTTTCAAACATCATGGTCACCATGCACCTGCACTTAACATTCTTAGATGGCATGAGTTGACTTGCATGCATATCTCTCTGCGCTACTTATCACAGCTCTTGCCTCGCCCTTTGAATCTGCCCCAATCACCTTGTATTCTTACCGAGCTGCTGCTGCTGCTCGCTGGGGCGTGCTTCACTCCCTTGCCCCCCTTCTGCCATCATTTATTGTTCCACCGCCGCCGGCCTAATCCCTCCTGCCTTTTGGTGGCCGCGCCCTGTATAATGTACAGAGGTGATGCACCAGGAGAGCTGCATGTACCAGGTAAGGATGCGAGCCGGGGCAGAGTCCCTGTGCTCCCCCTCAGCAGAACAGAGCCTGCCGGTCATCTCCAGGGCAGCAGCAGGTTGAATGCTATAAAGCAATGTATGGCACGTGTGGTGTTTGTATTCTATCTCGAGTTAAATTTTGCTGGTGTCAGAATGAAAGACTCAGATAACACAAGCCTATCCTTTATTTTCCGTGAGTGGCGCATGCATGTTGTGATATACTGTGCTAATTTCTGTACACATACCGGAGTCCCTTCCATTTTACACAGTGAAGAGGGCAGCATTTGTGCGTGAAGCAGAGAAGCACTACTGATAATTCAGCCTGTTTTACTGAGAAGCCCCATAGAATGAATTCATGTTTTGCGTTGATGCCAAGAAGCCTAGCATGTACCTAATTCTCTCGTTCACGTAGTTACATTTGTAGTGCAGTTGCTAAATGGTGGTGGTGCCCACAAAAGTAAACGTCTTGTGTCTTTGCCTCTAAATGAACGTGGCTTTCAAAACAGTATGGCTGTGGCTGGAATTGTTGCCTTTCCATAGAATCTAATATACCATATCATATTCTTGCAAGATCAGCTACAGTAAGTGTAGAGGTATTTCCACAGCCTTGCATGTGCCACATAGGTAGGTTATGTAGATGGTGTGTGTGTGTGGGTGGGTGTGTGTGATGTGCAATCTGTATGCGTGTTTTTACAGGTGACACCCAGCAAGTGTGGCCTTGTTCTTGAATTGCTGCAGATTCAGCTGTTTAGGATGACAGAAGGAGTTCCAAGCAGCTGCCTTGGTAACGTCTAACTCCCTCCTACTGCTATGAACTCCTCAACAAAAAAACAACTTCCTAGACCTTTCCCTCTTCTATCCCCCCATTCCTTTTCAACCCAAATAACAGACTAACATGTCCATCGCTCAATATAATCTAATATTTCGCTAGTCTGTGATGTCACTTCCTGTGATGTCACATGCTGTGATGTCACTTCCTGCAATACTACCTAACTTGGAGAGTCCTCCCACTTCTTTTTCTAGGACTTGTGCCCTGAGCCCCCTGAGCACACCATAGTCCATTCTGTGCTGCTAAACCGCCCTGAATCATGCTGTAGCATGGGCGTCCGCAGGGGGGGGCAAGGAGGGGCGCTTGCCCCCCCCTGGAGCACCTCTCCTTGCCCCTCCCTGCACACGCCCATGTGCACAAATGCTTCCCGGAGGGAGGCCCTATGCCGGGGCTCGTCCTCAGGAAGGACATCACTGATGTAGGGTGACCAACCGTCCTTAATTTTAGGCAGAGCTGTTCCCCTGCAAAAGGCCTCAGCTCCCTCTAAGCACAAGAGCAGCCCCACCCCGCCCATTTTCATTCTGTGTGGGGCTGATTGCCACATACAGAATGACAATGGGTCAGTCTGGGGTTAACGCTGCGGAATGATTCCCCATCACCCAAGAGGAATGCTTGATTCGCCAGGGGGAGCGCGCCTCGAGGGAGGAACGGCAATGTCCCCTCTTTGAATACCGCGAGGCTGCAGGCAGCAACATTCAGGAGTAAATAGCTGGTCCCTGCCTCCCAGGTGCACTGCTGCTCCGGGGGAACTATTCATCTCCATGGCCACAGAGCCACCCCGCTCCTTGCCCACATGCAACGGCCTCCTCTCCAACTGCTTCCCTGCTTAATGGATACACCCTCGGCAACAGGAGGTACGTGAAACTCCTGCTGGCCTCTCCTTCCTTGCTTCCCCGGTCTGCATTAGTCATCACTCCACCTTACCTCAAGCACCTCTTACAGGAGTTGATCCCTCCTCCTGACAGGGCGATTTTTGAGATATCTCAACTCTGGCCATTAGTACCTGCGGTGGGTCAGGGGCATTGCTACTGGGGTACTGTGGGGAGACCTGGTAGATCCAGTGGCGGCGTGGATTTATATCACTCCTCCCTATGTGACACGGTGGGGACTAGACCTGGAGTCCATGTAATATCCTGACGGAGTTGTGAAGATTCGTGAGGCCTCATCCTTATGCTGCCAAAGAAGGGGACAAGTAAGACGCCCAGCAAACTGTCAGACATTTTTGCGTCTACAGACAAGCGCCCAACTTTGCGAGGTGATACGGAAGGGGCAACCATGGTTATCACGAAGGCTGATGTACTGTCCATGTTTAAGGACTTGAAATCTGAACTGAGTACAGAACTGTGAACAGGGTCCAAGGATGCCTGACCCCATCATGGCCTTTAAAGATGACTTCGTTCCTCCCTCCCCGCTGAACGTTGATGTATTCTACCCGTCTAGGACTGCGCCTACACTTTTGAGAACATCTGTAATTCTTTCTTTCCTCCCCGCTCTACTCCTCTCCCCTTGTCTGTTACTGACCTCTGCCCTCACCTAGTCCTGGAATTAGTCCCCACCCTGTTTACCTGTTAATTTTCCCTTGTCATTTGAGATCTAGCTATTTTGTCTGATACCTGATGGAGCTACCTGATTTAGCTAGAGGGGAGAAAGGCCAGGGATTCCCTCCTTGGACGTCACCTACCCAGTCGGTCTTTAGCCAGACTTCCTTTCATCTCTCCTGTCATCTCTTCATGTATCCTCCTTCTAGTTATGTCTCTCCTTCTCTCCTCTCTCAATGTTTTGAGACTGAACTATTTTGACTGATGCCCGATGGAGCTACCTGGTTTAGCTATAGGGGAGATGGGCCTTTGACTCCCCCTTAGTCGTCACCTACCCAGTCGGCCTTTAGACAAACTTCTTTTGTCTCTCCCTCTATTTACGTCTCTCCTTCTCTCCTCTCTCAATGTTTTGTGACTGAACTATATTGTCTGATGCCCGATGGAGCTAACTAGTTTAGCTGTAGGGGAGAAGGGCCATGGACTTCCTCCTTGGTCGTCACCTACCCAGTCGGCCTTTAGACAGACTTCTTTTAGTCTCTCCTTGTTGTCTCTTCCCCTTTCCTCCCATTGTCACCCTCCCCTCTACGCTCCATTATTCTGCCCTCCATGTTCTTTAAATGTTTCCCATCAAGACCTAGCTTTTTGGCAAAAGCCCGGGGGAGCTACCGGATAGCTAAAGAGGAGTCCCTCTATTTATACCTCTACTTCTCTCCTCTCTCAATGTATTGAGACTGAACTATTCTGTCTGATGCCCGATGGAGCTACCTGGTTTAGCTATAGAGGAGATGAGCCGGGAATTCCCTCCTTGGTCGTCACCTACCCAGTCGGCCTTTAGACAGGTTTCATTTCATCTCTCCTTGTTGTCTCTTCCCCTATCCTCCCTTTCTGACCTTCCCTGTTCCCTCCCCTCTATGCTCCATGTATTTTGCCCGCCATGTTATTTAAATGTTTCCCATTAAGACCTAGCTATTTGGCCATAGCCTGGTGGAGCTACCTGATAGCTATAGAGGAGATGGGTTTTCGGGACTTCCCCCTCGACCGTCATCTACCCAGCCGGTCTTTGGGCAGACTTTCCTGTGTCTCTCTGCCGTTTCTCCCTCCCATCCTGTTTTTCTGCGAACCTCTTCCCTCGACACCTGAGACTGAACTTTTTTTGTCTGATGCCCGATAGAGCTACCTGGGTTAGCTATAGGTGAGAAGGGCCGTGGATTTCCTCCTTGGTCTTCACCTACCCTGTCGGTCTTTAGACAGACTTCTTTTCGTCTCTCCTTATTGTCTCTTCCCTTATCCTCCCTCTCTCACCTCCCCTGCCCCTCCACTACTTTTCTCTCTCCTTTCTCTCCTCTCCTAATTGTATTGCCTATGTTTTGGGATGTATTGTGTAATTGTTGAACTTTTTCTGTTACATTGTTGATTCTCATGTAAAGCGCTCTGATACCTCCGGGTCTAGTCAGCGCTATATAAAACTCTTTTAAATTAAAAAAAAAATTAAAAATGTGGCGGCCTCCTACAGCCTCAGTCCAGGGCAGGACATTCTGTCACATGGAAGTGCAAAAACGCCCATGCTGCTGCTAGGTGAGAATCCAGTTAGCCAAAGGAAGGCGGTGAAATAAGTTGAAAGGAAAGGATTATAGTTATAGTATAGCAGCCATGGTTGCTGCTTTTTTATTTTATTCAACTAAAAACCATTTGACAAAGCCAATAGTTCTGGCTTGTTGTAGGTGTAACGTTACTAGTTCTAAGTGTAACGTTACTTCTTGTATTATATATCTGGTTACAATGACAGAAGCAACAAAAATACCAGTCTGGCGGCACATTATATTAAGCAAAGATGTTTAGCTTATTATATCAAACACCGTTT
The DNA here is from genome assembly GCF_964263255.1 of Lissotriton vulgaris. Lineage (NCBI taxonomy): Eukaryota > Metazoa > Chordata > Amphibia > Caudata > Salamandridae > Lissotriton > Lissotriton vulgaris. Next base: position 810,768,193 of record NC_141699.1, read on the forward strand.
TGGAGAGACCCCCTTAGTTTTTTCATCCTACTTAAAGCTCTGGAAACAACACCATGTCACAGTCGCCCCACGTCAAGGCACTGTGCATCATGCATGACTCATGCCTTCCACTTTTTCAGATTGCCTATGTGCAGGGGCATAGTGAATGCTGCTCCACCCCTCCCCTTGCTCTAGGAACTACAGCGAGGCTGCAGTTCTTGATGGGTCTCATAATTATTGTGAAAAGGTGAGTGAGTAAGTAAGTAAAATGATGGGTGAATGGATGGCTGGATACTTGAATGAAATGATGGATGGAAGGATGAGTGAAAGGGTGGATGACGGGCGAGTGAATGGGTGGATGAATGACTGAAATGATGGATGGATTGATGAATTGATAAGTGAAAGGATGGATTGATGAATTGATAGGTGAAAGGGTGAATGGATGGATGGATGATAGAAAGGGTGGATGTAAGGCTGGGTGAGTGAGTGAAAGGGCGAGTAGATGGACAAAAGGATGGATAGCTGAGTGAAAGGGTGGATGGATGAGTGAAAGGATGGATGAATTATAGGTTCAATGAATGGATTCATGTGTGGATGAGTAGATGGATGGATGGGTGGATGGAAGGATGGATGGCTAAGTGAAAGGGGAATTGAAAGAGGAAGGGGGATGGGTAAATAGATGACTGAACGGGTGAATGGCTGGATGGATAACTTAATGGAAGGATGGGTGGAAGAGTGGATGGTTGAGTGTACAGATGTATAGGGTGAAAGGGTGGATGGATGGATGATGGATGAGTAAAAGGATGGATTGAGGGATGGATGAGTGAAATGTTGGATGGAAGGAAACGTGATGGATAGGTTTGTAAATGGATGAATATGGACATGGATGGGCACACAGATGGCAGGACAGAATGAATGGTGAAAGACTGAATGATGGATGAAGTATGATTACACATTGTAAGCCCCATTATCTTAAGCAACATTTCCTATACATTGACTTTCCCATTTATATGAGTGATTGTCTCTATATAATATGTGTATGTTGTGACACACTCCAAAACTCTGCCCCACATACTTGGGATGAGTAGCACTATAGAAGAAATTAAGTACACATGAGAGAGGGTCTATGTGAAGATGAAGGGCGCCAATGGAGGGTGGTATCAAGGCCAGACTGGCCAGACCGGGCATCAGACGTTTTCTCTGGGAGCTGGAAAGGTGGGGGCAGTTATGTTACCACAAAAAGACCAGCACATTTGCTGAAAGCTGCGCGTATACTGATAAACCATGAAGTGCACAATTGTCTCAACCTAATATAAATTTATTTTCACTTGTACTTTAGTGGTTGTCTATTTACCTACTTATATACTATTGAGCAACCTTCTCTGATGTGTCTGTAAACCTTACCTTTTGTCCTGAATTTTGACCTCCTGAATTTTTGTCCCGAATTTGGACCCTTTGTCCTGAATTTTTACACTCACTATCCTGAATCCGCACCCATGCCAGTTGGTCACCCTAGGCATCATGGCCAGGTGCCGGTGGTTGGGAGTGGCGGTGATCCTCAGTGTTCAGATGGAAGCAGGGGGCTACCATTGACAGAGGTGACAAGTGCAGGCGCCCTGCAACCCACTCATCACCACCACATGAAGGAAGAAAATAACCCGATCAGCTCGTCGACCCAACTTCAAGAAAAAAACTTTCAGACGCCAGGGAAAGGCAGCAGCATTTGCTGTCTGCGAGTCTGTCAAAGTAGATTTGTTCAATAAACCCATTTGAAAGGGAAACTGCATTAAATGTCTGCCCCATCACGGTCACCACTCTGCGTCTTCAATCCCTCGTTCACCCCTCTTTTAAACCTCACGTCAACTCGTCTCCCTCAAATTTCAGGAGGGGGGCTAATTCATCCAGCCAAAGCCATGTGCAGAGTGGAGAAGATGCAGGGGCTCTAAGTAGGAGTTAATACACAACAAAGCCTCATTACCAAGTAAATGGTCTTTTAAACACCTGCGTGAAGTACTCAGGTGTGGCTGTGTGTGTGTGGTGTGCCGGGAAGCTGTCTCAGCCAGGCACAAACATTCTTATAACAATCACACCCCTCAGAATGAGAAATCACCACTTCTAGCTGCCTTGTCATGGGGTGGGATTGGAAGATGTGCACAGCAGGGGGAAAGGGATGGCCAGTGCAGGTGACGCTTTTCTTTTGTATAGGAATTTCTGCTGTCATCATAGCCCAGGATTTGCTGTCTGTGCACTTGTTAGATGTGTATTCCATACAAGTGCACAGAGAGCACACCCAGGGCTATGACACCAGCAGGAACTACTTTACAAGGGAAAAGTGTCACCTACACTGCCATCCCTTTCCCCCTGCTGTCTGTGCACTTGTATGGAATGCACATCCACGGCATTGCTCACAAGATAAATGTTGAACAGGGCCATGGATCTGTCTCTTTTTGCATCCACGGGCACTGATGCACTGACAAAGAAGCAGAGGAGGCCCAGGCAAGGAGAATCCATGAGACATTTGACCCACACCTATCTAGAAAGTGAGAGCTTCAGGAGGGGCTGGATGCCAGGACGGCAGTGCTGCTGATCAGCCCGACTCCACTAAATAGTATCAGAAGAGCAGGCAGCAGTTTTTAAGAAAGTTCCAGTAACTTTAATGCATTCTACAGCATCACCAGCATTACCTACTGGCTGCATATTTAGGTTACGGTGTTTTACTTTTCGACTTACATGCATGGAAACGTCAAGGAGGACAGTTCCCTCTCCGAATATGCTAATGTAGTGTAAGCTTGTAGGGGCAGATTTACAAGCCCCTTGGGCCACTTTTGCGTCAATTTTCCCATGTTAAAAGTGACGCAAAAGTGGCACAAGGGGCTTGTAAATCTGCCCCATAGCGTTCAGCTTTTGGGATGCCAGTGGGGTAATTTTAGGGTTCAGGGTGGGTATGGGTTTTGGGGTGGCAGGGATAATTTTAGGGTTCAAGGTGGGTATGAGTTTTGGGGTGCCAGAGGTAATTTTAGGATTTAGGGCGGGTATGTGTTTTGGGGTGCCAGGGAAAAGGTTACGGTTCAGGGTGGATATGGGGTTTAGGGTGCCAGAGGTAATGTTAGGGTTCAGGGCGGGTATGAGTTTTGGGGGCAGGGGTAATTTTAGGGTTCAGGGTGGGTAAAGGTTTTGGGGTACCAGGGGGGTAAGTTTAGGGTTCAGGCTGGGTATGGGTTTTGGGTTGCAAGGGGGGGACATTTTAGGGTTCAGTGCGGGTATGGGTTTTGGGGTGCTCAGGCGACAATTTTAGGGGTCAGGGTGGGAATGGGTTATGGGTTTTGGGGTGCCAGGGGGCTAATTTTAGGGATCAGGGAATGTATGAGTTTTAAGGGGCCAGGGGGGTGATATTAGGGTTCTTATGTGTGCTCTAATTGTTTTCCAGTTTCAAATTCAGAATTCACCACTTTTTTTTCTCAGCTTGGCCTGAGAATTACCCGATCCTGATTGTCTGCCATTTTAGCCCGCCCCTATTGATTAACATTAGCCACACCCCTTTGTTTACAAGGTTAGCCCCCTTCCTGGAAAAATGTCTGCGGATGCCCATGTGCTGTAGGACAATTGAGTCTACTCCTCAGCCACAAGTCATGGCTGCATTCGCCAGTCTCGCAAAGAGTAAGTGTCTAATATCTAATAAAATTAGTTTCTAAATAGAGAACACAGAGTAGCATCCTTAGCAAGGCCGGGGTGCTGTGATCTCATCCTGAGCCTCTCAGGGTCACAAGAGTGAAATAGTGTCAGAAAATAAAATAAAGTGATGACAGCACCAGACCTAAACTCCAGTGGATCTGATGCCTTTTTTAATGTGCTTGTGGGTGCACTAAGATTGTTTATCTTCATCTCCTCTGCCCTAAGCATGAGCGAATTTTGCGGATCTCGCGTTCGCGAATTTTGCGGATTTGCGGATTCGCAATCCGCAAAATCCGCGAATTCCCGCGAATTTGCGGATTTTTTTTTTTTTGTGTTCGCCCGTGTTTCTGCCAGTTCGCGAGGGTTTTGTACACTTTCGCAAATTGCGAACTTACCTGTCGGGTCGCAAGTTTCGCGAACTTGTTGTTTCTACGTGTCCAGCCTGTTTGGGACACTCTTCTTCATCACTGCCACTCTCTGTCACCACTGCCACTCTCTGACTACTCATGCCACCCTCTGGCCCACCCATGCCACCCTCTGTTTCATCACCACACCCTCTGGTTGTCCAGTGTACATTATTTTCGGCAAAGCAAAGCACACCTTCCCTGCCTCAAGTGACCTGAATTAATTTGGGGCTGATTCATGTGTCACAGAATATTTTTTTAGCTGGCACCTGCTTCCTTAGTGCGCCCTGATTAGTGATCTTTTGCACTTGCTAAGTGCTTTCATTGTTGCAAAATTAGTTACAACACCTGCCCTGCCCCAACTGACAATAATGAATTAGGGGCTGATTAATGGATTTTAACTTCCAGCCTGGCTCCTGCTTGTCTCCCTTAGCTGTAATTCAGGACCTTTGTGGCATATGTGTAACTATTCTGAGGTTCAGAGCAGGGTCACATACTAGTTTCAACTGGCAACTGAACTCTGGAGGGGCCCCTCAGGAAGCACTCCAGGAAATGGCTACTAATGATGAGCCTGAACTTTTGAACCTGGTAAGTAGTTACTTTCAGTTTTGCTAAAATCGTATTTCTGCAATTTTGCACTTATTCGCGGGGCGCGAACTCACGCGAACAGTGCGAGCAGTGCGAGCAAAATCCGCTGCTCGCGGATTTGCGGATTTTGCGGGAAATTCGCAAATCTCGCGGATTGCGGATTTCCCGAAAATCCGCAAAATCCGCGAGCGGAACGGATTTTCCGCCCACGCCTACTCTGCCCGCGCCTGCCATTCAAAATTGACTGATGCCGCAATAAACTCTGTGGGTGCAATTGGAGGGGCTAAACAGCACGTGCGCAACACAGAATGTTTTGGGCTTCAGCGGGGTCAGAGCAATATCTCACATAGCGTGCTCTCCCCTCACCCCTGGGCCCCAGTCTCCCTTACCCGAGACACTTAAAATTTTGTGAACGATTTATAAATTATGTTTTTGACACTACAGTGTGTTAACAACTTTAGAGTTAGCTTTTAATCATCTCAGAGAATGTGTATATTTGGCACAAGTGCATCCTTAAAAGTGCTGGGCACCGGTGCTCTTCCAGCTCGGATGCATGGCACTTAAAAGCAGCTGCCACACACAGACACTGTCTGATATGAAACATACCTCACACTGGCCCTCTTCTAACCAGACAGTTCTAGTGTCGAGGCAGAGGTCAGCTTAAGTGACTGTTCACCACCTTTGCAAAAAAAATGAATTTTTCCTTGTGAAACGCAACAGGTGCTCATGTAATGTGCTCCTGTACCCAGGGCCGGTCCTAGGATATGTGGGGCCCCGGGCAGAATAGGAACATGCGAGGCCCCTATAATTTGCATATGATTTAACCTCACAGGAAGTGACATCATAGGAATTAATATAAATTGGCCATTATTTATATGGCATTGATGAAGCTGCTTACCTAATTTGGCTATCAGTCAAATGGTTAAAATAGCATTAATAATCTTAATAAAATGTACATAGATATTAAATCGCTATTAAATAGATTGAATGAAATTTAAATGTAGTTTAAATGAATTATTGGTTATTGTTCTATTGAATGGGATGAGTGAAAATGATATGCTAACCGGGCATTCTGATTCTTACATTAAGAGATGTTAACAGGAGAGGTGCAGATTTTACTAATGTGGAGAAGGGACAGTTTTAAGGGTTTTTACAAAAGACAGAAGCTACACCATATCTCAAGAGTGAGATAGTTCCAGTCCTTCTCAACTAGAAAGGAGAAGGATCTGCCTCCAATCAGGGACATCTACATTTTAGAATGGCACAGGAGTTTGGATGGCACAGAATATGGGGTTCTGGAATGAACGTGAGGAGTGCTGTAGAAAGAGAAAACTTTTTTATGCAGTGCACAATTACAAATGGATTGTACTTGCAGATAGAAGGTTTCAGACCTAAAACCCAGAAGGCAGCAGAAAGGTGGGAAGAAATGGTATAGCAATGCAGCCATCTAAGATGAGGAGCATAGCACAGTTCTGAATGATTGAAGGGTACTTAATGCAAAAAGGTAGGAAGCCCAAGAAAGTGGGCATAATCTAGTGAGAAAAGAATGGACTGTACAACACCCTCACCGTAGTGAGAGGGCAGAATACAAATTATTTTCTGTTGCTTACGGATGTAGTAAAGGCAAGTGGATAAAACCTTGATGCTAGAAAATGAATGCAAGATTTTTTTGCAGACTCTGCCAATGTGGGTGATTGACCTACTTCCATCAGCCACCAAAGAGAACACCATATGGTATTAGATCCTTTGTTATGTTATGTTATGTTAATAATGATTTATTAAGCGCACTGACACGGATTGGTTTCCTGGCGCTGTTGAAGCCAGAAGAAGTGACTGGAGGTATTATTTTGCGGGCGAGGTATTGATATGCTTGTTTATAGAGCCAGGTCTTTAAAGCTTTCCTAAATGACATTTTTTTGACCTATAAGTAGCTCCTTCACACATTTTTGCAGAGAATCACAACTGGAATGCAGGACCATTGTTCTTTGTGCTCTGCAGAGAGGCCACATATTGAATGATCATGTAATCTGAAAACCTATTTGACCAACAGACAGGCACAGTGTGAGAGCCTCAAATCCAAAGTGCTCAGCTGTAGTCTGTTATAAACACCTGGAGGGGACTCAGTACAAAATGTGCATCATCCAAGAGTAATATGCTGTGAAATTAAATACAGAAACACACATACTGGAAGTAGCTAGCACTCTTAGGGAATGCAAGATTAAGTAAAACATAGGAAACATAGGAAATATAAACAGAAACAAAATCACATCATGGATTACCCTAACATCAGGGCCACTGGAATTAGGCAAACACACCACTTGGAGTCAAGCTAGCCGGGCTGATGAGAGGTGTTACCTCGAAACCGGTCCGGTCCTCGGATGCTTGATTCCGTTCTGGGAAGGACATGGTTTTTGTAGTTCGGACTGGACTGTTCCCATGGGGCACAGGGTCAGAGCTGATTTGCATATCGCCATTGTCTAACCCAGGGTGGTGTGGAGTGCAAAAAAACGATGGATTTGGGCCCAGATCTTTGGACTGGGGTGAATGTGTGACATTGATCCACATTCTGTCCATCACCTGTTTTGTTTGCAATTGCCGCCATAAGTGCGCTGGGATGCTCAGACGTGGGTCCCAGGCCCTCCACACCACTTGGAGTCAAGCTAGCCGGGCTGATGAGAGGTGTTACCTCGAAACCGGTCCGGTCCTCGGATGCTTGATTCCGTTCTGGGAAGGAAATGGCTTTTGTAGTTCGGACTGGACTGTTCCCATGGGGCACAGGGTCAGAGCTGATTTGCATATCGCCATTGTCTCACCCAGGGTGGTGTGGAGTGCAAAAAAACGATGGATTTGGGCCCAGATCTTTGGACTGGGGTGAATGTGTGACATTGATCCACATTCTGTCCATCACCTGTTTTGTTTGCAATTGCCGCCATAAGTGCGCTGGGGATGCTCAGACGTGGGTCCCAGGCACTCCATACCACTTGGAGTCAAGCTAGCCGGGCTGATGAGAGGTGTTACCTCGAAACCGGTCCGGTCCTCGAATGCTTGATTCCGTTCTGGGAAGGACATGGCTTTTGTAGTTCGGACTGGACTGTTCCCATGGGGCACAGGGTCAGAGCTGATTTGCATATCGCCATTGTCTAACCCAGGGTGGTGTGGAGTGCAAAAAAATGATGGATTTGGGCCCAGATCTTTGGACTGGGGTGAATGTGTGACATTGATCCACATTCTGTCCATCACCTGTTTTGTTTGCAATTGCCGCCATAAGTGCGCTGGGGATGCTCAGACGTGGGTCCCAGGCACTCCACACCACTTGGAGTCAAGCTAGCCGGGCTGATGAGAGGTGTTACCTCGAAACCGGTCTGGTCCTCAGATGCTTGATTCCGTTCTGGGAAGGACATGGCTTTTGTAGTTCGGACTGGACTGTTCCCATGGGGTACAGGGTCAGAGCTGATTTGCATATCGCCATTGTCTAACCCAGGGTGGTGTGGAGTGCAAAAAAACGATGGATTTGGGCCCAGATCTTTGGACTGGGGTGAATGTGTGACATTGATCCACATTCTGTCCATCACCTGTTTTGTTTGCAATTGCCGCCATAAGTGCGCTGGGGATGCTCAGACGTGGGTCCCAGGCACTCCACACCACTTGGAGTCAAGCTAGCCGGGCTGATGGGTGTTACCTCGAAACCGGTCCGGTCCTCGGATGCTTGATTCCGTTCTGGGAAGGACATGGCTTTTGTAGTTCGGACTGGACTGTTCCCATGGGGCACAGGGTCAGAGCTGATTTGCATATCGCCATTGTCTAACCCAGGGTGGTGTGGAGTGCAAAAAAACGATGGATTTGGGCCCAGATCTTTGGACTGGGGTGAATGTGTGACATTGATCCACATTCTGTCCATCACCTGTTTTGTTTGCAATTGCCGCCATAAGTGCGCTGGGGATGCTCAGACGTGGGTCCCAGGCACTCCACACCACTTGGAGTCAAGCTAGCCGGGCTGATGAGAGGTGTTACCTCGAAACCGGTCCGGTCCTCGGATGCTTGATTCCGTTCTGGGAAGGACATGGCTTTTGTAGTTCGGACTGGACTGTTCCCATGGGGCACAGGGTCAGAGCTGATTTGCATATCGCCATTGTCTAACCCAGGGTGGTGTGGAGTGCAAAAAAACGATGGATTTGGGCCCAGATCTTTGGACTGGGGTGAATGTGTGACATTGATCCACATTCTGTCCATCACCTGTTTTGTTTGCACTGGAATTATGCGGCAGGAGAGGGCTATATTATGTGGCAGGGCAACCAAATTATGTGATAAGATAATGGAAATTATGCGGCATAATGCAGCACAATTTGAAATAGTCTATGAGTGTGTCTTTCTGAAAAAGACATGACGAAATTGGTCAAAGACGTCTGCATGTATCTGCCAACGGCCTATTCTTGCGGTTACGAGCAGGAGCCATCTGTTTTTCAATTGTGCGGCATGCAACAATTGCGGCACGCACCACTTGCATGCTTGTTTTTTTTACTTTCAAGATGAGCGTGGCCCGCTTCATGAACGCCGCACTGTGTGATTCAAACCTTTGGGTAGGCCTTATGCTCTTGCTCCACCATTTTGTGCCCCCTTCACTGCAGGACTGGGGGTTGCATAGCCCTGTCTCCTCGCTTCAGGCATGTTCGGGCGGTTTAAAAAAAAATATTTGTGGCAGTCCATTGAGTGTTGCAGTAAGCCTGCTTGAGGTGAGTACAGGGTCGGAGGGCCTTGAGTTGCTCGGCAGGCTTAAGTGTTCATTTCTCCCTTCTCGTCCCAGTTGCCTACAAGAGTGCAGTAGCTCACCCAAGCCTACATGCGGGCGTGTAATTCTTTAGTTTTTTAAGATAGCAAATGGGTATTCTAGTAATTACGGTGCTATGTGACATGCTTTGTGTCTTGCTACTCGATTTCCGTTGCTGGCTGCAGTCCAACACTGTGCCCTAAAGGGACCTACAAGAAACTTTCAGCTCTGCCACGCTGCACTGTGCCTGTTCATTTTGTCCAGTGTTGAGCGTGGCTCTCACTGTCCGCATTCTCCTGGCTAGGGCACCCGATGGTGATTCAGATCCTGTCCCATACGGCGCTTGAACGGCTGCACCATGCACCGCTGGCTGGGCTCTTTGATCCTGTACTATCGTGCCTGCTAAGGACATTATGACTGCTCCTGATTTAAAAAGCTTACCGTCATCTTCCTAATAGAAGATCTGTCACCTTTTTCTGAATCAGCTTAACATGTTGCACTGTGCCCCATTGACCTGGAGTGCTCCATCGCCTCAAAGGTGTGAGGCACTATACAAGCTCTCACGTACTCCTTGTGTTGTTTTCTCGCAGTCACTGTACCCTGCAATCTCTTGCCAGCACCTATTCTATGCTGCACCCCCTAACCCCTCCACCTCGCCCAATTGTCCTGCATGAACTCTCTAGGCTCTGGTCACCAGGTTGCTTGTCTAATTCCAGCACCTGATTTACGCCAGGAATGCAACTTTCCCCAGGACACGGAGAGCCCAAGTGGCGGAAATGCACACACTACACAAGACAATGTTCCTCTCCCCAAAGCCCTGGTATTGTATGTTCTCTTGAAGTCCTGATCTCCATTTGGGTGGGGTATGTGGTGAGGGGGGGCGGTTTGATCTAACTGTTATATCTTACTCAGACTAATGCATAGGATCCCCCGCCCACAAGCACACACAGAGCTCAGAGCTGCTGTGTCTGGCGCATTCTATTATATGAATGTGATTACCCATCTCCTATCTGCATATGGCAGGAACATATAGCCTCAGGAGCGCTTCTCCAGTATGTTCCTGTAAGGGTCACACTGTGTACCATAGCGTAAACACGTGCTACGGGCCCCGGCCCAGCAGCGTAAATAGACGCATCAGCAACAACCTTATTAAACCGATAAGAAAACAGCACATGCCCCAATCTAGACAATGTTATGACCACAGATACCAGCAGATTTGTTCAATTGCACAGCTCTCAATACCAGGTGGCACAACACCCAGGATAATGTGCTGCATGGCTAACACCTATAAGGTCACAAAGGCGAGATCTATTGGCTATGCCATTGCTTGTTAAACTTGGTAACACTTTGGGCATTGGTTGCACCACATTAGTACCAATTTAACACCCAAACCCAGATTTATCAGTGGGAAATGGAAAGTTGACTATTCCATCTTTGCAAAGGGCCTTCCAACATGCAGCAAGACGTTTCGCTGTATGTTTAGTAACTTTTGAACCGTTTGAGCTAGAAACAACTTTTTTGTGTGCGAAAATCGCAGCTGCCGCACAATTGCATAATTTTTAGTGGCCCTGCAAAACATCCAGTGTTAGACTTGGACAGAAAATAGGCCCGGTACCAAAATGAAAGGGGCCCCCATTTTTGAGTTAGTTAGCTAGAAAAGTGACTAATGTTTGCAAACTAGGATCGTTTTCAACGTGTAAAGACATGCTGTATACGTTTTTTGTAAGGTATGACAGACTGCATTGATTTGAGTTGCTTTAATATCATGAAAATCAACAGTAAAAAACGGTCTCACCTGACCATGAAGCAGGTCAACAAATAGCCCAAAAAACGGGCCACATATGTACTTGACATCTAAACTGAAAGAAAGGGGCTATCCAAAGAAAATAGTCAAAAATGCCTCCAAACGGGCATGGTATTGCCCCCGTGAGACTTTACTCACCCCCAAACCCAAGACTGATTCTAAACGCATTGCTTGTGTTTCCACCTTCTCACCCGTCTCGCATCAGCTAAGGAAAACCATACTCAAACACTGGCCCATCATTAACTCTGGCATTCTTTCCATTGATAAACCGGTGTTTGCCTTCAAGAAAAACAAAAATCTAAGAGACCACCTTGTCAGGGCAGCGCTACCCAGTGCACCACTTGCCTCCACTCTCGATACTGTATGGGGTCTGTCCCCCATTGTTGGTCACTCAAAATGCGCCGGTTGTAAAAACTCTAATTTTACAATGGAAGGAAAAAGCTTTACTTTCAATAACGTCACTGTGCAGAGCACTTCCCTTTCAAACTGTAATACATCAAATGTTATATACTTGATCCAATGCCCTTGCCTAAAGGTTTACATAGGGCAAACGATCCAGAAAGTCAAGATCCGAATTGGACAACATCGAAGCCGCATACGCTGCGGAACCCCAAACGCGCCACTAGTAGACCACTTCACAGCATCGAAACACTCGGAAAATGACATCAGATGGACTGTACTAAAGGTTGTGAAACTCCCACCCAGAGGAGGCAACATTGGACAGCTGTTGAACAAGGAAGAATTGAACTCCATCATTCAATTTAATTCCATACAGGATGGCCTAAACAGAGCTGAGGATTGGACGGGACTAGTGTAATCTCGTCAACATTTTGGAACCTTATGCAATAATGAAAGAGAGGAACCTGACTCATCCCTGTGAGTCTCCAAAAAAAAATATATACCACCGGACTGTAAGCTGTTGTTTGTGATAAATGTAACTCCTCTAATCCTATCTTGAGCCTAGGCATACAGCATAATTCTGTTATTTTTCCATATTGTTCCTTATTGTTCCTTGTATTGTTAACAAATGGTTGTCTCTTTGAACCGTGCCAAAGTAGTGAGCACCTAACCCCTCACATTACTCCTCACTCCGCTATCAATTCACCATTCTAAGATGGCGGCCGCTCTCCACCCGCAGCAAGGACCGCCAACTAGTCCTTCCCCGATTTCTACCTTCCAGGAGCTGTTGATTAACAGACCCGACTCCCGGAGTTGCACACATCTGCCATCCGGCTCACCAGACGGGACCCATTCGCCGCCCGACAGCGTTTCCATTGCGGTAAGCAAATCCTGTGTCCCCCACCCACCGCCCGCAATCCCCTTGCCACCCGGCCAACCAGTCTAACTAATCCTGCATTTCCTTCTTGTAGGAACGTGAAGAACTGGTTCACACTATTGCACGCGGCCATCACCAAATTCCCACCACGTCAGCAGTAAATGCACGCCAGCAGTAAATTCCTAATTGCCAAGGTAAATCGTACCCAAGCCCACCGCGGCCTGCACTGCTCTTTAGATTTCGAGTAAGAATTTCACTCAACCCTTTCTTCACGTATAGGTCACTTCACAGTGCCTGGACCGGAACTGATATATCCATGCTGTACCGGGAGGCCACCCAACGCTAAACTGCTAGGCGCCCCTGGTAATTCAGCCTCATATCCTTCCCAGCTTAGCAATCGTTGCTGAAGCTCACGCTCACTGCTCCCCCTAGGTTTTTCTCAGATGGATTGATGTCTCCCTCCACCTGAATCCCCCCACACCGTGACCGCACTATTATCCAGTGCTTAGGTTAGTACACCATTCGGTCTTGCGATCGGCCACTTTGAGACACGTTATTTCCGTTTCGCTGCGCACTGCAGCACATCCACAGTCACCGTTCGAGCGCCAATCGCCCACTTACCACTCTCGCGAACGGCCAGAATTAGTCACAATAATTTCAGTCACACACCACCCGGCCTACTTTCCGGGTCACTTCCCCGCTCTGCACCAGTATAAACATACTTCAAGGAGTTCTCTCTCTTCTGTTCACCTTGTTCACAAGTTCAGTGACCACGCACTTCAGTCACAGTTTCCCCGGCACGTTGCAACGATCCACAAAAAATTAGCTCATCGCCACCCGTGCCCTTTTGTATTAAATAGCATCGCACTGTGCACCGCATCCTCCGCACTTTTTAACTTCAGAGAATTTTGCACAATAGAGAAATGTAATTGACATGCTGTAAATATGTAAATAATTCCCTTTGAGATAATTTGTCTCTTCCCCTTTCCTCTCTCCTGTTTAAATCCCACAGGCTTGTTAAAAGTGCAATCAGGCAAAATGTACATTGTAGTCCTGAAGATGATCCCAATTTAATTTTGGAGACAGGGATCGAAACGTAACGTCGACAGTTTGTGCAGTACTGCTTCCCTTTCAATTTTGTAATATGTGTTGCAGTTACTGTCGGTTTTGAGCTTATGTAAGATTTCATTGTATCATAAGCCACCGTTCTTCTCCAACTTGTTTGCCTGTTATTCTTTCTCACCACGTATTGTCTTTTCTTTTCTCCTTGACTTGGTACAGGCTTGTGCCCAGTTATTTGTGGCTTGCTCCACTTCCTAATCCTGTACATATTTACTAAAACCTTTGAAATAAATACCTCCTTGTCCGGCTGGACACTGGAGTAAAAGACACACATTCCTTATTTAAAGTCTGTGCTTATTATTTCACGTTACATCTACTAAAAGCTTAGGACCTTTGTTAGCTTTAAACTTACATATGTACTTGACAGCAGAGTTTTAAGTGGGATGAAAAAACTGGGGCTCTTTCAAAAGGGCATACTGATGTAATTAAGGGCATGGCTTAAAAACATGTAAGCTATAAATCTGTGCATAGCATAGCGTGCCGCCCGATTGGTATTTTGCTGCTTCTGTGTAACACACAAAAAAGGCCTTAGGATGTTTAACTACCTCCAGGGGGCAACCCCCCTCGTAGTAAATATGGTAAAACAAACAAGCCACCCAGGTCGGACTAGTAACAATGGAGTGCAAAGAGGTCCCTTTTTAAAGGACGAATTCTTGCGGGGTAGGTGAGAGACTTCGTCCTTTAAAATGGGACCTCTTTGCAATCTGTTGTTACTAGTCCGAACCAGGGTGGCCCATTCGTGTTGCCATTTTGCTGCTTCTGTCATTGCCTCCAGAAAAATAATACAAGTATAATTACACCTGCAACAAACCAGGACTATTGGCTTTGCCAGTGGTTATTAGGTGCATAAGACGAATAAGTAACATCTACGGCTTAGATTAAATTATATTGAAAATGCTTCTATTCTGACATGATGAGACTGTGAAAAAACTAGAACGAGTCTCAAAGTTACATTAAAGGCAGAGAAGAGTGGCACTGCTGGAGAATTAAGATTTATTTTTTCACTCTGAGTGTATCAGCACCTGATTTTTAGAACTGCCGATGCTGTGCACTGACAGGACCTGGCCCACTTAAAGCCCTGCCTGACAGATTAGACTGTCAGGCACAGCCTGATTGCCCTAAAGACCAGTCTGACCCTGCTGTTGTGTTATACATTCACAGTGCTTAATTTGAGCCGGTAGTTTCCGGTGCGCAGCAGCAGCACATAATCCTCAACACCAGCATATGAGCACTAGTTAAGAACACAATCATTTTTGGTGGGCACAAGCAGATTAAATGATTTGCCCATAACCACAAGATGTTGAGGCCATGCGGATACTCAAAACTGATTCCCAAGCTCTAAAGTCAGAAGGGGAAGAATGAGAGGAGATAAATGAAGTGGAGATAGATGGGGATGGGTGAAAGAAGGAGAGCCGTGGGGGGAGGGGGCAGAGAATGAAGGAAATGATTAAAAGAATAAAGCATAAAGGTGTGTCAGAGGCTTTGAGAGAAGCACAAAAGGAGGAGCAAAGAGGTAGGCTGACGAAATGAACACAGCTGAGTCTAGAAATTATGAGGAGGGTTATGCTGTTTACAATTTACACCATTCAACAAACTTTCCCGGTTTTGCTTTACCAAGATTTTATCTCTTCCTAGCAGGATCATTTTCTCATTAACAGAACCCAGCCAAGCCCAATCCAGAGTGATTCACGCTACTTCCTAATGTCATAATTCCGTGCCGAGACCGAACGCAGACATTTCTGTGTGTGTGTGATTTTGCAGATCAGTTTTGCAGGGAAGAACACCAACTTTCTATTTGCTAAGTATACATTTTGCATCAGTGTTTTTGTATTACTAATGGTCGGTGCGACATAAATTGTCACCAAAGACCGATTTTCATGCTGATGTTCTTCCCTGCAAAACTGCTCTGCAAAATGGACACTGACACAGAAATGTCTGCGTTCGCTAGGCCAGATCCACTTTCCACTTGTAAGGTTTTTGGGTTCTGTGTTAAGCAGTGTTACAGGAGAAATGGGCTGGTAGAAGTTGCCTATTGACAAGAGCCCCTGCACTTCTTTTTCACAAATGAACCACTGATTCATTGTGCAGGCACTTGATCAATGTTTTTGCAGGCAACATTAAGAACATGAATATAGGGCCTGATAGGTGCCCTTTTCGATGTCCATTTTAATGTACTACCGGGTCTGACACTTGAGTGGCTCAGCACACTTAAAACCCTGCTCCATCCACCTTTACATACTGATTCTGCTCCTCTGCCTGCACCTCTAGGCTGACTGCCATACTCACATCTATCTACTCCCCCACACTTTATTCTGTCTATCTTACCCGTTTTATTCACCTCTCTGCTCCCTTCCCCCTGCTCCTATGTAAGCAGTTTTTAGTGTGATGCAGCACCATTATATCTTTGATGTGCGCCCTGCAGGGTATCCTGCTTTTCAACTTAAAGGGCGCACTTCACACGCACTTTAACACCTTCGCTGCTAAGGCAATTCCCCTCCTGTGCTGGAAATTGCTATTTTCCTTATTTTATGACGAGCTGGGCTCGTCATCAGCACACGACCACTGTGCACCATGACGAGCCCAGCTCGTCATCAGCATCGAAAGGGTTAAGTACCTGTCTAATGCGCTGTCATCAACATGCAGATGCAGCCATTAGGCCCACAGAGAGGGGCCCACAAGGGAGATTGATAAAATAAAGAAAACATATAAACTCTCGGGGGCCCCCTGGGCCTCGAACCTCTTAAGTCTTTAAAGGTGCGAGGCCCCATGGTGGCGAGCTGATGAGGGGCTCTGGGCAGCCGCCCACGCTGCCCATGCCTAGTGCTGGCCCTGCCTGTACCTTCAGGTCAAGTTTGTGATATATGAGAACTGCAAAAAAAAAGCCTAACCTGGGAACTAAGTGAAAGCAAGCCTCACTCAGCACCAACCAATTGTGAAGGTACGGGTAGCCCACAACAGCAGCTCATTCTACTGCAACACTCTCACTGTGAGCTCACTGGCCCCCTTGTTATGTTATGTTATGTTTTGTTATTCAGTCACTTATAGAGCGCGCTAACACTGATTAGTTTTTTGGCGCTGAAATTGATAGTAACACAACCCAAGGTGGAGGAGGTGGATTAAAAAGCTTGTCTAAAGAGCCAGGTCTTCAGTGCTTTCCGAAAAGGTAGAAGGTCTTGGCAAGATCGGATCTCCAGGGGAAAGGTGTTCCATAGGCAGGGGGCTAGTGTTGCAAATCTATGTCCACCAGAGTGTTTGAGTTTAAAGGGGGGGGTCTGGAGCAGGGCTAGATGGAGTGAGCGAAGGTTACGGGAGGGGACGTGTCTGGTGATCAGTTGATTAATAAATTTAGGGCTTTTGCCATGTAATGACTTGAAGACCATACAGCCTGCTTTAAAATAGCAGCGTTGTATGACTGGAAGCCAATGCAACTTGATGAGAAGAGGAGTCGCCGCCTGCCATCTAGGTTGCTTTAGAATCAGCCTAGCAGCGTAGTTCTGCACCGTCTGGAGGTGCTTAAGTAAATAGTTGGGGAGACCTAGGTAAATGGCATTTGCGTAATCCAGGTGGGACAGGACCGTGGCGATCAAGACCTGGGTAATCGCTTCAGGCGTTAATAATCGCCTGACCTTCCTGATTTTTTTTAGCTGGTAGAAGCATTTGGAGACCACTTGTCCCACTTGTGTTTTTAGTGAAAGATCACTGTCCACAATGACTCCAAGCGTTTTAGCCGAAGGTGATGGTTGCGGAGCTTGACCCAGGTCTGCAGGCCAATAGTGAGGGCCCCAGTACTTAGCACTGTCCCCCGTCAGTACCAGTTCAGTTTTACCTGGATTTAATTTCAGTTGATTTTGATCCATCCAGGATTTAATAAACCTCATGGTTGACTGGAAATGACTCAAAGAGTCTTCGGAGTTATCAATGGTGAAGAGTAGCTGCAGGTCATCTGCGTAGTTAAAAACTCTCACCTGTTTGTCCCTCAAGGTTTGTATAAGGGGGAGTATGTATATGTTAAAAAGGTGAGGTGACAGGGAGAAGCCCTGTGGCACTCCACATGGGATGGCTTGTTTAACACCGGTCAAGTCCCCCAGGCGCACCGCTTGGGATCGGTCCTCCAAAAAGGACCTCAGCCAGCAGGCCGCCACGCCCTGTATGCCGGTCTGTCCGACATGGTCGATCAAGATGTTGTGGTCGACCGTGTCGAACGCGGCCGACAAGTCCAGTAGTACCAGGGCCTGGGGAGAACGTCTGTCTGCGCAGTCTCAGAGTGTATCCAAGACTGCGGTGATCACTGCCTCCGTAGAGTGTGCTGGCCGGAATCCGGCCTGATGAGGGTCAAAGCAAGAGGACTCCTCCAGGAAGTTGGAGAGGTTTTTCGCCACGTGTGCCTCTAGAATTTTCGCCAAGTAGGGCAGTAGGGAGATAGGCCTGAAGTTTGCCTTGCATCCAGGATCCGCCCCGGGTTTTTTTTAATAGGGGTATAACCGTTGCTTCTTTAAAAGTAGACGGGACAATGCCCAAAGAAAGGGAGTTATTTAAGAGGGCAAGAATAGGGGTTGGGAAAGTGGAGAAACATTCTTTCAAGATGTGAGGGGGACAGATTTCTAGTGGGGAGCCAGATTTGACTCTCATCGTTAATTCAAGGAGCTGATCGTAGGTTATAGGTTGAAAGTTGGTAAGGGTGGCAGATCCTGTCCTTATTGCCATACCAGTCGTGAGTGGGGTCTTCGGTTGAGGAATGCTAGTTTTTATGTCTGACATTTTGTCACTAAAGTAGGAGTTGAGTGAATCACACAGACACTGGGTGGGGATTACTTTAGGACGAACATTCTCCAGATTGGTCAGTTCGTTGAAGACAGAAAAGATGTCTTTGGATTTATTTGATGAGTCCAGAATACGAGAAGAAAAATACTCCACCTTTGCAGCAGAGATGGCATTCATGTATTCCTTCCTCGCCCTAGTATATTTGGTTTTTTCCTCAATGTCATAGTCACGACGCCACAGGCGCTCGAGCTGACGGAGAGCCAGTTTCCTGTTTTTCAACTCGGCAGAAAACCATCTGTTAGCATCTGTGCGCCGAGCAAGTTTGATTTTTTTATACGGGGCATGGAGATTGCTGGCCGTTTGTAGCCAATCGGTTAGAAAAGCAACTGACAGGTTTATGTCACTGTCCAAAGAAGGGACATCGTTAGCTAATGACTGTAAAAAAGCAGTCTTATCCAAAGCGTTCCAATTCCTAGCTAGTCTGCCAGCAGTTGGCACAGTGGTTCTGTTTTGAGAGACATGAATCTCAAATTTAAGGATCGTATGATCTGACCACAGGCAGGCAGGGTAAGTGGTGGATCACGCAGGTAGTGTTAGACCACACGTGATCCAATATGTGTCCTTTTTCGTGAGTGGGGGAGAGTACCAATTGTTTGAAGTTGAGGTTGGACAGAAGGTCAGTCAGTTCTGCTGATTGAGGGCCCTCTAAGGGATCCTTGTACCAGTAGTTGAAGTCGCCTACTAACATAACCCTGGTGTAGTCCAGGGCTAGGTTGGCAACCTGCTCGCTTAATGCCATGGGGAACAATGGCATTGAGGTGGGTGGTCTGTACAGCAGAACGCATGCTATAGTCATGTGAGGAGTGACAATTTTTAGTACAAGGTTATCCGTGTTGGCTAGTGTCAGACAGGTAAGACTGGTGACTTCCAGGCTGGAGTGGATAATGGCCGCAACTCCACCTCCTCCTTTCGCACTTGCGCGATCTGCCTGGATAATATAGTAGTCAGATGGAAGAGCTGCTATGATATCCGGTGCCGAGGTAGGAGATAGCCATGTTTCTGCAAGCAGGAGGATGTCAGGTTTTTCCGTAGCGAGTAGCAGAAAGATATCCTTTTGATGTTTAACAAGGGAACGGGTGTTGAGGTACAGGATAGAGAGCGTATTAAGGGGTGGATTGGGCGTAGCTAAACATGCTGCACGGGTGGTAAGGTGACAGCCTTGGGCAAGGATACCATGCTTACAAAGCAGATGGAGTGTGTCCTTTGATAGGAGTAGATGATTGTTGTTCTTATTGTGCTCCAGGAGGTCGGCCCTGAAATAATGGAAGGCTTGGGTATTATGGGGTGCCCCTAGTCCCGGTCGGTCGCGGACGGGCGCAGACGGGCTTTCCTTAGGCGCGCCTTTGGCGCGCCCGCTGCGCTCGTCCGCTGCGCTTCCGAGGGAAGCACATGATTTATGGGAGAATGGAGTGAAGATCGGTGGGTGTGGCCTCTGGGGGGGCGTGGCCTGCGGGCTGCGCGAGGAGCTGGAAGCGTTCCACGCCTTGTTACAAGCTAGCGATTAGTCCGCCTATCAAGCGTGAGAGGTGGGGGTGAGTGAGTTGTTTTAAAAAACACACAATTAGCACAATAGGATTAAAATGAAAACCTCCCTGCTTTCCGCCTCAGGAGTGTGTCACAGCAGTTAGGAAGGCTCGTATTCAGCGTCCCTTTATGCTGACGATCGTTCGGTGGGCGTGGCCTCTGAGGGGGCGTGGCCTGCGAGCTGCGCGAGGCGCTGGAAGCCTTCCACGCCTTGTTACAAGCTAGCGATTAGTCCGCCTATCAAGCGTGAGAGGTGGGGGTGAGTGAGTTGTTTTAAAAAACACACAATTAGCACAATAGGATTAAAATGAAAACCTCCCGGCTTTCCGCCTCAGGAGTGTGTCACAGCAGGTAGGAAGGCTCGTATTCAGCGTCCCTTTATGCTGACGATCGTTCGGTGGGCGTGGCCTCTGAGGGGGCGTGGCCTATGGGCTGCGCGAGGCGCTGGAAGTGTTCCACGCCTTGTTACAAGCCAGCGATTAGTCCGCCTATCAAGCGTGAGAGGTGGGGGTGAGTGAGTTGTTTTCAAAAACACACAATTAGCACAATAGGATTAAAATGAAAACCTCCCGGCTTTCCGCCTCAGGAGTGTGTCACAGCAGGTCACAGGCCAAAGACTCACTCTTTGGCTTCACTGAGCCTGGCACTGCAGAGATGTTGATTCACTGATTATTATCAGGGCTAGAATGGGAACCTAAACAAGCCCTGGCTATTTTCTTAGGCTAGTCCCTGGGGAAGAACTGCCTGGCCCCGGAAGGCTGAAAACGCTTGCTTGCTGCTTTTGCTACTGGGGGCCGATATTGCAGCACTACTGCTAAACTGGCCCCCAGTAACAAAACCGGGCCCATCCTTCCAGTCTCCCGGGAAAACGCCTGATGCCTGCTATAGCCAGTCCGGCCCTGACCATGATACAGGCGAGTCCAGAAGCAGAGCACTCACTGAAGATAATCAATCAATCAATCATAGCATTTGTAAAGCGCACTACATACCCGTGAGGGTCTCAAGGCGCTAAGGGGGGAATGCTGCTACTGTTCGAAGAGCCAGGTCTTGAGGAGTCTCCTGATGGTCAGGAGGTCTTCGGTCTGCCGTAGGCGGATAGGGAGGGTGTTCCACGTCTTGGTGACGAGGTGGGAGAATGATCTGCCACTGGCAGTTACTCTTTGGATGCAGTGGACGGTGGCAAGGGTGAGGTCTGAGTAGCGGAGCTGGCTTGCGGGGGCGTAGCGGCTGAGTCGGCAGTTGAGGTACGCTGGTCCGGTGTCATGGAGTGCCTTGTGTGCGTGGGTGAGGAGCTTGAAGGTTATCCTCTTGTTGATGGGGAGCCAGTGCAGGTCCTTCAGGTGGGGTGTGATGTGGCTGTGGCGAGGGATGTTGAGGATCAGGCGTGCAGAGGCATTCTGGATGCGTTGGAGTCGTTTCAGGAGTTTTGCCGGGGCTCCTGCATAGAGTGAGTTGCTGTAGTCCAGTCTACTGCTGACAAGAGCCTGGGTGACCGTCCTTCTGGTTTCGGTGGGGATCCACTTGAAGATCCTGCCAAGCATGCGAAAGTTGTTGAAGCAGGAGGAGGAGACGGCGTTGACCTGCTTAGTCATAGAGAGTGTGGAGTTGAGGAGGATACCTAAGTTTCGTGCGTGGTTGGTGGGTGTGGAGGTGCTCCTAGTGCCGTCGGCCACCAGGAGTCGTCTGAGGAACCGAGGATGAGGACCTCCATCTTGTCCGACTGCCTTCAGTCCTTTGTGGTGGTTGGTTTTGGCAGTGTGGGGGTCCTTGGTGAGCGAGAGGATCAGCTGGGTGTCGTCAGCGTAGGATATGATTTTTAGGTCATGCTGTTGGGCGACGTGGGCGAGCGGGGGCATGTAGACATTAAACAATGTTGGGCTGAGGGATGGGTCTTGGGGTACGACGCAGATGATCTCGTGGCTTTGGAGTGGAAGAGGGGGAGGCGGATGCTCTGGGTTCTCCCGGTGAAGAAGGAGGTGGTCCAGTCCAGGGCCTTCTCTTGGATTCCGGCGCCGTGGAGGCGTGTGTGGTGGCAGACTGTGTCGAAAGAGGCTGACAGGTCCAGGAGGATGAGGGCCGCGGTTTCTCCATTGTCGAGCAGGATCCTGATGTCGTTGTGGCGACGATGAAGGCAGTTTCGGTGCTGTGGTTGCTGCGAAACCCGGACTGGGACGAGTCCAGGATGTTGTTCTCTTCGAGGAAGCTGGTCATTTGTTTGTTGATGGATTTTTCGATGACCTTGGCCGGGAACGGGAGAAGGGAGATGGGTGGGAAGTACTTGAGGTCCTTGGGGTCCGCTTTGGGTTTCTTTATTAGAGTGTTGATCTCTGCGTACTTCCAGCTCTCCGAGAAGGTCGCTGTCTCTAAGAAGATGTACATGGTTTTCCAGAGGTGGGGTGCTATGGTGCTGCTGGCTTTGTTGAAGATGTGGTGTGGTCAGGGGTCCTCCGGGGATCCGGAGTGGATGGTGTTCATGATCTTGATGGTGTGGTCGTTCTTGATGTTGGTCCAGGCGAGCAGGCTTTTGGTGCGGGCAGTAGACGTGGGAGCGGGGGTGTCGGAAGTTGCCGGGGTGGTGGCGGCATCGAAGCTGTTGTGGATGTCTGGTGTCTTGCGATGGAAGAAGGTGGCCAGTGAGTCACACAGGTCTTGTGACGGCGGGAAGTCGTTGGGGTTGGAGAGTTCTTTCACGATGTTGAAGAGTTCTTTGCTGTTGTGTGCATTGTTGTCTATGCAGTCTTTGAAGGCGGTCCTTTTGTGAGATCTGATGAGTTTGTGGTGTTGGCAGGTGGCATTCCTGTGGGCTGTGTAGCTTTCCGGTGTTCATTCGTGGGTCCAGACTTTTTCTAGTTTTCTGCAGTTTCGCTTGGAGGCCTGGAGGACTTCAGTGAACCAGCTGGACCTCTTGCTGGTGTGGGTGTTGGGGGGCTTCTTGAGCAGGGTGAGGGTGTTGGCGCAGTCGTTAATCCATTGTCTGAGGCTGCTGGCTGCGGCATCGGGTTGGTGGGGTCCGGGGGTGGGCTCTGGGCAAAGGCGGCAGATAGCTGGTCCTCGGTGATCTTGCCCCATCTGCGGCGCGGCATCTGCTGGGTGCGGTGGTGTGTGGTGGGTTTCTGGACGGTGAAGTGGATGCAGCGGTAGTCGGTCCAGTGGAGTTCGGTGGTGCGGTCGAAGAAGATGTGGGTGCTTGCTGAGAAGATGGGATCAAGCGTGTGGCTGGACGAGTGAGTGGGTGTTGTGAAGAATTGTCTGAGTCCGAGGTTGCGGAGGTTGTCGATAAGGGTGGAGGAGTTGACGTTGTTGTTGTTCTCGAGGTGGAAGTTCAGGTCCCCGAGGAGGATGTAGTCCGTGGAGTCGAGGGCATGTGTGCTGATGAAGTCGGTGATGGAGTCGCTGAACTGCGGTAGGGGTCCGGGGGGGTCTGTAGATGAGGGTGCCTCTGAGGGTGGTGTTGGGGTCAGTGTGGATCTGGAAGTGCAGGTGTTCAGCAGTGCTGAGGGTGTCGTCTGCATGTGTCGAGATTTTGAGAGTGTTCCAGAGGACAATGGCAATTCCTCCTCCAATTCCGTTGGGGCGGTCCTTGCGGGTCATCTTGTAGCCTTCAGGGATGGCTATGGCGATGTCAGGTGCAGAGGAAGGGGTCAGCCAGGTCTCTGGGCCCGATTCACAGAACTAACTTAAGACAAAATCCTAAACTTACTATCATTTTGGTATTCACAGAAGGCACTTACTCATTTTTGTATTCACAGAAGGCACTTACTCATTTTGGTATTCACAGTAGTTAGGAGTCCTAACTTTGGGACTTCTAAATGCCTTCTGTGAATAACAAAAGTCTTAAAATTAGGATTTTTCTCAATTTAGTAGTAGTAAGTTAGGACTCCTAACTTCAGGACTCCTAAATGCCTTCTGTGAATACTGAAAGTCTGAAAATTTGGATTTTTCTCAATTTAGTAGTAGTAAAGTTAGGATTCCTAACTTTAGGACTCCTAAATGCCTTCTGTGAATACAGAAAATCTTAAAATTAGGATTTTCCTCAACTTTACTACGACTAAACTGAGAAAAATGCTTATTTTAAGACTTTCGGTATTCACAGAAGGCATTTAGGAGTCCTAAAGTTAGGAGTCCTAACTTTACTACTACTAAATTGAGAAAAACGCTAATTTTAAGACTTTCGGTATTCACTGGTGAAGCTGCAGTTCCGGCAAGAGAAGCGTCCTTTGGTGCAGTTCGGGGTGGCCAGGAAGCAGGTGCGTGATCGTCCGGCATTGAGTATGTGGAGGGTGCTGGAGTTGTAGCAGAGGCGGGCGTCATGGCGTTCAGAGGGTCCAGGGGTCCTGGCGCTGGGTGCGGTCCAGGCGCAGACTGGCGCAGACAGGCTTGACTTAGGCACGCCTGTGCCACGCCAGCGGCACAATTAGGGTCGCACTCACTGCCCTGCAGTGGCCGCCATATAAGGGGAGGAGGGAGGGAGGAGCAGCTTGGAGGCGGAAGGCGAGTGGATGGCTAGGGGGGCGGGACGCAGGGATGGCGGGAATCGCGGCTGGCAGGAAAACAGAAAGCAAAAAAGGTGGGGGCACAATGGGTACAGGGGAAGGAGAAAACAGAGAGGGCAAAACCAAACAGCAGCACAGTACAATTAACAATATGCGAGACAATCGCAGTGCACAAAGAAAAGGTAAAGCGAGCTGGACCTACGGCGGGCTGCGAACCTGGCAGCAAAAGAGCTTGGGGCACGAGCGCAGTCAGGTGTCGCTACGCGGTGTGGGGAGTGACCTGCCTGGGAGCAGGGTCAAGGGTCGCACTCACTGCCCTGCAGCAGCCGCCATATAAGGGGAGGTGGGAGGGAGGAGCAGCTGGGAGGTGAGTAGATGGCGAGCGGGGCGGGCCGCAGGGGTGGCAGGAATCGGGGCTGGCAGGAAAACAGAAGGCAAAAAAGGTGGGGGGCACAATGGGTACAGGGGAAGGAGAAAAATGGAGAGGGAAAAACCAAACAGCAGCACAGTACAATTAACAATATGCGAGACAATCACAGTGCACAAGGAAAAGGAAAGCGAGTGGGACCTACGGCGGGCTGCGAACCTGGCAGCAGCAGAGCTTGGGGCACGAGCGCAGTCGGGTGGCGCTGCGAGGCGTGGGGAGAGACCTACCTGGGAGCAGTGTCAAGGGGCGCTTTCTGTGTGTCATATCGTTAGTACCCTTCCATTTCTGGTGCTTTAGGGCAGTTTTATGGTCTTCTTAGAGCTTCTCATTGCTCAAATCGGTGTAAATTCGGAAAGTTTTATGATTCCTATGTCTTCGTTGCTTGATTTTTTGCTGGAGCGAAGTGTCACTCATAGTTGCTGAATGTCACTCATAATTACACTGAAATTATGAAAATGTCAAACCTAAGCAAAATGAAACCTCATCAGCTGTACTACCTCACTAATGACAGGCCGCGGTGTGTGAGACCCCATGGATGGCTATAAGTAAAGTAAAGGGAGTGTAGGCGGATCTTCGTGCCAGCCATTAGACGTGAGAAGCCTTGGCGCTGGTTTAGCGTGCTGCCCTGTGCTGCCCTGCCTTTGGGACCAAGGGCGAGCTGGCGAAGATGCGCAGTGACCCCTTCCCGCCCTGCACCGCTTGTGGGCGCACAGAGCTCGCTCACTGGCAGAGCTGCGCACGGCCTCAGCTCTGCTGCTGTGTGGATCTCGCCAACCTGTCCACTTCGCCTGCTAAATCTCTCCGCGTTTAAAAAATGAGACCCTGTTTCCAAAACCCTTTTAGATCTCTGCTGGATACCAATTACTGTGACACACTGATTCAGATTTGCTCTTGTTCCTTGTTTATATTTGCAGACAAAGAGCCCTCGAGGGCAGCTTGTTGCTTCGTCGCGCTGAGTACGCCATACCACAGGCAGCCTCCCTCCATTGGGCTGTATTGTGTTGCTCCCTAGAACTGCCGGTGACTGATATGGGGCGTGTTCCCTGGAGGGATGACGGAGTGCCCTTCACCTTGGCTGGGCCTAAAGGTCATCCAACCGCACGACCACTGGCGGAGTCATGTGTGCAGGGTTAAAAGGCTGGGGCAGCTACACTTACAGCTTGAGAGAAACGGTAGAATGAGAAATGCGCCCGTGACGTGTTACTAGAATCGTAGAGGTTGTTTGATGAAACAGAAAGGAAGGAAGGCTGAAGGTCGAGCTTGGTGAACCCCGGCAGAGCTGTGCCGGACTGAGGTCCGGTGGCAGAGTGATGTGTTGTCATGTTATTTATGATTTAATAGCGCTAAACACATCTGGGGGAGCCCGACTCCCTAAGACCGTGATATTTCGTATGTTGGAATATGGACTGTTGTTTACCACACACCACACCCATTAAAAACTGAGACTCCGGAGTGAGGTTTTTACATGTTCAGTAAATACCTCCTTTTCTAAGTTAAGGCCCTGGAAAATTAGGTATTTATAGTTTGAAAATCTGCATGTTTTTCGTTTTCACGGGACCTTATTTCATCAGGTTTTCCTTTTTTTTACCTGCCAAAATCTGTCTTGGGGAAGCAGCTTGAGTGCAAAAAAAAACACATAATTTGGAATTTCTACTCCTGTCCATGTATGAATCAAAATGTACTTAACAGTTAACAATTATAGTCTTATATGTTTTTTGCACCTGTTTACATGCCACGGCTTTAGAAGGATTGATGAACCCTGTTTTCTTGTGCATTTGTTTGCCACAACCTCGCGTTGGGACTATGTTCTAGGTCGATGGCTATTGGCGGTAACACTGCCTAGCATTGGTGAAGGAGGCTATTCAACGGAGTGTTTGTGTATGGGCTTGTACGTTTTGAGCTGCAAAGTTTGTTTCTATCACAAATGAAATGCATTTGCAATGTCTTTGTGGGAAAGGACAGGCAGTTAATATTTTTCTGGGAATTAAAGCCAGTCAATCATTTTAGGACAAGGACGACGTGGACTTCCACAGTGATTTATGTGATGTTCTCAATTGCGTTGTTTTAATGTTTTTTCCAGTCGAACAACCATTTTTTGCTGAATTTCCTTCACTTGCATGTTGCAATGTTGCAGTTTTCTTGTTTAACTCTGACAATGGAAGAGCCGACTGCGGCCAGGTGATATTCCCTACACCGGAACAAAGAGCAGGGTATTCTGCGTGTGACATCTGAGGGGCTTTGATAGCGAAGGGTGAGAAAAGCAGTCAATCCGGGGTCAGTGTCTCTGTACTCAAGAGACTGTTTGCACGTCAGGCTGAAACAATGGCGGAGCCTCCAGAGATGTCAATCTCTCTGCTGGCCGAGCTGCGGTGACTGACAGCAGCCGAAGAATGCCTGCAAGTGAGAAGCTTTAACCTTGACAGTGAGCATTAGCTGAATTACTGAAAACATGGGCAGTTATCTAAAACGAGCGCGGAGGCTTTTGGCACCAGGCACTGATAGCCATATGCTTTGTCGGCAGGGAGAGGCGGAGGAAGGTCAAGGGAACGATGATCACTGCCAGTCTGAGACTGATGCTTGGAGGCTTAGGTACATTTCTGTCCGAGTGCATCTTCCAGTCTGAGAGCGCTAATATTGTGTACCCATCTTCCCATGTTGCAAAGTATTCTTACACGTTGTGAACAAGGAACATTTTACACCCCGTCCCTTCCTCACACGCAGAGCCATCATCTCAGTGGTGTGCAGGGGGCACTAACACTGATTCAACTGGTAGACCCAGCACTGGAACTCTGAGGGGCGATCCTATATCCCCATACTCTACAACCTGGTCCTGTGACTGGGGAGTAGCTAAACTTTCCCTCTCCTGCCACCCCATCTTTCTGTCCCAGTAAGAATCACTACATACTGTACAGCCTAGCTCCTTCTATGTCTGGAAGAAAAGTATGGCGGCAGGAAAGGGAGGTGCTATCCCTAAGAGCCGCCCCCCCCCCCCCCCCACACACACACACATCTGTGCCCACTGAAGTCATTTATGTTGGGAGCAAACAGGACAGGAACAGTGTGAACTGGTGCCCCGGTATGAGCAAACAGGACCCCTCCAGCCTTCTCCATGGCATCTCCCAGCTTGGGTGAGCAGCACAGGTATGTATTAAGATGAGATAGTGACTGCACAGAGCAGGTACCATGCACAAATGGAGCTTGGAGTGGTGATCTGACAGGCTTCTTCCAGATACGGGGACAGCTGAAGATGAGAAGGTGTCAGCAGTTGCGACCAGGTCTGTGTGGCAGTGAGACATGCGTGTGCAGGCTGACAGAGGGATCTGGTGACCCCTATACGTAGCAACTGAACAAGTCAGATTCTGATATGGCATTGACGCTATGCGCAGTTCTCACATTGTATCAAAACAGGCTAGCCACTCTAAGACATTGACCGCAAATATTTACAACCCATTCTTCTGATGGAGAACCTCCCCCTCAAAATGCACTGTGAAGGCTCTGTCCCTAAGTGTTTTTGATTTATGACCGCAAACAGGTAAGTTAAAGCTTGAGATAGTGAACTACTTGCAAGGCGATATGAATGTAAAAAGTTTAAACAGACAGCTGGTATTCTTTCATCTACCCCAGAGGCCTAATACAGAGTTGTGTTGAAAGGAGGAGCAGACAGTGACATAGAGCTGAATAATTACAGCCAAAGTACTATGTAGTACTACAACACCAGTGATGCCAGTATAAGGACCACAGAGTCTGTTAGTTCAGAAGTCAAATCTGCAACCATCGCGTTGGACATACAGAACACAACATACGTGCATAATATTACATCGAGTGAAGCAAGATGTAACACATTTCCCCCTTATATAACAAAGCAAAACAAATGAAGAAAGGTGCCTGTTATAAATGGGGTTTCTGATTGGCTAGAGCATGCACCTAAGTCAGGGGGAACCCACCACTCTAGTCAGAGTAACAGAGTTTCACACCCAATATAACCCCGGCTCACCCCCTTGGAAACTTCGCAGAGCAGTCATGCTTATCCCAGGGGCAATGTGTAAAGCGTTTGCACAACACACACACCAGAGACACAATAAATATACCGCAAAAGAGACTCCACACCAAGTTATGTAAAAATATCCTTTGTATTATACATAGAGCACATTAGCCCACAATCACATAAATCACTTTGCCAACCAGGCAAATGTCATAACATCACATTTAGGGCCAGATGTAGGTCGCCAATTACCGGTCGGTAACGGCCGATTTCGGCCGTTACCGACCGGTAATTGGTTTTTTGAGATGTAGGGGCCATTATTTTGCAGAATCAGTAAATTTACCGAATCAGTAAATTTACCGATTCTGTAAAATACCGAATCGGTAATTTTACCGATTCGGTAAATCCCAGACGTAGGTAGCACTGTTTACAGTGCTACAGGCCTTCAGAAATCGGTATTTTATCACCCAATACAATTGGGTGGTAAAATACCGAATTCAGGTGTACATGCACATCTGTGCATGTACACCTGTGCCATGTAACACACAGACATACCCTTAGGGCATGTATGTGTGCCACATGGCACACAAGCCTGGAATTGGGGTGCTACAGGGTGTCAAAGTGACACCCCGTTCACCCTTGCAGGATTCTGTATTTACCGAATCCGTAAATACCGAATCGGTATTTCCCATTCATTCCTATGAGCTTCAAGGCCCATAGGAATCAATAGGAAATACTGATTCAATATTTACTGAATCGGTAAATACTAAATTAAGAATTACCTATTTCTGCCCCCTTCCTATTTACCTACTCTTAAATACCGAATCGGGATGATTCGGTATTTGAGAGTAGGTAAATAGGAATTACCTATATCTGGCCCTTAGTGCACTAAAGTAAATACTTACAGGTTGCACATGTCACAAAAGCCTCATCACTGTACATAATATGCAGATCCTGAAAGGATACTCATTACCCTGTCATTACAAGGCCTAACACAACATAAATCATAACATCAGGACAAAAAATACAGGCTAGGTCATACATCACTCATAGTTGCTGGGCAAACTATGCCAGCCCTGGAAATGTGAGAAAACCCAACCTACTTCCCAACATCAGGGAATAGATATGAAGCAGTTAGGTAATGAAGAGAAAACATGCAACACTATACATTACAGGAATAGATAGCACCACCTCAATTATAGGGCACCAATATACTTACACTCCTATCAGGCATTATATGGTAATTCCCAACACTTGGGTTACAGGAACGTCTGCACACCTCCCACAGGAATAATGGTAGATTGCATGGTGTGAGAAAGCACCCATGTATGTTTTAATAATGGCCCCTCGGGGCTGGGAAGGCAGTGTCAAATGGGGCCACTCTGTATAAAGTGCCCCCAACAGCAAGAAGCAGCTTCCTATCGACACATGGTGCAGCCGCTGAGACAAATGCGGCATGGGCCTGGCCACTTTGCTCAGGCCAGTGGGGCCAGCCACGCCCGTACGGCTAACAATCACAATGTGGTACTGTGCCCAAAAGAAAATGCATCAAAAGGTCCCCTGCAGCAGGACTCACCCAAGGGGTGCTGCCCGTGGGTATGTGGTGCTGCTCCCATCACCCGGGGCTCATTGGCCCTCAGCATCTGGGGGCATCAATGGTTGAGATTTCCTCTGGTCCCAAGCAGCCGCTTCTGCAGCAAGTGAGTGTGAGCAGTTGACCTGATGTATGATGTCCACAATTCTGTGGGCACCTTGTATCAGTTCAAACAATCCTTTATGGTGGTGGTTGTAAAGTCAACCTTATAGACATGCTATCCTAGGGGTAGCATGGACTAAGCAGTCTTAGGCTAAACTCAAGAGGGCATGTGAAGCCAGATATTATACCACATGCAATCTTGTAATATCAAATGAAATGACACCACACATGTTATATATTACAAAAATATATGTATTTATTAATAGAATAATACTCTGTACTCTTTATGAGTGCAGAGGCACAAGCATTTAAACAAAAGCACAGTTAAACATTCAAAAGTTGCACAATTTTGGATAGGCCCGGTGGCCACTCAAACCATATACTAAAATAATGGTATAAGTACCACCTCTCGAACAATGGTAAGGCCTAGGGCATTGTGAATCACTGGGAATACTCGGGACTAGCAGTGATGAAGTCGGGAGAGGCCCGCGGGACACGGGTGCAGTGCCTAAATCACAAGCATATGCCAATGCAAAGTCAATGGCGCGTAAAAGTTATCGAGTTACAGTTTTGGAAGTCTTCCGACTGGACTAGAATTACCACACTTAAAACTAGGACACTAGAGGTGTAAACCACTACAGGAGCACCGTTGTTAGTTTGTTACCTCACCCACAGGAAGCGGGTGCATAGGTGCCAAAGTGTGTCGGGTTTCATCGTGTAGATCTGTTGAGCCTGGACATGAATATGCTGCAGGCGGCCAGGAGGGAAGAGTCCGACAGGATCCAAGGGTGAATCAAAGATGTAGAGTACCTGAAAGCAGAGGGGACAGAGTCTGGGTCACTAGCCAGTGACCAGGATGGAACCAGGATGGAACCAGGAAGGAACCAGGCAATGTCGGGCGCAATCAGGTGGTTGTCGTGAATCTTGTCTCTGCTGCCACATAGACTCTGGGGCATTGAGGACAATCAGGAGTGGAGCACAAGTTGTCCCACAAAGGATCTCGCTGTCGGTGGTGTCGGCTTCCGGATCGGAGGTAACAAGCCTTGGTAAGTGCAACCCAGGCAGGATTGGAAGATCGCTTCTTACTCAGACCAGCAAGGTCAGAGCGGTGGCTCCTTTTCAGGGGAGCGAGGGCAAGTCTGGAGCAATCAGACTAGCAGTTTAGATTTCAAGGTTTGTCGGTTCTGGGCCCACTAGCCAGCAGGCAAGCGACCAGACCAATGCATCAAGCAAAAAAATGCAAAAGTCCCCCACGCAGCACTCGATGAGTGTGGAGGGGAGATCTTCGGTGCACAAGCTGCTCTGGGCTGGGCTTCTCTAACCCCAATGCACATCTTCGAGGGTGCCTCAGAAACTGCACGGTCAGCACTTTGCAGTCTTTTCAAGATGGCCAGCTCCACACTTCACGTCGCCTCCACGGGTCTCAGATTTGCTGGGACTGTGGACCAGGCTGTTAGAGGTCAGTGAAGATGGGTCGTTGATCTCTGTTGCTTGAGTTCCGGCAGGAACTGCAACAAAGCAAACCGTTGGGTGCTGGATGGTGCCTGTTTGCACAGGGTGGTCACACCTTGACCACAAGGGAGATTCTTCAGTCTTCCACGTCGAGTGGGATGTCGAAGGGTCCAGAGTTTTGTTTCAAAGTTTCAGTCAGGATAATCTAAAGCTCCTGGGCACAGCTACTACCTTTATTCCAAATCAAGGGGCTTGATTACCTGCTAGGTCCCTCCTATGGGTGGGACCAGGGAAGGGGGTGGTTACACCGCTTTCCCTTTGTCCAGTCTGAAAGAACCTCCTTTGGAAAACACACTCTTGAGAACACTGCAAGAAGGGCCTTTGCCACAACAGGTGCTGTTGTGGTCCTCAGGGGAATTGCCTCTGCATACCTGGTGGCATAATCTACTACCACCAGTATAAATATGTGCCCAGATGCTGTTTGAGGATCCATGGGACCCACAATGTCTATTCCAACTCTTTCAAAGGGTACCCCCACCACAGGTAGTAGTATCAGGGGGGCCTTTGTTGTGCCACCTGACTTACCACTGGCTTGGCAAGTGACACAGGAGCGACAAAACTCCTTGACATTTTCTGACATATGAGGCCAGTGAAAGTGAGGGACAAGCCTGTCCCAAGTCTTGTTCTGGCCTAAGTGTCCTGCAAGGGGAATATCATGGGCCAAGGTGAGAAGGAAACCCCAAAACTTCAAAGGTATAACCAACCTCCTGGTGGTACCAGGCTTGGGGTCTCTAGCCTCTGAGTAAAGGAGTCCATCATCCCAATATATTTTATGGGCACCCTGAGCATTCCCTGCAGCCTCAGCAGCAGCTTGCTGTCTGAGGGGTTCAAGTGAAGGGCAATCTAATTGGGCCTGTCCCAGGTCTGCCCTTGAGGGTCCCCCTGTCCCCAGAAACTCAACCTGGTCAGGCTCAAGTTCCTCAGAGACCGTCTCCTCTTGGACTGCAGAATCAGCTTCCTGTGAGGTCTGATCCTCAACCTGGGGCAAGTGGGAAGGCACAGCCTTAACCCTCTTGCTCCTTCTCTTGGGTTGTGGTTGGTCTAATGTTTCAAGATCCACCACTGGTTCAGGAAGGCACTTCTTAGCCTGAGACCTTGTCACTGCAAGGACGTGAGCTGAAATCCCTAGCATTTCTGCATGAGTCCTGTACTCCACTTCTGACCAAACTGAGCTTTCAAGATCATTGCCTAACAGACAGTCTACTGGGAGGTCTGCACTTACCACAACTTTCTTTTAAGCATGGGCGAATTTTGCGAATCTCGCGTTCGCGAATTTTGCGGATTTGCGAACTCGCAATTCGCAAAATCCGTGAATTCTCGCGAATGTTTTTTTTTGTGTTCGCGCGGGTTTCTGCCAGTTCGCGAGGGTTTTGTACAATTTCGCAAACGCGAACTTACCTGTCGGCTCGCAAGTTTTGCGAACTTGTTGTTTCTACGTGTCCAGCCTGTTTGGGACACTCTTCTTCATCACTGCCACTCTCTGTCACCACTGCCACTCTCTGACTACTCATGCCACCCTCTGGCCCACCCATGCCACCCTCTGTTTCATCACAGCACCCTCTGGTTGTCCAGTCAGTGTACATTATTGTGGCAAAGCAAAGCACACCTTCCCTGCCTCAAGTGACCTGAATTAATTTGGGGCTGATTAATGTGTCACAGAATATTTTTTTAGCTGGCACCTGCTTCCTTAGTGCTTCCTGATTAGTGATCTTTTGCACTTGCTAAGTGCTTTCATTGTTGCAAAATTAGTTACAACACCTGCCCTGCCACAACTGACAATAATAAATTAGGGGCTGATTAATGGATTTGAACTTCCAGCCTGGCTCCTGCTTGTCTCCCTTAGCTGTAATTCAGGACCTTTGTGGCATATGTGTAACTATTCTGAGGTTCAGAGCAGGGTCACATAATAGTTGCAAGTAGGCAACTGAACTCTGGAGGGGCCCCTCAGGAAGCACTACAGGAAATGGCTACTAATGATGAGCCTGAACTTTTGAACCTGGTAAGTAGTTTCAGTTTTGCTAAGATCGTATTTCTGCAATTTAGCGCTTATTCGCGGGGCGCGGAGTTGTACTGGGAAGCCGCGAACTCACGCGAACAGTGCGAGCAAAATCCGCTGCTCGCGGATTTGCGGATTTTGCGGGAGATTCGCGAATCTCGCGGATTGCGAATTTACCGAAAATCCGCAAAATCCGCGAGCGAAACGGATTTTCCGCCCATGCTTACTTTCTTTAGGCCATTTACCCCTCCCCAGGAGAAGTTCACAACATCCACACTATGTGTAGAAGCGGTGTTGCTTGCATTGGTCACTAGGTAATTCTCACCTAGTACAATCTGACCAGGGTCCACAAAGTCAGGTGTCACCATAGTGACACTGGCACAAGTGTCCCTGTAGGCCTGAGCCAGTTTCTCATTTATCAAAGGCGTCTGCCTATACTTGCCCAGGTTACTGGGACTCACAGTAGTGGACAAAGATAAGTCCACATCATATAGGAGAACAGCCTGAGTGGGGACTCTGACTAGGCCAGATTCCACCTCAGTACCCAGGGTAACCCTACTATACCCTTTGGCTGTGTACCACCACTGCTAACTGTACTAGGGGGTGCAGGTGCTTTAGGAGCTGCAGTGGTGGGGACTGGATTTTTCTTGGTGCATTCACTGCCCCAGTGTGAAACTGATTTGCAGGTATTACACCAAGGTTTCTTTGGGCCACCATTCTTCTTTTTCTTGTTGCCATTTTGGGAACCACCCTCCTTATTACTAGTTTGGGGCTTGAAGACTTCTGGTCCATTTCTTTATCTTTCTGATTCCCACCCTTCTGGTCTGTTTTCTTCTGGTCACCAGCTTGGTTCTGGGGTTTCTGCTTAATCCTTGTTCTGACCAATTTGTCTGCCTTCTTTCCCAATTCTTGGGGAGAGGTCAGATCAGAGTCAATAAGGTATTGATGCAACAGCTGGTTCTGACAGTTATTAAGGATCTGCTCTCTCATTATAAGATTGTACAATCCTGTATAGTCTGAGACTTTACTTCCCTGCAGCCAACCCTCCAGAGCCTTAGTGGCACAATCAACAAAATCAGTCCAGTCCTGAGTCTGAGCTTTTTGGGTGTCTCTGAACAACAACCTGTATTGTTCAGTGGTTGGGCCAAACCTTTCAATAAGAGCACTCTTCAGGACAGAGTAGTTTTTGGCATCCTCAGGTCTAACTGTGAGGAGCCTATCCCTCCCTTTCTCAGAAAAGGAGTACCATAAAATTGCAGCCCACTGATCCTAAGGAACCTGCTGTACCATGCAGGCTCTCTCAATAGCAGTCATCCATTTGTGGATGTCATCCCCTTCCTTGTAGGGGGGGGGCACAATTTTTGTCAGGTTTCCATTGTGATAGCCCCTGTCTTTCTCTCTAGGATTTCTGCTGCCACCAGTGGCATCTAAGCCACACAACTTCTGTTCTCTTGCTAAAGCAAGTTTAGCTTGAGCCAAGGCTATCTCTTCCCTTTCTATTTGGAGTTGGACAGCCCTCATCCTGGCCCTATGCTCTTTCCTCTGGGGGGAAGTCATTCCCCTTTGAGATTCTCTTGAGACACTGGAAATATGAGAGTCCCCTGATGGAGATCTCACCCTTCTGTTGCCTGGGATCTGGGGAGGTGCTGGCCCTCTCCATTCCCATGTAGGTCTAAGTTGGCCTGGTTAAGCCTGGCAACTTCAACCAAGTTACCCCTCTGATCCTGATCATCAGGCTCATCTACATCTGAGCCATCTTCCTCCTCTTCCTCCTCTTCTTCTTCCTCTTCTGGAGTATGCTCATTCTCAGGGGTGTTCACTCCATCTCCCATAAATCTAAGGGAGCTGTACTCGCCTTATCTAAGTCATCCTTTTCCAGGATGGCTATCAGGGAAGGAATGGTGGGGTTTCTGCCCCTTTTTAACCCCCTTGCAATGCACAAGGCACCCAAGTCTTTGTGGCTAAGTTTGTCATAGCTGGAAGTTGCCTTGGTAAGGTCAACTGTCACAGGGGCAGAGCCTGAAGCTCTTCCTGTGTCAGACATGACTGCTAGTGAGGTGCAAGTGGTGCACTTACCTACACTAAGTGTTTTCCAACTGTACCTTGCTAGTGAGTTGTAGTCAGGGTGTGCTAATCCCTTTAATCTACAACTACTAAGTTCAGTAGAATTTAAATATGCTAAGCTTTTGATTTATATGTACCAAAGGTACTTGATGTGATCTTTCAATTTGATAAAAAGATTGCAATGGTAAAACAACAGCAAGCTCAAATCCGCACCGCTGCACACCAATGTGAGAAGTTGGCCTGATATATGGTGTTTCCAATTCTGGAAACACCTTGTATCAGTCCAAACAATCCCTTATGGTGTCTGGTTGCAAGTCAACCTTATAGACAAGCTATCTTAATGGAAGCATAGACTAAGCAGCCTTAAAGGCTAAACTCAAGAGGTCGTGTTAAGCAAGCTGTTTTGCCAATCACAATCCTGTAATATCAAATGAAAGGACACCACACAAGTATATATTATAAAAATATATGTGTTTATTTCTAAAATAATCTCCAGTACTCTTTATGAGCAAAGGGGCACAAGCGTTAAATCAAAAGCACAGTATAACATACAAAGTTGCACAATTATGGATGAGGGCGGGTGGCCACTCAAACCATATATTAAGAAAGTGGCATAAGAGATACCAATCGAGCAGTGGTTAGGCCTAGGGCCTAGGGAATAGCTGGGAGCAGTTGGGACAAGCAATGCTGAAGTCGGGAAAAGCTCGCGGCATTCGGGTGCAGCGCTTAAAGCACATGCATGCACCAATGCAAAGTCAATAGTGCGTAAAAGTTGCACAAATAGAGTTTAAGGATACTTCCGCTGAACCTAGAAGGACAAAACTTTAGACACAAACCCTAGAGGTGTGTACCAGTATGGGAACACTGGTGTTGCTGAGTTACCTCACCCACAGGAAGCGGGTACATAGGGTCGAAGTGGCGTCGGGTTTCTTCACGCAGGTTCTTGGTGCTTGAAGCTGAAGATGCTGCAGGCGATGTGAAGGAGAAGTGTCCGGTGTGATCCAAGGGTGGATCAGAGTAGAAAAGTACCTGAAAGCAGAGGGGACAGAGTCTGGGTCACTCAGCAGTGACCAGGGTGGAACCAGGACGGAACCAGGCAATGTCAGGCGCAATCAGGTGGTTGTTGAGGAGCTTCTCTCCGCTGCCACGAGGGCTCTGGGGCATCTGCGATGTCCAGGAGTGGGTCACGAGCTGTCCCATGCAGGCTCTCACCGTCGGCGCTGTCGGCTTCAAGATCGAAGCAAACAACACTTGGAAAGAGCAATCCACGCAGGACTGGAAGATTGCTTCTCACTCGGACCAGGAGGGTCAGATGGGTGCTCCTTTTCAGAGGAGCTGGTGCAAGTCTGGAGCAATATGAAGGAGTACCACCAAAGATAAGGCTTGACAGCCAATATTGGTGGGATGAGACACTAGTGTAAAAGAAGAAGTCCTTCTTTGTTTTTAAGGAACCCCTCACTCACCGACCTGGTCGATGACATGCTTCATCATCGGGGCCACCTTGACAGCCGAATGCCGCCAAGGTGTGCTGCGACACCTGATCTACAGTGGAGGGGGTATGTGAGTGATGAATGTGCAAAAAGAAAAAAATCAGTGAGTTAAAAATTGTCCTGGTATAACTTAGCACAATATTATTTATTCTAAAGCTACTGGACAATGTTAAAAACAGTGATGATACAGTGAAGGCTTTAATGGGACCTAATGTATCTGTGATATGTGTTGGGTCTACATGTTTCAAACCTTATGGGATTTACCGGTTTTTCATCAGGACCAAAATGTTGTAAAAGGAGTTGGGTGGTCAGAGTACACTAACACCCTGCGATACCTGCAACCCTTTCCAAACCCAAAATAGCGAATTGCTAGATGGGTAAAAGTAGAGGTGGTAACCCAGAAGTGGTTACAAAAAATGAAACAAAACTCCTCAATGGAGAAATGTTTGCTGCACGGGGATTTGGGGGGGAAGTTTACAGAGTTCCCTCCGAGCACCCGGGTGCACGGAGGGAACGAAGTAGGTTTTAAGCCGTTTTCTGACCAGAGGAACTAATATGTTTCGAACTCTGTAAACTTCCCCCCCAAATCCCCGTGCAGCAAACATTTCTCCATTGAGGAGTTTTGTTTCATTTTTTGTAACCACTTCTGGGTTACCACCTCTACTTTTACCCATCTAGCAATTCGCTATTTTGGGTTTGGAAAGGGTTGCAGGTATGGCAGGGTGTTAGTGTACTCTGACCACCCAACTCCTTTTACAACATTTTGGTCCTGATGAAAAACCGGTCAATCCCATAAGGTTTGAAACATGTAGACCCAACACATATCACAGATACATTAGGTCCCATTAAAGCCTTCACTGTATCATCACTGTTTTTAACATTGTCCAGTAGCTTTAGAATAAATAATATTGTGCTAAGTTATACCAGGACAATTTTTAACTCACTGATTTTTTTCTTTTTGCACATTCATCACTCACATACCCGCTCCACTGTAGATCAGGTGTCGCAGCACACCTTGGCGGCATTCGGCTGTCAAGGTGGCCCCGATGATGAAGCATGTCACCGACCAGGTCGGTGAGTGAGGGGTTCCTTAAAAACAAAGAAGGACTTCTTCTTTTACACTAGTGTCTCATCCCACCAATATTGGCTGTCAAGCCTTATCTTTGGTGGTACTCCTTCATATTGTTATATAGCTACCTGTCTAGGGGACTGGGAGTACCCTTCCATCCACAGCAGTGGATAAAATCCCTTAACTCTCCTACCCTGTTAAATATGCAAGTCTGGAGCAACCAGAATCGCAAGTCATATTTAGGTTTTCGCCGGCACAAGGGCCACAAGCCAGCTGGCAAGTGATCGGGCCAACGTGTCGAGCTAAAGAAAGCAGAAGGGCCCCACGCAGCATTCGTCAAGTGTAGAGGGGTGAGCTTCAGTGCAAAAGTGGCTCAGGGTTGGGGCTTCTCGAAAACCGGAGTACAGCTTCAAGGGTCACTCGTGGGTTGCACGGTCAGCGTCTCGTGGTCTTTTCAAGATGGCGTACCCCACGCTTCCGGTCGTCTCCACGGGTCTCAGCTCTGCAGGGACTGTGGATCGGGCTGTAAAAAGGCAGGCAAGCTTGTTCTCGTTGATCTCTGTCGCTCGAGTTCCGGTGGGCACTGCAACAAAGCAGACGTCGAGGTGCTGGGTGGTGCCTGTTTGCACAGGGTGGTCACTCCTTGACCACAAGGGAGATTCTTCAGTCTTCTACGTTGAGTAGGATGTCGAAGGGTCCAGAGTTTCATTTCAAATGTTTCATCAGGATAATCCGAGTGCGTTGGCACTGCTCCCATTCCTATACCAATCTAGGGGGCTGGATTACCTGCTAGGTCCCCTCCTATGGGTGGGACCCAGGAAGGGGGTGGATACACCCCTTTTCTTTGATCCAGGCCACGCTGGGACAGGGGCTGGTCTGCCCAAGAACCGGTTTGGCCGGATTATGCAAGGGGAAGCCTTGTGCTCCCCAGGCAGTGTCTGGTTTCTTTCAAACCTCCCTGCTACAATCCACTATCTCCTGTCTGGCGTGGTGTAACACCTCCCCGCGACAGGAAAGCCTTTGCCAAGGCCTCCTCTGCTGAGTTTCGGTCAGCAGCAGGAGGTCAAACTCGTGTCTGTGGCAGAAGCATCCATTTTGTGGATCTGAGGCTCTTTTAAAAATCAACAGCGTTTCAGTAAAGTAACATGTCTTCTCCCTCTAGAGGGGTGGAATGCTATCCCCGTCGACAGAACTGTCGAGGGGATAGTATTCCAAATCGTATGACACCTTACACAACATGTTTTGATAAAGCCAAACCAAAGTTGCTATATAACCGCGAGGATTATAATGCACTTAATAGTATATGGTTTGGCATTATCCCGGAACAGCTTAGGGAGTTGTTCCCGACAGCTGCAGACAGGCTCAGCTCATGCCAGAGCTCCATCTCACATTAAACCATGCACTCTGCCTCCAGGATTGATGAGGCCTTCCATAGGAGTGGCTCACAGATTCATATGTGTCCAGATATAGGTTTAGATATAGGTATACTATATCTAAGCAAGGGGTGATTACACCAACTTGCCCCAGCTGAGTGATCAGCCAGTTGTGTCAATTTAAGAACCAGCCAGGGGTGGCAAAAGCTATGCTTCAGCCCCTGGTAGGCCTTGGTGGCACCAATGCCCTGAGCACCTATAGTGCATGGTATGGCTGACATGGAGTCCATTTTCCAATTGGGTTATGTACCTATGGTACATGTATGTGAATTTAGAGAGAGAACAGCAGGCTAGGGGTCGGATTAGCCAGCCCACAGCCTCAGTAAGTCGAAAACCAGTGAAGCAAAAAGCAAAAATTGGGGTGACCATAGGATAGCAGACCCTACTCTCCTACAACCATATCCCATAAAACCAAGCACTCTGCCTCCAGGATTGTTAAGGCCTGCCATAGGAGTGACTTATAGGTATATGTATGTCCAGATATAGGTGTAGATATAGGTATACTATATCTAAGCAAGGGGTGATTACACGACCTTTCCCCAGCTGAGTGATCAGCCAGTTGTGTCAGTTTGGATAGCCAGCCAGGGGTGGCAAAAGATATGCTGCAGCCCCTGTTAGGCCTTGGATGCACCTATGCCCTGGGCACCTATAGTGCACTGTACAGGGGCTGATAAGGTGACCCAATGTCCAATTGGAGATGTACCTAAGGTACATGGAGTCCCTTTTACAGAGAGAGCAGATAGCCTGGGACCCTGTTTAGCAGGATCCCTGGACAACTAAGTTGAAAACCAGCTAAACACTAGGCAAAAAAATCTGAGGTAACCATAGTCAGGTATCCACCTTCCTACATAACCCCCCCCACCCCCCAAACGAAAGGAGATAAGGCTATCCTTGACCAGGTAAGCCTATATTGCCTAAGTGGCCATATAAGGAAGTACCTGCACTAGCATGGTTACTCCTGTCTCATGGTCCACTAAGCAATCCCTCACCCTAGGGGTATCAGAGGGTCTCCACCATAGGGAATCACTACCTGTGGTGTGTTTTGGCAAAGTAAAAGGCTGGTGTGGGAATGGAGTATTGAAGTGAGGCTCCACTAATGTAGGGCTCAGCTTCCTCCAATCACTATCCACCATGGATGCCTTTCTTTCCATGACTGAGTTGCACTGTGCTCTCAGGGTCAACCTCTGGCTACCTAAAGCTGGAGGCTGGGTCCCTTTTGTTGGCTTACTGGAGGGACAGTTCAGGTTTGGGGCCTTTGGGTTCCAGGTTTGGCTGTGCCCAACAGAATCCATCTGGGGGAGGCTCCTAACTAAGTTTAAGGGAGTTCCCTCAGGAGTTTTTAACTTTTTCACCTTGCTAGGGACGCTAGCTTTGGTGCCCCATATCTGCTGATGGGGTGGTTCTTTTGGACGGGGGGCCCTTTGGGGTCGACCACTGGTCTCCCTGACCTCTATAGCCCTAGGCTGACTGAGGCAGGGTAGAGAGGGGCAGGTTACCTGCTCCAGACTGGGTCCCACCTGGGAGGGGTCCACTGACATCAGGGGCTCTGTCAGGCTAGGCCTAACCACCTCTGGGGCAGTTCCTTCAACAGGGGTAAGATCAGTTCCCTGAGGAGGCTGATCATTTCCTAAAGTCTGGTTGGAGGGAGATTTCTCTTCCTACTCAATGCTCTCTGTTTGTGTGGAGTGATCCATAGTTTCAGGCTTCACAACACATTAATCAGTTTGAGTTTGGGCTGTGGCCATCACAGCCCCACCAAACCTTTCAGGAAGGGACTCAGTTTGGGTATGGGCAGTTACCATCACAGACCTGCTAACCTGTTCAGGGAAGAAACCTACTTGAGATTGGGCTGAGACTGGCACAGCCCTCCTGACCTGTTCAGGGGGACATCTTGGATTGGGGCTGTGGCCATCACAGCCCCACTAACCTTTCCATGGAGATTTACCATTTTAGAATGGGTTTCTTGCTCAACCTCAGCCCAGGCTGAGATTAGTAGATCATTCCCCAGTAGACAATCTACAGGCAAGTTTGATGACACTGCCACTCTCTTGAGGCCAGTGACACCTCCCCGGCTGAGATTTACCACTGCCATGGGATGATCTTTCCGCACTTCATCAATGTTGGTCACCTGGTATGTGGCGCCAGGTAGAAGTTGCCTTGAGGGGACTAGGCTCTCAGTCACCATAGTGATGCTAGTCCCTGTGTCTCTATAGGCCTCAACTTTTAGACCATTGATGAGGGGCTCCTGTCTGTACTTGTCCAAAGTGTTGGGACAAGCAGTGAAGTTGGCAAACCCCATGCCAGTTACACAGACAAGAGTATCTGTGCTAGGGGACCTGGTTAGGCCAGAATCCTCCTGAGTTCCCCAAGTATATAAACCAAACCGATTAATCAGAGGGTCCAAGGGCAAGTTTTACGACCCAAACTAGGTACATAACCCAATATTCATACTCATTACACAAGAAGTACCTAGGGGTCAGTGGAACACTACAGCTCAACTGCGAATATAGATCCCAACACCACGAGGATAACAGAGTGGAAAAACAGACCATGCAACTAAGTGTGATAAACAAGTGAAAACTCAAAAATATGGGCGAAAAATTCCCATCAGAAGCCACTCTGTACCGCCCTTTGTTACATCATTTGGGTACTCCTTGCCCAGGAGGTGGATCAGAACAGTCCCTTAGGTGTTGTAGTGGCCATTCTGAGATGTAAAATGAAAATGTGTCAGTAGAGGGTGGTGTCATATGGTTACTACGTTTCTATATATTGTGTTAAGTTAGCATGAGCTTATTAAATGTTTAAACGCAATATTTTCTTTCAGCTTGAGTTTGCACACGACACCTAATTGTTATTGTAGCTTTCAACCTAGACGAAAGATGTGATTTATTGGAGAATAATATGTTATTGCCCTGGTATCAGTCTTGCTTGGTACACTTGGTACAACTGTCTGTACACCGAGAACTGCACACTCTAAGAATAACCTAACACAAGGTTGCTGATGGCCTGATCCTCGCACCACGTTAGACATAACACAAATAATGTTGCTGCCAACATTGGGCTCTACGCGGGTTTAAGATACAGTTACAGGGAATGAATCAACACACTTGATGCTTCGCATGCAGAGAGCTGTTAGCTGTTGATGTGATCTCCTCCTACTGAGAATTAGAGGTATGGGTCCGCCCTGCTAAAACCCA
Source organism: Lissotriton vulgaris (assembly GCF_964263255.1). Classification (NCBI taxonomy): domain Eukaryota; kingdom Metazoa; phylum Chordata; class Amphibia; order Caudata; family Salamandridae; genus Lissotriton; species Lissotriton vulgaris. Next base: position 810,811,507 of record NC_141699.1, read on the forward strand.
GATGAGACCTTCTTAGATATAATATAATATGCTAATTAGGGTGCACGAAATATAGTTGATACAGAATTCTATAGATCTTTGCATCATAACATGCTATCACCTTTTGCTTATTATGGATTAGTGACTATGCTGCTAACTCTGATTTTTATAATATGTATGTTGATATTATACAAGATACTGCGTTTGAGAATGTTGCATTGAAAAATAAACATTTCAAACTTGCACATGTGTTCTTTGCCTCCCAGTTTTGGTTTGGAATGATTATATAACGAAAGAGTGTTCATGTGTTCCACGATACCTGAGGTATTCTAAGTTCATGTTCTGGATTGTCTAAGTCATTGGTAAGTTATTACTACCGATGAGACACTGTAGCTAGCTTGGTAAGGGGGTTTCTGAAACAAAGGTGAGTTTTGGGTCACCCTAACTCACCCAGGTTCTAGATCTCTCTGCACAGTTCTGTGGGAGAACGGAAACCCTGCTACATGGCGCCCATACGTTGAATGGCCTTATATCATGACACTCGAGTAGTATATCATTCAAACCTTAACGCCTTCATTCCCATTTCCGGAAAACGGCAGTGTCGGAAAAACCTACCTATTTTTGAAATAGGTCTTTTTCAAGCTTGAATCTATCTGTAAACGGTTTCTTTGAATTACTACCCAGTTGTGCTACAAAGTAATCTTTGTGTTTTCACTTTCCTGTGCTGACATGGCACAAGCCGTGGACATCCCGCAGCATAGTCGCATTGCGGTGCGTGACCATTTGCGGATGTATGATGTTCCTGTGGAAGGCTTGGCTGTCGTTCTGGTAGTGAGTGCGGAACATGCTTACCCGTACGAACTGTTTTATTCGTGGGTGACGTTTCTGCCAGTGGACGCTAATTCTGGAGTGTTCCATTCATACACTGCTTCAGCTGTACCGGCTGCGTATGCTCCGTACAGAGCACTGGAGGTTCCTATTGATGCTTGGCAGCATGGAGTTTGGTTTGGTGGCGCCCTACCACACTCATTATCGGCTTCGAGGTTAGGTCCTTTGTCCATTCCGGGCACACCTTGGCATGCTTTGGCTAGATTCACTCCTCACCCTAATCGCGCCACTTGTAACGTGGGAGATCTGCGCCGGCTTCATGAAGTCGCGGTGGAAGTGATTAGAGCGCTTGTTCATTACACTAGCCGTAATGTTCAGGACGCGGCCCCTAGGGGCGCACAGCTTCGTGCAGAACATGCTGGTCTGAAAATCAATCCGGTCATGGTAAATTCCGTGATGGGTAAAAAGCCCCAGGAAAAGGATGATTTTCCGTTCTGGCTTGCTGTGAAATTCGGCCAGCTGGAAGCTGTGTTTCCCAACACGAGTCCGGGTGATAAACACCGGATTCTTACACTAAGTTTGCCGAAAGATTTGGCTCCTGAACTTGTTGACTGTGAGACCTGGGGCAAGACTTTTGTAGCGGTCTATTCGAGGTGCTATGGCTCCCCGTCTGTGACCAATCTAGGTGGGGTCCTTAAACGTGTTCAAGACGAACACGGACCGGAGTCGGCTGTTGAATTGGGTATGCGCCTGTGTGGCTCCTTTGATGTGGTTTGCGATCTGATCCTTGCGAATGTCAAGGGGGATGCAGTGAACTTTCAGGTTGCTAACGCATTGGCGTTGGTTCCCGAGGCCGAACGACCCCGACGGTTGGCAAGGATAATTGTAGCTGCTTACAAAATGGTTGGCCGCAATGCAATGGGGGTTAAAGCTTTTCCTGATAAGGAGAAGAAGCAGCCCCAGGGTCAGACATCGGAAACTAGTGGTCAACAAAAGTCCAAGAAACAAAATTGGCCTAAAAAGCAGAATCAGGGTAAGCAACAACAAAAACAAACACAGGTTTCTGCTCCTGCGTCTCCGTTGCCTGCGCAGTCGGATCGTGTTTATGATTTGCGCGACCACGCGATGATTAAATCGCCTGAGAGGTTTCAGGCTTCTGACCAACGTTCTCCTCGTTCCTTTCAGGACTCATCGGCTCCGTCAACCGGTGGTGGAGGGGGCAGCAGGGGCCGGGGTGGCCAGCAAGGACGTGGTCAGCCCCGCCCGCGAAACAGTGGAGAGCAGCACGAAGGCTCTACGCCCAAGAGACCACAGTTTGCCACGAAGAAAGTCGCCGCCCTGACAGCGCATCGTTATGCCCCAGATAGTGAGAACGCGGCTTCGGAATCTAACGTGGGCTCTGACCTTGCTGGACAGCGCAGCAGAGATTACCATAGTGAGAGAGGCCCTCCGTCCACTGTTGAAGGTGACAGCGACTGATACTTATGTTGTGATTGAAACTGCTGATACGCATGTTGCTCCCCCTGAACGTCTTTTTGAAATTGTCCTGTTAATTGAAGGTGACATGCAGCGAACTGTAAAAGGGGTATTTTGGGAAAATCTCTCGTCTACGTATGACATTTTGCTTTCGGAGGCTGACTGGCCCCCACCTTTTGTTCTCGCAGCTCCGCGAGGGGAGGAGGTAATCCTACCCAGTTTCGCGCACACAGTGCCGAGAGTGGAAGCGCTGCATTTTGCAGAAGAGTGGGCTCTGGCGCTTGCGCCGGCTGTGTACCGCAATCAGTGTGGCTGGGATAAATTGTCACCGAGCCACGAGATTCCTTTACGGTCTCAGCCACAGCCTCAACCTCAATATCCCATACGGCGTGAAGCCAAAGCTTCAGTCGCGGCTATCCTTGAACAATTGGAATATCAAGGTGTAATTGAAACGTGTGTGTCACCGATGAATAACCCCCTTTTTACTGTAAACAAGCCGGACGGCTCATATCGTTTGGTTTTGGATTATAGGCATTTGAACTCGCATTGCCGTAACTGCGCAGTACAGAATACTCATGGCTCTGCGTTAGTGAATAGTCTTGAGCGTAAACGGTTCAAAACCACGCTTGACATTTCCAATGGTTTTTATGCCCATAGACTAGACGGTCTAAGTTCCCAGTGGACCAGTTTTACATGCGGCGGTGTGCAAAAAATGTTTCGGCGACTCCCAATGGGTTACAAGAACAGTCCTGGAGTATTATCCGCACGCATTGTCTCTCTTCTGGAGAGCTTCGACCCAGTTGCTTGTTCGTATGTGGATGACATTTATCTCACAGACGACGATCTTTGGGAGCATCTGTGTCGAGTAAATAGCATAATTTGTAACTTTGCTGACATAGGTTACAAGTTTAACTTTGCAAAGTCGCACATTGCAGAGTACACAGTGTTGTTTCTAGGTTACGAGCTTAACAACGAAGGGAAGGGTTTAGCACCCCACTTCGTGGAGAAATGCGCACAGTTGCGTTCTCCGACAACACTGAAAAAATTACAATCTCTGCTGGGCTTTTTGAATTTCGGGAGGACTTACATTCCGGAATATGCCCAGCGTATCAAGCCTTTGTATGCTTTGATACAACCATCTTTTTCCAAATCATGCTGGCTGCCTGAGCATTCAGCCATTCTACAATCTTTGCAGGCTGATTTGCTCGCTTCTGAATACTTACAGACTTGTGATAACCAAACCAACCTAGTGATAAGAATTATCCCTGGGGCGGTGGGTTTCACGTACCTGACTTTTAATGAGGGAGATACAGTACCTATTGCTTACAAGTCACACTTGTACACTTCGGCTGAATTGCGTTTTTCCACTGTGGAGAAAGTTTTAACGGCTGTGCAGATGGCGATTCTTAAGGAACGTGCCCTGTCACAAGGGAAGCGCATGTTGGTTGTTACCCCGTGTCCTGCCCTAGAGGCAGTTACGAAGGCCAGTGTACCTAATTCCAAAGCTTTGCACCCTCGGTGGATTCAATGGGCTACATCCTTGACATCACAAGATGTCACGTTTATTTTTGACGCCACTTTACGATCGCAGGAGTATTTACAGTATGAATTTGTTCATCCTGCTCCTTTAGCAATGCGGCCGTTGGAGGATTTCCATTGCATCATTTACACTGATGGTTCGGCGCAGGTTGCGCATGGCTCTAAACATGCCTACGTTTCCGCTTGCGCCATTGTGGTCGGTGCCATGGTGAACGATGAGTTCAAGTCCAGTGTCGTGCACACGCAGACACTTGGGGACTGCACTGCACAATTAGCAGAGCTCCGTGCTCTGATGCTTGCATTGGAGTACGCAGATGCTAGTGTGACAACTTTGATCGTAAGTGACTCTTACTACTGTGTCCAGTCTTACAATCAAAACTTGTTCTTTTGGATTCAGAATGAATTTCGTGATTCCAAAGGTAGCACAATAAAACATAAAATGATCTGGGTCCGAGTGGCGGAACTTAAAGAGAAGTTGCCACTCGTGTTTGTGATTCATACTCTCGGTCATCAGCGCGTGGGGGTCCACGCTGTTGGCAATTCGCTTGCTGATGAAGCAGCGAAGTCAGCGGTATCAAAATACTTAGTTGCAGCAGTCACGAGGTCCAAAAGCAAAATAGATGATGCCATCTTAGCAGCAGTTGCTGCGACAGAGAAGGGATTTAAATATCCTGCGGGGTTCCCTTCTAAATACACATACCACTTAAGTCCCAATAAGGTTCCGCATGTGAAAATCCCTGATGTTGGCGAACGTCTAGTTCCCAACTCGGATCGCAGGGCTGTTTTGATTGCAGCGGCTCATGAAGGTGTGGCGTCTGCGCATGCGGGCGTCTCAGCCACTGTAACTCAGCTACAACAAAGATTCTGGTGGCGGGGACTGTACAAACAGACGCGCGAATATGTTCTTCAATGTGACATTTGCCAGCAGATTAAGCCTTCAACTGCTGCGCGTCCGCCTCAGACACAGTTGTATATCTCGAATAAACCGCTTGGATGCGTTTATTTGGATCACTGCGGTCCATTTTCTTCTGATACTGCATACAAGTACATCTTAGTAGCGGTAGATTCATGCACACGCTTTGTGTGGGTATGGCCACATCGGAGCGCTGATTCACGTACTGTCATTAAGGATTTGCGAGTCTTTGTGGGAATTTTTGCCTGTGGTACCTTCCATTCGGATCAGGGTCCGGCTTTTGCCTCTAAGGCGTATAAGGATGCTATGGTTTCAATGGGGGTCCAAGTCAAGTTTTCGAGTCCCTACAGACCTGAGGGTAACAGTGTAGTTGAACGAATGAACCGCGACTTAAAGCAATCTTTGACAGCTCGAGTTATAGGCACTGGCAGAAACTGGTTAGCCCACCTCATAGGCGTGCAGCGTGCGCTTAATAATCTCCCTAGAAGGTCTCTGGGTGGGCGGACACCATACGAAATGCTCTTTGGTATCAAGATGTATGTCCCTGACCTCGATGGGCTGGACTGCAAGGCCCAGGCCACGGCCTTTGACGTAGATGAACATTGCAATGTTTTACAGAATCTACAAAAGACCAGAGACAGTCTTGCAAAGGAACATTTGCCCTCCACATCGGATGATGCGCTGCAGATCCCGGTAGTTGGCAGGCTACCCCAAGTTGGAGAACTGGTTTGAGAGAAGATCGATAACAAGAAAGAGTTTGGTCCCTCATATCGAGCACCAGTTCGAGTTCTTGGAGTGAAGGGCACAAGAACAGTCATTTTACCACCACTTCCAGGTCATAAGGAAAACAGATTTATTTCTATTGACAATGTCAAGACACACAGGGTGGCCGATTCTTCATAGCATGACACCGGCTGTATCCTGTCCTTCCATGGTGAGGCACTCTGTGCTAGCGTTAAGATCTGGTGCAGAACAGGAGGTGTCCCTCGAGATGCCTGCCATATCCAGTCCTTTATTAAATATTATTCCTGTTACTAACATTGATGAGCTGAACTACACTTATCCTGCTGATTTATCGATGCCTGATTTACAGACCCGTTTGGCAGACCAATCCAGATTCTCTTTTGACTCTGTTTCGGAACTTTCAAAGAAACCCTCAAACATTTCAAAATATACTAAGTTATTTAAAAAACATTTTTTGATTCCTCCATGGACATACATTTGGTTGATTCTATTTTCATTTTACCTTTTTATGTCAATTGGTTTTGTGTTTTATTTTTTCCGCCTGATCGATGGTCACTACGTTAAAGAAAGAACAGGAATTCGGTACCTGAATGGAACATTGGCCCCTCTTTCCTCTTCACATTCAGCGCACAGACTGAAACGAAACTTAAATACAGTCAACATACTGCTTGGCCTGTCCTTGATGGGATTGTGTGGGATGCGGTTAGGTTTCAGATACATGGGCCCACTGAAGTGATTAATGTTCCAAATGTGCTTAGAGTAAACATGGGAGATGTGATTAAACAAAATATACGTTCTGATGATTGGGATATTCAGGCCGTAGAGGCATTATTTTCTGATTTGAAGTATTATGCTGCCTTCGATGCTGAGGATCTGTATTCAGATTCTACTAATTATGGTGATTTGTTTTGTTTTCAACACTATGGTAATCATTTTTTACATAAGGCAAATTCCAGGCGGGTTGCTGTAAATTATACACAATGGGAACATTGCCCTGCTCCATTAGGTGGCAGCTCCACTTACACTTATTTTACAGACTTTAATCAATCTAATCCCGAGTCATTTTATTTTAAAATGACACAAAAGTCCAAGTCCAAAGTTAGACTTACCGATACAAAATTGCTGTATTCGAAGTCCTTTCTGGACAGGTTGGCTGTAGATGGCTACGAGTTTTGGAAAGGAACAATTGACCTTAAATCGGTTTGGGGTACCAAAGATTGGCAGGTACAAGGCACTGAGGCTTTGCACCGTGCATGTCTCGTCCTGAATCACATGTTGTTTTTAAATTCTTCCATTTTCCAAACAACATGCTTTGGATTGGCTACTGCAAAAAAATTAAATACACCGACCATCCCAGATTTAGAGGAATTTTCAGGTTGGGGTAATTTTACTGATTTGCCCATTCATGAGTTGCAAGCTCTTTTGCACAATTCCTCCTTTAATATTTCCATTTTGGATTCCAAGGGTTGGCTGATATGGCAGAAGAGTGCTGACTCTTGCCAACGCCGTTTTATGGGCTTGGCTAAAGGGTTCACAGAAGTCAGACCCGATCCCCGTTTTGAAGAAGACTATACTGTCACAACTTATTCTGTGGGGAAGCTGTGTCAAAATTGGTTACAACATTCCACATTAGCTGCAGTTAAACTACATCTGTCTCAATTGAATGGTAATGTGGATTTGAATGACTTTATAAAAGGCCCAGCTAAAGGTAGATCTAAACGATGGCTGTATGCGATTTACAATGAAATTTGGAAAGTTTCCCAGATTGAGGCTGCTAAACGCCTGAGAGCTATTGATCAAGCAAATTTGGAAAAGGTGCTTGCAGTTGTCGATAACAGTATCAACACGCTTTCTTCCCGAATTTACACGTTGAACAATATTGTGTCTTCTGTTGTTGACATTGTACATGATGAAGTGTCCGTGTTATATCATGGTCAAAATCAATTGCGTTCTGTGATGCAGTTTGCTTGGACACTACAGACTTTGAAGTCTGGTCGAGTGCCTTGGAATTTTTTGAACGTCTCATCACTATTTGCCCCATTTAATTTGACTGAAAAACAGCGTATGCTATCAATGAGAGATGCATCCTTTTCTATGTTACACATTGAGAAATTAGAATCCTTGCCCTTTTCTGTGGCTGAGGTGACTACTGCTACATGGCTTATCCATGGTGTTATTACCTTACCTTTTGCTCTGTATAAATTTACAAATTGTATGAAATATATGGCTATAGGGCGATATGAACCATTAGGCAGTGCTTTCCTCCATGAGACATGGTCTTTACCATACACTTACAGATGCCTAAAAGAGGGAAATGAAGTGAATCTGAATGGTGAAGAGTGTACACAGTCGCCTGACCGCTCACTAATATGCAGACACATCCAGTTGCATGGTTCTTGTAATCAGGACAAGCCTAATTTGGCCTGTGTTTTGAAAGGGACACCAGTTCCTGCAATAGTTCCCACGTTCACTTTATTGTCCAACGGTAGTTATTTGCTTTTGAATAACGAGCTGTGTTGTGGGTTACAGGCCGGTATCGCTTATGTGGTAACCGTTTCAGAGAGGGTGGTTTGCTGCAAGAATGTGTTATATCCACCCACGCATGGGAATTCAGATGTTTCAATTTGGCCACGAATACCGACCTTGAAAGCTGAGTTCAATGGTTTAAGCCGTATAAGAGCCCCCTATTGTCTCAAAAGCAGGTGGCCCTGAGCTCTGCCCGCGAAACTTATGTCCTTCACATAGCAAACACACGCACAGAGGTACAGGCACTTTTAAGTACTGATTTGCCGTTTCATTTCTCCGAGCTGGTTCATCAAATCTTCAATGCCTCCTCCACGACCGGCCTGGCTCATTTTTTTAAAATGGTTAGCAGTGGTCTCGTGACTACATTTGAAAAAGTATTTGGTATTATCCCTGCGTTCTTTCATTCTATATTCGCTAGCCTGTTTGGCGGATTTCCTGTTTTGCTGGCTTTGGCTGCAGGCGTTCTGGTGATATTTTACTTTATAAAACATGGATGCCCATCCTGCGCAAGGAAACGCTCAGCCCCTACTTATGCAGTTTCGCAACCGGATGCTTGATTACTATGGCTCCTTGCCGCTTGCGACTTTAAGCACAGCTTTTGGATTATCGTTCAGATTTTCCTATTTCACATGTGTCCAGCCCGTGTTTCATTGCCTGAGCTGTGATTTCGACTGGGCCATTGATTTGTGTCTCTGTTTACCGACTTCTCCTGACGTTGATTTTGATCAGCTGATGAACCCCGTAGTGGCTCACGAGTTGGTCTGTTCTGGCGAAAGGGTTATGGCTGTGGCAGCGATGCATGGACTAATGGGTCAGTGGGACATATTCGCAGCGGCGCATGCATTTCTGGCACATGGTGTTCTCGAGAACCCACTGAGTTGTCCTCTGATGTTGCTAGAGGAATCGGTGTTGGAGGAGCACGTATGTTCTTTCCCATTGCTTAATTGGATGGCTGAACTGTTTTCGGATGATGACAGTGATTTCATGTTGGAAGCTGTAGCTACCTATTTTGCATATTCATTCAACCCATGAGTGACTTTGAAGACTTTCATTATTATGGCACATGACTTTTTAGTAATTCTGAATGGTGCCTTTTTCAATACGAACATTCAATTTTCATATGTTCTGGGCCTATGAACTGAGAGTAGGCCTTAAGTTCGACTTTTATATTTTGTGTGGCCACTATAGGCATTCATACATATTTTTGTTTTTAAATGTTACATACATTTGCATACATTTAGCTTGGCTCAATATCATTGAACTCTGCTTTCATGTTTTACCTTTCATATGGTATTAGCTTGTGTTTTCTCCTTTTTAAACTGTCCTCGGATCATTGGGGGGGTGTCATATGGTTACTACGTTGCTATATATTGTGTTAAGTTAGCATGAGCTTATTAAATGTTTAAACGCAATATTTTCTTTCAGCTTGAGTTTGCACACGACACCTAATTGTTATTGTAGCTTTCAACCTAGACGAAAGATGTGATTTATTGGAGAATAATATGTTATTGCCCTGGTATCAGTCGTGCTTGGTACACTTGGTACAACTGTCTGTACACCGAGAACTGCACACTCTAAGAATAACCTAACACAAGGTTGCTGAAGGCCTGATCCTCGCACCACGTTAGACATAACACAAATAATGTTGCTGCCAACATTGGGCTCTACGCGGGTTTAAGATACAGTTACAGGGAATGAATCAACACACTTGATGCTTCGCATGCAGAGAGCTGTTAGCTGTTGATGTGATCTCCTCCTACTGAGAATTAGAGGTATGGGTCCGCCCCGCTAAAACCCAGATGAGACCTTCTTAGATATAATATAATATGCTAATTAGGGTGCGCGAAATATAGTTGATACAGAATTCTATAGATCTTTGCATCATAACATGCTATCACCTTTTGCTTATTATGGATTAGTGACTATGCTGCTAACTCTGATTTTTATAATATGTATGTTGATATTATACAAGGTACTGCGTTTGAGAATGTTGCATTGAAAAATAAACATTTCAAACTTGCACGTGTGTTCTTTGCCTCCCAGTTTTGGTTTGGAATGATTATATAACGAAAGAGTGTTCATGTGTTCCACGATACCTGAGGTATTCTAAGTTCATGTTCTGGATTGTCTAAGTCATTGGTAAGTTATTACTACCGAGGAGACACTGTAGCTAGCTTGGTAAGGGGATTTCTGAAACAAAGGTGAGTTTTGGGTCACCCTAACTCACCCAGGTTCTAGATCTCTGTGCACAGTTCTGTGGGAGAACGGAAACCCTGCTACAGTGGTTTGAAAGTTTTAAAGTTGAGTGTGGCTACTGAAAAAGCAGTGTAAAGAAGGTGAAGTGATAAGGGTAAAATTGGATGAAACTAGGTGGATATAAAGCTTTATTGTGCTCCCTTAGTTGTTCAAGGTTAAAAGCAAAGTGCAAACAGAGATTTGAAATAATATCTGTGACTAGTAGCGGTCAACATGTTTCAACAAAAATGGAATACGTTCAACCACATACCATTTGTTGTGGTTGTTGTGCTTCACCCCACCTGGCAGCAGCTCAGGTTTAAGGAGCACCGCTCTCTCTGTCGGTGTTTCCTGGCAGTCTTCCGAACTGTCTGGTTGAACGTATGACCTGGAATTGCAGGTGATATTCTGATTTTACCTTACTTCACATTTACAAAGCAGTAGTTGAACATACATCTGGTCCTGATGAAGGCATTGGAAGTATTCCATTTTTGCTGAAACATGTTGACCGCTACTAGTCACAAATATTATTTCAAATCTGTGTTTGCACTTTGCTTTTAACCTTGGACAACTAGGGGAGCACAATAAAGCTTTATATCCACCTAGTTTCATCCAATTTTACCCGTATCACTTCACCTTCTTTACACTGCTTTTTCAGTAGCCACACTCAACTTTAAAACTTTCAAACCACCCTCTACTGACACATTTTCATTTTACATCTCAGAACGGCCAGTACAACACCTAAGGGACTGTTCTGATCCACCTCCTGGGCAAGGAGTACCCAAATGATGTAACAAAGGGCGGTACAGAGTGGCTTCTGATGGGAATTTTTCGCCCATATTTTTGAGTTTTCACTTGTTTATCACACTTAGTTGCATGGTCTGTTTTTCCACTCTGTTATCCTCGTGGTGTTGGGATCTATATTCGCAGTTGAGCTGTAGTGTTCCCCAAGTATACCCAACCAATTTATTGGGGGCACTCCCACCACCTGGGGGATTACTACTAGTAGTAACAGGAGGTGTTGGAGTATTACCTGGAGGAATATTCTCCTTATTGTTGGCCTTAGGGCAACTGCTGTCAGTCTTCCAATGGCCAGGCTTTTTACAAGTATGACAATAAGGCTTTTTCTGGGTAGAGGAAGTGTCTTGGGACCCACCCCCATCCTTGGAGTTTTGGGGCCCTGGGGAAGTCTTGTCTTGAGATTTATCCCCACCCTTTTCGTGAGGTTTGGTAGACTCCTTCTTCTGGTCATTACCCTGATTTCTAGGCCTAATCCTGGTTCTGACCCATTTGTCTGCCCTCTTACCCAATTCTTGTGGAGAGGTCAGATCTGAGTCCACCAGGTGCTGATGTAAAAGCTGGTTTTGACAATTACTAAGGATCTGCTCCCTCATAATCAAATTATATAATCCTGTATAGTCATATACTCTGCTGCCATGCAACCAATCTTCCAGAGCCTTAGTAGCACAATCTACAAAATCAGTCCAGTCCTGAGTCTGTGCCATCTGGGTGTCTCTGTTCATTAACCTGTACTGTTCAGTGGTTAAGCCAAACCCATCAATTATAGCACTCTTCAGGACAGTGTAGTTCTTTGCATTCTCCGGTCTAACAGTGAGGAGCTTATCTCTCCCTTTCTCAGAAAAGGAGAGCCATAAGATTGCAGCCCACTGGTCTTGAGGAACCTGCTGTACCATGCAGGCTCTCTCAAGAGAAGTTATCCACTTGTGGATGTCATCCCCATCTCTGTAGGGGGGCACAATCTTGCTCAGGTTTCTATGATCATAGGACCTGTCTTTATCTCTACGGATAATGTTGCTGCCACCAGTGGAATCTAATCCACACACCTTTTGCTCCCTTGCTAAAGCAAGTTTAGCTTGGGCCAGGGCTACCTCTTCCTTCTCTATCTGGAGTTGGACAGCTTTCATCCAATCCTCATGTTCTCTTCTCTGGGGGGAAGTCATTCCCCTTTGAGATCCCCTTGAGGCATTAGAATGATTAGAGTCTCTTGATGGAGATCTAATCCATCTATTGCCTTGGTTAAGTCTACTGTTCGGCCTGGAAAGGTGGTGACCCTCTCCATTCCCATGTAGGCTTAAGTTGGCCTGATTCAGTGCAGTGCTCTGACTTGAACCTGACCATCCCCTCTTTGGTCATCTGACTCATTTCCATCCTCATCCTCGTCTACCTCTTCAGGATCAACTTCTGGGGGATCAATGTTATCAGGGGGGTTTTCCTCCCCTACCTTACCTGAAGGAGCTGCTGCAGCTTCCTTATCTAGGTCAGCTTTCTCTAGGATTGCTATAAGGATAGGGATGGTGGGGTTGTGACCCCTTTTCAGCCCCCTTGAAGTGCATAGGGCACTCAAGTCCTTGTGGCTGAGTTCTTCATAACTGAATGGCGCCTTTGGCTGGTCACCCACAGGTAGAGAGCTGGAAGCTTCACCTGTTCCAGGCATGACTAGTGAGGTGTAAGTGGTGCACTTACCTACACTATTTGTTTTCCTACTAGAACCTTGCTAGTGAGTTGTAGTCAGGGTGTGCTACTCTCTTTAGTCTACCACTACTAAGTTCAGTAGAACTTAAGTATGGCAAGCTTTTGTTTTATATGTAACTATAGTACTTAATGTGATCTTTCAAATGATATAAAGATTGCAATGGTAGAACAACAGCAAGCTCAAATCCCAACCGCTGCACACCAATGTGAGAAGTTGGCCTGATGTATGATGTCCACAATTCTGTGGGCACCTTGTATCAGTCCAAAAAATCCCTTATGGTGGTGGTTGTAAAGTCAACCTTATAGACAAGCTATCCTAGGGGTAGCATGGACTAAGCAGTCTTAGGCTAAACTCAAGAGGGCATGTGAAGCCAGCTGTTATACCATATGCAATCTTGTAATATCAAATGAAAGGACACCACACAAGTTATATATTATAAAAATATATGTATTTGTTACTAGAATAATCCTCTGTACTCTTTATGAGTGCAGAGGCACAAGCGTTTAAACAAAAGCACAGTTAAACATTCAAAAGTTGCACAATTTTGGATAGGCCCGGTGGCCACTCAAACCATATACTAAAATAGTGGTATAAGTGCCACCTCTCGAACAATGGTAAGGCCTAGGGCATTGTGAATCACTGGGACTACTCGGGACTAGCAGTGATGAAGTCGGGAGAGGCCCGCGGGACACGGGTGCAGTGCCTAAAGCACAAGCATATGCCAATGCAAAGTCAATGGCGCGTAAAAGTTATTGAGTTACTGTTTTGGAAGTCTTCCGACTGGACTAGAATTACCACACTTAACACTCGGACACCAGAGGTGTAAACCACTACAGGAGCACTGTTGTTAGTTCGTTACCTCACCCACAGGAAGCGGGTGCATAGGTGTCAAAGTGTGTCGGGCTTCGTCGTGTAGATCTATGGAGCCTGGAGAGGAAGATGCTGCAGGCGGCCAGGAGGGAAGAGTCCGGTTGGATCCAAGGGTGGATCGAAGATGTAGAGTACCTGAAAGCAGAGGGGACAGAGTTTGGGTCACTAGCCAGTGACCAGGATGGAACCAGAAAGAAACCAGGCAATGTCGGGCGCAATCAGGTGGTTGTCGTGAAGCTTGTCTCCACTGCCACGTGGACTCAGGGGCATCAAGGACAACCAGGAGTGGAGAACAAGCTGTCCCACAAAGGCTCTCGCTGTCGGCGGTGTTGGCTTCCGGATTAGAGCAAACACACCTTGGCAAGTGCAACCCAGGCAGGATTGGAAGATCACTTCTTACTCGGACCAGATCAGAGCAGTGGCTCCTTTTCAGGGGAGCGAGGGAAAGTCTGGAGCAACCAGACTAGCAGTATAGATTTCAAGGTTCGTTGGTTCTGGGGCCACTAGCCAGCAGGCAAGCGACTGGACCAATGCGTCAAGCAGAAAAATTCAAAAGGGCCCCACGCAGCACTCGATGAGTGTGGAGGGGAGATCCTCGGTGCTCAAGATGCTCAGGGCTGGGGCTTCTCAAACCCCAATGCACAGCTTCAAGGGTGCCTCAGATGCTGCACGGTCAGCACTTCGCAGTCTTTCCAAGATGGCCGGCTCCACGCTTCACGTCGCCTCCATGGGTCTCAGATTCACTGGGACTGTGGATCGGGCTGTTAGAAGTCAGAGAAGCTGGGTCTTGTTGATCTCTGTTGCTTGAGTTCCGACGGGAACTGCAACAAAGCAAACCGTTGGGCGCTGGATGGTGCCTGTTTGCACAGCGTGGTTACTCCTTGACCACAAGGGAGATTCTTCAGTCTTCCACGTCGAGTGGGATGTCGAAGGGTCCAGAGTTTTGTTTCAAAGTTTCAGTCAGGATAATCTAAAGCTCCTGGGCACAGCTCCTACCTTTATTCCAAATCAAGGGGTTGGATTACCTGCTAGGTCCCTCCTATGGGTGGGACCAGGGAAGGGGGTCGTTACACCCCTTTCCCTTTGTCCAGTTTCGTGCCAGAGCTGGGGCGGGAGTGTCCCAGAACCGGTTTGACTGGATTTTTGCATTTTTGCATGGGGCCCTCCCTGCCCCAATCCACTATCTCCTGTCTGGGGGGTGTAACACCACCCTGTGACAGGAGACCTTTTGTCCAAGCTTCCCCTGCCAAGTTTTGGTCAGCAGCAGGAGGCCAGACTTGTGTCTGTGGCAGCAGCATCCATTTTGTGATGCTGAGGCTCTGGTTAGATTTAACCGTGTTTAGTTAAAGTAACATGTCTTCTCCCTTTAGAAGGGTGGAATGCTACCCCCATCGACAGGACTGGCGAGGGGGTAGTATTCCAAAGCGTATGACACCTTACACAAAATATTTTGATAAAGCCAAACCAAAGTTAGCAAATAACTGTGAGGATTATAATGCACTTAAGAGTATATGGTATGGCAATATCCTGGAACAGCTAAGGGAATTGGTCTCGACAGCTGCACACAGGCTCAGCTCATGCTAGAGCACCATCTCACATAAAACCAAGCACTCTGCCTCCAGGATTGTTAAGGCCTGCCATAGGAGTGACTTATAGGTATATATGTCCAGATATAGGTGTAGATATAGGTATACTATATCTAAGCAAGTGGTGATTACACGACCTTGCCCCAGCTGAGTGATCAGCCAGTTGTGTCAGTTTGGATAGCCAGCCAGGGTGGCAAAAGATATTCTGCAGCCCCTGGTAGGCCTTGGATATACCTATGCCCTGGGTACCTATAGTACACTTTACATGGGCTGATAAGGTGACCCAATGTCCAATTGGAGATGTACCTAAGGTACATGGAGTCCATTTTACTGAGAGAGCAGATAGCCTGGGACCCTGTTTAGCAGGATCCGAGGCCAACTAAGTCGAAAACCAGCTTAACACTAGGCAAAAAAATATGGGGTAACCATAGTCAGGTATCCACTTTCCTACAGTGGGGCTGCAGCATGCAGACCTAGCGCAGATGCAAGGTGTCAGCTCCCCTTCCGGGTGTGTTGAGGCACCTGATTGGAGCCCGAAAGGCTTCAGTTCCTTCTGGGTGTGGTTGAACCCCGGCCCCCTCTATCATCAGTGTTCTCTCAGAAATACAGAAGAACTCCTGGGCCAGGATTCCTAACTGGCTGTGCGCCGTGCTGCTTGGCAGCCTGGGGCCATGAAGCAGAGCCCCGGCTGATAATTAACAACACAAAAAATGCAGGAACAGAACAGGGAGAGCGTGTCTTCCACTTCAGCTCTCCCCTCCCATTGCTCAGACCCAGAATGAAAGTGCAGAGCTGCATGCGCTGCAGGCAACCAACAGCACTCCTTTCCGGTTTTATTGCAAAGTGAGCCCATGCCTCGGAGTCAGCCAACAGCATTCAAAGTGCTCACCACGCGCTATTATTGTAGGCAAACAACATGGACTTGCCCAATCTAGCATTTCATCACACGCTTGTTAATTTTCGAGCCTTTCCTCTGCTGGGAAGGACAAAAGGCAAAGGCAGTACTCCTTGGAGAGCACTGGTGGCACACCAACATGGTGCAGACAGGCAGGCCGGAACAAGGGTTCTCAGAGCAAAGTGGCAGTCCTTATTTCAGCCCAATAGGCAGAAGGTCAGCACTGCAGAGTAATCAAGTCCCAAGGTGGTTACTCCTGGCAGTGCAGCAGTCCTTTCGTAGCATGTAGAGCCAACAGCGTCTGGTTACAAGTCCCATGCAGAGTCTAAAATCATGGGGTCACAGCACCTGTACTTACACCCATAACGTTTTTGCTCTGAGGCCCTTCTAACAACAAGTGCACAACACCCCCCATTCAATCCCCTTTCCTGGCTCTAGACACACTACAAGGTGGCGGAGACAGCATTGTGAAAGGCCGATACAGCCCTATTCAGGTTCTAGTGAAACTCCTCCCACCACTCTAAATGCAGACCAGGCCTATTTGGCCCAACTATGAGTCACCCAGTAAAGGCAGGACACACCTCAACTCCTGTTGTGACTTTCTAGAGTGAATGAACATCCCCTGCTCCTGCTAATCTAAACCAGATGTTTAATACAAAACCATGCAGTGCAAAAGTAAGCACACAGAAATGCCCACTTCTAAAAGTGGCATTTCTAAAGTAACAGCAAATCCTCTTTCACCAAGAACCTGAATTTATCATTACTATACCAAACATACCAAACATGGGCAAGCTACCCTTTCATATGAGAAATTACCACTGAAACACATATCAGGAAATGTCCAATGCAAACCTATGAGGGGAGCAGCCTTACAGCAGTGAGAAACCAAATAGGCTGTTTGACACTACCAGGACATGCCACAAAACAAAGGCATGTCCTTTTACCTACACAGCACCCTGCCCATTGGACTACCTAGGGCCTACTTTAGGGGTGACCTATATATGGAAAAAGGGGTGTTTCAAGCTTGGCAAACACTTTAAATGTCATGTCACTGTGGCAGTAAACTGCGCACACAGTGGCAAGGACCTGAGACAGGTTTGAAAAGCTACTTCTGTGGGTGAAGCAAGCAGCGCTGCAGGCCACTAGTACTATTATACAAAACAAGAGCCAATACTGGAGTATCAATTCATCAACTAATCAATTTCAAAGAAAGCTGCTTTGATTTAAGCAAAAACAACCTGTTTTTCTTTTACACCATACAAGTTTATTCTATTTAAGTAAACGTTCTTTTTTCTTTTTTGGCACACTATTCGTCGTGCATGGAAAATACAAAATACAAAATGCAATAGGTTTTATATACAATATATACATACAAATGAATACACAATTTCAAACACACTTGGCCATGCATTCACACACAGACCATTCAAAACAACTGAAAATAAGAAAACAGTGCGTCCAGGCATCGGTCAATAAATCAGTGGAAAATATTTCTTTTCATATTTTTGCGCTCAATTGTAGTTGTAGTTGTCACAAGATCTCTCATGAACCCAAATAAATGCAACGACTGTTCCAAAGTGATAATAGTGACCAGATGCGGGACAAAAAGCTGGTCGACGCGTTTCAAACCCCTTTAATTTTTGTGGGGTTCTCCTCAGGACCGGATTGGTTCTGAAACAATAAAAATAACTGGCTTGAGCACGTTTGTTCAGAACATGAACGGGTAAAAGAAAAAGAAAAAAGGGATCGACTACCTGTGTCTAACTGATGCTCCCTACCTTAATCCAATAGTCAAAAACACAATCAATGGCGGGCAGGTGAATTTCCAAAGTGAAATTGTATTTCCCAATAGATGCAATCACAGCAGCTGTGTGAGGAAAAACAAGCCAGTTATTTTTATTGTTTCAGAACCAATCCGGTCCTGAGGAGAACCCCACAAAAATTATTTGGGTTCATGAGAGATCTTGTGACAACTACAACTACAATTGAGCGCAAAAATATGAAAAGAAAAGGTTGTTTTTGCTTAAATCAAAGCAGCTTTCTTTGAAATTGATTAGTTGATGAATTAATACTCCAGTATTGGCTCTTGTTTTGTATAATAGTATTAGTTGGACTCAGCCATTCTGAGTAATGAGTCAAGGCCCTTTTTTGATTCTTTAGCAGGCCACTAGTAGCATTTAATTTACAGGCCCTGGGTATACAAGATACCACTGTGCAAGGGACTTACATTTAAATTAAATATGCCAAACAGGTGTAGACCAATCTTACCCAGTTTACAAGACAGAGCACATGCACTTTAACTGATCAGCAGTGGTAAAGTGCCCAGAGTCATAAAAGCAACAAAAACAGGTCAGAAAAATCACAGGAGGAAGGCAAAAAGTTTGAGAATAACCCTGGAAAAAGGGTCAGTTCCAACAGTGCCCTAAGAAAGTAAAGTTGGAACAATAATGACAACTACAACTATTAAATTAAGCTTAGCTCAATATGACGACATAAGGTTGTTAAAAAAAATCTGTCCTAGGAATCCTGGATTATTGTCTAAATGTAGAAAGCACATTCCCATCAGAGTATGTTCTACGAAAGCTCTACTCTCAGTAACTTCAGAGGAAACATTCCCCTTCACACTGGAAGACTCAGGATATCTACTTACATGGAAACATTATGACACACACAGCAATAAACTAAACTCTGTGTTACAAGCAATTACAGTGCCATCAACAGGTCCAATGCTCTTCCTGTGAAACACAAGTTTCCAAGTTAGGAATACCCAAAGAAAAAGGTGGTCTGGGCCTTCCGAACTTTAGAAACTGCCAAACCGCGTATCTTTGTAAACAAGGAGTTACCTGGCTATGCCCCCAAGTTGACTACGCCCCAGTCTGGTTGGACATTGAAAGGGGTGGTGATGAACAGAGTGTCTGAATTAAGCAGACCACTCTTACCCAGTCCAAAGATCAGGGCTTGACCCATCACCGTTATTTATCTCACTGCCCCATCCCAGCTCAGAACCTGGCTATATGCAAATCAGTCTGTCCCTGGCCCAGTGCATCATGGGAACAGGGCAGACTAAACTACCAAGCCAATTCTTCACCAGAAAGGAGACAAGCTACCTTTTCTGAATCGTTTTGTCCACCATAAGCGTGGAAGGGTATACTCAGATGTGAGTCCCTTGCTCATTGCACCATCAGGATTCAAGCAAGCCGGGCCGAAGACGGCTGTAATGCCAGAAACCGGTCCCCGGAAGCTTGTTTCCTTCCCAGTATAAGAATTGGCTTGGTAGTTTGGTCTGCCCTGTTCCCATGATGCACTGGGCCAGGGACAGACTAATTTGCATATAGCCAGGTTCTGACCTGGGATGGTGCAGTGAGCTAAAAAACGGTGATGGATCAAGCCCTGATCTGTTGACTGGGTACGAGTGTTCTGTTTAATTCAGATACTCTGTCCATCACCACCCCCTTTTCTGAATGCTAAAAGAGCCCTGTTATGACTGGATCATATGTCCGCTGTAAAAATTAACTAATCCAACTTGACCTCTCTCTGGCGCAACCCATACCTGAGGATCAATGGAGGGATACTCCTTTGGGAGCAATGGTAAAAAATGGCATAAATCTATTGAAATACCTTTTTACAGGGAATCTCCCCTTGCCTTTTTCCGAGCTTCAGATTCAACACATGTTAAACTCAATAGATTTTTACAAATTTTTAAAACTAAAGTCACTCCTCATGCTACGCTCTATAAAACCATCCAATCCTTCGATCCTGTCAATGATGATACAGCTACTAAAGTCAGAACACACAGTTTCTAAAATATACAAACTCCTATCCCCTAAACCTCGGAAAACTCACATGAAATGTGAAGTAAAATGGGAATCTGAACCAAACTCCAGTGAAAGCCCATTAGACTGGAAAAAGATACATATCACTCCCTTCTCAAATAAAATCTCACCAATATTATCCCAAACTAAGCTTATGCTAATAAACAGGACATACTGGACTCCAGAGAGGATCTTTAAGCTTAACCTCAGCCAGAGCTCCACATGCTGGAATTATAATACTCATGTAAGTAACCTTGCCCACATGCTTTTCCAAGGCCCCATCCTACAAACATATTGGGATAAAATGTACCAATGTATAAGCAAAACATTCAATATAGACCCCCTAAGAGAATTTTCCTATATCTTGCTAGGTTTTATGGACCCAAGGCTCACAGATGAGAATGATAGCTATTTGCTAGATCTTATGCTCACTTTGGCATGTAAAATTATACTCAAAAAGTGGAAAAATTCCAAAGAAGACTACTTTAGGATGTGGCAGGAATGGTTGTCCTTCCTCAGAGGGGCTGACAAAATCTCACTTCACGCCTCCCCCAGGCGTAAAATACACAAGAAATAATGGATGTCTCTAGTGCCTTTTCCTTCACATACGACGGACCGTGAAAATTATCTCATCAACCCCTTCACACCTTCAGAGGTCCTAGGGTTCTTGGACTTTAATTGAAGGCTTGTCAATTCCCCACCTCTCCAATTTCAGGATTGGCTCATATCGGATTTGTTTTTTCTCAATCTCCTATAATGCATTGCTTATAGAATGCTATGCTCTCTGTGTACACCTGTATTGTATTGTATTTTTTCTTATGACACATGTGAAAATTGTATTCAATAGAACACCTATATTTCTTTACAGCATCACTGCGACTTCCACGATAATGCACTGGAGTAACTTGCTGTTTTCTACTTCTTTTGTATTTCTCATGGTTTTTTAATTATTTGTCAGTATTCTTGTGTTCATTCTCATTTTACAGTTGTGTTTATTATTTATTTGTTCTTTTCTTGAAAATCCAATAAAAATGATTTGAGATAAACAAAAAAAGGAATACCCACAGGATACATAAAGGAAAGAAATTTGTGACCATGTCCCACAATTCAAATTCATCATGCGGTTTTAGCTTTGCCAACCTGCTTTTTCTTCCACTAACAACCATCGAGCACTTCGGAATGGGGGAATCTATACACTCTGACATCACTTGTGGTATATTAAAACTTAGATCTACCCTTGGAAGAACACTAGGATAACACATTCTCACAATCGCACCAATTTTCCTCTCAAACTATTGTACATGCTTTTCACAATTGAATGTCTCTTCACACTTCTGTGAAGTTTGTACATGACTCTTTACTGTAACCAAATCTGCCACTTCATCCTTAATGGCAGTGATGATAGAAATGGGCCCTAATTTTTTGACTGGTTCTTTAAGTCATACAAGTTTCAAAGCACTGATTCCTGAATTGGAATGTGGCGTGACATTATGGTTACACACCATATCCTTTAGAGTATTCTCAAGACCTAAAGTGGAAACAAATCTAACTGAATGGTGCCCTGTGCACTTCCATACCATTCGATTACTTTAAGGACTATGCAATGTTAATGTATAATATTAATTTTCAGCAGCTGTTAGAAATTGGGGTCTTTAACTGGCAGAGGTAGGTACCTTTTTCCAGGTAGAGACCCTTGCTTCTAGTCATGGTAAGGGTGATACGCACTTTAGATAACCCCTGCTCACCCCCTTGGTAGCTTGGAACGAGCGAACAGGCTTATCCCAAAGGCAATGTGTAAAGTATTTGTACTCAAAACCCACAGTAACACAGTAAAAAGAGCACAAATGGACACCACACTAGTTTGGAAAAATAGGGTATTTTTTACCAAAACCAAATTAGACCAAAATGACAAAAAATCCAGCATACATACATCAAAATAGTACTTAAAAACAGTTACTTGCAGTGATAACACTTGTAAAAACAAATAGCTCCACCTGGGGCTATTACAACATCATGAAAGGCATAAATCCAAAGTCAACAGTGAGGTGAGAAATCCCAAAACAACAGTATCTTGGAAAACAAAGTATATGGACACTGCATGGTGTCACGGAGGAGCGGCATCGGTTCTGAGGTCCAGGACAGTTCCCTGGTTGCCACAGGGGAAGCGAGGCTTTGTGTCCATGACGAGGCGATGTGTTAGAGTCCAGGACAGGCGAAGTCGGCGTCATCGGTGATGAGGTGTCGGTTCCAGTGAGGCAATGCGAAGTCGAAGAGTTTGTGAAGTCACCCTCTTCGGTTATCGGTCCTGCGATAACTGGATGGTGGCAGTGGCGGTGATGCTGTCGGTGCGAGTGCTCGTGTCAGCAAAGGAGAGAATTGCAGGTGTCAGCAGGCATTGAAGAGCGTCAGAGCTGGGTTGCAGTGAAGGACTGGGCTTTTCTAAGACCCAGCGGTGCCAGGGGACAACACCTGAAACCTTCGTGGGTAACCTGTTCCGGCGTACAATTGACAGAGACACGGGACACTTCCTTCGGCGTCAAATATTTTCGAGGTTTATTTACTGCAGGGAACACAGAAGTCACAGGAAGTACAACACGTGTAGGTTCGAGGAGACTGCTTCAAATTGCTACTGTAGGTCGCTCCTTTTATACACATTTTGCTCATAGGTTAACATGGTACACAAAGGTTTTACAACTTGGTTTCCATCATAATCTCCAAGAGGGGTTGCTTTGATGCATTCAAGGCCCGGAACATAAGTACGGAAACATTTGGTGGTTCCCAACTGTAAAACCCATCTTCCCACCATTAGTACATTCCAATAGGCAATAAACAGATCGAAGAAGGAACAGAGACAGGTGCAGAGGAAAGCAGAAACAGTGGGGAGATCGGAAAGGGTGTAAAAGGGGTGGTATCGGGAAACACGAGCTGCAGGCATCAAAGGGACATGCCTAATGAGATGCACGGCTAAGACAATAGACCGGTACGGCAAGATGTGCCTCAAGCGGGGCCATCTGCCTTACAGTGTCATCCCCCTCATCATAAAGGCACTTTCAAAGGAAACGTGTCTTCCGCAAGAGTCTTGGGAATCCAAGGGTCGCGAAGCAGACAGCGTCCGTTTGCTGGCTACTTGAGGGCAAGAAACAAAATGGATGCCGTATCTAAGATGGAACCCGTGGGTACAGATAGATAAACCCACGAAACAAACGAACGGTTTAGGCTAGCACAGCGAAACTGCGTACACCCACTAAACTCATCATTTGCGGTTCATAGATACCAGACTAGACCATATTCGTGCGAGTCGAAACACCACTTACGATCGTCACGGAACCTCAGACGCTCCTTTTGCCCTCATGTAGGCAAGCACTAGTCAGAATCATGCTCGATATTCATCAGACCATCTAGATGTTGCTGCAACATAACTCTGTCCATCCGAGCTCCTTTGGTAACAGGTGACTGTCTCATACACGTTGTAGCACAGAGGCCACATAAGGCAGGACCACACTGCACACAAAGGCAACACGTGAACAGAAATGCTACAACAACTCCGATGATCATCAGAATTTTCCAACCCCAAGTCGACATTAGGCCCCAAAACCACCCCAGTAGCGTCCAATCCCCTACGTCCACGTGTATGGACTCAGAGATCTTATGCAACTTTGAAATTGCTTGATAGACAGTCGGAGCGTTATCTGGAATGAAAATACAGCAGCTCGAATGGATCACTTTACATACTCCACCTCGATCTGCTAAAACAACGTCTAAAACCATACGGTTTTGTAGCGTCATAAGCCTGTCCGCCTGAAGTTCTGCGGTGATATTACCAAGGGCACTGGCAGTGATATTAGCTGTCGATTCCACTACTCGAGTCAACTGTCTCAGGTTCCTACTATTGACCATAGGCCCCCAAAACGGAAAGAAACCCTTGAAAAAGTCTCCTGCCTCTTGACCGGCAGTGTCCTCTTCGCTAATCACGCCTCTCACAACTCTAGTCTTGTGATAGTCTGCATCAACGGTGAACGTCGGAGGCAACAAATTTGCGATATAACATGTGCCCGCAAAGTCGGAGGGCAACCATGTATACGCACGATCATGACAGACAAAGTACGTACGCTTGGCAGTCAGAAACACAGGGGAAGAGAGCATCGGCAAGACATACGTCTCGGAGCAAGCACTCTCTCCAAGATGAGCTCTTGGACTTCGGCCACGACCTTTTAGACAAAAATTACCAAGGTGGGGTACGATCCATATTGGGGACGAGCTTTTAAGCTGTCTTTCACCCACGAGCGCACTATACTCAGCCTCACTCAGATCCCTATAGGCTCGCACCTCTTCCTCTGGAATGAGCGACGGCTCATAGATATCCCTATCTAGATCGGCAATCGCTATGGCCAAAGGCTTGTGGTACGGACCAGGACCAAAGTGCGGAGGACGTGGCTCTCGATTGGGGTAGGAATCTAGTGCACTTCGAAACATTGTTTGCAATGCTCGAGCTGAACCCTGGGAACTATAAGGAAGGACCAGATATGGAATTCCTTTATCCGTGATATGTGGCATTAACCCGCACACCCAACAATTAGTAGTGTTAACCACTAACTGATGCTGATGAAGGAGCTGAATGAAGGAATTATTTCTGAATTCCGCACGTCTAGCCTGTTCGTGTTGGGGTAAGATATGGAAGGAATGAGGGGACACGGTGAAGGTAGTTTTAGGTTCAGAAGTAGGAGTAGGTATGGCAGAAGGTAGGAAGTACTGTATCATGTAATACACCCCACCCGCCAATAACGAGGAAACAATTAGAAACAGAAGGAACACTTGAATCATAAAGCATTTTGTACGAGTAATCTGTTGCAGTTTGAATCTTTGCGCCTGAGCTTTTTCCAAGTCCATCAGCTTTGAAAACGCCATCCCCTAAAACCGTCCGCAACGTTTCTTGACGCACTTCGTTCTGTGTAGCAGTAGTCAATCCCCAGGAGTTCCCAGGAACCGACGGTCTTGGACCTAGTGTCCAGACCTACTAACCAGAAGGAAGTACACGCGCGGCCCTACGGTTCACCTGGATGCAAGGTATTCTAATTCACAAATATATATACAAAGTCTCTCAGCTGTGGAAGCAAAAACACATGTATGGAAAAAAACTCAATATTTACAAAAATCACAGTTATACGTGTGTTTTGACTGATCATAGCAAAGGGGTAACGTAGATGTCGAGGGACAGAAACGAACATTTTATTTGTCCTTTATTTGTCCTTGGTATTGGATCGCAAAGAGTAGCGGCTTTTCCCAGGACGTGTCTGTTCGTCAAACAATAGATCCGATGAGGGAACAGAGTTCTGTTGATCAGTCAATTGTTCAGATCTTGAATCTTGTGATGGCAAATGTTCAACAATGTCTCTCTGCTGCACTGAGGATTCTCCGACAGGCTGAGCGTCGCTAAAAGGTACAAAGGTCTGCAATGCTTCAGCTTCAGACAAGGCAATGCCCTTCCTCACCCACGAGTCCGCTGGTAAAGGTATTGGAACTTTTTTGGTGTGGGTGGCATGCACCCAGTGTTTTCGGCCCTCCAAACGGACAGCAGTCCTCGTGGCGAGAAGAACTTGGTAGGGTCCAGTAAAACGGGGCTCAAGGTTTCTTTTCCGGCCAAAGTTCCTCGTCACCACCCAGTCTCCGGGCTGGAGCTGGTGGCCTGGACCCTCCGTCTGCGTCGGCAGTGCTTCAAAGACCTGTTGGTGAATTAACCTCAGTTTAGCAGTCAGATCATGAAGATAATCGATCAACATTGGATATTCAAGATCAGTAAACACACTCGGTCTAGGGTCCCCCAAATATTCGCAGGACGGCCGAACACTATTTCGTAGGGACTAAGCCCTACTCGGGAGTGTACAGTCGCCCTTGTTGACAACAGAGCTAGAGGTAAAGCGTCAGGCCACGAAAGACCAGTTGTAGCCTGAATCTTCGCTAGTTTTAGTTTAAGGGTGCCATTATACCCTTCGACCAAACCTGCTGACTGGGGATGATTGGCGCTATGGAATTTTTGAGTAATTCCAAGGCCCTTACACACATTCTTCATCACACTCCCCACAAACTCACTTCCGTTATCAGACCATACAATCCGTGGCATTCCATACCGGGAATCTCGTCGCCCCACTCTAAATGCAGCCAAGGTCTGTTCATCTCTGTTCTGAGTAACCCAGGAAAGGCAGGATACACCTCTACCCTCATTGTGGATGTCTCGATTGAATGCCCATCCCCAGCCCATGTCACTCCAAAACCAGACAGTGAATACACATACCAGCAGAGGCACACAGAATGGTCAAATAAGTAAAAGCCTACATTCTAACAGTGGTGTATAGAGTACAATAGGGTCCAGCCTCCTCACCTGTCCATAAGGGCCTGGCTCCTTTCTTTTTCCTACATTCTAACAGTGGCATTTTCAAACACAGAATTTAAAAACCATCTCTCTGAAAAGATGCATTTGCAGGTCTGAGATACCTTTACAGGGCTACTCATGTGGGTGGCACAATCAGCACTGCAGGTCCTCTAATAGCATTTGATTTATAAGCCCTGGCACACTCAGTGCACTACACTAGGGACTCACCTAGTAAATAAACTTGCCAATCATGGCTAACCAATTATGTCCACAATTTACACAGAGAGCAAATGCACCTTAGCACTGATTAGCAGTGGTAAAGTGCCCAGAGTCCTGAAGCCAACACAAAAAGTCAGGAAAAATAGGAGGAAAAAGCAACAAGTTTGGGGATAGCCCTGCAAAAACGCCATTTCCAACAGCAGCTTAGAGATATTTATGCATCTAATTAGAAATAAACTGCACCCCATTGTCAGAAATTAGGCTACATGGATGACCTTCTGCTGTAAATATTTTTTCAAGAAAATAGATAACACGTTCAGTGTATGATTCCCTAAGAAAGGCATAGCACACTCATTTGGAATGGGAATCTACAAGAACAATTAGGATCCAATGTCCAGAAGGCAGATAGTTGAAAGGGCCTATAAAGTTAATATTGAGTTTCTTCCATGAGTAATTTTGAAAGTCAGTGGAGCAATGGTTACATGTGTATTTTGTGTGCAATAGAAATCAATTTATTTTGGAGTTTCATGAGACGTACGACACACCCATCTATAAGTGCAAATCCCCAAAAAGCTGAGCTCATCTTGAACTTGTGCAAATGTTTGAAGTCTCCCTAGAAGACAGGAACTTGGGACATCGTCGTACAATAAGTCTCTTCACCTTGTCATTTAACAATCCAATTACGTATTTAGGGTCACTTGTACAAATGTTTTGTGAGTGGCAAATCTGCTGCAAACCAATTTTCGACCCAAAAAAGTGCCCTTTTTATATGTACGAACGCCATTCTGTATCCACAAATAGCGATGCAACCAATTTTCTAATTGTTTTTTTGCAACTAGTTTTTACCGGGTGCAAATATCAAACCCCCATTTGCGAGTCACAAACTATATGTTCAAGGGTATAGTAATTTGCGACTGGCCGCCAAAACACCCATTTGCACATGCAATTTAGCACTGTTAGACCTTGCACCTTGGCGTGGGTCTCCCTTCCATTTTTGCTGTTGCCTCATGTGTTTTTGCTGGTGTTAGATGCTTTGGGCACTGTGCCACAGTGCAAGTGCTCCCTATTGTAAATTGATGTATGGTTTAATGATTCCATGATTGGCTGATTTGGTTTACTGGTCATACCCTAGTACAGTGCACTGAGTGTGCCATGGGCTTGTAAACCAAATTCTGCTAGTGGGCTTGCAGCACTGGTTGTGCCACCCACAGAAGCAGCCTGTAAAAGTGTGTCTCTGGTTTGCCATTGCAGAGCCTGTGTGCAGTCTAGTACTGCCATGTTAACTGGGCACGTGCACCCTCTTGCCAGTCCCCAAACCTTCCCTTTTCTTCATATCAGACACCCCTATGGTAGGCCCAGGGGCAGGGTGC
This sequence comes from Lissotriton vulgaris, assembly GCF_964263255.1. Classification (NCBI taxonomy): domain Eukaryota; kingdom Metazoa; phylum Chordata; class Amphibia; order Caudata; family Salamandridae; genus Lissotriton; species Lissotriton vulgaris. Next base: position 810,839,360 of record NC_141699.1, read on the forward strand.
ATTATAAGTATAGGGTAGGACAAGCCCTGATGTGTGTAGCATGTCCTAATAGTGAATTACAGCTATTTTCGTTTTTCACGATTGCAAGGCTACCTATTCCCCATAGGCCAGAATGGGCAGTTAGATTATTGCATCTTATAATCTTACCTGACGCAGGGAACTAGGTAGAAATTCCTGTTTAGTATGTCTATTAACGAAGAATGATAAAATACATCTTTTAGTAAAGTTGGTTTTAACCTTCTGTGTTTGAAAATATAACTTTTAGAAAGTAGGTATTTTCTTGTCTAACTATCCAAGCCTGCCTCTGCCAGGTTGTGTATTCCTTGTCTGGAGTTTGAGTGAATAGGGCTGGGGGATTCCAGGAGACAGGATGAGTCAACCCAGTGGTGAATAGAGAGATCTGCATCCAGATGGGAGGGAGGGTTTGCACCAGGGACCTGAATAGGACTGTGCCTTCCCTCCATAATGCTGGCTCCACCTCCTGTGGTGTGTCTGCTGTCTCTGCCCTGCACTGTGAAATTAAAGAAGAATTTGTGTAAACAGAGTGCTCCAGGACTGACCAGAACTGGTTTGGACTAGGTCAATGCCCCTCTTCCCTCAGAGGATGAAGGATTTTGGGGTATAAGTATTGGGACCTTAATCCCAAGAATTTAGATCACTCTGGGAAACAAGAAGAAACCTTTGCTGAGGAGTGGAACCAGAGAGACTGAGGAGAGACTATCCCAAAACTGAAGTGCTGTTGGGGGATTGGCCTGCAGTGGTTGCCTGACTGCCAAAGAAAGGAGAAAGGAAATTTGTGTGCTTTATTCAACTTGTGAAGGATCTTCAAAGCTTGAGAGAAGAGATTGCCTCCTGCTGAAGTCTCAGGGACAACAGACTTCAACCACCAGCTCCCCAAGAGTACTTTGGAAGTGCCTGCAGCTGTTTTGGGCCTTCTGAGGGACTGCGTGTCGCAAGGAGCTGGAAGTGTGATTCACGAAGCACTGTGACGCAGCCACTGCCATCGCATCACGGAGATGTCGCCGCTGTAGCTGTCGCATTGCACCACATCACAAGAAACGTCTCGCAACATCGAAGAATCGTGTCACTGTCGCAGTCGCTGCCCTCCCATCCCTGAGCAAGGGTGTCGCCGCTGTAGCTGTTGCATTGCACCGCAGAAGCACCTCACATCCATGGAGAAGCGTGCCGCAGTCGCAGATGCTGTCTTCGCATCACTGAACAAGGGTGTCGCCGCTGCAGCTGTCACATCGAGCGGAAGCGTCTCGCATCATCGGAGAAGAGTGTCACTGCCAAAGCTGCTATCGTTGCATCACTGAACAAGGGTGTCGCCGCTGCAGCTGTCGCATCGAGTCAAGACATCTCGCAACATCGGAGGAGTGTCCTGCATCAAGGAAAAGATGCGATCTTTGTTTCTTTGCACCAGATCTTCAACGCATCATCGTCTTTGTGTGTAAGGAACTACTGCATCCCTATCCCTGCAACACTTTCGCTGTAGAAGCGTTACGCATCTTAAGGTACATTGACTCAAAGTGTCGCATTTTAAGATCTAAAGAGAACTGAGCTAATTCTACTATTTTAAGTACAGTATTGTGGATTTTTTTTGTCATTTCTGGACTTGTGGTAAATCTATATGAAGAATACTTATTTTTAATATACAACTTGTGTGTGGTCCATCTGTAGTGTTGTCACTTGATTACTGTATGTGTTAACAAATGCTTTATACACTGCCTCTGAGATAAGACTGCATGCTCATGCCAAGCTACCAAGGGGGTGAGCAGCAGTTATTTTAGGAGTATACCCCCTTACCCTGACTGGAGACAAGGGTCCCTATTTGTCACAAGTATCTACCTGTGCCAACAAGAGACCCCCAAATCTAACAAGCGCTAATTCTTCTTAGGTGGAAAGTGGCTTCAAGCTATATAACCTGCCCCAGAATGTATCAGGGCTTCGACAATGGCTGCACTTTATGTGATGGCAATGAAGAGGAGATTCCAGGCTGCCCAGCAGAGGAGGAGGGGAAAGAGGAGGAGGAGGAGAAGACAGAGGCGATCTACAGAACCAGGCTCTCCATATTCCAACAGACAAAAATGGAAATAAATGAGAATTACCGGCTGAGTAGCACAGTCATCTTAGAGTTGATAGAAATGCTTAAACCAGCAGGACCCGAACACTTCAGGTTGTTCCCTGCCCCGCCCCCATCAAGCCCATCAATCAATGACTTGATAACAAGTACTGTGGGTGAAAGAGGCCATGTTTATTACAAACCATCACAAATAAACATGACACTCCATAACTAGTATGATTCAAAATTCAATAATTCGATAAAAAATAGACTTATAAAAACTGCGTGGGCAAAATAATATTTACATGTACGTTAATCACAGCATCATAATCCATCAGCAGAAAAAACAGAACTCAATTTATATACAAAAATTGTTATCTATCGCTCTAACACTAAGGGGCCTTCTGGCTTGTGCCCCCCCAACTGAGAACCACGCAGGCGCAACCCACCTGCGTCCTTGAGAGGTGAGCCCTTGCCATCTGGTCCTTGTCTGCAAACCTAGGGGCCCGCCCCTCCACCACCAGGCTGCCCAAGGTGGCTTGTAAGGTATAACCAGGTGCCGTAGCCCCATGCCCTAGCTTGTAACCTGGTGCCCTTGCCGTTGTACCCATTCTCTCTGGGGTGAGCTTACCATCTCTCACCCTTAGTGCTGGCCTAGGGAGTATGCAAGAGGCTCCCATTAACAATGTAAGGCAATTTATGTGGCCTCCTTACCGACACAAGGGCTACCAGGGCCAACCGGTCCTTTGCCCACCCACCACAAAACAAATTCCGCAAAAATGACCAAATGCCATCAATCAATAAGTCCGTCCCAATGTCCGACAGGTGCACGTCATTGTGATGAAACATGTGGTCACTTCTAAGCAACCTGTGAGGTATGTGACACAGACAGCCCTGCCCTGAACACAGCTTGGCCAATTCTCGATTGAGGCTCCTCACTGAAATGTTCAAGGCCCTCCATCTTACCCGGGCCCCTATTTTCGCTGCGGGATCATGTAAGACCATGCGATCTGAGCCCTAGGGAAGGCTTTCCCCAACCATGCAAACTCTGTCAGAAAAGCCTCTCTGACAGCCCAACGACCGAGCTTCACCATGTTGTTCCTGCCCAAATGCAGGATGATTAAATCTGGGGCCTGGAGTCCCTCATGCGCCTTCGTCTCTTCCACCAACTGCCATAGCTGCCCAATTTGGAGTCCCCCAATGCCCCGTCAAAGGAATGACAGCCCGTCCAAACACGTCGGTTTTGCCTTACTCCGCTGTTACAAATAGTAAGTGGCCCGCCATATGAAAGAGTGTCCTAACACCCAAATCAACTTAGAGGGCATGCTACTGCAGAAAAAAAAGACAAATATGAGAATGGCAATGCACGAACATGTTTGAGAAATATCACAACAACTCAGGACACACATAGCCATTGCAATCCACCAACAATATCCAATTTCGAGGTCCCCACCAACTCGCCCATCTGAAAGTGCCATAAAAAGCTCATGCGAAAACGGCAGCAACAGGGTCGTCTCAAAAGCGGATGATGTACACCGACTGCAGAGCAGACAACATGCCCCCCAGCGTGTGCAAATTGAGTGGCCTTTTTCCATCTTTTCTTGCACCCTCTAATCTGGCCTACCCCTCCAATGCCTTCCTGACCAAGAATGAGTTACCTGCATCTTGAACCCCTTTCAGTTTAGCATAAAAGCTAACCGCCACTAAGTGAGCTCTCGAGTATGAAACTGGTCTGCACTGATCCCTCAATGCTTGCAAGAAACCGCATATGGCTTCAGATGAGAACAAGGCCACAATCCCTTGTCGCTGCACGAAATTCCTGTAATCCTTAAAGTGATGCTGGTAAGCCTTCCGGGTGCGCTCGCTCAGTGAGGCTCCCACAAGACCCGCTAAGGCAGGGCTCCAATCTTCCACGGAGATCTCAGAAACACTGTCATCTGGTCCTTCTGCTTGTGAATGGAACTTTCGAAACTCCTGTAACTTGGAGCGAGACACAGCATCAGCTGCCTGATTCCCAACACCTGGGATATATGCAGCTCTAAATACTAGCTTCAACTTCAAACACAATAGTACCAAATGTGTCAAAAGTCTTAAAACATGGCTACAGGAAGCACCCTTCCTGTTAATGGCTTCTACCACCAACATGTTATCTGACCAAAAAACTACGGACTTGTCACAGAAGAAACCAGAGCACACAGTGACTGCCACAGCAATGGGGAACAGTTCCAAAAGGCAACCTTTCTCACCATCCCTCTTGCATGCCAAGCCTCCGACCAATCATCCTGGCACCAGTGTGGTCCCAAAACTGCCCCAAACCCAACGCTGCCAGCAGCATCTGTGTAAAATCCAAAGGCCTCAGGTAACAAGATAGCGGAGGGGTAAAAAATTACTATTCCTACTCCAGTGAGTGCAACAGTAGTGAAAATGCTGTGTAGCGGAGGGGTAAATATTATTCTTTCAACCCCAGTGAGTGCAACAGTAGGAAAAGTGTTGGATAACGGAGGGGTCAAATTTACAATTCCCACTCCAGTGAGAGCAACAGTAGGGAATGTGTTGGATAGCGGAGGGGCAGAAATTACTATTCCCACTCCAAAGAGTCAGGCTCAGGCTAATAAGGTTGCAGCCACCTGTTTTACCATTCTTAGATGGCTGCGAAAAATCTTTTGGATCCTGCCTTCTGACACCCAGAGATCTGTCGTGACGGCGCTGGTGACCTCCAGATTGGACTACAGTAATGTGCTCTATCTGGGGGCGACCAGGGCGGTCATGCGCCGTCTCCAACTAGTCCAGAATGCCGCTGCTCGGCTTCTGTGTGGATGTCGGAAATATGATCCAATTACCGAACGCATCAAACAACTCCATTGACTCAACCTTGATAAACGAGTTAAATTCAAGACACTATGCTTTATGCACAAGATAAAAATTGAAGCTGCCCCCACCTATCTCCAATCTCTTGTCAAACTCTATGTTCCCGCACGCTCCCTCCGTTCCTCCTCCCAACATCTTTTCTGTGTGCCTAAGTTTAGGCTCACCAGAGTGGGCGGCCGTTCCTTTTCTGTACTGGGACCCAGACTTTGGAATTCTCTTCCTTTGGACCTACGAGTGGAGCACTGCCATCTTCGCTTCCGCAAAGCCGTTAAGACCTGGCTTTTTGCTCAATAACTCCCTTCGGAAAGCCGCAAAGCCGTTAAGACCTGGCTTTTTGCGCATTAACTCCCTCCAGATTACTATGCTATAATGTCAATCAGCGCCGGGAAACCCTCACGGGTAGCTGTTCGCGCTCTACAAGATTAATAATAAATAAATAAAATAAAAATAAATAAAGAGTGCAACAGTAGGAAATATGATGGATAGGGGAGGGGTAAAGATTAGTTTTCCCACTCCACTGAATGCAACAGTAGGATAAGTGTTGGATAGTGGAGGGATAAAAAAATGTATTCCCACTCCAGTGAGTGCAACAGTAGGGAAAGTGTTGGATAGCGAAGGGGTAGACATTACTATTCTAACTCCAGTGAATGCAACAGTAAGGAAAGTGCAGGATAGTGGAGAGATAACATTTACTATTCCAACTCCAGTGAGTGCAACAGTAGAGAAAGTGCTGGATAGCGGAGGGGTAAAAATTACTCTTCCAAATCCAGTGAGTACAACAGTAGGGAAAATGCTGGAAAGAGGAGGGGTAAAATTGCTATTTCCACTCCTGTGAATGCAACAGTAGGGAAAGTGTTGGATACCGGAGAAAAATAAATTACTATTCACACTCAAACACTTAGATTTTTTTTTATTATGCAAAATAAGAAACATGAATAAACAAAATGCAAAAACTAAATAAAACATATTAACTATTTAAAAAACACCTATTATGATATCAATTACATACAAGAAAAACCTACAAATATTATATACAATAAAATAATGAATATATTTACAAAACAATTATTCTTTTAAACTAGAAAATATTAACAAATAAAAAATGTATGAAAACATGAATGTATTTATTTAATTTCCTACCCTATAACACCACACCAATAACAAAACACTTCAATATTTCAATTACATTTATTTACATAATTAACATAATTAACAACAAATAAGAAAATATTATTAATAAAATAAACTAAGAACCATTAATTAACTACACACTCTTTACCACTATAATATCCACTACACACACCTAAATTAAACTATAAAATAATACAACAAAATTTAAAATCAAAAACTATTGCTATTAACAACTAATAATTAAATATTTAAAATGTATTTAATACCCACCCTTTACTTCTTTAAAAGTAAAAGCAACACACACAAAAATAAACAATTACCCAAATTAAATATCAAATAATTAACATTAACAACTAAATATTAATTAACTAAACACAAATTACTTCCCACCCTTCACACCTATAAATTCCACAACACACACCTAAAATTATTTACACAATAACCATAATTAATTACCAATTAATAATTAAAATTCATTAACAACCATTTATTAATTCATCAATTAAAAATAAATTACTTTCCACCCTTTACACTATAAACACCACAACACAAACCTAAAATTAATTACACAATTACCATAATTAATTACCAATTAATCAATTAAAATTAAATAACACCCAATTATTAATTAATTAATAATACATTACAGATTTAACACTATAATATCTCCATTAAACAAATATTAATAAATAAAAATGAATCAATAAATGTATTATGATTAAATTACTTCGCACCCTATTCCCCTATAAACCCACAACCCACTACAGAACTAAAAACCCAAAATTCAAATAAAAAATATATTAATACCTACTAAAAATTTAACATTTTAAAAATACAAACAATTATAATACAAAAAATACATCACATACTTATAAAATATATACTAAAAGACATAACAATAATAAAAAACAATATTTTAACAACAATATTTTTGTAAATGATATTAAACACTTATATTTTTTAAATCAATATTACTTACCTTAAGTCAATATTCTTGACCATGATATTCTTGCTGTCGATATTTCTGACCCATGATATTAATGACTCGATATTTGTGCATCTTGATATTTTGTACTCAATATTCTGTCTCTGCCCCCACAAGGACAGGTGGGTTCTAATATAGACCATATTCCTGATGCAATGAGACACTCCTATTGGGGGTTCTTGCTGCTTGTAGATATTTGGTAAATATAGAAGTACAGTAATCTTAAATTCTCTTCCTCCAGGAACTCTGCCTTATTTTTGTGCATCCAATCATTACTTCTTGCTTCCTCAACTAAGGGCCCAAATCCGATCTCGCTCGGAAAGCCTTCCCAATGACACGGGTCAGGAATATCTTCTGACCGACACGTATGCTCACAGTCCGACTTATGTAGTATGATGCAATGCGTGTCAAATACAAACGACTTGCACGGAGCACAATATGGATGACCGACTCATACAGAAATCAATCCATCCGAGCGACTCATCCACAAAAGAGCCAATGTGACCGACTCATATGCAAACAGACTCAGACCACCATGATAATAAATGAATAAGCAGAACGGTGCCCTCAATGGAACATTTCGGTTATGCTCAATAAAATACAATAGAAACTGACAGAAAAAGTCCAAACAAGCATTGTCAAAGACAAAAAATGTTTCAAAAATAAGCCACACCCACAAATCTACCTATATAAAGGGCCAAATTACTCACCATGATCCTTTGCAACTTCAACAGAACTGCCAGTACATACCACTATTACACTGCACTGATACATACACTCACAACTCACCCACCACATAACCCGTGCATGACTATCTCCTCTCAACTACTATACTCACAAACACACACAGTTACTCATACACACTCACCCTCACCTTCACACTCACCCACCCATCCATCTCCACCACCACCCATCACCATGCCCCCAAAGAAGAATCCAAAGTTCACAGAGAAGGAGTTGGAAGTCATGGTAGATGAAATTCTTATAGTAGAGCCACAGTTATTTGGCAACTTGGTCCAACAGATCTCCCTGTCCCAGAGAAACAAGATGTGGGAGAGGATTATCAACAAGGTAAATGCTCAAGCACCTTGCCAGCGCACAATGGATGATATCAGGAACAGGTACTATGATGTGCGAAGGAGGGTCAAGAAGCTCATTGGCCAAGAACATGACCTGTGCCAGCGGACTGACGGAGGCCCTTCTCCAGCACCTGTGAACTTCTCTTCCTGGGAGGAGAAGGTGCAGGCATCCTTCCACCGGAGGGTATCAGTGGAATATCAGGAGTACCAGGGCCTGGTTAGTACATACTCAAATAGCCAATATTGTAGGCAAATAGACAGCCACAGACATCACTGTCAAGGTCACAGTGATACAAATCACTGTTTGCAAAGCTATAAGAATATGAAGCAAATGAGCATGCAATGTGTATGCCACTTTGACAAACAAAATACCAGCAGTCTCAGGGTGATATGTAGCTATTTCATGATGCCATAACTTACAAAGAAACACAGAAAGGCTTTGTGTTCAAAACAGCAGCCACCACTTTCACCCATGTTGCCAGCACTGCTTCACTCACTTACAGGAAAGCTGAGTCACAGGAAGGAAGGTTGGGATTGCTGGGAAGGTGGGTATAGCTAAAAGCATGATGGGAGTCGTAGTCACAGCCCACAGTCCTACCCCACATGGCCCAACAAGCCCACCTTGAACTATGCTCATCACACAGGGAGTGGAAAAGCACTCGCAAAATGACTTGAACTGGCCTTTGGTGTGGGGGAGCACAAGGCTCTGTTGGGAGCTCAAACAAACACGAGGCACCACTGTCAGACATCTTGAATGTAAAGTTTTGCTCACAGTCATGTAAGCATGGTTCTTGGTGACCTATTTGGTGTGGGTGGGAGGAGGAGTGGTAGCTCTGACTACATCTACCAGCAGGCCCTGTCCCACGCACACCCCTCCTACCAATACCAAAAACCATACCTGGGACAATGCTTTCCCTGAGAGTGAATGAAAATGTACTGGCAAGATGGCTGACACTGTGCTCTGGTGTGGGGAGCACAAGTCCATGATGGAAATCGTGATCAAAAATAGAGTTTTTACTAACAACATACCTGCAATTTAACTCAAAAAGGCTCACCATTTACAAAGATGTACAAACTTAGCACTGACTCACAGCAAGGCAATGGAATCCAAACACCAGCCACATGCATCAGACATCTTGTTTTTACACATTCACTCCCAGGAAAGCATAGTCACAGGAAGGAAGGTTGAGATGGCTTGGAAGGTGGGTGTGGCTAAAAGCATGATAGGAGTCGTAGTCACAGCCAACATTTCTCCTCCCACATGGCCCAACAAGCCCACCTTGAACTATGCTCATCTCACAGGGAGTGAGAAAGCGCTGGCAAGATGGCTGAAACTGGGCTCTGGTGTGGGGAGCACAACACCCTGTTGGGAGTTGTGCTCAAACAAACACCAGGCACCACTGTCAGACATCTTGGCCAGTACATTTCCATTCACTGTGAAGAAAGCATAGTACCAGGTGGTCTAGTTGTGCTATGTGGGAGGATTGATATTAGCAGTGACTAAAAATACCATCATGTCCTGCCCTACAATCACCTTCTCAGGCCGAACAAATAGCACTCTTGTGAGTAGCCAGTCCCTGAGAGTAAAAGGAAATATACTGGAAAGATGGCTGTCGCAGGGGCTTATGTACTAATTGGCCACAAGTCACATCCAGGCCTTGGGCTTCTCACACCAGTACCCACTTTCAGCCATCTTCACATTACATTTCCACTCACTGTCAGGGAAGGCATGGTCCCAGCTGTGCTCCCTGGGCTGGTTGGGATGATGTGTGGAGGACAGGACATGGTGTGAGTTGCAATCATAGAACATATCACTACCAACACCCAAGGCAACCTGTTCATCAGTAACATGGGCTACCTGACAGTGAATGGAAGGGCCACAGCAAGATGGCTGACACTGTTGCATGGTGTCATGTGCACAAGGCATTTTTGAGAGTTGCATTCAACTCCTACATCATGCAGCTGTGTCAGCATCCTTGCCATTACACTCCCCTCACTGTCATTGATCCTTTGTCTACGAGGAGTAAGCTGGTCTGGGTGGGAGGAGGGGTACAAGTTCCAGCAGCATAACACAAGCACACACACCTCTGTGCCTCACAGCTCTGAGGATAAAAAAGCAAGAAATCAGCCTTGGATAACTCATCTGTCCATGGAGGACAAGGACAATATACATGATGTGATCAGGCACAAAGCTAAGCAGCAACGCTGTTTGCTACTGAAAGCTATTCACATGTGTGCAATGAGATAAGAACTAGGAACACATTCATCAAAATACTATATACAAAATGCTCACATACATTCTGGAATGTGAGTATGTAGGTAGCCACATCAATGTGACTGCAAAATGCATGCACAAAGGCCAGCACACATGCACAAACTTGCAACACATTGTAAGAGGAAGGGTATGTATGTCATTGTAAAAGCACAGATGTGGGAAATACCAACATTCCTGTGTCATGCAAAGGGTGTCACTTGACAGTCAATGTCTATGTACAGTCAAAGAAACAATACATTCCCATTTATGCACAGAGCTGGACATGCTCTGCAAAACATATCTTGTTAAAATTACAATGTTCTCTTAAAAAATAAGCCTGTGTCTGTGACGATTGAGGACTAAACAATGTACATACACTCATCATAATGTGCAATAGCAAATTTAATGTGTGTGATACATTGACCTGTGAAAAAACACACCAAACACTGTGTCTCTTTCTACCCACAGGGCCTGCTGGGGTGACTGCAGGAGCAGAACATGAATCCGAGGCCCAGACAATGGTTGACCCTGAGCTCTCCAGTGTGGACGTCTCTCAGCCCTCATCGGATGAATAGGAACAACCTGGCCCCTCCGGTGTGGATCAAGATGCAGCACCAGCAGCTATAACATAAGCACCCCTTGTGACTACTCCAGTAACATCTGTCAACACCCTGATAACTGCTACCCACATGGACACACCAAGGCAACCATCACTGGGAGCACAGAAACACAGGGCACTCTGGAGTTGGCGGACTAGAGCACTACTGTCAATAATGAAGGAGGCCCAGTGTTGTCTGTGCCTCAAACAACATGTCCTGCTTGTGTGGGTAGGGGTGGTGGGAGGGGGCGTTGGGAGAGGTCAAGTCATGAGCTGGTGCTGCTGATCAAGGTGACCCACAGATGGGATGCATTATTTATGCATATCAAGAATGCACTGGAGACTTTGGCCAGGTAGTTGGGATCCTCAGGAACATGCAATGACAGCAGGTTGCCCATTATGCCAAAATGAAACAACATATGGACAGGATGGAATCAAACATGTCCAAAATTGATGACCTGACTGCGGTGCTCGAACATACTTAACTGCCTCCACCAGATTGCTAACAACATGACCCCACATCCCTGTGCCTACTACATCTCTCGCCTATACATCTGTAACTGCCACAGGGAGGGATAAAGACTGTGGCGGAGAGACCCCTGCACCGTGGCAGCCTGCACCTGAGGGCCCTCCCCCCCCCGAAAAACGGAAGAGGGGTTGTCCAAAGAGGGACAAATGAGAGACAGATGGCATTGCATCCCCCCAGGAAGTGATAACCTGCTCCTGATAGCCTCCATTGTGTGTGAAACGTTCACTTTGTTGACTGTCACTGTACTCTACCACATGGGATGAAGGGTCTAAGTAAGTTAATTGACTCAAATGACTGTGGACGTGGCTCAGAAAATTTCATCTACTACCACTACCAACTCCTCTGTGAACTTTGGAATTAAAACATTTGTACAGCACTATCCCTTTCAAGTCAAATTTCACACATGCACTGCAATCAATTTATATTCATACAATACTTGCTTATGTCATGAATGAATGAAACACTAGTGTTCAGATAGAAATGGTGATAAAAAAAAGAAATTGGCAGGAAATCAAGTACAGGAATTTACCTACTGTTTTGTGAGTAAATGTAATCAGACACATATAAGAGATACACACAACAAGGTCAACACAACAAACATAGTGCATGGCATAGATCCGCATTGCCGCCACTGTCCTAAAATGAAACAACTTTCGATGCACAAACATTAATCATTGTCAGAAAACTGAACAGCAAGGCATATATACAGTATGTAAATGAATGTTGGATATGCGGAAACAGACAAGGCTCACCTCAATGTGGTGCACATGTTTATTAAACACCGGCACAACCAGTTGACTTCACACCAAATGCAAGAAGGTAACACCGTGACAATAAGCACATAGTAACAACAATTTTAAAATATGTCTGAAGTGAGTCTGTGGCACAGATGCCTGATTTCATGAAAACCTCCAATCTGTAACTGCATTGTGGGGTCTGGGAGGTCACATGTATCCATACAGCAGACATAGGACCCTGTGAAGGAGAGACATAGAACAGTCTTGAAATCACAAACTATTTTCATACATCACCAAGAGACATTTCACATGTATAATTTTGAACATGTGAACACTAGCTAGGAGTTATGTGAACACTGTACTGGTGACCATACTAACTTAATAGACACTAAACAAATCCAAGGATCATGTTAAGTATACGTATACAAACATATTGTACAACAGACACATATCATGCTTAGAAAGTGCCTTGTCATCTCATCATTGCACACTTACACTAATGAGAAACAGTTGTTAATGATCTGTCTCCTAACTTCTTCCTCCTCCTCCTGATCACTGGCAACATGTCCCAGTCCAGGATCCTTCTCTGATGGAGGCCGCTGGTCTAAGTCATCTTGTATGAGAGGTATCTCATTCCTGTGGCGCATGCAACACACAATGATGATCTTACACCTTCGAGGGTGCATATTGGAGTGCTTCTCCTGTAGGATCCAGGCAGCGGAATCTTGTTTTCAGTAGTACAAATGTCCACTCAACCACTTGCCTTGTCCACCCATGTGCCTCATTGAAACGTACCTCAGCAGGGATGACTGGGTTCCAGAGTGGTGTCAGCAACCACAGCATGTTGGGGTATCCCGAGTCTCCTAAATTAAACACAGAAAATACTTTAGTTGTCTGAAATCAGGGTACAACCTGACATACAAGCAACACAAAACAGAAACAGACAACATTACCCACCAATGAGCCAGGCACGCTCATTTTGCAGACATCACATGTGGGAACCCACTATTTCTCATTATGTAGGAGTTGTGTGCTAATCCTGGGAAACGCGCACAGAAATGGGAGTTCATCATGTCAGGCAGACATACCACCAGGCTATTTATGGAGTGGTAATGCTTGCAATTCTTTTTTTTTTGTCCTCATTTGCCTTCTCACCGCCCAGCACTCAACGATACCACCCTTGGGCTGTTTAACCTCATATCTTGACTCTGCTATAGAGGAGGGGGCTTCTGCCACGCTACTTAGAATCTTACCCTCTTCCAGGCAACGCCCCGTAAGTTGGTTGGACAGAGGGGCTTCCTCCAAGACGTAACCACCCTTTCCTCAAATCTTCACCAGGCCGGGAAGACTGCAGGCCAAACCAAGATAAGAGAAAGCTTAATCATAGGACTGACATCCAAAAAATTCTTTAACCACCTTCCCATTCACCCAAAATATAACAAAAAGGGAGTTCAAAATCGATATCTTTTTCTGCGCTGATCCAAAATGTCTAACTTGGCCATAGCTCTCATGGATCTTATCCAGTCCAGTTCTGTTGGGGACACCGCAGACACCCACAGTTTGCAAATCTCTCTGCGAGCCAACAGTACAGCATAAAACACAAGCTTTGCATTATCATTTGTGCCCTTACCTTGCAGATCCAGTCTCCCTGTCATGACAAGTTCAGGGCTTACCTTAATCTGAAGGCCAAGAACTGTTGACAACCTTGTACTTACAGCCTCCCAGAATTCTTTTAACGCAGGACAATGCAGAAAAATATCATCCTCGTTCGGACTCTTGCATTAGGGCACACCACCATACCCCCAGGGTTGAATTTCGAAAGTCTTCTGGGAGACCAATATGCCCTATGAATCGTAAACAGATGATTCCTCCTTAAATTTGCGGGTTTAACTATTTTATATAGCATAGACATTGTTACTTTCCATTGGTCTTCTGTAGCGATCCTTGGCAAGCACTCGCCCCACAAGGTTTCAGACAGCTTAAATGGTCCATACTCCATCTCCAATATTAGCCAATACCACAGCAAAACTTCTTTTTTAAACTCCGTTTCTGACAGCAGCTTCTCTTTGAAATCATTGTGGAGACCAATTAAACTTTCCTTTCCCGCGGCCCAACTCTGAATCTGCAAGAACTTAAACTTGGAGAAACTCGGTCCCCATTCCTGTACGCAAACCTCCCATGCAATCAGCTTGCCCTCCGAAAATAAGTCTTTCCACCTCTGCGGCCCATCCACTTTCAATGCTTTTGCCAGAGCATCCTTAGACCAGAGAGGGGACCCTGGTGTGTCCCAAATCGGAGCCATGAAACTGTAGTAGGGAATTTTTAATACCCTCCTAATTCTAAACCAGACCTCAGCTAAATTCCTTAAAACTCTTAATCTGACCTTCTTGAAGTATTTCAGATCAGCGAATTTATACATGAAGCCGTGATCTTTAAAATTAGCCATTGCAAGCAGCGCAGCCAACAATTTCCCTATATCTGAACTCCCCGTAGTACCCAGCAACATTCGACAGTTTTTCAACAAAAAAGCCATTGAATAAAACTGAAAGTCCGGAGCCGCTAACCCTCCCTTCAGAAGCTTCCTCCTAATCTTCTTCCACGAAAGACGGGAGCCTCTTGAAGCCCACATAAACGAGCCAATCTCACTCTGAAGTTTTGCGAACCAGTCTTTCTCAAATAGTAACGGCAGTGAATCAAACAGAAAAGTTATTTTCGGAAGAATCATCATCTTCACTAGATTTACACGCCCAAACAACTATAACGACAGGTGTGCCCGTCCTCGGAGAGCAGCAGTAATCTCTTTCTTCACTCTAAGAAAATTAACCTTCGTAAGATCCCGTACGTCCTGTGTTATCCTCACCCCTAGATATCTCATTTCCGATTTACAGACTATACCCTCAGGGTTTAGATTCCAGGACATAACCTCCGTCTTATCCTCGTTTATAAGATAGCCTGATACGGCCCCAAACTCCTTAGTTAATTCCAGTAAACACTCTATTGACTGATGAAGCTTGGGGGTTAAAATAATTATATCGTCTGCATATAACCCGATCTTCCTAAACCACCCCTCAAATTTGAACGGGGTAATCCTTTCTGCTGCTCTGATCATACAAGCTAGGGCCTCGATATATAGGTCAAATAAAAGCGGAGAGAGGGGGCACCCCTGTCTATTCCTTCTCATAATTGGCACGGTTGGGTTAATGTCCCATTAACCAGTACCCGAGAGATGGGAGACTGATATAATGAAGCAAGGGAGGTGCTAAAGTTTGGGCCCAGTTTAAGGTGTTTGATCAAAGCCTGTAGATACACCCAATTTACCCGATCAAACGCCTTGGCGGCATCCAATGCGATGACAGCCAAGGGAAGATCATAAGCAGAAGCCACATCTATTCTACCAATAAGGGAAAACGTTAGTTCCTTCAGGTATCTGCCCTTAATGAACCCTTTCTGGTCCTTGTGGACTAACTGGTGTATAACTTTACTCAGCCTATCGGCCATAATTTTTCCAAACAACTTGTAAGCGCTGTTCAGTAAGGATATAGGCCTATATGAACCCATATTCTCAGGCTTAGCTAATAATATAATATTCGCCTCATTCCAAGAGGGAGGCAAAGAAGCCTTACCCAAAAAGACCTCATTAAATAACTGAGTTATAAAAGGCCCTAAGATGCCAATCAGTGCCTTGTACACTTCAATTGGAAGCCCATCGAGCCCTGGGGCTTTCCCCCGCTTTCCTTGTTTAATCACACCTTCCCCTTCTGCCTGTGATATTTCCTGATTTAATGCCTCCTGGAGCTCATCAGACAGTGGCTTCACCATCTCCAACCACCGCTCTAGTGCTTGGGCTTCAGGTGCAAGATCCTCCTTATATACTTCCATGAAATACCTGTGGATGGCTTCTACTATACCCTTACTGTCCGAAACCATCTGACCTGACTCCACCTCTCTCACTTCCTTTATGAAATTTCGTGCACAATCCTTTCTCGCCTTCCAAGCTAGCAGTTTACTGCTCCCTTCCTCATACTCAAAATGCGCAAGTTGACTAGCCTCCCATTTCTCCTTAACCCTTTGGCTAAGAACACTCACCAAATCTGCTTGTAATTCAGCCAACTCGAGCAGGGTCTTTGCCTCAACCTTCGGGCCACCCGAACTTACAATGACCGCCTGCTGCTTCCGAATTTTCTATTCTAACTCATCAACTCTATTATAATAAGCTCTCCTCTTTTTAGCTCCCCAAGCACCCAGCCTGCCTCGCAAAAATGCCTTACATGTGTCCAAAACAATCTCAGTTCTTGCTGACCCCATATTTTTATCCAAAAAGACTTCAATCTCCTTATATAAACTAACTAAAACTTCCTGATCGTAGAGGACTGTAAGATCTAGCCTCCAGGTTGAACCCTCTAAACCGTTCTCAATTTTTAATGACAGGGTAATAGCTGAATGATCTGAAAGATGAACCCCTACATGAACTACCTGGCCCACCCCATCAGTCAAACTAGAATCAATAAGAAAATAATCTATCCGCGATCTATGACTGTACTTCTTATTATAAAAGGTATAACCCGGTGACTGACCAGACCTCAATATCCAAATATCGCACATTCCTAACTGAAGCATCACCATCTTCACTCTATTTGACATTTTGGTATTCACAAAAGCCCTACTCTTTTCTGACCAGTCTAACTTATGATCAAGGACTGTATTGAAATCACCTGCCATAATTATTTTTCCCAAGAAGCTTAAAACTTTCCTGGCCAGCTCATCTAAGGGCGTGACATCATCCTGATTCGGACCATAGTATCCAATAATAGAGTACAACTGGCCTGTTATCCTCAAATTCACAATCAGCCACCTACCTCTAACATCCGCAGCTTTACCCTCGACTGAGCAATTTACCCCTTGTCTGATTAAGATCGCAACTCCTTTTGTTACAGTCGAATGAGAAGTAAAAAATGCATGAGCCACCCAGCGCTGGGTCGAATAAAGTTCTTTACTTTCAGGTCCTGTTAGATGAGTCTCCTGCAAAATTATAATTTGAGCAGGAGAGTTCCTTAAATATTTCAAAATTAAATCCCTCCTGGGTCTCACACGTAAACCATTTATATTCCATGATAGGAATGTCAACTCCTTTAAACTACCCCCACTCATAGCAGAGCCAGTAGCCTACCCTAGACAAGCTAGCGGAAAGAAAGTTCCTGAGGACTTTTTCACATTTTCTCCCCTTACTCTTACCCTTACCCTTAGTCTCCCCCCAAACCCCTTCCCTTTTCTCCCCTCCCCCCTCTACCCACCCTGGAATGCTTGCAATTCTTGTATATTTGTTCGTTGGCTTGTGGTGGGATCAAAGCCACATGTGTACCATCAATGGAGCCAATGACATTTGGCATTTGGCCCAAAGCATAAAAGTCACTCTTGATGTCAGCAAACTGTCCTGGTGTTGGTAACTTGATGTAGAGGTTAAGAAAATGTAACAATGCCTCACACACATCACAAAGCACATGGCTGAACATTGTCTGTGACATCCCACCAGCAGTAGCCACAGTATTCTGGAAGGATCCTGTGGCAAGGAAATGCAGGGCCGCCATCACCTTCACCTTGGGGGTTCGCCAAAGGGATATGTGCGCCCAGGTTGCAAATGTGTGGCCAACTGGTCTGGCAACTGCACAATGACTGGTCTGGTGAAGCGATATGGTCTTATGCTATCCCGTTCTTCCATTGTCTGGAGGTTGGGTAAAGGTCTGTGGACAGCTGGTCCCCTGCGGTACCTAGGTTAAAAGTGAAAACATATTTTAGGACACTTTATAATGTAGTAATGAACATGAAATTTCACGCATACACATTTAAATAAAGGCACAATAAAATCAGATGTGTAAGGTTGAGCCTAGCCACAGAGCACAGCTAGGCAACCCTTAACAGACATGTCATATTAATATGGCTTATCAACTAAAACAGTGCTGTACTGTGACTACTTCCTGGTGTCCGTCACTGTCCATGTGATCAAATATAACATACTCAACACACTCCTAATAAAGTATCAAAGACAGAGGTTTGTAACAACTATTACATGGTTGAAAGGTACACTGACCTGGATCATGTAATACCACCTAAGTGGACCACTAGATACAGACAGCGTGTCACCGTGCACACC
Organism: Lissotriton vulgaris; assembly: GCF_964263255.1. Lineage (NCBI taxonomy): Eukaryota > Metazoa > Chordata > Amphibia > Caudata > Salamandridae > Lissotriton > Lissotriton vulgaris. The sequence goes on from NC_141699.1 coordinate 810,857,751, forward strand.
ACTGTCACAGTGTGGACACTGGTATGATGTCATGTCTGGCATACATGTACAATCACATACTGTAGGAGAGTAGGGTCTGCTATCTTATGGTCACCCCAATTTTTGCTTTTTGCTTCACTGGTTTTTGACTTAATGTGGCTGTGGGCCTGCTAATCAGACCCACAGCCTGCTGTTCTCTCTCTAAATTCACAGACATGTACTATAGGTACATAACCAATTTGGTACTGGACACCTAGTCAGCCCCTATACAGTGCACTATAGGTGCCAAGGACATAGGTGCATCCAAGGCCTACCAGGGGCTGCAGCATATCTTTTGCCACCCCTGGCTGATACTTAAATCGACACAACTGGCTGATCACTCATCTGGGGCAAGGTGGTGTAATCACCCCTTGCTTAGATATATTATACCTATATCTAAACCTATATCTGGACACATATATACCTATAAGTCACTCCTATGGCAGGCCTTAACAATCCTGGAGGCAGAGTGCTTGGTTTTATGTGAGGTGGTGCTCGAGCATGAGCTGAGCCTGTCTACAGCTATCGGGACCAACTCCCTTAGCTGTTCCGGGATATTGCCATACCATATACTCTTAAGTGCATTATAATCCAATGCGGTTATGTGCTAACTTTGGTTTGGCTTTATCAACACATGTCGTGTTTGGTGTCATACGTTTTGGAATACTACCCCCTCGCCAGTCCTGGCAACGGGGGTAGCATTCCACCCTTTTAGAGGGAGAAGACATGTTACTTTACTAAAATGTGGTTAATCCTAACCAGAGCCTCAGCATCTCAAAATGGATGCCGCTGCCACCGACACGAGTCTGACCTCCTGCTGCTGACCAAAACTTGGCAGAGGAGGCCTGGACAAAGGGTTTCCTGTCGCAGGGAGGTGCTACACCTCCCCAGACAGGAGATAGTGTATAGGGGCAGGGAGGGCTGAAAGAAACTAGACACTGCCTGGGGAGCACAAGGTTTCACCTTGCATAATCCTGTCAAACCGGTTCTGGGGCACTCCAGCCCCAGTCCCAGCGCGACCCTGGACAAAGGGAAAGGGGTGTAACCACCCCCTTCCTGGGTCCCACCCATTGGAGGGACCTAGCAGGTAATCCAGCCCACTAGATTGGTATAAGAGTGGGAGCAGTGCCAACGCACATCAGATTATCCTGACTGAAACTTATGAAGCAAAACTCTGGACCCTTCGACATCCTACTCGACGTAGAAGACTGAAGAATCTCCCTTGTGGTCAAGGAGTGACCACCCTGTGCAAACAGGCACCATCCAGCGCCTCACCGTTTGCTTTGTTGCAGTTCCCGCCAGAACTCGAGCAACAGAGATCAACAAGACCAAGCTATCCTGCCTTCCAACAGCCCGATCCACAGTTCCAGCGAATCTGAGACCCGTGGAGTTGACCTGAAGCATGGGGACGGCCATCTTGAAAAAACCACAAAGTGCTAACTACGCCGCTCCCGAGGCCCCCTTGATGCTGTGCAATAGGGTTTGAGAAGCCCCAGCCCTGAGCAGCTTTTGCATCAAAGCTACCCCATCCACACTCTCCGAGTGCTGCGTGGGGCCCTTCTGCATTTGCTGCTCAACGCGTTGGTCCGGTCGCTTACCCGTTGGCTAGTGGCCCCAGTACCAACGAACCTTTGAATTTGCTCTGCCAGTCCGGTTGCTCTGGACTGGCCCTCGCTCCCCTGAAAAGGAGCACCCGCTCTGACCTTTCTGGCCCGAGTAAGATGCGATCTTCGAATCCTGCGTGGGTTGCGCTTGCCAAGGTGTGTTTGCTCTAATCTGGAAGCCAACACCGCCGACAGCGAGAGCCTTTGTGGGACAGCTCGTGATCCACTCCTGGACATCCTCGGTGCCCCAGAGTCCACGTGGCAGCGGAGACAAGCTTCTAAACAACCACCTGATTGCGCCCGACATCGCCTGGTTCCTTCCTGGTTCCACCCTGGTTACTGCTGAGTGACCCAGACTCTGTCCCCTCTGCTTTCAGGTACCCATCAGCTTCGATCCACCCTTGGATCCAACTGGTCTCTTCTCTTCAGGAAGCCTGCAGCATCATCATCTCCAGGCACCATCAGACTGCGTGACGAAACCCGACACACTTTGGCACTTATGCACCCGCTTCCTGTGGGTAAGGTAACTCGTGAACGCCGGTGTTCATACACTGGTACACATCTCTACTGTCTAAGTCTAAAGTTTGGTAACTCTAGTCCAGTCGGAAGACTCCTTTAACAGTAACTTTGTAAGTTTTACGCACCATTGACTTTGCATTGGTGCATGCGTGTGCTTTAAGCTCTGCACCCGGTTCCCGCGGGCTTTTCCCGACTTCACCACTGCTAGTCCCGAATAGCCCCAGCGATTCTCAAGGCCTCAGGCCTTACCACTGTTCGATTAGTGATACTTATACCACTATTTTAGTATATGGTTTGCGTGGCCCCTGGGTCTCATCCATAATTGTGCAACTTTTATATGTTTACCTGTGCTTTTGTTTAAACGCTTGTGCTTCCAGGGGCATATTAGCAAGCAATAGCTATAATTATCGCTATTGCTCGGTTAGCGGGAAAAAATTATCGCCGAGCACCGAGGATTTTTACCGCTGAGATACCTTGATATTATCAAGGTTTATCTCAAAAGCGGTAAAAATCCTGCGAAATGCATGAATATCACTGAAAAATCAGCGATATTCATGTGTTATCGTGACAATGCTCTTAGCCATGTTATCCACCTTCCATTGGATAACATGGCTAAGAACTGCTTTTAGCAGGCGTTAGCTTTTGGAGATATTCACGCTTAGCGCGAATATTTCCAAAAGTTGTTAATAGGAGTTAGAGATGTTAGCGACTGTTTTCAGTCGCTAAGATCTTGGCACGCCCACTTTGCATGTCATTAGCGATAATTATCGCTGACATGCAAACTGGGCCCCTAAATGCCCGCTATCGCCTATAAGCTGTCGCTAACTGGTGTTAGCGACAGCTTGGTAATAGGGCTATAAAATTATCGCCGCATTAGCGGGAAAAAGTCCTGCTAATGCGGCGATAATGCCCTTGGTAATATGCCCCCGAGACTCATAAAGAGTATAGAGGATTATTCTAGTAATAAATACATATATTTTTATAATATATAACTTGTGTGGTGTCCTTTCATTTGATATTACAGGATTGTGATTGGTAAAACAGCTGGCTTCACATGCCCTCTTGAGTTAAGCCTTTAAGGCTGCTTAGTCCATGCTACCCTTAGGATCGCATGTCTATAAGGTTGACTTACAACCAACACCATAAGGGATTGTTTGGACTGATACAAGGTGCCCCCAGAATTGGAGAAATCATATATCAGGCCAACTTCTCACATTGGTGTGCAGCGGTGCGGATTTGAGCTTGCAGTTGTTTTACCATTGCAATCTTTTTATCAAATTGAAAGATCACATCAAGTACCTTAGGTACATATAAACAAAGCTTAGCATATTTAAGTTCTGCTGAACTTAGTAGTTGTAGATCAAAGGGCTTAGCACAACCTGCCTACAACTCACTAGCAAGGTGCAGTAGGAAAACACTTAGTGTAGGTAATTGCACCACTTACACCTCACTAGCAGTCATGGCTGGCACAGAGGGAGCTTCAGGCTCTCAGCCTGTGATGGTTGACCTTACCAAGGCATCTTCCAGCTATGACAACCTCAGCCATAAGGACTTGAGTGCCTTGTGCATTTAAAGGGGGCTGAAAAGGGGTCATAACCCTACCATCCCCATCCTGGTAGCCATCCTGGGGAAGGATGATCTTGAGAAAGCTAGTGTAGCTCCCTTAGGGTCTGGAGATGGAGTGAATCCCCCAGAGAATGAGATCATCACCCCAGAGATAGAGAATGAGGTGGTGGGCCCTGAATCAGATGGTGAAGAGTTAGATCAGGATCAAGGGGATACCCAGGTACCAGTTGGTGCGCTTAGCCAAGCCAACATGTCCCTACATGGAAATGGAGAGGGCCAGCACCTCCCCAGAGTACATAACAGAACTGTTCCAGGCAATAAAAGAGTGAGATCTCCCTCAAGGGATTCTCACATTTCTAGTGCCTCAAGAGAATCTCAAAGGGGAATGACTTCCCTCCAGAGAAGAGAGCATGAGGCCAGAATGAGGGCTGTCCAACTCCAGATAGAGAGGGAAGAGGTAGCCTTGGCCCAAGCTAAACTTGCTTTAGAAAGGGAACAGAAATTGAGTGGATTAGATTCCACTGGTGGCAGCATAATTCCTAGAGAGAAAGACAGGTCCTATGATAATAGAAACCTGACAAAGATTGTAGCCCCCTACGAGGAAGGGGATGACATCCACAAATGGATGACTGCTCTGGAGAGAGCCTGTATGGTACAGCAGGTTCCTCAAGAACTGTGGGCTGCAATTTTATGGTACTCCTTTTCTGAGAAAGGGAGGGATAGGCTCCTCACAGTTAGACCCAAGGATGCCAAAAACTACTCTGTCCTGAAGAGTGCTCTTATTGAAGGGTTTGGCCTAACCACTGAACAATACAGGTTGTTGTTCAGAGATACCCAAAAAGCTCAGACTCAGGACTGGACTGATTTTGTTGATTGTGCCACTAAGGCTCTGGAGGGTTGGCTGCAGGGAAGTAAAGTCTCAGACTATACAGGATTGTACAATCTTATAATGAGAGAACAGATCCTTAATAACTGTCAGAACCAGCTATTGCATCAATACCTTATCGACTCAGATCTGACCTCTCCCCAAGAATTGGGAAAGAAGGCGGACAAATGGGTCAGAACAAGGATTAAGCAGAAACCCCCGAACCATGGAGGTGACCAGAAGAAAACAGACCAGAAGGATGGGGATAAGAAAGAAAAAGAAAAAGACCAGAAGTCTTCTTCAGGCCCCCAAAATAACTCTAATAAGGAGGGTGGTTCCCAAAATGGCAACAAGAAGAAGAAGAATGATGGCCCAAAGAAACCTTGGTGCAATACTTGTAAGTCCACTTCCCACTGGGGGAGTGAATGCACTAAGAAAAATCCAGTCCCTACCACTGCAGCCCCTAAGGTACCTGCACCCCCTAGTACAGTTAGCAGTGGTAATGCACAGCCAAAAGGGTTTAGTAGGGTTGACCCTGGGTACTGAGATGGAGTCTGGCCTAGTCAGAGTCCCTACTCAGGCAGTTCTGCTCTATGATGTGGACATATCCATGCCCACTACTGTGAGTCCCAGTAATCTAGGCAAGTATAGACAGACGCCTTTAATAATGAGAAACTGGCTCAGGCCTACAGGAACACATGTGCCAGTGTCACTATGGTGACACCTAACTTTGTGGACCCTGGAAAAATTGTACTAGGTGAGAATTACCTAGTGACCAATGCAAGCAATGCCACTACTACACATAGTGTGGCTGTTGTTAACTTCTCCTGGGGAGGGGTAAATGGCCTCAAGAAAGTTGTTGTGAGTGCAGACCTGCCAGTAGACTGTCTGTTGGGCAATGATCTAGAGAATTCAGTTTGGTCAGAAGTGGAGTACGGGACTCATGCAGAAATGCTAGGGATTTCAGCACATGTCCTTGCTGTAACCAGGTCCCAGGCCAAGAAGTGCCTACCTGAACCTGTCATAGATCTTGAAACAATAGACCAACCACAATCCAAGAGGAAAAGTAAGAGGGTTAAGGCAGTGCCTTCCCACTTGCCCCAGGTTCAGGATCAGATCTCACAGGAGGCTGATTCTGAGACCCAAGAGGAGACTGTCTCTGAAGAACTTGAACCTGATCAATTTAGGGGCTTCCTTCTTACCTTGGCCCATGATATTCCCCTTGCAGGACATCTAGGCCAGAATAAGACTTGGGACAGGCTTGTTCCTCACTTTCACTGACCTCACATGTCAGAGGATACTAAGGAGTTTTGTTGCTCCTGTGTCACCTGCCAAGCCAGTGGCAAATCAGGTGGCACAACAAAGGCCCCCCTCATACCACTACCTGTGGTGGGGGTACCCTTTGAGAGAGTTGGAAATGACATTGTGGGTCCCATGGATCCACAAACAGCATTTGGGCACAGATTTATACTGGTGGTAGTGGATCATGCCACCAGGTACCCAGAGGCAATTCCCCTGAGGACCACAACAGCCTACTCGACGTAGAAGACTGAAGAATCTCCCTTGTGGTCAAGGAGTGACCACCCTGTGCAAACAGCCACCATCCAGCACCTCACCATTTGCTTTGTTGCAGTTCCCGCCAGAACTTGAGCAACAGAGGTCAACAAGACCCAGCTATCCTGCCTTCCAACAGCCCGATCCACAGTCTCAGCGAATCTGAGACCCTTGGATGCGACCTGAAGCGTGGGGACGGCAATCTTAAAAAAACCACAAAGTGCTGACTGCGCCGCATCCGAGGCCCCCTCGAGGCTGTGCAAAAGGGTTTGAGAAGCCCTAGCCCTGAGCAGCTTTTGCACCAAAGCTACCCCCTCCACACTCTTTGAGTGCTACGTGGGGCCTGTCTGCATTTTGCTGCTCAACGCATTGGTCCAGTCGCTTGCCCGTTGGCTAGTGGCCCCAGTACCGACGAACCTTTGAATTTGCTCTGCCAGTCCGGTTACTCTAGACTGGCCCTCGCTCCCCTGAAAAGGAGCACCCGCTCTGACCTTCCTGGCCCGAGTAAGAAGCGATCTTTGAATCCTGCATGTGTTGCGCTTGCCAAGGTTTGTTTGCTCTAATCCGGAAGCCGACACCGCTGACAGCGAGAACCTTTGTGGGACAGCTCGTGATCCACACCTGGACATCTTCGGTGCCCCAGAGTCCACGTGGCAGCGGAGACAAGCTTTTTGACAACCACCTGATTGCGCCCGCATCGCCTGGTTCCACCCTGGTCACTGCTGAGTGACCCAGACTCTGTCCCCTCTGCTTTCAGGTACCCATCAGCTTCGATCCACCCTTGGATCCAACCGGTCTCTTCTCTTCAGGACGCCTGCAGCATCATGATCTCCAGGCACCATCAGACTGCGTGACGAAACCCGACACACTTTGGCACCTATGCACCCGCTTCCTGTGGGTGAGGTAACTCATGAACGCCGGTGTTCCTACACTGGTACACATCTCTAGTGTCTAAGTCTAAAGTTTGGTAGCTCTAGTCCAGTCGGAAGACTCCTTTAACAGTAACTTTGTAAGTTTTACGCACCATTGACTTTGCATTGGTGCATGCGTGTGCTTTAAGCGCTGCACCCGGTTCCCGCTGGCTTTTCCAGACTTCACCACTGCTAGTCCCGAATAGCCCCAGCGATTCTCAAGGCCTCAGGCCTTACCACTGTTCGATTAGTGATACTTATACCACTTTTTTAGTATATGGTTTGCGTGGCCCCTGGGCCTCATCCATAATTGTACAACTTTTATATGTTTAACTGTGCTTTTGTTTAAACAATTGTGCTTCTAGGCTCATAAAGAGTATAGAGGATTATTCTAGTAATAATACATATATTTTTATAAAATATAACTTGTGTGGTGTCCTTTCATTTGATATTACAGGATTGTGATTGGTAAAACAGCTGCCTTCCCATGCCCTCTTGAGTTAAGCCTTTAAGGCTGCTTAGTCCATGCTACCTTTAGGATAGCTTGTCTATAAGGTTGACTTACAACCAACACCATAAAGGATTGTTTGGACTGATACAAGGTGCCCCCAGAATTGCAGACATCATATATCAGGCCAACTTCTCACACATACCCCAAAATTTCAGAATGTGTTTCACATTTATATTTGACAAGCATGCATGTATGCCTGTGACACAAAGACACAACAGCAACTCACATGGCAAATACAAGCTGATGTGTCAGATAAATATCATTTAAAAAAAACAACAATGAAGTGTCTGCATTGTACAAGTCTCAGGTACTGTTGATTTAATCACAAGAACTTAACACAATGTACTTTCTAACACACAGTCCAACAAAGAAGTGATTATGGTGGACATAACCTGTGTTAAAACAATGATCGCCTGGGACTGTGTCTAAGCCTAGGAGGATGATCTGTGAAGTGGTCACTCACAGTTGTGATGTTCCTCACAAACAATGTTAAGTGTGCTCATCAAGCTTGGTGCATCACGAGAGTGTGAGCTATCAAGTACTATGTCCAATATAACATGTTAATCACTGTACCCACATATGTAATGCATCAGAACATCAAGATTTGCTATATTGTCTGCCCTGCTGAATGATTAGTGTAGGGCGCCTGAGCCTCACCCGAAACACATGGTTCCATCTTTTGGCTGTTTACTGTAATGGTGAAGGACGCGGGTAAGTATTGAATGGACACGTGAACCGCATTCGAACTGAGCTGGATGCCTCTTTTGGCTGTTTACTGTAATGGTGAATGATGCAGGTAAGTGTTGAATGGACGCTTAAGCCGCATCCTAAATGAGCCGAACGCATCCTTTGGCTATTGGTCATCAAGATGAATGTTGCGGGTGAGTATTCAAAGGATGCTTTATCTGCATCCGAACTGAGCCGGATGAACACATTGGCTGTTGATCGTCATGGTGACAGATATGTGTTTCGCTTCGTGTATGAATCTGGTGCATCCGATTTTTGTGTCAGGCAACACTTTCACCATTGTGATGGGAACATCCATTGGGCAGACTCGGTGACAGTGAGTACATGTGCCAATCTTTGAAAGACACAGGTGGTCAATATACAAATCATGGACATACATCTAATGAATGGCTTTTGGCTCAGATACACAAGGCAAGACATGTGTGTATCATCCCTTGACTGTGCATACTGGTGGCTTGAACATCTATGTGTATGCTGCATTACTTCCTTCTTGAGAGCTATAAAATGTTTATGTAGACAGACAATTTTCTTCACATACTCCTATGGATAAGTACAACAACATGAGCTTGTAAAAGGGTTAAAATTGCCTTGAGCACATAGTGGACATGTTTACTTGACACATTTAGATTTTAGCTGAAGCAGTAAATACAGGATTATGACACAGTGCTGCCTGTAAACTTGAGATGTACCGCTCCTGTACCAAGATTCCGTACAGATTGTTCGCTACACAGGCCAGTGGCATAGTGTGGGACATGAATTTTTTAGAGCACAGCTTTCCAAACTTTTCATGTTGGTGACACACCTTTTTGTGAATTTGTTTTCAGGGACACGGTAACGCGAGTGAGCGCAGCAAACTAGCCCGAACCACCCACAACCACACACACAACCCACACACACAACCCCACACACACAACCACACACAGCCCCACCCCCACACCCCCACACACACACACACAACCCACCCCACCCCAACAACCCCACACACACACACCCCGAAACACACAGAACCCCACACACACATCCCCACACACACACACCCACACACAACCTCACACACAACCCCCCACACACACAACCCCCACACACCCCCAAACACACACCCCCAAACATATCCACCCCCAGATAATGTACGTATGTTTGTATGGATCTGAAGAAAACCCACATGGTTGCTAATAGAGCATGAACAGGAGATTTGCATATTTGTGATATTACATTTTATATATTTACAATCACGTTACATTCCACATATATTTACAATTTTATGCACAGTGAGGTTAACTAATTTGCCCAGAATCACACATTTTAAAGTCAAGTGCCAGAGCTGGAATTAAAACCAAAAGTTCCAGATCGCTAGGTCACCAGTTTCGGCACTAGACTAAATCTCTGTGGTCTAGAATTCCAAAATGTTGCATGTTCTTGGAGGAATTCTATCTCGTAAAACTCTGCTCTTCATAGCCACACTTTTGATCTAGTATCCTGGCTTCAGCTGGGTCTGCTTTTCCACACAACAATCAAGCCTATTCTTGCCACATAGAAGTAGGACTACGGTTTGCACTAACCATCGACATAAAAGTAGGACTATTCGACAGCTGTCAGACATAGAAATCTGAGAGACAGTGGTTATAGAGACTTGAGGGGCACTGTTAAAGGGTACTAGTGAGGGAATCAGTGGCGGAGGTGACCTTTCCCTCCATCTGTCTCCCTCAGCCTGTCTCCCTCCCTCCCTCTCTGTCTCACTCCCTCTCTGTCTCCCTGCCTGTCTGTCTTCCTCCCTCTGACTCACTCCCTCTCCCTCCGACTGTCTCCCTCCCTCTGTCTCACTCCCTCTCCCTCTGACTGTCTCCCTCCGTCTCACTCTCTCTCGCTTCGTCTCCCTCTGTCTGTCTCACTCTCTCTGTCTCATTCTCTCTGTCTCCCTCCCTTTGTCTCCCTCCCTGTCTGTCTCCCTCTGTCTCACTCTCTCTCTGTCTTCCTCCCTTTCTGTCTCACTCCCTCCTTCTCTGTCTCACTCCCTCCCTCTCCCCCTGACCAACATATTCTGTGGGTTCCATAAGGGTCTGTGACAAAGAGGAAAAACTTTGCTTTCATTCTTAAATCGTTTTAATATTTTCCTGTATTGGTGGTGCGCAGGTGCGCAGCGCTCCTCCCCACTCCCTCCCCCGCACTCCTCCATGCCCATGGCTCACAAGGGGATTCTCCATTGAACTAAATTGTTTATGTTTTAGTTTTTCGTAAGGTTAAGAGCCGCAGCGTGCTGAATGATGTAAATGTGAAAGCTTCTATAGGGCTTCTTGACAGCTTTTCTTTCCAATGCACCGCGATCCCGGGGCTGCCCCAGGCCAACGCCCTGGACTCAATAACCCACCGCATTCACCCATTGAAGGGCCTTTTGCCAAATGGACTATCCACAAATGAATCCCTCCCCTCCCAGCCCTCCTCCGTCGTGTGTGTCAGCCTTAGCTCAGACGGCTCCCGGCACCCGAGCACTTCACAGGTCTTTAAAAGACCATTTAACGTGCTAATAAGGCTTTGTTGTTATTCATATTAGAGCCCCTGCAGCGCCACTCTGCCTGTTGCTGGAAGGCCCGCGGGGTGATCTAAACAGCATGCTGATTGCGCAACACACCTACGCATGGGGCGCGACACAGTAACGTGTCGCGCCACACAGTTTGGAAAGCTGTGTTTTAGAGGATGCAGTATTTGTACTTGACAGTTGTCATGCATGCAGGCAGTTAGAGCATTACCGTTCAAGACATAGGTGCCTATCATGATGACTGGGGATGAAAGTATGTTTAACAGTTAGAAATTTCTAATGTGGGCATACCATTTGCTGTGTCAGTTCCAGGTTCTCGTGCAGGAGATGAGACATGTATGTAATGACTAGGGCTCCCGGTTTTATGGTATTTATTTTTTTGCCATTTCCGTCTGTGTTTATCCATATTTATTTTTTGGGTATTTTATCTGTATTTATCCACATTTATTTTTGCGGCAAGCAAAAGATCACGCTACAACTAGTATTTCTCCACATTTATTTAAATTGACCCAGGAAAGAGGCTGTAGGACATAAATACCGGTTGTGGCAGTGCGAACCCCACGTTAAATGTTAGCTCTAACGTGGCTTTAAGTCAGCCCAATTGTTTTTACTGGAAGCGAAGTGGACTAACTCATAGCTGCCAAGGTTTCAGATTGACATGTGCGACAATTTTATAATTTCAGTGAAATTATGAAAGACGTTTTTATGACTGAGTGGCTTTGTTACGACCAAAATCAATCAGGCACACTTACTAATCCAACTCAACAATGATGCTGAGTTAAACCACCCTCAGAAGGATGAAAGGAACAGCCAGCCCTGCTGAAACCTCAACCTAAACCTGATCTGCAGTCAATTATGTGAAATTTGTGTCACACAGATGAATAATGCCTCAGGCAGCCTTTGAGATTACACATTGTGGGAGCGGCAGATGTCCGCTCATGGCCATGTGCCAAGAGGCCACTCGGTGTGGCGCTGTACTCGTCTGTCTGCAATCACTCTCCTGAAGAGCTATCACATGTGAAGTCTCACTGCCTCACGTATGCAGCGAGTCCCCCTGCACACCTCACTTCCAAAATACATATCTTCAAGTCGGATCAAAGTAATACTCCCAGAAAACGAACATGTCTGGCTGTGTGCTATGTATGGAGATCTGAAGGTGAATGGTTGATAAGTGTTTCAGTACTGACTCAAATGGTTGGTAATAGCTTAAATTCCATACAGTGAAGTTCAAGCTATTGAATATGAAAGTTTGTAGCCATCGACAAGTTATTACCTCTGAATGAAGATTTTCTCAAATAAATGTATGCCAACAAACCTAGTAATTTCTGCTATGGTTCAGCCCAGAGCCCAGAGGCGCAACTAGAGCCAAATTTCGGTGGGGGGGAGAGGGGGGCGGCTGATTCTTCAAGCAATAGTCGAGTGGAGCTGCAGGGGCTCTAAGAAGGGGTGGAAAAAACAACAAAGCCTCATTAGCAAGCAAAAGGTCTTTTAAAGAGCCGTGAAGTACTCGGGCACGGCTGTGTGTGGGCCTGGGAAAGGTGTCTCAAACCAAGCAGACACACAGGACGGAAGGGGGGAGTGAGGGCTGGGAGGGTTAGGATGGGGCCCTTTCAGTCGCCTGGTTCACCCATCAATTACTCATGGCTGTGCATGTTGATTTTCATAGAATTCACCTGCACTCTTTCTGCTATCACTGTGGCATTACCTGGAAGCTGCACCACGGAACAACAGCTAAATTTGCATGCAAGCAGAGCCGGGGTAGGGAAGGGCACAGCTGGCTACCAGAGGCTGGGTGCGAGGTGCACAAGGCCTAAGGGCTTGCGAGAGGCCCTGGGAGGGCGGAGTAAGGGCCCCTGCTCCTCGCTGACACCTGCCGCTGTTCCCTGCACTGCTGCCATCTCACACCGGCTCCTGTTGCGGAGAGGCGGGCCAGCCCCTGGGTTTTCACTAAAAGACCCTAATTGGGAGGAATTAAAAAGGAATTTCAAGCATCATGAACAGGGGGGGAGACGAGGCAACTCTGAAGCAGGGCAGTGCGGCAACCTTTACTAGTATTTTGCCGTTTCTAAATATAAATACAGACGGAAGACAAGTAGTTTTCCGTCTGTATTTATATGTAAAAACCAGTATAAACGGAAAGTCGGAAGCCCTAGTAATGACACATGACCTGGGACAGGAACAGACTAATTTGCATATAGCCAGGTTCTGAGCTGGGATGGTGCAGTGAGCTAAAAAACGGTGTTGGATCTAGCCCTGATCTCTTGACTGGGTGAGAGTATTCTGCTTAATTCAGAAACTCTGTCCATCACCACCCCTTGTTGTTAAATACATGACCGTCATGAGCATTACAGATCAGACCACCTTCAAATTAGTGTTATAGTTAACATGGTTTTGTGGTATTTGACATACATCTAACCAATGTTTCACATGCCATCATATGTCTGTAAACCATAGTTTACTGGCAGACTGACAAGTGCCTTGTTCACATGTGTGTAAAAATGTAAAACCTGCCAACAAAATGAAGCATATGCTTACTCTGTGTTGTATTGTGATGATACTCATGTGTCAAGTTTATGCAGATGGCTGATGTGAATCTCTTTCTCATCTTTTTTCACAGCATCATCAACTGCTACTGGAGGAGACAGTTCTACAGACCAAGGGGAAGCAGGTAGCCAGACTGGGCCCAGTGTGGAAGAGGAGGAGGTCCCCAGTGGCATGGAGGGAAAACATCTGCAATCGCCGAGGACCAAATAAGCTTCAGTGATGACTCCCTTGTGGGGGTGGGCATTCCCATTTCAGAGCCCACAACATCAGAGTCTGCCCCCACCGCTACCACCATCTTCACCCTCACAGCTGCTCCCATTCCAATTGTCTGCGGATGCTCCTGTGTTAGGGAGCATGTCTCCTTTGGGCCAGGCCCGCACTCCTGCATCTGTCACCCCTGCTGCCCTGAGTGTGGAAGCCATGGATTTGCAAAAACGGATCCATGTGGGACAGACTTCCATGCTGAGTGTCCTCCCTGCACATACCAGTCTTTTGACACAATTGGTGTCATACATGGAGGGTATCTCATCAGGCATGTCAGCCCTACAGTGATCAAATCAGGCCCCGTCATTGACAGCAACAGTGTCCCTCCTGCAGCAGTCCCTCACCCCTCCTTCCTCTGCCCCATCCACAGTCCACACTATCCTACCTGACCCAAGCACACTCAAACATGCACATGCACACACCCCAACAGACACAAGCAGCACACAACCACCCAAAACAAAGTCAGAACACACACGTATGCAAACTCAGGGGACTGACATCACACACACAGGGGAGAGGGCCAAAAAATCATACACCCATCTACAGCCACTCTGAATTTCTCAGCTACCTCTCCTCTAAAACCCTATCCTTGACTCTCCTGCAGCCCCCTCTTCCCAATGGGTCTTCCTCTGTGACCTTGGCCTCTTCCCCACTGATCCATCACACCACATAAGCAAGAGAAAGAGGAAACCTTCCGTACAGAGAGGAGATCCACCCATGTACGCACACCCTCCCTAAGAGTAAGAACACCAAGCCCCCCACAGGTACATCCCCAGATCAAAGAAGTCCAAAACCCCACCACCTCCCCACACTTTCCCACCAAAATCCACTTCCACCCAGTCCCAGGCCCTTCCCGCCCAAAGAGTAAACCTCACACCCATCACAGTTTCACCCACACACCGTTAAACCATCCCCAAGAAGGTCAAGCCCTCCCCCTTCCGCAAGCACTACCCCTTTAACAGCACCCCCTTCAGTCTGTTCCTGACAGTGCAGTGTAGCCCCCACCCCATCAATTTGGCCATTCCACTGCAGTGGAGTACCCCTTCAATCTGACCAGTCCACTGCAGTGGAGCCCCCACACCCTCAATCTGACGAGTCTACTGCAGTTGAGCCCAACACAACAATAGATCCCATCCCTCCCAAAAGCCAAACCGGTACCCCCTAGTCCAGTCCCTAAGGTGCCTGGCATGCCCCTAAAGATGCCCCTCCAACGGGAGAGGTCCCCTTGTGTTTGCAGTGCAGGCAATTAGGGAGGATTACTATGCATGACCCTCTCGAAGACTCTCTAAAATGGACTGCCCATTGGCCTTATTGTTCTTATTTTGTTCCCATTACTCCCAAATGCTGAATAAAGCAGCTTTTTCTATTTGTACATTTGCTTTTTGTGTAACAAATATTGTAATGATCCAATTGTCATTGATGTGCAAATATTGTTGTGGGAATACAATGATGTAATGATGTGATGGGCTACATGTGGTCCATTGCATATGTGTCCTATTACAGTATGTATCTGAGTCCTCATTGTCAACATATCCAGGTTGTCATGATCTACAACATTTTGGACCATGAGGGGGACATGTTTTTTACAACCTACCATCTTTAATTTACACTTTTGCAAATAGGTAGTGCTGTGTACACAGTGTAAACATCTTTCAAAGTGCAAAGGTCTAGGATGGTCATGCAGAATAGCGCTGTGATGAGCAACAAGTCTTCTGTCTTATCATTCCAACTGGGTACACATGAAGTTTGACTACATGCGGATAACTTTAGACACACCTATATACACAGGCTGATGTAAATAAAGTATTTTGTGAGTTGTACGTGTTTGAGCCAAGTCTGAGTGTCAATATAACATGGTAGACCCCTGCCAAGAACAAACTTACCAAAGCTGACTTTCCACTGTAGGGAAATCACCTAATGGAAGTGTGCAAATCTATGACATATCCTGAGCCCATTGGGTGTGTGAGGTGAGCAGGAATCCCTGTCTTCCAACCCCCTTTCCTACAAAGACTATAGTCCATGCAGATATTCCTGTTTGAGAAGCTTTATGTGGGCTGACTAGTCCAGTGCTTTTCCCACCTATTTGACTTTGATTGGCCAAGGTGTGGGTGCACCAGTAGAGTGGAGTCAATATGATGACATCACTGGTTGTGTTGAGACAAGAGCCTGCACTCTGAGCAAACTAACACAATATAAATCCACCAAGTACTATTTGACTGATTTCAGGATTCGGAGACAGTGTTAAAGTGCCAAATGTGTCCAATGCATATTCCATTATGCACATCTACTCCACCCTAAACGGATGTACACATTTCCAATGTGTTACGTCTAGATATGTGTGTTGTGTTTCTGAGACACAGATCCCACAACCACCCCTGGTGTTGTGAAGAGTGCAGGAATATTAGCTTGCACATTTGCCTGTGCATTGGAGCTTACTGATACAGTTGTTGTATCTTCAGTCTGGCGAGCCATGCTTCTTCCAAGCCTTCTGCAGTGCACACTCAGCATTGGCAATTTGACATTAATGATGATATGCACATAATGCATCTTCTGGAGGTAGATGCACAGTTGGTGTGATAGACATACAAACAAGTTCACAGTGTAAATGGTCTGAACTTGGGTTGTGTGAAAAGGCCACACATGGTGACTGTCTCATACATTAGTGTTGGTCCATGCTTTTCTACACAGCAAGTAGAAGTGTTGTCTCCACATGCAGCATAGACAGCTGGGACATGGCCATTTCATGTTCGTTGTAGTGGGAGGATAATTTTTCTATTTTTGTGTCTGTGGACTAGTGTGGTGTCATGGGTAGTCTCCTCTGTGCTTCATTGTACACCAACTCATCACAATGTCATCCTTCTGTGAGTAGATGTACTCCTGTTGCCCTGCAGGCTTTGAGTATTTGTTGCGGTGGAAAGATGCTATGAATTTGTGTCCCATACATATGTGTGTCTGGCATCTCTTGTTCAATCATCAAATGTGTGTCCTAGTATGTGGCGTGCTGGGTGCACCTTCCTGATACATAGATTGCCACATTGGTCATACACAACAGTACATGGACCCATGTTTGTATTGTGATGGCAATGATGTGTGGTCAATAATGAATTCCTCGTCATACATCCAGTTATCCGCACTGTCATGGGTGCCTGTGCAATGTCACCTGTCCAGGGAAGTTTTGATAAGGCACAGTGCTGCTGATCAAGGTGGGTGGTGATTATACTGGCCAAAAGTGACTTGGCTCCTGGCAAGGCCCTTACCTATGTTAGATTCCAGCCAGCCCATGCACTGCAGGAACGTAGCATGCACCAGTCCCCTTTACCTGCCCACTGGACACCCACAGGTCAAACTCAATGGGTGCACCAATGGACCTGAAAAGAGGGTGGTAAAGTTGAGGAGACACCAAGTCTTCCACCCTTAGAGGTAACCGGACACAGCTCCCTCCTGTCTTTACGCCTCTGCACCTATCTACAATAGGGGGAAAACATAACATTCATATACACCATTTACAATAGTGTCTCCCAACCTCCAATGACCATGTCTTACCAAACAAACAGAACCCTCCTTACCAGTAGAGAGTGCAGGCTTTGCCTCGTAAAGATGTGGAGTAAAATAACAGCAAAACGTGGTACTCCAGAATCTGCGCTATTAACTCATAGCAGAAGTAGGGAAGGAGCCTTTGAAAATATGTCCACGTACCAAAAAATAATAGAAGGGGAAAAAGGTTGCCTGATGGCCGTAGCCAACACCTAAAAAAACCCTTTATCTAATGAAGGTAAACCGAAGGGACAGGGAGCAGGAAAGCCCTCCGTAGCGCTACACAACCAATGCTTTCGGCAATGAAACCACCGCGGAATGACCCAAAAGGTCACTTCCGCACATAACGAGGGAAAGCGTCTTCCAGCAAAGACGCGCTAGAAACAACAGCGAGCCTCGAGAAATCAGCGTTGTGTGTATAAACGCTAGAGTGAACGGGAGCCCCCGAACACCCGAGGAATAAAATCTAAATGTTAAACTTGGACAAAAAAGAAACAAGGGAGGGGAGAAGGGACACCAGGAACCCCCTAACTGGCTAACCAAGGGAAACAAAGACGGGGAAGGAAATTAACGGATCGGGAATAATTACAAACCCTTCTCACGAGCCTGTGAGGAAGGGCGAGACAGCAACAAGGCTTCGGACAGCAGAAAGGGCTCTGCTCAGCAGTACACAGCAACCAACAACCAGGAAGGGAATCCAAACACTGGCAATAACGAGCAATGAGCCAAAGGTAGGACTAACTTTTATCCTCCCTTCCACTGTCATGTGATGTTAAGGCATGGTCATTAAAATAGGACTAGCTCGATTCCTAACAGTACCCCCCCCCCCTACAATCCTCCCCACAGGTCGGGGCTTAGAGGGGTGCAGTCTATGGAACAACCGAACCAACCGCGGAGCGTGCACACCCCCTGCTGGCTCCCATGTCCTGTCCTCCTTTGAGTACCCTTTCCAGTCTACCAAGTATAAAAGCCGACCCCTAACCCGCTTCGAATCGAGGATAGCCTGAACCTCAAACTCCTCCTGCCCATCAATCAGCACAGGGGCAGGGGGTGGCAGCACCTGGCCTGTTGGTACATAGGGCTTAAGCAAAGATGTATGAAAAACGGGGTGCACACCGAACTCCTGTGGTAACTTAAGCTTCATTGCCACGGGGTTAACCACCTGGAGGATGGGATATGGACCCACAAACCGGGGCTGCAACTTACGGGATCCCTGTAGTCTCAAGTTGCGTGAAGCTAGCCATACTAGATCCCCTATCTTGTATGCAGGAGCAGGGACTCGATGTTTATCTGCCTGTGCTTTCATAGCCTCCTTTGCCGCCGATAGGCTTTTTCCAGCCAAGGCCCATATATCTCCCAGTTGCTTACACACGTCATCGATGTCTGGCACGCGACCCGTGGGCTGTATAGCCACTGCCCTAGGGTGATAACCAAGAGAGCAAAAAAAGGGTGTCATGCCCAAGGCGGAATGCACACTGTTGTTATAGGCGAACTCCGCAATGGGCAGAGCTGTTACCCAATCACAGGACAAGGATGTTATCAGACACCTCAGATATTGTTCCATCGTCTGGTTGGTGCGCTCTGTCTGACCGTCGGATTGGGGGTGGTAAGCCGAGGATAAACGTATCTCTGTTTTAAGCACCTGACACAACTCGGTCCAAAAGTGTGAAACAAACTGAGCCCCCCTGTCTGATACAATCACTTCAGGCAACCCATGCAATCGCACCACCGAAGACATAAACACCACCGCCATCTCCTTCGCAGAAGGGATTTTGGGAAGCGGTATGAAGTGGGCCATTTTGGTGAACAAATCCACCACCACCAATACGGCGGTGAAACCCGAGACAGAGGGCAAGTCCGTTACAAAATCCATACTCAAAGAATGCCAAGGGCCAGGCGGTACCTTCAAAGGTTGTAAGAGTCCTGAGGGTTTACAATGCGAGGGCTTGCTGGTCGCACACACAGGACAAGCCCTCACATAACCCAAAATATCCTTAGTCATGGACTCCCACCAAAACCACCTCATACACATTTCCTTAGTTTTCCTTATACCTGGATGAGCTGCCAGGGCTGAGGAATGACACCACTCCAATACCTCATCCCTCAAGGCAGGGGGAATAAACAACCTATCCTCCTTATACAAAAGTCCATCTTGCGTTGTTACCTGAGGTATGGATAACCAGGGAGCCAGATCTAATTGGCTCAATTGATCTTTCACTAGAGCAGGGAAATCCTCCACTACCAAGGCCCCTATGATCCTTTCTTTAGCAATCATAGCCCTGCTCACACTCAAAGAGCCTTCTTCCTTTACATCCACGTGTATTCGGGAAAGAGCATCGGATTTCACCTGTTGGGCTGCAGGTCTGTATGTTATAATGAAGTAGTGTGGCTCACTGGTTAGAGGCGGCAGACCCGAGAGCAGAGGACGGCCCGGGACCAGGGTTCGATTCCCGGCGCGGCAGGTTTCTGGACCAGGGTCAGCGGACTCGATAATTCTCTCGCCTCGGTGCCCACTCTGATCAGCGTTCGACACTCGGCAACTCTGGGCATTAGCTTGCCTCATCTTCACTAACGGCCCCACCAGACCGCCGGGGATGCCTGGTCTCACCCTGGAGATACCCATTAAGGGACCATCTCTCAGGGAAGCCAGGAAGGGTTTCGCAGCGGTCGAAGCGCCTTGGGACCCTCCGGGTAAGTAGTGTGCTGTATAAATGCCTATACATGCCTATACATACAATGAAGTCGTACTCATTAAAGAATAAAACCCATCTCATCTGACGAGGAGTCAATGCCCTAGCGGAACGAAAGAATTCTAAATTCTTATGGTCTGTGTAGATGGTGATAACGTGTCTGGCACCCCATAAATAATGGCGCCATTCTTCAAACGCCAGTTTGACCGCCAGCAGCTCTCTTTCTGCCACAGTATAATTACGTTCAGCTGGCAATAAGGTTTTAGAAAAGAACGCAATCGGATGCATGTGGCCAGTAGCTTCATCCCGCTGTGACAACACCCCACCTACAGCACACAAAGAAGCATCGGTTTCTACAAAGTACGGCAGGGCAGGATCAGGATGCACCAATACTGGTGCAGACACAAACTGCCTTAGTAACATACGAAAAGCATCCTGAGTCTCATTCGTCCAATCGAAAGGGACACCCTTTCTCAAAAGGCGAGTCATCGGAGCCACTATGTCAGAAAAATGCAGGATAAATCGCCGATAGAAATTAGCGAAGCCCAGGAGCACCTGTATTTGTTTCACATTCGTTGGCACTGGCCAGGTCTCTATCGCCTGGATCTTTTTTGGGTCCATCCGGATACCTGCAGCAGATATGACAAATCCCAAAAACTCTACTTCAGACACGCTAAACTTGCACTTCTCCAGTTTCGCATATAAATGATGTTCTTGTAACGTCTGTAAGACCTGTAACACATGCTTGGTATGACAAAGCCCTTTCTCTGAATAAATAAGGATGTCGTCCAAATACACTATGACTGTCTGATCCAGATACCTGCCAAGGACTTCGTCAATAAAAAACTGAAACGCCGCTGGCGCGTTACACAAGCCAAACGGCATTACGGTGTACTCAAATAGTCCGTACTTTGTTTTAAAAGCCGTCTTCCACTCATCTCCTGGTCGGACCCTTATAAGATGGTAAGCGCCCGCAAGTCTAATTTCGTAAATACCGTATTCTTGCGGAGCTGGTCAAGTAACACGGAGATGAGCGGAAGAGGGTACCGGTTCTTAACTGTAGCGGAATTCAATGTTCGGTAGTCCACACACGCCCTCAAAGACCCCTCCTTCTTGGGTATGAAAAATATAGCCGATGACACTGGCGAGGAAGAAGGACGAATATACTCCAACAACAACATCTCATCTACATACGTCTTCAGATGAGCCTCCTCAGGCTCCGACAGCGCGTAAACCCGACTGCATGGCAACGGAGCCCCTGGTATTAGGTCAATCTTACAGTCATACGACCTATGCGGAGGAAGGCCTTGGGCATATCCCTTATAAAACACGTCCTTATAGGCCGAATACTGTGGAGGAATCATACCTGTATCGACCATGGCACAGGACAAGGGATCAATCTGTTCAGCTGCCACAACATAGCAATTCTTTAAACAATGTACCGAGTCCAACGTTACCAGTATTTGCACCCAGTCGATCCTCGGGTTATGTGTTTGCAGCCATGGGACCCCCAATACCAGCCCAAATGAGGGTGCGTCGATCAAATCAAAAATCACAGATTCCACATGCCCATTCTCACACAACAGACCTAGTGGTACCGTCTGTCGGGTAATACACCCGAGGTCAATTCTGTCCCATCGATAGCCCTTACTGGCTCAGGTTGTTCTTTTAGATGACAAGGAACCATCAACTTCTCTGCCATCGAGATATCCATAAAGTTCCCAGTGGCCCCGGAATCTAGTAACACTGACACAGGAACACGGTTCTGCGCCGATATCAGTAATTGGGCGTTAATCACAAAATGTCTTGGGGCCTGATCTATGGCCCCCACCACTTCATATTGAGCTTTCCTGTCTTTCTCTGGACTTACATCCACTTGAATACATGCCACCTTTTTACCAAACCCCACGCCAGATGGTTTCACTGGGCAATCACGTGCGAAATGCCCCCCCTGCCCGCAATACAGACACAAATTCTTCTCACGCCTTCTTTTCTTTTCTTCTGGAGTCAGGGGGCCCCGTACTCCACCTATTTCCATAGGCTCAGGGACTGCTCTACTCTCTCCTCCTACCTTGACCTCTGGCTTCACATAACTACCCCATGAAGACTGGAACCGGCTACGTTCTCCTCGCCGTTCCGTCACTCGATGATTCAATTTCACCACCAGGTCGATAAAAGCCGCACAATCCTCAGGTGGATCCACCACCTGCGAAACTATGTCTTTCAACTCCTCACAAAGACCCTGATAGAAAAGGGACGTCCTCTTCTCGGTCGGCCAATGCGTCTCAGATACCAATCGATTAAAGTTGGCTATATAAGACAATAAGTCCTGCCTGCCCTGTCGTAACTTCAGCAGTTCAGCATCACTGGCCTGCATGAACGCATGTTTAGCAAAAAGGCTACGCATCAAGTCCTTAAATGCCTGATAGTTATACAACACACGGTCGTTGTTTTCCACCAATGGAATCGCCCATTGGGCCGCGTTACCAGCCAGGTATGACAGTATAAACGCAATCTTTGCAGAATCGTCAGGAAAGGCATTCATTCTACACATAAAGGGCAGCTGACACTGATTCATAAAGGTACCAAACTTATCACTCTCTCCTGTGAATCTCTCCGGGGGAGCTAAAGGCACTGCTACGGGGGTTGATACTGTCACCGCTATGGGGGAGCCGCCGCTTGCGGTACTAGATCCCGCCCCTCCTGTGTACTGGAATGTAGCTGGCTGTATCACGGGACCTGTTCCCCTATGCTGTGACTGTTCTCTGGCCCTTACGGCCACTAGCTCCTGTTTCAGTCCCACGTTCTCTTGTTGCAACTCCTGTACCTGTGCCTGTAGGGTATGTACAGCTCCCATTATATCTTGCATTGTGGGACCGCCCGTCCCCCCACCCAGCGGATTCCCATCCTCATCCATGCTAGTCCGGGCAGTGCGGTTTTAACGTGGGCTCGTTATTCTGTTAGATTCCAGCCAGCCCATGCACTGCAGGAACGTAGCATGCACCAGTCCCCTTTACCTGCCCACTGGACACCCACAGGTCAAACTCAATGGGTGCACCAATGGACCTGAAAAGAGGGTGGTAAAGTTGAGGAGACACCAAGTCTTCCACCCTTAGAGGTAACCGGACACAGCTCCCTCCTGTCTTTACGCCTCTGCATCTATGTACAATAGGGGGAAAACATAACATTCATATACACCATTTACAATAGTGTATCCCAACCTCCAATGACCATGCCTTACCAAACAAACAGAACCCTCCTTACCAGTAGAGAGTGCAGGCTTTGCCTCGTAAAGATGTGGAGTAAAATAACAGCAAAACGTGGTACTCCATAATCTGCGCTATTAACTCATAGCAGAAGTAGGGAAGGAGCCTTTGAAAATATGTCCACGTACCAAAAAATAATAGAAGGGGAAAAAGGTTGCCTGATGGCCGTAGCCAACACCTAAAAAACCCCTTTATCTAATGAAGGTAAACCGAAGGGACAGGGAGCAGGGAAGCCCTCCGTAGCGCTACACAACCAACGCTTTCGGCAATGAAACCACCGCGGAATGACCCAAAAGGTCACTTCCGCACATAACGAGGGAAAGCGTCTTCCAGCAAAGACGCGCTAGAAACAACAGCGAGCCTCGAGAAATCAGCGTTGTGTGTATAAACGCTAGAGTGAACGGCAGCCCCCGAACACCCAGGGAATAATATCTAAATGTTAAACTTGGACAAAAAAGAAGCAAGGGAGGGGAGAAGGGACACCAGGAACCCCCTAACTGGCTAACCGAGGGAAACAAAGACGGGGAAAGAAAAAACGGATCGGGAATAATTACAAACCCTTCTCACGAGCCCGTGAGGAAGGGCGAGACAGCAACAAGGCTTCGGACAGCAGAAAGGGCTCTGCTCAGCAATACACAGCAACCAACAACCAGGAAGGGAATCCAAACACTGGCAATAACGAGCAATGAGCCAAAGGTAGGACTAACTTTTATCCTCCCTTCCACTATCATGTGATGTTAAGGCATGGTCATTAAAATAGGACTAGCTCGATTCCTAACAACCTACGATGTAGCCTCACATTACCAGCCATGCCCTATGAGTAATGTTTGGGTATGTGAGATGATAGTGGTTTTTGCAAGGCACGTGACACAGTGCACACTAGTGAGTGTGCTCAAAACTATGGCTTCCATCCTCATTTGGCATCACAGAGGCTCAGCAGACAGGATACTGTCACCACAGTGCTGTGGCCTTGATGGCAATGTAGAAGAGAGTCAGTCTCTTGATGCAATAGTTGTTGTTCCACCAAGCTTGTTCCGCATGTGAGTCTGGTGCACCCGCTCATCAAACAATGCTGATTGCCCACATTCACTATCCATCCTCTATATGGAATACATCCGGATTGTACTCAACACGCATACGTCTCAGTGGAGTTCAGCCCCCCATTGTGTGTCTTGACCCAGGCTAGACTTCTACACTTACATACGTTGTGTTTGTTCTGCAGCGTGTGGCTGGTTGCTTGTGTTTCTGCATCTTCCCCCATGTATTTCAACTGACTGTGAAGGGAACTGAGTGGATGTTTTGTTTTGTTTCTTTCTCTACTGGCCTGGGACTCCTACATCGTCACTCTGCATTCCTGATGTTTAGCATTTAAAGTTGCTGCCACAGTGTGGAACTGGATCTCATCAAAACTTTGGTTTCATACTGAATCCTTTGTATTTGTGTCTGCTGGTGACAAAAATGTGTGTTTAAGCATTTTGGATGGTCACATGTTACATTGTCCAATTGAACATTGATGGCAGTGTTAGCACCCAAAAGCACTGATTGGCTGCACATGGCTGAGGATATGTAACACACACAACAATGTTTGCCTCAACAGTTCTGCTGTTGTTTGGTACACAACCACTACTTTATCACTACATTGCTTTTGTGTTTTGGCCCCCAAAATACATAAAGGCTTGAACATGCTGGGGATGTGGGGCCTACATTCACATGTTTGTCACTACAGTGATGGGAGGTTAAACCCTATATGGTTGACAATTCTGGGAGCTTGAATGCCACATTCACTCTTTTTTCACTACAGAGAGGGGGGGGGGGGGTAATGCCCCAAAACCCCTATATGCTTGACAATGCTGGGGGCTTGAACCCCACATTCAGATTTTTGTCACGCCGCAATGCCAAAGTGCCATGTTGTTCATTCCCATGCAAAACTAGGCAGGCACTGTGCTGTACCTGCCACCTTGTGAATGGGAATGGAGGGGAATGGATGGGAATGGAGGGGGGTACCATGGGTACTCCCCAAGTGCACCCCCCACCCACCTGGGGGCCCACAATGGGCCCCATTGCAATTCCTCACTAGCCTTTCACCATGGAAAGGCCTTTGAGACCCAGCATCCAGATATGGATGACAGTGCCTGCTAGGCACCACCACCCTATTGAGCTCTTCACCTCCCGCCGGTACTGGAAACAAGTGAATTTATCTTGTAATTCACTTGTTATACGGTGGGAATGCCATCACACCTGTGCGTAATCATGCATGTGCATTAACAATACAAGGCCTCATGGGTAATGAAGTGCCAGATACTGGGACTTATCACAGGTGAGTGAGAACCGCAATGAAGTGATTATATCTTAGTCCAATGAACGTTTATCTGTGAAATACAATGTATCTGTCTCTAAAATAAAAAAAAGTATTGTGTGCAATTTTCTTGCAATAAAAGTCAAAGAATGGAAATTGTTGTATCTATTTTATGTGTCCTAAACTTTGGTTGCTGGCAGACCTATATTCTCTGGGACAGGTTCTATACTGGATTCACTATCACTTTGTAGACAGGGTCCTCTGACCACTGTTAATGACAATGCAATTTTGCATAAAAGACACAAAACCTCTACTAAACATTCTCTCATATATTGGGTTTGACCCTCAGAAACATTTGCTCATCACTGTAGATGTGAAAGCACTTTATACTAGTATACTACAATAGGGGAGACTATATGTCGTTGAAGATTTTCTTTCAGAAGAGAAGTTATTTTGTTAGTGGTGGTTCCTTGGTTGATGCTGAACTTATTTTGAGAAAAATGTATTACTTGGGTGGTAAGCCTGCTTATTTCAAAATGCCTTTGTTAGAACTGGCTATTTCTGGTTGGCTAAGGCTGACGCAAAAGCCAGGCAGAAACCACCATTCTAGTCAGGGCAAGGGAGTCACACGCCAAGATAACCCCTGCTCACCCCCTTGGTAGCTTGGCACGAGCAGACAGGCCTAAACGGAGGCAATGTGTAAAGCATTTGCACCAGCACACAACAGCAACAACATCCTAGGCACATCACAAACGGAACTCAACACAAGGTTATATAAAAATAACTTCTGTATTGTCAAAACACATCAGATAGAATCACACATGTACATTGTGTCAACTGGCACGGGCAATATTCACAAGGGATTATTTACTCAGGACTGGGCCACGTGGGCGCCTGTCAGAATCAGCACTTAGTAGAAAATAGAATATAGGATATAAAATCACTGTAGCACAAATTAGCAAATATAAATCACAACCAGTAACTACTGGTAACAGGTAAGTACCACCTACGCAACCCTAAACACCTTAGGAGAATGTCACGCAGGGAACCAGGACCTCACTAGGACCACCTGTACTAGAAAGAACAACCACCTAAGTATCACAATACAATTAGGGGTATAAGCAAGAACACATTCCACATGATGCAACACAACATTCAGAGGTGTAGGGAAGGAAAACACATGATGCATAAAACATACATTCAGCGGTGTCAGTACAAGGCACATGATGCATCAATATCACATTCAGAGGTACCGGAGAAACACATGATGCCTAAAACATTCAGAGGTGTAAGGACAGGGAAGACACATGATGCATAAAAACATTCAGAGGTGCCAGAACATAACTCAATAGCGCAAAAACGCATGATGCCCAAAAACATTCGGAGGTGTATGATCAAGGTGCGTAATCATATTAAATGCATTACATTTCCTAGCACCACATCACATTGCGCAAAACTCACATTAGGCCTAACCAGTAAAAACTACAGTAGGCAATGTCTCACTAGTCTAAACACACATAGGTAAGCACACAGCAAAAACACATGATGTATAACCAACACATTCAGAGGTGTAAGAACAAGGAAAGCACATGATGCATAAAGCATTCAGAGGTGCCAGAACGCAACTCAATAGCGCAAAAACTTACATTAGCCACCACTTGTGGCAGTCCCTAGGCCACTGGCCTGGTTGGGGCTAGGACGCCCTGTGTCCAAAAGTCAGGGGCCTAAACGGTGCAGCTGCCTACTAATTGCTGGGCAGCTGTGAATCAACAAACTGTGCCAGGACCCTCACTGGCCCTAGAACAAAAGCTGCGCCAAGCTGGAGCCACACAGGCTCTGTAAATAACTGTACACAGAACGTTGGAGCCACACAGGCTCTAAAACAAATATGCCCCACGGAGCCCTTGAGGCTCTGAATCTGCTAAATGCCCCCTAGAGCCCTCGTGGCTCTAAACAACTGTGGGGCCATGGAGCCGCTCAGGGCTTGAACTCAAGATATGCCCCTGAAGCCTTCGTGGCTTTCCAGCAACAACGAGTGCGAGATCGCGCTACTGGGGGGGGGGGGGGAAGACATCGACAATGTGTCCCGGCGCCCCTCCCTTCTCCTCTCACGCCACACTCACCAGGACTGGCGGCGCTCTGTGGCGGCTCTCTCTCCTGGGTGGCGGTAGCGCTCGGCGGGGCTCACTCTCCTCATGAGAGCCCCGCTTTCCTCATGCGCCCGCTTCACTGTTCACCCGGTCCCCCATCTCGTGACCGGGTTTTCACTGGCTCGCGCTTTTCTTACTTGGCGGCCCCGGGGCTCTCTCTACAGCTCATGGGAGCCCCGGGCGGCCATGAATCGGCCGGCTTCCTCCTTTCATTTGTGGCGGGCAGCAACCAATCACAGCGCGGCCTTCGGGAGGCTCAGGGGCGCCTGGGCCAATCCCAGCGCGGCCCTTCTGTCAAGACTCCTGCAGGGAACCAATGGCGGCTGCGGAAACTCTTCTTTGGTACAGCCAATGGCAGCGCGGCCCTACTGGCGAGCCCCCTGGCTCCGGTTGCGCTGCCGAGGCCAGCGCTGCCGTCTCTCCGGTAAAGCACGGGGTGGGCTCCCAATGCAATTAAATTAATAATTAATCCGGCAATGCCCCTGGGCACCCGTCAGGGGTCAAACAAAGGGGCAAGCCCACGGCAATACGCGGTGTGGGCAGCCGCGAAAAGGGAAAATAAAGCGCTCTCAGCGCTAATGGCCAGATCAGCGCTCCCAGGCGCTGGAAGCTCCAGAAGGGCAAAAGTGAAGCGCTTCCCAAGGCCCTAGAGGCATAGGCAAGCCCACAGGCACGATCCCCATCCGTAGCAGGGCCCCAGAAACAAAGGATTCCCGGGCAAAGGTCCTGGGCGCAAAAGATGGAGCACACAGCTCCCAAGAAGAAGGAAAGTCCTCCAGCCTCCAAGTTCATCAGGTATCCAGGGGCTGGGCAGGGCTCAGGGAGGCAAGCCTTCCCCTGAGCCCAAGCAGCAGCACGCCCCTGGCAGGATTCAAGTGAGAAACAAGAACAAATTGTAAGGGGACACAGCCCCTTTTTATACTGTAAATTCATTTGTCTAGCAGGGTGCAGGCAGTGTGAGAACCAGCTAGAATTGGTTATAGGGAATTCCTTTCACTGGCCAGGCTAGGGACATCAGACGCACCCCAGGGGGTGGAGCCAGCATTTTGTGAGGAAAACCCAGCCTCATTCAGGACCCTCAAACCAGACGGTCAATCCACAAGCAGGCCCAGGCTCACTCCTCCCCTCACATCAGAATGCTAAACACTCCATTCACCACTGGGGCAGCCCCTCCCAGACTCTTGGAGCCAGGCTCACCAGCCAGCCTCAGCCAATCACACGCCAGGCACAAATTACACAAATATGCCCACTTCTAGAAGTGGCACTTCTCCACTAGACACAATCATGCCGCATATACCATTGCGCAGCATTCAATCTCATGAGTTAGCACATACCAAACTCGACCCTGCACTCCCCACACATCAGGAACTACCATGGGCATACATATTCCCCATTCATTCCTATGGGAGGGAAGGTCACTCTCCACACATACACAGAGAGCTCACACACTTTACACTGTACCACAGTGAAAAAGTGCGCAGAGGACTAAAATCACCAACACCAGGTCACAGAAACAGGCTAGGAAAAAGCAAAAAGTCTCAGGGTGAACCTGCCAAAAGGGCCGGGTCCAACAGCCTTGTAATTAGGTGTGTTCTTGTTATCTAGCTTTAATATTTCCCAGAGTCTATCATGTGAATGAAAATAATGATGTTGCTTGTTTGAAGAGAGTGAAGCGTGGTTTTGTACAGATAGTAATAGATATATTAGGAGCTATGATTACTTCTATAGGAGTGGCTATTGATGATGTGAAAGGTAGAATATTTGGATGGTGGCATATGTAAGTGAGTTCTGTTAATGAAGTGCAAATCAAAATAATTCTAAGCCCCAAGTGAGTAATACGATTGATACAATTGATAATGAAACAAACAACTATTCTAGTGGCATTAGAAAGTCTTCTGGCTCACCTAAAAATTCAGGGGTTTACACAGGAAATCTCATAGAACATAATGGAAAGCACAAATTAATCTTGGTGAGCAAAAGCGAGACAGTTTCAGCAAATCAGAACACAATATCATAAAACATCATATTGCCTTAGTACTTAAGCACTATGCCACTAAATACATTATAATTCTGCCCACTCAATTCTAATAATACCCAGAGATGGACAAACTAGTTACATGAACAACAGTTTGCTTTTGTGAAAGATTACAGCAGACTGAGCTAGCAGAAAGGCCTTGGAAAAAAGAAACATCACTGTGCTTATGCTGGAAAGTTTGTTTGAGATCAGCAGGAGCAACATAAAAAAAATAAACAAAGATGACTCTGCTTGAATGTGTGCCTCATAAATAATGAACAGGGTAAATACAGAAGGAGACATCCATTTTTAAAAATATTAATACCTAAATTGAGGCCCAGGGAACATGAGTTTGGAAAAAACATTTCTGTATGTCATAAGAAATCTGTTTCAAGTGCAATAGCATTATGTCACTTTGCATATGTAATATCGAGAATGAATCCACATTCTGCACATTGTTAATAATACACAAAAATATTAATGCACATAAACTTCTGCAGTATGATGAGCAATTTAAAATGTCCCCCAGACCCAATATGGACAAAACATTGAAATGTTATAGTTTTTCCTTGAACAATACAACAATCAGGTTTTCATTCTCTATGGTTGACCCGGGTACTACAATCAGTAATGGTTTCACCTGGTTCTTCCTTGCTACTGTGCCCCTACCTGTGCCCAGCCTTTTCGGGCCCAGATTCAGGGCTGTAACAAAGCTGCCTGCCTCAACCTCCTCTCACTCTTCTCGACCTTCAGCGTTTCTCTATTATCTTCCTGCTTTCTGGCCTCTTTCAATCAATCAATCAAAGTATTTGTAGAGCACGCTACTCACCTGTGAGGGTCTCAAGGTGCTAAGGGGGAGGAGGTGCTGCTTTTGTTCAATCAGCTGGGTCTTGAGAAGTCTCCTGAAGGTCAGCAGATCCTGGGTCTGTCGCAGGTGGATGGGAAGGGTGCTCCACATCTCGGCAGCGAGGTGGGAGAATGATTTGCCACCTGTGGTCGTTCGGTGGATGCGTGGAACGGTGGTGAGGCCAAGGTCAGGGGAGCAAAGTTGGCGGTTCGGGGAGTAGAAGGGGAGTCGTTTGTTGAGGTATGCTGGTCTGGCGTTGTGGAGTGCTGTGTGAGCGTGGGTTAGGAGCTAGAAGGTGATCCTCTTGTTGACTTGGAGCCAGTGCAGGTCTCTCAGGTGGGCAGTGGTGTTGCTGTGGCGGCGTATGTTGAGGATAAGACGTGCGGAGGTGTTCTGTATGCATTGAAGTCTTTTCTAGAGTTTGGCCGTGGTTTCTGTCGACAGCAGCTGAGAGGTCCAGGAGGATGAGGGCCACGGTTTCGCCGTTGTCCAGCAGGGCCCTGATATCGTCGGTGGCAGCAATGAGGGCGGTTTCGTTGCTGTGGTTGCTGCAGAGTCCAGATTGGGATGAGTCCAGGATGTTGTTCTCCTCGAGGAAGCGGGTCAGTTGCCTGTTGACAGTCTTCTTGAGGACTTTCGCCGGGAACGAGAGCAGGGAGATGGGCCAGAAATTCTTAAGGTCCATTGGGTCCCCTTGGATTTCTTGAGTAGGGCATTGATCTCGGAGTGTTTCCAGCTCTCTGGGAAAGTGGCCGTCTGGAAGGAGCTGTTGATGATCTTCCGGAGTTGGGGTGCGGTGATGGAGCTTACTTTGTTGAAGATGTGGTGAGGGCAGTAGTTGGATGGTGAGCCGGAGTGGTTGGTGTTCATGATTTTGATGGTGTTGTCGTCGTTGACGTGGTTCCAGGCAGGCAGGAGGCCTTTGTGGTTGGGAGGCGGTGAGTCTGAAGTGTCAGCGGCTATCCGGGGGTTCTGGGTGTTGAAGCTGTCATGGATGTCTGTGATCTTGCGTTAGAAGAAGGTGGCTATGGAGTCGCAGAGGGCTTGAGACGGCGGGATATCGTTGGAGCTGCAGCTGGGGTTGGCGAGTTCTTTCACGATGTTGAAGAGCTCTTTGCTGTTGTGCGCATTGTTGTTGATGCATTCATTGAAGGAGGTCCTTTTGGTGGTTTGAATGAGTTGCTGGTGCTCATGGCAGGCGTTCGTGAGGGCTACGTGGTTGTTTGGTGTCTATTCTTGGCCCCACTTCTTCTGGAGTCTTCGGCAAGTCTTCTTGGAAGCTTGGAGGTCGGTGTTGAACCAGATGGCCCTCCTGTCGGTGGGTCTGTTTGAGGGTTTCCTGATCGTGGTGAGAGTGTTGGCACAGTCATAGATCCATTGCCTGAAGTTGCGGGCAGCTGTGTTGTGTCAGTGGGGTCGGTTGGGGGTTCTCGGCCGAGAGTGGTGATTAGTTGGTCTTTGGTGACCTTGTTCCAGCTGCAGTGGGGGATTCGTTGCGGGTGGTTATGAGTGGTGTGTTTCTTGAAAGAGAAGTGGATGGAGCTGAGGTCAGTCCAGTGGAGTTCGGTAGTGTGGCTGTAGGTGACGTGGTTGCTAGAGGAGAAGATGGGGTCGAGCATGTGTCCAACAGAGTGGGTGTGCATCGTGACAAGCTGTTTGAGTCTGAGGTTGGTGAGGTTGTCGAGCAGGATGGTGGAGTTGCTGTTTTTGCCGTTCTTGAGGTGGAAGTTTAAGTCTCTGAGGAGGATGTAGTCTGTGGAAGCAAGGGTATGCATGCTGACGACATTGGCGATGGAGTCGCTGAGCTGTGGGTGAGGTCTGGGGGTCTGTAGACGAGGGTGCCCCTGAGGGTGGTGTTGGGGTCGATGTAGATCTGGAAGTGCAGGTGTTCGGCAATGCTGAGGGTGCCTTCGGTGCTGGTCGAAATTCTCTGAGCATTCCTGAGGACTATGGCGATTCCTCCTCCTGGGTTGTTGGTGCTGTCACTACGGGGGATCTTATAGCCATCTGGGATGGCTGTGGCAATGTCGGGCGCTGATGAGAGGTTCATGCAGGTCTCTATCAGGAAGGCAATGTCCAGGTAGGATGAGTCGAGTAGGTCCCAGAGTTCGATGGCGTGCTTGTGGATGGTGTTGTATAATGCATCTGAGATGGTTGTGACCTGTCCTGGTGGGAGGGACAGGATGTGCCGATGTTTGGTGGCTGGTTAAGCTGAAGCTACGGCAGTTGAAAGGTCCGTGGGTGAGCTTCGGGGTGGCCTGGAAGGAGGTGGATGATCAGCCGGCGTTGAGTTTGTGGAGGAAGTTGGCGTTGTATCAGCATCGGGTGTCGCGGCACTCGCAGGGACCAGGGGTTCTGGCACAGGGCGCGGTCCAGGTGCGGACAGGCGCAGACGGGCTTGCCTTGGGTCTGCCTTTGGTGCGCCAGCAGTGCGCCTGGGCAGAAGCCGCCATTAAGAAAGGGAGGTGAGAGGGAGGAGCAGCTGGGAGGTTGGTGCAGGTAGCGAATGGGTGAATGAGGGGGGCAGGACTGCAGGGGACGCAGCGGCGGGAAGGGGAAGTGGCAGAATGCCAAGATCAACAGAGTCACAGAAAAAAAGGAGCAAATAAGCAATAAAGAAAAATGAACAATACAGTGAAAAAGACAGGCAAAATCAGGCAACATGGGCTAAAGAAGGCAAAGCAGAGACAAAAGGTCTTGCGTGAACTTGCGGCAGCAGCGAGAGCAGGAGGACGTGCCCAATCAGGTGGAGCTGTGCGTTATGGGGAGCGACCTGCCTGGAAACAGGGTCAAGGGACGCTCCTTGACCCTTTCTGTGCCTATTTGACCTTTGACCACCTTTGCCACTTTCTGACTTTTTTGCCATTATTTTGTCTTTTATTCTCTGTCACTTTCTTGTGCATTTGTTAACCTTTCCTTGCAGTTTTCCATTCTTCTCTCATTCTTCCTCATTCATTTCATGCCACCTTTTTGTGCATTTCTCAGTCTTTCATTGCTGCTTCTCTGTACTTTTCCTATCCAGTCTCATTCATTCTTCGCCTCCCTCTCTTTTCACCAGTTTCTCTGCCTCTTTGCCCTTTAACCTCCTTTGCCAATTTCTGGACTTTATTTCTCTCTTTCATTTCTATTAAATTCTCTGCTACTTTCTCACCCTTTCCTTTTTGTTTTCTAGACATTTCTCAATTAAGTTGCTTTTTTGTGCTTTTCTCAGTCTTTCTTTGTGCTTTTTTCATTCTTTCTCATTAATTATTTGCCATTTTTCTGCAAAATTCTAATTTTCTCTCTGCCACTTTTCTATGCTGTTCTCATTCTTTCTCACTCATTGTTTACTGCTGTTTGAGCATTCTTTACTTATTCTCTGTCACTTTTCTGGGCTTCTATCACTCTTTCTCATTCATTCTTTGCCACGCTTCTGTGCTTTTGCCTTTTATCCTTTAATGTTTCACTCTGCCTGTTTCACTCTATCCTTGCCTCCTCTCTGGCTCTTTCAGTGTCGGCCCATTTTTCTTTTTTTCAAGTGTTGCACTCTCAGGTACTCTCTTATCTCCTCTTATCATTAGTTTTTTTCTCTCTTTTACACCCTCCTGTCCCCGCGGTGGCCTTTTCTATGTCTTCACCCATTCTGTGCTCCCTTCCCACTTCCTAGATCGTGCTTAGATCTGATCCTCCCTCTCCTGCTCCTACTTAATGGCGGCCACAACACAGATGACAAAGCCAAGCCCGTCTGCTCTCATCCACGCCCCTCCCCAGTGTCAGGCTACATGGTCCTCTTTTTAACAAAAGGGAGGAACCGAAATGGACTTTGTTTAATGGGGTCCAGTGTACAAGTCCAAACAACTAGTAGCACAAAAGAGGGTACAAAGTTCCCCGGGAAAGTAAAAGTCCGTGTGAGTGTAGTGAAGAGCAAAAAGGAAGGGGGGAATTCCCTTGTTGGAACTAAAACCCTCACACACCCAGTAAACTAGGTGTCATGCTTCATCATATGGGTTCTGCTCCTCGTCAGACTGGCGCTGCAATGTCTGATGGGCTCCAGAGACCGGGGCTCTTTATCGGAGATCCTTTGTTCCAGCCATATGGTGTATGCGTGTAAGAGGGCAGGGAAAGTGTAGTCGTGAAGTGAATGTGGATAAAAAAGGTGGGTCAGTCCACAATGTACTTTATTAGCGTGGTCGACTCCCTTGGTTAAAAGGGGTGGGAGGGGAAATATATGCCAAGAAGGTCCAGAGCAAGATATCTACTACCCTCAGGTCAGGTCAACATGTTTCTTGCCTTAATGGCAATTCTTCAGGACCTAGGTGTTTGGTACTACACAGTGAAAAATAATAATAAATTACAACCTCATTGAATAGGTCTGTGGATGGGCAGGCCAATTGGTCCTGCTTTAGTAAAGCGACCTAGAGGAAATAAAAAACAAGCAACAGAGGATCGTGGTAAGTGCAATACTCTGTTGGAAACTAGTTCGCAAGTGCTCTATATTGTACACACACACAGAAATGTGTTAAAGCATAACCAAAAACAGAGGGTTTTTTAGAATCAAACTACCCTTAGTTATGCGGAGACAATCTCAATTAAGAGTGAGAATAAAAACGCTGCAAACGAAGGAACAGAGGAAAAAAGGGCTCAGTGCTTACCCTGGGAAGATCCCTAAGGTACCCCGCAGACTGCTCCCGTGGGACCGTCAATAAGGGTATGGTACCTGTGGGAGAGAAAAATGCTGAGCAGGGGGCATGTTTACAAGACCAGAGACAACTAGTGGCATGTGTTGTCAAACCGTTATAGTGGAGCCCATCTGGCTCATCAGTGACAGCTCAAGTAAGTAGTTAACTCTCCGCGAGCCCAAAGTCTGTCTAGTGTAAAGATCAATTTTGCCTATTAGACAACACGCGGCAACCGAGGCCGTCCGTTCCCACGAGGAAACGCCAACTGACAAGGCTGCACACTGCCCGTATCCCGCCCCCGCTGGAGAACATGCGGAGGGATGGGAGTGAGGCCGTGCCATGCACGTAGATCGGCAGCATCCGTCGGTGAAAAACGGACGAGCCTCACATAGACCGTGCTATCCGGGAAGCAAGTGTCTTCCACGCAACCGCTGACAAAGGGTAAAACGAGGCAAAGCTCACCACAAACTATCAAATGCCAACGACGTGGTTCAGGGCGTCGCACAAAGTGTAGACACCCCATCTGCTTACCTCAGGCGGCACGCGGTCCAAGCCGAGTAACCTACCCCCCACGAGCAGCGCGTGGTCAGGGCACAGAGCAGCTGGTGGCAGGCCCGGTAGAGAGCCCGGGTTTAAGAGCCATCGCTAATCCGACGAGTTAGTGTTGTCGGGGGCGTGGCATCTCTCGTCGGGGACCGCGCATGCGCCGGTCCAAGTACACAGTGTGAACACTACATCGATGTTGAGTCAGAGAAACAAACAGGTCAATGCGGCGGCCATCTTGGGAGCGAAAACTATCAAAGATAGTGCAGGTGGATAATGAAATTGGAATAGATGTCCAGGAAGGGGTTGGCCAAATGGTTAGTGCTGTAGACTAAAGAATGTTATCATACATCCCAGCCGGAACAAAGGGCGATAGCCTTGTGGTAGGTCTCGGCGGTGTGCCATGAGGCGCCTAGCAGAGGTACACCAATCATCAGCGATGACAGCAGTGGGGAGATAATGAGTCTCAGATTTAAAAGGTGGGCACAATTGAGAGTAATGGCATTTTCAAAGTAAGAAAAGGATGGCAAAATTTATAGTAATGGCATCCTCAAAATAGAGTTATGGCGACTGTTAGGTCAGTGTATGGGAATGTTGACATGGTATGTGTCCCAATGAGAAGTGCCGATAGGTTGAGTAATCTAAGTTAAATACCAGTGGGACAGGTAGTCTATTCGTAATCATGAAACCCACATAGAGTATTGTGCAGTCAGGTGGTCTATTCGTAATCAGTAAACCCAGATGGTGAATTGTGCAGTCAGCATAGTGGATGGGAGTCCACACTGCGGGCGAAAGGGGGGGGGGGGTTCCAAAGGTCAATGCCCTCAAGAAATGTATAGGTTACCTATCGTGCCAAAGAAGCCCAGGGGACCGAATCATTAAGCCCCATGGAATCTAGCTTAAGTCGGTGGACCCATCTTTGTTCGATCCTGAATAGTGCATGTTTAGTAATGGCCAGCCATGTGACACTGTCAGCTGAGTGGCCATGTTGTAAGTAGTGTTCATACAGTCTCGTGTGTGTTTTGGAGCATCTGATATTGCTGTTTGTTTGTTTGTTTCTCTGGCTCAACATCGATGTAGTGTTCACACTGTGTACTTGGACCGGCG
The DNA here is from genome assembly GCF_964263255.1 of Lissotriton vulgaris. NCBI lineage: Eukaryota > Metazoa > Chordata > Amphibia > Caudata > Salamandridae > Lissotriton > Lissotriton vulgaris. The sequence goes on from NC_141699.1 coordinate 810,894,492, forward strand.
CATGCGCGACCCCCGACGAGAGACGCCACGCCCCTGACAACACTGACTCGGCGGATTAGCGATGGCTCTTAAACCCGGGCTCTCTACCGGGCCCGCCACCAGCTGCTCTGCGCCCCTATCCAGGCGCTGCTCGTGGAGGTAGGTTACTCAGCTTGGACTGCGCGCCGCCTGAGGTAAGCAGATGTGGTGTCTACACTTTGAGCGACGCCCTGAACCACGTCGTTGGCATTTGATAGTTTGTGGTGAGCTTCGCCTCATTTTACTCTTTGTCGGCGGTTGCGTGGAAGACACTTGCTTCCCGGAAAGCACGGTCTATGTGAGGCTCGTCCGTTTTTCACTGACGGATGCCGCCGATCTACTTGCATGGCACGACCTCACTCCCATCCCTCCGCATGTTCTCCAGCGGGGGCGGGATACGGGCAGTGTGCAGACTTGTGGGTTGGCGTTTCCTCGTGGGAATGGACGGCCTCGGTTGCCGCGTGTTGTCTAATAGGCAAAATTGATCTTTACACTAGACAGACTTTGGGCTCGCGGAGAGTTAACTATTTACTTGAGCTGTCACTGATGAGCCAGATGGGCTCCACTATAACGGTTTGACAACACATGCCACTAGTTGTCTCCAGTCTTGTAAACATGCCCCCTGCTCGGCATCTTTCTCTCCCACAGGTACCATACCCTTATTGCCGGTCCCACAGGAGCAGTCCGTGGGGCACCTTAGGGAACTTCCCAGGGTAAGCACTGAGCCCTTTTTTCCTCTGTTCCTTCGTTCGCAGCGTTTTTATTCTCACTCTTAATTGAGATTGTCTCCGCATAACTAAGGGTAGTTTGAATCTTAAAAAATCTCTGTGTTTGGTTATGCTTTTAAACATTTCTGTGTGTGCGAACAATATAGAGCACTTGCGAACTAGTATTGCACTAACCGCGATCCTCTGTTGCTTGTTTTTTATTTCCTCTAGGTCGCTTTACTAAAGCAGGACCAATTGCCCTGCCCATCCACAGACCTATTCCATAAGGTTGTAATTTATTATTATTTTTCACTGTGTAGTACCAAACACCTAGGTCCTGAAGAATTGCCATTAAGGCAAGAAACATGTTGACCTGACCTGAGGGTAGTAGATATCTTGCTCTGGATCTTCTTGGCATATATTTCCCCTCCCACCCCTTTTAACCAAGGGAGTCAACCACGCTAATAAAGTACATTGTGAACTGACCCACCTTTTTTATCCACATTCACTTCACAACTACACTTTCCCTGCCCTCTCACACGCATGCACCATATGGCTGGAACAAAAGATCTCCGATAAAGAGCCCCGGTCTCTGGAGCCCGTCAGACATTGCAGCGCCAGTCTGACGAGGAGCAGAACCCATATGATGAAGCATGACACCTAGTTTACTGGGTGTGTGAGGCTTTTAGTTCCAACAAGGGAATTCCCCCCTTCCTTTTTGCTCTTCACTACACTCACACGGCCTTTTACTTTCCCGGGGAACTTTGTACCCTCTTTTGTGCTACATGGTCCTCTTCCCACACACCACCACTTCTCCTACACTTCCCTATTTGCATTGAACCCTAGATACTCCACTTAGCCCTTCTGCTGAGCTCTGATGCCTAACATCAAAACTACATTTTCCTTCAGCAGCAACTGCAACTGATCCTGCACCCTCCCACACCCTCACACCTCCCTCGCACACACCTCATACAACACACACCTCACGCTCACCTATGGTTACCTGAGCCTCCACATTTTAGCCCCTTCCCATCCATATCCTACCTCCTCCTCAACTCCCACTCCCTTACCAAACACAGCACCAAAATCTGGGACCTGCAATACTGCCACACACCAGATTGGTTCCTCCTGAAAATACCTGCCTAACTCCTACGTCGGCTCTCAATATTGCCATAGCTATCACCCCCAGATACAATATATGGTCATAAGACTGGACAAGACTAACAGACTTGGAGGACCACTCTCCGTCATTTTCAAAGTACACATCCACTGCTACACTGCTTTGGCTAGTACCAAGAGCACCATGGAACATCTGGCCTTCAAACTCCACATCACTGCCAACTACACTATGAACAGCACCCTCATCTGCTGACCCCCTTGTACCTTGAGCCAACTTCGGAGGTACAAACTTGGGCATCATGGCCCCCCTTGACATTCTACTCCAGTGTCTTCATCCTCCTTGGTGACAAGTTGGAGTTACTCTCTCTTCTTGGCCTTTAAGTGTGACCAACTAGTTTCTACCACGTACACCACTCCAGTGGCCTTTGCCAGGACTAGTGTATCCCTATTAATATCCTTTTGGGAAAGGGTGCCTGGCTATTTATTTGATCATTCATACCATGCCACACACATACACTGTAATAACCTTTCTTAGAAGTGGGTCCACAGTAATAACCTTTCTTGGAAGTGGGTCCATTTATTTAGTGGACGCTTGGTGTCTCATAGGGATCTCCGTAGGGAAGTGTGCCCAATAGTCACACTGTCATCATTGGTCCCTGGATCTGCTCTTTCCTCGCAGGCTACAACAGGTCACCAGCCTGACTCCCACTGATGTCGGCCACCGTCAAATTCTTCAGAGCAGCACCACAAGGATCCTTGCTCAGTCCTTTGCTATTCACGACATAAGAAGTAATCTTTGGAAAAGACAGCAAGGTTGCTGTCGCTGTGGTGGGTGACTAGATGTTTGTTCATCACACCACCCAACCCAGCTTCAGACACAACCACAGCACTGAAACTGTCCTCATCACCATCATGGACAACAGCTCATTGAGCACGTTCAAAGGAGGCACTGCTGCTCACATGCTTCTGAATCAATCCACTGCCTTCAATAATCTCTTCCACCCCATCCTCATTCAATGCCTACACAATGCTGACCAGTGTTCCCCTGGATCTGCTCTTTCCTCACATGCTGCAACAATTCACGAGCCTGACTCCCAATGATGTCGGCCACCGTCAAATTCTTCTGAGGAGCACCACAAGGATCCTTGCTCAGTCCTTTTCTATTCAATGCATACAAGGCCCCTTTTATCCTCACCACTGACACCCACGGAATCAATGTTATATCTGATGCAGACAACACCCAGCTCACCTTCTCCCTCTCTGACAAAACATTGAACACTCTGCTTGTATGTCCAAAGCCTCCAGATGGATGAAAACCACTGTCTCAAGCTCAATACAGACACGACATTAGAAGTAATCTTTGGATAAGACAGCAAGGTTGCTGTTGCTGGGGTGGGTGACTAGATGTTTGTTCATGACACCACCCAACACAGCTTCAGAGACAACCACAGCACTGAAACTGTCCTCATCACCATCATGGACAACAGCTCACTGAGCACGTACAGAGGAGGCACCGCTGCTCACATGCTTCTGAATCAATCCACTGCCTTCAATAATATCTCCCACCCCATCCTCTTTCAATGCCTACACAATGCTGGCATTCAGGGACCAGTGTTCCCCTGGATCTGCTCTTTCCTCACAAGGTGCAACTAGTCACCAGCCCAACTCCCACTGATGTCAGCCACCGTCCAATTCTTCTGAGGAGCACCACAAGGATCCTTGCTCAGTCCTAAACTATACAATGCCTACATGGCTCCTTTCATCAGCACCATTCACACCCACTGAATCAATGTTATATCTGATGTAGACAACACCCAGCTCACCTTCTCCCTCTCTGACAAAACATTGAGCACTCTGCTTGCATGTCCAAAGCCTCCAGATTGATGAAAACCACTCTCTGAAGCCCAATACCGACACAACTTAAGAAGTCCTCTTTGGATAAGACACTTCACTATAGGATTTCACCTGGTGACCCATCTGATTTTGGACCCACATCCAACACAATCACCCAAACAAAGAACCTAAGAATAATACTTAACAACCAACTTGCTTTGACAAGCAAAGTGAATGCAGTCCCCACCGCCTATTTTTCCATACTCAAGATGCTCAAGAAAATTTTCAAATGGCTTTCCAAAACACCACAGAACCATCACCCAGGCTCTTATCACCAGCAAGCTGTACTACAGCAATGCATTCTAAGTAGGAATCAATGTGTAACTGGCTAGGACACCCCAGACTATACAGAGTTCAGGTATGAGATTCAAACTCTGGGTTCCTTCATGCACCCACATCACCCCACACCTCAAGGACCTCCACTAGCTCTTCATCAATAATCGGGAACTCATGAAACTCCTCACACATACATACAAAGCTCCATATAGCTTAACATACCTCAACAATTTCATCAATTTCAACATACTTACTGGACACCTCCACTCACCTGGACTCCTATTCACACACATCCCTAGCATAGACAGACCCAGATCCAGTGGCTGGGCCTTCTATCTCACTTCCAAAGTTTGGAATGACCTACACATCGGAGCCACCTCCTCAATTCTTCAATTCCACAAGCAACAGAAGACATGGCTTTTCACTAAATGTCAGCTTGACACAGCCTACGCTGCCCCTGCTTTTCAGTGCCAGCATCCCTCTCGGTTAGTTGTGTACTCTACAAATAACATATACCATAACATAACATCACATAGTATCACATTGCTTCACCAAAATATTTTCTCCCTGCTTTTCTTACCATTGATTGTGGGTGTAAAAATTAACTGCTTTAGTTAGTATTTCACAATACCTGGCAGCGACATTGTTTCCATGGAACATTTAATCAACTTTAGATGTGCCTTGTACTGTAAATTGCAGTGGCACCTAAGCATAACCAGTGCTAATATTGCTGGCCTGCAGTATCCGTAACTAATTTTTAATCATAGCTGTGGAACCAGAAATTAAGGGAGCCTGATGCAGACTTTGGGTATTTTTTTACCTTTAGATCATACCCCGGGAAGAAACAATGAAGGTGCTGCCTTTACCAAGATTGAGCCAATCTTGATTTATAGGGACCAGGATGAGACCTGATGATGAAGCATGCCACCGATAGAGTGGGTGTGGGTCTTTTGAAACAAAAGAGGGAAGAATTTATATGAATGTTGCAGCACTCCATTTTTGTTCTTTGTGTTCTTATGATACCCAATGTGGAATATGATTGCTGCCAAAGAGAGGAAGCAATCTCGGTCTCATAACAATCCTCGCGTCCCCTTTCTTTTTGAATTAGTGTCCATTACAGCCTTGGCTAAATGTTCCCTTTGTACACAAAAGGTGACTCAGATATTTCAAACTGTTAGTCAAAAAAATGTTTTAGCTTATTTTACTCTTGTGCAGTTACTTTCTAGGATGCTCAATATGTGATCAAGAGTGCAAATAAGTTTTTCAACAGTAGCAAAACCAGGATACCATCCTCAGAAGTGCGTACTCTGCCGAAACCTCTAATAAGGTGTACACTAACTTCTGAAAAACAGTATGGCCGGGATGCCCGCCACCCCTTCCCAACACAATCCCCAAGGATGAGAGAAGTCGGACACAGGTTTGAACTTTTGGAAGGCGGGAGGGAGTCACCCTCCCGGCCGTATTTATTAAAATATGAAACAACATTTAAAACATTAAATAAAAGTTTCATAATTATGTACAATTTTACATTTATTACATTTCGATGAAGACATGTTCTTTGGCTAACCTTAACAGATCTCTAATACAAAGGTTTCCTAGCCTAGTCTAACATCCTGCAAATGCATCCATTCTAAATTAAAATTTTACATCCTAGCATTAAGGGCCAACGGCAAGGTCTTAACCGGTGTCAGATCCCTACTACCAAAACTCTCGCCCTCACGGTGTGAGTGGCGCATGCGCAGAGGACTCTACCCTCGTTGCCAACTGTAACTTCCCTTGTTGTGGTGGGGGCCCCCTTTCCACTCGACGCCATCTTAAAGGTCGTCAGAGTTCCCGTGTGAGGTATCTGTAGGAAGGACAGCGTGGACTCCCCCCCATCCCCACACTCTTTATCCACCGTCCCGGATATCTGGCCCCCGGGAAATTAGTAGGAGGGGCATCTAGCCGCCTCCCCCCTGGGAGGGGCCTATGGCCGTCTCCCCCTAGGCGACCCATCCTTAGTGGGTGCCGCCTCCCCGTGGGAGGGGCCAATGGCCGCCTCCCCCCGGGCGCTCCCATCCATTCTGGGTGGCGCCCCCCTCTAGGGACCTTGAAATTACTGCTCACCGATCATGACCTTACCGCCCGACCAAAATAAATACGACAGTTGTTTACCTACTAAGGAAGGAAAAATTCTGACATCGCCTCGATGTGTCATCGACTGCTCACTCCTACCAAAAAAAAAAACATTATCCTACAGGCAGAAGTCACATCCTTATCTAAACATTCCTTTACTTTTCTTCAAAGGAAAAAAGGCCTATCTCAGCAAAACTTTATTTAAAACAAACATTGCCATAAGGGGCTGGTGGGTGGGTCAAAATTGCTGCTTGTTCCGTCGAGGGCTCACGAGCAACGAGTGGGTGCAGCCTTCAGAGCACAGGAACAAGAGGACGCTTCTTCGGATTCCCGCTCTATTTATTCTTCTGTGGGAGGGCGTGTACCCTCCTCCGGTACGCCTACTGGGCGTGGTCTTCGGTGTAGGTGTCTAGGACAACCCCTCTTGGGCGGGAAAAGGCGCGCCCCGGCTACGCCGCTTCGGGCATACCAGCCGAGCCACGCCCCCCGCCCAAAATGGTTTCCCGGGGGGATCGGGGCACCCAACCATACGTTCGGGGGGACCGAGTGGTCGCCCCTTTCCATATGGCCGGGATGCCCGCCACCCCCTCCCAACACAATCCCCAAGGATGGGAGAAGTCGGACACAGTTTTGAACTTTTGGAAGGCGGGAGGGAGTCACCCTCCCGGCCGTATTTATTAAAATATGAAACAAAATTTAAAACATTAAATAAAAGTTTCATAATTATGTACAATTTTACATTTATTACATTTCGATGAAGACATGTTCTTTGGCTAACCTTAACAGATCTCAAATACAAAGGTTTCCTAGCCGAGTCTAACATCCTGCAAATGCATCCATTCTAAATAAAAATTTTACATCCTAGCATTAAGGGCCAACGGCAAGGTCTTAACCGGTGTCTGATCCCTACTACCAAAACTCTCGCCCCCACGGTGTGAGTGGCGCATGCGCAGAGGACTCTACCCTCGTTGCCAACTGTAACTTCCCTTGTTGTGGTGGGGGCCCCCTTTCCACTCGACGCCATCTTAAAGGTCGTCCGAGTTCCCGTGTGAGGTATCTGTAGGAAGGACAGCGTGGACTCCCCCCCATCCCCACACTCTCTATCCGCCGTCGCGGATATCCGGCCCCCGGGAAATTAGTAGGAGGGGCATCTAGCCGCCTCCCCCCTGGGAGGGCCCTATGGCCGTCTCCCCCTAGGCGACCCATCCTTAGTGGGTGCCGCCTCCCTGTGGGAGGGGCCAATGGCCGCCTCCCCCCGGGCGCTCCCATCCATTCTGGGTGGCGCCCCCCTCTAGGGACCTTGAAATTACTGCTCACCGATCATGACCTTACCGCCCGACCAAAATAAATACGACAGTTGTTTACCTACTAAGGAAGGAAAAATTCTGACATCGCCTCGATGTGTCATCGACTGCTCACTCCTACCAAAAAAAAAAACATTATCCTACAGGCAGAAGTCACATCCTTATCTAAACATTCCTTTACTTTTTTACAAAGGAAAAAAGGCCTATCTCAGCAAAACTTTATATAAAACAAACATTGCCATAGGGGCTGGTGGGTGGGTCAAAATTGCTGCTTGTTCCGTCGAGGGCTCACGAGCAACGAGTGGGTGCAGCCTTCAGAGCACAGAAACAAGAGGACGCTTCTTCGGATTCCCGCTCTATTTATTCTTCTGTGGGAGGGCGTGTACCCTCCTCCGGTACGCCTACTGGGCGTGGTCTTCGGTGTAGGTGTCTAGGACAACCCCTCTTGGGCGGGAAAAGGCGCGCCCCGGCTACGCCGCTTCGGGCATACCAGCCGAGCCACGCCCCCCGCCCAAAATGGTTTCCCGGGGGGATCGGGGCACCCAACCATACGTTCGGGGGGACCGAGTGGTCGTCCCTTTCCATATGGCCGGGATGCCCGCCACCCCCTCCCAACACAATCCCCAAGGATGGGAGAAGTCTGACACAGGTTTGAACTGGAGAAGTGTGGCTCACTGGTTAGAGCAGGCAGACCCTGAAGCAGAGGTCAGACCCGGGACCAGGGTTCAATTCCCGACGCGGCAGGGTGTTGAGCTCAAAATGTCCGTGGACAAATGGGCGTGGACTCCCCCCCATCCCCACACTCTCTATCCGCCGTCGTGGATATCCGGCCCCCGGGAAATTAGTAGGAGGGGCATCTAGCCGCCTCCCCCCTGGGAAGGGCCTATGGCCGTCTCCCCCTAGGCGACCCATCCTTAGTGGGTGCCGCCTTCCCGTGGGAGGGGCCAATGGCCGCCTCCCCCCGGGCGCTCCCATCCATTCTGGGTGGCGCCCCCCTCTAGGGACCATGAAATTACTGCTCACCGATCATGACCTTACCGCCACAGGCCGGATAGTTGACCGACTATCCGGCCCCCCCTACTCCTCCTAAAGGTCATGCTTCCTCAAACCCCTTAGCCATGCTATGAAGTCTCCTATGAGTAAATCATTCCCCTCCCTGGACAGGTGAACCCCATAATTCAGATACATGAGGTCACCCCGAATACACCCGTGAGGAATGCTATGCAACTGCGAAGAGCGAAACAATTTACCAATTTTATTGTTAACCCTTTTCACCGAATGGTTCAGTGCTGACACCGAAAGGCCCCCCCGCCATACCTTCCTGGGAATCATGTGGGACCAGGCAATCGTGCACCCCGGGATTCTTTTAGCCAACCAGCTAACAGCAGACAAAATTTGTTCAAACAACACTCGTCTACCCAGTGTCACCAAGTCATTGCCCCCCAGGTGTACTATGACTACAGATGGCGGTGACCTTTGCCACCCTAAGAGACCCTCAAAAAATGATTCGAATTGGTCAAAACAGAGCCCGCCCTTCCCATGGAAGGCCACTCTGTACCCGTATTCCCCAGCTGCGTGAGTCGCGTCACCTGCTTTGAATACGTCCCCGGCGAGCCTCACATTTGAGTGGCCCACGACCCATACCACTCTCCCTCCAGACGGTGATCCTTGACCGCTGGTCTCCTGGTGCTGGGTCGACTGCAAATTCCGCCCGCGTGACAGGCTCGCGAAACTGTAATTCAAACAAAAGACAAGAAGCGTGAGTGCATGTCAATTGATCTTCACAACATGTGCAATCGCACATACCTTTTGAAGCAATTCGAGGACCATCGGCCCAACTGTTTCACTTCCTCCGCACTCTGACCCCTGGCTGTAGCCTCTGTAGCAGCCCCTATCCTAAAGGAGTGGGTCCCAAAATCGCACGGGTCCATGCCCGCAGCAGCGATTGTCAGTGCTAGCACCCTCTGGAACTGAAACCTCGTCAGTGGGGTGCCATCCTTGTGCCTTAGCAAACTCCCCCCCATGTAGCCGCCCTTAGTGCCAAGTATTCCTCTATACACTTTATCGGGCACGTGGGGGACCCTCGCGCGCGCTGCACGACAACACTATTTCCCATAGCCCCCTGGTCGGTCTTGGACCTGGCTATCGAGACCACCATCGAATCACCCCAAATTTGGACGTGATCCCTGCACAAGCCTCCCTCAACGTCTTTCTTATTTCTTGCGACCAGTGTGCTCACCCGCATAGCCCCATGGAATGCTAATGCGAAAGCTGCCCGGAACAGAACTGCTTCGAAATGGGAGGAGCACGTCTCGTCTAGTTTCGCTACGAGTAGAGACAACCTGTGTAAGCCAATCGGGCGCCTCGCATCTTGCTTGCGACCCTCGAGGCGCTGCCAGCCGCGAAGGGCCTTCTTAACCAAAAAGGAACCCGTTGGGTCTTTTATTCCATGCACCTGCGCCATGAATGAAATGGCCGCCCCATGCCTACTGGCCGTTGCCGCTGATCGGCCTTCTCTGTGCAGCGCTACCAGGAACCCCAGGAAGGATTCCTCCTGACCCCAGCTCTGACTCCCTGTGGGACCCAAAAATGTGCAATAGGAACGAAACGCTCCTTCGTATGCCTTCCTTGTCCTGGGGGCTAAGCTTGCTGCCACGAGGTCTTGTAATCCGGGGCACCGATTAGCCATAGTGCTTCGGGGAATGGTGCCGCCACTAGGTCTGCTGTAGGTAGATAACCCCTGAACGCCTGCATATGTGAACGAGAGAGTGCATCAGCCGCATGATTCAGTACGCCTGGCACATGTTTCGCCCTGAACTGTACATTCAGTCTCATGCAAAGCAGCACAACTTCTTTCAACAATCTCAAGATCCATTTGCAGCGTGCTGCCTGTTGGTTAATGCATTCGACAACAGTCATATTATCAGACCAAAACACCACTGAGCGGTCCCTGAAGTCGTCAGGCCATGCCATCAGAGCAACCCAAATGGGGAATAACTCCAAGAACCCAATGTTACCTGTGAGACCGCTGGAGTGCCACCACGTCGGCCATGTTTGCGCCGACCATCGATTACCTAAGATGGCGCCAAATCCCACGCTCCCCGCTGAGTCAGTCCATAGACCTAGTTCATCTGAAGACGGTGGCGGCTTGTTCCACACGACTCGACCGTTGAAGTCCGCCAGAAATGCCAACCAAATGCGCATATCCTGGCGAACCTCTGCCGACAGTCTCGTACGGTGGTGCCCCTCTTTGAGACCAACCATAGCTTGTGCAATAGAGCGTGAGAAGGTGCGGGCCATTGGTATCACCCTCAAAGCAAAGTTAAGCTGACCCACTGTTTGTTGTAACTGGTGCAGGGTCACTTTCTCCTTGGCCAGGCATTTCGTCAAGGAAGCCCTAAACTTGGCCACCTTTTCCATCGGTAAACGGAAACATCCATCCACAGAATCGAGCTCAATTCCCAGAAACTCCAGTGAAGTAGATGGTCCAACCGTCTTACCTGGTGCCAATGGGACTCCAAACTCCCTCATGAGGATGCAGAAGTCGTGCAGCGCCTGTGCACAGTTCGTATCGCCGGCTACTCCCAAGAACAGGAAGTCATCAAGATAGTGCATAACATGCTTATGCCCTGTGGCCTCGGTGAATGCCCACTCTAAAAAACAGCTGAACATTTCAAAATAGGCACAAGAAATGAAGCAACCCATAGGCATGCATTTATCCATGTAATAACTCCCTTGAAATGCAAAACCTAGCATGCGCTGATCCTGTGGGTGTACCGGGAGCAACCGGAATGCCGATTCGATATCTGATTTCGCCATCAGCGCCCCGGGGCCCAGGCGATTTAACATGGCCACGGCATCATCGAACGATGCGTACCGCACTGAACAAACTTCTGGGTCAATGGCCTCGTTCACCGAGGAACCCCTTGGAGCAGATAGGTTATGAATAAGTCTAAACTCCCCTGGGTCTTTCTTCGGGACAACTCCCAACGGGGAACATATGAACTCCGCCACCGGCGGGCGATGAAAAGGCCCTGCCACTCGCCCTAAGCTGACTTCTTTTGCTATTTTCTTCTCTGCCACGCTTGGGTTGTGCTGTATCGATAACTGGTTTCTACAAAAGGAGTCCCCCCGAAAATCCCCCGCCGGGATGTGGAAGCCATGTAAGAATCCCTTCCTCAACACCCCAGCGGATACATGATCAGGGTATTTGTTCAACCAAGGAGTCATAGCCATGAGATCAACGGGTGTAGGCAATCGGTCACAACGTTCTACCTCACTCCTGCTTAGACCCTCCTTTTCCTCACGTCCCGCTATTTTTAGATCTACATGAACTTTCCGGGTGTGAGGAATTCCCACAGCCCGCACACACATGCTTGAACCTACATATTCCCTGCGGTCTGTTACAGTTGCCTCGATTGAAGCCCCAACAGACCCCACGCTTGCCGCCATTCCCGCCGGTCTTAGGCTGGTAATCCCCACCGGCGCCCGCTCGAAAGGGCACCGCGGGCTTTTGGCGGACGACTCCTGACCCACTCCCACCTGGCGAGGACGTACCTGCCGCCCCTGGCAGGAGCTGCTTGTGCCATGACACCGAGTCCAGGCAATCCCAAGTCAAAGTAGCATCATATTCTTTCGCTTTCCGGAATTTCATGTCATAACCTTTCCATTCCTCCCCCTCATACATTGAATACAAATCCATAATACGATTTTGATAGCAAGTCAACTCAGTCATCACCTCGGGTTTACGTTCCCCCATAACGGCAGTAAATATAGAAAAGGCCTTAACCCAGTTCGTTACTGTCTCATCCACCCTAAGTTCCGCCATCTTGGCGTGCCAGATGCTCGGGTGCCACAAATCCTTCTGGGTTTTAGCATATTCCATCTCGCGATGGTCAGTTAATAATGAAAACATGTTAACATATTTGTCTCCCCATATTAACTCTTTCGTGGCCATAGGGATGTGCTGTGCCACCTTCTCCCGCCTCGAAGGTATTGAACCCTCCCCCGCCATTGGCAATGCGAGCTTACCCGGTGCGGCCGTTGTTCCCGCCGTCTTCTCGTGACCAACTGCAGGTCCTACCGGTGCCACCTGTGGGGGAACAAGAGGAACATTCGCCTTTGCGACATCTCTCGACTGCCGCAATTGCTCGATTAGTATTCTGGCCTCTTCGGCCGGGTCTCCAGGGGCCACTGCGCCCCCTGCCTTTTTCTTGAGCCATGCTGCCAACTGGAAGGCCAATTCGGGAGGCATTTCCTCATCATTAGCGGGAGTGGTCACAACCGGGATCGGCTGACCTATATCTGGGTTTGGTACCGGGTTGTCTGCCGGCATGAGGGGGGCGACTGGGGGTACCTCTGGAACTGGGACTTCCCCGAAACCGCCCTCTTCTTGACCCGTTTCCCTCTACCCTCGGGGACGACTCCCGGCAAGGCCGGGCCTATTGCCTTCTTAGGATGACCCGGGTTGCTCAGTGCAGCCAGCTGTTTTTTGACCTCCGCCAAACCTCTACCGATCGATTGGACTTGTCCGAGTTTTCGGTCCATGCAAGCCATCCGGTTCGACAATAGGCGTAACACCTTATCCGTCTCTGAACCCTTTCCCGCTTTCTTGCCAGCCATGGTTTCGAGTATTCCGCTCTTAGTCGATCAACGAGGTCCTGGACTCTTCGAACTCCAAATAACTGAAAGAGAAACAACAAGATTACAAGTTCTCAAAATTGCTGCTTGTTCCGTCGAGGGCTCACGAGCAACGAGTGGGTGCAGCCTTCAGAGCACAGGAACAAGAGGACGCTTCTTCGGATTCCCGCTCTATTTATTCTTCTGCGGGAGGGCGTTTACCCTCCTCCGGTATGCCTACTGGGTGTGGTCTTCGGTGTAGGTGTCTAGGACAACCCCTCTTGGGCGGGAAAAGGCGCGCCCCGGCTACGCCGCTTCGGGCATACCAGCCGAGCCACGCCCCCGCCCAAAATGGTTTCCCGGGGGGATCGGGGCACTCAACCATACGTTCGGGGGGACCGAGTGGTCGCCCCTTTCCAGAGGCAGCTGAGTTTAACCCTAAGGCTTTTGCAAATATTGGAAAACCCCAATAGGTGAAAAAAACGTTGTAAGTGATTTGGTATTGCTGATAGAGACACTTGCGCAGACCATAAGTTGATGATCAGAAAATATTGTGCTTTATGAATAGGCACAGCATTGGATGGCAAAATAGAGTATTTTGTTGTGCAACCTCGGGTCCCCACGTAGCATTGTCTCTCCATTTTTATTTTGATACCATAACTCGTGCAACCCATTCTGAAGAAGCCATCAGTTCAATTACCTTATCAAACACAAGCTGCTCTAGCTATTGACGCTCAAAGGTTCATCCTATGAAAAGCAGGACAGCTGAATCTTTTAAAATAATTTGATATTCAAAACCCCAACACACCCCAAAAACATCCCTGAAAACTTCTTTCAGGCTCTTCAAAATTCCTTTAAGATTTATTTTCTCTAAATCTTCGAGTGTAATCAGACATAGAAAGCCAGGTCGTAAAGCCTTACTGAATGCCCTCTTGTCTCTACAACCTAAAACACTGTAGCCCTTCTTAGCTACATTAACCTTTGTGCAAATGCCACTGTCCTTGTATTCAATAGTTTCCCAGAAATATCCAAACATATCAATCCGGTTACCACCAAAAGCGACAGGGTCAATATCAGAAGGTAGTAATTGTACCACGTTCCATTCCTGTACAAAAAGCTGATCCAATAATATTTGGATTGGAGAATATGAGCTAACGGTGACCCTCAAGTACCAGTATTGGCTTGATAAAGAGGATCAAGTTCGCTCATTTTGTTCTCCAAGACAACACCCATAACAGATAATACCAATAGGAATGTTGAGCGCCCTCATCTAAATATTGTTGTTGTACCTCAGTCATTTGAACATTTGTCTAACTATTTTACACTCTTTAGCAAAATGCCTAACCCTCAACACTTCCTGTACGCCTTGTTCAAAGCAAGAATTTGCTAATATTCACAGGTTGAAATCTGAAACAGGAGTGATCACATCCATTCTGTGTGAAACTCCTGTATTCTACCTTGGTGTATATGTACCTTTACCAAGTGGACCAGAAAATGAACACACTGAACTCATTGGAGTCATGTTCAAAGATAGGAGGGCTTTGCCTAGTTTATGCAGCACTTTCGTTGCCATGACTGAGCTTTCCCTACCCTTGGCTATAAATGCAATTTCGGCTAAAGTGGCTGTTGCAACTAAAGTCAAATGTTGCCTTAGCAAAATTTTAATGATGCCATAATTTGGGGAATTTCGTGTTTCACTTGTTACACGAATTTTCAGAAATGCCACCATTACGACCCTTTGCGTAATTGCATGCCATTTGTGGTAAAAATTTACAGTGAAATGCACAAGTCACAGTATAACATTGACCACAAATGCATGCGAACAACTGAAGGTGAGTGGCTGTTGTTCACGCTACTTTGTTGAAATGCACCCTGTCTCCAAAAATTGACGCAAGGACGCGTTTTATGATAAAATATGGTGGGAAATGACAGATTTGCAGTCTGAGGAATTACATGTAATTTTGATGAACATTTAATTACACAGAAGCAAATTATGTGAATTTCGGTTCAAATGCCCTGTGCCATTGTTTCCATTTTTATTGGAAGAGATCCTGGCATTTGTAGAAGAGTTGGTGGCATGACACACTTTGCATGACAGAGTTCTTGTCCTGACACTTTACTCACAATTGGCCTCAGCCAACCATAATAGGCACAATTGCCCACTGGTGGTATTTATAACAAAACTGAGTGGTACTGTCTATACATGTTTCATTTTGCTATTGGTCTTTTGAATGCAGCGGTTCATAATGTGGGTGAAGCGCGCTGCTGAGACAACTAATATGGCCATCCATGTGATTATGTGATACATTAGCTTCTTTCACTAGTGGGTAGGGTATGTTTTAATCCAGAATGCAATCCGTTGATGCTAGTCTTCTTTTCATGGTGAGCTGAGCTTGTATTGGTCCAGGACTTCTCCATCGAGTATCGCACGTGCCAAGCACACGATCTTCCCAAAAAAGTTCAAGTTTGTCTCAGGCTAAAACTGTTCACAGTTGCACCTCCCAAAACAAGCTGGCATGATAAGAACTAGCTGCTACTTGAAGATGATTTCTCGAAAATACGGTATGTACTTGATTCATATTTCAATGATGACCAGTGAGTGAAAATGGAACTGCTGCACAAATATTAGCTTGTGTAGGTAAAACGTTGCTCATTGCCACTTGCTGGCTTGAAAGAATGAGTGATCAATAGCATAAAGGCATATGATTTGTTGACAAACTCTTGGGTAGCACAACAAAGCCTACCATTCCAGAGACAGGATTGTAGAGTTCATCATGTTGGATACATATAATAAGTGCATGAATCTAGATATAACACACAGCACCCTGCAGCACTGCCATGTGCCCCATCATTTATGGGGCCCCTGTTCAGCATAAGTTCTATGAATTTCTGTGAAATAATGGAGTTTCCTGGGACTTCACAACATTTATCAGAGAATCGCCATTAATTTACTTAATTCCACTGGTGCTCCTCATTTTTAAAGCACACCCTCACGTGGTGCATTAAAACAAATAGTCCATTTGAAAATTACACACCTCTGAATGGCCAGTAACAGAGCTTACTGTTGAAAAGACTATGAGGCTGATTTAAATTTTGGCGGATGGATGCTTCATCTCAATGGCAATGGAGTGTCCTTACTGCCAAAATGATGGGCCACCTGCCAAATTTAGATGTGAACAGACCGTAGGACCGTAGGACTGATGTCCTCCCAGGAGGTGCTACAGGTCTAGGATAGGTTAGGATGTAATAAGTGTAGGTCTATAACTCATTCGCTCGTTTTTCTCTTTAACACCCAGGGTAAAGGACATTAAATCTCCGGTATACCAGAATTTACCCTTTGAAACAGGACCACTATTGTTTTTAAACATGGTAAGAGTGTGGCATTGTATCATAAAACAGCATAGGTTAAACAGCGGACTAATAGAGATTAAAACTATACCAAGGAATCTAATGTGTGCTTATTATTTTCTTTTATACTCAGAATAAAATCTCAAAGTAAGGACGCGCTTTCCAACCAATGCTGCTCAAAAATTACTACTACAGATCTGTTGTGTTATTTGGTAAGAAACGTTCTATAAAAGTTACCTGTGAATATTATTAGATCTGCATTAATTGCATACTAGGATAAAAACCTTTCTAGCAACTTATCATGCATTATGTCATTTACTCCATCCTCTAGACTAAAAATTGTGTATAATAATTCCAACAATATTCAGTTCAAATAAAACGTGACATGAAAAGAATCAGTGATAATTATGCTGAGTGTGAAAAATGTTTATGTACCCTCCGGCATAGAGCTTAATATTCCTTATTCATTGCAGGAATTACTACCCGCTGACTCTATTCATCAATACATAACATTAGCGGTCACTTCTAGTTCATTTTGGTAAGCTGCAATTATGTTAAAATGGCAAGCCATTTGTTAATTAACCTGTGTGGTTTCTTATATGACTTAAAATAACCCGCAGTAATCATAGACATATCATGTTAAGTGTAGGCACTAAAAATCCCTTCTTATACTTTTCAATTGTTCTGTTCCTTTCACTTATGGGGTTTTTCTTATTCTCCACCATAAGTTTTCCTCACTGTATGTAGTGAGCATGGCTTCAATAGTAATATACCTCTCAATAGGAGGGCAGTAAGATTAAAAATGAGAGTGAACAAGATTAAATGTCCAGTTAGATGCTATAACTATGTATACTATGTATATATCTGACTGATGACTGGTATATAGATATGTGTAAATATGTACAAATGATGTCTTTTTCTGGTTTTCTTTGACAAACTCGTGCATCAGCACATAGCGGTATTATCAAATCTGTAAATTAAGAAACACTAGCCTGATGTATATGGTCTATTTTGGCATAAAAACGGTCTTTTGCACTATATTATATAGAGCTGTAAATATTGAAAATACTTTTAATATGTTTTTACAGAAATACGATGGTACAGTCCTGAGGAAGACACACCTGTGTCGAAACGCGTAGACAGGAAACCATCTTTAACTGAATCATGATATGTTTTTGATGAACAGTTGAACTTATACATATGTCACAATGTTAAAACATTTTTATCATGCATATATATGAATGTACTCGATTTTTACAAATGAATAATTTTTTATGTACTAATTAAAATGTATCAAATGTGCAAAAACCTGTTTTGATTGCTTTTTATTGTTTTGTTTGGCAAATGCCAGTATTCATGTGCTAGTGTTGTTTATACATTTGCCTGAGTATTATATTCACATAAAAGTTTTGCCCTGACTCAGGAAATCTATCCACATCAGGGGGTCCTTGTTTGTTTTACAAAACAGACCGTAGGTGTAACCATCGCAGATACTACTCCCAAAAAAGTGCTTCAACACCCCATTAGGGGTAACAAGCGCTATATAAATGCAAACCTTTCCCTCATCTATCCCTCTGCTATCCTTCATAATACAAATACCTGAATAATATCCACCACTCAAATTACTTTCATATTGCACAATACTAACTCAACACTAATCCTTTATGGGTTCCGGAGTAGCATGCCACTCCTTGGAAAAGTGCTTTGACGCCTCGTCAGGGGTAGTAAGTGCTATATAAATGCAATTACAATACAATACAATACTCAATCCCCAGCAAGATTACATCCATCGTAGGGAGACTGCTATGTCTGACCACCTACTTAAGATGGGTGGGCATAGAGGTCAGTTTTACTTCCTGTCTCCACCTGGAAAACCCCGGTATTAAGGGGCACTGAAACTAAGTAATGCCACACTCGCCATGGGAGACAACCCCAATGGTAAGGAGGGTCTTTTTTTTTTTTAGATAAAAAAATATACGTTTGATGTCATGTTAATGGAGCTGTGTGCTAACCTTTTAAAAGTATTAACAGGAACCACTGTGACTGTGGTTAATGCCAATGCTTTAGAAATAACCGCCTGCATCACAGTTATTTAAAACTTTGACGGGCATTGTGGATTCAGTCTCGCGGTCATTAATTCTTCCTCCAGGCCAATGGAGATTACTCCATCCGCCACATATTAAAGTGGGCCCTATGTCTTTTACCCCCTAATGATGTAAAATGGGAATACACCAGACAGGATAAAAACAGGTGCCTGCCTCATTAATTGTTTTTGAGTTATTTTCTCCAACAAATACATCTACGTCTGTGG
Source organism: Lissotriton vulgaris (assembly GCF_964263255.1). Taxonomy (NCBI): domain Eukaryota; kingdom Metazoa; phylum Chordata; class Amphibia; order Caudata; family Salamandridae; genus Lissotriton; species Lissotriton vulgaris. The sequence goes on from NC_141699.1 coordinate 810,913,202, forward strand.
CTTTACCTATTTTGGGGTTTAAATCAAATGTAGGATTACTTACACACAATTTTTCATCTGCGTACACTATTTTCATTGCATGTTATTAATTCACTGGGCTGAAAGTAAAATTCAATTTGGAGGGCAAATAAATGTGACAGGCTAGTCAGAGACCTTCACTTTGCAAATACATCATCTTTTATAACCCACACCGCAAGCAATGTAAAATGAAAATAATGTACACAGAATAAAAAGTAGAAGTCTTTATATATAACAGTTTTTCAGTCGTGACATCAACAGTTAGGGAAAAGCTTGAGACTTTGGCTGCACTCTTTACAAGTCCTTACTTCTCAACTATTCTAAATTCTGATTTTCGGTTTTCCTGTAAGTAGTTGATTTGAAATTAATGTAATTTGTTTTGTGGTATTGAAAGCATACTTCTTTTGCAAGTTCATTCATTCATTCATTTGATAACTTTATTTCGGTCAATGACCATAAAAGTGCAATAAAATATGTACAGGTACAGAAATAAAAACATAAATACATTGGGATTAAAAAGTTATTAAACTCTGGTTATCAAAGATAAGAAAAAAGTGGGAAGCAATAGTCCATTATTTCTTATTAATAAAAACAGTTCTTCGCCGCCACATGCCAAGTAAAAATCGAGAGACAGCAAAAACAATGGGAGGGGCGGTATCGTAGGTTAAAACTCTGCAAGCTTGTACACAATGTCTGAAACCCAGGTTTTTGCATAATGGGATAATCCAGCATTTCCGAATTTCACTATATGCCGGACAGAAAAAGAAGATATGTACAATGTCTTCCCTACAATATTTACAAGCAGGGCAGTTGGCCTCCATCGTTTTTGCCCATCTGGATGTCAATGCCCCAATCGGTATAGAGCCGTACCTCAGTTGGATGTATAGTTTTCTTGCAAGTGGAGGCTGCACTAGGTCCAGAAACACCTCTGTCCTGGATTCGGCTTTCATCAGTAGGAACTCAGTAGACAGCCTGCCCATGGAAATTGAACAATGTAGCATTTTGAGGTTATGCGATCTTACAGCCGCCAGTAATACAGTCCTTTGCATCCTCGTGCAGCTGTCCTCTCGTGTATCCCAAACTTGGGGTAGGCCAATTTGGTAGAGGAGAGCCTTTACATGTGCTAACCAGGGTATGTTCTTATTCTTTAGCTGCCCCCAAATTGTAGTGAACTCTACTCTAAAGGATACAAGCTCCGGCACAGACCAGAGCCTTCTCCAGTAGAGCAGAGGTCGTGCAGCTACCAAATCGTTAATGGGTTCCATGCCCAAATCCAAGCGTAGTGGTACGAGGGGCGTACTTTAGGGAAGAGCAACCAGATGTCGCATGAAGGCCTTTTCGACCTTCAGTAAGTTGCATACATTTGTGTGTCCCCAAAGTTGTGCAGCGTACAAAGCTGCAGACCTGACCTGTGTTTTGTATATCTCAAGGGCAGGGGTAACTGGTTTGAAGTTGAGGCTCTGTGGAATCTGCCTATGCCTCCCATAATCTGTGCAAGTCTCAGGGAAGATTTAGAAACCTGGTGGTCCCATGTAAAGTGCTCAGTCAAAGTCACCCCAAGGTATATAAAAGTCTTGACTCGCTCTAGTGGAGTTCCAATCAGTGTGGGATTTGGCGAGTGTGCTTCGGGGGATTGAAGATCATGAACTTGGTTTTCTCCAAGTTGACCTCCAATCCCCGCGAGGCACAAAAGGAGACAAACCCGTCCAGGACCCGCTGGATGCCCGATGATGTCCGCGACAACAACAAAGTGTCGTCCGCGAACATCAGAGCGGGCACCCTACCAGTAGCCAGACGTGGAGCATCGTTGTCTCTGACACAGTTAAGTTTATCTATCAGGCCAATAACATACAAACAGAAAAGAGTGGGGGCCAGTACGCAACCCTGGCGTACGCCCCGGGTGACAGGGAAGCGGGCTGATAATTCCCCGTTTTTCCCACACCTCACCTGAGCGTAATTCCCAGTTTGAAGTCTGATTAGGGCATCTAATAAATAGGGAGGGAGACCAAGTTCCTCCAGCACCGTCCAGAGCCTCTCCCTAGGAACCAGATGGAATGCGGCCTGCAGGTCCACAAAGACAAGGTAGAGGCTGCCACCCTCTACTATTGCAGTTTTCCAGTATAGGACCTGGAGCCGAAAGATATGGTCCAAAGTCGAGACCCCTGATCTAAATCCAGCTTGGAGGGTGGTCAAAGTTCTATTTTCCTCCATCCAGCCCAATAATCTATCGAGTAGGTTTCGGCCCATCAGTTTCTGGGTGGTATCAAGTAAATTAATTGGTCTGTAGTTGGAAGGGACGAGCGGGCATCCCTTTTTAAAGATCGGAACAATCTCAGCTCCCAGCCAGGTCTCAGGTAATGAAGAACCCTGTAAAACCGCATTAAACAAGACCATCAGGTATGGAGCCCAGATTTTTGGCTGGGAACTAAAAAGGTCTCCCGGGAGCTTGGCAAGATCCGGGGCTTTATTCGGAAGCAGTCTCTCAATTGCCAATTCGACTTCCCTGAGTGAGAGGGGGGTCTAAGCTATTAGTGGCGGTCCTATTATGGGCATCCTGTTCCTCTATCAGGAATCCAGGGCCCAAGGCCTCCGGCAGTCTATACTTGTGCAGGGGGGTCTGGGGCTGTGGAAATCTCGGGAACTTGCATGGTGTCCTGATTTTGACAGGAGGAAGCCCCAGGGCCCAGGGCCACCGGCAGTCGATACTCGTGCGGGAGGTCCTGGGCCATGTAAGTGCGGGGAACCAGACCCCCGGGCCCCGGGACCCCCGGCAGTCGACTCTCATGCCGGAGATCCTGAGCCATACAGGTCCGAGGGACCAAAGCCACTTTTGGCAACTTGTCCCGACCTTGACACATAGTTTCCTCCATCTCGGGACTTGTGTAAAGTGACTTAAAGTGTGCCTCCCACACTATAGGAGCGATATTTGAGACCCCAGCGTCTCTCTCACCTTCCACCGAGGAGGTAGCAATGGCCCAAAAGGTCTTGGAATCTTTTAAGAGGAGTGCCTGTCTCAACTCATCCCATCTGGATTCCTCCCACTCACTCTTAGCCCTGGTGAGCACCTTCTTGTACAGTAGTCTTGATGCTCGAATTTTTAGGATATCCCTAGATTTAGTTGCTGTAAGAAGATCTTTCTTTAATTTTTTACAGGCGTGGTCATGCCAGGGATGTGTTTTGTTCCTACGCAACTTAGTCCCAGTAACCGGATAAAATACATCCCCTAGACTCTCAACTAACTTTCTGTGGGTCTCTATAGTCTGCCCATGAGAGGTGGTATTACCCATATCACTTATTAGTGGGATAGCAATCAGGTAGATTTCTGCAAGACGGGTAGGGGAGTCCAGACAGGAAGGCCATTTAACCCTTCTCCTGTTATTAGATATAATATAGGGTGGCACTATCAAATTAGAGCTAGAATCAGGGTTAGTTAATCCAAATGCACCAGGCTTAAGCGTCAGGTCCAACACATTGTGGTCGCTGTCGTGCCTTGGAACAACCCTAAAGTCTTTAAACCTGTCCCAATGTTTGGCTTCCAGCATGAGATAGTCAATGGTGGAAGTACGATTTGTCCTATTATATGTGGGTAGGCCGGAACTTTCGTTGTTGGCCCTTCCGTTGCATGCCCGCAAAGACATTGCAAGGGTCAAGGATTTAATTTGTAGTACTAACGAGGTCCAGGCCTTGACCGGGGCAATCCTTGGGGCAGGAATATGCCAAAGCAAGACGACCTCATCCTCCTCACACAACTCGGATCCATCCAGCTGACAATTCAGATCGCCGCCAAGAATTATCGAAGTTGTGGGATCAAGTGCCTGAAGGAAAAGGTCGAGTGCTTTAATAGTGCTTGATTCCTTTCCATTCACAGTAGGCCTAGAGTAGATATTTATGATAGCCACTCTAGGTTCATTAACGGGCTTTAGTAAAACACATTGGACATCTGGCGATTTTGTATCCACATGGGTAGCCTGCACACCTAAGTGTAAGCCTACCCATATGGAAAGCCCACCCGAGGGGCGGCCCTTCCCTCCAGAGACTGCTGGAATGTCGTAGGTTGCAAAGCCGGGGCTTGCACTCTCCTCTAGGGACCAACTTTCTTGCATCCAACAAATATCGTGTGTGGCAATAAAAGAAGACCACTCCGGTACAAGTAGCTTACTCTTAAGCCCGGCTACATTCCATGAGAGGATATTTATACTTCCTTTCACGACCTTTACTATATCCTGCACATCCCCTTGTTCTTTAGGGAGTACCTGGTCCAGGCTCTGCTCTACCCTAGTCCTCTCCCTCGTAATTACATAAGGACAGGAATCCTCACCGCTGACCGAGGGTAGTGTCTTTTCCTTTTGCAAGTTAACTAGTGCATATCCCACAAATCAACCGTGGTTCATGGCTCGACTAATTCACACTGATTCAAATCCTTATTTGAATAGTACCGAAATGAAAAGTCCCTTGAGTTACACACACTGCCAACAATGTCACACATAGTGCATGCAGCCTGTTTAGAGGTATTATCTTACATCAATATTAAAACTAAAAAGTGCCTTGATGATTGGATGATAGATTTTCCCAGCAGCTTGCGTTTGACGTTTCTGAGAAGTCAGATCTGAAACCAGACATTTTAAACTACTTTGCACTCTGCCACATGGCATTTAGCTTTATACTTGAACTGTTAAATTGCTAGAAAGTATAAGGAAATAGCACGCAATGGCAAAGTCAATAGGTCTTGCCAATGCCAAAGCTAATGGACCTATCAATGTGAATGTATTTTAGCCATGTTGTCTAGCAGCACATCTGCTGTTCAAAATGGATGAAAGTTACTGAAAGCCTAGAATCTCAGGATGTTAAACTGATGTCGTCTCTTCACCCCAGCCCCATTTAGAGTTTATTGTCCTGCCCTCCTAACACAAAGAGGTGCTATGACTTGGCCTGTGTTGGCCACATCATGGCTCTTTTTTTTTAGCGATGTTGTTTTTTTCAGGGATGCTAAGCAGCACATGTGTTGCTAGTCTACATGGCTAAAAGACATTCACAATGACAAAGCCAATAGCACAGGCATTGCCGAGATCTATTGGTTTTGCCAATGCTGGTTAATGTTGATGGGGTCTTGCTGAACAAATATGGAAGAAATAGTGAGAGACAGTTGAGCTCTGAAGTGAGACAAGGATGTGGCATTACAACCAGAGCTCCTGACACGGGAACTGGGGAGCCAGGCTCAAATCTCGGGAATGGCTGAACAATTTGTGATTCTGTGCAAATTACTTATGGTCCCCCCTTTCTACGAATGTTTCATTGTGTAATGTAAATGGTGAGCACTTAAAGTGCTCCAATACCATTGGCTGGTGTGTGCACTATGGCAAGCACTCCAATATCATTGGATCGTGCAAAATAAACAAGTGCTGTTTGTGTTTTAACACCTTTTGAAGAATTGCATTTGTTTGCATTTTGGTATGTGTGTATGTGTACAAGGGAGACAGCCTGGAAACACAAATACTCCTATGAAGTTCTTAAAAACAAAGATCCAGATGGAGGACAAAGCAAGCGCTCCAGTTCCACTGGATCATGGAAGTCCCTTCCTTATAAGGAGTTGTATGTATGAATGTTTTGCAACCAGAATGTGATCGCAAAACATTCATATTCTACTGACTGGGTGCAGGAGGTGGTAACCCATTCACAAACAGAAAGGATTCCCCAAGAGACCCCTTCCCCTTTGTGAATGTGGTGCCAACATTTTTTAGGAGCAGGCAGCGATCCTACGGTACACTGCCCACTCTTAAAAAATGAAAAAGTAGCTTTTAATTTTTATTTTTGAAATGCGTCCCGTGTTCCTTCAAGGAAAACAGGATGCATTTAAATTTAAAAAAAAAAGCTTTTTTTAAAAGCAATCACAGACATGGTGGTCTGCTGACCCTAGCAGGCCACCATCTGTGTCATTACAGGCCATTCCCAATGGGTCGCAAATTGCGACCTGTCTCATGAATATTGATGAGGCAGGTCAATGAAAATCCTATTGGGAATAACAAACAATGTCTGAGACACAGTTGTACATCACATTTAGTGAGTTCCTAAATGCTATTCACAAAAAATTGCAACTAAAAAACTCGCAAAATGTTTCCGTCCTACATGTGGCCCCAAACGTCTCCTTGAGACAGCACATGCACTGCCTAGCCAAGACTTAAAACGCTGAGCTTGTCATGCATTAGTTCATTCAAAAAGGTGGTTGCTGTCACAGTGAAAACAAAGTAAAAAGAGATTTCATAACATTTCAAATATAAGTGATAGAACTTCAGTGATGATGCCACATCGTAAATTGCTAAATATCAGTATAAACTCCTCTTTTATCACATGTGTTACACCCTCAGCCACTCCTTGTATCGTACTAAGTAATACACTTAAAAGTGGTGGCGCGAATATTTGTATCCATTGAGATACTGGAGAAACCAGTCATGCCGCCAAAGCTTGTGTGTAGTTATAAACAGTGTTTATAACAGACCACTAGTGCGAGCTCTGGAGTGGAGGCTCGAGCAGTCCTGGTTTCTCACAGGTATTGTCAGTGAGCCAAAACGCCAAAGGTAAGAAAGTTACAAAGCAAATGTTACTTACCCACTGGCTCTTCGTCCTCCTGTCCTCGGGTTTCTTCTCCAGTGGCTCCTAGCACAAAGGTCCCAAAGCAAACTCCCCTAGCCAATCCAGAAGATGCTCTCAAGGTGTTAACAATACTACCCAGAAAGAGAAATGCTCCAGGATTGGATGGAGTGGGCTTGCTCAGCGCTCATTCAGACCCCAGGGGCCTGTGGCTGCTCTCTACCCCGCTAGCTAACACAGCTCAGGTTGGGAATATATAAAGTGCACATGTCAAGCTGCCAATTACAAGACAGACAGTTTCATCTCATCACGAGTGTCCCATTATTTCCCCTTGTATTTCCACCCCATAAATATTTATGAATACCAGGGGTATCAATAAGCCTTGGGATTTGAATGGGTCTTTGGAATTAGGATGGCCCTCTTAAAAATGTGGAATTGCAATTTAAATTGGCAGTTAAAATGCCTGGATGAAAAACACTGGATCAATGGTGGTCCGCTAACACACTTATTTCTGGTGGTCCTGGTAACACTGATTACTAGTCCCATGGAGACTACAGGCATACTCGAATGAGGCTCTGTATGAAAATATGTATGTTACAACCCCTTTCCATAAAAATACTCAAACCACCACTTTTCACAAAGCTATATCCTGTGCCAAATCTAAAATGTTTATTGCAGTGCTCAACTATACTTAACCCCTTGTATGCTGATGACGGAACCACTCCGTCATCCGCTGCAGTGGCGCTGTGCTGATGACGGAGCGGTTCCGTCATGGCCCGCCCGCCGCTGATGCGTGGCACGAATTCCGCGCCTGCGCTGAGCGTTCTATTGAGCAGGCGGGGCCATAACGGAACCGCTCCGTCATAAGCACAGCGCAACCGATGCTGGTGACGGAGCGGTTCCGTCACCAGCATGCGCCCGCCGCTCTTCCGCCCCGCCCCCTTAGCACTGCGGCGGAATAGCCGCCGCAGTGAAGGGGTTAACACCACCATATCTGCTAGGAGATCTCATGTTAGTTACCAATAGTCAGTCGTGTTGACTTAGTCAACAGCATGTGGCATGGTTTTTGAGCCCATATTGCAATGTAAGAAGTGAAACTAGATGTCTCGAAATGCGATGTGGTGTTGATTAAAATTCATTGCTGGCTCAAGGAGTTATACATAATGCAGGGCCACTTGGCAAATACTAACACATTGTATCAGTAACGTCAATGAACGTCACCATGTTTGTTTCCATCACTGGCCGCAGGCAGTACATGCCGGGCTAGCACAGGAAAATGCCATGTCTACTGCCAAGCAAAGATCATGGTCACATGTCCAGCCCTGCATGTAATGGGATGTCCGCTGAACACAAAATTAACCTTGAAAATAAGAACCCAAAGACATTTGACAATCTAATAAACCCACTCGTGTATTCAGATAATCCATAAAGAGTCCAAGAAATAGCACAATCAATATTCCTCGAAAGCCACTGTAAGTAACCTCTGTGCCGTGAAACAGATTGAAGTGCAACTTTAAAAGGTCTGCATCCAACCAAACCAATATGTTTCCTACATGTCGCTGGGCTGCAATGACTGATGCTCCCTACATTGCAGACATCAGAACTTTCAATAAGCCTCATACCCTTCTGCTCCAAGACACATGACTTGCACACTCAGATTGCTCCCTCATGGACATAATGATTCCACAAGGATTCAAAATATTATGGATGGATAGAGAAAAATATATTCAGGGGTTGAGTAGCAATAATTCCCGAGGAACACATTAGTTATATCCCACTTGTACCTATGGACACCATAACCTTAAAATGCTTGAAATTTAACTCCTTAATATCAAACTCCTAAATATGACACATCAAATATTATACCAGTCTCAGGCAATAAAAAAGAACTTGTAAGTTCCATTATAATAATCTACACATAAATATAAAATAAAACACAGGGGAAAAAAACAAAAATTCTTTCCTTGAATACCAAATTAATACAGCTAAAAACAGAACTAGACAACTGCTTTAAATTGTGGGATCCCAAAATACTCACTCCTTCAAAACAACTACCTAGCTACAGAACAATCACTGCAACAAAGTAGCCAAACACTTTCATAATAAGATTCTTAAAATCAACGCTGAGAGTAAGTGTCCAACATACAAAATGTAGCAGTGCTAAAGCACAGACCTTTCCAATCACATCAGAGGTCAATTTTGCTCTTGTAAGCATGCATGTACTTTCACCGTCTTTCCCACTTGCTCTGGCACTTAACGGTAAACTCATTCACACCCGCACTCATAAAACCAATGGTACTTACACCAAAAACCACACTCACACCTCACTGTCACATACACCAGTAACCTTTCTCGCACTGGTAATATACGTTGCAAAGTAAGCTCATTTGCATCTCACTCACGCAACTGGAACTTGAACCAATAAGCTCATTCTCACCTCGCTCACACCTTCACTGTCACTTGTACCAGCACCTGTACTCTCACATGCACTCACACTAGCATCATTAATCTCTCTCACAGCAGCAGTGCACTGACATCTGCTCTGGAACTAGCATTCACCCCTGCACTCCTCCTTGAACTCACAGCTATTCTGACACTTGCACCAGTAACATCTGGTCACTACTAGATAATTTGAATAAAATTAATTGGTGGCTTCATGCCGCATCTCAGTCACTCGCAGCCGCACTCAGTGCAGAGGACGGGGATTGCTAATCTCCAAAAATTGTCTACACTGTCACTGTCTGTCACTGTCTGCAGTCTGCACAAGTCCAGACTCCACTCTGAGGCCTCTCTTGCATCCTAGTGCCCTTCCATTGTTGGTGCTTTGCAACAGTCTTAAGATCTTCTTAGGGGTTCCCGTTGCTCAAATGGATGTGATTTCTGATATTTACATTTTTCCCTCGTCTTCATTGCTTGACTATGCTAGGGAGAAAGTGTCACTTATAGTCATTGAATGTCTCGCATAATTACCCTGAAATTGTGTAAATGTGACACATAAGCAATCTGAAACCTTGTCAAATATGAAGAGTGCATACAACTCAGACAGTTTCTGCCCACTTGATATAAATGTCAGCCAAAAGTCACCAACTGAGATCTGTACCTCCTTTAACTCTCCCACCAAGGACGGCCCCGTCGGTAAAAAAAAAAGGTGTCATCCAAACCATTGCCTCTCAATTTAACAAATCCCTCCAAACCTCGAGTATGCAGTGTATGTTGTGCCCTATTATTGAGATTGAGGTTTTGGGGCGGTGCCATTTTCTTAAACCGTATTGATGAGTTGCAATGAGGACTGGGGTGGTACCATTCTGCAAGCTAGAACTCACGGGGGTCAAAGTCCATGTATTAAAAAGAAAGAGTTGAGCCTGCCAAACATTTATTTTGTCAGTTTAAATACAGGCTGCAATGACCGACCTGAGGCATGTTTAAAGTGCTACTTAAGCGGGTGGCACAATTAGTGCTGCTGGCCCACTTGCAAAAAACTTGCAGCATTTATTTTACAGGGCCTGTGCACTTGTAGTGCCACTTGAATAGAGACTTACAAGTAAATAAAAAGTATGCTAATTCAGTATAAGCAAATTCTACCATCTTTTAAGAAGAGAGCACAAGCACGTTAGCACTGGTTAGCAGTATTAAAGTGCACAAGGCCCTAAAGCCAGCAAACACCAAGTAGCAGTACAAGTGGGTTGAAAGGAAACTGTTAGGGGAAAGCCATGCCAAGGATGTCAGGTCTAACATCAAATAATTCCTATTCCAGAGTTACTGATACTGACGGAACAGGTTAACTCAGAGGTGGGGAAAATCCAGCCCATCACAAGGAACCATTTAGTCCTCCAAGAAATGAGGAATTGCTATAGGATCAACAACGCTGGGTCGGATTCCCCTAGTAATTCATCTTTCCCCACTCTATCACACGCAGTGATTTCAGCTGTTTTGACAACCAAAATCTGTAGATGAAAGTAAAGAAATCTGCTGTGTTCTTGTGGAAATCAAAATGTTGATGGAACAGGTAACTGCTCTGACCAACCTCATCAGATCAAATCAATTTCAGAGGCTTCCTTTAATGAGAGTGACAACAAAAAATGGAGGGTAGGCTTCAAAACTATTCTCTCCGTGGAGGGGCTGGTTAGGATATCCATCTGTTTGGAAAGCTCAAACCATTCATCTACCCTGAAAGCCAGAGAAATTCCTTGGGGGTACAATGTCACCTGTCATAAGGGCCAAATGTTGGAATGAGCTACCAAAGGACTAGAAAAAGTCTGGTTATGTTCATAGGCAGTGGACCAATGTTCAACAAAGCTGACTCAAATGTATCTCCATATCCTAGCTCCTGTCGACTAGTGACAAATTAACTATCAACCTCAAAGGACCTGCTTCTGTGTTAAATGTTGTGCCTATGATCTTGCTGAAACAGTTAGATGACAATGGCATGGCAGTAATTAGCTCACCTTTATTGAGACAATCATTTCTTACTGGATGCCCCCATTTACACACACTAGGTTATAGCCTTTTGTCCCTTTGTGCAGCATATGTGTGATATATATAGTGTTCTCTGTTGTGTCCCAGGAGATGATTTAGGCCCAGGAGCCGAAAGGACAACTCAGCCATGGACCCAGGATACAGACTGAATCTGAGTTGTACTGCAGAGCATGGGTGCACTTTTACACCACTGACTCCATACCAGGCACCAGCAATGTGTGTGTGTGTGAGCCAGTCCAGGATCAGTGTTCAGGATCCTTAGAGGGTTCTCAGCCCTTGAAACTGTGAACACAACATCCTCCTACATCGAAAGTAATTGCTAAAAAATAGTAGCTGTGCCAGGGAAGGGACATTATATTGACTGCAGCAAGGATCAGGTCATACAGTTTTACAACAAGGTGGAATGGTGGTAAGGTGGCGCACGTAAAACTTGCAACATGGCCACAATTGATCAATGGCCCTTGAGGGGAGATATGGAGTGGTATTCCAGCTGCCATAATCATAGTATCATAGCACTCTTATCATGGCATGAGGACCTCAAGAACTTCTTGGGTCCCCCCACATGTCCACATCCATAGTCATGTTAGGTTGCATTTCTTCACCTCAAGTGTGAACTGCAGCAATGACCATTTGTTTGAAGGTGCAGTCTCTCTTAAACCAAGACAAGTTTATCTGCAGGTGGGTGTCTTCTCGTGGAGTGGTAATCACTGTTTTTGGGGGGGCAACTACCTGCAGAACCTTGTTCCACATGTTGAATTTCCAGGATGACAGTACTGATCAAGCATGTGGTTACTACCTGAATATCAAATCTGATGCCTGAGCTACCTTCACCTATTTTCTTGTTGCTTGCCCACCGCCTCAGCTCAGTTTAAAGATGGTTGATGGCTGATTAACTGCATAAGTGAAGCTTGGGTGGCACTTTGGAGGAGGGCAAATGCTTAGCTCCACTCCCAATGAAGCACCTGTTAAGGGGTGGGAGTCTAGTATTCTCTCAGGAGATTAAATAAGGCTAGCTGAAAATTTACCCAAAATTCATAAATGATACAGTCTTTCAATTTCATGAAGTGCTCTGTCTGTCTGTTAGCTTGAGGCCATCTAAGCATGGTGCAAAGTAGGTGATAGCCCTAGTCATTCAGGGTTTTCTAGAATACCTTCCCATGTAACTGCAGCTCCAACTCCCTGTGGAAATCCTTAGGGATATTACAAGTCACTAGTTTTAAAATCTTTTACAGCATGAGCTGACAGAAGTTGTCAGTCCAAATTCGGTTTCTGGGTCTGTGGTTGTTCATTGACAATCATTAGTATTTAGTGCCCTTTGGATGCAGTGCAGAAAACAGAGCTCACCTCCACCCAGGCAGTGAATCTGGATTGCTTGCATATTATGGGGGCAGGTCCATTATTAACCCAAGCTGCTTCTCAGTTTCAGGAGCCAGACCGGCTAGTGCGCATATGGACCTTGGTTGGCCATGACTTAATTTCCCAAGTAGATAAGATCAACAATTGTATGAGTGAGTGTTTCAGGTATCACCAGACAAATTGTCTTGCAGATTAAGGTCTGCTTCTAAAAAGGGTAGCCTGGTTGTTAGAAATTGGGGTCTCTAGTTGGCAGAGGTAGGTACCTTTGTCAAATAGGGACCCTTGCTTCTAGTCAGGATAAGGGGGATACACTGCTAAAATAACCCCTGCTTACCCCCTTTGTAGGATGTGTCACACAAACAAATAAAATGGGCCACAGGGGAGGTGATGCGTCGGTTCCTTACACTCAGGGAAGGTGATGTGTTGGTTCCTTTCTCCGTGGGAGGTGATGCGTCGGTTCCTTACTGCTGTGCAGGGGAGTTGATGTGTTGGTTTCTTACTGCATCTCCCAACGATGCGACAAAGTTGGCGTCTCACTGTGATGCGACGATCTGGGACGATTCTTCCAGCTCCCAGCGGAAAATAGTCTCTAGAGGTCCAAAACAACAGCAGGCACCTCATTGTAGGTCAGAAATCACAACAAGGAAGTTCAGGGGAGCTGGTGGTGAAGTCTTTATGTCCCTGAGACTTCAGTACAGGAGGCAAGCTCAGTTTCAAGCCCTTGGAGATCTTCCTCAAGCAGGGGATACAGCAAACAATAAAGTGCTTTTCTTCTTTCCTTGGCAGCAAGTAGCCACTGCAGGCCAACCTCAGACAACAAACAGCACAGGGGCAATATTCCTCCTCAGGTTCTCCAGCTCTTCTCCTTGCCAAAGGTTCCTCTTGATTTCCCAGAAGTGATCTAAAATTCTGGGGTCTGGGCCCCTCCGTTTATAGACAAAAATCCTTTGTTCTCTGAAGGCAGAAAGTGTCTGTACCCAGCCAAAACCAGTTCTGTGGGGCACTGTGCTTGTGTACAACAACCTCCATTGTCAGTGTCAGCCCTGGCTCCAGCCACCTGTCTCCAGGTCTCCAGGGGGCAGAGCCATCATTGTGGAAGGCAGGCACAGCCCTATTCAGGTGCAGGTGCTTTCAGGGAAAATTGAGTCAAAAGATTTGTGAACAGAAAGGGAGAGATTAGAACCAGGGTGTGTCCAGAGCAAAGAGGAGTGGGGAAAGAGGACACCTCTGCCTGGTTCAGCGCCTAATCAGTAAGGTACAAAGCAACAGCCTGTTAATGAGGACCTGAGCCAAAGGCACTTTTTACAGGAGCCTGTGGTGCGGTATCTCCAAAAGGTAGTGCCAAACCCTGTATTTTGCAGTAGTAGATCTAAATAGGTCCAGTCGACTGAGTCAAAGGCTTTTTCAAGATCAATGAGCAAAAGCTCCTTGGATTCGGGTATGTCATGAGCATGGGCCAGCGCAGTGTGGACCCGCCTTATACAGCTTCAGGTGCTACATTGGGTCACAAAGCCACATTTATGTGGATGGACAAGGAAACCCTGAACCCATTGGAGCCTATCGCCAGCGCCTTAGCAAAGATAATGATATCTGTTTTTATCGGAGAGATGCTGTGATACAATGCACAGCTCTACAGAGGGTGACCAGCTTTAGAGAGGGCCACTATGGTAGCTACGTCTAGATCTGGTGGAAAGGAGCCGAATCACACTGCTTCATGATAAAGGTTAAGTAACTGTGGAACAAGGATGTTACAGAACCTACAATAATATTTCAGGGGGAACCCGTCTAGGGCCCGGGGTTTCCCCCGAATTTAATGCATGACTAGCTGCTTATATGTCCTCCATGGTTAGAGGGGACTCTAGTTCTTTTTCTTCATACCCTAGGAGACACAAAAGAGGTGCATCCATCAGGAGGAGCAAAAAGCCACTTGTTTAAGTCAGTGACAGCCTCCATAATCGCATTTTGGTTATGCAGCGGGTGGTCCTGTGGGTCCATGATGGAGGAGATCAGTTTGGAACTTGCATCCCTAGTAGCTGGCCAATATCGGAGCTTACCGCTTTTATCTCATGCTCATACACATGGAGGATGAACTCTCTCCAACACTGGTGAGCCTCATTGAACCCCACCTGCTGCAGAGATACTCAGTCGAGCTCTAGTTGTCGACGCAAGGGTTCAGAAGAGTCAATGGCCATTTTAGTCTCAAGGTGTAATATGCGGGGTTCAAGCTCTGTGATGCGCCTAAATTGGTCTTGGTTAGCATGCTTGACAAATGTCATTACACACCCCGAATTGTGGCCTTTCCAGTTTCTCGGCAGCTACATACACTATTGACTGACCCCGTATTGGTCTCGAAGTAGGATTGGAGTTCTGTCCCTAAGTTCTCCACAAACTGGTCATTGGTGAGGAACCAGGTGTTCAAGGCAATTGGGGTTTTTTGCATAATACAGGGATCCAACATAAAGCTTGAGTGGTGAATGACCTGAGATCTCAATGGGAAGAATGTCCATGGCCGTCATGTGTGTCACATTAGTAGCAGGAAGGAGCAGGAGATCAATTAGGAGAGGGTATTAGCATCTACATATGTGTGTGTATATGAACTTGTAATCAGATGCCACATCTGCCAAGCATCGCATAGCAAAAGGATTCCATCCAGGAAACAAACATCCTGGATATCTCCTGCCAGTGCCTTGAAATGTGGGTCACTTTTATTTTGGTGCCTGGGCTTATTTTCTGTCCAATTCGGACCCTGATTCATACAGTACCACAAAATATGACTTCATGAGCAAAGAGTAATGAAGTTTATTGCACAGTTAATTAAAACTCACAATTTAAAATAGATTGTTTAAAAGAAAGGGTGGTTACTAACAAGAATAAAAGAGTAAGTATCAAAAGTTAAAATGATTCAGTGGTTCAACTTCTTCTGCATTCGGACCAAATGTTCGAAAGATGCCCCAGGACATGTTTCCGGCTATTGGGCAGTTGCTTCTTTTTGTGCCTCCTTGATTCTCTTTGCCACTGCATCAAGAAATTTTGTGGTTCTGCAGTTTAGTTGGATCTCGCTTGGATTGAAGCACAGTTTAACTGCCTGTCGGCACGACCTGACCCCCTCCTGGTTCCATTTTGCAAGTAGTAGTGTTCTCCTTATGTCCATTAAGCTGCCTCATGAGCAAAGAGACATTCTCAGTTAGTGTTAGCAAAATCAAGGATCAGCTGAATCTCTAGCAAAACTGCACTTAAAAAAGCACTGACAAAGACAATTGGTCTTGCTTACTTTACATACAAGCAAGACCGAATGGCATTGCCAATTCATGTTTACAATACTCCTCAATTTTTGTCACCATGGATGCTGATCTTGCTCTTTTCTTTTGCATTTCTAGTGACCACTAGGTGGCAGCAAACTAGTGTACAAACATGGCTCTGTTTGCAATAATGTTATAATAAATGATGGAGGCACCGAAAAAAGAATCAAAAAGCTCCTGTGGGCGGGTCAAACACCGAAAGGGGGAAAAGCCACAAATAGGAGCAAGGCGACTCAGATGACATGAAAGTCATCAAATCCTAAGCAATAATTGGCTCTGTGGAGTATGGCATTTAGTGCTGTCTATGACAGACAGCTGGAGGTGTTTGTAACGAGCCAACAATGAACTCAATGTCCAGGCTTCCTGGCAGTGAGCTTTGGTTTTATGAGAACAACTGTGTTAAGTGGTGAGGCTAACATCCAGTAAGTGTGACTTTAGGTGTCACTAAACCTCAAAAGCAGAATTGTATTGGTCTATGGGAATAAGGAGTGGCAAAACCAATAGCTCCAGCTTGCATTTTGAGTGATGAACAAAATATTATAGAACAACCTGCTGCAGTGAAAAAAGCAAAACAATAAAACAATTGTTTTCCCTGTATAATGCAATACAAAAAACTCACCACATATGTCACGACACACATGCTCATGTTTGTGTCGTGTTCCAATAGACATTTTGGGAGGGATTTTGAAAAATACAACAAAAGAAAGGTGGGGAAAGCAACAGAAGAGCTGTGGGAAGCACCAGGGAGAAGAAGATACAGTTATTTGAATGAGAAAGCAAAACACAAGTAAGAGCAAGGAAATACCTGCACTGCTGTAAAGTGCTGAAAGAAAATGGCAACCATTGGTCAAGCTAATAGGTTTCGCCTTTGAGATGTAGTGGCTCTTCTAATTTCTTTTGTTCATGCTTCACAGCATCGGTAAAATGCCACTGCTGTACTATACAAACAACACCAATGTCAGATGGATTGGGAAATAAAAAATATCAAAATGAAGTAGGGTGAATGCACTTGGATTTAAAAAACAGAAGGACCAACAGCAATTTGTTGCCATGCACTCCAAAAAAAGCTGAAATAAAAAGAAAATAGGACTTTGGGTGGGCAGGGTAACTGGAAGAGCAGGTTAGGGTAGCGAGGGGGATAAGTTAGGGAAAAGAAGCACACAAGGGATGAATCAACAAGAAAGGCAGGGGATATGCATTTGAGGGAGAGAACAACATGGGGCGAAGGGAGAAGCACACAAGTGAGAGAGAACAACATAGAGCTCATGGGAAGAGAAGCACATGAGTGATAAAGAGCAACACAGAGTTTGGGGAAGAGAGAACAAACACAGATCGTGGAGGCAGAGGAGAGAAGCACGCAAGGGAGAGAACTGGAAAACACATGCAGTCTCATGAAGTGCTTAGGCAGAAAGAAAACACAGTTACATAAAAGTGAGCAGAGAAAAGACACATGTAAAGAGACTATGCCCCAGGAAGGGAACAGCCACAAGACGGAAAAAGCCAGCCATCAAATAAGAAGAAAACAAATTAGAGTGCCAATGAAGCCAACCAATAGTTTTTTGTAACCAAACAGCTTTGCGCTGTGTGGTATGCTCAACCTAAAAAAGTAGTTCCCTTAATGTAAGCAGTGAATGGGCCCAAATCATCCAGGCAAAAGGATGGGAAAGAAGCTATGCTACATGGGAGGGACAAACACAAGAGGAAGGAAAGCCATTGAATAAGAAGTAGCAAATGATAATGACAAGAAAGCAACCCAATGGTAAGCAGTGGACTGAACCAAAGCCCACAGTGAGTATTGGTGTTGTCCACAATACCTCTTCATAAAAAACAGACAGCTATAAGCTGTCTATACAGTGGACCTAACAAAGAAACAGTATAAGTTCGATAGTGGTTTGAAATGTCAGTGCAGCAGGGGTAAGGTCAAGCACATGCAAGGTCTGCTTCTAAAATGCAGGCACAGCTTTGCCGTAGTGAGGAATGTGCCAATCCTCTAGATCAAAAAGTGTAGACAGGCCAATGAAGAGTCAATTACATATTATGCTTAAGCTCTTGGAGGCATGAAGTACTTTGTCCAAATTAGTCACATGATGCCTGAAATGCTGGTTAAAGAAGTTTACAAATAGTTTGGAACAGCATCCCTTCCAAACTGTCTGCTTAGCAGTAGCTGCTCCCGTCCCTGCACCACAGCCCAATATTTCTGAAACACTTTGGGGCCATTTTCAGCATTTAGAAGTTCTATATAGGAAGACCAAGCAATACAAAATAACATGGCATAGCAGAACATTCACACGTTTCCATATCCAGTACATTTAGAACCTATGTTGACTGTGGCAAGCACAGATCTGATCGTCTGAGCTACCACTGACTTTGCCATACCCCCGCTCCCACTGGAAGGCATAGGCCTCCATCCCTCTTGAGCTTTTGTTTTATGTCTGCTTCAAATCTACTAAGCCTATATCCACACGGGTAGGTGCTTGCCTTGTTGTGAGCCTTTGTGATACTTAAGAGTCCCTACCTATGGGGTGCATGTACCCAATGGTTGCTAGACAACTTTCTTCTGGACCAGTGGCATACTTGTGTTAAGATACCCATCGGGTCCATGCCAATGCCCGCTGGTAACAAAAGTCTTCTCTGAAGGCCCAGTGTTGCAGAAAAATTCGGGCTTAGCATAGGATAACATAACCTTTAAACAATCGGCCTTCAAGCCCTCGAGGAAGGTGTTTTGGTTGGCAACAGACCTTCATCAGGCCCCATACCGGAACACGAAATATGTCGCTTGACATAGAATGTCCTAACCATTATTTGTGTTACATTAATTATATTTGACCTTTTCATTATGTACTGTATTGAGGTAAGTGGTGTGCTCCAGCCCTAACTCTTTCTTTAAAGTTTGGATCAGTCTCCTATTATTGTACTTTAAAGGTCTACAGTTTGAAGGGTTGCAATAAATTTGAAACAACATACAACTGTGTCTACTGTGGCATGTTGTGTATGTATGATATGACAAAGCAACATATTATACACTCAACCCAGGCACACTCTTAATTCAAATTCTTAAATATTACAATCATATAGTCAAACACATTTCATAATAAGATTCTCTTGGTCTTTTTTTTCTTCTTTTTGTTATCCAGCTAGTCAACACGTGTCTCGACGTCTGGGGTGTTACCCACGACTTCCTCAGGACTGTCTTCCTGTCACGTAGCTCTCAAGTACCTCTACATCGGTTATATTTCCATCCCGGTAGGCACTTACGTGGACAAAAATGGAGGGGCAGATCTACAAGAAACTAAAGCAGGACGATGCAGCAATACATTTTGCTGCACTGCGCAGCATTAGTTTCAAAGCACAGGGGTGCAACATATTTACAACAATATGTTGCATCTCTGTGCTTCCCCCTGCGCTGGCATACAAACTGCTGCCATGCACCGGCGCAGGCACGCTTGCACCATGGTGCAAGGATGCCTGTGTTTTGGGGAGATTGCTTTTGTGCAGGAAGGGTCACCTTCCCACGGGCGTAGCTAGGGGGGGGAGGGGCGGTGGGGGCGGTCCGCTCCAGGCGGCACAATTTTGGGGGCAGCAGGCACACGCAGCTGCTGCTGAGCAGCCAGGACGCACGTGTGTCTATCGTGAAAGTGCAAGCTACTCCTGCACCACCTTTCTCAGTGGTGGTGTTGCGGCGGGCTGTTTATGTGGGCCCCAGGGTCGTAAATATTGTAGCGGAAATGCTGGCGGCATCACGTGCGCCCGACGACCCAACCTGTCCCACCATGATGACCCGTGCAGCTGAGCCTGCCGGCCAGAGCGAGCCTGATGTGAGCCGCCGGTCGCTACAGGGAGAGAGGCAAGCCAGGTAGTCCGCGGTATCTCGTGAAATGGAGCTGCTCTCGAGATGGCCACAGCTACAATTTCCTGTCAAGTAAGTGTGTGCTTAGCTCAGCTGCCCTGGAAGTTGAAGAGGGGAGTAAAATAAGGGTCCTTGCTGGCAATAATGCATAGCTGCCAAGGTTTCAGATTACCTCGTGAGAAAGTGTCACTCTTAGTCGTTGAATGTCACTCATAATTACCCTGAAATTATTAAAATGTCAAACAAAAGTAATCTGAAACCTTGGCGGGCTGGGTCGTCGGGCGCACGTGATGCAGCCAGCATTTCCGAGTTGAAAGAAAGTGAAAGCAGTGACTCGAGGCATCACTGTAGTAACGCGTGGGCTGGCCGAAAAAAAAAAGATCCCCAGGGCCGTCATTGGTAGCGCTTTCGTGCGCTACAAGATTTACGGCCCTGGGGCCCACATAAACAGCGCCGCCGCCGCACCACCACTAAGCAAGGTGGTGCAGGAGTAGCTTGCACTTTCACGATAGAGACACGTGCGTACTGGCTGTTCAGCAGCAGCCGCCACACATGTGCCTGCCGCCTCCAAAATTGTGCCGCCTGGGGCGAACCACCTCCACCGCCCCCCACCAGCTACGCCCGTGAGGCTGAATAAGTAACTCTCCTTAATGCATGGGCGATGGAAAGCCGCAATTTGGAATTCTGTGTGAAATAACATGCATACAAGCTTACCTTTGCATCAGCTGGCATGCATCTGCGATAGAGAACACAGGTAAGACTCCAAAAGATGCAGAGGTGCTAGGAAGGAAGCATGAGCACAACTACCATATGCAGGCGCAGCAAGAACATACCTACAGGCCAAATGACTCAGAACTTCATGCACGATTCAAAAGATGCCCAGTCCTATTTTGTGGTCAATATGGAACAGACTTTAATTAGAAAAAGTAAATTACTATAAGGAAAACCCCCCAAATGATTTTTAATGTTACTCTTCTACTAGCTATTACATCATCGTCATATTCACAAAGCCCTGATATAATGCCGGGGGTGAGCTCATGACATTAATGGTGTGTTCCATCACTGAGCTCTTCTTGCACAAGGAAATTGTGGTGTGTGGATACCAATATTATATTGTCTGGTCTCTACCTGGGATGTCAGAGCGGGACTGAAATGCAGCTCGAGTGATTATCAGTGGCTGAGATTAATTAAACCATTCCACTCATCACTTGTTTTTCTAAATGAGAAGCCTTAAATGAAGTGGGTATGCCCGGATATGTCCCATGTTCACTGCGCCATGAGATTCAAGTTAGTCTTCACTAAAGAGTCCCAAAAAGCTGACACCGGCCTGTTTTGGTTGTTTTCCCATGGAGAGGCGAGCTAGCCTGGTACTTTGGCTGAACTCTTCCAATCAGAGCAGAACCATGTACGATATGCATATGAATGGTGTCTGTATGTATGTATGTGTGTTCTTATATAGCGCTCGACTTACCCTAGGGCATCTCAGCGCTTGCATTGGGAACCTGTCCTAGCTTTTCCCTGTGAGATAACCCATACTGGGCATCCCCAAGGTGAAAGCCAGGCATCCCACCGGGGGTGGCCATTGTGGAGATTAAGCAAGCTTATTGCCCAGAGCTGCATAGTGTGAACTCGTGCTTAGAGTGGGCACCGAAGCGAGAATTATCGAGTCCGTGGACAATTGGGCTCAAGACCCAGCCGCGTCGGGAATCTAACCCTGGTCCCGGGTCTGACCTCTGCTTCAGGGTATGCCTTCTCTAACCAGTGAGCCACACTTCTCCACACTGTCTGAGGTGGCTTGGTGTATACAAAAATGATGGAATGGAATTCAGCCCTAACTAAATATCAGTGGCTGAAATTACTTACATCTTCCCACCCATCACGTTATTTCTCTGTTAAATAATATATTGTGAGTGCATACACCACAATAGTGCGGGGAACAGCGTTTACAACACAACTTTTACCACGCAGTACCTTTACCACGCAACTTTTACAATGCAAGTCATTACAACGACTTGCGCTGGGGGGCGCTGTAGGATAGGGAATAGTTTAATTTACTATCCAAAACCTTCCCTACTATCCACGGGGACTGGAGTTGGAATGGAAAATTAAACTATTCACTATCCAGCACCCCCCAAAGCAAGTTGTTGTAACGACTTGCGTTGTAAAACCTGCGTGGTAAAGACATGCGTTGTAAAAGCATGCGTAGTAACGACATACATCCCAATAGTGCACACCAGTCAAGCTCCCAATATTGCCCTCTGAGTAATATTACCCCTGTGACATTGCCATCACTACATTGCAGCATTATCCAGCCAGCTGAGCAATGCTAGTGTATGTTACCAATATGTTACAGTGGTCTCCAGTGGTCTTTGTTGCCTCTGTGCCTTTGCTATGGTGATGCATTGTGTAAACTTTAAATTAGTTATACAGGGCAAGGGGGGCACTGAGAACTTTGAAGTATTCAATTTTGAATGTTTCCAGCGTGAAATGAGCTGCGTCGTTCTCTATACTTTTCCGCGACACCTCATCAATCGTTCATTTTGCATACTTAAGTTAGCAAGCCTGAAGTTCAAAGACATTGAATCCAGCTAGCTCAGCCGTTTTCATTACAGCTTGCAAAGTTCAATTAAGCTCATTAACTTGCAGCTTTTTCTCTTTTTCCTTAAAGGATAAATGGTGTTTACCTTCATCTTTCGCATTTACGCTGGGCGTAGATCCGGAGATTGTTTGCAACAGTCAATCAAGGCAGTGGTATCCTCTGTCTATGCATGCTATGCACTTTCTGACGGACTCGTGTTTAAGACACTAACCCGCCTAATATGGAACGTATGAGTTGATGAGTTCATTCATGAGATCATTCATGAGTAGAGAAGTGTGGCTCAATGGTTAGAGCGGCAGACCCTGATGCAGTAGTCAGGCCGGGACCAGGGTTCAATTCCCGCCTCAGTGGGTCTCGGGCTCAATTTCCTCTGACCTGATAATTCTCGCTTTGGTGCCTATTCTAATCATGAGTCCCACTCTGCATCTCTGGGCAATAGCTTGCTTAATCTCTGCAACGGCCCCAACAACGCTGAGGATGCCAGACTTCACCTTGGGGGTGCCCAGGAGTGGGCTCCTCACAGGGAAAGGCCAGGAAGGGTTCCTTGGCGGTATTCGTACAAGCGCTGAGATGCCTACGGGTAGTCGTGCGCTATACAAGTGTGTAATTATTTCATTTCATTCTTCTCCCATACCTCATGCTTTGCACTGCAACTGTTTTTGCATAATTATTAGAACATCTTTTGAACCTCATCAAACACCGCTCATATCATATAGGACAAACTACAGCGAACATTCTATCAAACAGGCGCTTCAAAAAGGCACCAGGAACCTGACGCATAACTGAGCATTTCTTGCCCTTGTCAGAAGATATGAAGCCCTATATAAATTCTACAGTGCAACGAGAGACATTTTTAGGCATGTGCAAAGTGATCAATTATCCAGCGATCCACCTTTCAAGGGAACCCATGTACAGTGATCAACAAGGTCACAAGTTCAACCATAGTAGTGCCGAAAAAAAGGTTCCTTTTTAGTTAGACAGCTTGGCATGCAAGCTCTCATCCTCAAGCATTTGTTGGATATTGCTTTGAGAAGGGATCTTTTCTGTCTCATGTTCCTGTCTTTACTTCACCTCTCCTCCAGTGTCTTTCACATTAGTCTATGCAAATCCCTTTCTACATCTCTCTGTGTACAGCAACCCATTTTTTCTACCATCTATGTCTACCTCACCTTTCCCTCTATAACACTTCTCTCTGTGTTTTTATGACCTGAACTTTCGCTCTACCACTCTCTGTACTTACCTCTCACCTAGACCTCTCTGCTTCCTCTCTCTGTACCTCAGCTCTCTCTCTTCCTCATTCCTCTCTCTCTGACCATGAATGATGTTTCTGGATGAGTTCTCTACATTTCTCCTGCAATTGCTTAACTTCTCTCTCGACCTCATCTCTTTCTCTCTCTCTACGTCACCTCTCCTTTTTGCTATATCTCAACGCAGTTAGCAGCCTCACGCCCTCACCACTGTCTACCTCACCTCTTGCTCTATCTCAATTCCAGGGCCGAAGGGGCTCCCAGGCATTTCCTTCTAAATAAAGATTGTAAATAAATACAACTGGTTTTGAATTACGGTTTAAGCAGCTTTAAAAACATTTGATTTTGCATTATTTATTTAAAAGAGCAGGAACGTGGCCGGTTGGTCCCCAGCAACAAAACCACGCCCACAGCAATCAAATCGGCCCCCAACCTGCCAACCCACTGAACCACCCGGTGCCAGTCCGGCCCTGCTCATTTCTCACCCTGTCACTTCTCGCTCAGTCCCTCATCCCCACCTGCCTCTCCCTACATACCCTCTCAAGTGACCTCATCATTCATTGCTCCTCGCCACTCCACCACCCGTCATGTTCTTTGTACCTGTTTCCTCTACCTCACCTCTGCCTACAATGGCCATTTCTAACAGCCTCAATCGCTTTTCTTTGGTCAATAATACCTCCTCCCTCATATCTGTTTATACATCTATTTTTTCTATCTCGTGATCCTTTCTGCCTCACCTTTCTCTTGGTACTCCTCTTTCTTTATACATCTCTTAGATAACCTCTGTCTCTATCTCCGTCTTTACCTTCCATCTCTCTTCTTACCTCACCCGCTCTCTCTTTTGACCTCTGTATCAACCTCCTCTCTTTCTCTACCCTACCTCTGTCTCTCTACACCTCTTTTCTCTTTACATGACTCCTCCTTTTCTATCTTTCTTCACTCACCCTCTCCACCTTTCTCTCTGCCTCACTACTTTCTTTACTGGACCTGCCTTTCCATACCTCTTCTCATTTTGCCTGTCTCTGTACACCCCACCAGTGTCTCTCTCCATCACATTTGTCTATGCTTCTTTCACTACTTAACTTATCTACCTGTCTACCTCTACTGCTCTTTGCACCTACCTCTCTCTTTCTGCCTTGCCCCTTTTACTACCCAGCCCCTAGGTGCATCATACTCTTCTGTACATTTCCCTACCACAGTTTTACTTTTGTCTGTCTCCCTTGATAACTTCACCTACCTCTCTACCTATTTATCCCTATCTACCCCTTCTTAATGATTTTTTTCTTTCTGTCTGGGTACCTCTTTTTTGTATTTTATCCTACATCTGTCCCTACCGCACATATCTGTGTCTTTCTTGTCCCTCTCGTCCCCTCTCTTGCTATACCATTCACTTTAACTCTATTCTTCTCCTGTCAACCTGGTGTCCTGATTCATGAACTCAGCAGAGTCAGACTTCGCTCATAAGCAAGTTAACCTACTCAAACAGAGAGGAGAGGAGAGACAAAGCAGGGGAAGAGAATTAAAGAGAAATATCAGATTTCACCTAAAAATGCGTGAAGATCGTTCAAACGGTGCTTTTATTTTCTTTTTTTGTAGTGAGAATATCAGTTTAGAAAGGGAATTTATTTCTGAATATGAATATTTGAAAAAAACTGTACAATTTCAAGCTCTATGTGCATTTATCTTATTTTGTTACCAAGCAGTAGTCTAAATGTCCACCACGTCATCTTTACTGTAGCTTTCGTGCAAAGGGGGACACTGCTTCATTAGAAACGGAACTCGATTTAAAATATTGGTGTTGCAAGACAAAAATGTATAGATCCAAGCACAAATAGAAATGGATTTCTCCATGCTTGCACAAGCTTTCTTTGTTTTCTACTTGTCTGGTGAAGGCTGGCTAGGGTCAGCTTTCTTTTTTGCTGTATCTCCATTTCTGTAAGTGAAACATATAATGCAGCAGTGCAGTATAGATTCACGATGGCTGGTGTTAGCTGAAAATGTGTTCCTATCAGGGCCCTCCAAAATATGTCTTGCAAAGGGCCCCAAACATCTTTAAGCTGGCATTGAATACAATAAAGCTCAATTTTGGAGCATTCGGCCACGAGCTCATAAGAACGGAAGAATTGACCTCTCTCTTTATGGGTAAGAATTCAGAGACAACAAGCACGGGTGTCCAGCCTGCCACGCCCCCTCTTACATCAGTTTTACAGAATACCTCCAACTCACACCCTGCCCTGCAGAGTGAGCTCTGATTGTGCAGGAGAGGGGTTTAATTTTTCATGTGAGGGATTTGCTTCTTACTTTCAACTTTCCTTTTAAACCATATTTTCAATGACTTTTGCGCGGGCGGGATTTTGATCTCTATCTTATCACCTTTGATCTAAACCCCGTTCTGGTCGACTGAACCTTTGTTGCCTGTCTTTGAGGAAAGAAGGTGCATCTCTTACCAGGTTAGTTCAATCAATAATGGACTCCGCTCGAAAGAACCACAAACAACTTCTAGCTTTCAAGGATTTATTATAAAGTAAGGGTAAGTTGTAAGTACAAGCATCTCAGCATAATATTCACCAGATACATGGGTACGATTACATACATGTGCTCTCTGAAAACCCTCAGACGAGCAAAGAAGACTACCAAAACTAGCTCCAATATTAATAGAGCTGCCAGCATGGACACATATTGTGATCTCTCAATCATTTACAGGCGGAGTAAAAGGTCAGGTTAGGCTGTCCCTACCCTGCTCTGGATGGTATCCCTACTTAACAGAATCCCAACCTACCAAAAGGTGTCAGCGGTGAATGACTCCCTAGGGAGATCACCCACTCTTAGTCTCTAGATGAAAACCTATAATCGCCGGTCATGACCCCTCTCTGCCTACCCATCCGCTCTCTAAAGGGTCCTCAGGCGTCTGCTCTAACTCCACCCAGGGGTGCTGTCCCTAATACAAAAACACAATCTCATTTGAGACGCCCCTCGAGAGACGCCCCTCACGTGATGTAGCTTCTGGCTTTTTCCATGGGTTTCTTCATTGAGGCCTCGTGCGTTAGAGTTGACCTTGCTTCTCAGACTCTTCTCCGGCCCGCTGATACCCCTCAAACATTCCTAAACCCTCCTCCAGGTCTGGTTCATTTCCCCGAACAACCTTCTATTCATTCCGCATATAATTGGATCCCCCTTCCCATTTGTAGACAGACATCTGCAGCCAGGATCCCAATTCTCATAAACTTCTAACAGAAGTTTGCAACATTTCGTCTCGGCGCACTTGGCTCATACTAATACGTGTAAATCAAACATGGCTAAACATTTCAGGCCTACAACATTTCTCATAGTGATTATATTCTTCAAATCCTTCATTAATCGACATCATGTTAATAGTCTGCTTTATGATTATATAAACACATCTATACAATATAAACCTATTACATACCTAACTACTAAATATCTTTTAGTGCAACCCACGTCGTGAAAAATGAATACCTTTCCCAAACCCTTTCTGCTCTGGCCCTGAGGCCTACTCCGTTCTGTGCTTACAGCATGTCATTCTTTCAATTTAGCAGCCACACGACATGGGTTCAGGATTAATCACGTCTAATAAGGTTATACATGTGTATACATTTCTGCATTAGTTCCACTTCTACATAAATCTCTGGATTAACTACACATTTCGGAATATAAGTGAATATAATGTTAGCACTCATGGCATTTCTCTTCATGATAGTGCGTACTACGTGTAAGTGTGATGCACTGCTACAATTCGTTCAGTTTGCGCTCTCTCAGTTCCCCCCTTTGATGACCTCCAGGGGTCATCACTAACATTTAAACTGAACTAATTGCTAATGTTCCTCGCTTCTGTGTTTCCAGAGCCCTCAGGCTCCTATACTGATTGTCTTGTATTGCAGCTAATCTCTGTAGCTGTTCTCTCTGGGCTCTCTCCAATCTCTTTGATCTATACCATTTGTATGCCCTCACCAATCCCCACAACATGATCACACAGATCAATATTATGATGATAGGTTTCAGCACATACCACACGAAGCTCTTTCCCAAGTTGGCGAACCAACCTCCAACGTCACCCATTCCATGGCCCACCTTTTCCCAAACATTTTCTCTACTTAGGTCTTCGATCTCCTTGTGGATATTAGTTATATTCATGATAACTTTCTCCAGGGGCTTTGAATTGTCTGGAATGTAGGTACAACATTCCTGGACCTTCAAAGCCTTACAGACTCCGCCCTCCTTTGCTAGCAGGACGTCTAATGCAAGACGGTTTTGGAGTACCATGGCCCTTATCGATTGCATCTCTCCTTCCACCAGCATTAAGGACCTTGCAGTGCTAGCAGACAACCTATCTACGACTGTTGCCAGTCGTCTAATTTTGACATCATTGAGGATCAGTCCTAAAAGAGGAAATACGGCTCCAAATACATCTCCAACCATTTCCGCATCTCCCAGGTCTCTTCTCCCCCTTACTGAAGCCTTGCCCTCGATGATCTCTAAGTCTTGGGCATGGTATATTTTGGGGAAGATAATTGCCAAATAACATGAGCCATACCAGTTGTCAGGCAGTCTCACGTAAGCATTTCTTCCACACACAAAATATACATTTGGAATCACTTGCATTCCCTTCAAGAAATCCTTGATATAATATTCTAAATTGAAAGCATGTTCACAACTGACTTCTCCTACGTATACATTTTCATAATACGTTTTGGCTCTGTGAAGACATAACTTTCCTCTCTGCGCTTTATCCAAAGCTATTGGACCACTACTACCCTTTCTCTTGTGTGCCTTCTCTTCCTCGGTCCAATCTGTTTTCCATTGTCCTGATTTTTTCAAAATCTTCTGCCTTCTGTATCGATCATCCACCTGCCCTATAAACTTTTTCTCGACCTCTGACACCTTGCATGTCAAATTATTTCTGCGGGCATGTGAAGTATCTAAGGTAATCCAAGGAATGAAAAACTTGGCCAATCTGTCTTCACTCTTCCAGTAGTCCCATTTATTCATTTGCTTGTAATTTGGGACTTCTGGTAACACTGAATCATAATTGGAGAAATAGTATTCAAAACTATCTCTCCCATAAAATATACTAAGCAACAAGCTACATGTAATGCCATAAGTCAGCGGGAGGTGATGGTATCTAATGCCTTCATCTACAGACGCCGGCAACTGCATGCAAACATAGCAGTCCTTAACCTCCATGGCATCCACGTATTCGTACAGAAGTTTAGCATAAGCGTTTGACCTAAAGTCACCTTGGGACTCATCCATATGTAATCTGCGGGCTTCTGCTGCTAATAACGCCTTTTCCTGGATACTTTCTCCTTTCTCACCAGCAACAGTGGGTTTTGGTGTCACCACAGACTTCTCATCTGGTACCCTTGCCTCCCCCTCATGTCCCACTACATATGAAACTGTTACGACTAAAGCTATTAGAAGTATCACTCCTACAATTAGTGTGCCTATTATACATTTGGCCCTATGATTCGGGGTGCCTGCTTCCATCTCGTCAGACGGTAGGATTCTCTTTCTTATTTCAACACAAAGCTCTTTTCTTCTCGTCCCTTTACAGTCTCTTTTGTTCTTTCAGTCTTTCGAACCCCACAACTGGAAGCTGGCAACTCCTTTGCAAAAGTCTTTAAAAGCTTCAACACAGACAACCCTAGCCCTTCTCCGTCAACTTATGGGAAGGTCCCTAAGAATTTCTGCTTCCTAGGCGCTAGGTAATCTTCTTTTTCTTCTTTATTTACAAAAAGTCTTTAAGCATCCACAATCAGGCTTGGTTGGGCCTGCGGCTTGAACGGCATAGTTCAATATTTCCAGGCGAAGAGTGTGCTCTTCATGGCTTGTTATCTTTGTTCCAAAGTCAGGGAATTGCAATTCTGTGAAAAACATGTGCTTTAACTTGCTGAGGCGGGGAGGGCTGGGGAGTGTGAAAGTTAGTGACCCTTCTGCTTCGACTCCGGGTACTAACAGCTGTACTTCCACTGTGATGATGGGCTCAGAACTGGACACCACCACCGCTCGTATCCTCCCTGTCTCCCGTTCCAAAGACATTTGTCGCCAGATATGTCCACTCAGGAGTGGCGTATCTTCTGCTAGGCACACGTACTCTTCTTGACCTTCTTAGATCTGGTGCTTCAGAGCCCTGCGCACCTTCTTCCTGGTCTGAGTCTTCCGATACCGGAGCAAGGGTTCTCTCTGGAGTTGACCTCAGGCTAGAACTCCGTCTTTGTGGCCAAGTAGCTTCTCCACATACCCTTCTGCTCCTTCTCCTTCTGGTCTGTTCCCGCTCCCTTTCAGACTGGTCGGTCTCTGATTCGGTCTCCCAGCTACTTTCTCCTTCAGTAGCGTCGTCTGTTCCGCTGTTGTACTGACCGTCCTCAGCTTGGTCAGACTTGTTCCCTGCTTCTTCAGGCACCTCTACAGCTTGGCTAGCCCCCTCTATGGCTTCTCGGTCCACAGCTGGACTTCTATCCGAGAGAGGAGCTGTTTCTTCCAGAGGTGCTGGAACCCTCCGCGTATGTGACGCGTGGATCCAATTGGGCAGGCCTCCCACCTTCACTGCGGTGTTCGTGATCAGGATGATCTGGTAGGGTCCCCTCCAGCGAACATCCAGGCAGCTTCTTCTCACGTGCTTTCGCACAAGCACCCAGTCTCCAGGGTACAGGTCACGGCACGGCTCCTGGCACGACGGAACTTCGGCAGCCTGCACCTGAAGGGACACAGAATGAATGGCGTCAGACAGCCCCTTACAATAGTCCAGGATCATATCATCTGTGATGTTTAACAATGCAGCAGTTGGTACAGATGGCAGCCTCATTGCTCTCCCCATTAACACCTCGTGAGGTGACAATCCCGTTCTTCTGTCTGGGGTACTACGGAGGCTCATAAGGACCAATGGCAGAGCATCAGGCCAACTCAGGGACGTTGATGAACACATCTTAGCAATTCGAGCTTTTATGGTGCTATTTATCTGCTCCACGATTCCTGATGCTTCTGGTCGGTAACTACAATGCAATTTCTGGTCTATATTCAGGGCTGCACAAATCATCTTCACAAGCTCGCTGTTGAAATGCGTCCCCCTATCTGATTCCAAAGAGGCCGGCACCCCGAACCTGGGGATGAGTTCCCTGAGAAGTAACTTGGCTACTGTGAGGGTGTCACACCTACGTGTAGGGTATGCCTCGACCCATCTGGAAAATACGCAAACAACCACCAAAACATAACGTAGGCGGTTGCACCTTGGTAATTCAATAAAATCTAACTGCATCCTATTGAATGGACCTCCAGACCTCCCTATGTGGCTCAGTGCAACTGGTGTTTTCTTCCCTACATTCAGCTGCTGACAGGTCACACAACGTTGGCACACTGCTTCGGCTGCTACTCTAAACTTAGGGTTATACCAGGTTTGCCTGAATACCCTCAGCATGGCGTCTCTCCCTAAGTGTACTGGACCATGGATCTGTCTAGCCATTGGGCTCACCAGCTCATTGGGTAACACTGCCCTTCCATCTGCCGAGACCCAGAAGTGAGCCTCACCCACCACACATCCTGCCTTTTCCCATGTCTGCTTTTCAACCTCGGGTGCGTTATCTTGCATGCACTTCAGCTCATCCCAAGTGTCGACAGTTTCCAATATCATGGCTAATTCAGTTCTTACATTTATTCCACCCACTTCCACCTCGGTGAAAGAGTATCCCTGCTCCGCGCAGTACCTCGCAACTTCGTCGGCATATCTATTGCCTTGTGACACGAAGTCCATATTTCGAGTATGAGCGGTGCACTTCACGACTGCAATCCCTGCTGGACATTGCAAAGCTTCTAGCAGTAGACGCACAAACTCTCCATTTCGAATGGGAGAGCCTGAAGACGTCATGTAACCTCTCTGAGACCATAACTGCCCGTAATCATGAACTACCCCGTAACCGTATTGGCTGTCGGTGTATATGGTGACTCGAATTTGGTTGCTTGCCAGGCAGGCACGCGTTAATGCAATAATCTCGGCTACCTGAGCGGAGTGTACTCCTTCCAGGCATCCAGCTTCCACAATTCCAGAAATCGTACAAACAGCGTAAGCTGCTCTCAACTGCCCAACTCCGTCTCTTACACATGAGCCATCAACAAAGAAAATTTCATCGGGGTCAGTCAGTGGCTCATCCACGATGTCGGGTCTCGGTTTGGTGCCTAGTTCAGTCACATCGAGGCAATCATGGTCTGTACATTCATCATCATCGATATCATTTGGGAGAGGCATCAAGGTAGCAGGGTTCAAAACAGAGCATCTCTTGAGGGTCACGTTCTCTGCAGCAAGAATGACTTGCTCATAGCGCGTGAGCCTGCTATTGGTCAGATGCTGTGTTTTGGTCCTGGTCATCAATAGTTCAACAGAATGGGGCACGTACACCTCTAACGGATGCCCCATTACAATGTTCTCACACCTCTCGATACTGACACCTGTTGCGGCAACGGATTTGAGACATCCGGGCAACGCTGCGGCTACTGGGTCTAACGTAGCCGAGAAATAGGCAACTGGTCTACGGGCATTCCCGTGAATTTGAACCAACACAGATAACGCACAACCCTCTCTCTCACAACAGTATAGCAAGAATGGTTTATCGTAATCAGGCATTCCCAGAGCAGGAGCACGACACAGGTCCTCTCTCAGCTGCAGGAACACCATCAAACAGTCTTTGTCCCATGGTACCGGATCACTCACCTCCTTGTGCGTCAGTTTCTGCAAGGGTTTTGCTTTCAGTGAAAAGTTTGCGATCCACTGTCGGCAATAACCCACCATCCCTAGAAACATCCTGACTTCTCTCTGTGTCTTTGGCGCATTCATTTTCATGATCGCCTCTATTCTGTCTGGTGACACTTTTCGTTTACCCTTCTCTATTCTGTGCCCCAAGTACTGCACCTCTGTCAAGCAGTACTGCAATTTTCCCGGGGACACCTTGTGCCCATTTACAGCTAGGTGATTTAGCAAAGCAATGGAATCCTCCCTGCAAGCTTCCTCTGTCTCTGACGCCACAAGGAGATCGTCTATGTACTGGACCAGAACTGACTTCTGGGGCAGTACCAGACTTTCAAGATTCTTCTTCAATAGCTGGTTAAAGATCGATGGGCTTTCTGTATACCCCTGGGGGATACGACACCATGTTAATACGCGATTTTCCAGCTTAAAAGCGAAAAGGAAATGGCTATCCTCATCCAATGGGATCGAAAAGAAGGCCTGGCAAAGGTCAATCACAGTGAACCACTCAGCTTGGAACGGTATCTGAAACAATATCACGGATGGATTCGGTACCACTGGACAACATGAGACAACTATGTTATTAATCTTTTGGAGGTCCTGCACTATTCGGAATTTCCCATTTGGTTTCTGCAAGCCCATAATCGGGGAGTTACATGGACTACCCACGATTTCCTTCAGTATTCCCTGCTTAATCATGGACTCGATCACGGGCTTTATACCTGCAATCGTTTCTGGAGTCAATTTATATTGGGGTGTTCTTGGAAACTCAGCGTGCGGTTTCACTACTATTTTCACTGGGTCTACTCCCTTGACCAGTCCGATCTCTTCCCCAGTGAAATCCCACACTTCTGGTGCTACGGTCTCTCTCAGATCCCATGGGAGCTCATCCACGGTCAAAGTGGGATACAGCTCCACACATATTCTGGAATTTGCGACTTTGAAGTCTGCATCGTCATCATTGGTCAACACCTCCACTCCTTGAGGTGTACAATATATTGTGAAATTCAATTTACACAAAAGGTCTCTTCCTAACAGACATACAGGACTAGAATCGCAAACCACAAACTGATGCTCATCGCTGTATTTCCCTATTTTCACCTGTACTGGTTCTGTCAATTGGCTAGTCATTCTCCTGTTTGCGACCCCCACCACTTGTATAGTCTCTCCAGACATGGGCAGGCCTGGAACTGCGGCTGATCTTATCGTGGATCGAGTGGCTCCTGTGTCCACTAGGAAGGTCGTGGGGCACCCTGCCACTTCTGCCTCTACGTAGGGTCCCCTTTGGTCCACATCTAAGGCTGCCCCGAGGGTGCAGTCTTCTCTTTCTACTCTCTGTCCTGTTAGCGGATCGATGTAATAGCATTCCTCTCCTCCTACAAACAGGGGCATCTGTCTATATGTCTTACCCATGGTCCCTACTCTGGGTGGCTGGGGGAACTGGGCTCGCGGAGGTGGAGTCCCCCCTTTGAGCACCTTTCCTTGGTAGGGTATAACCCCTCTCGCTGGAGTTCTCTGAACCTCTTCCTCCTCTATCTCCAGTGCCCTCCACGTTCTTATTCCCGTGATCAGTTCCCTTATGTGTGTTTTCAATCCTATTGTTCTTCTCTCATCTAAGTCTCGATCTGAGTAATGTAGCCTGTGGTTACCCTGTAACGCTTTAGTCCGTGACAGGTCCACCATATATTTGCCTGCTAGTTCAACTAATTTCTCATGGATCGCTCTCGCCTTCCGGGTGATGTCCTTTGCCATGAACAGTATTTCATCCTGCTCATACATCTCCATTCTTTCTAGGGGCAAGATACCATCCACCATGTCATCCAGATCTGACTTTAAGCTGGCGACATCGAGTCTCTTGGCTTTTATCTCTGCTCGCAGTATGTCTTTTGAAGGGGGTTCACTGGCCTCTCTGCCATCCCAACTCCGAGCCCTACGCTTGGGCTCCGGAGAGTTAAGGAGAGCCCTACCTTCCTCCCATCTCTCTAAATCCCACGCTCGGCCATCCTGCCTGGGGAGGTGATGAAACACAGGCCTGTTTCCCCCTATCCCATTTTGTCCATTCTCTTTGGCTCCCCTTCCTTCATGCCAAGGTTCACCGTGGTTCTCTACCCTGCCCTCATTCTCTCGTAGTCTAGTGTCACTCAGTATTTGGTAAGATCCTTCCCGGTTCCCCATATCCCCTGGACTGCGTTCCTGTCCGTAATCACAGGGATCTTGGCGAGACCTCTCGCAACTCCCGTTCTGTCCACTATTCCCAGACACATAGTGGGTGCACTTGAAACTGTTTCTATACTCCTGCGTCCTCCGGTCTCCTTCACTGTGTATTGCAAGAGACACCCCCCCACACTCGGGGCCCCTGTTTTCCAGGTCTGGCCTCCCTCTTATTCTGCTAGGGCAAGTGTCCCCTCTCCTGTCCTGTTCCTTCCCGTCCCACTCTGGACTGCTTTCACCAGCCCCACAGTGAGTCCGGGTCCTACTATCCTGGCTTTCCCTACCAGCTTCCGCTGTTATGATGCTCTTGTGAGCCTCTACGGCCTCGTCCCACTTCCTCATGTACTCACTTAGCTCCTGGAAGGATTTTCGTCCTGATCCCCTCAGATCCTCCGGCCATCTAGTGCCCCCCGGATCTCCTGTCTGATCACCTGCCGTATTTACTGGGGTGCTCCACTCTCTCGGTCTTGGCAACTGACTTGGGGAGTTAATCGTATCGTTCCTCCTAGCCATCCCTGCTCTTTCCCTGTCCCTCCGTACCTGTTCCTCCCTTCTAGCTCTTTCTGGGTCATAAATCGATACTATAGGGCCTATAGTAACAGGTACTTGCAGGGCATCTGGTAGTGCGTAAGATGTGGCACACTCCGTTTCCGGCCGTTGTACCACAAACCTTCCGACCACCTGCTGCACCGGACTAGGTTGGGGCAGGTCCTTCTTTGCAGTGGGATCCCAATCAGTACTGGGAAGCGGTCCATTCTCCCCTATGCTGGCCCCCCCCTCCTTTTCTGTCTCGTCTTTTCCTGTTTCTTTGTGATACGGGGGTGGCCTATCTGTCAGTAACCTATTTATCAGGCTGTCATCTGTCTCGCTCTCTTCATCTTCTTCTAATGGACTTTTGTTCTCTGGCATTTCTAACACTGGGTACAGTTTATTTACTTCAATGTTATGCACTCTCCATCTTTTAGCATCCGCATCCCATTTGGCATCCTGCACTGCTCTTACCGATCGTTTCACCCTTTCTTGTCGTCTATTCAGGTTCCTCTCGTGCGCTGCCCTAATCCATGCATTGAGAGCTTCAAACTGGGTTGGTCTAGGCATGGGTCTTATTGAGGTCATGACTGCTTTCAATCTATGTAGCACCTCTAATCTGAACGTCCCATACTTTGGAAACGTCAGTTCCTCATTTCCCTCTGTAATCTTACTCCATTCTGATATCTACATTATCGTATGGAGCCCAACATTTGCCGCCATATAATAAGCCGGCGTACCCTCCGGCGGGGCTTCTTCCCCTTCATAAGATCTCCGCCTCTCTCTTTTAAACACCGCTCTTAACCATTTAAAACACTTCATGATTATACGCACAATTTCTAGCCTCACTATTCTGTTTACTTCCTGATGACAATCCACCAATCCTAGCGCGGCTTTGCTAGCTGGCCTATCACGGCGCGGTCTTGCTCCGACCGGCCAATCCCAGCGCGGCACTTCCTGACGTCACTCGTCTCCGCTTTGCAGCAGCACCCCTCCTTTCTCAACTCGTCTCCCGGTCATGCATGCGTCCCATTCATACGCCGAAAAATGACTACTTCCGACCAAGCCGTCACTTCTCTTGACTGTACGTCCACAGTCTATCTGTAATTGTCATACCAATTGACGAAACGTCCTCCGTCTCTCTGATAGGTTGCTTACACACAGTAACTTCCGACCAGCGTCCGTTACTCACACACTCACTCTTACGTTCCCCCTATCACGGTCCTGCGGGCGATCAATGGTACCTCATGACCCCCTTCACTCTGGTTTGACAATTACTCTGGATGTTCGATACACCCGAACCACTTAAGCTCGCCTTGAACTTAAGATTTTCACCGGTTGCGCGCGCTCACAACCTGTTCCACAATCACTCTACAGGCATTCAACTCCGCCAGACATTACAACATAGATACAGCACAAAAACACCGCAATCTAACACGCATGACCCTTTATACTCACTCTCGACCGATACTGCTGCTTTTCTGTCTTACGTCATCCGGACCTTCTTCGGCGGGCGGTTCTTCCGATCATCGATCTCTAGGGACCTTGGGGTAATCTAACCTGGCCTAGGTCACCTTCCTCAAGAAGACAACCATCCTCTATAGCTACCAACTGCGCGGGCGGGATTTTGATCTCTATCTTATCACCTTTGATCTAAACCCCGTTCTGGTCGACTGAACCTTTGTTGCCTGTCTTTGAGGAAAGAAGGTGCATCTCTTACCAGGTTAGTTCAATCAATAATGGACTCCGCTCGAAAGAACCACAAACAACTTCTAGCTTTCAAGGATTTATTATAAAGTAAGGGTAAGTTGTAAGTACAAGCATCTCAGCATAATATTCACCAGATACATGGGTACGATTACATACATGTGCTCTCTGAAAACCCTCAGACGAGCAAAGAAGACTACCAAAACTAGCTCCAATATTAATAGAGCTGCCAGCATGGACACATATTGTGATCTCTCAATCATTTACAGGCGGAGTAAAAGGTCAGGTTAGGCTGTCCCTACCCTGCTCTGGATGGTATCCCTACTTAACAGAATCCCAACCTACCAAAAGGTGTCAGCGGTGAATGACTCCCTAGGGAGATCACCCACTCTTAGTCTCTAGATGAAAACCTATAATCGCCGGTCATGACCCCTCTCTGCCTACCCATCCGCTCTCTAAAGGGTCCTCAGGCGTCTGCTCTAACTCCACCCAGGGGTGCTGTCCCTAATACAAAAACACAATCTCATTTGAGACGCCCCTCGAGAGACGCCCCTCACGTGATGTAGCTTCTGGCTTTTTCCATGGGTTTCTTCATTGAGGCCTCGTGCGTTAGAGTTGACCTTGCTTCTCAGACTCTTCTGCGGCCCGCTGATACCCCTCAAACATTCCTAAACCCTCCTCCAGGTCTGGTTCATTTCCCCGAACAACCTTCTATTCATTCCGCATATAATTGGATCCCCCTTCCCATTTGTAGACAGACATCTGCAGCCAGGATCCCAATTCTCATAAACTTCTAACAGAAGTTTGCAACATTTCGTCTCGGCGCACTTGGCTCATACTAATACGTGTAAATCAAACATGGCTAAACATTTCAGGCCTACAACATTTCTCATAGTGATTATATTCTTCAAATCCTTCATTAATCGACATCATGTTAATAGTCTGCTTTATGATTATATAAACACATCTATACAATATAAACCTATTACATACCTAACTACTAAATATCTTTTAGTGCAACCCACGTCGTGAAAAATGAATACCTTTCCCAAACCCTTTCTGCTCTGGCCCTGAGGCCTACTCCGTTCTGTGCTTACAGCATGTCATTCTTTCAATTTAGCAGCCACACGACATGGGTTCAGGATTAATCACGTCTAATAAGGTTATACATGTGTATACATTTCTGCATTAGTTCCACTTCTACATAAATCTCTGGATTAACTACACATTTCGGAATATAAGTGAATATAATGTTAGCACTCATGGCATTTCTCTTCATGATAGTGCGTACTACGTGTAAGTGTGATGCACTGCTACAATTCGTTCAGTTTGCGCTCTCTCACTTTCTTGTGTTGTAACTTTTTCGGCTTGTCAAATTGTTTCTAATTTTACTTGCTTTGTACCCGCAACTTTCCCTGCCACCTTTTTGACAGATTAGTCAATCTTATATATTTTTGTACTTAGTTACCCTTTTAGTCACTCGTTTAAAAGTGCTACATTCAAAGACATTGCTTTGAAAGGGGAGGGCATGTTCCTTCAGCAGGAGAACAATACGCGCAACTTTAGCAGCGATCAGAAAGTAGAAGAGAATGCGAATTAATTATAAACAGAAGAAACATCAAGCGTTTCCGTCATTCCACAAGGTTGCCCATATCAACATATGTGCACAGCTTTGATGCAACGATTTGTAGAGACTAAGGTAACATATAATTTTGCCATTCTGTGGCGCCCGCCTTAGGTAGCATGCCCACATTTTAGGCGTCATTAAACTCTTGCACTCCGTTTAGTAGCACTTTAAGATGACTACCTACTATTACCATATGATAGTATCCTAACCATATGCAAAACCCAACAAACAGTTACATAGCCAGCATGGGCACTTTGGGTAACAGAGTCTAAGGCATCTTCTCTATAAACGCAACTTACAGTACTCACTGCCTCCATAGTTGATGCAGCAGTGATTAGTTTTCATTGGTAGGAGAGTCCCACTGCTGCTACAACCGCACAACAGCAAGGGTTATATACAAATTTGAGTTAGTACAAGAGGTGGTTCTAAACATTGGTGTCTTTTAAACAGTCAGATGCTGTTTAATATTCTGCCGTGTTAAGCTGGGAATCTTCTGGCAAAATAAACATGTAACATGCGATGCTTCTATAAAAGAAAGGCACAGAGGCTGGTTCTTTTTTAGAGTCAGTTCAGCTCATTTTTTCCCATGTCTCCTTCTTTCAGGGGCATCTCCTTCTAGCACTGCTGTTTCTCAGATTCTGTGCATGCATAAATAACATGCATCAAAACATACTGAGGGAGTAGTTCCTCTGAAGGGACAAATTAGGCCATATTTGAAGTGGAATCAAACAAGCTCGACCATATAGAGCGAGGGTATCCACCTGGTTAGATCATAGTGTCCTCACACACCGGGTAGGGAGTCATGCTTCATTATAGGGCCCTCCTCGTCAAGCCGGCGCTGAAATGCCTGACAGGCCTGTGGGCTCCTTAGTGGAGATCTTTTGATCTGTGTACGCCGTAAAATGAGTGCAGGTGAGGGGTCAAAGATAGGGTGGTGAAAGGGGTGATGTAAAAGTGTCTAAGGGAACCTAGGGAGTTTTTAATAACGTAAAAGGTCCCTTGGCACAGTAAAAAGAGGAACTACCCCTTCCTTATGTTTTGATATATTAACCCTGGAGGAGTGTGGATTTAGAACTTCATTAAATATCTCTATTTGTACTCCTATTTACTCTAAATAAACATGCAGTCACAATCTATAAAACAGTGGACCGGGGCCATTGGAGACACATCTGTATCTATAAAAGATATCAGTGCTGGAGAACTGTATTTAGCCGTAGACAATTTACTCTTTTACGGAATTGGATCTTTAACCCAGTCAGATGGAACATGAATAGAATGCTCACTACATTTTACATAGCTCTAAATATTACATTTCTACAGCTTCTACGTGCTGGAATTAATAGATGTTACTATTCCCCATTTTGTGGTATTCGATTTGTCAACTTTAGGGGAAAGTAAGGCAGAGTCTGCCTTGCCAGGGTTCAAACTCATGACCTGCTGAAAACATCATTTAACAGCAGCAAGGTTGAGATCACGGAGTGGCATTGACGTCTTGGCTTATTGTAGTCTACAATGCACACAGGTTTGCGCACTTCAGCAATCTGACCCCAAACAGTCACAGGTGAAGTACTCTCTTTATGGATTTATGGATGTAGTCAACATGTACACATCCCTCCTGTCCACCAATTTCAGAGCTAACAGTTTGTCACAACGTAAAGCACTGCATTGTCCCCTATGAAAGTTTTTGCAAACAAGCTATTTTGGGAAACCTTTATGGTTAGAGCAGATTGTGCCACAAGCAAAAGTGTCCACTTTGAACAATTCCTTAAACGATTGCACAGCAGTGTAGAAATTATCAAGGTACAATTGGTGACCTCTGTTAAACAGTCCTCTAGCAAGTTCCCACACAATTTTCTCTGAAACTCCAAAAGTGGACGGGCAACTAGGGAGGTCAATAGTGGAATCCCTTCCAATGTACATACGGAAATTATAGACATATCCTGTCCTACTCTTAGACAACAAATACATCTTAATTCCATAATGTGCCCTCTTGCTAGGAATGTACTGCCTAAAAACCAAACGGCCCTTGAACAGGACCAGAGACTCATCAACAGCTATTTCTTTCCCTGGAGTATAGGTCTCTGAATATCAATCTACTAAGTGATTAAGAACAGGCCAAATCTTAAAAAGACGGTCACAGTCAGGGTGATCTTGTGGCAACGCGAAGCATTATCACAAAAGGCAGCATCCAAAGCAAAAGTAAATATCAATCACGACTCATAATTTCAGGAAATATGGCCATTGCCATCAAGGCTTCCTTATCAAGCCCATCAAAAAAGTAAAACCCAAAAACTTCTTCATCTCATCCAGATTTGTAGGAGTCCCCCGGGTAGCTCTAGAGTGGGGCCTACGTCTGGCACCGTTGTTCCTCAAAAACTGATCAGCATACAAATTAGGCTGCTCAACAATCTCAGCCAAAAATACATCATCCATAAACATCTGAAAAAACTGCATAGGCAAAAAAAAAATCACAATCCACTCTACACCCTGCATCACCACTAAAGGCAGGAAACACCGGCTGCGCCAAGTTTGGATCACCCCAGATTTTGGCACTACCAGTAGGAAGCCTTGAAGCCTCACGCTGCAATCCCGATGTCTCTCGCTGCACCATCAGCACATCAGTGTCCTCCTCTAAAACAGGCACTTTGTCCGCAATGAGAGTTGCTTCATCATCAGATGATTCCTTGTGGACAAAATTACACTGCCAGAATCTTTGCACTCCCTCCTCTCCCTCAGATGCCCTGTCAGTCTCGTAATCCTGCTCAGAGGAAGATTCAAAAAGCATACCACCCACCTGCTGAGCAGTAATTCTACGGCTAGCCATGTTCCTTACTAATAAAGGTAACTTGCCAAACAAGTCAACAACAACAAACACTTTGTAAAATAAGTAATAAACAAAAACAAACACTTTGTAAAATAAGTAATAAACACAATGTGGCTTATTCACAAAGACCCATATACTCCAACACTATACCACTCACTTGCCAGAAGCAGCTAGACCCACCACCACCTACTCTGCACAGACACAGTAAGGACCAACAATATCCCCCTAAACAAGAAAAAGAAAAGAAAATTACACATAAGATAACGCAAAACACATCATAAAGAATGTCATGCTCAAAACACTAAATTTGCTGCTATTATGACACCGCTTACAAAACATTCATTCATGCATGACATTAATATTCATTTGGAGTAAACACAACAATAATCTTTTTTTTACCAAAAAAATGCAACTACGCAAAACTGCAGATCAACCACTGCCGAAACCGCAAACAAGAATCAAAAGCTTTGCACTAGAATAAAAAGGAGAAATAAAATATTATAATCACATATGCAAATAATTGCACTAGTCCAGACATGATCCACCAGCCAAGCAAAGGTGGTAGGTCGGCCTAAACGCAAAAGGCTGATCTGCCCCATGGGGATCAGGAACAACCAAAAAAAATCACCCTCCTAAAGGGGGAGCGACCCTTGCCCAAGGGGTCACTCCCCAACACCAATATTTAAAAAGCCCTGTTGTCTCGTGGCTTCTACACCCCTAGGGAACAGATGGGCCTGAAAACATATGGCTAATCTGCCACCAAAGGGGGCAGAAACTGCCACAATAATCACCCCAAAAAGGAGAGAGACCCTTGCCCAAAGGGCCGCTCCCAAAAACACTAAAACAATCCTTGGTGGCCTAGTGGACATAAAATAAAATTAATTGTTTATTTGGCCCCATCTGCCCTCCCAGGGGGTAGAAATGGCTCGAATAAATGCTCCTCAAAGGGGCCGCTCCCCAAAAACATATCACTCCCCCAAGGGGAGTGGCCCTTGCCCAAGAGGCCGCTCCCCAACAACACTAAAACAATCCCTGGTGTCTAATGGCTTCTGCCCCCCTTGGGGGCAGATGTACCTAGAATAACAAGTCAACCTGCCCCAAAGGGGGCAGAAACAGCCAAACTAAATGATCCCCAAAGGGGAGCAACCCTTGCCCATTGGGCAGCTCCCCAACAACATTAAAACAATCCCTGGTGTCTAATAGCTCCTGTCCCACTTGGGTGAGATGGGCCTAGAATAACAAGACCGATCTGCCCCCAAAGGGGGAAGAAACAACCAAAATAAATGATTCTTAAAGGGGAGGGTCCATTGCCTAAGGGGCTGCACCCCAAAAACATATTGCTTCCCCAATGGGAGCACCCTTGCCCAAGGGGCCGCTCCCCAACAACACTAAAACAATCCCTGGTGTCTATTGGCTTCTGCCCCCCTTGCGGGCAGATGGGCCTAGACTAATAAGGCCGATCTGCCCGCATGGGGGGCAGAAACTGACAAAATCAATGACTCCCAAAGGGGAGCGGCCCTTGCCTAAGGGGCCACGCCCCAAAAACATATTAAAAAAAAAATATAAATCGCTGGTGGCCTAGTGGGCACACGATTACTTTTTTTGTTTCTTTGTTTAATATGATCTGCCCCCTCCCGCCCAAGGGGGGGGCAGACCCATCCCAAAAAATTGCTCCCCCACAGGGAGCGACCCTTGCCCAAGGGGCCGTTCCCCGACAAAAGGGCCATTTAAAAAAAAAAAAGCTGGGTGTTCCTTCTGCTCGATTGCGCCCCATGTGCGATTGTGCAGCAGGAATGCTTAAAAAGGCATCGCAGGAAAGGAAAACCCTTTCCTTTCCTTCGATGCCTTTTTAAACCCACCCTCCCCAAGAAGAAACTCACCTCCTATTCTCCTGACGCATTGGAAGCAAATGGCTTCCAGCATGTCCTGTATCCTCTAATGACCTCAGCGCGTCTTACGCGTTGACGTCATTCAGATCGCGTAGTGGTGGGAGCGGGGGGAAGCGGAAGGGTTTCCCCTGCCCTCCCCGGTGGGGCAGCTTGAAGGGCGGCCCATGGGGGTAGCGCCAGCGCTTTCCCCGTGGGTGGGTGCTAGGAAGGCCGGGAGCCGTCCGATGCACACGCCCAGGTTAATACCAATTTTGCTCAGGACTTTCCCCAAAAGATTTTAGCTGCTTTCAACAGCCGAAATTTGAGTGAAAGTAATACCATCTGCAGTATTCCCATGGATCGCATAATTTGACGAGTCCATGTGCTTATTCGTCAGGTGGGTTAGAAAATACATTCCTAAGGGCGAAGGTATAATCCACAAAAAAATGAACTCATTTTGATTATTATAGACAAGATCCTACACTACAGTTTCATATATCTTCTTTTCTATTCCGGGTTCCTCTTATCAACCCTGTGGCATCAGGTTTTCTTTCCTCTACTAAACTGATTGCTCTCAAGATAAACACAGTTAAGTAAAAATAATAAAATAGGAACAAAACAAACAATCTTGTGGTTATGTCTTTTATTTAC
This sequence comes from Lissotriton vulgaris, assembly GCF_964263255.1. Classification (NCBI taxonomy): domain Eukaryota; kingdom Metazoa; phylum Chordata; class Amphibia; order Caudata; family Salamandridae; genus Lissotriton; species Lissotriton vulgaris. The sequence continues at coordinate 810,956,797 of NC_141699.1, forward strand.
TCTTGCTGCCATTTTCTTCCTTGTTGATTAAATCTTTCCCAGCTTCTTTATTATCCCATGACTTTCTCTTCTGGCTCATTGTCCAACTTTCCCTTTCGGCCTATTTCTTTCTTCTCTTTCTTCCCTTTTCCTGTCTCTCATAAAGGAGAGCGAACTCTTATATTTTGTTTTGCTTTTACTCTACAGAGAAAAGAAAAAGCAAACAATGTGGTTTCTGTAAAGTGGTAAAATGGTTTATGTAATATTTATTTAGGTGTACTGTACACAAATCCCAACGAGGTCATGACCACTGTACTGCCACATGGATGGTAAAAGTCCTGATGCCTATAAATGTTCGTTTTGCTATTGGTTTCACATGTTACCATCCGTGGTCCTAATGGTCACAAAAATCTGGCTGAAAAACAGTAAATACAGTACAACACGAAACAGTGAAACAGTAACTCCACAACTGAAATGGGAAGTACCTCAGAGTTTTTGAAGGTAGCACTGGTTTTTGGGAAGCAGAAATCCCTAGGCCAAGAACCGATTGCAATTGTGGATGCTAGTTTTTGAAGAACCTCTCCTCTATCCCTTGTGAGGGGTAGGGAGTACTTCTAGGTGGTGTGTCTGCATCTCTAGATTTCTTGTACTGGCTTGGGGTCTTAGACACAAGCGAATTGAGAAGCAGGAAAATAGGCCAGACAGCTAGTGGTGTCTGCTACCTGGAAGCAGCAGTGTAGCGGGGTGGGGGAAAGGGGTGCCGGGATGGGTTAAAAAAAATCACTTACCTCCCGGCCAACCGGCTGGCCGGCCACCTTCTCTCCTATGCAATGCAGCATTGTGATTGGTCTGAGCACTGTGACATGGCCAAGCACTCATGCTCACATAGGGAGTGCAAACCACTTCTCCCCCTGCTACGAGAGCAGCCCGCCCCAAAAACACATTGCAATGGGGAACTCTAAAATGATTAGAACCTTGAGGTAATATCACTTTATTTTTTCCTTTTTTTACACTGCAAAAAGCAGTGGGGTGATGTTCCTTCACCTTAGCGAAGGAGCAGCCACTGCCAACAGCAGAGCTTTGCATAGTCCTTGGGGTTGTTCACAGTCAAGAGGAAAGAAAGAGCACTCAACTTCACATTCTGGGAACAAGTCATTTGGTTGCAAATACGTTTTTAGCAAGATGAAGAGCAGTTCCAGCTTTATGTTTAATAAACCCCCTTCAGTGCAAGGCAGGCACCATGGAGCAGAGCAGCATATAAACAAAATAAAGCTACAAATCACTCTGCTGTAGACTTTATAGAACTACTACCCAATATTTTCAATAACAGAAGTTTGTCTTCATACTGTGTTAATGTTCTATGAGCATATAGTACAATAATTAGATTCTACAAAACTGTGTCAATCAAATGTCTTTTGTGTGCATCAGCATGGGAGATCAAAGCAGGGCAGATACATCCTGGCTTTCTGAGCAATTTAGAAGAGGGCCTGTACAAGCTGTTCTTCAATGTTTTCCCATCCTATCACAAACATTATAGAAAGACTACGTTCCTTGGTAACAGACAGTAGTATTTGTAATATTCATTCACTGAACTATAGACTGATGAAAGCATACCTCTTAAATGAGAAAGAGGAGTTGGCCTTCCTACTTTAAACGTTCTAGTGTGTTGTGCACTGATTTGCTAAAATAAAACTGCATTGTCCTGCTGTCCTCAGTATGGGATTTATTAAGGAAAAAGAAGAAAGGTGGCACCACCTCTTCTCCCACACAGAGATTAAACAAATCTCACTAATTCCATACTTTAAACCTGTGGTACTCACAGTACGGCCCACGGGCTGCTAGCGGCTCGGCAGGCCTTCATTGGCAGCCCGCAGACCTTGCCTTGCCGTTTCCAGTGAGGCCGGTAGTAAACACAGAAGATGACCACAGGAGCATACGTTGTGAATATGTATTAAATATGTATTCACTACCTATGTTCCTGCGGTCATATTCTACTGCCGGCCTCTGTGATGTCACACAACACACCGTCGTCTGAGAACTTCCCAAAAGGCCCTTTAAAAGTCAGCTGTAAGCGCTTTCACAGCTGACTTTTAGAGGGACTTTTGGGATGCTTCCTGTTTCATGTTGCTGATGACGTCCTCTACTCCTGCAGCAGCTTCATCTTCGAGTCACCACCCCTGAACATTAGATGTAAGCATTCAAAATTTAGACAACTGCACTTGGAGAGAGAAAGACCGAGACACCGAGACAGAGATAGATAGAGACAGATAGAGATAGAGATAGATAGAGACAGAGAGAGACAGAGGTAGATAGAGATAGATAGAGACAGAGACAGATAGAGACAGAGAAATATAGAGACAGATAGAGACAGAGATAGAGACAGATAGATAGAGACAGAGATAGATAGAGACAGATAGATTGAGACAGACAGACAGACAGACAGACAGACAGACAGACAGACAGACAGACAGACAGACAGACAGACAGACAGACAGACAGACAGACAGACAGACAGACAGACAGACAGACAGACAGACAGACAGACAGACAGACAGATAGATATCCGGTCTGGTGGAGCAGTGGACTAATGCATCCATTGCAGGGGCCTGTGTTCAACCTAATGTTCACAGGTTTTTACTCTAGCCCCGCCCCCCACTGACCCCACCCCCACTGGTGTGGCCCTCAGCCACAAACCACACTGTAAATTTGGCCCCCACGAGCAAGTTTGTGACTACCCATGCCTTAAATCCACAGGCTCTATCTTTTCAAATTTTGGGTGGGTGATATGAAATAATGAAACCCTGACTATTGAGAAAATATCCAAACTAGTTTGCAGCACTAACAGCCTAGATACATACCCATGGCACATTCCGATTTCCAACTCAAACTACCTCTATACTATAATAATAATAATAATCCACATTTGTAAAGCGCAAACAATCACCCGTAAGGGTCTCTCTAGGCGCCATTGGGAAGATTAAGCAAATTATTGCCCCGAGTCACATGGTGCTGGGCTAATCTGGCGCCGCAGCTGGGGGTTGAACCGTGATCCCCAGATTCCAGTGTCAGTCGTCACACCTCTCCCTCTCACAGAGAGTTATGGATGCTTTGGTCTTCAGATAAACTTTTCACACACGTCTTCATGAATCAAATTTGTACTTATGTATATTAGTATTGTTGTTGCTGTTGTTGTTCTTATTATTTTTAGCAGTAGAAGTGGTAGCAGTAGTAGTGGTAGCAGTAGTAGTATCCCATCCGTTATATAAGCTAATTTCCAAAGAGAGTCCAAAACTCCAAGGGCCCCATTCTAAAAGGGACTTTTGACTCAGAAAAATTAGTCTTGAATATTTCCTTTCTACAACATGAAAAAGTTGTAGAGTTTTATTGCATGTGCGAAGTTTCCACAGATGTATTTTTTCTTAAAGGTCCGATTAGTTGTGGTACCAACTTAGGACCCGATTCACAAAGGGACTTATGATTCGTAAAGTTGCAAGAGGAGAGTGTGGAATCTTTGCTCTCATGGCAGAATCTCCGCACTCGTGGTGGAATCTCACAAGTGTGGTGTCACACTGTAGAAAGGAAACAACCAAGACCACCAGGGGCCTTATTTATGAAATCCTTGTGCCACCGATGCGTCACTTTTTCCCATGTTAAAAGTGATGCACCAGCGGCGCAAGGCCTTTATAAATAAGGCCCCAGGAATTCAGAAAGGCAATTGTAGTGTCTGACCATGAAAGAGCTCAGACAGACCGTCCTTCCCTCGGACCGGTCCTAGTGCCTGACCAGTTTGGTCACTGGGCACTTTCACTCCTGCATCAACATCATTACAGCAATAAAGACCTGAAACTTTCCACACTAATGATGGAGGAGCTCGCAGCCAGCTATCCGAACCATTTAGCCTCACTGGGAGACCTTGAAAGACATAGCATTAAAAACAACACCAAACCTGACACTGCAACAAATGACCCAAGGAAGAAAGGCACAATCACATGGGAGCTCTCTCTCACTTGCCTTCTCTTCACACCATGCATAGGGTAGCAACATGTTGCAGCAACACATGTGAACAGTCATCTACAAATACCACACAAAAACATGGACCATAAAGCATTCCCACACTTTCTTCGATACACTAGAACTTATAAGGATAAATGTCCTCTCTGTCCCTCCTTTCACTTCACTACGCGCAGTGGTGTAACACAAAATGGTAGTGAGGCGGGCCCATGAGTCTTCCATAGCTCAAAGATATTCATTTGCCTTTTGCGTTAAGGGGGCCCCCTGAAAAGCTGGGTCCCCTGGAGTGTTGGGGCCCTTGTGTGCCGCAGGGGCGGCACGTGCCTGTGTTATGAACCTGGCAGATGTAGTGAAGAAAACACGCTATAAGAGTACAATACTGGTCATCCAGCAGGACAGCACCATTTTCCAACATCTGGCATATCAGAAAAACAAATACTTCCATCCACCCACAGTGTAGAAACCCCCTGCTGTGAATGCACTGCAATCCCTCATTTAATGGCTTAAAGACCTAGATAAATGTAATGGAACACTACTGTTAATATTGTAGACAGATACTGTTTTTTTGGAGAGAGATACTGTTTTCTTACGCAAACATAAAAGATGGCATGTCAGTTCACATTAATAACCGCTACCATAACCAAATCACAACTCCCCCATCCATTCCTATAAGCAACAATTCACCCTCCCACACATTAACCTAATCGCCAATCACATCCTGCTCATCCCATCAGCTGCCCCACCATCCACCCACTTACCCATCTCCCTTACCCAGCCACTTATCCATCCAGACAAACCACCACCAATCAAAAGTAAATCATTTCACGAAGAAAAACACACCCGATGGCCTTTGGATTTGCTGTTTTGTTCCTACTGGAATCCTAATGATTCTGCCTTCCACCCATGCTTTACAGGGCCAGAGAATGTGCTCACAGATGATGCCAGGCTCTCGGGGGGCGTGGGTAACCTACACATCCATGCCCAACTGTGGGCAGTCTAGAAGAATACCAGATGTTTGAACTAGAACATTTTTTCGTCAGTATGGGAATGCAGCCTGCAGATGGTTATTTTAAAGACATTACTACAAAACTGCGCTGCAAAGGATAAAGAGTCGAGTTCAGCGAAAGGAGGTGCTCTCGATCGCTCGAGGTATCATGGCAATTTCTCTGCTGGGAGAGCTGTTCCTCATATCTAAAACCCAAAAAGGCCGAGCATGGGGGGGGGGCTGGGAAACAGCGGCACCCATTTTGAAATCACAAATGCATACAACGGGAATCCAGCAATTTGTTATATTTTGTAAAAAAATATACTCCGATCTGGCTCAAAGCTCTGGGTATGTTCTCACCTCAGTGCTCTCTTGTTTCCATGGAGGTATTTCTGACAGATTTTTAAGAGACAAGAACGATATGTATAAAAGCGTAGAAAAAAAAATACAAAACTAAATGATGTACAGAAGACCTAGAGATCGGGGATGGAAGATGGATACAGTAATGTCCATGCATGCGACAAGGCGGAACATTAAGGAAATAAGCTTCGTACTGATGACTCCATTAGGCAAACACAGCTGCGCGCATTTTCCCTTATTGATCTTATCGATAATGAATCAATCAGGCTGTCCCGAAGTGCCACCCTGTCAGGACTTTGCATCAATGCAGCAGTCATTACATTGAGATTGTCATGACTCTAGGGAAGATGGAAGTCTGTGGCCGAGCCCATGGCCTCATCGAACCTTCACTGAGAGGAGTGCACTAGGGATTGAGAGTTGAACCCGTCTTCATTTGTGAGCATGTGTAAGAACATCCATCTTGTTTCCTACGCTGCCACAGTTCGAGTCACATGCCTACACCACCTCAGTGGAGCACCCCAGCACTGAAGCCACTGCAAGCTGGGGACCAGGGACCGCAATATTGCTTTTGGTCTCATAACCGGGGTGCAAAATAGCTATGTGATGGTTAAGGCCCCAGACACATTGAAGGATCTCAACACATGCTTGTAGAGATGGCTAGGCCCTCTGGATGATTCTGACTGGCGGGATGCCCTGATGGACCCCAAAGTACTCACCAAGTTATCACGATTATCAAGTTATCAAATGATGGTGTAACCGACTAGGAAAGACATAAACTCTGCATTGCAAGCTATAAACAAATGTTACTAGAGGCTAAAAGACAGTTTTTTTAATTGCAGATAACATTAGCAAAGTCAAACTCAAAGGAACTGTTTAATACCATTAAAAAAACTGTCTACTCCAACTGCTCCTAGAAGCCACAGTAATCTTTCATTTTGTAATGATATTGCTGATTTCTTCAAGAACAAAGTGGAGGTTATATTTTCGTCCTTCTCTAAAGTCAATAAAATGATACAGTCAAACCCTAACATGAGCAGGTTAGGCAGTAGTGACTCCTCATTGGCATTTGATCAATTCTTATCAGTGGAGGTATCAAAGACAGTTAAGGTTTTAACCTCCATTCTTTCAGGAGCCCCTAATGATCCATGCCATGCTTGGATCATTAAACAAATACCCGAAGTGATAGGAACGGTCCTGACGCCCTTGCTGAATGTGGTCCTTAAATCCGGTGTATTCCCTAAAATCTGGAAGCAAGCCTCTGTGCTTCCACTTCTGAAGAAACAGAATTTGGACCCGAAAGATCCCAACAACTATAGGCCTATCTTGCGGCTTCCTCTGCCTGCTAAGATCTTGGAGAAGGTGATGAAAATCCAACTCAGTGCGTTTCTCCAGCGTAATAACTCCCTGTAACCATCACAATATGGGTTCAGGGCTGATCACAGAACTGAGTTGGCTCTGTTGAAATCCACTGAAGAAATTAGAGAGGACGTAGATGGAGGAGGTAGTGCTTTTTTGATCCTATTGGACTTGTCCGCAGCCTTTGATACGGTCCATCATAAGTTATTGATGGACCGACTGTCTGAGATAGGTGTCGAAGGCCTAGCGTGGAAACTCCTTCAATCTTTTTTAGCTGATAGGATTCAAACCGTGGATCTGGATGGTAATTCATCTAAACCCCATTCACACTCCCCCGTGGGGTGCAACAGGGCTCTTCATTAAGCCCAACGCTTTTTAATATATATGTGGCACCTCTAGCAGGAGTTATTAGATCATTTGTTTTCCAGCTCACCTCCTATGCTGATGACACACAAATTGTGTTGTCGCTGATGAGGGGAGGTGAGAAGGAGACTGTGGATCGTTTCCATGAGTGTATGAGTGCAATATCAGGTTGGATGTCCTCCAATCGTCTTAAGCTTAATTCCAATAAGACTGAGGTTTTAAAGTTCGGGAACAATCCACTGGTGTGGACACCGGAATGGTGGCCAGATGACCTGGACCCTTGCCCCATACCCACTAAGAAGGCTAAAAACCTGGGGGTACTAATGGATAACAAACTTGCCATGGGGGATCAAGTGAGCTTGGTGTCCTCAGCTTGCTTTATGATTCTAAGAATCATAAGGAAAATTAAGTTCTTCCTAACTGAGAGCAATCTTAAGACAGTAGTCCTGGCCCTCATAACATCGCGTTTGGACTATTGTAATAGCCTATAACTGAACATATAAAAACAACATATGTATAGGCTTCAACTATTCCAAAACGCAGCGGCAAGGCGACTGTCCGGAACACCCAAATTTGTCTCTGTTAGAGGAGAGCTTAAGAAGCTACATTGGCTCCCAATAAAACAAAGAACCCGCTTCAAGGCTCTTTGTATAGTATTCAAAGCCATCAATGGTATTGGCCCGAAGTTTCTTAGGCAAAAATTTCACTGGTACATTCCGGGGAGAATGTTACGATCCACTAGCGCTAAACAAGTGCAAGTCTCCATGGCTAAAAACTTAAGCAGGGGAGGTAGGAGTTTTACTCATTGTGCCTCTAAAGCCTGGAATGAGCTCCCTCTTTCCCTCAAAACTGCCCCGAGTCTCCTTATGTTCCGGAAGGGCCTGAAAACATGGCTCTTTTAACAGTAGCATTCCATTCAGCTTCCCAGGAAGATCAGTATTAAGCGCCAGGACACCCAAGGGTAATCACGCGCTCTACAAGTGCATATAACATAACATAACATAACATGTTTAGTGCAAACATATTATCAACATAGTGAAAGGTTGCATAGAGCAGGATTACTCCCCAGTCAAGCATGATTTCATTGCTCACACGTTCCTGCTGATTATTTGTTTTTGCATGGCATATTTGAGGGCGCAGGGGGACCCACGCTGACCGGATATTGCTGGGGTCGGCATTGCTGGTGGCCAAGTGTGGTATTGTAACCCATTGGAAAGCCCCCAGGCCCCCTACGTCATCACAGTGGAAGCGTAGAGAGGGCTGTTGTGCCCAGCAAGAGAAACCAATATACAAGGCACGAGGATGCCAAACTAAACACACTAAAATATGGGTCAAGTAGTGTGGGGTGGCAGGTATGGACTTACTGTGAAGACATAATGTGGGATTGATGACATTCCTTTTGTATGAGATGATACCAGCTGTTGCTATTGTATTTATGATTGTCAGGTAAGGGTGGGCGTAGTAGGCGTAGTGGGGCTACGCGAAGCTACGCAAAGTGGGACAGAAACTACGTCCACCCACGCACTTCGCGTAGCCCCACTACGCGTCACCCGCCTCCCTCCTGCCCTCACTAAATACTACCCACCCTCCCTTCCGCCCTCCCTAAATACTTAAATAATGTTTTAAAAAGGAATAAACAGCACTTACCTTGGCTGCGTCTCCGGGGCTCCCTCTGGTAACCGCGCCTCCATCTTGGAAACTAATGCGCATGCGCAGCCGCCCCCGTGCATGCGCATTTCTCGCTTAAGTGTTTAGGGAGGGCGGGAGGGAGGCGGGTGGCGGGCAACTTCGCTACGCCCAGTGTTGCCTGCTACGCCTACTTCGCAAATGGCGAAGTAGACAACACTACGTCCACTCCATGGGTATAGCGAAGTACTACGCCCAGGGTTATTGTCGGGTTTAGGTCAAAAAGTGCTGTGCCAACAAATTATGAAATTGATGTTGAATCAAACATTCACCTACAGTCAATAGATCTAGGTTAAATCCATTGTTCTTTTGCTCACTAAGCCACCCCAGTTATGTAGTACATTTTGCCCTAAGTGGGATTGGTATGCTCAGACATGGGTTCCTTGCTCACTGTGCAACTGGATTCAAGATAGCCTGGCTGATGAGGGGTGCACCCCAAAACCGGTCCAAGGGTGCTTGTTTCAAGTCCAGGGAGGACCGGTCTTGGCAGCTAGGGTTGGACTGTTCCCATGAGGAGCAGGGTCAAGACTGATTTGCATATGGCTGTGACCAAAATTGGGTGGCATGATAAGGAAAAGTACAATAGATTTAACCCAGATCTCTTGACGAGGGGTGAACGTTTGATTCATTCAACATTCCGTCCATCATTTGTTTGCGTAGCACTTTTCATTCTAAGAGGGATAGGTATGCCCAGACGTGGGTAACTTGCTCACTGTGTCACAGGATTCAAGCTAGCCTGGCTGATGAAGGGTGATACCCCAAAACCTGTTCTAGGAGGCTTGTTTCTGGTCCAGGGAGGGCCTGGGTTGGCAGTTCGGGCTGGACTGTTCCAATGAGGAGCAGGGTCAATACGTTTTTGCATATGGCTGGATCTAAACAGGGGTGGCATGGTGAGAAAAAGAACAATTGATTTATCCCAGATCTCTTGACTAGGGGTGAATGTTTGTTTCATTCAGCATGCCTTCCATTATTTGTTTGCGTAGCACTTTTCACTCTAAGTAGGATGGGAATGCCCAGACGTGGGTCCGTTGCTCACTGTGCCACTGGATTCAAGCTAGCCTAGCTGATGAGGTGTGATACCCCGAATCCGGTCCTAGGATGCCTGTTTCTGCTCAAGGGAGAACATGGCATAGCAGTTAGTGCTGGATTGTTCCCATGAGAAGCAGGCTCAAGACTGATTTGAATATGGCAGGGTCTACAACAACTTCGACGAAGACAACCAACACACTGAACCCTCACCAACCACCCCCGACACCCTGAAGCCAGCGATCGACAACTGGTCAGCCCTCACCACCGAAGACACACTGAAGACGATGAAGTCAATCCACTCCGGGGACCCCACAGACCCCTGGCCCACCACATTTTCAACAGAGCCGCTGACACCATCGCACCCATGCTCTGCCACACCATCAACCGATCCCTGGCAACCGCCACGTTCCCAGACGAAACATGACGAGGTCAACCCCCTCCTGAAGAAACCCTTGGCAGATGCTACCGACCTCAAAAACTACAGACTCATCTTCCTGCTCCCGTTCCCAGCGAAAGTCATCGAGAAAGCCATCAACAGCCAACTCACCAAATTCATCGAAGAGCACAAAATCCTCGACTCCTTCCAATCCGACTTCAGAAAAAAACACAGTACTTAAACCGCCCTCCTCGCTTCAACAGACGACATACGCACCCTACTGAAATAAGAAGAAAAAGCAGCCCTCATCCTCCTCGACCTTTCAGTGGTGTTCGACACTGTCTCTCACCGCACCCTAATAAGCAGAGTCCACGACGCAGGGATCCAAGACAAGGCCCTCAACTGGATCTGTTCCGTCCTCTTTGGCAGAACGCAGTGGGTCAGACTCCCCCCTTTCCTCTCCGACCCTACACCTACCACCTGCGGAATCCCCCAGGGGTCCTCCCTCAGCCCTACACTCTTCAACGTCTATATGGCTCCGCTTACCACCATCGTCAGAACCTACGGACTCAACATTGTGTCATACGCAGACAACACCCAACTCATCCTCTCCCCATGCAACTAACACAATACCGCCAGACACAATTTTCGAGAAGGCATGGAAGCCATTGCCAAATGGATGAAAAACAGCTGCCTACAACTAAACACCAACAAAACAAAAGTACTCATCATGGGCCCAAATTCCCATGCATGGAACGACACCTGGTGGCCCCCTGCCCTTGGAAGCCCGCCCACCCCCATGGACCACGCATGCAACTTGGGAATCATCCTGGACTCCGAGCTCAAAATTCACAGCCAGATCAACTCCGTCTCGTCCTCCTAATTCCACACCCTCCACCTCCTATGTAAGACCTTCAAATGGATCCCCCTCAAACACGCCCTGGTCACCAGCAGACTCGACTATGGCAACGCACTCTACACTGGAATAAACAAAAACCTCACCAGCAAGCTACAGAACATCCAGAATGCCGCAGCAAGACTGGTCCTCAACTTACCAAGACACTGCCACATCTCCCAACACCTGCGAATACTCCACTGGCTCCCCATCAATGCTAGAGTCACCTTCAAGATGCTCACCCATGCCCACAAGGCCCTCCACGACACCGGACCAGCATACCTGAACAGCTGACTCAAATTCCACACACCCCAGAGGACCCTACGATCTGCTCAGCTCTCCTATGCTGTGATCCCCCGCACCAGAAAGACCAGATCAGGAGGCCGCTGCTTCTCCTTCTGAGGTGCCGGGCTTTTAGGAACCCGGTGGTGCCAGGGGTAACACCCGGGGACCTCTGAGTTCTCCCTGTTCCGGACCACAGAAACACAGAGTCTTCTAGGTGAAGTCAGAGATCGAGTTTTATTGGCTGCAACCAAGTAACAAGCGTCCTAGAATTACAACAGCACGGGCTGTAAGTTCTCAGGAGACTGTTCGTTTTTACAGAACCAGCCTTCTCCTTTTATACAAAATATTGCACTTCAGGCAAGAATTCTTGAGTTTACAATATGGTCATAGACATATTTACACAATAAAGCAAAGAGCGAAGTCACGACGGCCAACCTATATTTTAGATGTCCAGTTTGTGATAGATGACCCAGCCCAAACCGGAATTACAATCAGATATCGATGAAACCTCAATAAAACAGGGCACCTCCTTGTCATAAAACTGTCCATAAACAAGAAACATGGACAGGTGTATGTGTGTAGAAAACATGGTCTGTAGGTGGTGAATGGTTTATGGCATGTTATGTATTGATGCTATCTCATTCAGCCACTGGGCGAGGGGCTGCCCGAACAGGTTTGGCTGGAGGCAGTGGAGTCAGTTTGGCCAGGTCATGGGGAAGTCAGCTAAGGTGGACGTGTCCTTTCAGATCGAGCTCGGTCTTAATCAATTGACTATATGAGGGCAAGTCATAAGATGGATGCCGTTCACAAAATGGAGTCCGAGGGTTCGGAACGGAAACCACGATTTAAGGGTGTTAGCATTGCTCAATCATGACGCAAATGCACAGGGATAATGTCCTAATCATTACCGGTCTGCCAATACCAAATTCGTCGTGGTACGACGATATTTTGTGACACGAGTGTTGGACCTTGATACCGGTATTACAGCAGGGTCCAGAATTTCAGAACCACAGACCCTCCTTTTGCCCTCATATAAGGCAATAACTCATGCTAATCTGAGTCCAAATCTGTATTGATGAATTCATGGAGATGCTGCTGTAGCATCATTCTGTTGCTCAATTCGTCCCTTGACACAGGCTTCCTTACATATGAAGTAGCACAGAGGCCACATATTGCAGGAGCGCACTGTACAAACAGGCAGAACATAAACAGAAGGGCTAAGATCATCCCAATGAAGATCAGGGTTTTCCATCCCCAGGCAGAGATCAGTTCCCAGAACCACCCTAGCAGAGACCAATCCCCTCTATCCACATGAAGGGAATCGGAGATTTTGTGTAGTTTGGAGATGGCCTGGTACACTGTCAGAGCATTATCAGGGATGAAAATACAGCAACTGGATTGGATCACCCTACATACACCACCACGGTCTGCAAGTATGACATCTAGGGCAACCCGGTTCTGAAGAGTCATGAGCCGGTCCGACTGGAGCTCAGCTGTCAAATTACTAAGGGCACCGGCCGTTTCGGTCATGGCGCATTCAACTATCCTTGTTAGCTGGCGAATGTTCCTGCTGTTCACCATAGGCCCCCAAAAGGGGAGAAACCCCTTTGCGAAGTCCCCAAATTCTTGACCAGCAGTGTCGTCTTGACTCACGACACCCCTAACTGTCCTTGTCCGATGGTAATCTGCCCCGGCCGTATAGGTGGGTGGCAGCAGAAACGAGATAAAACATGTGCCCGAGAAGTCAGGGGGCAACCAAGTGTATGCCTTGTCATGGCAGACGAAGTATGTACCCTTAGCCGCCAAGAATGGAGGGGAAGTTTGGGATGCAAACACGTACGTTTCTGTGCAAACGCTCTTCCCCAACTGTGCTTTGGGATCCCTGCCAATACCTTGCAGACATAGGTGACCTCGGTGGGGTACTACCCAAACTGAGGAGGATTTCTTCGATTTCTGGCTCTCACTTAAGGAAATCCCATACTTGGTGATGTTCCACCTACTGTATAGGGTAAACTCATCCTTGGGAGTTGCTCTGACCGTGTCAATATCTCTACTCATATTTTTGATTCCTGCCACTAGTGCCTTGTTATTTGAGTTTTCCCCTCGAACGTATGGTTCAAGGGAGAACAGGAACATGGTCTGGAAAGCCCACAAAGAACCGGAATAGCTGAATAGCAGGACGAAGTATGGGATACCCTTATCGGTTGTGTGTGGCATGAGTCCGCATATCCAACAGTTCGTAGTGTTGAGGTGCCGGGTTTTTAGGAACCCGGTGGTGCCAGGGGTAACACCCGGGGACCTCTGAGTTCTCCCTGTTCCGGACCACAGAAACACAGAGTCTTCTAGGTGAAGTCAGAGATCGAGTTTTATTGGCTGCAACCAAGTAACAAGCGTCCTAGAATTACAACAGCACGGGCTGTAAGTTCTCAGGAGACTGTTCGTTTTTACAGAACCAGCCTTCTCCTTTTATACAAAATATTGCACTTCAGGCAAGAATTCTTGAGTTTACGATATGGTCATAGACATATTTACACAATAAAGCAAAGAGCGAAGTCACGGCGGCCAACCTATATTTTAGATGTCCAGTTTGTGATAGATGACCCAGCCCAGCCCGGAATTACAATCAGATATCGATGAAACCTCAATAAAACAGGGCACCTCCTTGTTATAAAACTGGCCATAAACAAGAAACATGGACAGGTGTATGTGTGTAGAAAACATGGTCTGTAGGTGGTGAATGGTTTATGGCATGTTATGTATTGATGCTATCTCATTCGGCCACTGGGCGAGGGGCTGCCCGAACAGGTTTGGCTGGAGGCAGTGGAGTCAGTTTGGCCAGGTCATGGGGAAGTCAGCTAAGGTGGACGTGTCCTTTCAGATCGAGCTCGGTCTTAATCAATTGACTATATGAGGGCAAGTCATAAGATGGATGCCGTTCACAAAATGGAGTCCGAGGGTTCGGAACGGAAACCATGATTTAAGGGTGTTAGCATTGCTCAATCATGACGCAAATGCACAGGGATAATGTCCTAATCATTACCGGTCTGCCGATACCAAATTCGTCATGGTACGACGATATTTTGTGACACGAGTGTTGGACCTTGATACCGGTATTACAGCAGGGTCCAGAATTTCAGAACCACAGACCCTCCTTTTGCCCTCATATAAGGCAATAACTCATGCTAATCTGAGTCCAAATCTGTATTGATGAATTCATGGAGATGCTGCTGTAGCATCATTCTGTTGCTCAATTCGTCCCTTGACACAGGCTTCCTTACACATGAAGTAGCACAGAGGCCACATACTGCAGGAGCGCACTGTACAAACAGGCAGAACATAAACAGAAGGGCTAAGATCATCCCAATGAAGATCAGGGTTTTCCATCCCCAGGCAGAGATCAGTTCCCAGAACCACCCTAGCAGAGACCAATCCCCTCTATCCACATGAAGGGAATCGGAGATTTTGTGTAGTTTGGAGATGGCCTGGTACACTGTCGGAGCATTATCAGGGATGAAAATGCAGCAACTGGATTGGATCACCCTACATACACCACCACGGTCTGCAAGTATGACATCTAGGGCAACCCGGTTCTGAAGAGTCATGAGCCGGTCCGACTGGAGCTCGGCTGTCAAATTACTAAGGGCACCGGCCGTTTCGGTCACGGCGGATTCAACTATCCTTGTTAGCTGGCAAATGTTCCTGCTGTTCACCATAGGCCCCTAAAGGGGAGAAAACCCTTTGCGAAGTCCCCAAATTCTTGACCCGCAGTGTCGTCTTGACTCACGACACCCCTAACTGTCCTTGTCCGATGGTAATCTGCCCCGGCCGTATAGGTGGGTGGCAGCAGAAATGAGATAAAACATGTGCCCGAGTAGTCAGGGGGCAACCAAGTGTATGCCTTGTCATGGCAGACGAAGTATGTACCCTTAGCCGCCAAGAATGGAGGGGAAGTTCGGGATGCAAACACGTACGTTTCTGTGCAAACGCTCTTCCCCAACTGTGCTTTGGGATCCCTGCCAATACCTTGCAGACATAGGTGACCTCGGTGGGGTACTACCCAAACTGAGGAGGATTTCTTCGATTTCTGGCTCTCACTTAAGGAAATCCCATACTTGGTGATGTTCCACCTACTGTATGGGGTAAACTCATCCTTGGGAGTTGCTCTGACCGTGTCAATATCTCTACTCATATTTTTGATTCCTGCCACTAGTGCCTTGTTATTTGAGTTTTCCCCTCGAACGTATGGTTCAAGGGAGAACAGGAACATGGTCTGGAAAGCCCACAAAGAACCGGAATAGCTGAATGGCAGGACGAAGTAAGGGATACCCTTATCGGTTGTGTGTGGCATGAGTCCGCATATCCAACAGTTCGTAGTGTTCATGACAGATTGGTGCTGGTGTAGGAGTAGGACAAATGAATTATTTACAAATTCTAGTCTTCTGGCGGACTCGTGTTCAGGTAGCGGATGGAAGGAGTGTGTAGGAATAGTAGGAGGAGGTGTGAGCTGGGTGTTGGGCATGAATGGAACTCGAAAAATGGACAGAGCATAGCCAGTTAAAAACATTATTATACTACACAACATTGAGATGCTTAATACTAGAGATCGTCTCCTTGCCATTACAGTGCATATTTTCTTTTCAAAGTTCATGGGTCTAGCAGGTCTCTCCACCCTCCGAAACTCCATCCTCTAGTTGCTACCCGCGGTGGGAGTTTGATTCTGCCAAGCAGTGCGCTCTGTCCAGTCCGGGGTAATTCCCTCAGACCGACCAGAACCGTTGACCTAGGCGTCCCCAGCTGCACTCCTCAGACTTCAACCGCGGCCCTAGCAGCAGAACCGGATGGCGTTTCGAAAATCAAAAATGAGCTAGTTCCCTGGGCGAGAGAGCTGTAAAATCAAAAATAGTTCATGGGAAAAGGGAAAAGTGCCTCAATATGTTTATTTAGTTCTTTCGTCTGGACCTCAGATTATATCACTGTTTCCCAGGCACGGTGTGGTCTTCAAACAACGTTTCAGGTTCTGTAGTGTCCAACTGCATTGACGGTGGCACAGATTCTTGCAAAATACGATCACTCTCCTTTTCTGTACCAGTTCCTTTCAGTCGTGCATCGCTGAAGAGCGTAAAGCGAGGTACAGTTTCAGTCTCAGAGTCAGAGATTCCGTCCTGGACCCACCGGTCATATGGAAGAGGAAGAGGGACCCGTTTACAATGGGTCCCGTGGATCCAGTTCTTCTTTCCTTCCACCCGAACAGCTGATCTTGTGGAAAGAAGGACGAGGTATGGCCCGGTCCACCTGGGCTGCTCGTTGTTCGTGCGCTGAAAATTCCGCACCAACACCCAGGTGCCAGGTTCAATGGAGTGACCTGGATCGTCGGAGGCTGGCGGAGAGGAACTGTGAACCTGTTGGTGTAAAACACGCAATTTAGTTGTCAATTCGTGTAAATAGTCAAGCAGTACAGGATGCTCTATCTCACTGAGCTTCTTGGGCCTCGGTACCCCCCATATATTTGCTGGATGCCCGAACACGATTTCGTGTGGGCTAAGTCCCAGCCTAGAATGGACAATCATTCTGGTAGATAGGAGTGCTAAAGGCAAGGCGTTAGGCCACTTAAGACCTGCGCTGGCTTGGATCTTGGCTAGTTTGAGCTTTAGGGTGCCTTTATAGCACTCTACTAGGCCTGCTCATTGGGAGTGGTTTGCAGCGTGAAATTTCTGGTGGATGCCTAGACATTCGCACACTCTCTTCATCACCCGTCCCACAAATTCACTTCCATTATCACTCCAGATCATTCTAGGCATCCCTAACCTAGAGAAGAATTCCTTGACAAGGGCTTTGGCAGTTGACATTGCAGTGTTGTCCTTAAGGGGGTATGCTTCCACCCACATGGAGAAGGCGCAAACAACAACAAGCACATATTTCAGATTGTTGCACCTCTCCATGTGGATGAAATCGAGCTGCAAAACCTCGAACGGGTACGTTGGAGGCGCAAAATGACCAGCTGGAGTTGGGGTCCCCCTACCGGGATTGTACTGCAAACACACCATACAACTCCTGACCAAATTCTCTGCGCATTTCGGGATACCACTATTCTGCCATACTGGGGCCAACAGTTTACAGATTCCTTTTACACTGATGTGCGCCATTCCAATGGCCATTGTCACCACTGCGAGTACATATGCGTCGGGAAACAGCCATCGTTGGTGCTCTGACAATTCGACCCAACAACCATTCGCATCCAATCTTCTCTTGCTTTCTCTCCATTCATTCACCTCTTTTTCAGTGGCATCAGCTTGTATGGACTTCACACTTTCAATAGTGTCCTCACACATACCCACATCAGGGATCCATCTAGCAGGACCTACAACATACATCCAACTCATTGTGTTCCTTGCAGTCTCTTTCGCAACCTCGTCGGCAAATGCATTCCCACGACCAACATCATCTTGAATCTTTCTATGTGCGCTGCACTTTATAATCGCAACTTGTAGCGGTAAGGTCAGTGACTCGAGGAGCTCGTTAACTAGCTGGCCATGTTGGATTCTCGCACCATGTGGCGTCAGGAACCCACGTTCTCGCCACAATCGTCCAAAACTATGGGCTACGCCAAAGGCGTATTGGCTATCAGTATACACATTCACTCGCTTTCCTTCTGCCAACACACATGCTCTTGTAAGTGCTATTAGCTCTGCTGCTTGTGCGGAATTCTGGGGGATGCGTGCGGTCTCAACAATGGTGTGCAATGTTGTTACGGCATATGCTGCAGTCGTATCACCATTTGGCAACTTGAAGCATGAACCATCAACCCATAAAGTGTCATTACATTCAGGAAGGGGAGTGTCCTGCAAGTCTACTCTCCCTTTTGTCTCTTCTTCTGTCCTAAAACAGCAATCATGCATTTCGACCTTATCTGTCTCAGTTGGAATGGGCAATAGCGTGGCGGGGTTGAGTGTATCGCACCTTTTTATGTGAACGTGACTCGCTAATAGTGTCAGTTCATAGCTTGACAGTCGAGCACTAGTTAAATGCTGCGTCTTTGTTCTGTTCAGTAAAATGTCTACTGCATGTGGGACCATAACGATCAGTGTATTATTCATGACTAACCCAGCAGACTGTCGGATACAGACAGCTGCTTCAGCAGTGGCCCTCAAGCAACTTGGTAATGCCTTAGCTACAGGATCTAGGGTTGCTGAGAAGTATGCGCATGGGCGCTGTTTGCTCCCAAAGTATTGTGTTAGGACTGATAATGCGCAACCTTCCTTCTCATGGACGTATAACGTAAAAGGCTTACTGTGGGTCGGGGTTGCCCAACACAGGAGCCGAACACAATGCATCACGCAACTCGTGGAAACTTGTCTGACAATCCTCAGACCAAGGCATAGGATCGGGTGTGTCTTTATGGATTAGTGCCAGCAAAGGTTTAGCCAATAGGGAGAAGTTCGGTATCCATTGCCTACAGTACGATGTAATGCCCAAGAAGGCACGCACTTCTCTTTGTGTCCTTGGGGCACTCAATCTTGCAATTGCCTGTATTCTTTCTGGGGTCAGTCTCCTTCCCTTCTTCGATAAGATGTGACCTAGGTAGGTCACTTCTTGTCGGCAAAATTGCAGTTTTGAAAGAGAGACTTTGTGTTTCATGTCGCATAAATGACGCAACAATGACAATGTGGCTCGCTTGCAAATCTCTTCAGTATCTGCAGCGATCAGTAAATCGTCTACATACTGAATCAGAGTCGCGCCATCAGGTAGAACAATCGTATCGAGTTGTGTTTTCAGAGCCTGACTGAATATTGATGGACTCTCACAGTAGCCCTGAGGAGCGCGTTTGAAGCGGAAGCTTCGTCCTCCTAAATTGAAGCCAAAAATGTCTCTGCTCTCCTCAGCAATCGGGATGCTGAAGAAGGCGTTCTTCAGGTCAATCACCGAAAACCAAGCGGCTGAAGCGGAAACCATTGTCAATAAGGCAGTAATGTCGGGGATGACTGGAAACTGCGGTACAACGATCTTATTGACTTCTCTGAGATCAATCACAAACCTGTACACAGGGGGCTGTGAAGGATCAGTACGCTTTAAGACAGGCAAAATAGGACTGTTACAAATGTTGCCTGTTGTTTCCTCAATGACGTCTTTCTCAATCAGATCGTAAATAATCGTCAACAATGCTTTCTCACATTCGCTAGAGATCTTGTATTGTGGAATACGTGGCAACCTAACATTGGCTTTCAATGTTATGACATATGGTGCTATCTCCAAAAGACCTACATCATTAGAACCACTAGCCCAAAGTATATCTGGAAGAGATGACAATTCAATTGGAACATTCTCCCTTGCCAAATACATTGGAGAAATCACTTTCTTACCAAGTGTAAGTTGTACTCCAGAAGGAGAACAGTACAAGGTAGCATATAATCTCTTTAACAGATCCAAACCTAACAAGTTTTCGCCACAACCTGTTGTAAGAATAAGGGGTGCTTCTAATTCGCATGGGCCAACAGAAAGGGGCATAGGACTAGAGATCGGGTTTCTAACCGGGGCGCCAGAAAAACCTACTGAAACATTCATTTCGCCGGACAAAGATGCGCCAGGAAGTTTTGAGTGCATACTCGAACTTTTTGTAGCACCAGTATCCAGCAGAAATGGTTCCGACACTCCTGATGTAATCACCTCGACATAGGGTCCATTCTGATCTACTGGGACTGAAACAACTCCCTCTCTTTGTCCATGGCTGTCCTAGCAATTATTGCTCTCATTCTCGTTCTCTCGGTAGTAGTCATCAGCATAGTACTGAGCTGACTTAGAAGACGCATTATTCTGTTGATCAAACCTATTCATAGAATTCTGAGGCGGGAAAGAAGTGGTATTCTGGGGGAAATTTCCACGGCCCCTACCTCTAGTAGCCTGTTGAACACCTCTACTTCCTGCACCGGAAACACCGTTTAGACGTCGCGCTAGAGCTGGACAATTATTTTTGAAATGACCCTCATCTTTGCAATAAGCACACTGATTCGGGCCATACGGAAAACGCTGATGGGAAAACTCGTTTCCTTGCGCGTTCCTCGAATACTGCTGTGGTTGTTGATAATTGGGCTGACTAGGCGTGCGAGGCGGATAGGCTTGCTGGAGAAGAACTTTAGTTTTTAAATCTTTGGTCTTTTTGTCTGCCTTATCTAGCTCGTCTTTGCGTCTATTTTCGTAGTACTGGGCTGTGGCTAAAATCTGCGCGGACGTTGAAACAGCCCAAGCACTCTCTGAATCTTTTAATTTATTGCACAGTTCAGGGAGCAAATTATGAACAAATTTGTCTACAAACAATCTTTGGCCACCCTCGGTAGCCATATCCTGACCACTGTGATCGGCGAAAGTCTCTTCAAATCTCGTGAAAAAGTCAGACACATTCTCGTCTTTCTTTTGCTTGCATGCAGACAACTTATCCCAATTAACACGCAGTTCAGGCATTAACGTCTTCATATACGTGATAATTCTACCAGGGAGTTCAGCTATTAAAGGCTCTGGTTTGGAACCACCAACTTGTCTAGCATCTGCAGCTGTAATGTTAGCCCACGTGTCACCTAGTTCCCGATCATGATCTGCATGACGAATTTTACTCCATAAAGGCTGTGGAACAACATTCCCAAACAACATGTCTATATCCGCTAAATTCATTAAACATGAGCTGGCAGTCTGTGATAATTCCTTATAATACCCTGCAGGATTTTTACGGGGATCAGGTAAAGTCTGCTTGAGTGCTAAAACTTCAGATCATTTCCAGGGGACATGAACCCACCCACGCTGGAAATGCGGCAGAATTGGTGGATTTACATTCGCATCACCTTCCCTCCATACATGAGGAACCTCTCTCATAGGGTACTGTTGCGCCTTTTTCCTATCTGACACGTCATCTTCATACAATGATCTAGAGACATTTCCCTTACTCCTATAGGATAATAACAGATCTATTGCTTTTTCTACATCGGCACCTACAATCATGCCTTCATAGAACCTAAATCGCATACGAAATAATTCCTGCATTTTGCGTTTGGGATCATTTGTCTCCAAATCTTCGCAAAGGTATACACACATCTCTTCAAATACGTATCTCTGAGTGGGTGCATCCCATTGACCGAAAACTTCCATAACAGACTGAACATCATATCTAACAGTGTCAGTGATCCATTTGCGTGCTATCTCATTCAGCACTCCTCGTTCCTCGTAATCAGGCAGTTGACTACGCAACTGTCTACGTCCTATTTTAGGGGTCGTTTTAGGCGACCCAAAGAAAGGTGAGAACAGACCAGTGACAGTACTTGCCACTCTCTGTCGAACAGAAGGAGAAGCTTGCGGAGAGGCAGATGCGCCAGAAAAGACAGGCTGATGTAAAGAGGAAGTCGAAGCAACAGCAGAAGAAGTCGAAGCAGTAGGAGAAGTAGTATCAGGATAAACAGGTGTAGCGGTAGGCAAAGTTGTAGGAGAAGTAGACGGAGTATGTAGCAAAGGCGGCGGCCCTTGAGAAGGCTGCGCCGGAGAAGTAGGAACCAGCTGAAGAGGAGCTGGTGCTTGTGCAAGAACTGTATTTCGTGCGCCGGGGCGTGGTATAACAATACGCTGCAGGGAGTCCAAAAATACTCGATGTGTATGGGGGTGGTGAATTTAACAAATGGGACATTAATGGATCTTTATCGGGTGTCCCCTTCGAATCTTGTCCCTCATGTGGTAACATCGGGTAGCATTTATCTACTGCTAGTTTCTTGCTTCTGAGCATTTGTTCACTTTCCTGCTCTTCCTCATTATCCCTGTATGCGATGGCAGCTTGTACCATTGACATACCTTTTTTGTTTTTCTTTGCTAATTTCATTTCTTTCTGTTTGGCTTCTTTGCGCCATAAGCGAAAGGAGTCAAACATCGCCGGCCGGGCTTTCTTCTTAAACAGTTTGACCTCGAGGTTGTCTAAGACTTCTGAGTCAAAACTACCATATTGGGGCCATTTTAAAACACCATCCTTGCGGGTGTATTTTATCCATACCTCATTATATGTGATAGGGCCTACTCCGTGCTTGATATATAACTCATATGTTGGAGTTCCAATCGGAGGAACCGGACACAAATCCTCTAATCGGGAGTCCTTACTACAACCAAGACAAAACAAGTTTCCAAGTCTGCTAAGACCAGGCATCTTCGCTCACTAGTCAAGCTTCAAACTTCAAGGGATTATCTAACTATGATATTTTCGTGAATACACGAATCCCTCGGTTTTGGCGCTTGCAAGTACCAAACAAACCGTATCTCAAGGATACCAAAACTAAGAACCAAACTAAGGACTGGGAGACGCTCCACTTATACTTAACTGAAGTATTGAAGATCGATGACGTCACTAGAAGACTCGTCTATCGTTTCGCTCTACCAAGGATGACTGGGTCCAAAACAGGGCGATAGTCAGGGCAGCAGTCCTTCGTAGCCGTCGGGACGCGGGGAACCTCGCAGCAAGGACCTTCGGAACCACGTCGACATACAGGGGTCGCTGAAGTGGCTGGCCGTCCTCTGGAATTTTCACACGAAGCTCCTCACGAACATCTGGCTTGGACCGTCACCGCTTGATACCGCCCCGAGTTGGGCGCCAACTGAGGTGCCGGGTTTTTAGGATCCCGGTGGTGCCAGGGGTAACACCCGGGGACCTCTGAGTTCTCCCTGTTCCGGACCACAGAAACACAGAGTCTTCTAGGTGAAGTCAGAGATCGAGTTTTATTGGCTGCAACCAAGTAACAAGCGTCCTAGAATTACAACAGCACGG
The DNA here is from genome assembly GCF_964263255.1 of Lissotriton vulgaris. Lineage (NCBI taxonomy): Eukaryota > Metazoa > Chordata > Amphibia > Caudata > Salamandridae > Lissotriton > Lissotriton vulgaris. Next base: position 810,979,904 of record NC_141699.1, read on the forward strand.
GCTGTAAGTTCTCAGGAGACTGTTCGTTTTTACAGAACCAGCCTTCTCCTTTTATACAAAATATTGCACTTCAGGCAAGAATTCTTGAGTTTACGATATGGTCATAGACATATTTACACAATAAAGCAAAGAGCGAAGTCACGACGGCCAACCTATATTTTAGATGTCCAGTTTGTGATAGACGGCCCAGCCCAGCCCGGAATTACAATCAGATATCGATGAAACCTCAATTAAAAAGGGCACCTCCTTGTCATAAAACTGGCCATAAACAAGAAACATGGACAGGTGTATGTGTGTAGAAAACATGGTCTGTAGGTGGTGAATGGTTTATGACATGTTATGTATTGATGCTAACTCATTCGGCCACTGGGCGAGGGGCTGCCCGAACAGGTTTGGCTGGAGGCAGTAGAGTCAGTTTGGCCAGGTCCTGGGGAAGTCAGCTAAGGTGGACGTGTCCTTTCAGATCGAGCTCGGTCTTAATCAATTGACTATATGAGGGCAAGTCATAAGATGGATGCCGTTCACAAAATGGAGTCCGAGGGTTCGGAACGGAAACCATGATTTAAGGGTGTTAGCATTGCTCAATCATGACGCAAATGCACAGGGATAATGTCCTAATCATTACCGGTCTGCCGATACCAAATTCGTCATGGTACGATGATATTTTGTGACACGAGTGTTGGACCTTGATACCGGTATTACAGCAGGGTCCAGAATTTTAGAACCACAGTGTTCATGACAGATTGGTGCTGGTGTAGGAGTAGGACAAATGAATTATTTACAAATTCTAGTCTTCTGGCGGACTCGTGTTCAGGTAGTGGATGGAAGGAGTGTGTAGGAACAGTAGGAGGAGGTGTGAGCTGGGTGTTGGGCATGAATGGAACTCGAAAAATGGACAGAGCATAGCCAGTTAAAAACATTATTATACTACACAACATTGAGATGCTTAATACTAGAGATCGTCTCCTTGCCATTACAGTGCATATTTTCTTTTCAAAGTTCATGGGTCTAGCAGGTCTCTCCACCCTCGGAAACTCCATCCTCTAGTTGATAGCGCGTGCACCAGTTACTGAAGACCTCTGAGGCGGAAGCCGGAGGTGCTGTGACTCGATTTTTAAAATGGTTTATTTTGTTAAAATTCATCTTTTAAAACTTCTGTACTTCCATTAGAGCTCCTCTCTGTGTTTACCGCCTTGAACACCAAACAGCGGACCTAACGCTGCACCGAAGGAAAGATTTCACGGCCGCCCTCGCTGCTTAGCGCGAGGCCACGCCCACCCGCTAGGCCACGCCCACCTCCCAGCCTATGAATAGCGCTGGCTGATAGCGCGTGCACCAGTTACTGAAGACCTCTGAGGCGGAAGCCGGAGGTGCTGTGACTCGATTTTTAAAATTGTATATTTTGTTAAAATTCATCTTTTAAAACTTCTGTACTTCCATTAGAGCTCCTCTCTGTGTTTACCGCCTTGAACACCAAACAGCGGACCTAACGCTGCACCGAAGGAAAGATTTCACGGCCGCCCTCGCTGCTTAGCGCGAGGCCACGCCCACCCGCTAGGCCACGCCCACCTCCCAGCCTATGAATAGCGCTGGCTGATAGCGCGTGCACCAGTTACTGAAGACCTCTGAGGCGGAAGCCGGAGGTGCTGTGACTCGATTTTTAAAATTGTTTATTTTGTTAAAATTCATCTTTTAAAACTTCTGTACTTCCATTAGAGCTCCTCTCTGTGTTTACCGCCTTGAACACCAAACAGCGGACCTAACGCTGCACCGAAGGAAAGATTTCACGGCCGCCCTCGCTGCTTAGCGCGAGGCCTCGCCCACCCGCTAGGCCACGCCCACCTCCCAGCCTATGAATAGCGCTGGCTGATAGCGCGTGCACCAGTTACTGAAGACCTCTGAGGCGGAAGCCGGAGGTGCTGTGACTCGATTTTTAAAATTGTTTATTTTGTTAAAATTCATCTTTTAAAACTTCTGTACTTCCATTAGAGCTCCTCTCTGTGTTTACCGCCTTGAACACCAAACAGCGGACCTAACGCTGCACCGAAGGAAAGATTTCACGGCCGCCCTCGCTGCTTAGCGCGAGGCCACGCCCACCCGCTAGGCCACCCCCACCTCCCAGCCTATGAATAGCGCTGGCTGATAGCGCTTGCACCAGTTACTGAAGACCTCTGAGGCGGAAGCCGGAGGTGCTGTGACTCGATTTTTAAAATTGTTTATTTTGTTAAAATTCATCTTTTAAAACTTCTGTACTTCCATTAGAGCTCCTCTCTGTGTTTATCGCCTTGAACACCAAACAGCGGACCTAACGCTGCACCGAAGGAAAGATTTCACGGCCGCCCTCGCTGCTTAGCGCGAGGCCACGCCCACCCGCTAGGCCACGCCCACCTCCCAGCCTATGAATAGCGCTGGCTGATAGCGCTTGCACCAGTTACTGAAGACCTCTGAGGCGGAAGCCGGAGGTGCTGTGACTCGATTTTTAAAATTGTTTATTTTGTTAAAATTCATCTTTTAAAACTTCTGTACTTCCATTAGAGCTCCTCTCTGTGTTTACCGCCTTGAACACCAAACAGCGGACCTAACGCTGCACCGAAGGAAAGATTTCACGGCCGCCCTCGCTGCTTAGCGCGAGGCCACGCCCACCCGCTAGGCCACACCCACCTCCCAGCCCTCTAAATGTGCCTTCCTCGCAAGCGCAGCGGACGAGCGCAGCGGGAGCGCCGTTTGCGCGCCGAAGGCGCGCCTAAGGCAAACCCGTCTGCGCCCGTCCTCGCCAAGTCATTGCCTCTCGCCAGTCCCCCTGGCCTTACTCCATCAGCACCCCTCTATTATGATAGGGAGCAACTACTTGCCTGGAACCCTGGACGGTCCTGCGCAAACATTACTGGTACGCCTCGTCTCACTTGCCTTCAATGTCAAACTTTTGAATTTTGTACCACTAATCCCCATACCATTCGACTGCTTCTAGAACCTGACAATCCCACCCCCATCACGATTCTCCATCTCAACGTGAGGTCACTAGCCAAGCACCACCTCGAGGTAAACTCCCTCATTTTGGACGAAAATCCTGACATCCTCTTCCTTTGTGAAACCTGGTTACGGGATGGCACCTCTGCCATACCCAACCTTACGCTACCAGACGACTACCTTATGTCGACCATCAATAGGGATGGAAGAGGAGGCGGTATCGCCATAATTTATAAGAAAATATTTTCTTGTTCATTTGCTAAAGAGGAACTGCCCGACTGTGAAAGTGCCCACTTTAAAATCACCATAAACCCCAACTTCACTGTGTCAGGCCTATACATCTATCGCCCGCCTGGCCCTGCTTCTAAATTTATTGAAGCTCTTCTTGAGACAGCTACCTCTCTAATCACAAAAAATTCTAATTTTACTATTCTAGGCGATCTCAACCTTCACTTTGACCTGCTAAACGACGTTACGATCAGAAATCTCCTCGCGGATCTCTCTGCATTGCAACTCAATTCTCTTATTTTAACTCCAACACACCTAGCTGGCCACATTCTAGATCCAGTTTTCACTAACATGGAGAAACTTAAATCAGAGACACCCTTACCGATGGCATGGACTGATCATTACCTTATCAAACTGGCCATACCGGTCAACAAAAGCAGGCACAAAACCGCATCGACCCGTCGTCTAAAAAGACCATGGCACAAGCTGTCACGCAATGACCTCCACACCACCCTGGGGGAATTTCCCCATGACACCAATTCTGACATCAACGCCAATTACAGCGCTTTTCATGATTGGATTACGAGAGGGCTAGATGTCCTCATCCCAGCGAAATGGTCGAAAGGACGTAACTCTCCTTCCAACCCTTGGTACAATGATACCCTCAAAATCTTACGCAAAGACTGTAAAAGGGCGGAGCGCCTCTGGCGAAGGGATTATAACAGCGAAGAAAAATCCAACTATCTACTACTACAAAAAAGGTACCATAAAGCCATCCGTGCTGCGCGAACTGCCTTTTATGCTGACAAAATCGACTCCAGTCCCACCCCTGCCAAAGAAGTCTTTAAACTTGTTCAAGAACTTCAGAGCAGCAAATCCCCCCTCCCCAGTATGTCCTCCGCGCAACAATGCGAGGATCTTGCGAAATTCTTTGTCGACAAGGTACAGAAAATGTACACTTCCTTTCCTCAGCACTCCCCCAGCCCTTCCAACAGCCCTTCTCCTCCCTCCAACTATTCTACCTTGACCCACATCCCGGAAATTTCCGGTGATAACCTCATCAAACTATGCCAAAAAGTTAAAACTGGTTCACCGGCTGACCCCATGCGCCCGGCACAATTTTTAGAGTCACTCAACTTCTTTCTTCCTTCACTCACCTCTATTTTGAACCTCTCCTTTACCTCAGCGAGTGTGCCATCTGCCTGGAAGCAAGCATGGGTTTCACCCATCATCAAGAAGCCCACTCTAGACCCATCTAAACCGGTGAACTATCGACCTATCTCCTTGCTCCCATGGCTTTCCAAACTCGCTGAAGCACATGTGAACACTACTCTATCCCAGCACATGGTCAATAATAACATCCTGGACCCATCTCAAAACGGGTTCAGACCAGGCCATAGTACTGAGTCTGATCTTTTGGCCACCACAGAGCATCTCCGAACGATTTTAGATGCCGGTCAAAGTGCTGCGCTGATTCTTCTTGACCTCAGCGCGGCCTTTGACACGGTATCCCACGACATCCTTCTCAATCGTTTAGAGACATTTGGAGTATCTGGCCATGCTTTGGACTGGTTCCGATCCTTTCTCAAAGAAAGATCCTTTCGGGTCTCTGCCCCCCCCTTTCTATCCAAATCCCACCCCATTGCACAGGGAGTTCCGCAGGGCTCTGCGTTGAGCCCATCCCTTTTTAATTTTTACGTTCAGCCCCTGGCGGCGTTGGCCAAAGAGTGGGGCCTTACATTAGTATTGTACGCCGACGATACACAGCTGGCCATCGCCCTTACAGAAGGTCCTTCCATTTCATCCTCCAGTTTTAAAAACGGTCTATCCGCGGTTGCCCAATGGATGACAACAAACTGTCTACAGCTCAATGCTGGTAAAACAGAGGTGCTACTTCTTGGCAAAAACACCTGCCTATGGAATGAGCATTGGTGGCCGTCCTCCCTAGGCACCATCCCATCTCCCAAACCACTAGTGAAAAATCTAGGAGTTTGGATGGATGCCTCACTTAACTTTCAGGCCCACACTAAAAAAGTTGCTGGCACTTGCATCGGCCTGCTGAGGAGTCTTAGCCACATACTAGGCTTCTTCAATGCCAAAACTCGCCAACTTATTATTCAAGCCACCATTCTCTCGCGTCTTGACTACGCCAATGTTCTCCTTCTTGGCGCTAACAAAAGTGAGGTATCACGACTCCAACGCGTGCAAAATTCCGCGGCTAGAACTCTAGTCGGCCTCCCCCGCAGATGTTCAGCTAGAGCGACCATCCAAAAACTACACTGGCTACCCGTCGACTCCAGAATCAAATTTAAGACCCTCATTATGACCTTCAAAATCATTAAACTCGATACCCCTCCACTGCTTCGACCTCTTCTTACCCCCTATGCGCCGTCACGTAACCTGCGTTCTTCCAACCAAAACCTACTATGCGTCCCACGCATAAAACTTTGCCGCATGGGCGGCCGCTCCTTTAGGTTTCTTGGAGCCAAACTTTGGAACGATCTGCCGCAACATATTCGCTCCATAGAAAGCCTACCGGCGTTCCGGAAGGCAATAAAAACGTACCTATTCCCGTAATTCCCTTCCCCTTCCGCCCAGGCCGAGGTCTTGGTTCTTAGCGCCGGGACGCCTCATTGCTGGGGCAGCTGTTTGCGCTCTACCAAAACTATAGAATAGAATAGAATAGTTGCTGCCCACGGTGGGAGTTTGATTCTGCCAAGCAGTGCGCTCTGTCCAGTCCGGGGTAATTCCCTCAGACCGACCAGAACCGTTGACCTAGGCGTCCCCAGCTGCACTCCTCAGACTTCAACCGCGGCCCTAGCAGCAGAACTGGATGGCGGTTCGAAAATCAAAAATGAGCTAGTTCCCTGGGCGAGAGAGCTGTAAAATCAAAAATAGTTCATGGGAAAAGGGAAAAGTGCCTCAATATGTTTATTTCGTTCTTTCGTCTGGACCTCAGATTATATCGCTGTTTCCCAGGCACGGTGTAGTCTTCAAACAACGTTTCAGGTTCTGTAGTGTCCGACTGCATTGACGGTGGCACAGATTCTTGCAAAATACAATCACTCTCCTTTTCTGTACCAGTTCCTTTCAGTCGTGCGACCCAAAGAAAGGTGAGAACAGACCAGTGACAGTACTTGCCACTCTCTGTCGAACAGAAGGAGAAGCTTGCGGAGAGGCAGATGCGCCAGAAAAGACAGGCTGATGTAAAGAGGAAGTCGAAGCAACAGCAGAAGAAGTCGAAGCAGTAGGAGAAGTAGTATCAGGATAAACAGGTGGAGCGGTAGGCAAAGTTGTAGGAGAAGTAGACGGAGTATGTAGCAAAGGCGGCGGCCCTTGAGAAGGCTGCGCCGGAGAAGTAGGAACCAGCTGAAGAGGAGCTGGTGCTTGTGCAAGAACTGTATTTCGTGCGCCGGGGCGTGGTATAACAACACGTTGCAGGGGGTCCAAAAATACTCGATGTGTATGGGGGTGGTGAATTTAACAAATGGGACATTAATGGATCTTTATCGGAAGTCCCCTTCGAATCTTGTCCCTCATGTGGTAACATCGGGTAGCATTTATTATTTATTAAAACACCATCCTTGTGGGTGTATTTTATCCATACCTCATTATATGTGATAGGGCCTACTCCGTGCTTGATATATAACTCATATGTTGGAGTTCCAATCGGAGGAACCGGACACGAATCCTCTAATCGGGAGTCCTTACTACAACCAAGACAAAACAAGTTTCCAAGTCTGCTAAGACCAGGCATCTTCGCTCACTAGTCAAGCTTCAAACTTCAAGGGATTATCTAACTATGATATTTTCGTGAATACACGAATCCCTCGGTTTTGGCGCTTGCAAGTACCAAACAAACCGTATCTCAAGGATACCAAAACTAAGAACCAAACTAAGGACTGGGAGACGCTCCACTTATACTTAACTGAAGTATTGAAGATCGATGACGTCACTAGAAGACTCGTCTATCGTTTCGCTCTACCAAGGATGACTGGGTCCAAAACAGGGCGATAGTCAGGGCAGCAGTCCTTCGTAGCCGTCGGGACGCGGGGAACCTCGCAGCAAAGACCTTCGGAACCACGTCGACATACAGGGGTCGCTGAAGTGGCTGGCCGTCCTCTGGAATTTTCACACAAAGCTCCTCATGAACATCTGGCTTGGACCGTCACCGCTTGATACCGCCCCGAGTTGGGCGCCAACTGAGGTGCCGGGTTTTTAGGAACCCGGTGGTGCCAGGGGTAACACCCGGGGACCTCTGAGTTCTCCCTGTTCCGGACCACAGAAACAGAGTCTTCTAGGTGAAGTCAGAGATCGAGTTTTATTGGCTGCAACCAAGTAACAAGCGTCCTAGAATTACAACAGCACGGGCTGTAAGTTCTCAGGAGACTGTTCGTTTTTACAGAACCAGCCTTCTCCTTTTATACAAAATATTGCACTTCAGGCAAGAATTCTTGAGTTTACGATATGGTCATAGACATATTTACACAATAAAGCAAAGAGCGAAGTCACGACGGCCAACCTATATTTTAGATGTCCAGTTTGTGATAGACGACCCAGCCCAGCCCGGAATTACAATCAGATATCGATGAAACCTCAATAAAACAGGGCACCTCCTTGTCATAAAACTGGCCATAAACAAGAAACATGGACAGGTGTATGTGTGTAGAAAACATGGTCTGTAGGTGGTGAATGGTTTATGGCATGTTATGTATTGATGCTATCTCATTCGGCCACTGGGCGATGGGCTGCCCGAACAGGTTTGGCTGGAGGCAGTGGAGTCAGTTTGGCCAGGTCATGGGGAAGTCAGCTAAGGTGGACGTGTCCTTTCAGATCGAGCTCGGTCTTAATCAATTGACTATATGAGGGCAAGTCATAAGATGGATGCCGTTCACAAAATGGAGTCCGAGGGTTCGGAACGGAAACCATGATTTAAGGGTGTTAGCATTGCTCAATCATGACGCAAATGCACAGGGATAATGTCCGAATCATTACCGGTCTGCCGATACCAAATTCGTCATGGTACGACGATATTTTGTGACACGAGTGTTGGACCTTGATACCGGTATTACAGCAGGGTCCAGAATTTTAGAACCACAGTGTTCATGACAGATTGGTGCTGGTGTAGGAGTAGGACAAATGAATTATTTACAAATTCTAGTCTTCTGGCGGACTCGTGTTCAGGTAGTGGATGGAAGGAGTGTGTAGGAACAGTAGGAGGAGGTGTGAGCTGGGTGTTGGGCATGAATGGAACTCGAAAAATGGACAGAGCATAGCCAGTTAAAAACATTATTATACTACACAACATTGAGATGCTTAATACTAGAGATCGTCTCCTTGCCATTACAGTGCATATTTTCTTTTCAAAGTTCATGGGTCTAGCAGGTCTCTCCACCCTCGGAAACTCCATCCTCTAGTTGCTGCCCACGGTGGGAGTTTGATTCTGCCAAGCAGTGCCCTCTGTCCAGTCGGGGGTAATTCCCTCAGACCGACCAGAACCGTTGACCTAGGCGTCCCCAGCTGCACTCCTCAGACTTCAACCGCGGCCCTAGCAGCAGAACCGGATGGCGGTTCGAAAATCAAAAATGAGCTAGTTCCCTGGGCGAGAGAGCTGTAAAACCAAAAATAGTTCATGGGAAAAGGGAAACGTGCCTCAATATGTTTATTTCGTTCTTTCGTCTGGACCTCAGATTATATCGCTGTTTCCCAGGCACGGTGTGGTCTTCAAACAATGTTTCAGGTTCTGTAGTGTCCAACTGCATTGACGGTGGCACAGATTCTTGCAAAATACGATCACTCTCCTTTTCTGTACCAGTTCCTTTCAGTCGTGCATCGCTGAAGAGCGTAAAGCGAGGTACAGTTTCAGTCTCAGAGTCAGCGATTCCGTCCTGGACCCACCGGTCATATGGAAGAGGAAGAGGGACCCGTTTACAATGGGTCCCGTGGATCCAGTTCTTCTTTCCTTCCACCCGAACAGCTGATCTTGTGGAAAGAAGGACGAGGTATGGCCCGGTCCACCTGGGCTGCTCGTTGTTCGTGCGCTGAAAATTCCGCACCAACACCCAGGTGCCAAGTTCAATGGAGTGACCTGGATCGTCGGAGGCTGGCGGAGAGGAACTGTGAACCTGTTGATGTAAAACACGCAATTTAGTTGTCAATTCGTGTAAATAGTCAAGCAGTACAGGATGCTCTATCTCACTGAGCTTCTTGGGCCTCGGTACCCCCCATATATTTGCTGCGCGCCCGAACACGATTTCGTGCGGGCTAAGTCCCAGCCTAGAATGGACAATCATTCTGGTAGATAGGAGTGCTAAAGGCAAGGCGTCAGGCCACTTAAGACCTGTGCTGGCTTGGATCTTGGCTAGTTTGAGCTTTAGGGTGCCGTTATAGCACTCTACTAGGCCTGCTGATTGGGGGTGGTTTGCAGCGTGAAATTTCTGGTGGATGCCTAGACATTCGCACACTCTCTTCATCACCCGTCCCACGAATTCACTTCCATTATCACTCCAGATCATTCTAGGCATCCCGAACCTAGGGAAAAATTCCTTGACAAGGGCTTTGGCAGTTGAAAATGCAGTGTTGTCCTTAAGGGGGTATGCTTCCACCCACCTGGAGAAGGCGCAAACAACAACAAGCACATATTTCAGATTGTTGCACCTCTCCATGTGGATGAAATCGAGCTGCAAAACCTCGAACGGGTACGTTGGAGGAGCAAAATGACCAGCTGGAGTTGGGGTCCCCCTACCGGGATTGTACTGCAAACACACCATACAACTTCTGACCAAATTCTCTGCGCATTTCGGGATACCACTATTCTGCCATACTGGGGCCAACAGTTTACAGATTCCTTTTACACTGATGTGCGCCATTCCATGGGCCATTGTAACCACTGCGAGTACATATGCGTCGGGTAACAGGCATCGTTGGTGCTCTGACAATTCGGCCCAACAACCATTCGCATCCAATCTTCCCTTGCTTTCTCTCCATTCATTCACCTCTTTTTCAGTGGCATCAGCTTGTATGGACTTCATACTTTCAATAGTGTCCTCACACATACCCACTTCAGGGATCCATCTAGCAGGACCTACAACATGCATCCGACTCATTGTGTTCCTTGCAGTCTCTTTCGCAACCTCGTCGGCAAATGCATTCCCACGACCAACATCATCTTGAATCTTTCTATGTGCGCTGCACTTTATAATCGCAACTTGTAGCGGTAAGGTCAGTGACTCGAGGAGCTCGTTAACTAGCTGGCCATGTTGGATTCTCGCACCATGTGACATCAGGAACCCACAATCTCGCCACAATCGTCCAAAACTATGGGCTACGCCAAAGGCGTATTGGCTATCAGTATACACATTCACTCGCTTTCCTTCTGCCAACACACATGCTCTTGTAAGTGCTATTAGCTCTGCTGCTTGTGCGGAATTCTGGGGGATGCGTGCGGTCTCAACAATGGTGTGCAATGTTGTTACGGCATATGCTGCAGTCGTATTACCATTTGGCAACTTGAAGCATGAACCATCAACCCATAAAGTGTCATTACATTCAGGAAGGGGAGTGTCCTGCAAGTCTACTCTCCCTTTTGTCTCTTCTTCTGTCCTAAAACAGCAATCATGCATTTCAACCTTATCTGTCTCAGTTGGAATGGGCAATAGCGTGGCGGGGTTGAGTGTATCGCACCTTTTTATGTGAACGTGACTCGCTAATAGTGTCAGTTCATAGCTTGACAGTCGAGCACTAGTTAAATGCTGCGTCTTTGTTCTGTTCAGTAAAATGTCTACTGCATGTGGGACCACAACGATCAGTGTATTATTCATGACTAACCCAGCAGACTGTCGGATACAGACAGCTGCTGCAGCAGTGGCCCTCAAACAACTTGGTAATGCCTTAGCTACAGGATCTAGGGTTGCTGAGAAGTATGCGCGTGGGCGCTGTTTGCTCCCAAAGTATTGTGTTAGGACTGATAATGCGCAACCTTCCTTCTCATGGACGTATAACGTAAAAGGCTTACTGTAGTCGGGGTTGCCCAACACAGGAGCCGAACACAATGCATCACGCAACTCGTGGAAACTTGTCTGACAATCCTCAGACCAAGGCATAGGATCGGGTGTGTCTTTATGGATTAGGTCCAGCAAAGGTTTAGCCAATAGGGAGAAGTTCGGTATCCATTGCCTACAGTACGATGTAATGCCCAAGAAGGCACGCACTTCTCTTTGTGTACTTGGGGCACTTAATCTTGCAATTGCCTGTATTCTTTCTGGGGTCAGTCTCATTCCCTCCTTCGATAAGATGTGACCTAGATAGGTCACTTCTTGTCGGCAAAATTGCAGTTTTGAAAGAGAGACTTTGTGTTTCATGTCGCATAAATGACGCAACAATGACAATGTGGCTCGCTTGCAAATCTCTTCAGTATCAGCAGCGATCAGTAAATCGTCTACATACTGAATCAGAGTCGCGCCATCAGGTAGAACAATCGTATCGAGTTGTGTTTTCAGAGCCTGACTGAATATTGATGGACTCTCACAGTAGCCCTGAGGAGCGCGTTTGAAGCGGAAGCTTCGTCCTCCTAAATTGAAGCCAAAAATATCTCTGCTCTCCTCAGCAATCGGGATGCTGAAGAAGGCGTTCTTCAGGTCAATCACCGAAAACCAAGTGGCTGAAGCGGGAACCATTGTCAATAAGGCAGTAATGTCGGGGACGACTGGAAACTGCGGTACAACGATCTTATTGACTTCTCTGAGATCAATCACGAACCTGTACACAGGGGGCTGTGAAGGATCAGTACGCTTTAAGACAGGCAAAATAGGACTGTTACAAATGTTGCCTGTTGTTTCCTCAATGACGTCTTTCTCAATCAGATCGTAAATAATCGTCAACAATGCTTTCTCACATTCGCTAGAGATCTTGTATTGTGGAATACGTGGCAACCTAACATTGGCTTTCAATGTTATGACATACAGTGCTATCTCCAAAAGACCTACATCATTAGAACTACTAGCCCAAAGTATATCTGGAAGAGATTACAATTCAATTGGAACATTCTCCCTTGCCAAATACATTGGAGAAATCACTTTCTTACCAAGTGTAAGTTGTACTCCAGAAGGAGAACAGTACAAGGTAGCATATAATCTCTTTAACAGATCCAAACCTAACAAGTTTTCGCCACAACCTGTTGTAAGAATAAGGGGTGCTTCTAATTCGAATGGGCCAACACAAAGGGGCATAGGACTAGAGATCGGATTTCTAACCGGGGCGCCAGAAAAACCTACTGAAACATTCATTTCGCCGGACAAAGGTGCGCCAGGAAGTTTTGAGTGCATAATCGAACTTTTTGTAGCACCAGTATACAGCAGAAATGGTTCCGACACTCCTGATGTAATCACCTCGACATAGGGTCCATTCTGATCTACTGGGACTGAAACAACTTCCTCTCTTTGTCCATGGCTGTCCTAGCAAATATTGCTCTCATTCTCGTTCTCTGGGTAGTAGTCATCAGCATAGTACTGAGCTGACCTAGAAGACGCATTATTCTGTTGATCAAACCTATTCATAGAATTCTGAGGCGGGAAAGAAGTGGTATTCTGGGGGAAATTTCCACGGCCCCTACCTCTAGTAGCCCGTTGAACACCTCTACTTCCTGCACCGGAAACCCCGTTTAGACGTCGCGCTAGAGCTGGACAATTATTTTTGAAATGACCCTCTTCTTTGCAATAAGCACACTGATTCGGGCCATACGGAAAACGCTGATGGGAAAACTTGTTTCCTTGCGCGTTCCTCGAATACTGCTGTGGTTGTTAATAATTGGGCTGACTAGGCGTGCGAGGCGGATAGGCTTGCTGGAGAAGAACTTTAGTTTTTAAATCTTTGGTCTTTTTGTCTGCCTTATCTAGCTCGTCTTTGCGTCTATTTTCGTAGTACTGGGCTGTGGCTAAAATCTGCGCGGACGTTGAAACAGCCCAAGCACTCTCTGAATCTTTTAATTTATTGCACAGTTCAGGGAGCAAATTATGTACGAATTTGTCTACAAACAATCTTTGGCCACCCTCGGTAGCCATATCCTGACCACTGTGATCGACGAAAGTCTCTTCAAATCTCGTGAAAAAGTCAGACACATTCTCGTCTTTCTTTTGCTTGCATGCAGACAACTTATCCCAATTAACACGCAGTTCAGGCATTAACGTCTTCATATACGTGATAATTCTACCAGGGAGTTCAGCTATTAAAGGCTCTGGTTTGGAACCACCAACTTGTCTAGCATCTGCAGCAGTAATGTTAGCCCACGTGTCACCTAGTTCCCGATCATGATCTGCATGACGAATTTTACTCCATAAAGGCTGTGGAACAACATTCCCAAACAACATGTCTATATCCGCTAAATTCATTATACATGAGCTGGCAGTCTGTGATAATTCCTTATAATACCCTGCTGGATTTTTACGGGGATCAGGTAAAGTCTGCTTGAGTGCTAAAACTTCAGATCTTTTCCAGGGGACATGAACCCACACACGCTGGAAATGCGGCAGAATTGGTGGATTTACATTCGCATCACCTTCCCTCCATACATGAGGAACCTCTCTCATAGGGTACTGTTGCGCCTTTTTCCTATCTGACACGTCATCTTCATACAATGATCTAGAGACATTTCCCTTACTCCTATAGGATAATAACAGATCTATTGCTTTTTCTACATCGGCACCTACAATCATGCCTTCATAGAACCTAAATCGCATACAAAATAATTCCTGCATTTTGCGTTTGGGATCATTTGTCTCCAAATCTTCGCAAAGGTATACACACATCTCTTCAAATACGTATCTCTGAGTGGGTGCATCCCATTGACGGAAAACTTCCATAACAGACTGAACATCATATCTAACAGTGTCAGGGATCCATTTGCGTGCTAACTCATTCAGCACTCCTCGTTCCTCGTAATCAGGCAGTTGACTACGCAACTGTCTACGTCCTATTTTAGGGGTCGTTTTAGGCGACCCAAAGAAAGGTGAGAACAAACCAGTGACAGTACTTGCCACTCTCTGTCGAACAGAAGGAGAAGTTTGCGGAGAGGCAGATGCGCCAGAAAAGACAGGCTGATGTAAAGAGGAAGTCGAAGCAACAGCAGAAGAAGTCGAAGCAGTAGGAGAAGTAGTATCAGGATAAACAGGTGGAGCGGTAGGCAAAGTTGTAGGAGAAGTAGACGGAGTATGTAGCAAAGGCGGCGGCCCTTGAGAAGGCGGAACCAGCTGAAGAGGAGCTGGTGCTTGTGCAAGAACTGTATTTCGTGCGCCGGGGCGCGGTATAACAATACGCTTCGGGGGTCCAACAATACTCGATGTGTATGGGGGTGGTGAATTTAACAAATGGGACATTAATGGATCTTTATCGGGTGTCCCCTTCGAATCTTGTCCCTCATGTGGTAACATCGGGTAGCATTTATCTACTGCTAGTTTCTTGCTTCTGAGCATTTGTTCACTTTCCTGCTCTTCCTCATTATCCCTGTATGCGATGGCGGCTTGTAACATTGACATACCTTTTTTGTTTTTCTTTGCTAATTTCATTTCTTTCTGTTTGGCTTCTTTGCGCCATAAGCGAAAGGAGTCAAACATCACCGGCCGGGCTTTCTTCTTAAACAGTTTGACCTCGTGGTTGTCTAAGACTTCTGAGTCAAAACTATCATATTGGGGCCATTTTAAAACACCATCCTTGCGGGTGTATTTTATCCATACCTCATTATATGTGATAGGGCCTACTCCGTGCTTGATATATAACTCATATGTTGGAGTTCCAATCGGAGGAACCGTACACAAATCCTCTAATCGGGAGTCCTTACTACAACCAAGACAAAACAAGTTTCCAAGTCTGCTAAGACCAGGCATCTTCGCTCACTTGTCTAGCTTCAAACTTCAAGGGATTATCTAGCTATGATATTTTCGTGAATCCACGAATCCCTCGGTTTTGGCGCTTGCAAGTACCAAACAAACCGTATCTCAAGGATACCAAAACTAAGAACCAAACTAAGGACTGGGAGACGCTCCACTTATACTTAACTGAAGTATTGAAGATTGATGACGTCACTAGAAGACTCGTCTATCGTTTCGCTCTACCAAGGATGACTGGGTCCAAAACAGGGCGATAGTCAGGGCAGCAGTCCTTCGAAGCCGTCGGGACGCGGGGAACCTCGCAGCAAAGACCTTCGGAACCACGTCGACATACAGGGGTCGCTGAAGTGGCTGGTCGTCCTCTGGAATTTTCACACGAAGCTCCTCACGAACATCTGGCTTGGACCGTCACCGCTTGATACCACCCCGAGTTGGGCGCCACTGAGGTGCCAGGTTTTTAGGAACCCGGTGGTGCCAGGGGTAACACCCGGGGACCTCTGAGTTCTCCCTGTTCCGGACCACAGAAACACAGAGTCTTCTAGGTGAAGTCAGAGATCGAGTTTTATTGGCTGCAACCAAGTAACAAGCGTCCTAGAATTACAACAGCACGGGCTGTAAGTTCTCAGGAGACTGTTCGTTTTTACAGAACCAGCCTTCTCCTTTTATACAAAATATTGCACTTCAGGCAAGAATTCTTGAGTTTACGATATGGTCATAGACATATTTACACAATAAAGCAAAGAGCGAAGTCACGACGGCCAACCTATATTTTAGATGTCCAGTTTGTGATAGATGACCCAGCCCAGCCCGGAATTACAATCAGATATCGATGAAACCTCAATAAAACAGGGCACCTCCTTGTCATAAAACTGGCCATAAACAAGAAACATGGGCAGGTGTATGTGTGTAGAAAACATGGTCTGTAGGTGGTGAATGGTTTATGGCATGTTATGTATTGATGCTATCTCATTCGGCCACTGGGCGAGGGCCTGCCCGAACAGGTTTGGCTGGAGGCAGTGGAGTCAGTTTGGCCAGGTCATGGGGAAGTCAGCTAAGGTGGACGTGTCCTTTCAGATCGAGCTCGGTCTTAATCAATTGACTATATGAGGGCAAGTCATAAGATGGATGCCGTTCACAAAATGGAGTCCGAGGGTTCGGAACGGAAACCATGATTTAAGGGTGTTAGCATTGCTCAATCATGACGCAAATGCACAGGGATAATGTCCTAATCATTACCGGTCTGCCGATACCAAATTTGTCATGGTACGACGATATTTTGTGACACGAGTGTTGGACCTTGATACCGGTATTACAGCAGGGTCCAGAATTTCAGAACCACACTTCCTCGCGGCCTGAGCCTGAAATGCCCTGCTGCTCCATCTCAGACAGACAACATTGCTCCCCATCTTCGCAAGAAAGCTCAAAACCTGGCTCTTCGACAGACCCCACCCTTGATGGACTGGAGCCTGCTAATCCGCCCCCTAGCACCTTGAGCCCCTTACGGGCAGTGCTTTAATTGGGCCGGTACTCACCGGTACTGAGTACCGGCACTTCTAAATTTTCTGCCTTTGAGTACCAGAACTTTTTCTTGTCTCAAAGAGAGTACCGGTACTCATGGGGCAGCAAGCCAACTCCATGCAATTTGGCTTGAAAAGAAAGAAGCGTGACACAGCTGAGGAGTCGGGCCATTTTTTCGTGAAGTACTCGAGTGCTAATCTTTTACAATCTGCTAATTGAGCAACGTCCATATGTATTCAATCAGAGCAGGCAGGGCGTGGAGACAATTGCACTGTAGGTGTGTGAGAAGGGCCTGCTAAGAGGCACATCTCCTGACTCAAAACAAAGAGTAGGCTTCCTGCTGGCATAGCAGAGAAAGGCAGCACTTGATTAGAGGCAGATCGAGGAGAAAGGTGGAGATGATGATGCTGTAGCACAGCTATGGCGATGGGGGAGGGCGGGAAGGGGAAGGGTCGGGGAATTAAGCTGTTGTAATTTGGACATCAGAATATGCGATCCGAAAACACATTAACTAAATACCTGTTCTGCTTGCGCAAGTGCTTCTATGTCCCTATGTATGTTCTTCTTGTATGTGTGTTGTCTGCAGTGTGCATATCTGCAGATCAATTACACCTCAAACAAATTAAATGTGTGCCTCTGGCCCCGTCCCTTAGCACTGCCCATGTAGCCCCACCCCCATAGCCCTGGCGCCCCTAACCCCGCCCCCTAATCCACATCTCAGGTGAGTACCTGCACTTATTTCTTTCCATTTAAAGCACTGCTTACGGGTGAGTAGTTGTGCTTAACAAACGCTTGATTGATTGATTGGGTTGCATGGTGAGCAAAAGAGTGAATACTTTAACCCAGATCTCTTGACGAGGGGTAAATGTTTGATTCATTCAGCATTCTGTTGATCATTTGTTTGCGTGACTAGTCTGTCAGCACAATTTGGGTTTCTAGTGCTGATGGATGTTTTTATTTATTGCAAAGCATGTACTACATGCAACAGGTATTCTGAGTCAGGTGGCAGCATGCTCTTTACTTACCAGTCTGATAGCAGCTTCACAAGGATGACTTAGTCACAGAGGGAGTGCACAATGCCAATCTTTACTGCGAAGTGAGGAGCACATGCTCCATAAAGGTGAAGGCCTGGGCAGTTGAGCTTGGAGTATGCATTCTAAAAGTCTAAAGCACTTGCTGAATTTAACCACAATGCAATAGGTATGTTAATGTATCCCTCGCTATCTCTCAGGTGGGGGCCGTGCCGGCCAGAGAGCCTGGGCTAGCTCTGAAAACAAAAACAGATAGTAAGTAAACAAGCTGGTTATTTTAAAACTCTAAATAATCTGTGGATATCCTGAAATCTTAATATTGGTGCCCCAGAAAGGTGGGGTCCTTGGGCCTGGGCCCCCTTTCACCATGCCTTAAAACGTATTTGTTCTTCAAGCAAATTAGTTATGTATTTCTTTAGGGAGGAGTTGCCTCGTAGGGGTGATTGTGGATAGTAGAACAATCCATGACCGCATGAGGTTAGCTCAATTCCATAAAGGAGAAATAAATTCACTCTCCACCCCCCTTTTCATCTCTTGCTTCTCAAGGAGGCCACATTACAACCGGTAAAACAGGACACTGAAGATGTATACCAAGCCCAGATTTTTATTTTGCAGTTGCATAATCTTATGACGAATTCTGGGTTTTGCTTATTTCCTCTTAACACTTTTCATGCAGATGTTGCTCTTGGAAGACTGGTTTGAGTAGAAAATGTCATGCAGATGATATTGAAGAGGTATCTGTGATTTTTCTGTCCGGTGCCTGCCACAAGTAAAGTTTTCTTGCAGGTGACCACCTGCTATGTTGAGCAGGTATCTCTTGTGACTTCTGTACCAGCTGTCACTTCTCGAGCATAGTTTTCAAGCAGACCTTCGTCTGCTACATTCAGTAGGTATCATGCTTTGCTTTTGTATCCTAGGCCATATCTTGCACACACAATTTGTATGCAGGCAATCACTCAAGCCGAGTAGGCCTAAATTTCATGAAAATTACATTTATTACACAAGTGGAGTGGGGGGGGGCAAGTTATGCAGTTTATAGCAATACTAGTTCAAGCCCACTTAAGAGAGAAGCGGCTGTGAACATGATTGGAATTGATCCCACCACCCAGACACATGTTTAAATCTCTTTTGTCTCGCTAAATTGGCTAGCCAAGAATGGCTGCCTGTGACTAAATGTAGTCGCTGCTCCATCCTAGTTACAAACACTCTGGTGGTGATCAACAACAAATAATGTCAAATCACTCAAAATTGACGTGGTGATGATCATCCCATTTTGGCCACCGCAGATACGAGAGATGGGCTTGAACAGTAGAACTGAAGAGAAAAGTCTCTCCTACCCCGCACGGCACTGGATCCAGCCCTCCGCGCTCTGCTGCCGTTTTAATGATTTCTTCTCTGAGATGAATATGTTGAAAGGCAATTTAATGCTATGCTGGTCCAATGCATTTTTTACTTAATGTCAGGGCCCATCTTTTACTTAAAGAATTTCCTTTGACTAAGTGCCAATCCATCACATCATTAAAAGTGGGGCATTAATCGTCCTTGCCTGTCTGCCAGGCTTGTCTTCTAATGCTTGCCTTTTAAGTAGGTGAGCGGCGATGGCCACTGCACTACTGCGGATGGAGGGGCTGGTGCTGCTGATTTCAGGAGCTAATGATGACAGATAGCTCCGGGGGCTCCTCGATTGGCACGCGGGAGGGGCTGGAGGGGTACGGGGCTGTGGGGTCAGCAGTGAGACAAGGTACAGATTTGGGATATAGGTTTGGCCGAGGCAGGAGAGCAATCTTCTAAAAAGGCAGACGCTGTCTGACTTCACCCAACTGTCAAGCAACAAGCTCGTCACTTAGGAAGAGTTATGGCTCAGGTTTGACAGCGCAAAGGGAAAGAAATGAGATATTGTGGTTTTCTTGAAAGGTAAGGCTTGATGAGATCTGACAGCTAAATTTAGACTTGGAGTAAGCTGTCCAGTGGGATCTCACCGCGGGTCTCCGGCCCGTCTGCCCTCCATGCCTCCGGGGTTTGCTTCAGAGGCGAGGAGTGTTTGTCGACTGTCTTCTGTGTGTGATGGGTGGAAGGTGAGAGTGTTCCGGAATGGTAGCGGTGACTGAGAGTGCGAAGAGGCAGAGCACGGACGTCTGCTTTCTGCAAGGGTCTATCAATGCATTGATCCAGCTCGGTGTATAGCAGCCCGGAATGAGACTGCTTCCGGTGCACACACACAGCCGCACCCGAGCACTACACAGAACTTTAAAAGACCTTTTGCTTGTTAATGAGGCATTGTTGTTGTTTCACCCTTTCTAAGAGCACCTGCAGCTCCACTCTGCCTGTTGCTTAGCGATTCCGGCCCCCCCAAATGTTTTCTTACCCCACCCTCCACCCCAAATGTGGCTCTAGTTGCGCCTCTGAGGGCATCCGACTCCTAGGCAGGTAGCCCAGTTAACGACTGACTGCAACCCCCTGATATGTTCTCAAATAAAAAACATTACAAAAATAAAGTAGCACCAGTTCCTTAACAGTTACGAAGGAAACCAAGAGTGATGGTCGGCCGTTCCTTGCAGCCTACCACCCATGTGTGTTACTAGCCAATCACAGTGGTTCACAAATAGCAATCTGCCTAGTTAATATTGACAAGCAGGTTGTCTGCGACCCTCTGAAACTATAGATTTCCCACCATTACCTATTAGTGCATAGGACGCATTGCAAAATCAGAAAGAGGTTTCAAAAAGTCGCTGCACAGTTTGGCACCAAAGTTTGCAACCTGTCACTTTGCACTGTGGGCCCAATAGCGAGACCCACAGAGGCACTCCTGGTGGGAGTGGCCCCCACTTTACGTGCCAGCCTCTCCAGAGTGCTGCAGCGCCATCAGACACGGTAGACTGACTCCTCGGCACTTAGACACACAGAATTATGTCATCCTGTTTCTCTACTTTGAAAGTTACGGTTATGGCACCCATTTAGCAAGAGATTTCACTCATTAATCAAAGCACACTTTGACTGCAAAGTGAGGAATTGCTACATTCTATTCCAATGTCTTTCTTTAGGGATGAAAAACGTTAATCAATGTGTGTGTCTGTGTGCCTGCCGTGTGCTCGAGCTCTGTGTGTGTGCTGAGGATGAATTGAAAAGTATGTCCTTAATAAAATCTTACTGCCTCTTCTCTCGAGTTCCTATTGATTTTCGGCAAAGAGAGAAGGAAAAAAAGCAATTGAAACAGAGAACAAACACACTGACATGCTGAAAAAACAGCAATAAAACACACGAGCCAAACCTAATACCAGGGACTACATGACAAATCCCCCACCTGCCCTGCATCGTGCACCGCATAAGAGGAAATTGAAATCGAACGGGTCGCCCTTTATTTCCTGTTCGTGGGGGCTGAGGAAAAGAGATGCTCTGAGGGCTCAGTTTTATACAGCACATCACACAGGGGTTCGTCTGTGTCCAAGCTTTCTCAAATGTTGACAAGTAAGGAACAGAAATAAGGAGCGGTAGGTTTTCTGCCCAGGATCAAATGAGTTCAATCAAGTGGGTAAGCTGGGACCAGAACCAGGGCTCCTGCTTCTAAAGCAGACACCTGAAGCATTGGGATCCTGTTTATTGTTTACAGAACTAGGCGCTATACGACTCTACGATTAGTTCTTTAAAACAAATGTATTCGTTTTTAGAGGAATATAACCAGAATACTAGAGATCAAGTGAACAACACGGTGACAATATTAGCTCATATTCAATCAGATGTTCTTGCAAGCATAGGCAGTTATCAATTAGCAAAAAAACAGTGACACTTCGTGAACACTCCAACTAATTTTAACACGGATTAGCCATTTTCTTGGTTTTTGATGTGTTCATGCAGAACTCAACACAGGCAAATCAGGATTCGGCTGTTACAATGGAGAGGGGAGTTGAGGCGGGCATGATCGAAAATGAACTTATGGGGATGAAGTTTGCCATTTCTGAATGACATTAAGAGGCATATTTACAAGCCCCTATCGCCACAAGAAAGTCACTTTTAGTGACGTTGTGGCGGCAATACAGGCTTTACCTTATTTACAGGGCAGCATTAAGCCATTTAACACTGCCTTGTAAATAAGGCACCAGTTCAAGCTATACTTAGCGTGAAAGGGGAAGGCAATGTGTGTTGAGGTGGACGTTCCACCGCAACATCCATTGATTTTGATACTGCCCCATATTTACAAGGATGGCGTAAATATGGGGCAGCGTCAAAATTAAGACCAAAAAAACCTGCTCTTATGCCTGCGAAACAAGGAGAAATGCTTTCTTTCTCCTCGTTTTTGCTCATTTTTATAAAGCACACACGAGACAGCAAAATGCCATTGATTGTTTATCTGCAGGATGGTGTCCCTTCCTGCACATACACAATCATTTAAGAAAAAAAATAGTGCGCTGCAACTTCTATATGTGCTGCATTCTGTAGCATACATATAATTTACAAAATGCTATTTAGGATTGTTTATGTGCAGGAAGGGACACCTTCCTGCACATAAACAATCTTTCCCTGCAACGCAGGCACCCATCCACAATGATGCAGGATTACCTGCGTTGGCACCAGGTCGCTGCAATTAGCGACACTGCAGGATGAAATGCAGGGCTGCACTGTATTCTTGTAAATAGGGTGCAGCCCTGCGTTTACGAAGTGGGGGAGCCTGGCGTTAAGCCAACAAGGCTAACACAGTGCTCCGTCACTTCATCGTGAATATGCCCCTTAATTTCTCAAACTTTACCACTATGAGGTGGTGACGAAATGAAGAGCAAGAGGGTTACAGGATTAGGAGGTGTTCGGATGGAACACATAGTACATAATCTGATGGTTGTAGTAACGTTTGGTAAAAGTGTTCCCGAGCTGTCTTTCAAACAGAGCAGCATTGTGAACTCTCTGAGGAAGACGTGGATGGTAAAGAACCCTTTAATGTGGAAGAGAGGTCGGTCCAGATCTCTCAGGAGCAACAATACAAGAATTGCCATAGTCTCCGTTTTCGCTCAAGCGAGGGATCTCCACTTACAGATTCTTTTTGATTATATGCCCTTGAGAATTCCAACAGAAGTCTCTGTTCTGGTGTGAACATGGGCTTCTATTGGAATTCTCCAGGGCATATTATCAAGCCCATTATCGCCGTTCTTGATAATATGCCCCTAAATTGGGTATCTGGGTGCTGGCATTAAGCCTCTATGGGAGATGAACCAATTAGAACAAGAGCATTTTGTCTACCTTCATACATTGCAATAGGTTGATAGTTTCTTACAATGGACAGTATATACTACAACTAGCATTCATTAAGGATGAAAAGCATTCCACTGTCCGGAACTTTTGTGGTTCGAGTGAGGTCAAGATAAATATAAAGGAAATGGTTACAAACTGGAATACGGATTTTGAATATGTATCTTTTAATGTTGGAGAGTTCGACATATAGAAACCTGTCAGTGTCTTAAAAGTCACCATCAACTGCACAGGCAGATTAGTATTTGAGGCAGTGGAGGCCTGGGACTCGGTGTTGACAAGTTGCCTTGTTTATTCCTTTTTGCACTTCTTCTTCTCAATCCTGATGAATTTGTGGCTGCAGGTGAGCTGAAAGCCACCAGTGATGATGAGCGTGTCAGCAAGACAGGCTGGGATGCCAGTAGTGATGTTTTGTAGACGGTGATGCTGGTTTGAAGATGGTGTATTCCAGTGGCACTCACAGGTAGCTCTATTATTATCCGGGATACTCCAGCCTCCCTGCTACCCCGTGTATATGCAACATTGGGCCTAAATAAGATATCGAACGTGGCTTCTTCCCTTACATACATTGATATACTCAGATTACACTCTTAGAAGAGAGTGAAGCAAGGGTGGGTGCAGGCGGGCCTGAGAAGGTATACCAGGAAGGTAACCAAAACATAATTGCAACCTACCTCCTTAATGTTCATGAGGTAGATCGATTTGCAAACCTCTAGGAACAACTATTTGAAACATGTCACTTTTCTTACATCAGGAATTGTGATTTTCTAATTGTGATTCAGTAAGAATGCATTGAGGTGATGTCATTAGTGACGGAGGGTCTGAAAGCAGAGGAACAATATACAATGGGCCTCATTTATGAGACCCTACCGGCACTATTGCACCATCCGAACGTCATTTTTTTTATGTTTCTTTGGTACAATGTGCCACTGGCGTATTTATAAGGCCTCGTAAAGCCAAGTTACATGGCTTATCATGGCCTTATAAATATGTGCCCTTTCACACAGAAAACTGTGTGAAAGGGGTGTTCCATGGGTGTTGCTGGGGGTGTTCCCAGCAACACCTTTACCGTTCCCAGCAGCAGCTTTTTGACACCGCCCCAGATTTACGAGAAATCGTAAATCTAAAGCAGCACCAAAAACCTACGCCTCCCCAGGGGAGGCGTAAGGGAAGCACAACGAGGAGAAATATCTTTATTTTTCCTAGTTTTTCGTCTTTCTATGTGTGCTGCCTTCTGTGTTGGTGCACAGCAGCCCATTGTGGATGGACGCAGGGGAAAAAAGACAGGAATGTGACGTATCTAGCAGATACGACACATTCCGGCCCTTTTATTTTGCCGTAGGGCGACGCAGCAGGCCTTGCAGATGTGCTGCCCTACGGCAAAACATCCATAAGTAAGGCCCAATGTATTTGATACTTTCATTTGTATAGCTGCTGAATATGTTGGGTGTTTGCTAATGTTGGTGCTTACTCCTATCTCCTTCACACCCCTCAAACCATCTAAGCATTGCACCATAAGTAGATGTCTTGGTTATCTGTTCCTCTACGCTCTTCTTACCCCTTGCCAAACATATCACATCAATAGTATTAGCTAACACATGCTTTAATAATGAGATAGAGGTCTGCTGGAGTCTATAACTCATGTCTATAAATCCTGCTAGGACTGAATTCGAACTTCATAGTTCCGAAACAGTAAATTGATTAATATTGATTTGTACTACCCTTGCACTGACCCAGAAGCACTGAGGCCAGCTGAGTGGGGCTATCTCCTGACTGCAGGGGTATTTTGAGAGCTGATTGGTGCTTAGAAAACATTAACAATGGAAACCATCCATCTGGTCGCAGTGGCAGCCCCCGGTGAGGGATGAATTTTTTGCAGTACCGTTGGTTGCAATCTGAGACTGTGTGGTACAGTTGGCCTAGATGGTTTGATCTAGCGCTGTTGCAGTGGTATGTCTTGCAGTCTGAGTGCAGTGTCTGTGCTGTAGACTGTAATGCAAGTGCTGTGGGTGCAGTAAGAATTCCGCAAAGGAGTATCGGGGACATGCATCATTGTCAATTGCATTCGCAAACAGTGCGAATCGCAATTTTCGTCCGTTTGCGAATGCAATTGACAAAATTGGGATGCATCATGTTTTTCGCAATTTTAGAAATCGCAATCATGTTGCGATTTCTAAAATTGCCATTGCATTTAAGAAATCGCAATTTGAGATTTCTTAAATGCAATGCATGAACATTTTAAATTTGCGAATTCGCAAATAGGGAGAGGTAAATTACCATGAAGTTGACCTTCATGGTAATTTGCGAAAACTTTCAAAAATGCACAAAAGTGCATTTTTGAAAGTTTCATTTTACACACACACATGCCCTTGGGGCATGTGTGTGTGAAAAATGCACTTAAAGTTATATTTCAGGGGTGCAGGGGGGGCACTTTAGACCCCTCCCTGCACCCTTGAAATTGCATTCTCAATTTGCGATTCGCACATTGCTAATCGCAAATTGAGAATGACTTCCCATTGATTCCTATGGGCCTCTTGGCCCATAGGAATCAATGGGAAGGGATTCCTTAATTGCGATTCGCAAATTGTGAATTGCAATTAAGGAATTTTTAGAAATCACAAAAAAAACTTGCGATTTCTTGATGCATAGCCTTTTGCGATTTCTTAATTGCATTTCCTTAATTTTCGCAATTAAGAAATTGCAAACGGCAACAATGATGCATGTGGCCGTATGTGTGAGTTCTGTAGGGTGCAATGTGAGAGCTTTAGGCTCTAGGGATTGTGCAGTGTGAGTGTTGTTAGCTGCTCTGTCTGCACAATAAACCCTATGCACTTCGCAAAGAATTCATGAGCAAGGTGCCAGTGCAGACAGTGCCCCATATTTACTAAATGCATGCCTTTTACAGCACTCTCGCTGCCTTTGGAAGGTGGCTATGTCTGTTGCAGATCTCTCTACTTCAGGAGGCCACCATTGGCACGTTAGAGTATGTCATTCAATAACATTGACACAACCTTTATCTGTGCAGACATCTCAAGCTTCCCTCATATTTAAGACGTTTTCATATCTGACCATTAATATCTGTCAGTTTCTGCTTCTTACATATGGCCTCATTTTGTATGGCAAACAATCTCTTTTGTATCAGGATACGGACATCACTTAACATTGACTTCCTCTGTTTGTGATGCATTTTTTTTCTATTGAAAGATTAACCTGATGTTGTTGGAGCCATGAAACTGAGGCAGTGTTCTTTACCCTGGTCTACTCAGAGGCATCGTAAGGGAAGGAGATATGAGGGTAGTCGGGCTGGATGATCCAAGTACTGAACTTTGCAGGGCCCTTGCGCCCTCTGCCAACAAACTGCTGCCTATTTTTCTTCACGTTATTTAGTTCAGGGTTGTCGCAAGGGGAGCAGCAGGTAAATATTTTAGGCTTATTCTGAATCAGTTAATGCAAACACCACTAGGTGGTGTCATTTGCTAGATATGCCTCCAAAAGAGAATCAGAATATTGTTTCCGATTGCAACATGACACTCATTCTGCCGTAAAACCTCAGAAGGGTTTTAAATTAAGGAGTATGTTTACGAGTCCCTTGTGCAGCTGTTGATTCGCTTTTTGGGACACAACAGCAGCAAAAAAAAACACCAAATCATATTTATGAGGCAAACCAAAGCCACTCTGCATGGCTTTGAATGGCCTCATTGATATGGAGTAAGGCAAGGCAGTGCATATCACAGTGTTGCCTTACTCTGAGCTCGGCGGTCATTCCGTGGGCGTCCTGGTGATTGTTCCAGACAGCACCCATGGATTTTGATGCATCCCCAGGTTTATAAGACCATCTAAATCTGGGGATGAACCAAAACCTTAAGCCTCCCAAGGGAGGCACAACGAGGAGAAATAACATTCTGAAGCACACATAGAAAGAGGAAAAAGCCTCCTGGATTGTTTTTGTGCAGGAAGGTGTACTGCAGAAAAAGAATTCTGCATGTAATGCAGGCACCCATGCACCATGATGCAATGGTGTCTGTGTTGGCATTAGGCTGCCAAAATGGCACCACTGCAGTCGAAAAGGAGAGGAATGATCCATATGCCATAGATACGGTGCATTTCTGCCCTTTCACATTGATGCAGGGCAGCGTAGCAATGAGACATGCTGCGCTGCCCTACCGCAAAT
Organism: Lissotriton vulgaris; assembly: GCF_964263255.1. Taxonomy (NCBI): domain Eukaryota; kingdom Metazoa; phylum Chordata; class Amphibia; order Caudata; family Salamandridae; genus Lissotriton; species Lissotriton vulgaris. Next base: position 811,006,933 of record NC_141699.1, read on the forward strand.
CCCAATAAATATGCCCCAAAGTTTTGAACCTAGGCCCAACAATAGCATCGGACAAGGCTGGTTCTACTAAAGAATAGCTTATACCAACAGCAATGTTTGGCCAAAGCAACTCTCCATCAGATCTGTGAGCATAAAAAAGAATCAGGTTTCCACATTTATTGGGTAGTATTTAATCAACGTCCTCTGATTTCTGAATAAAACTTTACTCATCTCACTTATTCAAAACCTAAAGACCTGTCATTCTCTGTGTTTGACCATAGCTCTAAAGTTAGGCCCTCATTATGAGAGTAAGAGTGAAGGGGTGGTAATTACAGGCTGCACCTCACCATAGCGTATTAGTATACTACTCCGCTTTTATTTTCTGTAATGCAAGTGAATGTGTGTGCATTGCTCAGGACCTCGGGTCCTGTTTCTGCAATTTTAAATATACTTTACTTTTGAAGAGTTGTCTTGCCACTTTTAAGCTACCGATTTTAGCATTGATGTGTTTTCAGGCCTTTTCCATCTACGACACTGTCTGCACTTATTAGGTGGCCTTGCCCAATCAAATGCAAGGTTGCGAGGAGCCAGTTGTACCCCCCGACCATTTCAGGATGGCCGCAGCGTGGATGCTGTAATCTGCTTTTATTTTCTGTAACACAAGCGAGTGTGTGTGCATTGCTCAGGACCTCAGTCCATTTTCTGCTATTTTAAATATACTTTACTTTTGACGAATTGTCTCGCCAGTTTAAGCTACCACTTTTAGTATTGTTGGGTTTTCAGGCCTTTTCCACCTACGGCACCATCTGCACTCATTGGGTGGCCCTGCCCAATCAGATGCAAGGTTGGGAGGAGCCAGTTGTGCCCCCCAAGCCATTTCAGGATCGACACAGGGCAGACACGGTAATCCGCTTTTATTTTCTGTAACGCAAGCGAGCGTGTGTGCATTGCTCATGGCCTCGGTCCCGTTTCTGCTATTTTAAATATACTTTACTTTTGAAGAGTTTTCTGTCCACTTTTAAGCTACCACTTTTAGTATTGTTTTGTTTTCAGGCCTTTTCCGCCTACCGCACCCTATGCACTGATTAGGTGGCCTTGCCCAATTAGATGCAAGGTTGGGAGGATCCAGTTTTGCCCTCGTCCATTTCAGGATGGGCGTGTTACTGGCGAGACAAAGGCAAGCCCGTCTACGCCTGGACGTTGCCAGGCGCCAGGTACTTTACCCATTAGTACTATAATCAGCAAAAGGGGGAGAGAGAGAACAAGGGGGTGACTTCCTTCTCCCAGGTAATATAAATAAACAACAAGAATCCACCTAACTGGACGTTGTGTTTCCCTCAGTGGTGAGGACCACAGGATGTGGGGAGCACAAAGTGCTTGTAAAATACCCCTCACACACCAAAAGGACCCTTGGTGTCATGCTTCATCATTGGGGTCTTCGCACCCCTCTACGGGATGCGGCGTGCTGCGACCTACGACTACGCGGGAGCACTGTCTCGTGTAGACTATGTGTGGTGTGTGTGAGGGTTAGGTGTGAGTATGTGGTGAGGTAATATTAGTGAGTGAGTGATTTTAAAAGGTACCTGGCTCGTAGGGTGAATCAGAACTAATTTAATGAGCCCCCGGGCTGATACTGTTAAAAAGGGTGCAGGTTGAGGTAGTTATGTGATATTAGGCACATCAACTCTCGGGTGCGTCGACATGTTTCGGGGTAAGACCCCTTCTTCAGGACAGGGTGCACCATACCCCACCTTACTCACATTTTGCTAAGTAAAAAATGATTTTTACACAAAAGTGAAAATGTAGTGCTTTAATATGCCTACACAGTTCATCAAGTTCTTTTGCTAATATGCAATAAACCTGTAAAGGAGATGGAGAGAAACCACAATGTAGTATGCCACTTCTTGTTTTGTACATAGTGCATTGACCTGTAACAAATAAGTGGTAGGAGGTCACTAGACATGAAAATTATGTCATGCTACTGGTGCAGGTGACCCTGTAAAAAAAGGGGGGACAAATACATCACAGACACACATATACCATAAAGCACACACTCTAGAATTGTTCATTTCTTCTGCCCAGTGATAGAAAAAATCAGGTCAAAATTCGTTATAGGAGGTGAAGGGAATGAGAAATGAAAAAGACATACTTGATGTTTAATAATACAATGCCTCATGAGCCTCCGGACGTTGGGGGAGAGTATGGGTCCACTGGCCCCTAGAAGTAGTAATAATGGAACGGCATTTATAGGTACTTACTTCACGTTAGTTTGAGAGTTTGTTTCTGTCTCATAAACTCTGTTTTTACTCACGGGTTACTGCTCTGGTAACGTCCTTCTACCCCCGAACGCTGCTCCGCTGTGAATGCGGTAACGCCCTGTCGGGGTAGTATTTATAGTCATCATTGTACTCATTAGTCTTCATTAATTGGTAATTAGTTCATGGGAAATACCTAATATGGGTTTTCCACATCAATGAAAAATGAAAAAAGAAAAATGAAAAAATGGCCCGTTCACCTGGCGCACTCACTGTTGTTGGTTCTCTGTGCGCCTAGCTCTGTCTTAACTCTCACTAATCGTTAGCGCATGCGCGGTTGAGCAGGAACACCACGCATGTACGAGCGGGAGACTCTACTCCTTAGTGTGAATTCAGCGTTTGACTTGCGCTATGTTTACCCCGTGTCATGTGATCAAGTAGAGCCTGTAAATATTTGTTTTATTTGTTCATAGCGACGCAGAATATTCTGAATCATTATTTACAAGTGGGTTAATAAAATTTTGCATTTCTGGTGAGTTCTATATACATATTCAATTTATTAGGGAATGTCTGCGTACTTCCTTGTATACTTGGTTATATCAGGCCGCCTATGAAGACTATTCAGAAAAGGGGGTGGTGATGAACAGAGTGTCTGAATTAAGCAGACCACTCTTACCCAGTCCAAAGATCAGGGCTTGATCCATCACCGTTATTTATCTCACTGCACCATCCCAGCTCACCCTTTTTTGTAAATAATTTTGTCCACCCTAAGCGTGGAAGGGTATTCTCAGATGTGAGACCCCTGCTCATTGCACCATCAGGATTCAAGCAAACCGGGCCGAAGACGGCTGTAATGCCAGAAACCGGTCCCCGGGAGCTTGTTTCCTTCCCAGTGTAAGAATTGGCTTCTGTAGTTTGGTTTGTCCTGTTCCCATCATGCACTGGGACAGGAACAGACTAATTTGCATACAGCCAGGTTCTGAAACTGGGATGGTGCAGTGAGCTAAAAAACGGTGTTGGATCTAGCCCTGATCTTTTGACTGGGTGAGAGCTTTCTGCTTAATTCAGAGACTCTGTCCCTCACCACCCCTTTTTGTAAATAATTTTGTCCACCCTAAGCGTGGAAAGGTATTCTCAGATGTGAGACCCTTGCTCATTGCACCATCAGGATTCAAGCAAACCGGGCCGAAGACGGCTGTAATGCCAGAAACCGGTCCCCGGGAGCTTGTTTCCTTCCCAGTGTAAGAATTGGCTTCTGTAGTTTGGTTTGTCCTGTTCCCATCATGCACTGGGACAGGAACAGACTAATTTGCATACAGCCAGGTTCTGAAACTGGGATGGTGCAGTGAGCTAAAAAACGGTTTTGGATCTAGCCCTGATCTTTTGACTGGGTGAGAGCTTTCTGCTTAATTCAGAGACTCTGTCCCTCACCACCCCTTTTTGTAAATAATTTTGTCCACCCTAAGCGTGGAAGGGTATTCTCAGATGTGAGACCCTTGCTCATTGCACCATCAGGATTCAAGCAAACCGGGCCGAAGACGGCTGTAATGCCAGAAACCGGTCCCCGGGAGCTTGTTTCCTTCCCAGTGTAAGAATTGGCTTCTGTAGTTTGGTTTGTCCTGTTCCCATCATGCACTGGGACAGGAACAGACTAATTTGCATACAGCCAGGTTCTGAAACTGGGATGGTGCAGTGAGCTAAAAAACGGTGTTGGATCTAGCCCTGATCTTTTGACTGGGTGAGAGCTTTCTGCTTAATTCAGAGACTCTGTCCCTCACCACCCCTTTTTGTAAATAATTTTGTCCACCCTAAGCGTGGAAGGGTATTCTCAGATGTGAGACCCTTGCTCATTGCACCATCAGGATTCAAGCAAACCGGGCCGAAGACGGCTGTAATGCCAGAAACCGGTCCCCGGGAGCTTGTTTCCTTCCCAGTGTAAGAATTGGCTTCTGTAGTTTGGTTTGTCCTGTTCCCATCATGCACTGGGACAGGAACAGACTAATTTGCATACAGCCAGGTTCTGAAACTGGGATGGTGCAGTGAGCTAAAAAACGGTGTTGGATCTAGCCCTGATCTTTTGACTGGGTGAGAGCTTTCTGCTTAATTCAGAGACTCTGTCCCTCACCACCCCTTTTTGCCTATGAAGACTGGCACATCTTGTGTAACACCAATGTCAATCTCAGCACATGATTGGGAGGACAGAAAAATGGGAAAGAAATATTCCCTTGTTTTTAATGGGCAGCTTTGACTTAAATCATGATACTCATTCAGGTGATTTGACCCCAAGGTATCTCATCGTTGAGGCCGTCAATATGTGTCCCCAGGCGGAAAACCCAATGTTGTTCCTTCTGGAACAAGCCGTTTTCCGTGGGTAATTGTTCAATTATTGTCCACTTGATATCATTGACACAGTGCTCAGCCTCCATAAAATGTGTAGCTATCTTGGTGGTGCTTTCTTTACACCTGGCGTTGCTCTTATGCTCATTCATACGTATTTTTACTGCTCTTGTTGTCATCCCTACGTACTCCAATGAACAGGGGCACATAATCATATGGACTACGTTTTTGCTGTTGCAGGTTGTAAGACTTCTTTGTTCCCACGTGGTGCCATTTCTAAAGGTTAGTTGTTTACTCTTTGAGGTCAGGTGACAACAACTACAGTTTCCGCATTGGAAATGTCCCTTTATTCCATGCATAGATGGTGTGTGTTGTTGGCTCTCTTTTGGGCGAGTATGGACCAACATGCCCTTTAGATTTCTCCCCCGTTTTATTGCAAACATTAGTTTTTCAAATGCCAATTTGCCACAGGTCAGGATTCGCCAGTTTTTATTAATGATTTTACCTACCTCATTTGAGTGTGTGTTGTATGTTGTTACACATACTTGTCTTCTCTGGTTATTTTCTGTCTTCCAAAAGGGCGTCTCGGTTATTGTTCCTTGCCCGTTTCATTGCTGCATCAATTATGCTGTGTTGCAGCTTGGCTTTGAGATCCTCTGCTTGTGTTTTAAACTGGGTGATATCGTGCAATTTCGCCTTAGGCGGAGGAATTGACCGTAAGGTAAGTTGGTTCGTAAGTGCCGGGGATGGAAACTGTCAAATCTTAGTAAGCATTTTCTGGCAGTTGGTTTGAAGTGGGTGGTTGTCTTAAGTGTGCCTCCTTCCGGGTAGATGTTTAGATCAAGGAAAACCAGGGACTCATTGGAAACAGAGCTAGTGAATTTAAGAAAGGCATTTTGCATGTTCAACCAGTTCATGAAGTCAGTAACTGATTGTGGATCCCCTTCCCAAATTACGAGCACATCGTCTATATATCTCCTCCAGACGAGGATCTTATCTCTGAAGGGATTGGACGGATTGAGGATCTTGCAGCCAGATTCATCAAGCGAAATGCGCTCGCAAAAGGGCCAGATTCTGAGAATCTGGCCCTTTGCGAGTGCAATTTTTGCATTTGGGATTCATCATCCCAAATGCAAAAATCGCTAATAAAGAATTCGCAAATTTGCGAGGATTAGCATTTAAGGAATCTCTATTAGAGATTCCTTAAATGCTATTCATGAAACATTTAAAAATTGTGAATTCGCAATTTTGGACCGCTATTTACCACGAAGTCAAACCTCGTGGTAAATAGCGAAAACTTAGAAAAATGCATTTAAATGCATTTTTCTAAGTTGCATATTACACACACACATGTCCTTTGGACATGTGTGTGCACAACATCAGTGTAAATTCACATTTCAGGGGTGCTACAGGGTGTCCTTTGGGCACCCCTGCATCCTTGAAATCGCAATTTCATTTTGCGAATCGCTATTTGCGATTAGCAAATTGCGAGTGTCTTCCCATTCAATCCTATGGGCCTCTAGGCCCATAGGAATGAATGGGGAGATATTCCTTAATTGCGACTCGCAATTTGCGACTCGCAATTAAGGAATAATTAGAAATCGCTATTTCTTGAGTGATTTCTTGATGAATAGCATTTTGCTATTCCTTAATAGCGAATCGGTAAATTTAGCTATTAAGGAATCGCAAAATGTGTTCTTCATGAATCTGGGTGTTGGTGGTCTCCAAATGGTTGACGTAGAGTCCCGCGATACAAAGGGGCAAAAGTACTGGCCATGCTGGTACCGTGGCTTTGAAGATACAAGGTTTGATTGTATCTGAAGAAGTTCTTTGTCAGTGCCAGTGAAATAAATTCCAGGACTACCCCACGTGGGGTCTGGTACTTCCAAGGGTTACTAAAAAGTACCTCCTCAATGATGCATAGTGTCTCATCATGTGGCAAGCTGGTGTACAGGCTCTTGACATCTAGGCTGAGCAATAATTGGGTTTCTGCGTTGAAAGGTATGTCCTTCAACAATTGTAGGACTGCTTTTGTATCTTTCAGATACGTGTCTGTGGCCTGTACCAAGGGACGAAGAAAAGCATCCGCAAATTTCGAAAAGGTCTCAAGTATGGAACCGATCCCAGACACTAGAGGTCTCCCTGGTGGTTTTTCTTGGTTTTTATGGGTCTTGGGGATACAATAGAAATAAGGGGTCTTAGGTGTCTTTTGAATCAAGAAGGCCCCTTCCTTTTTCGTTAGCCAGTCATGGGCTAAAGCCTCCTCCACCATAGCTCCGATTCTTTATCGAAGTGATTCAGTTGGATCATCTGGCAGGACCGTATAGTTTCGTCTGTCAGAGAGGAGTCTTAAGCATTCCTGATCGTATGCTGTGGAGTTTTGCAAAACAATTGCTCCTCTTTTGTCAGCTGGTTTTATTGTAATTTTGTGATTGTTAGCTAGCTGTCTGATGGCTGCCTGTTCTGTACGACTGGTATTGTGGAAATTACTGGGTTGGGTGAGGTCAAGTGTGTTAAGTTCCCTCATCACTGCTTTTTCAAACGTAAGTACCTCAATGGGTAAACTGGCATCTGGTGGACTGAACAAGGATTTTGGTTTCAGGCCTGAATTTAGAGTTGTTAATTGTGGCTCTTTATCTCGGAAAAAGGTTTGCAATTTTATTTTGCGGACAAATTCTTTCATTTCAACATTTAGTTTGAATTTGTCTGGTTTGTTGGTGGGAACAAACCCAAGGCCTTTGTTAAGGACTGTGTTTTGGGCATCAGTGACAGGCCATGGAGTGAGATTCACTACTAGATTGGTCATTTCTTGCTCCATGTACTCATCCTGGGGTCCTATTGTTGTGTGTCTTGCCACACCACAGTGTTGCCCTTTCTGTTCCTGCCTCTTCGTGGGCCCTGGCGTGCTCCTAAAGAAGGCTGTTGATTGTAATAAGTTCCTTCATAGTCAGGGTTCCATTGTGGGTAGTTTGGTCCTTGTGGCGGTGGACCATAAGGAAAATGGGTGAAGTGTGGGGGGCCCATGTATTGTGGGTATTGGGGGGGTGCTTGTTGGTAACCCCTCCACCCTCTCTGTTTGGGGTATTGTTGTCTTCCTTGCCTGAAACCTCCCCTGTTTTGTTTGTACCTCTGCTGTCCACTTGAGTTAGATCCTGAAGATCCACAATCCGAGCCCTCACTGTCTGTCCCGCTGTAATTGTTTTTGGCAACATAGCCACTTTTTGTGTAGGGGTAAGCTTCTTCTGGGGCGAACCGATCTTTATCCTTTTTCAACTTATTGAATTTACTCTGCTTAAGGGTGAGCTTGTAATCAGTCATTTCTTGATTCAGCTCTTCCAACCTCTTTTTTAAGACAGCAGGTGCTTGGTAGCTCTTCAATTGTACCTCAATTTTTTTAATGTCTATCTTGAGCTCTTGAGTGATTCTGGTTGCTGTCTTGACTATGAGTACGAGCAAGTCCCTAGTACAATGCCAAGAAATGAGGGACCACTCATTCTTGAATTTGGCGTCTTTTTGGAAGATAAAGGGTTTGTTCTTCACTATTAATCCCTGCGGTGATATTTTATTCCTAAGGTACTCAGTCATGAGTAACTTGTGTAAAGCTGTTTTGATTTGTGTCCTCCTGAGGTTGTTAAGTTCGTCCCAGTCTGCCACACTGGGGCCGGAGTTTGTGTTGCTAAGACCCTCAAAAGGATTGACTGCAGCCAGGATTTGGTCAATTTCTTCCTCATCGAATGTTAGGCCATGTTAATCCTCCATTGTAGTGAACATGAAGTCTATAGAGTGTGTGTGCTATGTGTGTGTATAGAATTTTTGTCAGAAAACTCCCACAGCTGTGCGCTGTCCAAGTACTATAAGCAACAAAAGGGGGAGAGAGAGAACAAGGGGGTGGATTCCTTCTCCGAGGTAATATAAAAAAACAACAAAAATCCACCTAACTGGACATTGTGTTCCCTACAGTGGTGGGGAGCACAGGATGTGGGGAGCACAAAGTGCTTGTAAAATACCCCACACACACCAAAAGGACCCTTGGTTTCGTGTTTCATCATTGGGGTCTTCTCACCCCTATACGGGATGCGGCGTGCTGCGACCTACGACTACGCGGGAGCACTGTCTCGTGTAGACTATGTGTGGTGTGTGTGATTATGTGGTGAGGTAATATTAGTGAGTGAGTGATTTAAAAAGGTACCTGGCTCGTAGGGTGAATCAGAACTAATTTAATGAGACTCCGGGCTGGTACTGTTAAAAAGGGTGCAGGTTGAGGTAGTTATGTGATATTAAGCACATCACCTCTTGGGTTCGTCAACATGTTTCGGGGTAAGACCCCTTCTTCAGGACAGGGTGCACCACACCCCACCTTACTCACGTTTTTATAAGTAAAAAATGATTTTTACACAAAAGTGAAAATGTAGTGCTGTAATATGCCTACACATTTCATCAAGTTCTTTTGCTAATATGCAATAAACCTGTAAAGGAGATGGAGAGAAACCACAATGTAGTATGCCACTTCTTGTTTTGTACATAGTGCAATGACCTGTAACAAATAAGTGGTAGGAGGTCATTAGACATAAAATTATGTCATGCTACTGGTGCAGGTGACCCTGTAAAAAAGGAGGGACAAATACATCACAGACACACTGGCGCAACAAAGGCAAGCCCGTCTACGCCTGGACGTCGCCAGGCGCCAGATACTTTGCCCATTAGGACACAAACAGACAGATTTACTTTTCCAATGAACTTCTCTTACTGAGAACTGGGAAACGCGTTTTTTACCACGTGTAGCTATTACATCTCATGCGTTACTATGCATGCAATGTAACACTGGGCAGCATTTACTATGCATACTGAGGTTCCGTGACGATCGTAAGTGGTGTTTTTGACTCGCACGAATATGGTCGAGTCTGGTATCTATGAACCGCAAATGACGAGTTTAGTGGGTGTACGCAGTTTCGCTGTGCTAACCTAAACCATTCGTTTGTTTCGTGGGTTTCTATCGGTACCCACGGGTTCCATCTTAGATGCGGCATCCATTTTGTTTCTTGCCCTCAAGTAGCCAGCGAACGGACGCTGTCCGCTTCGCGACCCTGGGATTCTCAAGACTCTTGCGGAAGACACGTTTCCTTTGAAAGTGTCTTTATGATGAGGGGGATGATACTGTAAGGCAGATGGCCTCGCTCGAGGCTCATCTTGCCATGCCGGTCTATTGTCTTAGCTGTGCATCTCATTAGGCACGTCGCTTTGATGCCTGCAGCTCGTGTTTCCCGATACCACCCCCTTTTACACCCTTTCCGATCTCCCCACTGTTTCTGCCTTCCTCTGCACCTGTCCTTGTTCCTTCTTCAATCTGTTTACTGCCGATTGGAATGTACAAATGGTGGGAAGATGGGTTTTACAGTTGGGAACCACCAAATGTTTCCGTACTTATGTTCCGGGCCCTGAATGCATCAAAGCAACCCCTCTTGGAGATTATGATGGGAACCAAGTTGTAAACCTTTGTGTACCATGTTAACCTATGAGCGAAATGTGTATAAAAGGAGCGACCTACAGTAGCAATTTGAAGCAGTCTCCTCGAACCTACACATGTTGTACTTTCTGTGACTTCTGTGTTCCCTGCAGTAAATAAACCTCGAAATCTTTGACGCCGAAGGAAGTGTCCCGTGTCTCTGTCATTTGTACGCCGGAACAGGTTACCCACGAAGGTTTCAGGTGTTGTCCCCTGGCACCGCTGGGTCTTAGAAAAGCCCAGTCCTTCAGTTGGCACCCATCGTGGGGCTGCATCAGTGGTACCGGTCCAAGCCCGACGATCGTGAGGAACTTCGTGTGAAATCTTCGAGGGAAGGTGCATCCCCGCTTCATCGATCCTGTTGTCGAAATAAGTGGCCCGACGACTTTTCCCGCGAAGATTCCCGCCTCCTGACGGCTGCGACGGACTGCTGCCCTGACTGTAGACCTGTTTTGGCGCCTGGCGTAGACCTTGGTACAGCGAGACGACTGACGGGCCTTCCTGGTGACGCCATCGATTTTTGAGTTAAGTATTTGTGGGTCGCTCTCAGAGTCCTTAGTTGTGGGTGCTTAGTTGTTGCATGGTTCCATTGCATTTGTGGTTCTTAGTACTTGGTTCTTTGTTGTGATATTTGACGTCTGCAGCCGCCAAAAACTGAGGGTTTTTGCTCTTTGCAGGGACCTGGTAAATCCCGTAACCCTTGAAGTTTGTGAAACTCGGCTAGTGTGCAAGATGCCTGGTCGCAGTACTTTGTTCAGTTGTTTTAAACGTTGTGGTACGGATTCCCGACTGGAGGACTCGTGTCCGATACCTCCAGTTGGAACTCCAATTTATGAGCTCTACAGTAAGCATGGGTTAGGTCCGATTACCTTTAATGAATATTGGATTCGCTATACTAAGAAGGACGGTGTCCTTAGTTGGCCACCTCATGGTAGTTTCGAGACCCCGATTTTAGATAACCTTGAGGCTAAATTGTTTAAGAAAAAGTCAAGGCCGGCCATGTTTGATGCCTTTTGGTTATGGCGCAAAGAAGCCAAACAGAAAGAAATCAGACAGACAAAACGTAATCAGAGAGATGGAGTTGCTACCATAGTGAAGAAAGCAGAACAGTTTCAGCGAGATAAGGAGGAAAAGGAAAAGGAAGTTTTCGATAGGCTTCAGCGTATGTCTATAGATAAATGTTACCCCGCTTTGCCAACGGGTACGGATAAGAAAGAGGAACCAGTTGAGGACCCCGTACTGTCCTATCTTTTGAAGTCACCACCTCCGTACGCACAGGGTACCGCAGTTCCTGTGGTTCCCCCTGTACCTGCTCTTGTACCTGTTCCTCAACCTGTTCCTCAACCTGTCCCCATTCTTCCGACTGTTCCTGCTCCCTTGCCTACTTCTGTTCCTACTGCTCCTCCGCTTGTACTTCCTCATACTCCTGCTCCCGCTGCTACTCCGGTGCTACTTACTTCTGCTGTTTCTTCTGTTCCTGATTCTTCTCTTGTTAGTCCCCTAAGTTATACTTCTCCATCTACCCGACGTCGTACCCCCTCTGTAGCTGCTAACTTTTTTAATTCTCTTGGACCTATTCTTGAGTCCGCTGGTTCGGACGGTCCTCAAAGACGAAGTCAGCTTCCCGGTAATCGGGAACGTGCTGCGCTGTATAATATGGCGATGACTTGGATGAAATACCCCCTTAGAAATCCTCCACGTTCGGTATTGAATACGTTTTGTCAATTCAATATACCAACACAAAGATACGTTTTTGAAAAAATGTGCAAGGCATTACGTGACCAAATATCGGCTGATGCATCTGACGATGTATTGACTGCTTTGACTAATCTACAGCTCCAGTTTTCGAGCGGAATGATAGTAGATTCTAATGTTCGACGTGCTGTTGAACAGCTGTTATCTTTTCGTCCCTCTATAATGCCTCGAGCATTGTTCGTAGAAGAAATTGAGGGGCCGTTAGAAGCACCTGGTCAGTATCCCATGCGTGAAGTTCCACCAGTGTGGATGCCAGGTGATGCTACTCAAAATCCTGCAGTCTTGCCACATTTCCGGAGGGCATGGATCCACCTTCCATGGAAACGATCAGAAGTTTTGCAGGTGAAGCAATCTTTGCCTGACCCTCGCAAAAATCCTGCAGGGTATTATAAAGAATTATCGCAGCTCGTAGATGCTACGATAATGAATCTTGCCGATATCGATATGCTGTTTGGCAATGTCGTACCGCAACCGGTATGGGCAAAGATCCGTCAGGAAAACCATGCAAACAAATTAGGTGGTGATTGGGCTGCTCTTATAGCGGCTGATGGTCTGCAAGTTGGCGGTGCTAAACCTGAACAGTTGATTGCTAATCTCCCTCAGAGAATAATTACCCTAATGAAAACGCTTATGCCAGCCATGAAAGTGAACTGGGATAAGTTGTCCGCTTGCAAACAGAAGAAGGATGAGAGCGTCTCTGATTTCTTTACGAGATTTGAGGAGGCTTTCATTGACCATAGTGGTCAAGACATGGGTACTGAAGGAGGTCAGCGATTGTTTGTGGATAAGTCTGTTTCCAATTTACTGCCTGATTTAAGCAACAAATTGCGTAATTCAGAAAGTGCGTGGGCTGTTTCTACTTCTGCTCAAATATTGGCTATGGCCCAATATTATGAGAATAGGGAGAAAGAGGAGAATGATCGAGCTGACAAGAAAACGAAAGAGTTAAAAACTAAAGTGTTGTTGCAACAGGCGTATCCTCCGCGTTCGAATCATAATGATTCACAACAGAGTAAACGATCGCAGTCTCAATCTAATAGGTCGCAATCTCGAAATGACTCCTCTTCGCAGAGATCTTCGTTAGGGTACAATCAGTGTGCCTATTGTAGGAACGAGGGACATTTAAAATTCGATTGCCCAGTTCTAAATGAGCGTAATAGTGGTAATTAGTTTAGAGGAGGTCGTGGTGGTTCTCAGCAGACATCACGTGGTAGAGGTCGCGGTGCTCAAAACGATCGTTCCACTAACACTTCTGACTCCAATAATTGTTTTGATCAGCGCGGATCGTCGCAAGGGCGATCTGCTCAGTACAATGTGGATGATTATTACGTCGATCAGGATGCTGACGACTGTAATTACTAGGACAGCCATAGACAAGGAGAGGGAGTAGTATCAGTTCCGGTTGATCAGAGAGGGCCTTACGTCGCAGTTGCCACCTCGGGCGTCGTTGAGCCTTTTCTGTTGGACACTGGTGCAGCGAAAAGTTCTATCATGCATTCGAAACTCCCTGGCGCACCTTTGTCTGGCTTAACAAATGTTTCCGTTGGATTCTCTGGCGCCCCCGTTAGCAATCCAGTTTCGCGCCCTTTGCCTCTTACCATTGGACCTCGTGAGCTGCGAGCTCCGTTGATTTTGACCACTGGTTGTGGTGAAAATCTCTTGGGCCTGGATTTGCTAAAACGTCTATATGCGACTTTGTATTGTTTTCCAGCGGGAGTAAAGCTTACTTTGGGTGAGAGAGTGATCTCTCCAATGTACTTGTCTCTCGATAAGCTTCCACCGGAATTGAGCTCGCTTCCTGCATCTTTGTGGGCAACAGGTCCCAATGACGTGGGCCTGCTTGACATCTCCCCTTATGTTGTCCATTTGAAATCTAACGTGCGACTGCCACGTATTCCCCAGTATCGTATCTCCCTTGATGGTGAACGAGCATTGTTAGCGATCATCTATGACCTGATCGAGAAAGATGTCATTGAGGAGACTCGGGGAAACGTGTGCAACAGCCCTGTACTGCCCATCTTGAAACGTACTGACCCTTCGAAACCGCCTGTTTATCGTTTTGTTATCGATTTACGGGAGGTCAATAAGATTGTGATTCCTCAGTTCCCTGTGGTGCCTGACATTACGGCTCTACTGACTCTGATTCCAGCTTCTGCATCTTGGTTTTCAGTGATCGATCTGAAGAATGCGTTCTTCAGCATTCCGATTGCTGAAGAGAGTAGAGACCTTTTCGGTTTCTCTCTTGGAGGCCGCAGCTTCCGGTTTAAACGTGCTCCTCAGGGCTACTGTGAGAGTCCATCAATATACAGTCAAGCCTTGAAGGGCCAACTAGATGCTTTTGTGTTGCCGGCTGGTGCAGCCTTGATCCAATATGTTGACGACTTATTGGTGGCTGCAGATACTCAGGACATTTGCAAAATTGCTATGGTATCGTTGTTGCAGCATCTCTGTGATTTACATCACAAGGTGTCTCCTTCTAAACTTCAATATTGTTGTCAAGAAGTAACCTATCTAGGTCACTTATTGTCAAAGGAGGGAAGAAGGTTGACCCCAGAGAGAATCGCAGCGATTGCCCGGATGACTGTGCCAACAACTCAGAGAGATGTGCGTGCCTTTTTAGGTATCACGTCATACTGCAGGCAATGGATTCCAAATTTTTCATTGCTAGCGAAACCATTGGTGGCTCTTACATGCAAGGATGTTCCAACTCCTTTACCATGGACGGAAGAATGTCAGAAAAGTTTTTCCGAATTGCGTGACGCATTGTGTTCGGCTCCTGTGTTAGGTACCCCTGACTACAGCAAGCCGTTTACATTATACGTTCACGAGAGGGAAGGTTGTGCGTTGAGTGTTTTGACGCAACCTTTTGGTGGTAAGCAACGTCCATATGCATATTTTTCCTCGACCTTGGACCCGGTAGCTAGAGCATTGCCGAGTTGTTTGAGAGCAACAGCGGCAGCTGCGGTGTCCATCCGACAATCTGCAGGATTGGTCATGGATAATATGCATGCAGTTGACACTCTCTTGAATCGTACGAAAACTCAGCACCTGACGAGTGCAAGGTTGTCTGGGTACGAGTTGACGCTTTTGGCAAGTCATATTCAGATAAGACGTTGTAATGTCCTGAACCCGGCGACTTTGTTGCCAATTAGTCTGGAGTCAGACGAAGTAACACCTCACGACTGCTATTTGCGGACTGAGGAGGAAACAAAAGGTCGCGTGGACCTTAAAAACACTCCTTTGGAGGATCCCGATGGGACCTTGTATGTGGATGGTTCATGTTTTAAATTGCCGAATGGTGATGTGACGACTGTGTATGCTGTGGTAACTTTGAATACTGTTGTGGAAGCTGCGAGATTGAATCAGAACTCTGCCCAAGCTGCAGAACTGATCGCTTTAACTAGAGCGTGTGTGTTGTCGAAAGGGAAACGTGTGAATGTGTTTACCGACAGCCAATATGCTTTTGGCGTCGCCCATAGCTTTGGACGGTTGTGGAGAGAGAGAGGTTTTATGACATCGCATGGCACTAAAATTCAGCATGGACAAACTTGTGAATGATCTTTTGGATGCACTTACATTGCCTAAGCAGGTGGCGATTGTTAAATGTAGTGCGCATCGTAAGGTGACGGATGATGTTGGTCGTGGTAATGCGTTTGCGGATGAGACTGCTAAGGAGACTGCCCGGAACCTTAGCACTATAATGTATGTGACGAGTTCGGTTAGGTGGCCTACAGAGACTAGT
Organism: Lissotriton vulgaris; assembly: GCF_964263255.1. NCBI lineage: Eukaryota > Metazoa > Chordata > Amphibia > Caudata > Salamandridae > Lissotriton > Lissotriton vulgaris. The sequence goes on from NC_141699.1 coordinate 811,022,504, forward strand.
ATGTGCGAGGATACCATCAAGAGTGTGAAAACGATACAGAATGAGGCCACCGAGACTGAAAAGACGAAGTGGAAAGAGAGTACGGGAAAGTTGGATGCGAATGGTTGTTGGATTGATTTGTCGGAGCATAAGAGATGGATGTTGCCAGATGCGTATGTGCTAGCTGTTGTGACGATGGCACATGGGTTAGCACATATTAGTGCGAAAGGTATCTGCAAGTTGTTGTCCCCTGTGTGGAAGAATGATGGTATTACTAAATGTGCTGAAAGTTTGGTCAAGAATTGCATGGTATGTATGTTGTACAATCCTGGTAAGGGAACCCCTACACCTCCTGGCCATTTTGCTCCCCCTTCATGTCCCTTTGAGGTCATTCAGCTAGACTTCATCCATATGGAGCGATGCAATAACTTGAAATACGTTTTAGTTGTGGTTTGCGCATTCTCCCGATGGATTGAAGCCTACCCTCTCAAAGACAATACTGCTCTGTCCACTGCGAAAAACCTACTGAAGGAATACTTTCCTCGGTACGGAATGCCACGGATTGTATGGTCTGATAACGGAAGTGAGTTTGTGGGGAGTGTGATGAAGAGTGTGTGTAGGGGCCTTGGAATTAATCAGAAATTCCACAGCGCCAACCATCCCCAGTCAGCAGGTTTGGTTGAAGGGTACAATGGTACTCTCAAACTAAAATTAGCGAAGGTTCAGGCTACCACTGGTCTTTCGTGGCCTGACGCCTTGCCTTTAGCTTTGTTGTCAACAAGGGCGACTGTACACTCCCGAGTAGGGCTCAGTCCCTATGAAATAGTGTTCAGCCGTCCTGCGAATGTTTGGGGGGTCCCTAGACCGAGTGTGTTTTCTGATCTTGAGTACCCAATGTTGATTGATTATCTTCATGATCTGACTGCTAAACTGAGGTTAATTCACCAACAGGTCTTTGAAGCACTGCCGACGCAGACGGAGGGTCCAGGCCACCAGCTCCAGCCCGGAGACTGGGTGGTGACTTTGGAAGAAAACGCAACCTCGAACCTCGTTTTACTGGACCCTACCAAGTCCTCCTCGCCACGAGAACTGCTGTCCGTCTGGAAGGCCGAAAGAACTGGGTGCATGCCACCCACACCAAAAAGGTTCCAATACCTTTACCAGCGGACTCGTGGGTGAGGAAGGGCATTGCCTCGTTTGAAACTGAAGCATCGCAGACCTTTGTACCCTTTAGCGACGCACAGCCTGTCGGAGAATCCTCAGTGCAGCAGAACGACATTGTTGAACATTTGTCACCACAAAGCTCAAGATCTGAACAATTGACTGATCAACAGAACTCTGTTCCCTCATCGGACCCATTGTTTGATGAACAGACACGTCCTGGAAAGAGCCAATACTTTTTGCGATCTAACACCAAGGACAAATAAAATTTGCTTTCGTTCCTCGACATTTACATTACCCCATTTGCCACGATCAGTCTAAACACTCGTATAACTGTGATTTTGTAAATATTGAGTTTTTTCCACATTTGTGCTTTTGCTTCCACAGCTGAGAGACTTTGTACATATTTGTGAATTAAGATACCTTGCATCCAGGTGTACCGTAGGGCCGCGCGTGTACTTCCTTCTGGTTAGTAGGTCTTGACACTAGGTCAAAGACCGTCGGTTCCTGGGAACTCCTAGGGATTGACTACTGCTACACAGAACGAAGTGTGTCAAGAGACGTTGCGGACGGTTTTAGAGGATGGCGTTTTCAAAGCTTGTGGATTTGGAAAAAGCTCAGGCGCAAAGATTCAAGCTGCAACAAATTACTAGTACCAAATGCTTTATGTTTCGGGTGCTCCTTCTGTTTCTAATTGTTTCCTCGTTATTGGCGGGTGGGGTGTATTATATGATACAGTACTTCCTACCTTCTGCCATACCTACTCCTACTTCTGAACCTAAAACTACCTTCACTGTGTCCCCTCATTCCTTCCATATTCTGCCCCAACACGAGCAGGCTAGACGTGCGGAATTCAGAAATAATTCCTTCATTCAGCTCCTTCATCAGCATCAGTTAGTGGTTAACACTACTAATTGTTGGGTGTGTGGGTTAATGCCACATACCACGGATAAAGGAATTCCATATCTGGTCCTTCCTTATAGTTCCCAGGGTTCAGCTCGAGCATTGCAAACAATGTTTCGAAGTGCACTAGATTCCTACCCCAATCGAGAGCCACGTCCTTCCCACTTTGGTCCCGGTCCGTACCACAAGCCTTTGGCCATAGCGATCGCTGATTTAGATAGGGATATCTATGAGCCGTCGCTCATCCCAGAGGAGGAGGTGCGAGCCTATAGGGATCTGAGTGAGGCAGAGTATAGTGCGCTTGTGGGTGAAAGACAGCTTAAAAGCTCGTCTCCAATATGGATCGTACCCCACCTTGGTAATTTCTGTCTAAAAGGTCGTGGCCGAAGACCAAGAGCTCATCTTGGAGAGAGTGCTTGCTCCGAGACGTATGTCTTGCCGATGCTCTCGTCCCCTGTGTTTCTGACTGCCAAGGGTACATACTTTGTCTGCCATGATCGTGCGTATACGTGGTTGCCCTCCGACTTTGCGGGCACATGTTATATTGCAAATTTGTTGCCTCCGACGTTCACCGTAGATGCAGATTACCACAAGACTAGAATTGTGAGGGGCGTGATTAGCGAAGAGGACACTGCCGGTCAAGAGGCAGGAGACTTTTTCAAGGGTTTCTTTCCGTTTTGGGGGCCTATGGTCAATAGTAGGAACCTGAGACAGTTGACTCGAGTGGTGGAATCGACAGCTATTATCACTGCCAGTGCCCTTGGTAATATCACCGCAGAACTTCAGGCGGATAGGCTCATGACGTTACAAAACCGTATGGTTTTAGACGTTGTTTTAGCAGATCGAGGTGGAGTATGTAAGGTGATCCATTCGAGCTGCTGTATTTTCATTCCAGATAACGCTCCGACTGTCTATCAAGCCATCTCAAAGTTGCATAAGATCTCCTAGTCCATACACGTAGGGGATTGGACGCTACTTGGGTGGTTTTGGGGCCTAATGTCGACTTGGGGTTGGAAAATTCTGATGATCATCGGAGTCGTTGTAGTATTTCTGTTCACGTGTTGCCTTTGTGTGCAGTGTGGTCCTGCCTTATGTGGCCTCTGTGCTACGACGTGTATGAGACAGCCACCTGTTACCAAAGGAGCCCAGATGGACAGAGCTATGTTGCAGCAACATCTAGATGGTCTGATGAATATCGAATATGATTCTGACTAGTGCTTGCCTACATGAGGGCAAAAGGAGCGTCTGAGGTTCCGTGACGATCGTAAGTGGTGTTTTTGACTCGCACGAATATGGTCGAGTCTGGTATCTATGAACCGCAAATGACGAGTTTAGTGGGTGTACGCAGTTTCGCTGTGCTAACCTAAACCCTTCGTTTGTTTCGTGGGTTTCTATCTGTACCCACAGGTTCCATCTTAGATGCGGCATCCATTTTGTTTCTTGCCCTCAAGTAGCCAGCGAACGGACGCTGTCCGCTTGGTGACCCTGGGATTCTCAAGACTCTTGCGGAAGACACGTTTCCTTTGAAAGTGTCTTTATGATGAGGGGGATGATACTGTAAGGCAGATGGCCTCGCTCGAGGCTCATCTTGCCATGCCGGTCTATTGTCTTAGCCGTGCATCTCATTAGGCACGTCCCTTTGATGCCTGCAGCTCGTGTTTCCCGATACCACCCCCTTTTACACCCTTTCCGATCTCCCCACTGTTTCTGCCTTCCTCTGCACCTGTCCTTGTTCCTTCTTCGATCTGTTTACTGCCGATTGGAATGTACAAATGGTGGGAAGATGGGTTTTACAGTTGGGAACCACCAAATGTTTCCGTACTTATGTTCCGGGCCCTGAATGCATCAAAGCAACCCCTCTTGGAGATTATGATGGGAACCAAGTTGTAAACCTTTGTGTACCATGTTAACCTATGAGCGAAATGTGTATAAAAGGAGCGACCTACAGTAGCAATTTGAAGCAGTCTCCTCGAACCTACACGTGTTGTACTTCCTGTGACTTCTGTGTTCCCTGCAGTAAATAAACCTCGAAATCTTTGACGCCGAAGGAAGTGTCCCGTGTCTCTGTCATTTGTACGCCGGAACAGGTTACCCACGAAGGTTTCAGGTGTTGTCCCCTGGCACCGCTGGGTCTTAGAAAAGCCCAGTCCTTCAATACCATTACATCGCATTCGCTTTTATAACGCATGCGATGTAATGGCTATCCAAGTAGTTGTGAGGAAACTGAGGCAGTTTCCATACAACGACGTGCACCACCCCTCGAAGCAGGAACTGGAAGAAGAGACGGCGACGCTGGAGAGGAACCATCATGGAAGAGAGGTAAGGGGGTTTGCGCTTGGGGTGGCTGTTACTTTTGTAGGGTTTAGGGTAGTGTCAAAGTAGTGCTGTAATGTTTGTGTTGTGTCAGCGTCAGTGTTTTAGGGTTTAGGTTTTAGTGTTTTAGGGTTTAGTGTAGTGTTGTAGTGTTTGTGTGGTGTAGTGGTTTAGGGTAGTTTCAGTGTTTTAGGGTTTAGTGTAGTGTTGTAGTCATTATGTAGTGTAGTGTTTTAGGGTAGTGCCAGTGTTTTAGGGTTTAGTGTAGTGTTGTATTGTTTGTGTAGTGTAGTGTTTTAGGGTAGTGTTGTAGTGTCTGTGTAGTGTTTTAGGGTAAAGGGTAGTGTTGTAGTGTTTGTGTAGTGTAGTGTTTTAGGGTTTAGGGTAGTGTTGTATTGTATGTGTAGTGTAGTGTTTTAAGGTTCAGGGTAGTGTTGTAGTGTTTGTGTAGTGTAGTGTTTTAGGGTAGTGTTTGTGTAGTGTAGTTTTTTAGGGTTTAGGGTAGTGTTGTAGTGTTTGTGTAGTGTAGTGTTTTAGGGGTTAGGGTAGTGTTGTAGTGTTTGTGTAGTGTTTTAGGGTTTAGGGTAGTGTTGTAGTGTTTTTGTGGTGTAGTGTTTTAGGGTTTAGGGTAGTGTTGTAGTGTTTGTGTAATGTTTTTGGGTTTAGGGTAGTGTTGTAGTTGTTGTATAGTGTATTGTTTAAGGGTTTAGGGTTCTGTTGTAGTGTTTGTGTAGTGTAGTGTTTGAAGGTTTAGGGTAGTGTTGTAGTGTTTGTGTAGTGTAGTGTTTTAGGGTTTAGGGTTTAGGGTACTGTCTGTGTAGTGTTTTAGGGTTTAGGGTAGTGTTGTAGTGTTTTTGTAGTGTAGTGATTTAGGGATTAGTGAAGTGTTTGTGTAGTGTGGTGCATTAGGGTTTAGGGTAGTGTTGTAGTGTTTGTGTAGTGTATTGTTTTTAGGTTTAGGGTAATGTTGTAGTGTTTGTATAGTGTGGTGTTTTTGGGTTTAGTATAGTGTTGTAGTTTTTGTGTAGTGTTTTTGGGTTTAGGGTAGTGTTGTAGTGTGTGTGTGTAGTGTAGTGCATTAGGGTTTAGGGTAGTGTTGTATTGTTTGTGTAGTGTAGTGTTTTAGGGTAGTGTTGGGGGGGTCGTGCAGGGTAGTGTAGTGTTATTGTAGGGAGAGGACTGGGGGTCGGGGGAGGGTTGTGTAGGGGTTGGGTAGTCACTTATCTTGCAAACTTTAAACACAAGCATAGCTTTACCACGCATGCCTGTGCGTTGTAATGGCATGCGTGGTAAAGGCATAATTGTGGTAAAAGTTTACAATGTAATGGCATGTCGTTGTCATTGACATCGCTTAGTAATACCCACTTTGTAATGGCACGCGTGGTATTAGTATGCGATGTAATGACATACATTCCTGAGAACTACCTGGAACCCTTGCATTAACCAGGTTAGGAGCCCAGATGATTGTCTGTCTCGTTGTAACCACTGCCACTATAGCGTAAACATTAATGGCCATGCCCTGGCAAAGCCCCTTTTCCAGGCTCTTAAAATCCTTAGTCCGAACTGCCGCTCTCTAGATAAATGCCACGCTAATGTGTTTGATTTAGTCCAATCTGAAAGACCGGACTTCCTATTTCTCACAGCGACCTGGCTTACCCCAATTACAGTGGCGGAGCCACAGATGACACTTCCACAGGGGTATGTAATAAAAACACTGAATAGAGAGGACAGCAGGGGAGGAGGGATGGCTATCTTGTGCGAAAATTACCTACGCTTGCAGCCTGACAAGGGTACTAGTTGTGGACTGTGAATGCAGACTTTTAAAAATTTTTGTAAATCATAACTTTATTATGAGAGGATTGCTTATCTATCGCCCTCCCGGAACCTGTAAAATGTTTAGGAATTCATTCATTAATTCTATTTCTATACTGGCTATGAAATCCGCTAACTTTAATATCATAGGGGTTCTCAATCTCCATCTTAAGGACCATCTGAACGGGGAGACTGTCAATTTTTTAACAGATCTCGCTGCATGCCAACTATTACAATTTGTCCCTAGCTCTACTCATCGGGGGGCACCTCCTAGATCCAGTATTTTCTAATATACCGTCTCTCAGAGCTCTGCCCCCCTTCCGATGGCCTGGACCGACGACTTTCTCATTTCGATAGCACTTCCTTATGAGAGTTCATCTCCTTACACACCCCATGAGTCTCTGCAAAATGCCCTTGGCATAAGTTAAATGTCAATATTCTCGCTGATACTCTATGTTCCCAAACTCCCCAACTGCCTGATGGTGTGGAGGAAGCTAACAGTTCTGTTCATGAGTGGCTCTCACAGGCCCTTGATAACATATCTCTGCTAAACTTACATTGCGGCGCAGAACCTACATGAATCCTGGTTTAACGAAAACCTAACCCAGATGAAAAAAGACCGTAACATTCTTGAACGGGCCTGAAGCTGCAAATATGATCCTGCCCTCAAATCACAATATCGTTCTGACGTCCAGACATATCATACGTTTATACGTAAGTCACATGCCGACTATATTGCGGAAAAAATTAAGAACAGCATCAACCCAGCTAAAAGCATTTTTTCTTTGCTAAACTATAGAAAAAATCCTCCATAGGCTATAACTCTACACTGATTCTCCACGATCTTAGTGACGCCTTCGACACTGTATCTAATAAAATCCTGCTGCAGCACTTACAGGAGATAGGCTTAAGAGACACTGATCATAACTGGTTCGGGTCTTTTCTATCTAACAGATCCTTTCAAGTAATTTCCCCACCTTATGGTTCCCAGAAGCACCTCATCCCCATCATTTTGTTCCTCAGGGATCAGCTTTGAGCCCTACACTCTTTAAAATCTATGTTCAACCCCTGGTGGAAGTTGCAAAAATCAGGGGCCTTTCAATGGCCTCATACACTGACGACACTCAGTTGGTTATTTCACTATCCAATACTTCTGATCAACATATCACCAAGTTTCGAAATGACGTTTGGCTATTTTGGAATGGATAACAGATAACTGTTTGCAGCTGAATGCAAGTAAACCTTTTACAAGGCCTTTTACAAGTCCTGAAGCCGCTACTCAGGTTTTTTTTACATTGAAACACGCCAAGTCATCATCCAGTCTACCACCCTTTCTAGACTGGATTACTGTAACTCTCTGTATCTAGGTGCCTATAAGGCAGGCATCATTAGATTACAGAGGGTGCAAAATGCTGCTGCCCGTACCCTCTTTGCCCTCCCAATATCCTGCATTACGTCCAAATATATACACAGACTACATTGGCTCCGGGTGGAAAAAATAACTACGTTCAAATCCCTGAGCATCGCTCACAGAATTTTTTATACTCAGGCGCATTCCATTTTAGCCAATCTCCTCATACCCTATGTTCCAGGATGCACCCAACATTTGGTGTGCACCCCCGTGTCAGAAGAGCAGTGCAGGTGGTCGCTCGTTCTGCGCTTTGGCTGTTTCTCTCTGGAAGACTCTTCCAAGCACTATCAGGAACCTACAACGTCACAAGGTTTTTAGGAGGGCAGTTAAGACCTGGCTCTTCCCTTGATTGTTCCTCTGTTACAGTTTCACCCCTTTTGGTCTTAGCGCTGGGACGCCCCGTCGCTGGGGCAGCCATGCGCTTTATAAGTCTGATAACATAACGTAACATACTCCAATTATATCGTCAAGTAATGCAACTGTGATTTTAGACAAAGTTGAACCTGATTTTTAGCAGCTTATTAAGCTACAGGCTTTTCAGTGTAAGTCACTGTCTATAGCAAATGCACTTTACCGTAAGGAGGCACCTGTAACAGTGCTCCCAATGTCAACCTTGCAGTGTCATGTAAATAAAGAACACTAGAACTCTTTTGGTTCCCACTGTCCACTGTAGGCTTGTGATGTAAGCATTGGAGGAATGAGTTGAAGACACACTTAGAATGTTGAGTTCCGACTTACTCACAGCGGAATAAAGATTTGCACAATTACTCTCCGTGTGTGGCATAGTTATTGGTGACTACCTGGGCTGGTACGACACTACAACTGGCAATAAGATAGGTGCTATGAAGCCCGCACACTGAAAGAGCTCTTCCAGAGAATTTCGGTGGTCCAGCAAACTGCTTGTGCATGCCATGTGTACCGCAGTCGAAGTGCAGAATCAATGCTGACATCCATGGAGTCTCAGCGCAACGCCAGCCTGTGTAAAACTCCTAAAGTTAAAGAATGCAACATTGAAAGTCTACATGTCGGTGGTCAGGAACTGAATGAAATTATGTCATTACGCAAACTAATGCCATACACTATAAGTAGTAAGAACGCTAAAGGCAGCTGCAGCCTGGTTCCGAAAGCAGCAGACAGCAATTGCTCAGTACAGACAAAACGTACATTTATATGTTATGAAACAGATATTAACCAGATGTTTGGAAAGAAACATTTAAGTACAAATTTGACCAAATATCACATAACCTTATCTGCTTTCATGTGCTAGTAGTATACAAGGTTTATCTATGTACCGCCACAATGTGCTGTGAAGCATCCCTAAAAGGGGGGACAGGGAGTGGTGCTTGTGGAGCTGTCCCTAAACGAAGTGGCCCACCACCAAAGCTGCCGAGTAGGGGATCACACCAACTTTCTAGACTGCCATCAAATAAAGAGCTTCAATGGAGAGCCAGGGTGAGGTCCAAGCTCCAAAAGTCATTCAGGCAATAAGTCACAAGGCGCTAGCGAAGCTTTGTTTGACGAAGTTTCACAAGAAGCACCTGAGAGTCCATTATTGTCCACCAATGTGTATGCGGCTGCTGCATTTTTAGGTCGAGCCTAGGCAGCATGCATAAGACCTGCTGTAAGCACTGTACGGAGGGTAATCCCACCCGCTGCTTGGGATTGGTCCACTCCTGCGTCACTTTTATGTCCTGGATCCTTATTATTTGGTGGTCCCATTCAGCATTTCTGTTTTATGCTGAGACAGCACTGACTAAATACAGTTCAGTTATGCTGTAAGTGTTTATTAGTTACTTTGGGGACCACCCAATTTATTTCCTGATAATGATTAGCCATAGCGGATGCTTCATGGGTTGCCACGGATAACATTTACATAAACAGGCACTGTGCTTTGTTTAGCTCTACACCCGCTTTCATAATTTCAACACTGGCACTTGCTTTCTGTTTAGCATGCCGCCCGCTTTCATAATTACAACACAGGTGCCACGCTTTATGTTTCACTCGGTGCCTGCTTTCATATTTGCAGCACTGGCACTGTGCTTTGTTTTAGCCCGGCGCCCGCTTTTATATGTACAATGCCAACAGCTCTTGTCTTTTACAATAACAGCTTCCAAGGTCCTCCACTATCCCAGCATGCCACGCATGCTGCCGACCGTTTCCTGCGTCAGAGATGTCACTGCCTTGCTGGTTCCTGCCTTTGCCTTCTCTTTCTCCCCATCCTTCCGGTGTGCTTAGCCATCATGACTGACGGTGGAAGCAGGTAAGATGGCTTTGGATTTTGTTCTCTACTGAGGCCATTCAGCTTCCTTGTAAGGTGCCCAAGATGGATGCCTGCTTACTGTGACATTAAACATATGACGACGGCACAGTAGATGTCTATGGCACCCTCAGGCAGCTGTTTTATGGATGTAAGGTGTGTGTACCAATGGGACCCGATTCACTTCTTCTTTTCTCCCAACAGCTCGTGGAACCAGAGGAGGTAAATAACTACTGACTTCTTGCTTCCACTGAATTAAAATGAGAATAAGGGATCATGCTCTAGTGGAGGTTATCCATAGCCTCTAACTCCTCACAATGAGTACTAGCCCGACCAAGGGATATTGAAATTACACAGTACTGTTTTCTGCTGTAATAGCACATTGCAAATGTATGCTACACAGAAACAAAATCCCTTCATCAGCATGGCACACACTTTATAGACACAGTAAATTAGCTGTAATCATTTTGCCCACTTTGGGAGTCCATGCACATATAAAAGTATTTTCAATATGATTCCACAACACTGTCAAATGTCTCTATGGCCCATATGCTACAAATTTCAAATTTAATGTGTGTTCTGTCCTACTTGTGCCCGTAAGGTTTTACCATTAACCTCTGCAAATCACATACATTCACTCTACACCAAACCGAAAAACATGGGTAAAAGACATTCTCATTTATAATGATAACAGCTCTAACTCCAGCACGTGCGCAACCTACTGCTTGTTAAAACTGCCATCAGCATTTGATACTTCGAAAAATACTGAATATTTCAATAGATGGACAGCATGAATAGAGAATGTGAAGATTTCATAGATGCAATAGAAGAAAAGGATGATGAAAAGATTATAAAGTATCTGAGTGAGATGGCTGGTGAGGGAATAAAAGAAGCCATAAAAAAGATACCACAAGATGTGATGCGATGTACAATTAAATCAAAAACAGTCTTGAATGTCAAGTTGAATCCAATGCCAAATATAGATTACGAAAGATACATATTCAGTCAAGAATGCCAGAGACCAAGTGAAACCATCAGTGAATTTGCTGAGAGACTGGATGTTGTGGTGAAGCACTGTAACTTCAGTGAATTTCATGATGAGGAAAATACCCGCCTCAGAGTTATCGATGAATGTCTGCCAGATTCCTTGTTGTGATATATGCAAAAGGAATCTCCAAGCTTAGAACAAGTCTTCAAAGCTGCTCACGCTGAAGAGCATACTGATAGTTAAGCAACTGACATGGAGGCCAGAGGCACCCAAATTGCCTCAGTCATGAGTCATGAGCAAGAAAAGTAAGCCAAAGTACAAACAAGGCCAAAGGACCCAAATTGATGTTTCCACAGAAAAAGAAAACATATTATAGATGTGGACTGTCATTTCCACACAAAGTTAAAGGTTCCCCTCTTGGACAGATATGCATTGGCTGTGGTAAGGAGAACAATTTTGTGACGACTTGCAAGGTAAAGAGAAAAGTAAGTGGGTCAAAGAATGAAGACAAAATGGCCGACCGAATGCTACCTTAGCGACATTCGGCCCTCTCCCACAAGGCCAAGCAGTCACACCAACTGAGGCAAATAGACACCAAACGAAGTAGATTGTCATCTATATCATAAAAGCAATTTCTTCAGTATCAGATTCCAGTGAGAGTGACAATGACAATCGTGCAATGTCAATGTTTACTTCAGAAAGGCATTCACATGTGGGGCTAGTCAAATGTGAGGAAAAATTCAAATTGAAGAAAAATGTACATGAAAAAGCACCAAAGCCATTCACACATTGTCAAAGATTACCCTAATAACAGATGGGTGATCGATACCATTCATAATTGATAGTAGTGTGTCGATAAATATCATGCCTGAGGAGATGTATCAATAATTGTCTCTGTTATCTTAACTTAAAAAGTCTAAAGTCAGAAACTAAATATGTACATGGGCTACCTAACACTGTTAAACAGTCAAGGTTAATTTGTAGCCAGGATGAAACATAAGAAAACAGTGGTACGAGTGCCCATTCATGTACATCAAGAAACAGCTTTAAGTGCCTGTTGGCTCAGTTTCAACACTGCTGCTGATATGGAACTGATGTAAGTGAACTACAATATGAATACTCATCCTGAAATTGTAAGTCAATTTCCTTCAATATTTCATGGGTTAGGAAAAATCAAAACAATGAATGTAAAGTTACATATAAATGAGGATGCTTGTCCTGTTGCTCAAAGACACAGACACATTACATTGCACTTGCAAGAAGCTGTTGAAAAGGAATCTAATTTGTTGCATAAACAAGACATAATTGAACTTTCCAGTGCTCAAACACCAAAGGTTTTATCCGATTGCAGTAGTGCCTAAAAAAGACAGTGAAGGAGCTGTGTGCATATGTTTTGACATGCGTCAGACCAACACGGCGATTGAGCGACAGAGACATCCACGTCCACACATTGTTGATATCATAACTCAATTGAGTAGTGTCAAGTTCTTCTCTCGACTCATCTTAATAAAGGACATCACCTATTGGTACTTGAAGAAAAATCCAGGTACTTTACAACCATTTCTACGCATATTGGTCTGTTTCATTATAAGCAATTGAGTTTGGTGTATCCTCTGTTGCAGAACTTTTCCAAGACATCATTCAACATATCATGCAGCCTGTAGTAAATGTATTTAACTATAGTGATGACATATTGGTTTTCAGAGGCACTCAGAAAGAGCATGACAAAGCTCTCATGCAAGTATGTCATTCGCTGAATGATGCGGGTTTAACTCTGAATTATCACAAATGTTAATTTCTCAAGAAAAGCTTGAGATTCTTTGGACTTATCTTTTCTGATGGGGTTATGAAACCTAATCCAGCTAAATTGCAAGTGTTATCTACTGCAAATTCCCCACTTGTCATTTCTATGTTTCGATCAATCATTGGAATGGCCAGTTATTGTACTAGATACATTTGAGACTTTGCTACAGTCAGTGTACCATTACGAGAACTGGCAAAAAAGAATGTGCTATTTCATTGGTCACGTGAATGTGAGAAGAGCTTACAAAAAATCAAGCAAGTCATCAAGAATGCCACTGCAATGGCCTAATTTGATCCCAAACTGCATACAGAGGTTGTAGATGACCCTAGCCCTGTTGGTTTAACCTCATAGATGCTAGTAAACATCCCTCCCCAGTGCTGCGCTGTCCATTGGAACTAGTGCTGAATGGACGTCCAATGGTCGTGCGCAGCACTGGGGAGGTAGTGCTGCCGTCGGCCAATGCACCGACGCAGCACTTAAGGGGTTAAGCGCAATCCTTGCAAAGCACAATGGACAGGCAAATGCTCAGAAACATTGTGGCATATGTCACTATAAGCCCATCACAAATGGAACGTGCTAACTCGCAACATGAGAAAGAAGATTTGGCAGTGGTCTGGGCTTGTGGATATTTCCATGTGTTCTTATATGGAAAGCCTTTCACTGAAGTTACTGATCATCATGCACTGTTGATGATGTTTGGCAATCCCAAAGCCAGACATGCCTCCTTGAATTGAACACCGAAGTTTGAGGGTACAAGAATGCAATTATGCAATTCTTCATCATCCAGGGAAAGAACAGAATCCTGCTGATTATTTTCCAAGAGTGCCATTACAGTGCCCCAGTACTCTATCTAAGCCAGTGGAGGCCTTCGCCAATGTTATTGTAAAATTGAGCACACAAGCTGCCATGTCTTTAGAACAAATTGTTACTGCCACAAGCCAAGAAAGTGACATTTTGAAGTTAAAAGACATTACTACTCACCAATTGTGCAACCAGCACTCTAGACCTCCCAGTAATGACAGTGAGTATTTAAAGTAAATAAATGTAAAAAATGAAATATCAGTGACTCAAGAAAGCATCATAATTCGAGGTACACAATATGTTATTCCAGAGAGTCTATTGCCCATGAGGGTCATCGAGGAATAGTTGTAAAAAAAAAAAAGATCTCTCCGTGATCACATCTGTTTTCATTATCTCGAGTTAAAGACCTGTCTTGTATGCAACTGTCTTTCATCTCAAGCTATTCAGCACCCTTTGAACATGTCAGAATTGCCACATCATGCTTGGGAGAGAAGTCCTGTTGATTTCTTTGGTCCTCTTGAGAATGAACACTACGCTCTAGTCATTGTTGATAAATACACCTTTTTTCCGTTGGCAGAAGACCTTTTATCCACTACACATGAAAGGGTTATTCAAAGATTAGATGGAATCTTTTCAACATGGGGTGTACCTACAATCTTAAAATCTGACAATGTCTCAAACATTAATATTTGAGAATTCAAATGCTTTCTAAATCGACTCAATATAAAGCATCAAAAACACTCCTCTTTGGCCCAAGGCCAATGGCCTGGTAGAAAGGTTCATGAGTGCTCTAAAGAAAGCTGTTCAGCATGCTGCTTTGGAGAAGCGCGACCTTAAAGTTGTTTTGTACACTACTTTTCAAGCTCACCGTTCGACCCTCCTTAAATGACAGGGGAAAGCCCTGCAAATCTAAGGTTTGGAAGAGCCATGACAACCAAGATGCCCCAATGGACCAATCTCAGATACAAACCTAAGGAAAACATTAATACAAAGGTCTTTGTGCACAAACAAAAGATGAAAATGTATGCTGGCAAACAATGTCATGTAAAATAATTCACATTTACAAGAGGGGATCTAGTGCTTGTCAGAGAATCCAGAAAGTAAAAGTCCTAAGTTGCTTTTGCGACTGAATGTTTACTATCACTAACACCTAAGGACACATGGTGACTGCCCAGCACCCTGGGAAGCCCCTTGAGAGAGATTCCTCTCACTTGCGACATGGGGCCCATCACTCACCAGACATGGATGCCAATTTAAGGACTGGGTCCAGATAGACTGCTGACGACTCTGGGCCTCATTTAGACCTCGGCGGATGGAATACTCTGTCACAAATGTGACAGATATCCTGTCTGCCGTATTATGATCTCCATAGGATATAATGGGATTGTAATATGGTGAATGGGATCTATGTCACATTTGTGATCAAGTATTCCCCTCTGTCAAGATCAAAATTAGGCCCTCTGTTTCTGCTGATGATTACACCTCACCTGTGCAGATCACTGTCACTTCGACTGCTAGCTCCTGGTTTCCAATGAACGAATCAGGACATATCATTCAGGTGCCACAATAATTAATTGAAGAATTATAATTGCATTTATATATGCCGAAAGCATGGTGAGGTTTCGTGTTCGAGGATACACAGAAGCAACTTTACTGAATGCGAAGAAGAAGGTAGATACTAAGTTGAGGGCAGAACTGATCAGTGGGGTATTCAGTATAAGGAAGAAAAGGTCTTTCAAACTACAATCAATCAATGAATCAATGCAGAATGATTACTGATTTCTCTAGCAGTGCCAATGACATCATACATATAATGAGAAAGAATTGGCATATTCTTAAGACTGATCCAATTTTAGGGGCTAATCTCTCTAAAGTTCCCCTACTTACTTTTAGGAGGAATTGGTCAGTTAAGGATCATTTGGTACAGAACCATTTTATACAACACAAGAGACAATCATGTTTTCGTTCTGTGAAAGGCTTTTTTCCATGCGGGAGATGTATAGCGTGCAAATTTAGTTGAAAGGTAACAACGTATGATGTACCAGGACTCAGGAATCCGAAAGTAATAGCAAAATTAATGAACTGCAACAACGGTCATACAGTATACTGGCTGGTGTGTCCATGTGGACTCCGATACCTCGGTAGCACCATCCATCCAACAAAAATATGGATTTGTGAACATCTCCGAGCCATTGCCTCTAAGGATACGAACTATCCTGTGGCCCGACATTTTGAGATTCACCATGCGAGTAACAGGGACCTGTTACATTATTTTTGTCTGGACCACGTCCCCAGTGATATAAGAGTGGGGGATAGGGAGTTGAGGCTCAGAATATTAGAGTCGAGATATATTCTAGATCTGCAATCTAAGATGCCCTTTGGGTTAAATAAAAGAGAGGAATTGGCAGTACACCCCTGACTCTATGTTATAAGAGGAGAATCAGATCTGGGTAACTTAAAAAAGGTTTGCATTTCTGTAAATTTCTAAATATGTGTATATATAGGAACTCATAGAATTAAATCAACCTCACCCTAGCTCTGGTTTATTTTGTGTATTCATTGGTAGGTGGAAGGGGTAGTTATGTAAACTATTGAGTGCTATTCTGACTAGGATAAACTTAGGACAGGCCAAATATTCGCAGTATAGCAAAAATGTCCTTTTCATTCCAATTCACTTAAGGTTACAAATACATGTACATACTCATATGCCCATTCAGGGTGATATTATCGTTATTATTTAATTAATTTCAATGAGCATCATTTACAATTGTGGTATTTTATGTAAATTTCTAAATAGTCTTGTATATTTATAGGAGCCCATTCAGGGTTGATTCACTTGTGAAAAATGAATTTGCACTAGGCAAACTGCAATAATGAATGTCATATTGCATGCTTTAAGATGGCCGAAATGTTTGAAACAAGGAAGTTAGTCCTTTGTTGATTACATTACCCCGTAACCGCCAATGAATTTGTTAGTGTATTTAATGGCGTGTTCTCTGACGGCCGCTTTGTATTGAGAAAGGCAGTCGCCGCAACGCACTGTATGTGTTCTTTGCCAATACATTTCAGTGCAGAAGTCTCCAGTGAGTGCTGTACTCTTTGTACACTTGCAGCTGTTATATATATATATATGTGAACAAGGACTTGTGAAGTCCGAAACGCGCCATCTTCGAGCAATAAACTTACAACTCAAGCCGTACCTTCCAGTGGTCCGTGTCTCTCTATTCGCCGATGGGAAGTTGGAGAGTTGTCTGTTGTATATATATATGATCCTCTGTGTATTTATATTTGTATGTATTTAGTTATCTATTTTGAAAAGCTGTAACTTTTTATTCAACAAAGCGGGACATGTGGTGTCTTTTAAATAAAGAACGCTGAAACTATTTTGGTCCCCCTTGTACACCGTAGGCCTGTGACATAAGCATTGGAGGGATGAGTTGAAGGCAGGCTTACAATGTTGAGGTCTGACTTACACGCAGTGGAAAAAAGACGTGTGCAATTACTCTCTGTGTGTGGCGTAGTTATTGGCACGTACCTGGGCAGGTAGAAGGCTACAAACCTGATTATTTTAATGCTCTGTTTCTCTAAAACAGCCCCTTGACCTTTTAAGTAAGGATTATTATAAATGTGTGACTTCACTTGTGACGCCATTTCCAGCATCGCCATTTGTAAATTTCCTGTGATAATTAGTCCTCACACTAGATATGTAGGGCTTTTGCCCTGATGACAGGGCCAGCAGCAGCTGATGGATTGCCTACATTTGTGATGTAATGTGTGACACAAGGCTGAGTGAGGTCGTGCAGGAGACAGCCTAATGTATCCAGTGGTCCATACGAGACCCTGATGAGAGCTGTGGTGGGAGCCTCGTGCTAATTCCGCCCCCCCCTCCCATCGTCATCTTGGATAAGCAGCCAGGTCTTCTTTCACACTGCAGCACACCTGCAGCAAAGTATCTTCTGGCCTCATTTCCATTCATTAAAAAGTTTATGTCTAGCAAACGACTGCAAGTCTTTGCTTTACTCTCGCTCTCCCCCCAGCAGCCCGCAGCATCATTAGGGACTGGATCTGCATTTCAAAGCCTGCGCCTGTACACAGAGACAGCTTGCCAGTACACTGCGATTCCTTTCAAGTGAAAGGCAAGCTGTGGTCTTTAGGAAAAATACATCTTATTCATTCCTCCCTCTCTCGCATCTTTGTGTGGAGCTTCTTCACATTCGTCTGAAAATGGAGGGGGTGGGGATTGTGTGGGGGTGGTGGGGGGTTATGGGAAGAGTTGCTGGCATTTTTATTTCAAGACCACTAAAAACATCGGCAAAGCATCTACGGATGATATCTCCCCAATTAAACTATATAACCATACAACAACAAATACAAGACAATCATTTTAACAAATATTAGAACTGGCTGAACTTTTATTAAAGCAAGCACAAGCAGCAGCACCATGTTAAAAACAATCAAGAGGATTTTACATAAATTGTTATTCAAGTTTCGCAGATTGGTTTCTAAACTTCAAGGGCATGATTTGCAAAAGGAATTGTAAGCAAGCTCCTATAAAGATACTTCCATAAATATGTTCAGAGTTACACTTTTTTTTCGAATTCCCAGGCATACACAGCACAAGTCTTAGTGCCTGATTCACATTTAATAGTTTTCGGTATACACAATGGTAAATTTAGACCAAAAGTCTAACTTTACAAGTAGTAGCTCACTTTTGTGAATACTGAAAAGTACTAAAATTAGACTTTTGGTTTAGGTTTACCTTTGTGAATACCGAAAAGTAGTAAAGTTAGACTTTTGGTCTAAGTTTGGGGGAACATCCTTTACAACGCAACTTTTACCACGCAGTGCCTTTACGACGCAACTATTACAAAGCAAACCATTATAACGCATTGCGCTGGGGGGCACTCTAGGATAGGGAATAGATTTAATTTACTATCCAACACCTTCCCTAGTGTCCACGGGGACTGGAGTTGGAATAGTAAATTAAACTATTCACTATCCAGCACCCCAAAGCGCTATGTGTTGTAAAGGTTTGTGTTGTAATACCTGCGTTGTAAAAGCATGCGTGGTAAAAGCATGCGTTGTAATGTCAAACATCCCTAAGTTTGCCTTTGTGAATACCGAAAAGTGGTAAACTTACACTAAAGTATGTGTTTGCCTTTGTGAATCGGGCCCTTAGATTTCCAGGCATACTAAGGGCAATGCCATGTGACTGAAACATTTTGGGGGTTCCATTTTCAAAGTTCACAATTGTGCATAGGCCTAAGTTCTGCATAGGAGGAGGCATCCCAGATAGGCAATTGAACATTTTATTTCCTTAAGAGGAAACATTTTTTTTATCTACACAACGTTTGAGGCCAATGAGCTTTAATCCAGCTCTTTGCAAAAGCAAATGTTCGACCATTTCTAGGGCCGAAAGTATCAGAGAGGAGACAGCGATGCCTCCCAACCACAAAAAACAAATATTGCCTTAGTTCTACAGCTTGGGACTTTCTTTCATATAAATATACACAGTTGTGATGTTTAATTATATAGGATCAAATATATTTATGACTGCTGAGTTGCCTTTTGCGACTGTTTAGCAGCCACATATTCCGCCATTAGCACTTGTACACCAGGAACTGTATTATCTATGCAGCCCATTTTCCTAGTTAGCACTGGGAGCACCTTTCAAAAGGTCCACCCAGCTCTAACCAGTAAAATGCACCATATTAGCATGAACACACTGCCCCCAGGGCAGCTGTGAACTCGCTGCCCCCAAAGCAGCACATTCATGAGAATGAATGAATGAATGAAATAAATCTTATAACGCGCTACTAAGCCCAAAGGCATCAAGGTGCCTACCATAAAAACAATCAAAATGACCAAATAACCAGCACTACGGGTACACCTTTGAGAATAGCCACGTTTTAAGAGCTTTCCGGAACTTTAGGACAGACAGTTGGGATTTAATTTCTAGGGGGAGGCTGTTCCACAGCTTGGGGGCTACCGTTGAAAACGCCCTCCCACCCCATTTACTTCTTCGAACACGAGGCACCACGGAGCAGCTGCTTTGATGCCACTCTGTGTTTTCGCACTGCAGGTTGCACCCCGCCTACACTCTAAATGGGGTTAGAAATCCCCTTGCACCTGCATGTCTACGGGTCACCTCCAGAGGACCGCTGTCAGGGGCGCACTAACAGTGTGCTTAGCCTCTGGGCTCATATCTATAATACGGCGTGGGTGAGGGACACAGTTATTCCCTTATTTGCATAGGGCCATGCCCCCATGCAAAGGAGGGAACACCCTCTTGTGAAGGCGCTGGCTTTGTATGTGCACCAGAGCTTTCAGTATAAGAGAAGAGGCCGCACAAGTACCTGCAGCCCCTTCTGTAATACCAACCTGCACCTGGAGAGTGCAAAGTGGGCGCAAACACCAGCTGCGCCCCCAGAGTCACTTCTATAGTATGGCCCCTGATTTCCAAGTGTTGATAACCTGAATCTGGCCCTTTGCATTTCGACTAACACACAGAGACTCTATCTCTTTTGAGCAGATGTTTGCGTTTGTGAAAATAAACCTAAAATGCCTGTTCCCCTATTGTCTCCAAAATTGATGTTTGAGATTTCTGCATATTATGAAAACCTCTAGGGCTTCACTGCCTCTCAAAAGGCCTTGACTACTCAAAGGGCTATGTCAGTTATAGTCATGGACTACAAATATGGCAGCACCCCTTCACATGTCTGGGCTTCCACTGTGACTCCAGAATTAATTAAACTCCTTGGACCAGTAGCTTGGACCAGTGGTATGATTTTTGTAAAATGCTGATGTGTCAAAACAACCCTTCAACAAAATGTCAATGTTCAAAGTGAAACCTGTCCCACAGCTAGCCTGCACAATTACCTTTACCACGTGCCCTGCCTCCTTTCAGTGCATGACATCAATGGACCCTACTTCTCCCCTAGGGTGAGAAAGCAAAAGACACACAACTGATGGACGGAATGCAGAACAAATCAAAACATTCTACCTCAGTCAAGAGATCTGGGTCAAATCCATCATTCTTTTGCTCACCATGCCACCCCAGTCAATCAATTGTGTGCCTTTTGCTTTCTCGGCCTAAGTGTGCCACATTCCGTCCATCAATTGTGTGCCTTCTACTTCTCCCTTAGTCACCGTCCACTTGTCAGCATTATTCAAACGAGAGAAAAATATCTGAAAAAGTAGGTTCATTGCCAATTAATGATATGTTCTATGAAAGTGATTCATCATCACTTTTAGTACTTTTGTGATGGTTGGCAACAATTTTCAAAAAACATTCTTAAAAGTGTGCAAAACGTTACTCTAGAAACCAAGAATATCGAACTCCAACAGCAATGACTCACTCATTCTACAGCGGACCCACCGTTCTGGAGTATTATTCCGGCACACCCAGGATGCTCTCAGGAACCACTGCGAGAGATTCTTAAGAAACACTGGAAAATACATTATAAATCTCCTGAGGTTCACAAGTCAGTGAAAGAAAGCATCAAACAAAACACAGACAGAAAGGATTGTGGAATCTAGGGCAGTGGCCCTATGGCACAGAGGGATCATGTGAGATTAACCTCAGGCCCTTTCAGAGCAAGACTTAGATGGAAGGCATACTTGCCTCTCTCTCTCTCTCTCTCTCTCTCACTCCCCCCTTACCCCTCCCACACATACAACGCTCCTCAATAGCGGGACGTTACTTCTGAGTCAACTTCCAAGCACTTAGCAACTTATCTCTTTTATACTCAGGCTTAGGTATTAGAAAGTTCTTCATACATGCCCAGAATTATTACTCAAGATCAGCATCAAAATAGAAAACTTGTAGCCTCATTTAATAGTTGTCAGGTGACCTCCGTCAGCTTGGTGGATGACCACCCTCCATATTTTGATATCAACACCTGCCTTCAGAGAACCAATCACAGCTCCCGAGTTGACGCTGTAGTTTTGATGAGCATCATCCAGGTTTAATTAAACCACCGAGCAACATTTTATCTTGTTTAAAAACAGCTACAAAAGCAGGAGTTTTTTCTATTGAAATAAAAGCAAATGATCTTGATACACTGGCAGTGTTCTCCCAGCATTTTTTATTTTTGATCTTTTCCTGTTCAGGGCTATGAGGCACTTGCTGGCAATCCTAGACAGGAAAAAGGATGTGGAAATGTCTTCCCTAAACAAGGTGGATGGTCGGATGTCAACTGACCATTGGCCCAATATCCTACAGTCAGTCTATGGTTTCTATTGGTGGAACCAGCAGAGGCTTCACCAGAGGAAACATGGGAGTTTGTCTGACTCATAATAACAGAGCGGGAAACTGTCATTTCGGTAAACATGGTATCTGCCACGTTTGTGACTGTGTACCCTGTCCACCAACTGTAAATAACTCCTTCTATTTTGAGTAACCTTGGGCCAGAACTGTTTCCAATAGTATGATCACTTCCTCTCTTCTTCTCCTCCACTCCTTTACTCTTCACCCTTCCTCTCTTCCTCCTCATCTTCTCTTTTACTGCAGCTTCCTCTTACCTTTTCCATCTCCTAGATTTCTACTGTTCCTAGCTCGACTATCCAGTATATCTCATAACCTATATCACCTCGATCTATCTGCATAACATGTTGTTCCTTCCTGTCAACATTTCTTCTCTATCCTCTATCTCTGCCAGTTTGTGTTCCTCCTTCTTCTCCAGACCTTGCTCAGCTGACATGCATTCTTAGTTTTGTATTGTGCTCTGTGATGAAGTACTGTTAGGTAACCATTTCATAGTTATTTATTGGTGTAATCATAATATTCACTTTCCATGTAATGATACTTTTGGTGTTCAAATCTACCGTGTGCTGACACCCAGGAGTTTTATGAACCCCTCACTTTAGCAGCTACAGGTAAGAAAGGGTACTTTCTTGGACTCTTCTGCTTGCAACTCTGCAGACAGAGGCTCATAATTAACACTATAAAGGAATGCCAGCATCATTAGAACGAAGAGGAACGAAAGATGTGAAGATAGGAAAGGGAGAGAAGGAAGTCATAATGAAAGGAATTTAGAAAGGCTGAAAGAAAGATTGGAAGGGTGCTAGAAAGGATAAGTGGGTGGATAAAGGAGTTTGTGGATGAATGAGTGAGTGACAGGATGAGTGGATAGGTGGTGGAAAGGTGAGAAGATAGCTTGAGTAAAGGGAAATTTGAGAGGACGGATGGTTGTATGGATGGATGTTTGGGTGGATGGTTGTATGGATTGATGCATGCATAGAAGATGGATGTGTGAATGGATGGATGAATGGAATGGCTTATGAGACAGATTGAATGATGGATGAAAGGATGAATGGATGAAAGAATGTAACAGTGAAATAGTGGATATAAGTAAGTTGATGGAAGGTTGAAAGGATAAATGGATAGAACCTGGGATGAAAGAGACAATGGTGCACTTCTAGGGAAGGAGGTGCTCACATGTTTCGCTTGTTTTGTGCCATCACAATTTTGGTTCACATTGGGGCAAATTATAATTTTCTGACTACTCTCATGCTGACACCTTTAGTTTGTAAAAATGCACAAATAAAATAAATGAATAAATAAATGCTTTAAACAACATTCTCATTGAAATAAACTAGACGATGAGCTCTCATATTACTCTTTTTATATATTGTCCATTCTTTTTTTAAAATGTGTAGTTTATAACATAAAAAGCTATACTGACATGTATCTTTTTGCACATATTGCTAAATAAATGTTCTCTGGAGGAGAATAGCCATACATTTGATGTGTATAGAAGAGCAGCTTACATGCTGCACAAAATTTGAATGCAGGTAAAGTTGCCCATAGAGGTAAAAGTACATAGAGAACCTAAAAATGAGAGAGTAATCTACCGAACATTTGGGTGTAATGAAATGTCATTATATTCCATTTGAGCTTCACTTTAAATATTTGTAGTCATTTTAGTTTGAGTGCTGAGTTAATACCACTATGCCACTTCTGTAATTTGATATTATGGATTTATTTTGCCAGAGTATGATGTGAATGATTAATGCATATTTAGCAGTCTCTTAGTAGACTGCATTACAATCAGTTTCTTTTCAATGAGGCTCTCCCTTTTCTCAAATAATGTTAAATAGATATTTCTGTAGGAAAAAGAAGTATTATGTGGAGATGCCGGTTAGGCTTCACCATGCAATACTCTCTCATACCCCAAAGATGGTCCTTGCATTCACAATAATCAAATCCATATCTGAGGCTTGGAAGCACGACAAACAGCAGTCAGGCTTTACCTGAGGAACATGTTAAACATTTCAGAGTACCAACATGGACGATTAGTAATTGACACGACTCAAGAGAAATCCAATATCAATTCATGAAAATAAAGTGTCTTTTTTTATCTAAATTAAGACACCAAAGTGAAGGGAATAGCATACATGTAACTGGAGTTATAGATTTTATGAAATCAGCTCAAAAGAATACAGTGAGACTTTACCATTGCAGTCAATGGAAAAAAACACTAGTGACAATAGTTCCCTAGCAAGTTGAGTTGCATGGAAGCCTTGCAGGGTTAATGTGAAACCGATCCCTGGACCAGACCATGACAGTCTGTTCAATTTTACCCAGCCTATGGCGCCAGGCTGCAGCATTATCCTGGCTGTACCTGGTGCTGAACGAGAGCCACAGGAGAGCTGCTTTTACGACTTACACAATGCTGCAGGGAACAAGATGCAAAAACACAACAGGGTGGTTGCTGACATCGGTTGGAGGTCGAATGGAGTTCTCTGTAGGTGCTGTAAAAATCTAGATTGTCCCTACCACATATATCTAATGGACAGCTACTCTAGTCAAGGAGAATCTATACTTCCAAGATTAAAGTAGTGAATAACTCTATTCTCTAGGGTAACCAACCAACCACTATTATCGTAAACTTGCTCATATGCAGGGGAAATGACAATACAATATCTAACTTACTGATGTTGGCAAATTATCAACACCATTCGCAGAACACAAGGTATCTAGGTAAACAGCAAGTCTTCACAACAATAAATTTTAAAAATGAATTAAAAAAATGATATTTAAAAAAGTTTATGTTTATTCTGCTTCATGCAAGTATATTTGTACACACTTAAAAATACATATATATATCAATATCAGTACATCACTATAGTTATACAAGATATTTAAAAAGATTTACACATCCATGTTTTAAAATTGTTCGAGAAAACAAGTGTAGCTTTGTCTGGGGCTACAGCAGTGAATCCAACAGTTTTGGCCAGCTGCTTCAGTGCGCACCGGCTTTAGTGTCACCAACCTCGTAAATAGTACCTTTGGTACCAGCAGACCGCATCGGTGTGGGCCTGTTGTGGCTACCATCGCATTTGTGATGTGAAGCATAGTGATGCATCGTGCTGTAGTGAACCATTTTAGGACACTATTGTAAATTTCTCGATTCATGCCCTTATATAGGTATAAATCACTATGTCCTTATATAGGCATAAGAATCATAACCATATTTAGTCATAGCTCATGCAGTCCAAATACGGCAGGGCTACTTCCACTAGTCCCGAAAATCTACAACGATTACTTGGAAAACTCGGCTTCAGCAGCTAGGGACTTTCTCTTGCTCGAGAACTGACTTGTCCAAGAACTCATGGAGTTTTCAAAGAACTGAGAGTCTTTAAGGACGTTATTATGTCCACCTTTACATCAAACTCGGCAACTTCAAGGTATAAATATGCCCACACTTGCCTTAGCAAACAAACAGTGGTTTGGAGCAGTTCGACTATCTACTTGCCCGAGGCATCCTGATAAAGCAAGTGCCGATGGAAGCCGACCCTCCAGCAGACGCACTGAAAGAGACGCTGTCTTTTCTCCTGCCGAGAAATCCAGCTCTGGTGTTTCCAAGCTACCCTTGCAGTTTTGCTGGGAAATCGATTCCTGAGCCTGACCTTCTTCATTCCAAAAGAGAAATCTTGGACAGATTCTTGGCAAAAGAATACTACATTTATGCTACACCTCACCGCTTCTTCCCTCGTACTAGGCTTAGGTTAGGTACATCGGGATAGGCGTATTTTAGAAGCACCAGTTGAGTACTTTTAGCCTCTGTTATTTATGTATGTATTTATCTATGGTTTAGGAACCATACAATGCCCTTACAGTATTATTTTATTCTACTCTTTATACTGTATGCATTATATTTTTCAACCTTTATTACGATTGTAGCAGCTCATTTCTTATGCTTGAGAAAGAAGACTGTTCAATAAAACCATTTTATTCAAAACGCTTGTCTATCTATTTCTTTGCACCTCTGGTGAAACGAAGCATGCACGATTGACTGAGTGAAATATCTATCTATTGTTTCCACGACTCTAAAGATATGTTTTATCTTGGGGAAACAAAGTTGTCATGTTTATGCGGTTGTAAGAAACCAATAACTTCTTGTTTATTCGAGAAAGTTTCTAGTGACGTCTGAGCTAGCTGGCACTCACAAATTAAGTCTAGTATATTCGATAGACCTAGTAGACATCAGTCCTACGTCTAATCTGTAGGATATATTATTCCAATGCACAGAGCCTATTGGGAATATAGGAACTACACTACAGTGCGGTGCCTTCAAGTCGCGGTGCTGGCAGCAGCCCGGTGACGGTTGTCCAGTGGTGTCGGTGAGACCAGGGCTGCAGTGCAAAATGGGGTGGTGCTCATTGCAGTGCTGACAGGTCATGGGACAAGAAGCAGTGCCGGTTGATGGAAGCTGCCTTTGGTCGACCCAGAGAGCGGTGTGGGACGGAGCAGTGAGTCAAGTGACTTACGAGTGGTGCCCCCAATCCAAGGTGCAGACATGAGTGTCGAGGTCAGCGGGCAGTCATTGCGTCGGTTAGACCACGGTGGCAGAGCGAAGTGAGGCAGTGCGGAGTGTGCTGGCCACAGGTCATGGTACGGGCAGCGGCTCGGTGGTGGCAGCAGTCATCGTTGGTGAGACCAAAATTGCGGTGCAAAGTGCTGCATCGCCTTCTGTGTTGCATTCAGGTGTGGCAAATTTAAATTACCTATACTTAATTTTATGCGGTAAAGTTCAATAAGAATAACTCAGTCAAAAATAAGAGGCAGAATCCGTGGCATCTGAGGTTTGTAAGGGTTTTATTCCTTAAAAAGGAATTGGTTTGAACCAGGTATCATGTTCCATCACCACAAGGGTTCAGGAAGGGAAATGGACATGGACATGTACAATGATTTATTAACAGAACATCATATATATAGTCAATGCATTACAGTAGTGATAGATGCAGAAGGCGTAACAGCTGAGAGAAGCGAGATAAGAACACATGTACGTAACAGAAGGCGTGCATGAGGGCGTACACGGAGGTGTGTGCTAGACAACGTCACATGAAACGTATCACAGGTGGGTGGATCCATAGAAGAATCCTGCAGTGTCAGCAGAAATATATGGCAGAGATGCGCGCGCAGCAGCATGACGTGTGAATGACGTGGAACTGGAGGGTGAAGGGGACTTGACATTTGCGCTATACAGGGAGACAGAAGTCTGGCGTGTCAGAACAACCTAAACCCAAATCATATCTAATATCTTGTGTTTGAGGAACTGTATTATCTAGAAGGAAAGGTCTCTCGGGCAGAGGCTATTCTATACTGACTGCTAGTGCGTGCATATGCGACTACGTGTCTACGTGTAAAGCAAGGGGGCCACGGGCCTACCATGGTAACAGGAGCTATGAATCACTTGCATGGAGACAGTGAGGCCGGGCCCTTTGCTCTGCAGCTGGGAAGGATGTTTTCCTAAACTACTAGACAGGAATGTATTTTCGAGGAGCGGAGCAGATAACTTGAAGGCTGAATACAGTCTTGGCAGGCAAGCAGGCCGAGCCAGGCACCGCTCGCCGCACAGGGAGTAAGGCAGAGGTCAGGAAGTATCAGACTGTAGTTTTCAGAAACAGAAGGCAGAAAGGGCTCGATGGCAGGAATCAGGGCCTAACTCACCAGAGCTAGAAAAACATGAAAGTGCACCATATAAAGACGTTGGCAAGGCACACTTAGGAACCGAATATCCGACCCATTCATGGTGGATCTGAAAGAGGACATGTTAACGTTGGACGCAAATGTATTTGCGTCTTCATAGCTGGAAGTGGAGGGAACATACATGTACTTAAAGCACGTACATGGAGCCGTTGGGGTCTACGATAGGGGACACAATTGACCATGAAAATTCATATTACCTCATTCCCTCCTTGTCCCCTACGGACCCTTCATGATATATCAATCCTCATTAATCTATCAATCTGTTCATGTAACATCATTTGCTCTTCTTTCTTCTTACGGTGTTTTGAATGAGGACTTGAATGAGGAATACATGATGTGGCGCACAAGCCGCAAATCGCTGGCCCACATTGTAGACATAGGCAACAACTGAATACTATGAGAAGGGCAATACCTAGGAAGGATAGGACTTTCCATCCCCAGGCTGATAACACGCTCCAGAACCAACCGGACCAAGTCCAGGTGCCTGGATTCTGGTGTATCTGACTTGCAATCTTATGAAGACGGGTTATGGCTCTATATACTGATGGCGCGTTTTCTGGAATGAAAACACAGCAGCTCGATCCGATGACTCTACAGGCTCCGCCCCTATCGGCTAGGATGACGTCAAGGACGAGACGATTTTGAAGAACAACAATCCGCATAGCAGACTGCTCCTCTGTTAAGTTACCTAGGGCGGAAGTAGTTTCATTTACTACTGCTTCGAGGGTTCTGGTTAATTTTTGTATCAGTTTACTATTAAAGACAGCACCTAAGTAGGGAAAGAAACCTTTATTGAAGTCTGTGTATTGTTCCCATGCCGTTTCAGTGTAGTCGACAATCGGGAGATCTCTCTGTGGTCTATTGTGTACTAGATGGGTGTCCCTATGGTAATCAGGAGGGGCTAGGAAAACAGGTGGTAGAAGGAATGCAATGTAACAGGTGCCATCCCAATCTAGAGGTAAACGTATATATGCTGTATGACCACAAACGAAATAAGAATGACGGGAAGCCTTGAATGTAGACTTGCCCTTATCACTGAATTCGATCACAGTAGTACATTTACTATGACCCAGGTGTACTGAACCATTCTTTCTGACACATAATTCACCTTTGACTGGTAATACGGACATAGCGGGCAAGACTGGTTCGGCTTCGGATTCAACATTCAGGATCATGAGGTTAAGTGTAAAGTTACCTAATCCATATACTTCATTTTCTAGATCAGTCCCTGTCCTTTTTGGAAGACCCTCCTTGTCAGGGAAACATACTTTATGCAGAACTGTGTTCAGATTTCCCCACACCCAGTTGCCCTGGTAAACTACGGAATTGGAATCTAGTGAGTTCATTAAACTAAACCATGCACCACAGGAACCATTGTGTGTGAACGGGTACGGAAAGAGGGGCAGAACTCCCTTGTATTTCTGATAGGGAGGGAGTCGGCCACATATCCAACAATTAGTAGCATTGCTGGTCTGATGGGAATGGTGTAACATACTAATGAATGTGTTGTTGCGCAGCGCAAGTCGGTAAGATAACTCATGCGGGGGCAGTTCACTGAAAGAGTGCTCGGCAGTGACATTGAAGAAGAATGTGCACGTTTGAAAATAGGGTAGTATATATGTAAAAGTATACTTGCAGCAATAATCAAAAGACTTAGAAAAAACATAATCAGTAATGCCACTATGCAGTGACTACGAAGAGATTTACAATATTCACGTTTCTTGAGCTGTTTCTGTCTATCTCTCTCTCTGTTGGGGTCTAGGGGATACATGTCAGAAACTCGTCTAATCGATTCACCTAGGGGAGGACTTAAACAATTAAACTGTCTGGCTTGCTAGACCTCAATTTTAATTTATATTCTTGAGAAGAAGTTTTCTCGACCAAGGGGAGTTTTGAGTCAGTCTGTGGAGGAGGGCAGGGCTGGGAGGCTAGATCTGGCGGTAGTCCATGGAATTTCTTTATATGACTCGAATGAAGCCCCCGACTTTTATCGCTGTCCTTGTGGTCAGAAGTACTAGTTTCGGTGCTTGCCAGCGGGGCTCCAGCGGACTCCTCCTGTCGAAGTTCCTTATAAAGACGAGGTCTCCCGGAACCACTTCATGCGGCTTCACCTCGGTGTTGTCGGGAAAGGCTGCAGCAACCTGTGAATGACATGATTGTAGTGCAGACATCAAGGAAGCAAGGTAATCTGTCAGCATGTTACAGTCAACATCAGTGATTTTGCGAGGCAGAGGCGTCCCCCACATATTCGGTGGCCTACCAAAGACCACCTCGTACGGGGATAGCCCTGTTCTAGAGTGTGCGACCATTCTCATAAAAAAGAGTGCAACTGGTAAAGCTACTATCCAGTCGACACCTTTCTCTCTACAGATCTTAGCAAGACGAATTTTCAGAGTCTGATTATGTCTCTCTACGAGACCTGCTGCTTCGGGATGTCGGACACAGTGGAACTTCCACTGATAGCCAAGCAGGAGAGATACCTGCTTCATAAGCTCAGACGAGAATGGCTGACCGTTATCGGAGTATACGATGCGGGGCAAACCATATCTGGGGAAGAATTCACGAACCAGCTGCTTGGCAGTGGTCGGAGCAGTGTAATCTGGGACTGGATATGCTTCTGTCCAACGGGAGAGTGCACATACAACTACGAGGACATACTTGAATCCTCAACAGCGTTCCATCTGGATATAATCCATCTGGAGGACTTCAAAAGGGTGATCGGGAGGATGAAATCCACCTTGCTCTACGGGAATGCTTTTACCTGGGTTGAACTGACAACAAATCATGCAAGTACGCACTTTCTGTTTTGCTGCTGCTCGTAAATGTTTATTGAACCAGAGGTTTTGAATACTGTCTAACATAGCCTTTTCTCCTAAATGTGCAGGACTGTGTACTGTGTTAATGATTACTTGGACCATAGAGTCAGGGAGAAACCATGTAGATTTCCCCTTCGTCATCCATCCCTGTTCTGTCTGGACCCCTCCTAGTTCAATCCATTTCTTGATTTTGTCTGGTGTAGCATGTGTCTGTATGTCAATTACATCTAGGGCGGGATCCTTAACTGTCATGCAATGTGTCGGTGTCAGGACTATTGTCTTTGTCAGGTCAGTTACGTAAGTCTGAGTCTGAGCTGTATGCTTGGCTGTTCGGTCTGCCAGGTCGTTACCTCGGGAAATTGAATCTGTGACTTTCGTATGTGCCTTGCACTTCATGATGGATATTGCTGTAGGCAGATGTATTGCATCTAACAGAGTTTGAATGAGGGGACCGTGTTGAATTTTGGCTCCGTGAGAGGTCAAGAAACCTCTCTCTCGCCACAGTACACCGAAGTCGTGTACGACTCCGAATGCATAACGTGAAACTGTGTATATGTTAACTCTCTTGTTCTTGGCTTGAATACAGGCTTGAGTCAGAGCGATAAGCTCTGCTGCTTGAGCTGACAGGGTGTCAATACAATTTGTTTCTATGACTTCAGTTTCTGTCGTGACTGCATAGGCGGCCACTAATTCTCCTGTGCTTGTTCTCATGCATGAACCATCCACATAAAGTGTCAGGTCTGGATCTGGTAATGCGGTGTCTGTCAAGTCTTGTCTGGGTTTCGTCGTAATGGTAATGACTTCAATACAATCATGTGCCAATGGATCTGTCTCACTTAATGGCAAAAGTGTAGCAGGGTTCAATGTGTTGCAACGTCTGATTTCTATGTGTGGCTGAAACAATGTCAATTCATAACCTGTCAGTCGTGCTATCGTCAAGTGCTGGGTCTGTGTTCGGTTTAAAAGAACTTCCACGGAGTGTGGAACTTGTACTGTCAATTGATGTCCTAACACTATGGAATCACTTTGTCTGATTGCAAGGGCTGTTGCTGCTACTGATTTCAAGCACGCAGGCAGAGCCTGGGCTACTGGATCCAATGTACTAGAAAAATAAGCACACAGTTTGTGTGAACCTGCTTGATCCTGAGTGAGTACTGACAATGCGGTACCTTCCCGTTCTGTGACGAAAAGTGTAAAAGGCTTGCTGTAACATGGTGTCGCTAAAACTGGTGCTTGACATAAGGCTTTCTTTAAGTCATTAAAAGCTTGTGTGTGTTCCTGAGTCCAAGGGAGGGCAGTCGATGTCGCTGCCTCCTGGGTTGTCAACTGTATGAGTGGTTTGGCTAGAAATGCATACTGAGGGATCCATTGTCTACAGCAAGATGTGAGGCCTATAAAGGCTCGTACCTCCTTTTGTGTCTTGGGCTGTGACATGTTTACAATTAACTGGATGCGGTCAGGTGTTAGCTGTCTCCCCCCTTTGGACAGCAAGTGCCCAAGGTAAACCACTTGCTGAACACAGAATTGCAGCTTCGAAGGGGACACCTTGTGTCCCTTGTCAGCCAGGAAATGCAAAACCGTCAGTGACGCTTGCTCACATTCAGGTTCGCTACGGGCGGTGATCAGTAGATCATCGACATACTGTAACAGGGCAGTGTTGTCAGGCATGTGTATACTGTCTAGTTGTCTTTTCACTGCTTGGCTATAGATGCTGGGGCTTTCTGTGAATCCTTGAGGTGCGCGTGCAAATTTGAAGCTTCGACCATTTAAACAGAATCCGAAGAGATATTGGCTTTCCGGATCAATTGGGACACTAAAGAAGGCGTTCTTCAGATCAATTACAGTAAAGAACGTTGCTTCTGAATCAATGGCAGCCAATAAAGACGAGATGTCTGGAACCACAGGATATCGTGGTACGATGCATTTATTCAATTCACGCAAATCGATAACTAATCGATAAACTGGAGGTGCATTTGGATCAGTACGTTTAAGAATTGGAATGATAGGGGAGTTACATAGATTCGAGTCAGTTTCTACAACCACTCCTTGTGCAATGAGCTCGTCAATGATTTTCAGTAAAGCCACTACAGCATCTGGAGGTAACTTGTATTGTCGGATTCGTGGCAGTACTACTCCTGGCCTGAGTGTGACTCGATATGGTGTAATGTGCATACAACCTACATCAGTGGGGCCTTGTGCCCATAAATGTGCAGGAACATTCTGTAATCTGGGATCAATATCTCTCAATACATAGTGACCCTTAAAGTCATGTAAGAACAATCTTACTCCTTCCGGAGAACAGCAAATAACAGCTCCTAGAGCTTTCAGTGTCTTGATACCTAACAAGTTTTCTGGACATGATTTCGTTAATAACAAATCTGTAGTGCGAGACAATGGACCAACTAAAAGAGGTACTGGTTTTGATACTTCATTTACAATAGGTTTACCTGAAAATCCAAGGGAAACATTCTGTGAGCCTGAGAGGGGTGCCCCTGGAACCTCATCATGACTTATCGTTGTTCTGCTTGCCCCTGTATCAATCAAAAACTTTCTATCTTTTCCTAACACTTGGCTATGTACGTAAGGACCTTCTTGATCTACAGGAACCTCAATAAGAGGCAAGCCAACTTCCCTCTCTAGGCTGTTTCATGTGTATCACTGATAATCGGGGTAATCTGTTTGTGCATACTGGTACATCTGTTGCGTTGCATGTTGTGTTGCGGCAATGGGTTGTGGATGTGGTACCGCTACGGTCTGTACTGTCTGTTGTGAAGCTTGCATAGGCTGGATATTCTGTGGTACTTGTTGTTGGACCTGGTCCTGTCTAGGAGGACGCGGTCTTTCTTTAGTTTTACCTGTAGCTATATTGTGTTTCAATACTGCACAATCGTTTATATAGTGACCTGGCTGTTTACAATAGTTACATATCCCTTTAACAGGAGCTGCTGAATTATTGGACTGTGTCATACCCTTTTTCTGACCGTCAGCTGGAACTGACTGAGCAACTAACATTTTCATTTTTGTGTCTTTCATACGTCTTTGTTCGTGATCATGTTCTTCTCTAATTCTGTTCTGGTGGTACTGTAACATTTGTAACATTTGTGAAGGGGTATTAGCTTGCCATGTGCTTTCGACTTTCAGTACTCTATTCTTAACCTGGGGCAAGGATTTTTCGACCAATTTGGATACAAAAAGATGTGGATATGACTCACTACTTGGTTTCAGGCCACTATTAATAACAAAACATTTCTCAAATCGGGAATAAAAATCACTAGTGTCTTCATCGGGTTTCTGTTTACAGGCTGAGATTGCATCCCAGTCATCCTTCTTGGTTGCTAACAAACGTGGCAATACTTGTACTAACAATCCTGGTAATGCTTTAGTTTTGTCCCCAAGCCCTAGGCCTGGGGTTCGAGTATTTTCTTCGTTCTCTAATGCAGCCCAATCAATCTTTTGCTCTCCCACCTCCCATTCTTTTTCTTTGAGTTTCTCGTAAATACCGGCAGGCAATAATACTTTTAATATTTTCATGATGTCGGGATAGGTATAATCACCCATGAGTAACATGTCTTTTATTTTGCGGTGGAAACCTGCTGGGTCTTTGTCATGACTAGGCACTAGTTTCTTCATTTCTAATAGTTCCATTTTTGTTATGGGCGTGTACACAAACACACGTCTAAAGGTATTATCATCATTCCTAACTGGATGCACTTCTCGCAAGGGATTCTGTCTGTCCATATAATACATTTTTCTTTCTACGGGTGGGGCTGGAGCAAACTGTGTATTCAGAAAAGCATTATACCTGTGTCGATGTTCTAGAATTACTTTAATTAAGTCGGTACCTAGACCTCTCCATCTATTCGAGAGTAACTCTATTAAAATATCAGGTAGGGGACCTGGATCAGAATGTTGGCCTTTGAACAACGTAATGAGATGCTGAATCATGTATACTCCAGCTAATTTCTGTTCATCAGGGGAAAGGTTCAAAAAGGTCTGTGCTAAGCCGTCATCACTATATTTATCGGAATTGTCAGCCCATTGTACGGCTGACCTGGCTAGTTCTTGTTCGTCCATGGAATTGAGTACATGGTACCCCATTCGTTCTTGAAGTATTCTATCAGTAGCCTGAAACAGATGTTCAGGAGTCTTCGGATTTGACATAGCAGTGTGAAAAAGTCTCTTACTTTCTGGACGTATTCTTTTCTTAAGGTATTTTCCCTTACCTACATATGCTATTGTCCCTTTGTCTGACTGTTGCGAAGTTTCTGCTAGATCCTCTGTTTCCTCCTCCTCTTGCGAGGAAGTTGGATCGTCTAATTCAAGATCTTCATCAGGTGCTCGCTGGGCATGTATTTCCATTATTTCTTTACGGACTTTTCTAACCATATGATGTACTTGGTTTTCCTTATCATGTTTGCCCTCTGACATATTCTGGCTCCATCTAATCAGTCTATCCATCTCACTTTGCGGAAAACCTGCCTGATCGTGTTCTCTTATTAAGCAATTAACCAAAAATCGCATTAACAAACCTTTAGTTTCAACTTTCTGACGTGGCTTCAGCAACAGACTCCGGCCCTTCTCCTGTTCTAATAAAATCGTACAATTTGTCTAGATGTTCTGGCATTCCTGGTAGTAGCATTAAATAGTCTGTAACACGTCTCAAACGTAGGGACGCTAGTAACATGGGGCCTGACGTACCAGGCACTGGGTCATATCTGCAGTCTGTAAGCTCTCTTCTAAGTAGTTCAGCCGGAACGCCTTTCGGTGTCCGTGCCTTTGCTAAATCTCTCATCGTAATTCGGTGTATCTGTGGGGGTGTTTGATAACCTCCCGTAGCACCTCCTGAACCGGAGGCTTGAGCGTAACCTAACTGTACATGCTGTAGCTGGGTTGGGTCCTGGGCCACGCCAGTCCCAAAAGGATTTGATGGATGCAGTTGTTGAATACCTGGGGGAACAACGGGAACAGGTGCGGGCAGCGGGCCTGGAGGAATCTGCAGTTGCGGACCTGGGAGATGCTGCTGTAGGAGTAGGGAGTTGTCAGCAGGAGCGGGTGGTACGGGTACATGAGCAGGTGCAGAAGTATATGAGGGAGCTACATCGTCTAGATAGGAGGAAAGAAAAACGTCTTTTGTGGTCTTATGACGTACTTTAGTCGGGAGCAATGGAGGGGGCAGATCCTTCGGTATTTCCGGAGTGGCCTTAGGTAAACCCTCGGCCAGAAGAGGATACATACCATTCATAAGAGTGTTTCGTTGTCGGTCTACTTGTTCTGCTTTAACTCGTATCCCCTCCTCAACTAATACATTTTCTCGGGCTTTGTCTGAATCCTCTCTACTTTTCTCTGCTTTTCTGAGTGCTTTCTCTGTCCGTCTGTGTGATTCTTTACGCCATAATTCAATGGCATCTTTCTGTGACTGTCTGGCTTTCTTTTTCCATAATGCTTCTTCTACTCTCATGATGCACTCGGCATCCCATGTCCCTGAAGCGGGCCATCTCTGATTCTCTGCTAAATCTTTGGTGTAATCCACCCACAAATCGAGATATAATACAGCATCTAAGCCGTGTTTGTGGTACATAAAGTACCCTGGAGTGTCCCTAGGTGGAATGGGAACAGCTTCCTCGAGTATCCCTTTCCTAGTTCCTATCTGTCTTAGTTTAGAGAACAGCGGCATGTTTCAGCCGTGCTACTTGGTACTTGATACTTACTTGGACTTGGACACAATTAATACAATATACACAATAATGTAGATCGAACAATCACTCATACCACGACATTAAAACACATTTAAACATTTTGAAAACGAACAACAATAACCAGAATAAAACTAACTACCTGCATACTCGATATACTGCTAAACAGTACAGATACACCGCTAAACAGTGCAGACCGGGTCTGTGTACCCAAACCCGTCTTGACCGGACACAAATTAATGCACCCGTCTAGATGCGTCCCCAGCAACAGTACTCACCGGGAAGCACGGAAACAGAAGGCCTCGGAAACTTGATACTGGACTGGACCGGAGTGGACTCGACTCGACTCGTGACGTAGGCACTTCGGAACTTCGGAACTGGTGGGCCTCTGGATACCTCGGACTTTGCTCTCTCAGCTAGGCTCTGGTCGGGATCCTCCGCACTCCTCACCGCCTCGTCTGGGTGTCGATCGCAGCCTCAGTCACCTCCGTTGGCCTGAGGGAGATACAGGAAATCCTGCGGGTACGCGTAGTTGTCCGTCCGGCTGTGGCAGGGGACCGGGCCTGCAACGCACCGCCGGCGCGTAAGGTGGGGAGGGGTTCCTGTTCGGGCGCCAATTATGTGGTAAATTTAAATTACCTATACTTAATTTATGCGGTAAAGTTCAATAAGAATAACTCAGTCAAAAATAAGAGGCAGAATCCGTGGCATCTGAGGTTTGTAAGGGTTTTATTCCTTAAAAAGGAATTGGTTCGAACCAGGTATCATGTTTCATCACCACAAGGGTTCAGGAAGGGAAATGGACATGGACATGTACAATGATTTATTAACAGAACATGATATATATAGTCAATGCATTACAGTAGTGATAGATGCAGAAGGCGTAACAGCTGAGAGAAGCGAGATAAGAACACATGTACGTAACAGAAGGCGTGCATGAGGGCGTACACGGAGGTGTGTGCTAGACAACGTCACATGAAACGTATCACAGGTGGGTGGATCCATAGAAGAATCCTGCAGTGTCAGCAGAAATATATGGCAGAGATGCGCGCGCAGCAGCATGACGTGTGAATGACGTGGAACTGGAGGGTGAAGGGGACTTGACATTTGCGCTATACAGGGAGACAGAAGTCTGGCGTGTCAGAACAACCTAAACCCAAATCATATCTAATATCTTGTGTTTGAGGAACTGTATTATCTAGAAGGAAAGGTCTCTCGGGCAGAGGCTATTCTATACTGACTGCTAGTGCGTGCATATGCGACTACGTGTCTACGTGTAAAGCAAGGGGGCCACGGGCCTACCATGGTAACAGGAGCTATGAATCACTTGCATGGAGACAGTGAGGCCGGGCCCTTTGCTCTGCAGCTGGGAAGGATGTTTTCCTAAACTACTAGACAGGAATGTATTTTCGAGGAGCGGAGCAGATAACTTGAAGGCTGAATACAGTCTTGGCAGGCAAGCAGGCCGAGCCAGGCACCGCTCGCCGCACAGGGAGTAAGGCAGAGGTCAGGAAGTATCAGACTGTAGTTTTCAGAAACAGAAGGCAGAAAGGGCTCGATGGCAGGAATCAGGGCCTAACTCACCAGAGCTAGAAAAACATGAAAGTGCACCATATAAAGACGTTGGCAAGGCACACTTAGGAACCGAATATCCGACCCATTCATGGTGGATCTGAAAGAGGACATGTTAACGTTGGACGCAAATGTATTTGCGTCTTCATAGCTGGAAGTGGAGGGAACATACATGTACTTAAAGCACGTACATGGAGCCATTGGGGTCTACGATAGGGGACACAATTGACCATGAAAATTCATATTACCTCACAGGAAATGGAGCCAACAGTGGTGTCGGTGACAGTGTTGGCTGCTTTCCCCCTCTGTGGGAACTGAAACCCACAGTTCCAGAGGCCGTAACCAGAGGTAAATGAAGTCTTTGCTGTCCCTAAGGCTTTCTGAACAGGAGGCAATGTCTTTTTCAATCCCTTGGAGATTCTCAGCGACAAGTGAATAAAGCGCATTACAGTCCTATCACTGCCCAAGGCAGAAGCAGCGACTGCAGGCCAACCCACCTAAGCTACAACACCACAAAGGGACAGTACTCCTCCTGGAAGTTCTTCCAGCTCTTCTTCTTGGCTGGTTCCTTGATCCAAGTGAGTTCTAAAGTTCTGGGGTCTGTGCCCCAGTATTTATACTCAGTTCCTCTTTGTTCTCTTTGGCAGAAAGTGTCTGTGCTCAGCCCAAACCAAGGGGTCTATTATAATAGCGGGCGAATCGCAAATGCCCGTATTTCGGTGGCGATCCGCCCACCATTCCCTGCCGTACGCCTCCCATTTCCCCCTGCCATATTATGATGGCGGGGAGGACCCTAGCAGACGGAAAGACCGTCTGCTGGTTTTCCGCCCATCGACGAGTCGACCGGGCGGAAATGGGGCTGGATATGGTGGCGCCATCCATATTACAATACAGACGGAGGAGTGCCATTCCATGGAGGTGTTGCTGCCATGGAAAGGCATGCAGTGCCTGAATGTGGGGGCCCATTGTGGGCCCCCAGGTTGTTGAGGGGTGCACACGGGTGGTACCTATGGTACCCACCCTGCATTTGCATGGGCAATGTGGCAGGCACTGCACAGTGCCTGCCATGTTGTTCATGCAAATGCACATGGTGCATCCTCGGCATTGTGGCGGGTGGCGCTGTGAGCACCACCCGCCACAATGTTGTGGACGGGGTATCCCTCGGCCACCTTGGCGGTGGCATCCTAATTGACGGCGTGGCACCGCCGCACCACTGGCGGGCGGCCCCAGCACCGCTAGGGTGGCAGGTGGATGAAAGTCTGCCCGCCATCCTAAGAGACCCAGACTTTGGGTTTCTCTGGTCCAGCTTCCTGGCAGGAGGTGTAGACAGCATTGTCCAAGGCAAACCAGGCCCATTCATGTGCAAGGAAATCTCCTCCCACTACTCTAAATGCAGCCCAGGTCTATTCAGGCCAGCCCTGACTCATCCAGGAAAGGCAGGACAGACCTCAACACCACCAGTGGCTGTCTGAAGAGAATGCAATCCACAGCCCCTGTGACACAGAATTCAGGCAGTCAATCCACAACCCAGCAGATGCACACAGGATGGATAAGGAAGAAAATACTTTTTTTCTAAATGTGGTATTCTCAAACACAGAACATAAAAATCATCTTTACTAATAGATGCATTTCTACATTCGGAGTTTAGGCATACTAAACACCAATTCTCTATCTTGTCCCATTGGGAAGATATGCCGGAAAATGTTTACAATGGATTCCCCTTTCTATCCTATGGGACATTTTTCAATAGTGAAAAATGAAATATACTGTATTTCACTATCAGAACATGTCATACACACCATTACATGTGAAATCTTTCAAATACACTGCACCCTGCCCATAGGTGTACCTTGGGCCTACCTTAGGGGTGACTCACATGTAAGATAAGGTAAGGTTAGGGCTTGGCAAGTGGGTTCACTTGCCAAGTCGCAGTAAAAACTGTGTGCAGACTCTGTAGTGGCCGTTCTGAGAACCCTTTGAGAGACTGTTTGTGTGGGTGGCACAGTCTCACTAGCAGCATTTTATTTACAGGCCCTGGCACTATCAGTGCACTTTAGTAAGGGCTTACAAGTAAATCAAATATGCCAATCATGGAAACATCAATTCATGATATAATTTACAATAGGAGCACTTGCACATTAACACTGGACAGCAGTGAGAAAGTGCACAGAGACACTAAACCAGCAAAAACAGAGTAAAAAACCAGGAGGTAAGGAAGCAAAAAGACTGGGGAAATACAACAAAAGATGCCAGGTCTTACATCTTCGTTAGCTGTACAGACCAGGAAGTCCACCCTATGGGTGTGGCTAGCATTTTAAGGGGTGTACATCTCCAGCATACCTAATTTCCTGTCTGCTGGGGTGAAAAAGTACCTGGGGCAGGGGGATACCTGTTTCCTCCCCAGGTAGTCAGCTCTGATGCAAATCAGCTGTGGTGTAGCCTTTGAAACTCACCACATGTTACTTCACTAGCTTTCCTGGGAGGAAGGAGGTGTGGCCTCCATCCTGCAACTTTAGGACTCATAAATGCCTTCTGTGAATACCGAAAGTGTCAAAGTTGAGATTTTCCTCAGTTTAGGAGTAGTAAAGTTAGGACTCCTAACTTTAGGACTCCTAAATGCCTTTTGTGAATACAGAAAGTCTTAAAGTTAGGATTTTTCTCAGTTTAGGAGTAGTAAAGTTAGGACTCCTAAATGCCTTCTGTGAATACCAAAGTCTTAAAGTTAGGATTTTTCTCAGTTTAGGAGTAGTTAAGTTAAGAGTCCTAACTTTACTACTCCTAAACTGAGAAAAATCCTAACCTTAAGACTTTCGGCATTCACAGAAGGCTTTTAGGAGTCCTAAAGGTAGGACTCCTAACTTCTGTGAATACCGAAATGAGTAAGTGCCTTCTGTGAATACCAAAATGAGTAAGTGTGTTCTGTGAATACCAAAATGGTAGTAAGTTTAGGATTTTGTCTTAAGTTAGTCCTGGGAATCAGGCCCAATATATTTAGGTGGTACTATAATGCAACTGCCAAGCTTGGGTTTGCCCAGATGCCAGTCCATGTTATTCTATGGACCGCCTATCATTTGTAGTGTAATTTAATGGTAATGGCCACTATAGCGACATATAAACTTGTACTTACATGTCCACACCCTTAATAAGATGCACCCTGCCTCCTCGGCTCAATTGGCCTTCATAAGGGCGACTGACATATATTAAAAGCAGTGCATTTACTTTACCACACATGGTGAGGGCAAAGTCCAAATGGAGCAGTTTACACTGGTCCTGCAGTCTGCAATGTCAGGCCTGCAGTCAGTCCTAGTAGTAATTCTTTATTTGGTTTTAAAAACAAAAACCATAAAAGCATGGACATGAATACAAAGAATAAAAAATCACTTCAGCACACCCATATACACATTAAAACACACCAATATACAGTACTTCATACACAAAACTACATTGCTTAACATGCATTACATTTCTTAAAATACTAATGATCTCAGAAAAGATCAACAATCCAATAAATCACTGAATTAAATTCCTAAAATGCTGTGCATTATCTGTGATATTACTACTTGTACAATGAAATTTAGACTAAAATTTCAAATCAGCATGTAGCAAATACATTCTCACATGGTGATTATTTGTTCTTACACCTTTGCCACTATGCATTTAATAAATATTGGGACAAGGCAAAAATTACCCATTCTGTGATATCAATTTTTAGAATCCTAGTTATAGTACTTTAATATCTTAAAGATAAAATACGTCAAATCAGAATCAGCCAGCATCTCCTTATATCAGTGTTTCTAGGACAGAAGAATAAAAATGTTCTTCTGTTTCAATACTTGCTAAACTAGACGGACAATTTGGGGCAATGTTGCAACCATTCCATTTCCTGCAAAAATTATTAACTGTCAGAATACCTTATCTATGTATTATGAAGGTTTTGCTTGAATTGGGTTCAATATGATTCAGACAATCCTCACAATACATGTTATCTTTAAAATCTACAAATCATCAAGTCAACCCCCCAACAGAACTATGGTTCAACCAAAGACCGCCAATATGATACCAATATCTCTTTTAAGACCATTCAAGGATATTTCTGAATACACTCAGGATTTGCCCAAAGCTCACACATATCAAGTCTATACAAGCATGTCTTCACATATTTGAGCCAAAGTAAACTCCCTTTTGTATCAATCAATTGTGATCAATTCAAGAAAAGATATAGGAAGCGTAGAATTATTAGACCAAAGTCAAATCCAACAGGATAAGGGTCTAATCACAGCCACATTTACTATATTTTTTGTCTAAGATCCAAGTGAATGGGGTTCAAGGGCGAATTCCGAGGTAAATCAAGAATATATCTCATGAAGATGTTTTCAGTTTTTTCAATCCCCGAATCTCAGCTCTGTAATATGCAGGTCCAAGTCCTTTAGTTCAATAGATTTCAAAAACCGGGGTAGCTGACCTGAAGATAGACTTTTTACATTTTTTGACCAGAGCAGAGTTTACAATCTGTAAAATTAACTGGTTCTTAGTGATTTGAAGAACCCATGACAATGTATTCATAAACCTACCCCAAAGTAATCAAATTGCTTGACTTGTTCCAGTAGAGTCTCACCCAGTTTAACTTTGCCTCTGAAGGAATTATGTGGGTTAAACTCCATGAACGTAGTCTTATCAATGTTAACCTCTAACCCAAGTGTATCGCAAGATGCTGAAAATCAATTCAGTAAACTCTGTAGCCCCTTTGGAGTATCATAAGCAAATAGGAGGGACACAACTGTGTCTTCAACAATCTTAGGGGGGCCACCCTTATAATGAACTAGGGAGTTAATCAGCCTGTTGATGTGTAGGGTGAACAGAGTCAGTTCCAGGACACACCTTTGCCACACCCCTTTGTTCACCTTTATACGCTCTGTTAATTACATATTTTGTTACCATTTAATTTGGGTATAGTTGACCCTGTGAAGTCTGACAATTACTTGCAGTAAATAATTCTGGACGCCTAACTGTTTTAGTGCTGCCCATATTTTATCTCTGTGGGATGAGATCAAACGTAGCACGTAAGTTCACGGACCCTAATATATGTGTTCCTTTTAATAACCACATATTTCTGTAAAATTATTAAAAATCTGAATAATTAGTTGGTAGTGTTTGTGTGCTCTCTAAAGACAGCCTGCAGGGGTTAAAACATCTGGCACTTCCTAATCCAGTCCTGTATATTCCCCAAAAGATGCCTGCAAAACAATTTTTGTAAAGTGTCAATACGGCTATTGATGGTGTCGTTCCCTGGATCACTTTTATCTCCCTTCTTTTATCCAGGGACTAACTCTGCTCCCAGCCAGGAGTCAGGAACCTCTGCAACTTTTAAAATGCAGTTAAAATGGTGCTTCAAAATGGTGCACCATAATTTGGGTTCAGAGAGGAAGAAATTACCTGGGATTTTATTATTTTACCCAAAAGTAATATGGGCTAACTTAGTTCCCGCCACGCTAAAGAAAATCTGATCTGTGTCCCAAGGCTCACTGTTTTTATCTACACATGCTAGATCACTACCCCTCATCCCTTTATCAGTCTGATTGGAATAGAGTACACCAAAATGAGTTACCAAGTACTGAGGTTGGATGTGTGAGTCTTAAATAGTTTGACTGCAAAACCCCTTTGCTAAGGTATGCCAAAACTGTCTACTGTCCTTGGTTTGTGCCACAGTGTTTAGATCTCTCCATAGCCTCTCTTCCCAATTCCTTTTGCCTTCATTATGAACCACATTGTATTGTTTTCTTTTTAGCCCATAGTGCCTCTAGAGACATTTTTAATGCACCCATCAGCTTCATTCTTGCTTCCTTACATTAATCATAAGCCCATTCTGGTTTTCTTACTTATGGCTATTCACTTTACAGTCCTATAGAACATGTCCTAACTTTGCCCATTAATCCACAAAAAATATCCAGGATTAATTGCTTCTCATCAACATGCTTAATGATGTCAATGAGCGAGTGTGCTACAATGGCATACATCTTTTTTTAAAGTTTGATTATTAAGGAATAGAAAAAGGGGGGAAGGGGGGGAGAAGAGTTACAATAAGCACATGGATGAAATAAGCAAATAAAATAATATTTTCATAAAAAGTAAGCATTACAAGCATGAAGAATTTTGAACACATCATATGAGTATAAATACAATAAGTAAATACATTATATTTAGACTTAATAATTACAGCAGTGAAATAAAAAGAAAAAACAGGTAATAAGAAAATCACGGAGGTTTGCGTACTTCAACTGTTGCAGAATCAGGAGAGGGATGAGCAGGGGCAGAGGAAAAAAGGTATGTTACCAAAGGAAGCCAAATCAGGTCACGTTTGATGGCTAGGGAGATGGGAGATACATAATTGGTATCTAAACGATGATTAAAACAGACAGCATTCCACCAAGACTGATATGAAATATTTGCAGCCTGTTTCCAGTTAGAAGTGATGATATGAAAAGCTACAGCAATGAAAAGGTCAAGTAAAGGGTAGTGGTTGGGAGAATGAGGAAGTTCCGATGAAAGGGAGCCTAGAAAAACTAGTGAGGGTGAAAAGTGGACCTGAAAATGGAAAATCCTTTGTATTTGCCGCCAAACCAGCTGCCAGAACTGGGAAGTAGGAGGGCAATCAAACAGCATATGTTTGAGATCAGCAGAGGGGCAGGGACAAGACCAGCAGGTAGAGGGAGTGTCTGGTGAAAAACGGGATAAAGCAAGTGGAGTAAATAAAGTTCTGTGATAAATGAAGAATAAAGTTTGGGTAGTGTTAGCAGCTCTAGAGGTCCTATGAAGTTTAGTCCAAATTTTATCCCAAAAAAGTACAGGCCAACTCTGAGAAAAGTCCAACTCCCAGGCAAGTTCACTGCGAGACTTCAATCTATCATTGGTAAAACGGAAAGAATTATACAGAGCGGATGCAGAAGGAGAAGTCTCCAGTAAAAGAGAAGTGGATCTGCGATCTGAAGGAACATCGTTGGAAGGTGAAAGAGATTGAAGATAGGAGAGCAAGACTGGATAAAGGGCAGTGTATTGCGATCGGGCAGAAGCAGGCAAAGAGAAAAGGGATTGAAGTTCCTGGAAGGAGAGAGGTGTATCCTGAGAAAGGAGTTGAGAAATCCAACATATTCCTCGGGAGTGCCAAGTTTTCCAATAAATGGTACG
The DNA here is from genome assembly GCF_964263255.1 of Lissotriton vulgaris. NCBI lineage: Eukaryota > Metazoa > Chordata > Amphibia > Caudata > Salamandridae > Lissotriton > Lissotriton vulgaris. The sequence goes on from NC_141699.1 coordinate 811,067,192, forward strand.
GTTACGGATTTTGAGAAGGGAATTATTCCAGATCGGTTGTTCTTGAGTGGAGAGGAGGGAAGCATAAGATGAAGATAAGTAGGGAGAAAGAAGATTACGAGAATGTGAAATAATGGGCGTGCGAAGACGAGTTAAAGAAGATGTAAAAGACAAGAATTCGCGGAAGGTAAAAGGGGAAATAAAAGAGGATTCCATACTTAGCCAGACAGGAGGATAATGAGGTAGACTAGATGAAAACCAGCGAGTTGGTTGCTTCAAGGAAAAAGCACGGTGATATTGTTTAAAATCAGGAAAACGTACTCCAGATTGAGCTTTGTCCTTACGCAGAGAGGCAAGAGCTATTCGAGGATGTTTGCCGTTCCATAAAAATTTCAGTAATAAAGAGTCAATCTTTTTAAAGAAAGAAAGAGGAATGTGTAGAGGGAACATGAGAATAGTATAGAGAAGCAAGGGGATAGCATCATCTTTATAGAGTTGAGCCGACCCCACCAGGACAAAAAGAGCGGATGCCAACGAGTGATAGCAGTGTCCATTTTCTTGTAAATATAATCAAAGTTTAATTTGAGAGTGTCAGATAATAGAGGAGAAAACCAAACCCCTAGGTATTTAATTTTAGATGGTTGCCATGAGAAACCTGTATAGAAAAAAGATGTTTCTGGCAAAGAGGATTCAGAGGCAAAATTTCACACTTGTCGGCGTTCAATCGATAACCAGAAACAGCAGAGAAGGAAGAGACCTGCTGAAGGAAAGAAGGAATAGAAGTAATAGGATTGGAGCAGTAAAAAAGAATATCATCGGCATAAACCGAGAGTTTGACTTGTTGGGAACCAAATTGAAAACCAGAGATAGTGTCATCTAAGCGAATTTTAGTAAGGAAGGGTTCTAAGGCTAAAACAAAAAGTAAGGGAGATAAGGGGCAACCTTGTCGAACCCCTCTATGTAAAGAAAAATAGTCCGAGGACATCCCATTAACAAAAATAGAAGCTTGAGGATCGAAGTAAAGTAAATAAACGAAATGAATTTAGGAGGTATACCAATCCAACGTAAAGCCTGAAACATGAAATCCCACCCAATCCTGTCAAAAGCTTTCTCCGCATCTAGGGAGATAGCTGCGAAAGGAAGATTCAAAGAAGAAGATTTACTAAGTATGTTAAGAAAAACCCGGGAGTTATCGGAGGAGAGACGCCCCTTGACAAAACCAGATTGTTCTGGGCCAATTAGTTCTGGTAAAAGGGGGTCCATGCGTAATGCTAATATCTTCGCTAGAATTTTGTAATCAGTGTTAACCAAAGATATAGGTCTATAATTTTTGCATAAGGAGTGATCCTTAGCCTCCTTGGGAATTAAGCAAATTAAGGCTTGTTGAAAAGAACCTATAGAGGAACCGGCATCAGAGAAAGATTGAAATAAGAGTAAAAGTTTAGGAAGAAGGAGAGAGGCAAAGTGGCTGTAAAATTCGATAGTAAACCCATCAGGGCCAGGAGATTTGGCATGACAAAGTTTAGATACAGCATGAGAGATTTCAGAGAGCGAAATGTCGTGTTCCAGGGTGTGGAAGTCAACATGTGAAGCCGAGGGAGATGGGAGAGAATGAAAGTAAGAGAGGAGATCATCAGATGTCGGAACCTGTTCTGGAGTATAAAGGGTATCGTAAAATTTGACAAATTCAGTGAGGATATCTTTATCCTTAAATGTGGATTCTCCGGAAGAAGTTTTAATAGATTGAATTTTTGTGCGTTCCTTACGAATCTTTAAATAATTGGCCAGAAGCTTCCCCATTTTATTCTTACCTCCAAAATATCTAGAATTATATTTTAGCAGAATATTGGAAGTGGCGTCGGTTGTGAATTTGTTAAAGGAGATTTTCGCTTCAATAAGAGCCTTAAGGGAAGAGTCAGATTTAGAAGCATAATAGGCAAGCTCTAAAGCTTTAATGTCAGCCAAAATTTTCTCCGATTTGGCCTCTCGAAGTTTCTTCCGCCGAGACACAAAATTAATAATAAAACCTCTAGAGGCTGCTTTAAATGAATCCCAAACCGTAACAAAAGGGGAGCCAGGGGTTTGATTTAATAGGAAAAATTCCTTGGCAAAGGCAGTGAATTTGGTACAAAAGGTGGGTTCCAAAAGCAAAGCATTATTAAATCGCCATCTGCCAGAGTAGGGAGAAATGGGAGTAGGTCAAGATCTACAAAAACTGGGGCATGGTCGGAAAGTAAGATGGAGCCAATTTCAGAACGGATAGCGTGTTGGGATAAGGATTTAGTGAGAAAAATGTGGTCAAAGCGGGATTGGGATTGGTAAGGAGGGGAGAAAATACTATATTCTCTAACATCAGGATTGCATAGTCTCCAAATATCAACTAAGGCATTGTTTTGAAAAGAGTTCACAAACTGCGTGTGCATTCTAGGGGGAACAAAATTGACTTTCGAGTGGCGGTCAAGGAAGGGATCAACAATCTGATTACAGTCTCCACCGAGAAGTATGTAATCTCCAGAGAGGGAAGACAACTTGGTAGAGATAGAAGGCCAAAAGTTTCTATCGATCCCAGTAGGAGCATACACATTAAAAAGGGTGAGTGGAATGTTATCGATGAGTAAAGTAACAATGAGCCAACAACCGTCAACATCACATTCATGAGTGATCGAGGAAACGTTTAACTTTTTATGCAACGAAATTACAACACCATTCTTTCTAGATGTCGTAGGAGAACAAATAACATGACCCACACAACAAAGTTTGAGTTTCAGAGCCAAGCAAGATGAGTCTCCTGAAGGAGAGCAATGTCAGTTTTAAGTCTTGCTAAATGTGAGAGAACCCTCTGTCTTTTAATGGGATTATTTAATCCCTTAACGTTCCATGTCGTTACACGGAACGGAACAATTTAGGAAAACAACTAAGTGCAACATGCTTAATAATGCATAAGAAATAGATTGGAAAACATTTGAGAAAAATGGAAAAATAGTGACGAGGAAAAAAGGATGAGAGAAAATGAAGAGGACAAATAAAGATGAGAGGAAAAAGTAGAAAGACTGTTATAAAGACAGGAATGAATTTGGGAGTCTGAGAAGGAAGAAAAGAAGAAAGAAGGAGAGACAGGAAAAGAGCAAGAGAGAATTCAAGAATAAGAGGATGAGAAAGAGAACAGAGACAACAATAGACAAAGAGACAGTACAAGTCCGAAACGAACGACTGAAAGACATACTTACGAAAACGGAAAAACCCAGAACAGGGAAGGGGATGGTGGTGGCGGGAGATGACGACGACAACAACCAGGGTCGACATCGAACCTTTAGTACCATAAATCCAATGGGCAAGATAGGAAAACGGTAGAAGACATCAGGATGAGGATGAAAATGGACATATCTAAAGAAATGAGAGAAACATTAGGGAAAATACAAGGGTTTACCACAAAACACGAGCTGAAATGGAATGCATAGAGTATAAAAACAATAGAGTGATAAAACAATCAAATTGGCAAAAACGGTAATGAAAACAGAACCAGCAATGTCAAAGAAGAAAAGCAGAACCACAATGTGGTGAAATCGATAAGGCAATGAACAACAAAGCTTCTCATCCAGGCTTGGAGGTGTCCATGACATCTGGAACCTGCTGTCGACGGAAAGCTTGCAAGGCCGCAGGATCTTCGTATGTGGTTGTTCTCTCTTTATAGGTGACCTTGAAGAGACAGGTGTGTAAGAGACCATATCTGGCATTGAGGGCTCTTAACTGCGGCCATAGGTCTGAAAACATTTTCCTCCGATCTGCGGTGGCCTTGGAGACATCCTGCGAGAGATAAAGGTGGTGACCTTCCCAAATAATCTGCTTTTTGAGCTTGGCGGCTGAAAGGACCTGCAAGAGGTCGGTGTACGGCAGGAACAGCAAAATAACACCCCTAGGCTTGGAAGCTACCTTAGGTCCGAGACGGTGACCTCGCTGGATGTTAATGGAGGATAAGGCCGGAACGTCGAGGATCTTCGCAAGGAAAGATTGGAAGAAGGTGGTAGGATTGGGCCCCTCTGTAAGTTCCGGAAGACCATATAAGCGTAGGTTGTTTCTGTGATTTCTGTTTTCCAAATCCTCTGTTTGACTCCTTAGCAGAAGGATCTCAGCTTCTATTGAAGGGATTCGGGAACAAGCAGAATGTAAAGACTCCGAGGATTGCTCCAAGGTCGTGACACGTGAGTCCAGAGATGTCCATTTCTCCTGCATGACCTGCATATTTTTCGTGGTTGCCTCCATAAATGGCTTGAAGGCCCGCAGTTCTTCCAGGATAAGATCCATAGAGGAAGATGAAGAGTTGCTCCCAGAGGACGGCGGATCTTTCTTCAGACGCTTGGATGAAGTCAAGGAAGATTGCACCTTCCCTCCATTTTGAGCTTTAGGAATAGCCCCAACGGCAGAGTCCAACTTCGAAGGTTTGCCTTCCTCCATTTCCTGGGTAGGTGAGTCGGAATCAGAACCGACAGGTAACTTCGGTAAATTGGTGAGTTTCAAAGTGTGAAGTTTCCCCATACAAGCCAGCCAGAGTAGCGAAGGTGAAGACAAAAAGTCAGTGTAAAGTATGGAGTCCTCCTGACAAGAAAAAATGCGTGAAGATCAATGATAAAAGTCCCAGCACGAAGTCATGGAAACAGGCAGCACAATAGCAGGTGTTAGACCAGAAAGAAAATCATCTCTATTTGAGAGAGCCACTCAAAAGAGCCATGTGAGAAGATGCAATGAATGATGATGACACTGCGTAGGAGAAAGAAAGCAGCAGGAATAAATATAGCTGAATACAGCATTCCAGGAGTTCATAAGAGAACAAAGTCAATACTCCAGGCAAGAACATGTATGAGAGAAAACTACATGGAAATGCGCAACGAGCGTGACTTGATTTCCTGAAAATAACCTTGAGGTGGAATCTCCTGACACAGTATTTCAATATATGGCACAGCAAAATGAAGTCAGATGCTGGAAAGCGTCGCAAAAGACTAATTCATTGCGCTTCATAGCTGCGGTGCGGGAAGGCAGAGAATTGAAGCAGGTGGGCGATGAGGGGAAGCGTAGTAATCACGAAATGGCACCCAAAAGCCACAGGAAATGCAGCGCAAAAGAGAAAGCGTCCCAGAAAATAGTTCAGAATTGAAGGAGGCTCACCAGTAGAGGTCCGCGCAGCAGAAGTCATCCACTGAGCGAGGGAGTATTGGAGGGAGTAAATAAGCGTAGAAGCCGGCCGCCTCCGAGATTCGCGGCCGGCGCACAAAATAGCGGCTGCAGCCGCAGAGACGGAGCTCCCTCACAGCTGTCTTGTGGAACCGCGAAACTGGGAAACAATGAGGGTGCTAGGCTCTCCTCATGTTTCGGTTCACGGGACGCGTTGCATGCTGACTGAAGTCGCGGGTGAACTGCCCCAAATGTGGTGAGAGCGAGGATCACTGTCGGAGCTCCTGGTCGACGCCGCCATCTTGGCCGGCGTCCAAGCCATGCCCCCCACAATGGCATACATTTGAGAAAGAGTGTCTTCATCCCTCTGAATCGTGGGCCATTTGACCCTCCTTTTGTTGTTACTAAGGATAATTGGATTGGTCGGATTGCTCTCTTGTGTGAACAGATGGGAAATGAGCTTGTGATCCATTTCTAAAGTGAGGGCATTATGATTAATATCAAATCTCTGAAATACTTGCATGTCAATCAGCTAGGAAAACAGAGAAAGATCTTGTAAGACATAATCATTTCTGATTTAACAATGAACCCTTTTGAAGGTATGTCTTCTCCAAAGTCAAACCCTCATTGCAAGCTAGGAGGCTATACTTGAGTGTAAAATACACTAGTTGGAATGCAAATTTTGTATTCCTAGGAGGCCAATATGACTCAGGCTAGGGATTTCCCCATTCCCCATCCTTCACTTCAGTGACATTTGACATCACTTCAATGGGCTCTAAGGTGATATTCAGGTCCACTTCAAGTATTAAAACAAAGTTTAGGTTGGTGTGGTTTTCCATTTTACGGATGAATACAGTATTGTTAATTATTTATAATAAGAGTAACCAGTGACCATACTAAATGATATTGTATTTGTACTAATAATTGAACTGCAACAGTACTACATTTCATTGATGCTCTTCTTGTTTCTTTTCTTTTAGGTGCACAAGAGACAACATAACCCACAATACTGTGAGACAGAAGGCTTGTGCACAACATGACGCCTGACCCCCACATCTCACAGACATCGCTTCATCTTGTTTAAAGATAAATGCCACTACTAACTGACAGCTTCAAGTTGGCTCCAAAGAAAGGTGCTACCAAGAAGAGACCAGTGAGAAGAAGAAAGAGTTTACCACCACTGGTATGCCGACCCAGACCTTTTTTTTTTAAGAAAAGAAAACAGTGCCTGCAGGACCAAGCTGGGAGCAGCACTCACACAAAAGGAGGTTATTGCTTCATCTTCGTCCCCAAGAGCCCCTTCTGATTATCTAGATACCACATGGATCTTGCCTCAGTCTGAGAGTGAGACACGCCACAAGACAAGGTTAGGGAAAAGGAAGGTTCCCGAAATCCTTAGAGTTATGGAGGCAGATATGGAAGAGGAGGATGAAGATGAGCCTGTTATCATGGATATTTGCCCAGCCCCAATGGAGACCCACGTTACCACATCCCAACTTACTGAGATGGATGTGCCACCATAGATACCACCAGCACCACTGCCATCTTTCATATTTGTAAAGTCCCAGCAGTGACCTACAGCCACAACCACCTCAGTAGAAGTAGGTGCTGCAGAAAGTCAAACATAAAAATGCGTGCCTACTGCCAGTTCATCAGACATTGGCAGTTGCACCAACGCCAGAAAGTTGACCTCCCCAATTTTGAACTTCTTTATGGCTAGAAAGCAGGAGGTGAACATTGACATATGCTATTTTTGGAGTAAGAGTTAGTCGTCGTAAGCTTGGTACGAACTATAGTACCGGGGGTCAAACAACCCATTTGAGAAAGCACCAAAAACCTGCAAGTGGTGTTGGTGAAGGGAGCGAAAGGCTGGGCAGGGAATCCAATCCGATCACGGTGGAAGGTGAAGAAGAGGAAGACATTTCCTTTATGCAAAGCAGCCCCGTTCCCGGCAGTGCAGTAGTATCACCCACATCAAGAACATTGCAATGGCACAAGACTCATGTCGAGACACCAAGGCAAGAGAGGACAGTAACTGCCCCCTGAAACCCTCATTGAGCCTATCACTGTCTGCTTCCAATACCACTTTTTGCATTCCGATGCAATAAAACTCTGAGGAATTCTTTGGTCAAATCTGTCATTCCAAGGAGTGGAGCATTGAGCCAAAGATCCATAGTAGGGTCTAATCCCATTTGCGGTATGTACAGATGTGGCAATTGCCATGCCTGTGATTCCGCCTTGGTCTCATCGGAACTTGAGTGGGGAAAGAAAAAATTCCTATTCAAGGAAATGACTACTTACAGAACTGCCAACGTAATATACCTCATTCTCTGTCCGTGCAAAAAGGGTTATGTTGGCGAAACCAGCAGAGAATTTAGTGAGGTTCGTGAGCATAAATCTGCCATTCGAAATAAATGGGCAGGTGTTCCCTTGGTCTCTCATTGGCATGAAGAACGACATGTAGTACAGGATTTTAAATGGTTGATTTTGGATCAAATCCATTGCCCCAAGTATGGTAATGTGGATTCACTGAGGCATAAAAGGTAAGTATTTTGGATTTTTACCTTACCAACGGTCACCATTGGCCTTAATAAATCCCTTCCATGGGAGAATGCAATAAAGTGAGATTTTCTTCGGAAATGGGTCACTTTAGTATTTGAGATTTCCCATTACTGTGGGATATACCTAGTTCTCCAGTAAAACATCTTTTAAGTGATCTTTTGTTTGAGGAATCCATCTTTAAAATAATAATTTCTAATATTCTTGCCACTTTTTCGGCATATCCCTGCAGTGCCTTTTTATTTTGTTCCACCTATTATTCGACCTACAAAAATATCGAAGCAAGAATATCGATGTCTAGAATATAGACATCATATCTACATTAGGGTAAGTACAAAAATATTGAAAAAATATATTGACGTAACAAATATCTTTGTTAAAAATATCGTTAAAAAACTAATGTAAAATAAAGTAAATAATACATATAATTAAAATAAATATAGTTAAAAATATTTTAAACTGTTTAAACATTATAATTAATATATATAATTGTAAAAATAAATTAAATATATACATATAATATATAATATATATGCTTATTTACTTATAATTTGTAATACTTATTTAAATAACTTATGTATTTTTTAAATATCATAGAACTTATGAATACATCAATACACATAAAACAATAATATACATACACATTAAATACATATATATATAACAAATTAAAACATTAAAATTATGTTTAATCTCTTTAATATTAATTACATACTACATTAACTAAAATAATACAAAACATATTAGATAGCGGAGGTAATACAATTACTATCTCAACTCCAAACAGTGCAACAGTTGGAAAAGTGTTGGATAGCGTAGGGGTAACAAATACTATTCCCACTCAAGTGAGTACAACAGTAGGGAGAGTGTTGGATAGCGTAGGGGTTAAAATTACCATTCCCACTCCAGGGAGTGCAACAGTAGGGAACGTGTTGGATAGTGTAGGGGTAAAAATTACTATTCCCACTCCAGGGACTGCAACAGTAGGGAATGTTTTGAATAGTGTAGGGGTTACATTTACTATTCCCACTCCAGGTAGTGCAACAGTAGGGAAAGTGTTGGATAGAGTAGGGGTAAAAATGACTATTCCCACTCCATGGAGTGAAACAGTAGGGAAAGTGTTGGATAGCGTAGGGGTTATAATGACTATTCCCACTCCAATGAGTGCAACAGTAGGGAAAGTGTTGGATAGCATAGGGGTGAAAATTACTATTCCCACTCCAGGGATTGCAACAGTAGGAAAAGTGTTGGATAGCGTAGGGGTAAAAATTACAATTCCCACTCCAGTGAGTGCAACAGTAGGGAAAATATTGGATAGCGTAGGGGTTAAAATTAATGTTCCAACTCCAGTGAATGTAACAGTTGGGAAATGTAGGATAGCGCAGTGGTTAAATTAATGTACTTATTAATTAAATAATTTTTGTAAATTAAATAACATATTAAAAATTATTACACAAAATAATTTATAATAAATAAAATGAAATTACATAATATTTACGTAGATAACATTAAATTACTTCCCACCGTATTCCCCCATAAACACACAACCGGATACACATAAAAAAACAAATAATTTATTGTCAATGAATCAATGAATACAAATTAATTAACAGTTAATATTAAAGTTACAATATATTCATTAACAATAACAATAAATAAAAAATATTAATACACTATTTATAGTTAATATAATGATACATTAATGACTAATTAATTAATTATCAATACATTAATAATAAATACCAATAAATAAAAACATAATAATTAATTAATTATAAATAAATTACTTCCCAACCAATTCCCCTATAAACCCACAACCCGCTCTGATACTAAAACGCAAAATGTACTTAAAAAAATTACTAATTTCTAAACATTTATTACATATATTTAAAAATAATAAAAATACATTACAAACTTATTATACATACATATAAAATACATTCTAAAATACATAACACTAATATAAATATCGATATTATTAACAACAATATTTTTGCTATCGATAATACTTCGATATTACCAACTTCGATATTACTTACTTCGATATAAAAAAAAACAATACTACTTACCTTGAGCCCCATATTCTGGTCAACGATATTCTTAACATTGATATTCTGTCCCGCCGATATTTAAAACTCGATATTAGTGTAGGTCGATATAAAAAACGATATTTTGACTGCTCACATGAGCATATAAACCCATAGTACGCCCCCCCCACCCTAATAGCGACCTCCCATGTGTACGTAGTAATCGGGCACGTTGTTTAGACCTAGCTTCCAGCTGGTGGGATGGTTACTCGACTGCCTGACTGTGCAAGGGCCCTCATCTCCATTGGGGCATTAACCTTGTCTGGGTACATTTCCTAGTTTAGAACTTACAGTTTTTTCTACTGTAGTATATACTAGCCAGGCAAAAGACTATAATTAATTGCATTTATAAATAATGGCACCTGTAATGTGATCTGTGAGGCTTAACATGATCCATCTAGTATGATATCATGCCTCCGGGATTCATGAGATGTAGTGTCGCTTTATCTTAACATCGCGGCTGATTCAGCTTATTACGCTTTTCTATCGTCGCACTAGTCAATTACCTGCAGATTCGAATAAGGCCTCCCACTACTGCTCCGGGCGTTGTAAAAGTAATTTCTGTTTTTTAACATGGTTGCGAATTTAGTTAGTTATGCAATTCTATCACTGTACTAGATTGCTGCGTCTAGATCCACACACAGTACTCCATGTCACTCCAATATGGCCACCGATTCCATCCACAACGCCACCCACTATTGCTCTAGACTATCGCCTCACACGTGTGCGTCATCCTATCTTTAAATCCTGATCGGTGACTGGATAAAAGGACCGGCTTTTCACATCTTTGAATCAGATTCAATTTCAGAGGAGCAGGGACGCGGACCACGCATCTTGAAATCTATATGAGTACGCTTAGCCTTGGGAATATATGAGGGAAGGGATCACTGTTCATGTAACAGGCTAATCATACATTCACTTTTTTTTTGCCCTACACTTTATTATCTGCTGACTCTGGACATCATTTTGTAACATAAAATTCTTCCCATTATTATTACGGGAACTTAGTAGTCTTCAAAACTCTTGTAAGTAGTCTGCCATCTCGGGACGCTAAAGGTGGTAATAAGGCTTTTCTATGCATCGCATTAGATACCTTATCTTACATATATTTTTCCTGTCTATAGATCTATATATCAGCTTGAAGTGTGGGCTTTTCGATTTTGGGCTGGCGTATTACAGCACAACAGGACAACAGTATTATCTACAGACTTACATTTTTTTCGAATTATTGACCCTTTTTGGCCACTGGCACAGTACGTGGTAAGGTTAATTCACAGGTACTCCATTCATTCTCTATCAGCTCTGCCTGCTCTGCCGTGATTATAAGATTTCTTTACTATCTCCGATGTATTTATCGCACCACCTTTAGGACTCGGTTGATGCCAGTTTACCCTCTCTGAGGAACCCTAGGTGCATCATCTTCATATATGTATAACATCCTTGCAACCTATGATGATCCATTAAACGATAGGAACCCCGATGGAGATGTAATGTCTTTTATTTATTATTTTTTAGGATCTAGAACTACCAGAACATTAGTCTCCACATACAATTATGAGTGGTGTGGTTCCTCCATGTGACAACCCATTATCATTCTTAGAATCTTGGTTTCCCTGAATCAGAAACTGTTCTGACAGTATGTAGAATTTAGTATTTTTCCTCTCTTTATTCTTGGTTCTATGTTGATGCATTCACTTCTCTGGTCATTTCATGGGTATTACTTTTCTACAGAACTTTCTATATATCTCACACCATCAGTTTTTTCTGGATCACAATTATTCATATCTCAGGTGATGGTCTTTTCTTTTGCACAATTTTCGGGCATCTGTATCTAGGTTAGTGATCTGGCTCCATATTAATAGGCATCTTGAAATGTATAAAAGAATATGAATATTTATTGTTTGTTTGCCCCGACAGACTTGTGGTTTACATTGTACAGACTAAAGCCCTGCTGCGTTACAATATTTGGATAAAGTGCAATAATAAGAGATGGCCTTTCTGACCACTACTTAATAATTGTGAATCATACGCCCTGACGAAGGATTTTAAAGTACATGGTACTTCCGAAACAGGCGTCGGCACACTTCTTTTGTGATTTCTTTGTGTTTTCCTTTCACACTGTATGTAACATTGTGCATATGTTTTATGTTTTATGTAGTTGTGTATTTTATTGTATTGTTTTTCTCCTTTTTTCACATGATCTTTGTGTGTTTGTTATTCTGGAGACATGTACATCCATTATATAGTCTTTTAGTATAGATCTAGGGCTCTTCTTCTACTTATACAAAATGCGGTGGATTGTATATTATATGTACAATGTATAATTGGGTCTTTTAGAGCAAACTTTGATAAAACAAATTAAAAACAAAAAAGAAAGATATGCATGTTTTTGATAATAAATGATTGAAAATTATAAGCGGTGTGGGGCATATATTTGTTTGGATATATTACCAATTTTTATAAATATTGAGTGGGGGAAATTGTTTACGTTGCTTAATGCTGCTTTCAAGAAGTGACCTGCATCAGTGGCACCAGAAAAGAAAAAAATCCAGGCTACTGTTCCTGGCATGTTTAGGCCAGAGGGGCAGTATCAACTCAAGCACCCAACGGCCTGTTTGTACAATGCGAAGCTGGCTAAAATGTAAGAGCTGGACCTCATCCTTTTTCTCTTGTGGAAGAGGTGGGTTTTCTTGAATTTGTGGCAGCCATCTGCCCGAAATGTAAAGTTGCCAGCTAGTCCTATTTCGCCAGAGTTGCAGTTCCAGCACTACATGACAATGTGCTGGAATTACTTGGACAAGCTTTGCAGCAGAGTGCTGCTCACACTATGCACCTGATGACAGGCATGTGGATCAGTTGTTAAGCCACTGATAACATGTGCATCACTGCACACTGGATCTCTTTTGTGGGGGCTAGAGAAAAGATTTCTACAAGTGTTGACACTGCTCAGATTTTTAATGCCGATTGGAAGCATGTGACAGTAGCCATGTTTGCCATGGAGAAATCCCATACTGCTGCAAACCTTTTGAAAGACTTTAACAACAAGGTCTTTCACTGGCTGTGACCAAGAGGGCCTAACATTGTAATTATTGCCACAGACAATGGCAGTAATATAGTTAAGGCCACGGTCAATGGTGGCTAATTCAGGGTCCTGTGTTTGGCGCACTGCATCACCATCATTGTACAGGACTTTCTCAAAAAAGAAGGGCAAGTAAGCAACTTATTGCCCACCTGCAGAAGAATCTGCACTCATTTCAGCCATTCATTTAAAGCCCTGTAACAGCTGAGTGTCATGCAACATGATAATAGAATGCCAGTTAAAGCACTCATATAGGAGTTGCTGACACATTGGAACACAACTTAATAAATGCTTTTTTAAGCAGTACAGACCGATCAATAAATATGCCATGCAACTGTGAAAGGCATGATCATTTAGATGAACCAATGGGGCCTAGTCAAATGCCTCACAGATATGATGCTTCCTTTTGAGGTGTTGACATGGGAAGTCAGCAAGGAGGATAGTACTATGGGCCAAGCTATCTTGTTGTTGCACATGCTACAGCAACTGCTAAAGGAGATGTCGGCAATTTATACAGGAGTGGAGGTGCCTATGATGGTGGAGAGCCTAATCTTTGCTTATCTGTTAATGCAAGGGTGCAAAGAGACATTGTGTCATCCAAACATTATATCTGTGCCACAATCCTTGATCCACGGTACAAACTATTATTGTTTACTTTCATTCCTGTTTCAGATGAGGGTGTTACGAAATACAAAAAATGGATAGCTGAGTAAGCCTGTGAACGTATAAATAAAACTGACAGGGAATTAGAGGCCCGCTCCTCCAGGGTACAAGTTCTGTGAGCAGCCTTCAAGTTCAGAGAGTAGTGCTGTTGGCACACAGCAGACAAAACCAACAACAAGAACACCATCAAGAACAGGAGCATCAGCCCCAAAATCTGCAACTGAATGGTTTCTACTGGCAGGGCTTAAGTCCAGTGCAGAGGCGAAGGTAAAAGAGGTCGAACAAGGTGGAGCACCAATGACCATTAAGCAGATGGTCTAGGCCTATCTTCATGACCCAACAGAGGTCTACCTTGATCAAAACGCATTGGTGTATTGGTATGGGAAGAGAAGCGAATGGGCAGTGCTCAGCAGGCATGCAATAAATTATTTGGCTTGCCCGGTAGCCAGTGTCCCCGCTGAGCTTGTTTTCAATGCTGCTGGTGCCATTGTCACAGTGAGACGGACCAGTCTCCCACGCCAACATGTGGAGAGATTAACATGATTAAAATGAATCAACACTTTATACCACCAAATTATTCTATACATGAAGTATGACAGGAGTAAGATGAGGGAGACTCAGATCTTGGAAGTAGTGTGTTTGATGACTTGCTTCTGGGAGAACCTCCTTAGTTTGAGGACGAGCTCTATTGTACTGACTACTAGGCCTGGGCCAACAACCATAGAAATTTCTCTCTCTATCACTGATCTTCTTTCTTTGACTCCCCCCAAAAAGGTATAGCTAGAGGAACAATATTTAATTCATTTGTTTGTGTCTAGTTGACTAATTCAGCCCACTGTCTTACTCTTAAACACATTTTATTGCCAGATTAGAGTTGCTCCAATGTACAGTGAAAAAGTTCCCCCTCCACCCATTTCCCTTAAGGACATTAAAGATACAAACAAATGTGTTCCTCTCTCCAACCCTGGGCCGTGACTATTTATCCTTTTTTAGTCTATTATTTGCTGGACTACCCCACGTTATTTGATTTAGACTGGCCAAAGTCTGTTTCTTGAACGATGGATCGGCAATGGTAACCACACATGAATTAGATGAAGAAGTAAATGGCATGCATCGCTAAGTGATTGTTGCTTGTGAGTGTGTTAAGATGATTCATGAAGTGGCAGGCAGTGGCACTGGGTGTTTGTTTATCTGTAACTATTACGCTTAAATGTGTTTCTGATGATTTACAATGTTGGTGGCCTACTGACAGACGATCAGTTTTTCCCTGAAAGTGTTTTTTTCCTTGCCTTTTAAGAGTTAGGGAGATTTGTTTGTCATTGCCAGGTCCACTCCACACTGCTTTGTTTTCTGCTTTAGTTTATACTACTCAAAGAGTCAGACCCAACCTGTCCCTTTAGAATGGATAACAAAAACACAAATCTAGCCTACACAAAAAATGACTCAATGTTTCTCTTGTGGTGCATCAACAGCATTGTACTACAGGTCAATCAATTTTATTTAAGTTGGCACAGAGTTGGACATGTTACTCGGAGTTAGGATGATCAGGGATGATGAACTCAGGATGTGAGTGTGATTACATTCAGAACTGTCACCAGAAGAAGGATGTTTTCATCTCCACTGAAACCAAACAATTTGGGGATGACTTTAAAGTGGCCTACCCCGCTCTGTGGAATGGTGGAGAGTGGTGACAGCAATGCATTGATTTTACTTAATTTGGGAATTACAATGTTGCTGGGTGTGTGTGCTCAGTCAGAGGGGTCTGGCACAAATTTAGAGCTAAGTGGTGATTCGGAGGGGGGCCTGTTGTTGTAGGTAACTGGAGACAGACATTTAGTAATAAATGAAGATCACATTATGCCGGTGCTTTTAGGCTACATATTACTGTTATGATTCATGATGATGAATTTATGATCATGGCAGTTGCGAGTTTGATCAGCCCTATTCCGATAGTTTCATGCATCGACTTTTGTGTGATTTTTGGATGTTGTAAAATTACCCTCACCAAATTGATCACACGCCAGTCATAAAATGAATGAGTGCAAAATGATTATCCTTCTCTTCTCTCTTGCACTGACTCGGAGTCTTCTCAGTGCACTCCTTAAGAACTTTAACATCGATTTCTCCCCTTGATTCTACAATGTCATTTTTGTTTTTCAATCTGCAGGCCCTCTCACACTGGGCTAAACTGTGCTTGCCTTACCAGACCGCATCCGCGCCAGGCACTCGAGATTGTCAGACAGTCCACGTAGAATGCAGAACCAACTTGGCAATACAGCATAATTTTTTCTTTTAATAGTGATAAGAACTGTGTGTGTTGTTCGCTTGACTCCTACATAATTTGTAATATATTTGCTATCTTTTAAATCTAGGTAACACAGGACATTTAGATATTTAATGTTATGTAACTTGAGTCTCTCTTGGGGCATACAGACAATTTGGTTTGGTTTGCATTTAAGTTACCTGTACTCATTCCTTTGATTCCTTTTCCTCCCATAACAGATTTATGATGGTTGGCTGCTCATTGCCCAGATGAATGTTGTCCTTGTGTAGTGTTTATCTTTCTCAAACCTTTCCCCAAATTCCCCTTCCTATCCATTCATCAAAAATCCCTAACCCTTATCCCCTTGCTGTATGATTTAATGAGGTGTGGCTTAATTGACTATTAATGGATTACACACTTGGTGGAACAGATGTGGTGAAAGCAACACCAACTCAGTGCAGGAGCTTCAGCTTTTACTACTTTTACTGAAACAATAGTCCACACTGGTCCCAGTTACCCACCCATGCATAAAAGTGGTCAATAGTTTACTTATAGAAGAACATCATTCATCAGTATCATCAATCAGTCATTTTGTGTAATGTTAAATGTTTAATCAACAATAACCATCTCCTCCAGACTTTAAGTCCTCCTCCTACTGATTCACAATGCAAGACTAGGAGTCCCTTTTGTGTCCTCAAAATACTAGCTCACCAACCATTGCTCCGAACAATTTAGTTCTTATTCTGCATGAGGTATTCTTTGTTGTGTGCTATTCTGGTCTATAGTGTTTGTAAAGCTCATGATACATAAAACACTAAGTGGTCCATTAGGATGTCGGTCAGTGGCACCACCGCAGTGCTGACGGGACAGAAAAACAAATGTTAGGGAATGGAGAGTCATTCGCTGCTGATGCCTCTGAGGCATGTGAGCCTTATGTCTGCTTCTTTGCTTTTTCTGCCTTGCTCTTCCCTGACGGGCTCTTGTCTTTGCATTCTGGGGTGGCTTTGCTCTTCTGTGGGGATGGTGTGTGCGGGCAGGCCCGCTTGGTTTTTTTCTGCTGGGTGCTTCTTGTGCTGTATCGTGACTGTGACGCATGTGAACCGTGGTAACTATCATCAGATGTGGCCACTAACTGGGGGGTGGACAAAGGCACTGGAGCAGGAATGGGAGTATGTGCCTGTTGAAGGGCAGACATCACTGTGGACGACAAAGCCTGGACAGTACGGTGCAGCCCACACACGTCAGAGTGTATGCCCTCCATGTAGGCAACCACCTGGCTTAATATTTTGTCATGGTCACTGAAGGCATTGAGCAGGGAGGTCTGGCCCACACAAAGCTGGCGCAGGAGCCCAACAGACTCATCACTGAGGGCAGCAGGGGGGACAGGTGCAGGCTCAGCGGTGCCAGGTGTGAATGTAACTTGTCCCCTCTTCCTGACACAGACACAGGCAGCACCAGAGGAAGTGGATGGAAGGGTGGGCACTGGCCACTGTGTGGTAGAAGACGATGCATTCTCCCCATTACCTGTACCTGCCAACATGGATGCATCGCCGCTGGCATCAGATGATGATGTACTTTGTGTCTCAGGCAGGGCTTCCTCCTGCATACTCCGGTCCCCCTGTGACCACTGGCGAATCTGCATGAGAGAGAATGCAGGGTCAGGTTAGTGTCATCAACAGGACAAAGCAATGCAATCAATGCAGTACAAAAGATGCCCAAATCTACCTGGTGCACACCACACTCTGCAATCACATTGCAGCAACTCACTACATAGACCACAACAGTGCATGTAACCCTGATTATCTACCACGAATGAGCCATGTTAAGGCCACAAAGCACAACACCCTGCCCGTGAATAAAGTCTACCAGACACACAACTTGCTCTGCCCACACCTAGGGACATAATGTGGGCACACCACTTATTGCCACTGACAGACCTTGAGGGAACAGGAGGGGACAACACAGACACCTATTACAACATAACAGTCCACAATGGCAAATAGCCCATGCCAAACACCATGTTGTATTCTGGGGCACATTGTTGTCAGATGTGTAGGCCTCAACATTCATGGTGCATGCAATGTACACATAGATGTAGTCACACTCAGATTGTGAACTCTGCTGTTCACTCCCAAATAGATTCCCAAGACTATCCCAATACTGAATAAATATGAAGATCATAACACATATGGCTATGGGAATGCACAGCAGGGAGGATCAGCTTTATAAGGACAGTTTAGGCTAATGCATGGCATTGGCACCCATCCCAGCAGCCACTTACATGACACAGCACTGAACCACCCCAAAAACATCACATAGGCCAACGCTGTCACAGGCCCTGTACACATGCATCAGCTAACAGACAAAGTCACCCTCCCCAAACACTCACCCCTGCCTTGCTGCTGATGCTCCTTTAAATGTGCATCCAGCTCAGAATGAGTCACTGCCAAGATGCAGCAGATCAGTGGTGTCATGTTGAGCCATGCCAAACGCCCAGTGTGTGGAAGCAGCCCCACGGTCATCTTTGACACATTTTTTGCCAGCCGGACGATGTTGTCCCACCTCTTGTGGCAGTGGGTGCGTCGTCGGTTAGATACCCCCAGAGCTCACACCTTTGCTGCTCCACACGGCCTTGCGCTGGTGTACCTTGAGCTGCAGGCATGGGAGATTAGAGGGTGAAATGATCAATGACACAGTGCCATGTACCAAAATCTGTCAGTACAGTAGCACGACACAGACTCATTACCAAATGTAATCTCTGTCCATCCCACCCTGGGGTACATCTCACATGGGCACTCTGCATGGGCTAAGCTGATGTGATTGCATGCATTTAAGAGGGCGTACAGAGTCCCTGCTAATCTCACACACATGCAGGATGACAGCACTGAACCCCCTCTGTGGCTTGCACACATCTCCTGTCCTATGCATGTCTGGCATACATCACAAATCAACCTGTGTCTGTGGGTAGACTCACTGTGTGCATGACTGTGCAGCATTCAATGAGCATGTATTGTGGATATATCTGTATGTCATGTGTGTGTCATTGGGGGACATGGACTCAGCAACAAAATACAGATCTACACAAGTGTGGTCTTGTGGAAATATACAGGGCTGAGATGGTGCATAGTTGGATTTCAGTGTGAAGGAACAAGAGTAAGGACACAGTAAGTGCAGTGATGTGATCTCGTCTTGGTGGGCGGGCACTGTGCAGAGCATCAGGGTTCACACTGAGTCAGACAACAGAGGCACACACTGCCATTCAGCCAAGCAGTCACTCTCCTGGCACCTGCATGTCCAACATACTATGTCTCTGTATGGCTGACAATGTAACGCACTTCACTCAGACATACAACTGCAGGCAGGGAAACCTGTAACATTGGGACACACACTCCTTCTCCCTCAAGACAGCATGTTTGTCAGTGCATGACACAACCCCACACCCTCAGGCATATACTGCAGCAGTCCAACTACATATGTGCCCCCCACCCTACACCTCGGTTTTTGTTTACTTACCACAACATTTGGGGCACCATACAGCCTTGGGTACTGTGCGAGCTCCTCGTCCACCAGGACCTCCAGCTCCTCGCTTGTGAATGGACTGGCACGGATCTTCTCTGTCCTTGCCATCCCTGTGGACATGGAACACCTGTGGTGGAATTGGGTGGTGAGGGGTCTCAGGCAGCAGGCTCTGGAGGCAGCCGCAGGCCAGGGCTCTCTGGCAGCAGGCTCTGGAGGCAGCAGCAGATGAGGGTCTCAGGCAGCAGGCTCCGGAGGCAGCAGAATGTCAGGGCTCTCTGGCAGCAGACTCTGGAGGCAGCAGCAAATGAGGGTCTCAGGCAGCAGGCTCTGGAGGCAACAGCAGATGTGGGTCTCAGTCAGCAGGCTCTGGAGGCAACAGCAGATGATGGTCCCAGGCAGCAGGCACTGTGAGCACTGGAAATGTGAGGCTCACTCCCAACCATATATATCCCCCTGGGGTCGTTTCAAAGGTGCCAAGCTGCAACAATTGGTTGTCCAGGGGTGCCTCATTCAAAAGCATCCAATAACCACCTCCGCGGTGGGGGAGCTCGCCTACCGAGATTTTCAAAATTGCATCATGCCACCCCAATCATCGTTCCCATTGGCTCTAGGGCATGCTCCATGGTGGTGATGCACCGCAGGGTCACGGTTTGCGCTACCGCAAGCGTGCATCTTTCAAAAGCATCCTTTGACCGCCGCAGCGGTGGCGGAGCACGCCTACCCTGATTTTCAAAGTTGCATCATGCCAGCGCAATCATTGTTCCCATTGGCTTTATGGCATGCTTCATGGCGGTGTTGCACTGCAGTGGCCAGGCGGTAGCTACTGCGATTTGGGTGGCGGAGCATGCCAACTGCCATCTTCCCATGTCTCTATGGCTATCACTACCACACTTGTGTGAATGGGGGGTGCTGGGGACACACCGCCAGGGCCATGCAGTAGCTACAGCGATTTGGCACACATACAATGTCAATGTCCATCGGAAACACTTCAACAGTACACTGTGGCCACATGCTGAAGGGCACATCATCGTGCACACAATGCCAATGTCCCATTGACTCCACAGGTGCCTACACGTGCCATGGTTGTCTATGTGTGACGTACATTGGTCTGTAGTCCCTACCATGTCACAAAAGCATCAGATGGTTGTTCAGGCAGGACTGTGTGGTAGTGGACTCAACAATGTGTTCACATATGAATGTGTTGTGGGTAGTGATGACCTCGGCAAGGCTTGTCTCACTGTATGATGTTGTTACTTACTTGTGCTTTTCTGTCTGCTCATACACGCAATTGTCAATTCACCGCCAACTGTGATCATTGTATTGTGGATGTGTGCCGAGTTTGAAAGATACATTGAGGTGTGACAGGTACAATAGATGAGTATGAGACAGTTGAGTTGATTTGTCGCACAATGGCTGGATGCCATGCTCCGAGGCGTGCACATGTGAAATGTGGGCAGGAAAATATGTGCATTCACATTGGCCTATGTGGTGTTTGAGGCACTTGTGTATTGTGAATAGAGAGGTGTGCCCTCTGTGTGGCGCAAACGTCCACCCATGTAACCTGGTGTGTCACACATTCCTCAAGTCAGTCTTTGTTTTTTCTGTTTCATCCTGAACGGGATATGCTGTGGCCATCTCATGATGAATGCCATTGACGTGTCCACTTTCATCTCAACTAGGAAGAGGCCTATTCTGATACGTCACTTGACACTGCTGGAGGACGTGGAGGATGTGGCGATCATTCGCAAATTCCATCTCGATAGAGCCACCCCTTTGTGATCTGTTGGAGCCCCACCTGCTGCCTCGCCGCACATACCCAACAGCTTTCACCCCAACTTACAAAGTGATGGCAGCCCTCCATTTTTTTGCCACTGGATCATTCCAGGAGACCGTGGCCAGTGCTGCAGGAATGTCTCAACCCATGTTGAGCATGGCGCTGCAGGATGTTCTGTCCGCCATGATGATCTACAAGGACAGATATATACATTTCCCCAGGGGTGCAGAATTGGCAGGTGTGAAGGGAGACTTCTATCCCCTTGGGCACATCCCCCATGTAGTTGGGGCCATAGATTGCACACATGTCGGTCTTGTGCCACCTCAGGCAAGTGAGCAAATTTTTCGAAATAAAAAGCTTTATCACTCAATCAATTTGCAGGTGGTGTGCCTGGCAGATATGACCATCTCACATGTGTGTGCCAGATTCCCCAGCTCTGTCCATGACTCATACGTCCTGAGGAACAGCATTGTGCCCCGGCTGATGGCTAATCTGCTTCCCAAGCGTGCTTGGATTGGGGTGAGTATGCCTAGTTGTATGGGGTGCTGGGTGACTGACCTGCTGCTCTCTGCCTGTGCAACATTGCAATGTGTGTTTGTCATTCCTAAGTGACTCTGCATATCCCAGCTGCCCATTGTTGCTGAGCCCACTGCATGATCCGTCCGTGCCTCGGACGGGCCCAGGGCCAACCTCCTTACCAACACACCTCGGCGCCCCGATAACAATCCCATGCGGTACTCACGTGGATACCTCATGAAGCTGAAAGCCAGTTCCTGCTTGTGCAATGCCACATGGGAAGTGGCAAACAGTGCATCCCGGGTCTGCCAGGTGTGTAATTTCCGTTTTCAGCCTACGCTTAACTATTTGCCTCCTCGCCCCGCGGCCTTTTCACTGGTTCACGCCGGTTTGATTAATGCTAGGTCATTGGTCAAACATGCAGCAGACATTTTTGAGCTGCTGAGTGAAAATCAGCTGGATTTACTTTTTATAACGGAAACCTGGCTCAATGAAACCTGCGCCCCCTCTGTTGAACTGGCCATTCCACGCGGTTTTAAAATTGTTAGATCTGATCGCCCTCTAGGCAGAGGTGGTGGGATTGCGGTTGTCTTTAGAGAACAGTGGACCTTTTCTTACGACTCCCAGCAACAATTGCTTGAAGCCGAGATGCTCCACTTTTCCCTAATTTTCAACGCCCATTCTTCCATAGGTGGCACGCTGGTTTACCGCCCTCCAGGCCACGTTGGTAACTTTGTGCAGGTCTTAGAAGAGTTAATAGTCCCTCGGATTTTACGTCACTCCCGGTATCTTCTTCTAGGAGACTTTAATATTCATGTTGATAGTTCGGACCAACCAGAGGCGGCTCGCCTTGCAGAAGCTCTCTCTATGGCCCAGCTAAGACAATGGGTAGCTGCCCCAACCCATCTAGGAGGTCATATTCTGGATCTGGTATGCTCTAATTTTGATATCACTATGGCCCATCCTGAGCCAGTAATCTGGTCGGACCATAAGCTTATCAGATTCTCTTGGCCTCTGCTGACTGCTGCTGTGATCCATCCCCAAACTGCCCATACACAGAAGATTAATCTAAACACCCTTTCTGAGGGTCTTGATGCTTCTCGCC
This sequence comes from Lissotriton vulgaris, assembly GCF_964263255.1. Taxonomy (NCBI): domain Eukaryota; kingdom Metazoa; phylum Chordata; class Amphibia; order Caudata; family Salamandridae; genus Lissotriton; species Lissotriton vulgaris. Next base: position 811,089,902 of record NC_141699.1, read on the forward strand.
CTTCGCTACCTCCTGATATCGAGGCCGCAGCCAGCGCATTTAATTCATTGGTTGAATGCGCGACCGCTGCATCAATCAATAGCAGCCGGGTCTGCAGACTCCGTTCTACCCCCTCCAAATCCTGGTTTTCTCATGCCCTCCGCGACCTCAAATCAGGCTGTAAAAAGCTAGAGAGGCTGTGGAGACAAGCCTATCTTCCCGAGGCAAAAAAGGATCTGCGGGCTGCACAAAAAAAGTATTATGCAGCCATCAGATCGGCTAAACGCAGCTATTATGCAGGACGTATTAATAAAGCGAACAACAATAGTAAGGAAATCTTTACGATTGTAAAAAGTTTTGTATCTCCCTGTGCATCACAACCTCTGTTACCTGCTTCGAAGGAATGGTGTGAAGAACTATCTGAGTTTTTTATTGAAAAAATTGTTAAAATTCAGGAGGATCTGCAAAATGTTTGTAATGGCCCCACATCGTCTCTAACTACTCTGCTTCCTTCAATGCCTCCACGCACTGAGCAACTGGCTACATTCACCCCCCAACTAAAATCTGATATCATTTCTATTGTTGCTGCTCTAAAATCAGGATCTCCTTCTGACCCCTGCCCGGCTAGAGTATTTGCGGGTTTAGCGGAAACATTGGGAAATGAGGTTACCCAGCTCATCAACCTTTCGCTTCTCACGGCTACTGTCCCCGCTTGCTGGAAGCAAGCAAAATTGCTCCCATTGCTAAAAAAAATGGATTAGATCCGGCTACGCCGTCTAATTTCCGGCCTATATCTTTGCTCCCAGCTCTTGCAAAAATCTGTGAAAAGACTGTCTTCAAGCAGCTGGATAAATTTGTTGAATCAACAGAGGCCCTACATCCAGCTCAGTCTGGCTTTCGGGCCTCCTATAGTACCGAGACGGCCTTGGTCGAAATCTCGGAAGCTATTCGGGAGTGTCTTGACGAAGGTGGCAGAGCGGCTCTGATTTTACTAGACCTCTCTGCTGCCTTCGATACGGTGCCTCACTCCCTATTACTCGCCAGACTAGCCGATATTGGTGTTATTGGCCCTGCATTTGACTGGCTGACTTCATTTTTAAATAACCGCACTCAACAAATTTGGCTGCCTCCATTTGCCTCCACCCCTAAACTACTTTCTATAGGTGTTCCCCAGGGGTCCATTTTAAGCCCTTTACTTTTTAATATTTACCTTACCCCTTTGATTTACCTTGCTGAACAGTTGGGGGCTAAAATTATGGCGTACGCCGACGACACACAGCTTTTGTTTACCTGGTCTAAAGATAATTTAGATACGTCGGCTGCCCAACTTTGTCTGTCCTCTGTTTTTCAATGGTTAGCACACGCACAGCTAAAATGCAATGAAAGTAAATCCGAGATCCTGCTGTACGGCTCTTTTCCTGAGGATTTTAGTGAGCGTCTCTGGCCTGCTGACCTCCCCCCTCCAAAAGCCACATCTGGCCCAGTGAAAAACTTAGGAGTCTGGTTCGGTAAGAACCTTAAGTTTGAGGACCACACAAAGAAACTTACGGGGGTTTGTTTTGCTACCCTAAAAACTTTACGTAGGTTCTTTCCTTTCCTACCGAAAGAAGCTAAAGAGACTGTCATTCGTGCCTTAGTTCTCTCTAGGTTGGATTACTCGAATGGACTGTTCTGCGGATTGCCGGCATACCTGATTTACCGCCTTCAGGTCATTCAGAACGCCGACGCCAGACTTTTGTTTAATGCTCCTAGGCGTTCCAGTGCCCGTCCCCTGCTATGTGCTCTCCACTGGCTTCCGGTTGCCCACAGGATTTTGTTCAAAATTCTAGTGCTGGCCTACCGAGCTATTCATCAAACTGGCCCTGTCTATTTGAGGAAAAGGTTCTGTTTGTATGTCCCTAATTGCCCTCTGCGATCGGCCAACTTGTGCCAGATGTCGGTTCCCAAATTTAAATATTGCAGACTTGGCGGCCAATCAATCTCAGTAAGAGCAGCAAAATCCTGGAACGCCCTTCCCCTCCACTTAAAAACTGCATCGTCTCTCAGTGCTTTTAAGAAAGGACTAAAAACTCACCTTTTTAATATTAAAGTCTAAATTTTTCTTTTTCTATTTCTGTTTCTAGATATTTGTCCTCTCCCATACTGCTCTGCCTTCATCGCGCCAGGATACTATTTTTTTAGTAATAGAGCGCGCTATAAAAGCCTTTAATAATAATAATAATAATGATCCCAGGAGCCCGGCTGAAATCCGATACAATGAGGCCCATGACAGGACACGTCGTGTGGTTGAGTGTACTTTTGGCCTGCTCAAGTCACATTTCTGCTGCCTTGACAAAACTGGAGGTCTTCGCCTGGGAAGGTGTGTAAGATCGTAGTGGCATGCTGCATGCTTCACAACCTGGCCAATCTCAAGGATATTCCCCTGCTCCTGGATGATGATGAGGGCCCAGCACAAATGAGTTTCATGGTTCTCTCATTGCTGATTCGTATGACCTGGCTGATGTCACATCTGGCCATGGAGTGGTCATTGTATTGTACTGCATGACTTTGTCCTGTTATATACATATTTGGATTTATAAGCCCACACATGCTTTCTGTAATTTAAAATGGTCCTTGCTTATTGGGCCACATGGCAATGCACTCATCAGTGTGTGCTGTGCATGGTTGGGCACTGTATTCCTTGTGCATGTCCATTGTGACTCTTTGTTATCTGTGACAGTTTCCTTTGCTTACCTGTGTGCACACTGTGCGTGTCAAGCAGGGTCGGTGTACATATTTGTGCATAGAGAGGGCTGGTGTTGCCATATGGCACCATTTCATTGGTAACAGATTTGTGGGTGCACGTGCATGCTACCTACCTGTTAGGTGAAGGTGAACAATGCAATGCAATGGCTGCCACATGCTTCTGGGTGGGAAGGAGTGATCTATCCTGCTGGGGTGTGGAACAGGGGAAATGGTGGGAGTAGCAGTGCAGGCCTTCCTCCCCCAAACAGGCCTCCCAAGCAAGATGGCTACCTACCTGTTAGGTTGTTTGGTGTGCTGCAATGGCTTCCAAGTACTTGTGTGTGGGGGAAGGGCTCCATCCTGCTGGGGTGTGGGACAGGGGGCATGGTGGGAGTAGTGGTACAGGCCTCCCTCCCCAAACAGGCTTCCCAAGCAAGATGGCTACCTACCTGTTAAGTGAAGGTGAACAATGCAATGGCTGCCACATGCTTCTGGGTAGGAGGGAGTGCTCCATCCTGCTGGGGTGTGGGACAGGGGGCATGGTGGGAGTAGTAGTGCAGGCATCCCTCCCCCAAACAGGCCCCCCAAGCAAGATGGCTGCCTACCTGTTAGGTGAAGGTGAACAATGCAATGACTTCCAAGTGGTTGTGGGTGGGGGAGTTCTCCATCCTGCTCAGGTGTGGGACAGGGGGCATGGTGGGAGTAGTAGTGCAGGGTGACTGTGCTCATGCTCCCATGGTAGTATTGCTAGCTATGTTTAGGGTAAATGGGAGTGAGTGACTGTTGGATCAGGTTTTTGGGGGTGTGTGGTGCAGATGGGTGTGACTTTTCTGGGGTGGTGTGTGTTTTTGGTGTGCAATACAGTACATATCAGTGTGTTGGTTAACATTGATTTGTCCTTACTAGCCTCCACTCTCCCGGATACTCCTGTGAGACTCTTTGGATGCAGTATGGCAAGCACCTTCTCCTCCCATGGTGTGAATCTTTTCGGTGGGATGGGAGGGCCACTGCCAGTCCGGTTAGCCAGCTCCCAGTTCTTGCTCCTCCTCTCTTTGATAACCCTCTTGCGATCATGCCACCGCTACATCTCCTTCTTGGATCGCGGGGTGGTCCCTACTGTATTGACCCGTTGGACTATCCTTGGCCACATTTTAGTCCGTGTGGTTAATGGTCTCTGTTGGACCAGGCTACCAAAAAGTTGTGGTTCGACTTTGACTATCTCATTTACCATGACTGTCAGCTCATTCTCTGTGAATTTGGGCATTTTCTGTGATACCATGGTGTGTAGTGTGCAAAGTGTTTGTGGGTGCAAGGGTGTGGGTGGTGGGTGTGGTGTTTGTGTGTGATGTGTGTTATGTGCTGGGGGATTGTTGGTGCTGGTGTGATGGTGGTGGTGGTGGTGAGTTTGCTTTGTTCTCTTGCCTCTCCTGTTAGGTCTGGTGTATGCCCTTCTCTTCTGGAGTGTTGCAAAGGATTGTGGTCAGTGAAGGGGCTGGTTTTATACTCAGCTATGTGGGTATGGCCATATGGGGTTTTGGTGTCAGGTGTGTTGTGGGAGTTGTCCTGGAAATTGTATGTTTCTGTTTGGCATTAATTTGTTTCATTGGGATGTGTTTTGTGTATTTGGGGGGCATGGCTACTTTGATTTTTGCAATGTTTGCCATTGTTGTGGTGTTTTTGCATCGTCCTATTAAATAACCTACGGTGAGAAGAAGGGTTTAAGGGAAATTTTAGAGACCTACCCAGAATGAAGTCCCCTTAACTACAAACCTAATAACAAAAAACAAACTGGGGGTCTATAAAGGAGCTATTGGTGCTCCAAATCTACACAAACCTCCTGCATAAGTGAGTTAGCGCTTGTGATATTAGAAAAATCTTACTACCATTCAATGTGTAAGGAAACAAACTTCACTAATTGGACCCACTGTGATTGTTGATCAGACCCATACAGAGAAAAATTGGATTCCCATCAAAATTGAATGTAGATCAAATGTTCTCATTTGGTCATCCGAATAGGGATGGTGTGCCTCATGATCATCGAGACTGATCCATTCCCCATACTCGTCTGGGTCGCACCCTCAATCATTGTGGTGACCATGAGACTGAGATCAAGATGGGATCTAGTGCAGTGCAAAAACTGAAAAGTGTGGTGAGTTAAAAAAGGGTAGAAGATCAATGAAGGAAACTTTTTTGGAACTTGTCCTCTCCCTCAGTAAAAACAAGAAGAACAGTGCAAGAGAAGAGACTGCTTCTCTTGCACCGTTCTTCTTGTTGCGGTGGCTATGCTGCAGCTCTTCCGCTGGCTCTCCCATTTACTCCAGTGTGCGACCGCGGCGGTCGGAAACAGCAGATCATACCGCGGGACCATCTGGGATATCCTAATTTCCAGTGCGGTGTCTCCACTATGCTTGCGGCGGGTTGTAACTTTTCCGCTGCATTTCCGACCGCAACGGTTGGTTTTTGGTCGTCACCGCCCGTGTCAGGCGATTTTTATTTGCCCTCTACTGCCGCTGTCGGTCTTTTTTGCGGTTGATCCTAACTTGACCACCGGTTTATCCATTGTCCCGGCGGACGGTTGTTTTCTGCGTCCATGGCGGTCGGGGTGGTTTTCCACCCGACACCCTAATGGGGCCCTAACTGTTTTTTTTAAAATTTCTAAATAGTTGCCTGCGATGAATAATCCTTGTAGGAAAGGCAAACTCCCACACCCCATTTCGTGGCAAATATAGTTGCAGACTGCCGAGACTAGGAGAGTAGTAGGACAAAACTACCACATAGACATAGTACATACCTAATTGTTGTTACACACTATCAGAACATTTTTAAAAATACGTGATGCTAAAAGGCAACTTTAAAAAGTAAAAAACATCTCCAAAGACCTTTATTAGATATTAGAGATAAAAATAAAGAAATTGAAACATTTATTTTTCTAGACAAACAAAAAACCCACCTCTTTTACCCACCCTCCACAACTGACCCACCACTCTCCCCAAACAAATGAAATATCCCTGTTCCCAACCATTGCTTCTGAAAAAGGAGGTCCAGAAACCCTGACGGCAAATGCTGCATCCCCACCCTACCCACCCACAACAACAATCAAGTCCCACCCGCCAAAATAGAAGTTCAAAAAGGGGCAGAGGGAACAAAATACTGTGAAGGATCTTCTCTAGGTGCCGGCCCATTCTTCACTGCCCGGCCTCCATGCACACCAGTCTTGCCAGGACATGGCACAGTACGGTGTGGTCTGATACGGTAAGGGACGCAGCACTGTGGGTGGTTGGATGGCAGGCAGCTGCCTACAGCGCCGATGTTGTGGCTGTGATTGGAAGGCCTAAATATAACGTTCCTGTAATCTTTGGTTTTTCAGTGAAGATCTATATATATGTATATATCCAACAAAGAGATGCCTGTTGAAAGAGGACCACACCCAGGTGAGTATCTGTATCGCTTTAATTAGTTGATACGGAGGCAGAACACAGCAACTTGATGAACCACATTAAAATTACCAGTCCATCCTGACGCGTTTCATGCCTCATAGGCACTTCATCTTGGGGCTGTCGGCTGATGGCAGTGGTGTACGCAGCACTTTTCAACACCCGTTTTGAAGCCCAGATGGGCGCGGTCACCCGCGTGGCCTGATGGTACATGTAGTGTTGCATTCTTTCTCATGTGAGCAGTTGCTGTTCACCAACGGCATATTTCTCATTAAATCCCCAGTGGGTATGCGGTAACAGTTCAGGTGCTGGAATGCCGCTTAATCCCATCATCTGCGCTCTCCTGTTGCGATGCTGAAACGTCGAGTGGCGCTTCTGCAGGACTGCACAACGTGCAGTGGGGTCCTCTCGTGACTCAGGCGGGGCCACAACAAATCCAACAAAGAGATGCCTGTTGAAAGAGGACAACACCCAGTTGAGTATCTGTATCGCTTTAATTAGTTGATGCGGAGACAGAACACAGCAACTTGATGCACCACAGTAAAATTAACAGTCCATCCCGACGTGTTTCGTGCCTCGTAGGCACTTCATCTTGGTACTGTGGGCTGATGGCAGTGGTATACGCAGCACTTTTTAACACCCATTTTGACGCCCAGATGGGCGTGGCCAACCCGTGTGGCCTGATGGTACATGTAGTGTTGCATTCTTTCTCATGTGAGCAGTTGCTGTTCACCAACAGCATATTTCTCATTAAATCCCCAGTGGGTATGCGGTAACAGTTCAGGTGCTGGATTGCCACTTATTCCCATCAATTGCGCTCTCCTGTTCCAATGCTGAAACGTCGAGTGGCGCTTCTGCATGACTGCGCACGTGCTTGGAGTTTGACATTAAAGTCATTTAGTTCACAACTGGTGTTTAATCTGATTCCGGAGGATAACTACCATTAGTTTGTCCCAATGCCTTCCCATATTTGCTGAGGAATTGTGGCATTTGCAACATGATTGAAGTTAACACTGCTTTCGCGCAAAGGTCAGAGGTCGCAAGCTGGGAGGATTTGCCAGGAGCTTCATCAGATATCCTGGGTCAAAAGCTGTTTTTCATTTTGACAATTAAGTGACTATCAGCAGTACACAGTTTTAACACATTTATTTATTTTGTTTTATTAATTCAGGTGACACGAGATAAATTGTTTGGCGTCGCATTTAAATGTACATATTTTCCCTTGAGTGTTGGAGTTAAACTGGCCATGTATGCAATCCAATTTTAGTTATTTATTTATTTATTTATTTATTTTGGCGATTTTTAGAGCGCGCAAATACCCTAGGGTGTCTTGGCGCTGTAGTTGCAGATCGCTCCAGAGGAGGGGGATTTAAGCAGGGAACAACCATGTCTTTAGTTGTTTTCTGAATTTAAGAAGGGTCGGAGCACACTTGATGTTTAGAGGAAGTGCATTCCACAGTATGGCTGTGGCCACGGAGAAGCGTTTGTCGCCCCAGTTGGCCCTTCTTGTACGGGGAACCATGAGTAGGTGCGCTGAGGATGACCGCAGGGTTCTTGAATGTTCAAGCGGTCGGAAGGCTCTTCTTAAGAATAGAGGTCCTTGGTCGTGAATAGCCTTATATGCAATGCATAAAGATTTAAACTTGATGCGGCTCCTCACAGGTAGCCAATGTAATTGTCGGATGTAGGGGGAAACCGATGCAAATCTAGGGATAGATAGCAGTATTCTGGCTGCTGCATTCTGGACAGTTTGCAGTTTATTAAGAACCTTCTGTTGTGTGTTGAGTAGCAATGCGTTGCAGTAATCTGTTTTGGAGAATATTAATGCACTAACCAAGGTTTTGCCTGCATGTGGCGGTAGGTATGGGATTAGTTTTTTTATCCTTTTTAGTACGTGGAAGGAGGAGGAAACCACAGCATTGACATGTTGCTGGAATGTCAGCTTGTTATCGAAGATAACGCCCAAGTTGCGTACCTTCGTCACAGGTTCTGGAGGTTGTCCCATTTGGTGAGGCCACCATTGGGGGGACCAGGTTGGTTGAAGCCTCCCGAATGTCATCACTTCTGTCTTCTCAGAATTGAGTTTAAGACAGTTGGATGACATCCAGGAGCTTATTGCCTTCATTCCCATTTGGAAATTGGCTGCTACCGAGATTCCGTCATTGTATATCGACAACACCAGTTGGGTGTCGTCAGCGTAGGTAGTGAGGGAGATTCCGTAGGATTTTATGACCCTCGCCAGGTCCGACACATAGATATTAAATAGTGTCGGACTTAGCGAGGATCCCTGTGGTACTCCGCATGGCAAGGAAAAGGTCTGGGATGTGAAATTGCCTAGTTTCACTGTTTGTGGACGGTTTGATAGGAATGAAGCTAGGAGGTTTTTTGCTTTGCTTGTGATTCCTAACGCTTCGACACGGTCGATCAAGGTGGCGTGGTCGACCGTGTCGAAGGCCGCAGATAGGTCCAGGAGGACCAGAACTGCTGCTCCTCCGTTGTCCATCGTAGACCTAATCTCATCTGCCGCTTTTAGCAGTGCCGTCTCTGTTCCGTGGCCCTGTCGGAACCCAAATTGGGTATCGTCCAGTAGATTATTGTGATGAATGTAATTTGACAGCTGAGTATTCATGATCTTTTCAAAGATCTTTGCAGGGAATGGGAGACAGGCGATGGGCCTATAGCTAGCAGGAAGGAGAGGGTCTAGACTGGGTTTTTTTAGCAGCGGTTTGATTATTGCTTTTTTCCACTGCGGGGGGTATACACCGGATTCAAACATTGCATTACAGATGGTGGTTAGAGGAGGGGCAATAACCTCCGAGATGAGGTTGAGGATGCTTGGAGGACAAGGATCCAGAGGTGAGCCGGATTTTGTTCGAGCGATCAGTGGTTGAATGAATTCACAGGAGGTGGGTTCAAAACCTGCGAATATGGGGCCGGTGTCAGCTATAGAGTGAGAGGGAATGGTCGCTATCTCAGGTGTAAATGTGTTAAAAATAGCTCTGACCTTTTCCTCGAAAAATTTGGCTAATGCATCAGAAAGGGCTTGAGACCCTTCTGACTGAGGAACAGATGGGTTGGACAGGTAAGTTACTACTTGAAATAGTTTCCCTGAGGAGTTTTTCGCCTCGTTAATTTGGTTTGTATAGTACGTGTTTTTTTCTGTTTTTATGAGTTTTTTATAGTTAGTGAGAGCGCTTTTGTAACTGATCTTGTCAGATGTATTAAAGTTACGGCGCCACTGCCGTTCAAGGTTTCTGCAGTGCTGGCGCAGAAGTCTGAGCGGCTCAGAGAACCAGGGGGCTGATGGGCGTATTCTAGTCCGGTGGGAAGTTTTAGAAGGTGCTAATTTGTTGCAGGCTTCGATCAGAGTCTCCGTATAAGTATCTGACGCTGCTATGGGGTCGTGCTCATTAAGTAATGGGATATCCTGGATCAACTGAGTAAGACGTTCGAGATTTAAGTTCTTCCAGTCTCTAAATTTAGTGGAATGGGGAAGAGACAGGGGAGGGGGCGTGGGTTTAGTAGGAATAGAAAAACATATAGCGGAATGATCCGTCCAGATTAGAGGAATGATCTCTGTGATGGAGATTTCAGGGTTGTTGGTGAATAGTCCATCCAGTGTATGACCTGCTTTGTGCGTGGGTTTTTTTACAATTTGAGTAAGACCAGCAGTCTCTAAGTCTCCAAGTAACGTTGTAGTGTCAGGGTCTTCTAAAACTTCGAGGTGAAAGTTAAAATCACCTAGGATGGTGAAATGTGGTGCTCCAATAGATGTCTCGATTATGTGATCCAGGCGTGCTAGAAACTTGGCTCTGGATCCTGGAGGGCGGTAAATCAGCATGCCTTTGAATGTTGCTTTACTGGATAGGCCTATTGAGAAGAGGAGGGCCTCGCATTCAGGATAGGTTGTATCTGTAGTGGATAGTTTGAGGTGGTTTTTGTAAATGATCGCGACTCCTCCACCCTTCCTTATAGGTCTGTCTAATTTACACACACAGTAATTGATTGGTGTGGCGTCTTTGAAGTCGGGGCCAGAGGCCTCGTCTCCCCATGTCTCGGTGATAAATAGAATATCTATCTGTTGTGAGTCTATGAACTCGGCGATTTCATATTTATGTTTCGGCAGGGATCTTGCATTGATAAGAGCTGCTGTCACTAGTGGGGGAGGTGGGGGGGAGGAGATAGGTGGAGTCTCGGTTCAAGTGGGACACTTGAGTGGACCGAACCTAGGATCGTTATAGTTGAAGTTTGGTAGTGAGTGAGGGTACCTGGTTGTTTGTTTGATGCTGAGGAGTTGATCCGCAGTGTAAGTTATTGGCACGGAGCTGGGGGCGGGAAAAGGGGATGAAGGATCAGGGGGGGTGGCCCTTGGCCCGTCCTCGGCGCGGACGAGCGCAGACGAGCTTGCCTTATGCGCGCCTTCGGCGCGCAATCGTCGCGCCCGCTGCGCTCGTCCGCTGCGCTTCCGACCAAGACACATGTTTTATGCCGCTGATCGGGGGGTTGGAGGGGGTGTGGCCAGCCGAGGGGGCGTGTCTCGCCTCACCCTCGTGAATGGCGTCGGAATGAGGGCGTCGTTGCAGCGATTAGCGCTGTTTTTCAAGAACCAAAGGTGAAGTTTTTAAGATCAGGTAAGGCACACACAAGTAAAAACAAATTGTCCCTGCTCCCGGCTTCCGCCTCAGGAGCCTGTCGCTAATGCAGCGCCTAGCGTTGGCGCGCTCTTTTGTATGTTTTTGTTTGGCGGGGGGCGTGGCCAGCCGAGGGGGCGTGTCTCGCCTCACCCTCGTGAATGGCGTCGGAATGAGGGCGTCGTTGCAGCGATTAGCGCTGTTTTTCAAGAACCAAAGGTGAAGTTTTTAAGATCAGGTAAGGCACACACAAGTAAAAACAAATTGTCCCTGCTCCCGGCTTCCGCCTCAGGAGCCTGTTATGCTCGTCATGGCAATTATACATTTGTCAATTTATAGTTGCATTATGCAATTTATTACCAATTATCTTTACCTGTAAATTTGCTGACAAGTAGTTGCTGAGAGCATTCATATGCCATATTGGTTGTATATTTTGATTACGTACTCGACAGTATGTTTTCTCTGTCTATGTATACCTTTTAAGGGGGAATGGCTATATATAATGCTGTAAGTTTTGTAGCCAAACAGATTGACAAAGGCTTCTAGCAAGCCGAAACGCGTCTCTTGTCTCATGGGGTGAGGGTGACCTATGACATTAAACTAATGATGTATCCTGACAACCTGAAGTCCGTGCCTTTTTTCATGGATGTTTCTGTGAGAGCTGGATGTTGTTTTCATATATATATATATATATATATATATATATATATATATATATATATATATATATATATATATAAAGGCTCCACTCGCACCAGCCTGTTGCACTCCAAGGCGGGTGCCTGCAAGTCGGGGGTGCACCCGACAACAATATCCGCTCCAACAGTCCCTCCCCGCAATGCTCGGGAAACAGGAAGCAGCACTCCAAAGATAGGTTTTCACAGAAGTTTTAATCTCACAAAAACGCGCTTTCGGCACTCGGCCTTCCTCAGTTATGAGACAGTGAGAAGTTTCAACCATCATTCATTTAAACCTTCACGTTACGTAAATAAACATAAAGATAGGACTCAAAAATAAATCGGCATCCGCCATCTTTGAATGGGTTTTGTGTACATATATGAAAGCATTGTGTTAAACAAATATGTCGACTTATAGTATACATAAATCACTGTTATGTGCAAGAAGCCCAACATGGCTAAGATCTCTACAAAATACAATCGATCTCCATGTGTCGTCACTTTATCACGCCCTGGATGGGCATAAACCATTCATTATGTCTGCAACGTGATACAACCCCCAATTAAAGTTATAACTCTTACTGAAAATCAGTTCATCATCATTATGGACAAATTGGAAAGAAACCAACAGAGATAGGTTCACATATCGTGGTCACAGCTGTAACCACGAGCGACAACTATGTTTTGTGAAACGGAGAGACGTAAGGCCGAAGAAGGCATGTTCAAGAATAAGAAAAAGACTGCTGGGGCGCAGGGTGAGGCACCAGAAACCACGGATAAAAATGCAAAGGACTTGAATGCGAAGTTGATTGCATTAGAACGTCTTTATGAAAGAGAGTGTAGAAAATGGTGGGAGGCGACCTCTCTTCAAAACTACATAGACGTTGATCGTGTGCCTAGGGGACTTAGGATCTATACAATCCCAGCATACGAGAATCCGGACCCCCTGCTACTGGATGCATGGGCGGAGCACACTGCCCAGTCATGCAAGGGTAGTCTGATGATACTGGTACGCTTTGCCTGGCGCGATAGGGACAAAGCCTTGGCGGAAATCAAGGAAATTGAACATGACCTTACCAAAGAACAGGATCAACCCAAATTGGAAGAAAAACGTGAAGCAATGAAAAAACGATTGAAAAAATATGAAGAAAAAATTAAATTAAGAAAAGAAGAGAAATTTGAGAGAGACGAAAAAGACTATCGCATGGGAATGGTGCTTACCTTCTCAAAAAAATATGATAAACCCCGTAAAGAATTGAAAATGAAGAAAAAACAATCGGCAACAAGTACTACAGTGCCTGAAACCTCGGAATCATCGCTAACAGGAGATGAGGTATCAAGCGAGGATGGTCAGGATTATGCACCCGAATCTTCGGGTTTTCAAGAGGAATATCAAGTAATGCGCACGAAACAACATCAAGGGGGGAGGGGCAAACCCCCAGAAAGAAGAACACCAAGAGGAAGATGAGGAGGGGGGGCTGGAGCCGCAAACATCGTGGGCTCGCCACACTTAACCAGAAGCATGAAGAATGCCTACAAGAAGAAAACGTAGACATTGTAGACAACTTAACTATTGTCAACTTGACACCCAAAATCTTGACTACCGAGGAACAAAACATCTTAAAACTGGGACTCACATTTTGCCCTGAGAAAAACTTTGAGTTCACACAGACACGCATAGACTTGTTCAAGTTCACCCGCAAACTGAAACTGTACAAATATTTTAAGTTGAAACCTCCCCTACCCAAACCAACGGCTGTTGGTAACATTGAAGAGAGCACACTGCTATGTAGAGATCTTGCGGGCATTAGATCTCTAGAAGAGTTGAGAAGGGAGGTGGAGGATGAGGATATCGTCAACTTAAGAGATACACAAATGGTGACACATATGGAAGTACAGCAGAGAGGGGGTGCCACAAACTGTAAACCCACTTCTACTTTCATGCCAGTAATGGGAACAGATGCGATAGACACTTTTTCTGAAGCTGTGATTCAGGATTTAAGATCTCTCAGAAGTAAGCACAAATCTGAATATGGCAGGTTCAACTTCACCAATAAACAACAAGCAGCATTAAAAAAGCTATGTGATGATTCGTCCTTGGTGTGTAAACCCTCGGATAAAGGGGGAAACATAGTATTGTTGACCAAAATGCAATATGAGCAAGAAGCATTGCGACAGCTCAATGATCCAAACACATATATGAGGGTCAACGAATCAGCATATAACAACAGCATAAAAGACTACCACGATATGATACTGAAGTGGTATAACAATAACATGTTAAATGGTGATGAACATTTGTTTCTGAGATGCTTAAACCCAGTGACCCCGACCTTTTACTATCTACCCAAGATACACAAGGATCCGGTGAATCCCCCTGGGAGGCCCATTGTAGCTTCCCAGGGCAGCTTAACAGAACATCTATCAATATATGTTGACTCTTTTCTTTCTCCGCATGTGGTCAATCTCAAATCATATCTAAAGGATACGAAACACTTTTTGAACTGTATTGATCAAATGAATTGGACTGAGGGGTATACTATGATGGTCATTGACATTGCTAGTCTGTACACATGTATTGAACATGATGAAGGACTTCTAGCTATTTCCTGGTTTTTGGAGAGCAGACCAGTGAAATACTATGAACATAATAAAATGTTGATGGAATTTCTAAGATTCTGCCTCAACAACAACATTTTCCTTTTTGGCAAAAACCTCTATAAACAGCTAACAGGTGTAGCGATGGGCACTTGTTCAGCCCCTAGCTTCGCGAATTTATTCGTGGGGCATTGGGAAGAGCGGGTGGCCTGGTCTCAAGCCAACAAGAAATGGAATGACCTTGTGAAATGTTGGTACCGCTACATAGACGACCTGTTTATCATCATTGAAGGGTCAGTGGAATTAGCTGAAGAATATCTAGAGGTACTCAACAACAATAACAACAATTTGAGATTTACAGGAGAAATCAGCCAAAAGGAAGTTAATTATTTGGATTTGACTGTTTTTGTTGAAGATGGTAGTCTCCACACCAAGCTCTTTCGTAAGGCTACCGCTGGCAATTCTACGCTGTATGCCACCAGCGGACATCCCAAGAGCCTGGATAATAGTATACCGTATGGTGAACTATTGAGGATAAAGAGGAACAACACGAAAAACAATGAGTTCAGAAAAGCGGCTAGCAACTGCATACAAAGGTTTAAAGCAAGGGGGTACTTGTATTAATTGGCTTCTGGTATGCCAAATTTGTTGCATTTTGGGCAGCGTAGTCCATTTAAGCACTATTTATCCCCTCCAGTGGGTAACATGCCCACGATTGTTTGCAGGATAAATGTTTTTCAAGCCCTCCATTAGGCTTCCCGAATCGGACTTTGCCTGTTAAATTACAAATCACAGTACCATTTACAGGAGGGGGGTTCCCCCTGTCCGCATCCATAAAGTTCTTCGGATGGTGCGAATTAACAGGCAAAGTCCGATTCGGGAAGCCTAATGGAGGGCTTGAAAAACATTTATCCTGCAAACAATCGTGGGCATGTTACCCACTGGAGGGGATAAATAGTGCTTAAATGGACTACGCTGCCCAAAATGCAACAAATTCGGCATACCGGAAGCCAATTAATACAATGGGCGGCGAGTCATGCACGTCACTTTTTCCTGCTCACGAGGCCTCTGAAGAGATGGTGAAAGTCCATCGAAACGCGTCAGGCCACAGGATGTATCACGGAATCGGAAGCTGCCTGTTTCTTTTAAATAAGGATGTCTCCTTCATCGCAGTGTTGTGCGGCCTCAAATGCTGGGCATTTTTTGGTACATGTTCATACGGCTGCTCCAGGCCGTAGAGGGATCGCACCATCCGAAGAACTTTATGGATGCGGACAGGGGGAACCCCCCCCCTGTAAATGGTACTGTGATTTGTAATTTAACAGGCAAAGTCCGATTCGGGAAGCCTAATGGAGGGCTTGAAAAACATTTATCCTGCAAACAATCGTGGGCATGTAACCCACTGGAGGGGATAAATAGTGCTTAAATGGACTACGCTGCCCAAAATGCAACAAATTCGGCATACCGGAAGCCAATTAATACAATGGGCGGCGAGTCATGCACGTCACTTTTTCCTGCTCACGAGGCCTCTGAAGAGATGGTGAAAGTCCATCGAAACGCGTCAGGCCACAGGATGTATCACGGAATCGGAAGCTGCCTGTTTCTTTTAAATAAGGATGTCTCCTTCATCGCAGTGTTGTGCGGCCTCAAATGCTGGGCATTTTTTGGTACATATATATATATATATATATATATATATATATATATATATATATATATATATATATATATTCACTGAAAAAACCATAGGTTTCACACCAGTTACAGTTAGCTGCAAATTTTACTGACATAAAACCATTGAAATTCCCACGTTATAGTTAGTTGAACTCACTATAACTTGCGCGCCTGCAATGCACTGCTGATGACGTCACATATTACATCACTCATGACATGGTCAGTGACATTGTTAATAGCAAATGTCTATAGCTATGAAATGTAATATTTTTGAAAATCAATGAATCTATATTATATTTGTATTTAAAACAATTTTTTTAATGTATATATATATATTTTTTTTTTTTGCCCTGGAGCGCTCCCGGGGCGCGCCCCGGTGAGCGCCCCGGAAAGCGTAGTCTTTTGAAGCGCCCCAGGGCGCGCTCCGGAGAGCGTCCCGTTAGCGCTATTGCCGCAAACGAAAACATCATTGTGACGTATCGCGTAGCCGCGTCCACGTGATACGCACAGCGTAAGCGCACCCGGAAGCACTCGAGCGAATACGATCGCGCAACGTAAACATCCGACGCGCTTACGCGACGCGACCCAGGGGCGCGTCACGTAAGCGCGTTGGGTCATGTGACCTGAACATAACACTTTTAATTGGTGCAGAACAGTTTTGGGTTTCATAATGATGAAATCCCTGGTCTTGTGACCTGAAAATAACACTTCTCATTGGTTCAGGACATTTTTTTTCCAAATGATGAAAGACCCCACCTTTTTTCCTTATTCTGACTTTGTCCTTTGACTGAGGAAGACCTGTTTTGAAATCTTTGAGGTATATTTTGTACTTTGAAATGGCTACAGTAGCAGCATCAGCTGGAGCATCTGCACCACAACCACCACCAAGAGGACCACCATAACATCACATTGGTGGTCAAGAAGAAGAGGAGGAGGAGGAGGAAGAGGAGGAGGGGACGAGGAGGAGGTGGCTGGAAGAACACAATACCCCATACCAACCCAAGCCACACATTGTATGGGAGTTTTTTTCCACCCCTGAGGGAAAAAAGAAAGTGAATGCGGCAAAGGTGACTTGCCTTATCTGTGACATGGAACTCTCAAGGGGTAACCCAAATAAAAAATATTCATTTGGGAACAATACCATGATAAGGCACATGCAGCCCAAGCATCCTAGCAACTATGCGGCCGCAGAGATGAGAGAAATGGCCAGCAACCCTCCCCAATCTACACCCAGCACCTCCAAATGAAAACAACCCACTCCAGCGGGACCAGAGACAAGGGAAACAATCCCTTGCATTCAACCACGGTTTGGAGAATTTAGGGTCACCTGTATTTTTTGTGGTAAGACCATCTCCTATGGTGAGCAGAGCCTAAAGCTCATCCTCCTTGCTGGTGAAAACCACAATTGCCCCAAAAAACCCTAATTTTTTCCTAATTTTTTTTACTCCATTTGAGCCATTTTCAATTCCCTGTTTTTTGTTTCTCCCCATAAAAATAACAAAAAAAATACAAAATAGTTCATAAAAGCCAAAAAAAGTACAAAATGTTCAAAAAACATAAAAAAAAATAAAACATCAAAAAGAAAAAAAAAACAGTTCTTTTTAGAACTACCTCCAAATTATAAAAAAAGGCTACATTTTTTTAAAACTCTATCTTTCTTTTTTCCCCATGGAACGCTTCCCGGTACGCTCCACGGTGCGCGTCCCGGGCGCTCCCCCCGCGCAAATCAAAAAAAAATTTGGACCATCCAGACACTTATACATCCACTCATTCTTCAATATGTAAGACATATTTTAACTTTACAGAAACATACAGTCACTGGATGTTGTCATCAAAGATGTCATCAGTGATGTCATTTGAGATGTCATCAGTGATGTCATCAGTGATGTCACTGACCATGTCATGAATGATGTAATATGTGACATGATCAGCAGTGGATTGCGGGTGCGCGATATATAGTTAGTGCAACTAACTATAAATGCGAATTTCAATGGTTTTGTGTGAGTAAAATAAGGTTTTGTAAATGCTAATTCCTAACTATATATGGTCTATAACCTATGGTTTTTTCAGTGAATTTTCAAGGTTTTGTAAATGCTAATTCCTAACTATATATGGTCTATACCCTATGGTTTTTTCAGTGAATATATATATATATATATATATATATATATATATATATATATATATATATATATATATATATATATATATATATATATATATATATATATATATATATATATATATGTCAACAGTCAAAATCAGAAAGTGCACAAGAAACCAAAAACAAACGCTGCAAAACGCGAAAAGGGGACAGGGTAGATACACCCTGACCCCTTAGGCCTGCTCAGGGGGTCCCACAACCAGGCCCCCCTAATTTTTTTTTGGTTTAAACATCGCGGGATGCGCGTAGAATCCGCGCATCCCTGATAGAAAAAAAAAGAAAAACGCAGTCTTTCACGGTAAATAGGGTAATTTGTCCCCGGGGGGGCCAAATCCCGGGGGCATTAATAAAAAAAAGTGTGGGGGGTCCCAATCCCCCCACATTGCCCCGGGCACCGCCACCCACGGTGCTCTTAGTTAATGTATGCGGGGGGCTCACGGAGCCCCCGCAGCCCCGGGGACCGCCACCCCCCAGGGCTAGTACAAAATGGGTACAATGGATCTCAGGCCCCCCCAGCCCCGGGGAAAGCCCCCCAGGGGCTCTAATTAAATGTATGTGGGGGCTCACAGGGCCCCCCCACAGCCCCAGGGACCCCCACCCTGGGGCAGTTTTTAAAATAAAAAAACCTGTGTGGGAAGGGCCTGAGCCCCCCCACATGCTCCGGGGACCGCCACCTCCCCGGGGCACAACATTTTTAATTTGGGGGTCCGTTATGAACCCCCAAGCCCTGGGGACCACCACCCCCTGGGGCTTCTCAAATGATCACGGCCGGAGGCCACACCTCATCATTGCACCACTTTGCAACCGCGCCCCCTGGAGCATTTGCAGAGGGGGAACAGATTCACCTGGAATACTGGGGGTCCCTGGGGGCCAACTAGCCCACCATGTGCCTCGAGTGTGCCCCAGGGAGCTCCGTTGCAGAGAGGTGTTCTGAGGCCATGCCCCTTTTTACACCTCTCTGCAACACAGCTCTGTGGCGCTTACTGGAGGTAGCTGGTGGGCTAGTTGCACCCCAGGGACCCTCAGTGTTCAAGGAGACTTAATCCCCCAACTTAAAAAGCACCACAGGGCGCGTTTGCACAGTGGTGAAGGGAGGGGGAGGGGCCTGAGTTCACATGTGTGCAAACATGCCCTGTGGCGTGGCTTAAGTTGGGAAATTAATTCATTGTCAATACTGAGGGTCCCTGGGGGCCAACTAGCCCACCAGGTTCCTCTAGTAAGCGCCACGGAGCTGCGTTGCAGAGTGTTGTAAAAAGGGGCGTGGCCTTTGAACACCTCTCTGCAACGCAGCCCTCTGATGCATACTAGAGGTACCTGGTGGGCTAGTTGGCACCCAAGGGACCTCAGGATTCAAGGGCACGTAATCCTGCAACTTAAAAAGTGCCACAGGGCGTGTTTGCACACATGTCACCTCAGGCCCGCCCCCTTCCTTCACCATTGTAAAAATATTCCTCTAAAATCAACTGAATTACGAATTCCTATTTACTCACCTGTTATCAGGAGAGAACCCAGTGCAGCATCTTTTAGCCTAGCACTGACCCTGAAAAGTAATTCTAAGCGTACTTACAGTAACTTGTATTTCCTTCCATAGGAATCCATTGTGTGGTTTTCAGCAGAAAAGTAATATTCCTGTAAAATCAGGCGAGCTACGAATTCCGATTTACTCACACGTTATCCGGAGTGACCTCAGTGCTGCTTCTTTTAGCCCAGCACTGACCCTGAAAAGTAATTCTAACCATACTTACCAGTAACTTGTATTTCCTTCCATAGGAATACATTGTCTTGTTTTCACCAGAAAAGTTTCTAAGTTTCTATTTTCCCAAAATAGAAATATTCCTTAAAAATTACCTGCATGACTTAAACGCATTCTTTCAACTGTTTACAGGAGATGCACCAGCGCTGGATCCAAGATCCACCACTGAGTAAGAAAATGTAACGATAACACTACTTACCTGCTAAGTGAATTTCCTTCCATGGGATAACATTGGTGATTCTATGTGAAAAAGTTTTTAAATGTCAACTTTTAAAATACAATAATATTCTTTAAAAATCACTACTGCAACCAAAACGCTTTTACTCAACTGTTTACAGGAGTTGTCCCAGGGTCTAGTCCTGTGGTTAGAAAAGTAATCCAAAAAGTAACTAATTGCATTTAACTGGAACTTCACATTGACCTCAATGTTACATTGTGTCTGAAATTGTGTTGCACATTACAACAACTGTAACTACTGTACTTAGAAGATTATTGCCTATTTGCAAAGTATTTAAATTAAAGTAATTCATTCTGAGATAGTATATTTTTTTTATGTAATTATAATGTAATTTAAAAAATAAAATATCTAAAAATAAATTGTTTAGAAAAAATGTAGAAAATCAGTATCAAAAAAATTAAAAATAAGATTACATTTAAAAATTGTCATTTACAAAACCTTTGAAATTCACTGAAAAAAACATAGGTTTCAGACATGTTATAGTTAGGAATTAGCATTTAAAAAATCTTTGAAATTCACTGAACAAAACATAGGTTTCAGAGACAAGTTATAGTTAGGAATTAGCATTTAAAAAACCTTAGAAATTCACTGAAAAAACCATAGGTTTCAAACAAGTTATAGTTAGGAATTCTAATTTAAAAAACCTTAGAAATTCACAGAAAAAACCATAGGTTTTAGGGGTGTTATAGTTAGCTAGACATTTACCTCGCATAAAACCATTGAAATTCCCCCGTTATAGTTAGTTGTACTAACTATAACTCGCGCGCCCGCAATCCACTGCTGATGATGTCAGATATTACATAAATTATGACAGGGTCAGTGACATCACTGATGATATAACTGATGACATCTTAAATTACATTATTTATGACATCACTGATGACAATATCCATGTGACAAACTGATACACCTCATCATAGAGTAGCATAACTTTTCAACACTCATTATAAAATATGAAGTACCATATTTGAAACCATTGACACACCAGTACAAGTTTCTTAAAACCCACTCAGTGATTCCTACATCTACACACACATTTAAACACTTACCTACAGGTTCACTCATACATGCTAACAAAGATCAATAGAACACTATTGAATTTATATATATACATCTACATAAACATTACACACCTACACATATCCTATTCACATATGCAGAGATCCTACTCACTTATGCAAACAATTGATCATACTTATATTTACTAAGCTACACACTTACACAAACACTGCTTTATTTATTCATATAGATAGTAACTCATACTTAGGGCCCATTAGGATAGCGGGCGGAAAACCACTCCGACCGCCATGAAGGCGGGAAACAACCGCCCGCCAGGACCGCAGATAAACAGACGGTCAAATTAGGAACAACAGCCAAAAAAGACCGGCCATGGCGGTAACGGGCAAACCAAAACCGCCCAACGCGGGCGGTGACGTCCAAAAACCGACCGTGGCGGTCGGAAACACAGCAGACAAGCTACAACCTGCCGCAAGCAAAGTGGAGACACCGCACGGGAAATTAGTATATCCCCGATGGTCCCGCGGTACGATCCGCTGTTTCCGACTGCCGCGATCGTACACTGCAGTGAATGGGAGAGACAGAGGAAGAGCTGCAGCATAGCCACCGCAGCGGACGATACATGAAAAACATGGCGGACGATGCTCAAACACCGCAACGATGCCAAACTTTGCACAAATCAAAGTAGCCATGCCCTCCAAATACACAAAACACATACCAGTGAAAAAGCAAATGCCAAAAAAACATACAATTCCCAGGACAACACCCACAACACAACTGACAGCAAAATCCCATTTGGACACACGTACTCAGCTGAGTATTAAACCAGCCCCTTCACTGACCACAATCCTTTGCAACACTCCAGAAGAGAAGGGCATACACCAGATCTGACAGGAGAGGCAAAAGAACACAGCACACACACCACCACCACCACTACCACCATCACTAACACCATCACACCAGCACCAACAATCCCCCAGCACACAAAATACCTCACACATCAACACCACACCCAGCACACACACCCCTGCACCAACAAACACTTCAAACACCACGCACCGTGGCAGCACAGAAAATGCCCAAATTCACAGAGAGTGAGTTTGAGGTCATTGTCAATGAGATAGTCAGAGTGGAACCACAACTGTTTGGTAGCCTGGTCCAACAGACACCATTAGCCACAAGGACTCAAATGTGGGAACGGAGAGTACAAAGGGTCAATGCAGCAAGGGCCACCCTGCAATATAAGAAAGAGATCATGAAGTGGTGGCATGATCTCAAGAGGGTTGACAAAGAGAGGAGGAGCAAGAACTGGGAGCTGGCTAACTGGACTGGCAGTGGCCCTCCCATCCCACAGAAAAACTTCACACCACATGTGAGGAGAAGGTGATTACCATACGGCACCCTGAGAGTCTCACAGGAGTATGCCGGGGAAAGGAGGCTGGTAAATACAAACAAAAGTCAACCAACACAATGATAAGTACTTCCTTGCACAACGCAAACACCTTTGCATTGTCTACCCTCACCTAACAGGTAGCTAGCCATCTTGCTTGGGAGGCTTGTTTGGGGGTGGGAGACCTGTACCACGACTCCACCATGCCCCCTTTCCCACACCCCAGCAGAATGGAACGCTCAGTCTCACCCAAAAGCATGTGTCAGCCATTGCATTGTTCACCCTCACCTAACAGGTAGGTAGCCATCTTGCTTGGGAGGCTTGTTTAGTGATGGGAGGCCTGTACCACGACTCCCACCATTCCCCCTGTCCCACACCCCAGCAGCATGGAGCACTTCCCCACCCAGGCGCATGTGTCAGCCATTGCACTGTTTACCAAACAAATTTAAAGGTAGGTAGCCATCTTCACAGTGAGGGTGTTTGGGGGAGGGAGGCCTGCATTCCTACTCCCACCATGCCCCCTGTCCCACACCTGAGCAGGATAGAGCCCTCCCCCACCCAGGAGCATGTGTCAGCCATTGCATTGTTCACCCTCACCTAGCAGGTAGATAGCCATCTTGCTTAGGAGGCTTGTTTGGGGGTCGGAGGCCTCTACCACGACTCCCACCATGCCCCGTCCCACACCCCAGCAGCATGGAGCCCTCCCCCACCCAGGAGCATATGTCCGCCATTGCATTGTTCACCCTCACCTAACAGGTAGGTAGCCATCTTGCTTGTGAGGCTTGTTTGGGGGTGGGAAGCCTGTACCACAACTCCCACATGCCCGCTGTCCCACACCCCAGCAGCATGGAGCACTGCCCCACACAGGAGCATGTGTCAACCATTGCATTCTTCACCCTCACCTAACAGGTAGGTAGCTATCTTGCTTGGGAGGCTTGTTTGGGGGTGGGAGGCCTGCACCATGACTCCCACCATGCCCCTTGTCCTACACCCCAGCAGCATGGAGCACTCCCCCACCCAGGAGCATGTGTCAGTCATTGCATTGTTCACCCTCACCTAACAGGTAGGTAGCCATCTTGCTTGGGAGGCTTGTTTGGGGGTGGGAGGCCTGTTCCACGACTCCCACCATGCCCCCTGTCCCACACCTTAGCAGCATGGAGCACTCCCCCACCCAGGAGCATGTGTCAGCCATTGCATTGTTCACCACCCGGATGAGGACAGAGACGCCCGCACGGACCCGTGCTTCATTTTCATTCATAGAGCTATTTGGAGACACACCCGTCTCTTCGTTTACCTGCATAAGACTTCCGATTACCACGCACGCCGCAATCCACATTTAAACGCCACTGCTGCGTTACAGCCCTGATGAGTCACAGCCGCTACATGCTGTGACGAAACACGTGTCGGCTCTTTTTATTATTTATCACGTACAAAATCTACTTGGATGTATTGATCTTTCATTACGCCATTAAATACTTTATATCAAACCAGACTAATCCTTTCAGAATCGTTTTTGATACCATTGCTCAATCAAGGTCCCCACCAGGAAACCACTCTACTTTCCGTGTGCACAGGACTTTGCTTATGAATCTTGGTACAGGAGACACATCTCCTCACCTTTACAGGGGCTGGTTTTCCGTTGGGTTTGTTCCCCTGACCTAAATGCACCGGCCTTTTACGTTTAAGCTATAACCCAAACTAAAGGAACACGCAGAGCGCCAGAACTTCCTTACACCCACCCAAGCCCATTCTCCCATGTTGATTGCTTAGGAGGCTTGTTTGGGGGTGGGATGCCTGTACCACAACTCCCACCATGCCCCCTGTCCCACTCACCAGCAGCATGGAGCACTCCCCCACCCAGGAGCATGTGTCAGCCATTGCACTGTTCACCAAACAAACTTACAGGTAGGTAGCCATCTTCACAGTGAGGGTGTTTGGGGGAGGGAGGCCTGCATTCCAACTCCCACCATGCCCTCTGTCCCACACTCCAGCAGGATAGAGCCCTCCCCCTCCCAGGAACACTTGGAAGCCATTGCATTCTTCACCCTCACCTTACAGGTAGGTAGCCATCTTGCTTGGGAGGCCTGTTTGGGGGAGGGAGGGAGGCCTGTACCACTACTCCCACCATGCCCTCTGTCCCACACCCCAGCAGGATGGAACCCTTCCTCCCATCCACAAGCAGTTGGCAGCCATTGCATCACCCTCATCAAACTTACAGGAATGTAGCCATCTTCCCTGGGAGGCTTGTATGCAGGAGGGAGGCCCACACTCCTACTCCCACCATGCACCCTGTCCCACAGACCAGCAGCATGGAGCACTCCCTCCCACCCAGAAGCATGTGTCAGCCATTGCATTGTTCACCCTTACCTAACAGGTAGGTAGCCATCTTGCTTGGGAGGCTTGTTTTGGGGTGGGAGGCCTGTACCATGACTCCCACCATTCCCTCTGTCCCACACCCCAGCAGGATAGAGCCCTCCCCCTCCCAGGAGCACCTGGAAGCTATTGCAGTACACCAAACAAACTTACAGGTAGGTAGCCATCTTCACTGGGCTGGTTGTTTGTGGGCTGGAGACCTGCATCACTACAGACAGCACCAATTGCATGGAATGCATCGATACCTGACATGTACGAGTCATTGATGTACCTCTGCACCATGTAATGAGGAACAGTATTGCACTTAATAAAAATAGTGAAAATCTCTCAATTGTGTAGTGCACAGACAGTGGATGACACGCAGCTATTTGAATACCTGCACAGTGCCCATCACTTACCATTCCCCATCTAATCCACAGGTGACGAAGAACTCACTGCTGAGGACAACAACAACGACCAGCAGAGCCAGACTCCACCCCCGGTCTTTGACTTTCGGATGTAGACTCCCAGGATACTTTGGACGATGAGCTCTAGGCCGGCCCATCTGGTGTGCCAGGGGGCAACAGGTCCCAGGCCCCCATTCTCCCCACCACCATGTCTGCTGCAACAACAACTGCACTACAGTCCCTGCAGTTACGGCCTGTGCCTCTACTGCCGCCACCACCACTAACAGTGCCACCTGCAGCACCTTCCCTGTCCCAGAGGATGACCAGCTCACACCAGCAACTGTGAACGGCAGGGAGAGTGTGCGGGGACCCACAGTGGCGAGGCAACAGGTTCGTGGCAGCAGGGCAATGGGGAGGGCTAGGGTCACCCCCAGACCTCAGGAGGTTGGCACACCATTCCTGGACTACTTCGACAGAGTCATTGGGGCCTACAAACAGGTCCAGGGAAAAAGCGGCCGGTCTGATGAACTATTACGTGAGCTAATACTGCTGATGAGGTCCATCGACACACGCATTGGACAAATGGTGGACCTCATGGGCCAGCAAGTGGCGTTACTCAGGGACAGGCCTGCGTCCCAAACAACACCTCTGACCCCCTCTGCTGTGCTGCAGGATGACAGTGCACCATCCTCAACTGCGGCCAGAGAGAGGGGTGAGTCCTCAGACGCCGCTGTCTATGCAACAGGCCCCCCCACCAAAGCAATCAAGGGGGCGTCCAAAGAAGAGCCTGGTAGTCTCTGGAGGCAAAGCGCTAGCCACACGCCAGTCACTGCATTGACTGTTTGGACTGTCCTTCCCCACACTGCCTTGTGAATGGCACCTGTCTGTTGGACTGTGTCACCACATCAATGTGGTGTCTACTCTTAAATCTCAATTACCATGACTGTCAACTCACTGCTCAATCACCACCTTCATGTAAATATGCCTGCACCCCTCACATGTCATCTTCTTAAATAAAATACCTTGCACACTTCAATTGGTGCAGCTTTGTCTTTAGTGAAATATTTACAGTGTTCAAAATGTCCATGATGTATCCAAAAGATGTACAGTATGTAGGCCTGTATAATTTTGAGGCACCTAGGGAGACACAACAGAACAACAGTCACTGGTGTTAGTGTGGCATCACAGACATAACACTACAACAAACATCCACATAAGTCTTCAGGCAGACAACACAATGTGCAATAAGTGTCAACAAACAGAGTTCTGTATACGTTCACATGTGAAATGTCACTGCCAGATTTCCACACACAGGTGACTCAACATGTGCCTGTCTGTACCATCGGCACACAGCCCTTCACAACAACAGCAATTACACCAGACAATGTACAAGTTGTACCTCGTAACATACCTTCAAGTGAAGTAGCGGGCGATGAGCTGTTGACACATGTCAGCTCCTTCCTCCTCTCCACTGTCCTCATCACTGGACTCAGGTCCTTGAGAAGGTGGTGGCTTGGATCCTCACCATCGTCCAGGAGCAGGGGAATCCCCTTGTGAATGCCCATGTTGTGCAGCATACAGCATGCCACAATGATCTTGCAGACCTTCCCAGGCGAGTATGACAGTGCACCTCCTGTCCTGTCCAGGCAGCGGAATCTTGACTTGAGCAGGCCAAAAGTCCGCTCAATGACATGTAGGATTCTGCCATGGGCCTCACTGTACCTGATGTCAGCCGGGGTCCTGGGATTCAGTAGTGGGCTCAGCAGCCATGTACGGCTGGGATATGCAGAATCACATTGCAATGATAAACATACATTACATCGTTGCACATGCAGAATTCAGCAGGTCACACACACAGCAGCCATTTCACTAGGCATACTCACCCACAATCCAAGCACGCTCGGGAAGCAGATTTGCCATCATCCAGGGCACCATGTTGTTCCTCAGGATGTACGAGTCATGGGTTGAGCCAGGGAATCTTGCACACACATGTGATATGGTCATGACCGCAAGGCACACCACCTGCACATTGATCGAATGATAATGTTTACAATTTCTAAATATGTGCTCACTCGCCTGTGGTGGAAACAGACCGACATGGGTGCAATCGATGGCACCAACAACATGGGGGATGTGCCCAAGGGGATAGAAGTCACCCTTCACACCGGCCAATTCTGCTCCCCTGGGGAAATGTATGTATCGATCCTTATATACCATCATGGCTGCAAGAACATCCCTCAGCACCAGGCTGAACATGGGTTGCGACATCCATGCAGCGCTGGCCACGGTCTCCTGGAAGGAACCAGTTGCAAAAAAGTGGAGGGCTGCCTTCACTTTGTATGTGGGTGTGAATGCTGTTGGGTAGTGGCGACGAGGCTGCAGGTGGGGCTCCAACAGATCACAAAGGGTCTTTAGTGTTGGTCTGTTGAGGCGGAATTTGCGAATGATCGCAACATCCTCCATGTCCTCCAACATTGTCAGGTGAAGTATGAGATTAGGCCTCCTCCTAGTTGAGATGTAAATGGACACATGTCAATGACAACCATCATGAGATGGCCACAGCACATCCTGTTAAGGATGTCACGGAAAAACAAAGACTGCCATGAGAGATGCGTGGCACACCAGGTTACATGGGTGGACATTTGAGACACACAGAGGGCACACCTCTCCATTTACAATACACAAATGCCGCAAAAAACACATAGGTCAATGTGAATGCACACATGCTGAACCCCACATTTCACATGTGCATGCCTTGTACTGTACCATCCACCAATGTGTGTAAGATCACAATGACTGTCTCATACCCATCTGCTGTACCTGTCACACCTCAATGCATCATGTGAACTTAGCACACATCCACAACCCAATGATCACGGTAGCTGGAAAACTGTCAGTTGCGTGCATGAGCTGATATGAAAGCACAAGTAAGTAACAACACCATACAGTGAGGCAAGCCTTGCCAAGGTCAGCACTGACCCACAACACATTGATTGGTTACACATTATTGAGGCGGTCATTGGATGCTTTTGAAAGATGCACCATCGCAGGAGTGCACCCCTGGCCCCTGCGGTGCATCACCACCATGGAGCATTGCCTACAGCCAATGGAAGCGATGATTGCGGTGGCATGGTGAAGTTTTGAAAATCGCAGAAGGCGTGCTCCACCACCGCGGAGGCGGTCATTGGATGCTTTTGAATGAGGCAGACCTGGACAATCAATTGTCGCAGCTTTGCACCTTACAAACGACCCCAGGGGGCTATAAATCTGTGGGAGTGACCCTCACATTTCCACTGCTCACAGAGCCTGCTGCCTGAGACCCTCTCCTGCTGCTGCCTCAGTGCCTGCTGCTTGGGACCCTCTCCTGCTGCTGCCTCAAGTGCCTGCTGCTTTGGACCCTCTCCTGCTGCTGCCTCAAGTGCCTGCTGCCTGGGACCCCTCACCACTCACTTCAATCACAGG
Organism: Lissotriton vulgaris; assembly: GCF_964263255.1. Lineage (NCBI taxonomy): Eukaryota > Metazoa > Chordata > Amphibia > Caudata > Salamandridae > Lissotriton > Lissotriton vulgaris. Next base: position 811,118,402 of record NC_141699.1, read on the forward strand.
TGTTCCATGTCCACAGGGATGGCAAGGACAGAAAAGATCTGTGCCAGACCATTAACAAGCGCGGAGCTGGAAGTCCTTGTGGACGAGGTGCTGGCACAGTACCCAAGGATGTATGGTGGCCCCAATGTAGTGGTAAGTCATCATGAAGAGAGCTGTAGGGCAGGGGGGGTGTCAGACATGTAGTTGTGCTGCTGCAGTATATGCCTGAGGGTGTCGGGTTGTGTCATACACTGACAAACAAGCTGTCTCCAGGGCGAGGGAGTGTGTGTCCCAATGTCACTGTCTTCCCTGCCTGCAGTTGTATGTGTGAGTGTTGTGTGTTACATTGTCAGCCATACAGAGCCACAAGATGTTGGACATGCAGGTGCCAGGACAGTAATTGCTCGGGTGATTGTTTCTGTGTGCCCCTGTTATCCGACTCAGTGTGAACCCAGAGACTAGGCCCAGTGCCCCCCCACCCAAACGACAACACATCACTGAACTTACATGGTCCTTGCTCCTGTTCATTCACAATGAAAAGAAGATATGCACCATCTCAGCCCTGTATAACTGCACGCAAACACACTTCTGTGGATGGATATTTGGTTGGTGAGTCCATGTCCCCCTAGGCCATACACATTACAAACACATATGTTCACAGGGCATGCTTATTGAATGCTGCCCAGTCATGCACACAGTGCTTCTAGACACAGACACAGGTAGATATGTGATGTATGTAGTGGGCAGACATGCATGGGACTGGTGATGTCTGCAAGCCACTGAGGGGGTTCATTGCAGTCATCCTGCATGTGTGTGAGATTATCAGGGACCCTCTACGCCCTCATGTATGCATGCAATTACATATGTTTGGCCCATGCAGAGTTCCCTTGTGAGGTGTCCTCCAGTTTGGGATGGAGGTAGATTACAATTGGTCATGAGTCTGTGTCTTGCTACTGTACTGATAGATGTTGGTACATGACACTGTCTCACTGATCATTTACCTTTCTTTTCTCCCATACCTGCAGCTTAAGGTCCACCAGCGTAAGGCAGTGTGGAGGGCCATTGCAGCAAAGGTGCGAGACCTGGGGGTATCCAAAGGACGATGCACCCACTGCCACAAGAGGTGGGACGACATCAGCCGGCTGGCAAAGAACGTGGCAAAGATGGCATTGGGGCTGCTACCGCGCACTGGGCGTTTGACACGGCGCAACATGACACCACTCATGGGCCGCATATTGTAATGTAATGTAATGTAATGTAATGTATACTTGTAATGCGCACTGTTGCCAGTCGGCGTCCTGGCGCTGTATACCGCTGGGGAACCCGTCCTGGCTTTTCCTGTGGGATGGTCCCTACTGGGAATCCCCAAGGTGGAGCCAGGCATCCCCGGCGTTGATATTGGCAGTGACTCATCCTGAGCTGGATGCACGTCTGAAGGAGCATCGCCAGCAAGGCAGGGGTGAGTATTTCGGGGGGTGACTTTGGCTGGGAGCGGATACATGGGTACAGGGCCTGTGGCAACGGTGGCCCATGTGATGTTTGTGTGGTGGTGCTGTGCTGTGTCATGTGAGTGGCTGCTGGGATGTGTGCCAGTGTCAGGCATTGGGCCAAATTCGCCTTACAAAGCTGATCCTCCCTGCTTTCTCATAGCCAGATGTGTTAGGATCTACATGGTCATTCAGCATTGGGATAGTGTGGGGAATCTATTAGGGGGTGAACAGCAGGGTCCATTATCTGAATGTGACTTCATGTATGCCTACTTTGCATGCACCATGATCGGCGTGGCCCCCACATCTGACAGCAAGGTGCCCCAGAGTACCACATGGTGCTTGGTATGGCCTACTTGGCATTGTGGACTGTCATGTCCTAATAGGTGTGTGTTGTCCACTCCTGTTCCCAGAAGGTCTGTCAGTAGCAATGAGTGTTGGCCCCACATCATGTCCCTAGGTGTGGGCAGGGCAAGTTGTGTGTCTGGTACACTTCATCCACGGGCAGGGTGTTGTGCTGTGTGGCTTCAACATGGCTCAATCATGGCAGAGATTGAGTGTTACAGGCACTGTTTTTGGTCTATGTAGTGTGTTGCTGCAATGTGATTGCAGGGTGTGGTGGTCACCATGTTGATTTGAGCATCTTATGTACTGCATTGATTGGATTGTTTTGTCCTGATGATGACACTAACACAACCCTGCATCTGTCTCTCATGTAGAATCGCCAGTGGACATGGAGGAACTGGAGCCAGAAACCAGTGGTGGCGAGAGTAGCACCACAGCTGCACCGGAGGCCAGTGACACAGAGCTCACCAGCGCATCTGAGGGGGACCGTAGTATGCAGGAGGAATCTGTGGCTTAGACACAGAGTACTACATCATCTGATGCAAGCGGTGATGCATCCATGTTGGCAGGCACTGGGGATGGGGAGTCTGCATCATCATCTACCACACAGCGGCCAGTGCCCAGCCTCCCATCCACTTCCACTGGTGCTGCCCGTGTCCGTGTCAGTAAGAGGGGACGAGTTACATTCACACCTGGCACCACTGAGCCTGCACCTATCCCCCCTGCTGCCCTCAGCGCTGAGTCTGTAGAGCTCCTGCGCCAGCTTTGTGTGGGCCAGACTGCCCTGCTCAATGCCTTCAGTGACCATGACAAGAAATTAGGCCAGGCTGCTGCCTACGTGGAGGGCATACACTCTGACGTGGGTGGGCTACACAGTACAGTCCGGGCTTTGTCATCTGCAGTGACGTGTGCCCTTCAACAGGCACATGCTCCCATTCCTGCTCAGTTGCCTTTGTCCACCCCCCAGTCAGTGGCCACATCAGATGACAGTGACCACGGTTCGCATCCGTCACAGACACGATACAGCACAAGGAGCACACAGTAGACACAACCCAAGTAGTCCCACCCACAGACCCCATCCCCACAGAAGAGCAGAGCCAGCCCAGAATGCAAAGACAAGAGCCTGTCAGGGAAGAGCAAGGCCGAAAAAGCAATGAGGCTGACATCAGGCTCACATGCCTCAGAGTCATCACCAACAAAGGACTTCAAGCAGATCTAGGCGTGCAGTGTCTGTGCCCACTGAGGAGATGTTGTATGGCAAGGGTACACCTAGGAAGGGCACAGGGCCACATCCCCCACCACATCAACTCCAATTCCAAGACCAGTAAAACAGGTGGAGGAGGGCCCTGTAGGGGCTAGCCCTGGCAAACAGGCAAAGGAGGGCACTGTCGGGGCCACCCCTGGCAAAGAGGCAAAGGAGGGCACCGTCGGGGCCACCCCTGGTAAAGAGGCAAATGAGGGCACTGTAAGTGTGATACCTGGCAAGCAGGAAATGTGCTCTAGAGGCGTAGCCAGACAAAGCATTCTGCAGGATCCAGCACATCACCAGAGGGAGTGCCAGTGTCTGCACCTGATGTGGGACAGTTGGTGTGTGTGCCTGTTGTGTCATCACCAGTTCCCATTAACCCCAAGACAGGGAAGCCATTTTGTATTCCCAAGAAGTGGAAGGGCACCCCTCCAACCTCTCCCACCCACACTGTGTCACAGGTCTCCATGACTCCAACTCCACGTGCCACTATACCACCTGGTCCAAACAGCCCTCCAGCTTGCCAAACCACTGATAGCCCTACATCACCTGGCCCTCTGTTTCCCCAGTCAAGTGTTCCTGCTGTCCCCAACACACAGCCAGCTCCAAGTCCGCCTGACAGCCAAATGTGAGTGGCAGTCCCCCTCCTACACCTGTCTCATACAGGTGTGCTAGTCCTGCCCATTGTTTGCCACCTGGGTGCGTTCCTGGTCATGCAAGGGAACAGTCAAACACACTCACAGTGCAGCTTCTCATGTCCTGACTCCGCATTTCTCCCTGGCCACTGAAATTGTCATTCACTGCTGTATTGGACTCTCCCCAGTGCAGCCTCTCATGTACTTGCTGTGCCACCTGCCATGGCCACTGGCCCTGTTGCTCTGCTGTGTTGTACTCTCCCCTGTGCAGCCTCTCATGTACTTGATGTGCCACCTGCCATGGACACTGGCCCTGTTGCACTGCTGTGTTGTACTTTCCCCTGTGCCATGGACACTGGCCCTGTTGCCCTGCTGTGTTGTACTCTCCCCTGTGCCATAGACACTGGCCCTGTTGCTCTGCTGTGTTGGACTCTCTCCTGTGCAGCCTCTCATGTACTTGCTGTGCCACCTGCCATGGACACTGGCCCTATTGCTCTGCTGTGTTGGACTCTCCCCTGTGCCATGGACACTTGCCCTGTTGCTCTGCTGTGTTGGAATCCCCCCTGAGTAGCCTCTCATGTACTTGCTGTGCCACCTGCCATGGACACTGGCCCTGTTGCGCTGCTGTGTTGTACTCTACCCTGTGCTATGGACACTGGCCCTGTTGCTCTGCTGTGTTGTACCCTCTCCTGTGCAGCCTCTCATGAACTTGCTGTGACACCTGCCATGGACACTGGCCCTGTTGCTCTGCTGTGTTGGACTCTCTCCTGTGCAGCCTCTCATGTACTTGCTGTGCCACCTGCCATGGACACTGGCCCTGTTGCTCTGCTGTGTTGTACTCTCCCCTGTGCAGCCTCTCATGTACTTGCTGTCCCACCTGCCATGGACACTGGCCCTGTTGCGCTGCTGTGTTGTACTCTCCCCTGTGCCATGGACACTGGCCCTGTTACTCTGCTGTTTTGTACTCTCCCCTGTGCAGCTTCTCATGTACTTGCTCTGCCACCTTCAATGGACATTGGCCCTGTTGCTCTGCTGTGTTGGACTCTTCCCTGTGCAGCCTCTCATGTACTTGCTGTGCCACCTGCCATGGACACTGGCCCTGTTGCTCTGCTGTGTTGGAGTCCCCCCTGTGCAGCCTCTCGTGTTCTTGCTGTGCCACCTGCCATGGACACTGGCCCTGTTGCTCTGCTGTGTTGGAGTCCCCCCTGTGCAGCCTCTCATGTACTTGCTGTGCCACCTGCCATGGACACTGGCCCTGTTGCTCTGCTGTGTTGGACTCTCCCCTGTGCCTTGGACACTGGCCCTGTTGCTCTGCTGTATTGTACTCTCCCCTGTGCCACGGACACTGGCCCTGTTGCTCTGCTGTGTTGTACTCTCCCCTGCGCATCCTCTCATGCACTTGCTGTGCCACCTGCCATGGACACTGGCCCTGTTGCTCTGCTGTGTTGGGCTCTCCCCTGTGCCATGGACACTGGCCTTCCTGTTTGAAGTTTGCCTGTGCAGATTATCTTGCATATGATCAGCATTTTGTGCCTTGCACTTGTCTACTGTTGTTCTACTGTCACATCTGTGCAATATGTGAATAAAGACAGTTACTCCTGTTGTCTATTTTGTCAGTGTCCTTGCTGATTAAAGTTAATTTGGTGTGTGCATTTGGCTGCCTGTGCCCCATGCTCTATTTGTCACTTCAACATTGAGAAGATCTTTGCCCGCATCACATTTTTATACAAGGGTGACAGGGTCTTCAGGCCATTCAAACACTGATACTAGTATTATCAGTGATGGCTCTTTTACCTGTCATGCAGTTCTCTTTTTAGTGGTTTGCTATTGTTGGGTACATTGTTCACATGTCAGGTTGGGGTATACTGCCAGCACAGGGTGTGATGCCGTGCACAGGTTTGCATGCAGGCTGGGCAATGTCATGATGTATGTGTGTTATTCTTGTATATGTGCCCAGCTGTGTATGTGTATGTCATCTTGTGTTGGCCCTTAGTCCTGGTCCTACATGAGATGTGTGCTCTTGGATGGTCAAGAGGTGTGCAGTGTAAAGGGTGTGACTTTGTAGTGGGTGTGGATATGTGTGCCCCTAGATTGTGATAGACACACATGTGTCACCCAGGAGTTGTGTGCCTGTTGTTTGGATTGTCTTGCCCTGTGTAATTCCATTGCCTTTCCACAGTTTGGCTGACAGGGTATGTCTGTTTCTGTTGGGGTTCTGTGTGTGTTCCTGTGGTGTTTGTGTGTTGGTTTTGGGCAGGCATCTGCTCAGGCTACCCTGTGTGTGTGTTATGTTTGTAGCTACATCCAGGGTGTGTGTTTGTTTGTGTGTGTATGTGCTGGCAAGAATTGTTAGCCTTCAGTGTGTGTGGCACTGGTTTTGTGTGTTCCTTGTCAGCCACTCCTGCAGTGGCTGTTTCCCCGTGTGTTTGTTGTGTGGTGCAGGCTGTGGATTCGGCTTGCTTGTTGCTGTGCTTGTTGCTGTGCATTGGGGTGCACAGAATGGGCACCTGGCCTGTGACTTGGTGGGGTGTGTTGATGTGTGGTTGGGGGTGGTGTGTCCCTATGGGCTTTGTGACCTGCCCATGCCTTGGAGTGGCCCTGCCTTCTGCATTGTGCGCATGTGTTGACCACTGCGGTGACGTGACCGGGACTGGGACGTTGCTGCTAGTTTGAGGTCGATGTGTGTCCAGGATGCAATGGGGTGACTTGGTGGCAGGTTGGTCATGTGTGGGTGCTCTTGTGGATGTTTTGTTGCTCCCAGCAGGGTGTCTGTGGTGGAATTGCACCCTGTGTCAGTGTGTGTGTGTTGTATTTGTGTAGTTGCGTACCTGCTGCGTCGTCCGCGGTGGCCCATTTCATAATAGTGCTGTAGCAGCTACAGCACCGGAAACACATGTAGAGGTGGGTCCATGGGGTCGTGACTGGATGAAGAGGACCGGGTCTCTGCTATCGTGCTCCGCTGTCAGGGTTCCGCTGTCTCTGGTTGGGTGGTCTCTCCGCTGTGGTGCGTCTGCCTGTTTGGGCCATCCTAATTTGTGGAGCGGTTGGACGTCATTCCGCACGGCGGACAGTCTCCATTGGCTCCCACCGCCACGGTGGCGGGTGCACTTTGATGGCGGTGCAGGTCGCTCAGTGGCGGACGATAAATGACCTATGTTTTGCTTTCCTAATATGGTGGAAGTGATTCCCGTTGCTCGCAGCGGAAAAAGGCGTTTTTCGCCCCACCAGCACCGCGGTGGTGCCACCACCCGACATCCTAATGGGGCCCTAAGTGTGTTATAAAATCACTATTACAAGTATACAGTTATCCATATGTCACTCATACAATCACTGAGTCTTATGTATACTTATATACTTATTTATTTACAACAATTGTCGCATACACTGCCTTTTATATTTTTAGTTTGTTGGACATATATCATTGAGAAATATATTTACTCAACACCTCACCCATAAAGAGATTCACTCACCCAAACAACTGTTTCCACATACAGTCTTAACCTCATAAACCTACTAAATCAACTATATACACATCTTTGACAGTCACACACGTCCCACCCAACCACACGCACATTCATTCTCTATCCAATACAAATACTCACTTAACTAATTAATAACTAATGTAGACTTTTACATAGCTAGTAACCAACGTATGTAGTAGTTTACACAACAAGAGATAGAGTGATACAGGTATTCACACAGTTTAATCACTATTCCATATATTTAGTGAGACACTTTAAATTCGTCACTTAGACGGTCAATCACAATGCTACTAAATCCTCCATTCAGACACTTATACATCCACTCAGTCTTCAAGGCAGATTGCTATATATATAATACTTATTTAAATATTGAAGCAAACCACATTCACTGGATGATGTCATCAGTGATGTCATTTGAGATGTCATCAGTGTCATGAATGATGTAATATATAACATCAGCAGCAGTTGATTACGGGCGCGCGAGTTATAGTTCGTACAACTAACTATAACTGGGAATTTCAATGGTTTTATACGAGTGAAATGTCTAGCCAACTATAACACCCCTAAAACCTATGATTCTTTCAGGGAATTTCTAAGGTTTTTTAAAATGCTAATTCCTAACTATAACTTGTCTGAAACCTATGTTTTTTTCAGTGAATTTCTAAAGTTTTTTAAATGCTAATTCCTAACTATAACTTGTCTGAACCCTATGGTTTTTTCAGTGAATATGTATATATATATATGATTTGAATTTGGTGACCATTGATGTCACCACACTGTACACAAGCATTAAGCACAGCGATGGGCTTAATGCGATAAGACACTTCCTTGGGACAAGACCAATCAAACTATGGGCTCATACACAAATGCTTTTGTCAATGGTCTCAACTTGCTTAAAAAATACCTACTTAATTTTTAACGACGAACTATTCCATCAGACCTGTGGCACTGCGATGGGCACCTGCTTCGCCCCCAGCCATACTAATTTGCATATGGGCTGGTGGGAGGAGCAGGTGATCCGGAAGCAGTGCCAAGAGGAATGGGACAACAACATCCTCCATTGGAGTCGCTTTATTGACGGCTTGTTTGTTGTCTGGAGAGGCCCACTATCTGACTTAAATGTATTTTTAGCTAAAATACAGAAAAACAGTTTAAATCTGAAATTCACCAGTACTGTGAGCACGGAGTCTGTAAACTTTTTAGATCTCACAGTCTATATAAAAGACAACAAACTACAGACGAAACTGTATAGGACGGAAACATCTGAAAACACTGTGCTTTATGCCAGTAGTTTCCATCCTACTAATTTGGTGAACAGTATCCCCATGTGAAAGGACGCATTACTGGAGTTGCGTCACTTTTGTGACGCACTCCAGCAATGCGTTACTTTTGTGTTTACAGATACGTCAGAAATACTGACGTATCTGTAACTCCTTGCGACATGATTCGTCATACATTAAATATGACACATCTGGAATGTCGTAAGGATTGCGCACAGAAAAGTGACGCATTGCACCAGCGGTGTAAAAAAATGCGCCTCGTTGCGCTATATTTAAAAAGTGATGCATCTAGGTAGATGGATCACTTTTTAAAACCCTGCGCCACATTATATCTGCGTCAGGTATAATGTATGCAGAGGGGGCGTTCCCCCGCAAAAAGCTTGGTAATAGCGACGCAGTGAAATCTATGAGATTTCACTGCGTCACTTTTAGGATGCTGATGCGTCAAAATCTTGCGCCTGCCTCACAGCAGGTGTAAGACTGACGCAAGACCTTTCACATGGTGCTTTCCCCATGTGAAAGGAGGCATTACTGGAGTTGCGTCACTTTTGTGACGCACTCCAGCAATGCGTCACTTTTGTGTTTACTGATACGTCAGAAATACTGACGTATCTGTAACTCCTTGCGACATGATTCGTCATACATTAAATATGACACATCTGGAATGTCGTAAGGAGTGCGCACAGAAAAGTGACGCATCGCACCAGCGGTGTAAAAAAATGCACCTCGTTGCGCTATATTTAAAAAGTGACGCATCTAGGTAGATGGGTCACTTTTTAAAACCCTGCGCCACATTATATCTGCGTCAGGTATAATGTATGCAGAGGGGGCGTTCCCCTGCAAAAAGCTTGGTAATAGCGACGCAGTGAAATCTATGAGATTTCACTGCGTCACTTTTAGGATGCTGTTGCGTCAAAATCTTGCGCCTGCCTCACAGCAGGTGTAAGACTGACGCAAGACCTTTCACATGGTGCTTTTCCCATGTGAAAGGACGCATTACTGGAGTTGCGTCACTTTTGTGACGCACTCCAGTAATGTGTCAATTTTGTGTTTACAGATACGTCAGAAATACTGACATATCTGTAACTCCTTGCGAATTGATTAGTCATAAATTAAATATGACATATCTGGAATGTCATAAGGAGTGCGCCCAAAAAAGTGACGCATCGCTGTTTTCACGTAGCGATGCGTCACTTTTCAGAAATGAGTCCTCCAGTTTATTCACTGTGTCACCTCTACGACCCTTTCTTGCTTCAATACGTCCCTTTTGCATACATTACACCTGACGTAGGAATAATGTGGCACAGGGGTTTACAAAGTGATGTATTTACCTAGAAACGCCACTTTGTAAATATGAATAAATAAGGTGCATTTTTTATTGGAATGTTGTGTCACAAAAAGTGATGCTTTGGTGGCATTAAAGTGACGCATGGCTTCATAAATGAGGCCTTCTACCTTCAACTCCAGCAATGCATCTTTTCTTATCCTTCAACACTCCTGTTCTTTTTCAACATTTTCATTGAATATCAACATTCCCCATATTCACTCTTCTTCTCATAACTTTCTTTCCTAACACTCACCTTCTTTCAGTCCTCCTACTTCACTTCTTTTTTCCTCTCATACCTTTCTGTTCTTTCTTACTCATTCTCCTTTCAATTATCAATGCACTCTATTTCACTTACTCTTTTTCATTTTTTTAAGAATATAGCTCTTTGATGAGAATTGGAGGTAGTTCTGAAAAGAACTTTTGGTTTTCTTCTTTTTTCAAAACAGGAACAAAAACAGGGAATGGAAACTGCTCAACGGGAGCAAAAAAACCAAAAAAAATTAGGGGTGGGAAGGGCAGTGATGGTTCTCCAATGCTCGAACCATGAGCTGGACACTTTGCTCCCCAAAGGTGAGGAGTTGATTGCAGTATCTGCATCTGACGATACCATGGTTAAATGCAGGTTGAATGTTTGTCACCTCCTCCTGTGAATGCCCCCTCCCTGAAGAAGCTGCTCCTCCGGTGGATGTAGAGGCCCCATCACTGGGAACCTCTTGTGCCAGAGCCCTGACACTTTCCCGGGCAAAATTCTGGGGATGCTTCCTCTGGACATGGCGGATCATTGTGAAGTTCCCAAAAGAGTACTTTTTCAAAGGGTTACCTCGTGACAGCTCTTCTTTGCAGATCCTGCACTGCACTTTTGGAGCATTTACCTTTTTTTGTCCAGGTGGGATTTCAAAAAATTTCCAAATGAAATGTTCCTTAACTTTTAGTTGAGGAGGCTCTTCATTAATGAATTCTGGGTCATCCTCACTGCTGGATTGTCTGGCAGCCATTGTAAAACCAAGAAATATCCTGGAGCAAAAAGGCAGGTCTTTCAGTCACAAAAGTGAAAAAAGAAGTGGAGGAAATGGGTGGGGATTTCATTCTTTGTAAAAAAAACTGTTAGCAACCAATGAAAAGTGTTATTTTAAGGTCACATGACTCGACGCGCTTACACTGCGCGCTCCGGAGCGCTTCCGGGTGCGTTTGCGTGGCGCGAACGTAGGCGCTCCCGGGGCGCATACGTGGCGCGAACGTAGGTGCTTCCGGGTGCGTTTACGCGGCTCGAACGTAGGCGCTTCCGAGGGCGCTTACTTTGCGCGTCGAAGTGACTTCATCAAACTTTTATGGAAATGCATAATCATTTTCCTTATAAAAAAAAACTGATTTTATTTGTATGGTACGAAATGTTTTGCATTATTATTAACTTTTCATTCATATTTTTTTTCACGAACGAATGTAGCGCTCTGGGTGCGCTTTCCGGTGAGCTTACCGGTTAGCTTACCGGAAAGCTTAGACGAGCGTAACCGGAGAGCTTACCGGAGCGCGCACCCAGAGCGCAAAAGAAAAAAATAATATTAAAAAAAAAAAAAGAATATTTACACAAAACAGCAAATTGTAAACAAAATAAAAAGGTTAGAAACTCGATATAGAAAGGAATTAGCATTTAAAAAACCTTTGAAATTCACTGAAAAAACCATAGGTTTCACACCAGTTATAGTTACCTGGAAATTTTACTGACATAAAACCATTGAAATTCCCACGTTATAGTTAGTTGGACTCACTATAACTTGCGCGTGTAATGCACTGCTGATGACATCACATATTACATCACTCATGACATGGTCAGTGACATCACTCATGACATCACTGATGACACCTCCTTGTGACAGAGAGACTGACCTACTTTCACTGTAAAGTAACCCTTGAAACACATTTTGAAAAATAAAAAATACATTTTTTTAAAAAAGTGGACATACCTATACCAGAAACAACAACCAATTCAGTAATTCCACCATTTATATACATATCCACTCACTCACCAACACTTCTATATAGTCACTCATACATATACTCACTCATCATATGTAGTGAGACACCTATACATCTGTTAACACACCGACAGTCTTCCAAAAGTTGCTCACACACATACTCACACATGCAAATAAACTATTGAACATCAATTTATTTGCATATACAGCTATACACACACTTCCACCTTACTTCTAAGGAAACTTACACATACATACTCTCTTAAACAAACACTTATAGAAACACATACTTATTTAAACAAGAACTCTTTCAATCTCTCACTCTCACATATACTCAATTATATACACCAATACTCACATATACTAGATTAAAACATATGTAGTTACTGATAAAGACACTAGTGAGACAGTCATTCACTTACTAACACATACATATACACACTCATTCACCCTTACAATCCTACACATATGCTGTCTTCAAAACACATACAAACAGTGAGTCAGTCATTGATGCATCTATGTGCTAAGTAACACCCCCATCAAATCAAACAGACAATTATAAAGATACCAAAAAAAACATCTAATAACCCATATACACACACATGTAGCTACTCACCAACCCAAGCAGCCACTTATACACAAAGTGAAACACTGATACATATATTTCAATATTTAAACATTACTCGCTAATATATGTATTCACTAAGATACACTTAATAAGCTAGTTAACCAATCATTTTTTTTTACAAAAAACATCCATTTAGACACTTATTTAAACATTTATTCTTCCATTGACCTTTACATATACATATATAAAAAATATTTATTTCTTTTTCAGAAAGGCACACATTCACTGGATGGTGTCATCAGTGATGTCATGAGTGATGTCACTGACCATGTCATGAGTGATGTAATATGTGATGTCATCAGCAGTGCATTACACGCGCAAGTTATAGTGAGTCCAACTAACTATAACATGGGAATTTCAATGGTTTTATGTCAGTAAAATTTCCAGGTAACTATAACTGGTGTGAAACCTATGGTTTTTTCAGTGAATATATATATATATATATATATATATATATATATATATATATATATATATATATATATATATATTACCTACTGGCGGTCGCCAGTAGGTATATATAGTTAGGATTTTTTCTCTATGGGATTTTTGAAAATTCTATGTCTAATAACTTTGGCGTTTGTGGACGGAATAGGCTGAAATTTTCAGGAAAATGGAACATTTTGTTTCTGAGCAGCCCCTGACAATTTGGGGGGATTTCATCAAGGGGGGGCCGAGAAAAAAGGGGGGTCCCAAAACGCATTTTTCCCATGTTAATTTCCATAGGGCGGTTGGCCTCACTTTTAGCTCGAACGGCTGAATGGATTTGCACGAAACTTGGCAAAATTGTAGGGACTGTTAGCCTGATGTGCCTTTGCTAGGTCTCAATATATGTGCTCCAGTGGATTTTGAGTAATTTAGGTTCAAAAAAATATATATATCTGGGCGGAGCCTAACCACACATCTGATCTGATTGGCTGTCAGCACTTCATCCAAGAAGTGTTGGCAGCCATCTTGGGACCAATATACATGATAGCACCTCATTAAAAAGCATTGTAGTTAATAGAGGGTTTTAGGACTTTAGTTACATTATAAATCATTTGTTGATGGTACCATACTTGTTTTAGGAATTGTGGTGGGTTCTAAGGTGATTTTACCATGTGAAAAAACCTTCTGCTGTGATATCATGAATATTGTTTGAAAGAAAACTAATATCTCATGATTTTCCCACAGTGGTTTGGAAGGGGATCTATAAGCTAAACTGAAAGCATATTTTCTGTAAATTCACATTATCTTTCTCAGTCATGTGAAAATGAAGTCTGACATTCTCAGTAAAACATGTACATCCAACAAGGACAGAGACTGTCAGTTGATTCCTTTGTGTTCTACTGCAGCCTCCTAGAGTGTTCTAAAGAACAACTAGAGCGCTAACAGTCCTACTTATTACAAAGGTATGGCACACCTGAAGCCATCTTGATTGGAATAAAGTGGTAACTCTTAAAACATTTAATTTAAAAAGAAACAACATGAGGGGGTATATTTTGCCATAGAAAGTATGATTAGTGCTGCAGAATGAAAAATTAGGGCACATTTTGAGTGACTTCTCAAATCCTTTTCTATTTCATTAAAACATTCTGACATGCAGTCTCCCAAAATGGCCACCAGAGACAAAAGAGCCCAAATGTAGCCCAAATATCACCCAGATGTAGCCCAAGTATAGCCCAATAACAGAATGTCCCAGAGTGTTCTAAAGAACAACTAGAGCGCTAACAGTCCTACTTATTACAAAGGTATGGCACACCTGAAGCCATCTTGATTGGAATAAAGTGGTAACTCTTAAAACATTTAATTTAAAAAGAAACAACATGAGGGGGTATATTTTGCCATAGAAAGTATGATTAGTGCTGCAGAATGAAAAATTAGGGCACATTTTGAGTGACTTCTCAAATCCTTTTCTATTTCATTAAAACATTCTGACATGCAGTCTCCCAAAATGGCCACCAGAGACAAAAGAGCCCAAATGTAGCCCAAATATCACCCAGATGTAGCCCAAGTATAGCCCAATGACAGAATGTCCCAGAGTGTTCTAAAGAACAACTAGAGCGCTAACAGTCCTACTTATTACAAAGGTATAGCACACCTGGAGCCATCGTGATGGGAATAAAGTGGTAACTCTTAAGACATTTAATTTAAAAAGGAACAAAATGAGGGGGTATATTATGCAATAGAAGGTATTATTAGTGCTGCAGAAAGAAAAATTAGGGCACATTTTGAGTGACTTTTCAAATCCTCTTCTATTTCATTAAAAAATTCTGACATGCAGTCTCCCAAAATGGCCACCAGAGACAAAAGAGCCCAAATGTAGCCCAAATATCACCCAGATGTAGCCCAAGTATAGCCCAATGACAGAATGTCCCAGAGTGTTCTAAAGAACAACTAGAGCGCTAACAGTCCTACTTATTACAAAGGTATGGCACACCTGAAGCCATCTTGATTGGAATAAATTGGTAACTCTTAAAACATTTAATTTAAAAAGGAACAAAATGAGGGGGTATATTTTGCCATATGAATTATGATTAGTGCTGCAGAAAGAAAAATTAGGGCACATTTTGAGTGACTTCTCAAACCCTCTTCAATTTCATTAAAAAATTCTGACATAGTCTCGCAAGATGGCCACCAGAGACAAAAGAGCCTAAATGTAGCCCAAATATCACCCAGATGTACCCCAAGTATAGCCCAATGACAGAATGTCCCAGAGTGTTCTAAAGAACAACTAGAGCGCTAACAGTCTTACTTATGACAAAAGTATGGCACACCAGAAGCCATCTTGATTGGAATGAAGTGGTAAGTCTGAAAACACTCAATTTAAAAAGGAACAACATGAGGGGGTTAATTTTGCCATAGAAAGTATGATTAGTGCTTCAGAAAGAAAAATTAGGGATCATTTTGAGTGACTTCTCAAATCCTCTTCTATTTCATTAAAAAAAGCTCTGACATGCAGACTGAAACATGCACTTTGAATACCAGCAGCAGACGTCCCTGGTGAGCAGTAGCTTTACTACAGTGATCTAATGTGCAACTAGAGTGCTAACATTCAGAATTTATGGCAAATGTGTGACACATCTGAATGCCTTCTTGATGGAACCAAAGTAAACAAGCATTGAAAATGCAATAGATCTCGCCCTCGTTTAAGTTAAAGCCATTCTGTTTGTAATGAGGTGGCTTTTTAGCTTTGCTTTTATTAGTGTTTTTTCAACTTTCATGTAAATAACGCACCGTTTTCACCAAATCGACTTTGCCCAAGCACACCCTTCCCTTCGGCCAACAAATCCCAAAAATTCGGCACACCTGCCGATCCACTCTCCCTACAGCTCACCCAAGCCCCGTCCCTCTAGCGCAACTGGAACACCCCAAATTCACCTTCTCCATGCGCACCAAAAACTCCCATTGAATAACATGACAATTCGCTACTCCGCACAACAATTGCTCTTTAAAGCACTTCCACTGCTCCGATCCGCTTCAAACTTGGCTGGACACTAGTTCCAGCGATTCCCTAACATCTCACCAAAAATCAGCCCAATCCATCCACTGGAACGGGGACGAATTTCAACCCGAATACGCGCCCCCCGCAAACACAAAAAAAGCCATAAAACGGCCAAATCTCGACCAAAAACCGCCAAAATCCCTCAAAACCTTGCCAACACCAATACGCACGAAACTGAACCGGCCCCTCAGCCCTAGGCTCCGGGAACCCTACTTAATTGACCCAAAAGCCCTAAAAAAGCAACATAATACACACAAAAACGCCCTAACAACCCTAAAATGCATATAAGTATATGTATGCATGCATTTATGTTTGTATTTATATAGATATACAGATGATATATGTTTATATATGTATGTATATATATATATTCACTGAAAAAACCATAGGCTATAGACCATATATAGTTAGGAATTAGCATTTACAAAACCTTGAAAATTCACTGAAAAAACCATAGGTTATAGACCATATATAGTTAGGAATTAGCATTTACAAAACCTTGAAAATTCACTGAAAAAACCATAGGTTATAGACCATATATAGTTAGGAATTAGCATTTACAAATCCTTATTTTACTCACACAAAACCATTGAAATTCCATATATAGTTAGTTGCACTAACTATATATCGCGCACCCGCAATCCACTGCTGATGATGTCACATATTACATCATTCATGACATGGTCAGTGACATCACTGATGACATCACTGATGACATCTCAAATGACATCACTGATGACATCACTGATGACAACATCCAGTGACTGTATGTTTCTGTAAAGTTAAAATATGTCTTACATATTGAAGAATGAGTGGATGTATAAGTGTCTGGATGAAGGATTTAGTAGGTGCATGACTGACTGTATGAGTGAGTGATTAAATGTGTCTCACTGAGTGCATGGGTTAGTGACTAAACTGTCTTAATTTGTGCATCATTATGTCTGTTGTTCTGTAAACTGTTGCATGTGTTGATAAGTAGCTATATGAGTAACTATATGGGTTATTGATTGGTTGCCCAAGTATTTGTATGGGAGACTGAGTGTGTGTGTGGGTGGCTGGGAGGTGTATGACTCTGTGCATAGATGTGTGAGCAGTTGATTCACTAGATGTATGGTTTCAAAAGTGCATGTGGAAACAGCTGTATGGGCGGTTGACTGTGTGCATGAGTGTATTGGTGAGTGAATGGATATCTCAGTGCTACATGTCAAAGTAAGTACATATGTAAAACACAGTACATGTGAGAGTTGACATATATAAATAACTGTGCATAAGAGCCAGTGAATGTGTGAGTGGCTGTATGGATCATTGTGAACTTGTATCAGGGATTGTATAAGAGAGTTAATATGTGTTAGTATATGTTTGAATAAGTAAAGTTTGTATAACTGTATAGTTGAGGAAATGGAGGTGTGATTGATTCTTTGATTGACTGACTAGGTGTGTGAGTAACTCCATGGATGATTGACAGTCTGTGAGTGTCTGTTTACACTGATTGTATCTAAGGTTATATTAGAGTCTGAAGAGGTTCATCGTATTATCACATGAATGATATCATCAGTGATGTGATCAGTAATGTCAAATGAGATGTCATCAGTGATGTCATCAGTGATGTCATTTGAGATGTCATCAGTGATGTCATTTGAGATGTCATCAGTGATGTCATCAGTGATGTCACTGACCATGTCATGAATGATGTAATATGTGACATCATCAGCAGTGGATTGCGGGTGCGCGATATATAGTTAGTGCAACTAACTATATATGGAATTTCAATGGTTTTGTGTGAGTAAAATAAGGTTTTGTAAATGCGAATTCCTAACTATATATGGTCTATAACCTATGGTTTTTTCAGTGAATATATATATATATATATATATATATATATATATATATATATATATATATATATATATATATATATATATATATATATTCTCACTGAAAAAACCATAGGTTATAGACCATATATAGTTAGGGATTAGCATTTAAAAAACCTTATTTTATTTGCACAAAACCATTGAAATTCCATATATAGTTAGTTGCACTAACTATATATCGCGGACCCGCAATCCACTGCTAATGATGTCACATATTACATCATTCATGACATGGTCAGTGACATCACTGATGACATCACTGATGACATCTCAAATGACATCACTGATGACATCACTGATGACATCACTGATGACAACACCCAGTGACTGTATGTTTCTGTAAAGTTAAAATATGTCTTACATATTGAAGAATGAGTGGATGTATAAGTGTCTGGATGAAGGATTTAGTAGGTGCATGACTGACTGTATGAGAGAATGATTAAATGTGTCTCACTGAGTGTATGGGTTAGTGATTAAAGTGTCTTAATTTGGCAATCATTATTTATGTTGTTCTGTAAACTGCTGCATGTTTAAATCAGTAGCTATATCAGTAACTATATGGGTTATTGAATGGTTGCCCAAGTATTTGTATGGGAGACTGAGTATGTGTGTGGGTGGCTGGGAGGTGTATAACTCTGTGCATAGATGTGTGAGCAGTTGATTCCCTAGGTGTATGGGTTCAAAAGTGCATGTAGAAACAGCTGTATGGACAGTTGACTGTGTGCATGAGTATATTGGTGAGTGAATGGATATCTCAGTGCCACATGTCAAAGTAAGTACATATGTAAAACACACTCCATGTGAGAGTTGACATATATAAATAACTGAACATAAGAGCCAGTGAATGTGTGAGTGGCTGTATGAATCATTGTGAACTTGTATCAAGGATTGTATAAGAGAGTAAATATGTGTTACTATATGTTTGAATAAGTAAGGTGTGTATAACTGTATAGTTGAGGAAATGGAGATGTGATTGATTCTTTGCATGACTGACTAGGTGTGTGAGTAACTCCATGGATGTGTGACAGTCTGTGAGTGCCTGTTTACACTGAGTGTATCTAAGGTTATATTAGAGTCTGAAGATGTATTATCACATAAATGATATCATCAGTGATGTAATCAGTAATGTCAAATGAGATGTCAGTGATGTCATCAGTGATGTCATTTGAGATGTCATCAGTGATGTCATCAGTGATGTCATTTGAGATGTCATCAGTGATGTCATCAGTGATGTCACTGACCATGTCATGAATGATGTAATATGTGACATCATTAGCAGTGGATTGCGGGTCCGCGATATATAGTTAGTGCAACTAACTATATATGGAATTTCAATGGTTTTGTGCAAATAAAATAAGGATTTTTAAATGCTAATCCCTAACTATATATGGTCTATAACCTATGGTTTTTTCAGTGAATTTTCAAGGTTTTGTAAATGCAAATTCCTAACTATATATGGTCTATAACCTATGGTTTTTTCTGTGAATTTCATTGGTTTTTTAAAAGCTAATATCTATAGCTGTAAAATATATTCTTTATTAAGTGACGTATCACGTAGCCCGTGAGACGCCTCATGATGCATCGCATAACCGTGACGTATCGTCTCTGCAGCGCAAACCAAACCCAAAACGTAAGCGCGCCAGAACACGCTTAAAGATATATATATTTTTTTTACCTTAATTAGACAAAATCCACACGTGCACATATCACAAACGTTCAAAAAACACAATATGTCGGACTCCCGTTACGCTGCCGGTTAGCTGCCCGGTTAACGTACCAGGAAGCACCATTACCGCGAAAAATCGCAATTTTTTTTTCTTATGCCCTGCAGGGAACTTTAATAGCCCCCTCATCAATCCTAGGGGTTCAGGAGGGGTCTGCCTTACCCCTTTCATTCATTTACACCTTTTTTTTTCCACCTCTTGTCTCTCGATCCTACCGAGAGACAAGATGGCGGCCGCTCCGGACTGTTTACAATGTTGACAACCAATCAGCTACTCCTCAGACTCCCGTTACACTGCCGGTTAGCTTCCCGGTTAGCTGCCCGGTTAGCTGCCCGGTTCGCGTACCAAGACGCGTCTCTACGGCGAAAAAATCGGATTTTTTTTTTTTTTTTTTTGGCCCCGCGTGGCTTTATAATATCCCCCTCATCAATCCTATGGGGTCAGAAGGGGTCTACCTTGCCCTCTTTCCTTCATTTCCCCCTTTGTTTTGGTCTCCTCTTGTCTCTCGATCCTACCGCGAGACAAGATGGCGGCCGCTCCGGACTGTTTACAATGTTGACAGCCAATCAGCTACTCCTCAGACTCCCGTTACACTGCCGGTTAGCTGCCCGGTTAGCTGCCCGGTTAGCTGCCCGGTTCGCGTACCAAGACGCGTCTCTACGGCGAAAAAATCGGATTTTTTTTTTTTTTTTGGGGCCCCGCGTGGCTCTATAATATCCCCCTCATCAATCCTAGGGGGTCAGAAGGGGTCTACCTTGCCCCCTTTCCTTCATTTCCCCCTTTGTTTTGGCCTCCTCTTGTCTCTTGATCCTACCGAGAGACAAGATGGCGGCCGCTCCGGACTGTTTAGAATGTTGACAGACACCGGACAGCCAATCAGCTTCGCTTCGCAAAGTTCCGATACGCGAAAAGTACGCGAACCGGAGCGCAGCCCGGAGCGCTGTTACAGATATATATCTTGTTTTAAACGTTAATTTCTCAAAATCCACTGAAGCACATATATTGAGACCTAGCAAAGGCACATCGGGCTAACAGTCCCTACAATTTTGCCAAGTTTCGTGGAAATCCATTCAGCCGTTCGGGCTAAAAGTGAGGCAAACCGCCCTATGGAAATTAACATGGGAAAAACGCGTTTTGGGACCCCCCTTTTTTCTCGGCCCCCCCTTGACAAACCCCCCCCAAATTTCCAGGAGCTGCTCAGAAACAAAATGTGCCATTTTCCTGAAAATTTCAGCCAATTCCGTCCACAAACGCCAAAGTTATTAGGCATAGAATTTTCAAAAGTTCCATAGAGAAAAAATCCTAACTATATATACCTACTGGCTATCGCCAGTAGGTAATATATATATATATATATATATATATATATATATATATATATATATATATATATATATATATATATATATATATATATATATATATATATATGTGTGTGTGTATATATATATATATATATATATATATATATATATATATATATATATATATATATATATATATATATATATATATATATATATATATATATATATATATTCAATGAAAAAACCATTGGTTTTAGGCCATATATAGTTAGGGATTTGCATTTAGAAAACCTTATTTTACTCGCATAAAACCATTGAAATTCCATATATAGTTATAAGCGCTAACTATATATCGCGCACCCGCAATCCACTGCTGATGATGTCACATATTACATCATTCATGACATGGTTAGTGACATCACTGATGACATCACTGATGACATCTCAAATGACATCACTGATGACATCACTGATAACATCTCATTTGACATGACTGATCACATCACTGATGATATCATTCATGTGATAATACCATGAACCTCTTCAGACTCTAATATAACCTTAGATACAATCAGTGTAAACAGACAGTCACTCATCCATGGAGTTACTCACACACCTAGTCAGTTATGCCAAAAATCAATCACACCTCCATTTTCTCAACTATACAGTTATACACACCTTACTTATTCAAACATATACTAACACATATTTACTTTACTCTCTTATACAATCTCTGATACATGTTCACAATGATCCATACAGCCACTCACACATTCACTAGCTCTTATGCACAGTTATTTATATATGTCAACTCTCACATGTACTGTGTTTTACATATGTACTTACTTTGACATGTAGCACTGAGATATCCATTCACTCACTAATACACTCATGCACAGTCAACCGCCCATACAGCTGTTTCCACATGCAGTTTTGAATCTATACATATAGTGAATCAACTACTCACACATCTATGTACAGAGTCACACACCTTCCAGCCACCCATACACACACACTCAGTTTCCCATACAAATACTTGGACAACCAATCAACCCATACAGTTACTCATATAGCTACTGATCAACATATGCAGCAGTTTGTAGAACAACAGATATAATGATGCACAAATTAAAACAGTTTAGTCACTAACCCATGCACTCAGTGAGACACATTTAATCACTCACTCAATCAGTCAGTCATGCACCTAGTAAATCCTTCATCCAGACACTTAAATATCCACACATTCATCAATATGTAAAACATATTTTAACTTTACAGAAACATACAGTCACTGGATGTTGTAATCAGTGATGTCATCAGTGATGTCATTTGAGATGTCATCAGTGATGTCACTAACCATGTCATGAATGATGTAATATGTGACATCATCAGCAGTGGATTGCGGGTGCGCGATATATAGTTAGCGCTTATAACTATATATGGAATTTCAATGGTTTTATGCGAGTAAAATAAGGTTTTCTAAATGCAAATCCCTAACTATATATGGCCTAAAACCAATGGTTTTTTCATTGAATTTTCAAGGTTTTGTAAATGCAAATTCCTAACTATATATGGAGTATAACCTATGGTTTTTTCTGTGAATTTCAATGGTTTTTTAATAGCAAACATCAAAAGCTGTCAAATGTCAAGTACGTGATAGGTAAAAACGTTTTCGTGTTTATGCACGCTGATGTGCTTTGAACGCTGCCCCCCCCCCCACTCCCCTCTTTTCTCTTAGTAGTACTCTCTCTTTGCAGATAGTGAACGGTAGTTAACGCAGACCTTTACCCCTGTTGTAATCCGTCGTACCTGCTTGTCTCTCCATTTGATTGATTATTATCCAAGCATTTACTGTTTTACAATTGGTTCTCTTTGGATCATTCTCTATTTACAAACAAGCACAAAGTCGCAATACTCTGTTTAGTCTTTGCAGATAGTGAAAAATCGTGTAAAAAAATAAAAGTAATCGAGCAAAATCAGTAGACCACTAATTCGATCTCTTTTTAACCTCGGTAAAATACAAACATTAGGAATAACCCTTCATGAAAAATACGAAAATAGTGAAATGAATTGAGCTCCACACCATGAGGGCTGCAAAACAGCTCGACTCCGCCACCCACACCGCCAAAAATAACGGCAAACCCTATGCAAATATTATAAATATACACAACACACCACCAAAGAAACAGAATAAAACATTTTATTAAATAACTATTTACATAACTATTTTATACTTTTTATTGCCCGATCCGGCTAGCTCAATCGATCGAGCATGAAAGTCATGCACTGATAACAAGCGTTGAGAGTTTGTAGAATGATGTCTTCAGATTTTCCACATACAGTGTAGTGGCGCGAACTGGCAGGGGGCGTTTGGATTCTACCCCTTCTCCAAATAAGATTTTCATACGTGAATGTTCGTTGGTTGGTGGAGACATTTTGACTATATTCTGCACCTGCATTGTCGCGTAATGCGTCATATGACGCGACGCGTTAGCGCACCAGGATGTGCTCCGGTGCGCAAGGCGCAGCTTCCCGGAAACGATCCAGAGCGCGCCGCGCAGCGCGTAACGTAAGCATAACAGGTCATGTGACTTGTTAATAAAACTTCTCATTGGTTCATTTTACTTTTCTTTTCCTAATTATGTAAGACTAGGTCATGTGACCTAAAAATAACACTTTTCATTGGATTAAAACATTTTTTTTCCCCAAACGATGAAAGCCCCACCTTGTTTCTGGATGTTTCAGACTGAAGCTGGCGTCACCATGAGAGCACCACCATCTCGTAGCTCCGTCGTGGCCATTCCGCAAGCAATCATGGCAGCCGCTCCCCACCGGAAGCCTGCGGGAGTCGAGGGCCCCCAAGACTTTTGTACAATCTTCAAGGCTGAGGGGACGCTTTCGAGAATGGAACCCAAGCCCTGGCAGACAAGCGTCCGAGTTCCAAGGTGTCCCAGGGCCATTTTACTGGACCAGGCCCAAATTCGAAGAGCCGGCCGCCATTTTAAGAGTCCTGTGGAAGCCGCCTACCGCTGCACCGCAAGAGTGGGAGCAACTCAACTACATGGTGAGCGAGACGCTGTAGCCGTAAGAGCGGGCGGTAAACAGCTGAATGGCGGATGAGGCACAGTGTAGCAAAAGCGGGCGGAATGGCGACTGAAACGATAAAGGGGCGCCCCACTACAGCAGACAAGCCTCCGCCATGTGCTTCAAAACTGCATATGTATCTCGTGATATCAAGGTTGGGCAACCAGTACAGAACAAGCAGTTACGAGTCCCATTTACACCGGCGCCATTTTGGGCGCGGCCGGGCAGGTCCAGGATCTACTGAAACATAAAAAATGAGGCTGACGTCTCTGAAGCAGTTCACGAACAGCAGGACATAGCAAATAAACATGAACTCTCTAAAGCTGTTAACTCACTGCAGAACAAAACAAGTGAACCTGAAACCTCTGGAATAATTGTCGCTCAGAAGAACAACACACAAAACTCTGTAGTGTCTGTGGAAAGTAAAACAGAAGGGCACTGTAGTTTCAGACACACTTAACACTAATGACTTAACAAAGATATCGTCTGTCTATGAAGCAGCTGTCACAAGGAAATCCCTAACGCATCAGCATTCTCGGAAGAGGTTGACACAGATAACATTTTAAGGAACAAAGAAAGACCTGTTCACTCTTGACACCCCAGGTGCTGTGTATATTGCACTATAGTGCTGCATCGACAAAACGGGCAACCCTATTGATGTGGATTTTTCATTATTGATTATTGTAAAGAAATGGCGACTCCCCCCTTTAGCAGATTAGCTAAATGTTTGCGTAATTTAGGCATAAAAGTTATATTATTGTTGTTGTTGTTGTTATCGTTATAGTTCTGGTTAATTTCAAAAAATGGTTAAATATATTTACAGTTTTTGTTGCGTTCGTTATATTTAAATATTAATAAAGTTTTAAAATGTAACTGTCTTGGAGTACTATATTTTTTTTAAAAATCGGGTGAATGGGGCCTTGAATCGGGTTATTGTCATGTGTGGGCTTTGCAAGTGTACTGCTACAAGATCGGACATTTCAAACTCAAATGCACGTTCATTTTCTTACCTTTCCGAAACATGGAGCGCAATAGCAGGCAGAGAAAGGGTGATGCACGTGTTGAACACTGCCTGGCCTGCAAATTGCTGCCAGTGACCCCCCCCCGCCCCGAGTACTTCACAAATCTTTAAAAGACCATGCGCTTGTTCAATGGGAAGTGGATAACATGGCTAAGAGCATTTGCTGACTAATGCATGAATATCGCTGACTTTTCAGCGATATTCATGCATTGCGGCCGTTTTTTATCGCATTTGCGATAAACCTTGCTAATAGCAAGGTTTATGTGCGATAAAATTCGCCGAAGTGCGGCGATAATTATTGTCTCTAAACAAGTTAGAGACAAAAATTACCGCTAGTTGTTGGAAATATGCCCCCGGGTTTTTCCTTGCAGGAATCGGGAAACGAAAGACTAGCACTGAAATCAGTAGTCTCACACCTGAATCGGGAGGGTTGGCATGTCTGGATACTCTACAGCTGGAGCCATACACTACATCCGCAGGGCTAGGTGATAGCCTAGGTCCGGCCTGGACAATCGGACACAGAGGAAGAGAAGTGTCAGAGGGTGCGGTAGTGAATAGGGTGAAAGGGAGGTGTCGAACGGGCACAGGGTGTGATTCTCAGAGAAGAGCAGCGCAGATGGGGGAAGTATATGGCCCATGCATGAGAGAGAGAGCGGGGGTGACCATTGCGTGGGGGAGATGCGTGCGAGGGTGGGGAGCCATGCTGAGAATCGACGGCGTGCAGAGAGTGGCCCTGGTCAAGGCATCTAAAATGGCTGCCGTGCACGACAAAATTGTGGCATTGGACAAAAACGCAAGATGGCGCAGACAATGTTTATCAATAAGGATTCATTTATAACAAAATATTTACTCGCAGTGACAAAATGGTGTTCAACACTTCCTGATTTCCATCGAATCGAACGTTAACAAACGTCACGCAGCAAAAAAAAAAAAAAAAAAAAAAAAAAGCTCACGCACAGAGCGGTTTTTAGCCATGTTATCCAATGGAAGGTGGATAACATGGCTAAGAGCATTTGCTGGATAATGCATGAATATCGCTGACTTTTCAGCGATATTCATGCATTGTGGCCGATGTGCGGCGATAATTTTTGTCTCTAAACAATTAAAACGAAGCACAAAATGGCGAATTCCCGTTTCGCTACCAGTTTGCGGCCCAGTTCGCGGCCCGTGAAGCGCTTCTACCGTGAAAAATAATTTTTTTTTTATTTTCCCCACGGGACCCTTTAATAACCCCAACAACATTCCTAGGGGGTCAAGAGGGGTATACCTTGCCCCCTTTCAATAAATTCCCCCTTCGTTTTTCACCTCTTCTTCTCTCTCGATCCTACCGAGAGATAAGATGGCGGCCGCTCCGGACTATTTAGAATGTTGACAGACACCGGAGAGCCAATCAGCTTTCTGTTATCCAATGGAAGGTGGATAACATGGCTAAGAGCATTTGCTGGATAATGCATGAATATCGCTGACTTTTCAACGATATTCATGCATTGTGGCCGATGTGCGGCGATAATTTTTGTCTCTAAACAATTAAAACGAAGCACAAAATGGCGAATTCCCGTTTCGCTACCAGTTTGCGGCCCAGTTCGCGGCCCGTGAAGCGCTTCTACCGTGAAAAATCATTTTTTTTTTATTTTCCCCACGGGACCCTTTAATAACTCCAACAACATTCCTAGGGGGTCAAGAGGGGTATACCTTGCCCCCTTTCAATAAATTCCCCCTTCGTTTTTCACCTCTTCTTCTCTCTCGATCCTACCGAGAGATAAGATGGCGGCCGCTCCGGACTGTTTAGAATGTTGACAGACACCGGAGAGCCAATCAGCTTTCTGTTATCCAATGGAAGGTGGATAACATGGCTAAGAGCATTTGCTGGATAATGCATGAATATCGCTGACTTTTCAACGATATTCATGCATTGTGGCCGATGTGCGGCGATCATTTTTGTCTCTAAACAATTAAAACGAAGCACAAAATGGCGAATTCCCGTTTCGCTACCAGTTTGCGGCCCAGTTCGCGGCCCGGGAAACGCTTCTACCGTGAAAAATAATTTTTTTTTTATTTTCCCCACGGGACCCTTTAATAACCCCAACAACAATCCTAGGGGGTCAAGAGGGGTATACCTTGCACCCTTTCAATAAATTCCCCCTTCGTTTTTCACCTCTTCTCTCTCGATCCTACCGAGAGACAAGATGGCGGCCGCTCCGGACTGTTTAGAATGTTGACAGACACCGGAGAGCCAATCAGCTTTCTGCGCGCAAAGTTCCGAAACGCGAAAAGTAAGCGGACCGGATCGCTGCCCGGAGCGCTGTTACAGATATATATCTTGATTTAAACGTTAATTTCTCAAAATCCACTGAAGCACATATATTGAGACCTAGCAAAGGCACATCGGGCTACCAGTCCCTACAATTTTGCCAAGTTTCGTGCAAATCCATTCAGCCGTTCGAGCTAAAAGTGAGGCCAACCGCCCTATGGAAATTAACATGGGAAAAACGCGTTTTGGGACCCCCCTTTTTTCTCAGCCCCCCCTTGACGAAACCCCACCAAATTTTCAGGGGCTGCTCAGAAACAAAATGTGCCATTTTCCTGAAAATTTCAGCCGATTCCGTCCACAAACGCCAAAGTTATTAGACATAGAATTTTCAGAAATCCCATAGGGAATTAATCCTAACTATATATACCTACTGGCGATAGCCAGTAGGTAATATATATATATATATACAAAGCAGGAAGTAAGGAACTCTGGGGAGTCCCTAAGTTTAGATCAGCACCTTTACATGGAGCACCCTACAATACCAGTAAGACTCTGAGTCTATTCTTCTAAAAAGTTTGTTTTTCTATCAAAATTGTGAGCAGGAGATTAGCACAGTGCCATCCATGCTGAGCTCCAAAGGGATAAAGTATTTTTCCATTTTCACATCAAAGTCGTTCATCCTTGAATTAGAACAGTGTCATTCATAATGAGCTGAAATGACAAAAGCTGTTTACCACTGCAGCCACTGTATTACATTACATTGGTAATATACCATCTGGAATGAATAAAAGCAACCTGTAACACGTGTTTCACTCCAGTTAGAGCTCATCTGAGAGGTACAGCCTCGTTCAGACACAAGAGAGCACCCAGTACAAGTCAAGACAATGACCTTCCAGGCTCATGGTATCAAATACAATATTCAAAACAGGAAGCAAGGAACTCTTGGCAATTCCTAAATTTAGGCAGAGAGCAGCTCCTTTAAGTGGAGAACCCTACAACACCAGCAACACTCTGAATCTGCTTACCTCAAATGTCCCTTTTTCTATTAGATTTTTAAGTATATGTTTATCACAGTGCCATCTGTGCTGAGCTAGGAGGAGACAAAGCCTTTTGTCACTTTCACAGCAACGTCTTAAGCATAGGATTAGCATAGTGCCATCCATACAGAGTTGAACATTTACAAAGGCCTTTTATCACTCCAGGCACAGTATTACAGCACTTAATTGGTAAAATACCATCCAAGCCAACCTGGAATGAATTGAATCAACCCATGATACATTTTTGCTTTTTACTCTATGACAGTCAGTACTGGGTAGTTCTGGTTAGGACTCTGTTTCCACAGAAAATAGATATTTTGAATTGCTTTTCACTTTGTCGCTCTTTGATGAGTCATCACAATTATGCCTTGAAAAAAAGTCTCACTCACCCTTCCTGGATAGTTTTAGGGTAATATTATACCAAGCAGGGGCAGAGAAAAAGGGGCAATGGTCCCAAAAAAGCTATAGTCAAGATCGACCTACATAAATTTGGACAAAAGCTAGGTCTTTAGTCAGAAAGCAGGATTTTTGAGGTTTGGTCTAAAACTATTAAGTAGCTCTTGAGAAAATAAGATTGAAAATGTATGTATATTTGTGGCCGCAGAGGATCATTGGATCCGACTGATGAAATGATTAGATCTGATTGACTGCCGCAACATCGGCAAAGATTTTAAGACTAAGGGTCTCAGGGTCAGGTGTTGGTAATCCAGATTTACTGATTTTAAAATACCGAATTTTACCAATTCAGTATTTCAGAATCGGTAAATGTGATGTAGGTATTCATTTTGTAAATTTTACCGAATTGGTAAGATTCGGTAAATACTGAGTCGGTAAAAATTTGGTAATTCCCATTCATTCCTATGGGCCTCCAGGCCCAAAGGAATGAATAGGAATTACCAAATCGGTAAATACCGATTCGGTAAAAGGGGGTACACATTCAAGGGTGGCAGGGTGTCACTTTGACACCCCGTTGCACCCCTGAATCATGCATGTGTGCACATGTGGCACACATACATGTCCTAAGGGCATGTGTGTCTGCCACATGGCACAGATAAAACAACCCAAAATAGCTTTTTTTTAAGGTTTTCGATATTTACCACCAACTTGTAGTTGGTGGTAAATAACGAATCCTTAAATGAGGAATGCACTCACTTGAGTGCTCCCTACATTCACGGTTTCGGTAAATTACTGAATCCTTCATATTTGGCCTCCTACATCACACAAGCCTAATACTAATCGGTAACGGCCGAAATTGTGTAATTTCGGCCATTACCAACCGGTATTAGGCTTTCTACATCTGGCCTTCAGTCCCCATGCCTTGAATTTTTTTTTAAACATAGAGGGCCAGGTAGGGATATCCTGATGTCTTAGGCCAGGTGGGGAGTCTTTAGGGCCAAAACTGATTTTTAAACAGTTTGAAAAAAAGGTAAAGATTCTGCCATTTTTAAGGCCTAACTGATCACTGACCCAGGATCAAAGTATCTTTTTATAGGGAGTTGGCCATGAAACCACCTTGCCTGAACCACGCAACAACCCCTTGGACCCCATCTCCTAGTGCCCAATGTATTACAGAGTCTTGACAACCCTGTATAATTTTGTATTTGACTTAATAGAGGGTCCCTTTGGGAACTCCCCATATGGCCCTCGGGGCAAGGTGTGCCCATACTGCCCCCTTATGTATCATTTAATTTCTCGAGTCACGTAATGGTGCCTGCAACATTTGTTTCTGTGTTGTGGCCATCCAATTAGAGCATTTGGTGCCACTTTACTAGCATCCGTAACGCAGTGTCAAAAATAATACAGCTTTACTGAAAAGACCAACGTGAGAAAAAGCTTCCTCAGCAATTTGGAATCACCTATTTTTTTAAATCTCTTGGTACTATAGGAGTCCAGTTGGCTTCAGCGGAACTAACTATACAGACACACATAACCTATTCTGAGGGTTAACCCCTTCATGGCCAGTTTTAACCCCCCTGAAGATGCTAATTTCTAAACAACAGCTGAATGGATTTACATCAGATCACATATAGTTCGCATTCTGAGTAAAGTTCTAGCTTATTGCAAAATTAGTTGTAATTCTTTTCCACTTTTTTTTTGTATCAGAGCACAAAGTTTCTTATGGGAAATAAGATGGGTAATATTTTCTT
Source organism: Lissotriton vulgaris (assembly GCF_964263255.1). NCBI lineage: Eukaryota > Metazoa > Chordata > Amphibia > Caudata > Salamandridae > Lissotriton > Lissotriton vulgaris. Next base: position 811,148,713 of record NC_141699.1, read on the forward strand.
AGTTCCTGCTTGATGGATCAGCAAGAAACTTTAAATTAGGGAACTAAAGTGGTAAAACCTTTTTTTGGAAAGTTTTATGCAGAATCTTCAAAAACTATCAGAGATATTGAAGAATCAATGCATGCTCTATACTAATACAAGAAAACTCTGACTTAATTTTAACTGCACATATAGAAGTAGTGTACAAATCTTGAATCATAAATATTGTGAAAAGAAATGCACATCCACATTCTTTAATATGTGTGGTTCATCACCCACGAACTTTGGAAAGAAATCAATTTCTTTCAGCAAAATACCACCAAATGTAAACACTTCTGAACCAAATCTAATTGCGTCAGTATTATGTGAACATTGTGGAATATACCAATATTTATTAACATCCGATGTTGATTCAGTGCTCCTATATAGTCAGTGGAAAACGGGAACTCCACTAACGATATCTACTATGCTGTGCCCTACACTACAGTTTTCCACAATCAACATTGGAAAAACGTTATGGCCTATTTAAATGAAGCAAGAGTTCATCATACAATAAATATTATTAATAAATGCAACCTGGTATGCCAGTCAGCCACGGAACACCCAGGGCCATCATAAGTACTTTACCTTCAAGGGCACATATTAATTAATATTCACAGTCGTTATATATTCCAATACTGATAAGTGAGCTTATCAGAATAACAGTACCTCAATTTCCCAGATTTCCAAACATATCAAACTGCTTTCTCTCTTAGACAAACCTCTCTATTACTTCAAGATGACAATGAGGATTTATTATTATCATTATGGACTTTAAAAAAAAAACATTTCTTCAACCTTTCTCCTTCCAAGAATTCTTATCTTTTACTCATCGTCCTTTGCCACTCTCTCTTCCCATTTATAATAACAGCTTCAGAATTCTCCAACCGTTACTTATCAACCACCTTTCTCCTAACGATCGCCTTTTGCAATCCGCAGTATGGTACAATAAACATCTTAAAATCAATAATAGAATGATTTTTCCGAAGAATTGGCACGTTAAAGGACTTCACTGGGTACATCAACTTTGCCAAGATAACACATGTATCACTTTTCAAGTTGCTCAAACACGATTTTCTCTACCTACCTCATGTGCATCTAAATATGCATCCTTAACATCATTTAATTCAATCGACATACAATAGTTTAATACTCAATACCTCCTTGGCCTCTTCACCTCCTACTGTCCTTCCCGTCTTATCTCTTTCTCATTCTGTGTCTCAAATTTATAAACTTTTATCCTCTTCTCTAGTGACTCAAGATAACACACAGGTAGAACTCTTTGGGAGACTGATTTTCAATTATACGTTTCCATTCCTACCTGGAATAAGGTTTGGATTATAATTAGGAAATCTTCCAGGGCTGCTAATACTACCCACACTCTATTTTATATTTATAACAGATTTTTATTGACTCCTACCTCATTACACATAATAAATCCTTCTCTCTCGCCCTCTTGCTGGTCCTGTAGTACATCCCCAGCTGACTTGCCACACATGTTATTCTCCTGACCCATGTTCATAATATCTGGAAACAAGTTTGGAGACAAATCAATAATATCTTTCACATGCAACTACCTTTCACTTTTGTTAATATATTTCTAGGTAGTGTATCTTCTGATTAGGAATCCCATTGAAACAATTTTCATATTATAGATCTACTCCTTACAGTTGCTTTCCAACAAATTACTAGGGCATGGAAAAATACCATCATTATTTCTTATCAAGCCTGGTCGTATGGGGTCTGTTATAATCCCAGGCCAGATAGATCATATGTTCACCCCATTTCTCTGGCTATAAAAGGAGAATATTTATGGTCATCCATTACTAACACAAATCCATAATCCCAGAGCTGAAGAAGTGCCTAAACCTCCATGATTTCATTTTAGCTGTTTATTTATCTGTCTTTTGCATCAATATTATGTGTTTCTCGCATATCTTGCTTTTACTATGCATTTCAAGAAGATATTAATAAATATGTAAGGGATTATGTTAAAAATGTATATCACAAAATGTTACTTTCTCCCCTCCTCCCTTCCCCTCTCTTCCCACCTTTTCCTTTCCATTTTACTCTACAAGATTATACAGTTAAGATTGTATTTTCTATTTCTGTATTTTATTGAGTTAGTTTATATTATATCAATAAACTCCTTTTCAACTAAAGAAATAGAATATCAGTACCGCTGCCTAATTGCCCCATTCAACTGCTGCAAAATGGATTAGGATGGGGAATAAAGTGTAAGCATGGGCGGAAAATCCGTTCCGCTCTCGGATTTTGCGGATTTTCGGTAAATTTGCAATCCGCGAGATTCGCAAATTTCCTGCAAAATCCGTGAGCGGAACGGATTGGGTCAAAAGTTCAAGCTGACTTTTTGTAACTATTTTAGAATGGCGCCGGCAAGCTGCCAGAGCCTCTAAAATAGTTACAAAAAGTCAGCTTCAACAGGAAGCACTAACAGATAAAGTAAAGCAGGTGCTAGAGTTGAATCTCAAATTCAGTCACACAATCATTAATCACCCCAAACATGGGGTGATTAATGACTGTGTAACTTAATTTGACCTTCAACTCAAGCACCTGCTATACTTTATCTATTAGTGCTTCCTGTTGAAGCTGGCTTATGGCTGAGGGCAGAAGGGCACAAAGTGGGACAGAGGGCATGAGTTAGGCAGAGGGCATAAGGGCACAGAAACCAGTGGGGCAGAGGGCAAAAGGGCACAAACAAGAGTGGGGCAAAGGGCAGAGAGGCACAAAAACAAGTGGTACAGAGGGCAGAAGGGCATAAAAAACGAAAGGGTGGCAGTGATGAACCAGGCAAAAAAAACCTGCGAACACGCAAAGCACCCCGCGAATACGCAAAGTTCCCAGCGAACACCCGCAAACATGCAAAAATAAAAAATCCACAAATTTGCGCGAATTTTGCGGATTGCGAATTCGCAAATCCGCAAATTCGCGGATCATGAATTCGTAAAATTTGCCCATGCTTAATAAAGTGGATTGTTAAGCAGGTGCACGTGTTCCATGCAGGTTCTACCGTGCGTTTAAAGACATGATGTGGAGTCCACTTCATCACAGCCCTCAGGGTCAGACTGGAAAGCAAAACCGGCCCCCTCACGGGGGGGGCGTGTTGTGGATGCCGGCGAGCTCTTTGCCAGGGACGGTTTTCGGTAGATTTTGTTACAGGGTTGACTTTTCAGCTATGCTGCAAAAACAGCCCTGTAACAAAAACGGCCCCCAGGGGCCCCAAACCGGCCCCCCACCCGTGTGGGGCACGGGGGCATTGCCCAGTGCCCGCTACGGCCAGTCTGGCCCTGACAGCCCTTGTTCGGATGAAATGATTGAGCTGTATTTATGTCACAAATCTGAAAGGTGGCTACACAATTTGTTGTGGATTCAAAACCGCTTCAAAATGAATGGAAGGGAGAGACAGGCGATTGCTCTGCAGGGTCCACGTGGTGGTTACGTGTTGTTAATTGCACTTTGCTTCGTGGGCATATTTGAGATTCGGTTAACGTCTTTAAAAATAGCTCAGATTCATCTGGTTGTGGTATGCATGCTTGAAGCAGCCAACCCAATAATCTATTACAACTGTTTGCATTTCAAGACAATTTATGAGATAGGGATATTTATATTCTAGCGCTCATGCAGTTCCAAACATCAACCTTTCAATATTTTCCACAGAGAAGAAATATTTGATGGCACGATATTCTTCATACCAGAATCAATGAGCCACCAAAGCAGTGTGCAGACTCTCTGTTTTAGGCACTTAGATAAGAACTCTAACCCAATGAGAACGACTTGAGGAAAACATTTTAAGTTAAAATGCATATTTTGTCAAAAGCCTTCTATTTTTCTCTAACTCAGGTTCTAATCCAAAGACTTGCAGCTGCTGTACTGCCAGTGTTTTTCCATGTGAATGCTCATCATGGTGTTTTCCTGCTGTTTTTGTTCCGTCAGCAAAATAAATGACGCATATATTTTATTTATTTATATTTGTGTTTAGGGATTCTATATAGCGTGGACTAGGCACATTGGCATTAGAGCGCTTTACAAAGAAGCAGAGAGTTCCGCCTAAAAAACATCTTAAAGCACCCAAATGACAGCCTGAAAAAGAAGGAACTTACAGTTCCTACCAGCAAGGATGTTACAAGATAAGAAGAGGTGGTTAGCTAACTATGATATTCATGTACACGAGCTGGTCTGAGATCAGTAACCCCATTTTAATTTCTAAGCCCTGAGATCACGCAAGGCACTCTCTCATGCGTAGTAATGAAGCTAGGTCTTGGTCAATCCCCACCGCTGAACGTCCTGGCCTCTACCCTCCGTCTCATTAATGTGCTTGCAGCTGCCTGGAAAATATCTAATGTTTGCTAATGTAGCAGATAAGCGACAACACTTTTAAGTGACGCAGAAAACCCATTATGAAACATTTGAGAGAAAAGTAACAAACGCACACCAAGTGTGCAAACTATACTTGAAGAAACATGGGAAAACTACGGGCCATATCAGCGAGGGCTTTATCTCCGCTTTTTTGGCTTTAAAAGTCAGAAAAGCGGAGATAAACCCATCCCCCTATCAGCAAGAGGGTGCTAACATGCATATTCGCATGTTAGCACCCTTTTGCACTATGCCTACCTTTGCATCTCTAATGAGATGCACAGTGGGCGTTCCTGACATACACTACATGTCAGGACATCAATAGCGCGGCTTCGCGCTGTCAGCAAGGATGCCATAGCATTTTAGAAGACATTATGTTTTGGAGAAAACTGCTGTTTTCTCCAAAAACTAATGTCTGCTAAATTCTTGACTTAGCCACCCCTAACGTAGGGGGTGGATTCTGCTGATATGACCACAGGGTCGTATCATCAAGGTTATCACCGTTTTGCACGGGAACATCCCTGGATAACCAGCGATGTTCCCTGCAAAACGGCGATTTCCCCGCTATCGCAGGAATTTTTATCGCCTTGGAGATCCGCGTTGCTAATAACGCGATATCTCCGCGATAAAAACCTGCAACAGCGGGCGTTAGGGAAAGGAGCGCTAAGCGCGCTTTGCGATATTTATCGCAAAGCATTGCTGATATGCCCCTTAGTTACTGCAGGGTAAAGCATGCAGATGAATTGTGGGATGATTGGAAACATATATATTAAGTAATATTGATTAATAGTTTAACCTATTTCAGCTGCTAATTCAATGTGTAACAATCACAAGGTAAATGTGATGTGTTTAGGTGTTATAATACTTTCAACCGTTTTTATCATAATAATGATGTGTGTGAAGGATTTAATGAAGTCTAACATAATTGAGAAATACTTATGTGCGATATGGAAATGTTTCATTCTGAACTCCATGTTTTACACACATGGAATTACGCATCAAGTGAGAAAAGGGAAAATGGTGCTGCATGTTTATAATAAAACCAATTGTCCTGAAACATTGAGAGAATAATCTTTCTACCTGTTCTAATATGAATCAGTAGAAATTATATCAATAAATTATGTTGTTAAATAATTTTATATGTTGGTACTTTGAAAATGGCATAATATGTCATACTTACATGTGCCATTTACAACAAAACTAAAATGCTTTATGAATGCAACTAAATCAAAAGAAATATATAATGTCCCAAACGTTATAAACGAAATGTATATTTCCAATATATTAGTTGTATTTCACAAACCAAATTGAATTTAGTCCTACATTTTTCCTCACTTTGCTTGTTTCTGCTCTAATGGAAATGATTCATAAGCTTGCAGTGTGAAAAGAAACTGGGGTCATTAGTCCGCCCGCCATACCCCCGGGAATTGAGACTGCCTGCAATGCTTGTGGCGGTCCCGCACCCTCAATTATGATGCGCCCGCCACACTGGCGGGCGCATTGCACATTTGCAACATTGCGGAGGGCGGTGCTGAAAGCACCGCCCGCCGTAATGCCACAAAGGCAAGTTGTGCCTTTCAAGGCACAACGTGACTGGCACGGCACGGTGCCTGCCACGTTGTACATTGAAATGCAGGGGGGCACCATAGGTACCCCCCATGTGCACCCCCCTTAACCCCCAGAGTCCCTGTGGGCCCGCAACGGGCCCCCGCAAGCAAACTCTGCATGCCTTTCTGTTGGACCTGGCCCTTTTTGGCAGGTTCACCCCGAAACTTTTTGCTTTTTCCTAGCCTGTTTCTGTGACCTGGTGTTGGTGATTTTAGGCCTCTGCGCACTTTTTCACTGTGTTACAGTGTAAAGTGCGTGAGCTCTCTGTGTGTGTGGTGAGAGTGACCTGCCCTCCCATAGGAATGAATGGGGAATATGTATGCCCATGGTAGATCCTGATGTGTGGGGATTGCAGGGTCGAGTTTGGTATGTGCGAACTCGTGAGATTGAATGCTGCGCAATGATATATGCGGCATGATTGTGTCTAGTGTGGAAGTGCCACTTCTTGAAGTTGGCATATTTGTGTAATTTGTGTCTGGCGTGTGATTGGCTGAAGCTGGCTGGTGAGCCTGGCTCCAAGAGTCTGGGTGGGTCTGCCCCGGTGGTGAATGGAATGATTAGCATGCTGATGTGAGGGGAGGGGTGCACCTGGGCCTGAATAGGACTGGGCTTTTCCCACACAATGCTGGCTCCACCCCCTGTGGTGCGTCTGATGTCCCCTGCCTGGCCAGTAAAAGGAGTTCCCTATAACAGTTGTAGCTGGTTCTCACATTGCCTGCACCCTGCTAGACAAAGGATTTTACTGTATAAAAAGGGGCTGTGTCCCCTTACAAAATGTTCTTGTTTCTACTTGAATCCTGCCAGGGGCGTGCTGCTGCTTGGGACCAGGGGAAGGCTTGCCTGCCCAGCCCTTGGATGCCCTGGATGGCTGAAGGACTTTTGACCCCTGAATGGACTTATTCTGGACTTTTTCCCTTAAAACCTTTCCCAGGACCTTACTCCAGAGGAGAGCGCTGTGCTTTTGCTTTTGGTAGCTGAGGCCCCTTTGCTATGGGAGACCTTCTTGGGGGTCTTGGGGTCTGCCTGCTCCCTAGCGCTTCGTGAGCGCTCTATTTGGGATCTGCAGCATGGAGCTGGTCTCTGTCCTGCTCGAGTGGATGGCAGGTGCCCACCCTGCATTTTGGCAGTGCTGTGTTTGTTTTATTTGTGGTTGCCATCCTGCGTCATGGCCGCCAACCTTTATATTTAATTTCAAGGGTGCCTACCCCTCTTGCCCCCGAGAAAAGGAAAAGCCGGTGCCGCCGCTGCGGCGAAACCGGAAACCAGACTCGAGCCCGCCTGACTGTGGGTGGGGCCTTGAGGCGGTCACTTCCACTTCCCCCTGCCCGGGGGAAAGCCTGTTTTTCTACGTTGCCGCTCTCCCGTGTGGAGAGGGAGACCAGAGATGCTGGCCGCGAGAGGGAGAATGTCGGCGTCTGCCAAGTAGGGCTCCCATGTCCCGGTGAGAGCCCTGCGCATGTAGAGTGCTGCCGGTCCCACAGCCCAGGAGCAAGAGAGCGGCGCCAGAGACGGCAGCGGGACGCTGCTGCCCCTCCGAGCGGAGACTGCTCCCTGCACCTGGAGAGCCCGGTAAGTGTGGGGCTCTCCCTGGTAGTGGTGCCAGCGGGGGGTAGATGAAGTCAGAGCGGCCCCGTGTGCTTAGAGGGCCGCTCCAACGTGGTGAGGTAGTGCAAAGGCCCCTGTGGGGGGTTGCGAGAATGAGTCTCTCGGGCACCATTCTTCTTAGAGCCTGTAAGGCTCACAGGGGCCGTTGGTTCATTAGAGCCTGCGAGGCCCAAATAACATTGGGTGTTTCTGAGTCCCCCGAGTGGGACTCCACCAACGAGGAAGAATCAAGCTGAACAGCCTGACCTCTGCGCACTGTAACTCTTACCCTTTTGGGTTAAATTAAGCACATTGTAAAACTTTTTTCAAAAAAAATTAGAACACCACAAGCTGTGATTTTGATTTATATGCAATTATATTGTCAAAGCATATTCGGTGATTACATTTACATTCTCATATAATTAATTCATTGGAATGAGATATTTTTGTCACGTCAGAATGGCTTTCATCTTACAATTTATGGCCAAAAGTTATCGTGCCCAATGCATTTCGGGCCACACGGCCCTTCGTCGGGGGCAGTACCTGAAACAAACAAAAACATTTTTTGATGTAGCTTGATAAACTGGTCTGACAGCATGCAAAGTTGCAGTGTGACACAACAGATTGTTAACTAATATGTTGGGTATTCCACATAATTAAAATTAATTATAGCGTTTTAACAAGCACCAAACAGTAAAGAGACCTGCATCTGATTGTACATAGTTGAAATGATGCCGTACGATGTAACAATTTAAGAGCATTGTAAAAAACATCATTCACAAAAGACCTGAGGGTGACCGTAAAAAATGACTCACTTATCTGGCCTAAAAAGCTAGCAAGATCTGGGGTTCCTGCGGGATATGTGATGATTCAAAGAAGCATCCACCACTGTGCTATGTGAAAAAAATGAAAAGGACATGGATCACTACACCAGTATTCAGACGAGTAAAAATAATGGTACGCTTAGTCAAGTTAAACCCGAAAGGATCAAGCTTACATTCAACTTTCTGGTGATGTGAATGTTCGGCAATAATATCCAGGCGAAACAATTGTGAACCTATAAACACAAAGCAAACCTCGATTTTACAAGCATTACTCAATGTTCGTCCGTTTATGATATACTTCACGCTGGTCTGGTTACTCTAGGAAGCTCACTCTTAGTTTTCTAAAACACTCGGGTTGCGCAAACACAGCCCACTCTTAGTTTATTAAAAAGGCACAAGTGCCATAACATTGCACTCAGACTTTTGGGGAACTGACCTTGATGGAGATCCGTCAATAGCCTGCACTCTGCTTCAACATTGTTCTACCGGCAAACCCCTGAAACGGGAAAACAGCACAACTATGATACGCGGACGTGCTATTACGCGGTACCCCCTGCTTCGGAGCAAACCTCCATGAGCCATACCTGCACATGTCTCCTGAACGTATTCACAAAAACCGGACCATTACCACCATTCCATCTGTCTTCGACTAACTGAACCCGGCGCCCTTAAATGACACGTTCTGAAACAAGAAAATGAACGACGGACTACAAAGAAACGACGGACTACAAAAAAACTGGATTACTGCTGAACCAGCCTAAACTGATACTAAAGCCTACATGAGCGCCATGTTTGACTGGAAAAGTATAGAGGTTAGAGTCATATCTGCATGATTACAACTTCACGGTCACCCAATGAGACAAATAAGTAAACAATGAACAAAGAACATTGAACAGTGATCAGTGTATATATAGTGGTACATTTCTCATATACTGTCTACTTTAACCTACTGCATACATAAGTGGAGCAGTATCTCATAAGAAACAAGTGAGATCCACTCGATCATTGATCCCTTTGGGATCTTGTGTCTGTAATCTACGGATCCAGAAGATTTCCCTTTGTAACAAAGTCTTGGTGATACATTTCCCAGGTGTTTGGGTAACCATTTCGAGAATCTGGAATTTAACCTGCGCAATGGTGTGTCTGTGAGTTTCCCAATGTAAGGCTAGACTGCTCTTGGGATTCTTGTTTCTGATTGTGCTTTTATGTTCCGATATACGGGTTTTTATCTTTCTTTCAGTTTTGCCAATGTACAACAGTCCACATGGGCACTTAATGGCATATATAACATTAGAAGCATTGCAGTCTGCACTGATCCTGATAGGGATAGTTTCTCCCGTATGGGGGTGTTTCACACAATCAGTCACGATAACGTTGTTGCAATGAACGCAGTTATAACACTTCCTCATACCCTTGTGTGTCTTGGATGAAATTGTGGGATGATATTTCAACATTTCTTTGATATTTTTTGAGCGTTTATACGCAAAAATAGGCTTGTCACGGAACAGTTCCTTAAAGTCAGTCTCATCTCTTAATAACTCCCAGTGAGTAGTGATACTTTTCTTGATCTCATTTGAGCTGGTGGAGTACTTGGAAACAAAAACCTGTCTTGTTTGTTGCTTTTTCATCTTGGGAATGAGTAAGGAATCACGCATTGATTTATCCGTTTTGTCTTTGGCTATTTCTAATACAGAAGAAGGATATTTCTTGGATGCATACTTAGCTGTGATGACTGCCAAATTACTTTGATATATTCTGCTTGCGAACAAATTCTTTTCGCTCGTAACATCATAGAGTAAGGCAAGTTATTGATGAGATTCCTAGAGTGAAAACTACTGTACATGAGTGCCGTATTTTTGTCAGTTGGTTTATGATACACTTCAGTTTGTATCATGTTGTCATTTATTCTCACCAATACATTCAAAAATGAAATCTGTTCCTTTTGTATGTTACTGGTAAATTGAATGTTCACATCATACGAATTCATCTGAGCGATTTTCTGTTCCAATTTTTCTTTGGTGTCTTTCCAGATAAGGAATATATCATCTATGTAGCGACAATATAAACTAATATTGTCTGTCCATTCCTTGTCATTTTTCAGAAACATCTCCTCATACCTTGCCATATACGTATTAGCATATGCCGGTGCACCGGAAAAGCCCATTGAGGTGCCCTTGTTCTGCAGATAAAAATCATCATTCCACCTGAAATAACTATGGTGTAAACAAAAATGCAACAATTCAAGCAAAAAGATTTTTTCCGCTGGTATCTCCTCTTGTTGAAGCAAGGCCCATTCCACAGCCTCTATCCCCTCAGAATGTGGGATCGAGGTGTAGAGAGCCTTGACGTCTAGCGTGCACATACATGCCACAACGGTTACTTGTGTTTCCATGAGTCTTTTCAGAAAATGTGTGGTGGTGTCTTTGGTATAAGAGTACCAACTTTGGACAAAAGGTTGTAAAAATTGATCCAAGTACTGGCCCAGAGGTTCGAAAGTGGTCCCGCACCCGGTGACAATGGGTCGGAATGGTGGGTTCGAAAGATCCTTATGGACTTTTGGTAGCATGTAAATTGTCGGTTGTTTTGGGAACGATACTGTGAGAAATTGACGTGTTTTCTTACTGATCCATTTCATATTTTCTGCCCGGTCTAGAATATTTTCTAGAGTGATTTGTAGTTCTCTGATTGGATCATGATTCAGTTTGAGATAGGTATGAATGTCAGATACATGTTCAGACACTTTGCGGTCATAACATTTTTGATCCATGACGACTATGGCGCCGCCCTTGTCTGCTTGTTGGATGTGTTCCCCAAAAGTCCGAGTGTAATGTTATGGCACTTGTGCCTTTTTAATAAACTAAGAGTGGGCTGTGTTTGCGCAACCCGAGTGTTTTAGAAAACTAAGAGTGAGCTTCCTAGAGTAACTAGACCAGCGTGAAGTATATCATAAACGGACGAACATTGAGTAATGCTTGTAAAATCGAGGTTTGCTTTGTGTTTATAGGTTCACAATTGTTTCGCCTGGATATTATTGTCGAACATTCACATCACCAGAAAGTTGAATGTAAGCTTGATCCTTTCGGGTTTAACTTGACTAAGCGTACCATTATTTTTACTCGTCTGAATACTGGTGTAGTGATCCATGTCCTTTTCATTTTTTTCACATAGCACAGTGGTGGATGCTTCTTTGAATCATCACATATCCCGCAGGAACCCCAGATCTTGCTAGCTTTTTAGGCCAGATAAGTGAGTCATTTTTTACGGTCACCCTCAGGTCTTTTGTAAATGATGTTTTTTACAATGCTCTTAAATTGTTACATCGTACGGCATCATTTCAACTATGTACAATCAGATGCAGGTCTCTTTACTGTTTGGTGCTTGTTAAAACGCTATAATTAATTTTAATTATGTGGAATACCCAACATATTAGTTAACAATCTGTTGTGTCACACTGCAACTTTGCATGCTGTCAGACCAGTTTATCAAGCTACATCAAAAACATTTTTTGTTTGTTTCAGGTACTGCCCCCGACGAAGGGCCGTGTGGCCCGAAATGCATTGGGCACGATAACTTTTGGCCATAAATTGTAAGATGAAAGCCATTCTGACGTGACAAAAATATCTCATTCCAATGAATTAATTATATGAGAATGTAAATGTAATCACCGAATATGCTTTGACAATATAATTGCATATAAATCAAAATCACAGCTTGTGGTGTTCTAATTTTTTTTGAAAAAAGTTTTACAATGTGCTTAATTTAACCCAAAAGGGTAAGAGTTACAGTGCGCAGAGGTCAGGCTGTTCAGCTTGATTCTTTCATGTTTTTCATTTTTGACGCAGCATGGGCATTGCGTCCTCCTCTGCAGCACGCTTAGATAACTGGAAAAACTACAAATGATCGTTGTTTAAACTGGAGTGCCTCTCCCATCACTAATACTCCACCAACGAGGCCCACATTGATTTTAGAGTCCCCCCGAGGGACTTGGGGCATATTTGTTTTAGAGCCTGTGTGGCTCCAACGTTTGGCCATGTGTGGTGTCAGACGAATGATACAAATTACATTTGAAGAGCTCTCAATCGCTCTCTCAAGCTGACCACTATTTCAGTCACTGCAAATTAGAAACACAAGAACTTCCAAGATAGTTGTTTATTAAATTAAACTTTCAATTTTTGACTATTTTTTCAGACTTCGTTATTTTGTTTTTTGTTTTGTCAAATATCTTTTTCAAAAGATCATACAATATATACAACAATATACAATCAGTTGGGAGGAGAAACAAGTGAATGGGCCAGGGGAAGGTCAATGAAACATTTTGGACGACATTTAGACACTAGACGTACAATTAGACACTAGACAACACAAACCATAGGTAGTACATGAGAATTGGGGATGGTAGAGGTTGCTGGCGTTATTTACAGCTATATACAACAAAGCAACAGTGTTTTATAATCCTAAATGCAAGTTGTTTCAGGGGTTTTCCTCAAGATGAATGAAAAACATTAGATATCTTCTTATCACTCAATGAAATGAGCCATATTTCAATGAAGCTTGACAAGAGATCAGATCATTTAACGCCTACAATTGGCCTTAATTTTCACAAAACAGCCACTATAGTGGCGCCAACATTCAACTACCACCTCAATAGGTCATAGGTCGACGCGTTTCGAATCCTACATAGATGTGTAGGATTCTCTTCAGGACCAAACAAACTCAATCTGTGAAAAACAAATAAAAAACTCTGTCAGTGGAAACTGAAGAAAGACTCTCAACTCACATTCTACATCCATCCACTCTCAATGTATTACCTGTCACTCTTTTGACTGTGTTTAGGCGTGATGGAATGCTGCAAGGAAGTGAAACAAATTGTTTCAGATATTGGGCATATAAATTGAACGTTTTTTAAGAAACTCCGTGGCGATCGTAATGTTACTTACAGAGAAATAAGGTGAATCCTCCCCTTTTCTTAATACGTGTCCAAATGGTTAGCTTTTCGGTTCCAATGAGGGGGCGGACTCGCCTCGTAGAGTCAATCTATGCTGGAAAAACAACGGATGGGGTTATTCCGTTGTGCGATTACCTACAAAGCGAGCCAGAGAGCACCGGTATTGCGTGCAACTCCGCTCGGGAAAACTAGCTAACTCGCGGGATCTGTTTACCTGAGGCTGCGTCTTTCTCCTCCAGTCTGGGTCGCGGTCGATTTTGAAAACGCGATACCAATGGGGCGGAAGAGCCTCTATTTACTCCAGATCATTTCCGGTTTGCGGAAGGGGGGACTCATGGGATTTGTAGTTTTGGTCTGCCGGAGAGCCCTCCGGCTTCTCGTTGCGGTCCAAATGTGAGACACAAATTTAGGGTGCCGTGGTTGGAAACAGTGGTGGCACTTCCCTGGGTACATTTTAAGGTCTTTTCATAAACTGTACAATTCCGACATTTCATTTAAGCCTTGCGTGGTTGTATTAAATTTCAAGATTAGCATGGCTTCACGTTGTCGCAATTTGGCCTCTACGTCTCCGCCTCTTGGGTCAGGATCAATTTTCGAAATAACAGTCCATTTTAAGTCGTGTTCACCGTGGAGTTGGTCAATCCAATGTTGGACTAGTGGGGCAGTGACCACTTTCCTCTTTATCCGTGATTTATGTTGGGACAACCTTTGTCTTATTTCCTGATTTGTTTTCCCTATGTACAGCTTATCGCAAGGACATAGAATCCCGTACACCACATTTTTTGATTTACAATTAGTAAACTGGTCATGCCTCCAGGATATTCCTGCATGCTGGTTTAATTTTAGGAATTGCTGCCCTAACAATATAGTTCGCGATACTTTTATCGCGAACTATATTGTTAGGGCAGCAATTCCTAAAATTAAACCAGTGACAGTAAGGGACTATGTCAACTTGCCACCCATTAAAGGTCATCATAAATGTGGCACATGCCTTTGCTGTGCTTCCACTCAGGAAGGGGATCTATTCCAGCATGCAGGAATATCCTGGAGGCATGACCAGTTTACTAATTGTAAATCAAAAAATGTGGTGTACGGGATTCTATGTCCTTGCGATAAGCTGTACATAGGGAAAACAAATCAGGAAATAAGACAAAGGTTGTCCCAACATAAATCACGGATAAAGAGGAAAGTGGTCACTGCCCCACTAGTCCAACATTGGATTGACCAACTCCACGGTGAACACGACTTAAAATGGACTGTTATTTCGAAAATTGATCCTGACCCAAGAGGCGGAGACGTAGAGGCCAAATTGCGACAACGTGAAGCCATGCTAATCTTGAAATTTAATACAACCACGCAAGGCTTAAATGAAATGTCGGAATTGTACAGTTTATGAAAAGACCTTAAAATGTACCCAGGGAAGTGCCACCACTGTTTCCAACCACGGCACCCTAAATTTGTGTCTCACATTTGGACCGCAACGAGAAGCCGGAGGGCTCTCCGGCAGACCAAAACTACAAATCCCATGAGTCCCCCCTTCCGCAAACCGGAAATGATCTGGAGTAAATAGAGGCTCTTCCGCCCCATTGGTATCGCGTTTTCAAAATCGACCGCGACCCAGACTGGAGGAGAAAGACGCAGCCTCAGGTAAACAGATCCCGCGAGTTAGCTAGTTTTCCCGAGCGGAGTTGCACGCAATACCGGTGCTCTCTGGCTCGCTTTGTAGGTAATCGCACAACGGAATAACCCCATCCGTTGTTTTTCCAGCATAGATTGACTCTACGAGGCGAGTCCGCCCCCTCATTGGAACCGAAAAGCTAACCATTTGGACACGTATTAAGAAAAGGGGAGGATTCACCTTATTTCTCTGTAAGTAACATTACGATCGCCACGGAGTTTCTTAAAAAACGTTCAATTTATATGCCCAATATCTGAAACAATTTGTTTCACTTCCTTGCAGCATTCCATCACGCCTAAACACAGTCAAAAGAGTGACAGGTAATACATTGAGAGTGGATGGATGTAGAATGTGAGTTGAGAGTCTTTCTTCAGTTTCCACTGACAGAGTTTTTTATTTGTTTTTCACAGATTGAGTTTGTTTGGTCCTGAAGAGAATCCTACACATCTATGTAGGATTCGAAACGCGTCGACCTATGACCTATTGAGGTGGTAGTTGAATGTTGGCGCCACTATAGTGGCTGTTTTGTGAAAATTAAGGCCAATTGTAGGCGTTAAATGATCTGATCTCTTGTCAAGCTTCATTGAAATATGGCTCATTTCATTGAGTGATAAGAAGATATCTAATGTTTTTCATTCATCTTGAGGAAAACCCCTGAAACAACTTGCATTTAGGATTATAAAACACTGTTGCTTTGTTGTATATAGCTGTAAATAACGCCAGCAACCTCTACCATCCCCAATTCTCATGTACTACCTATGGTTTGTGTTGTCTAGTGTCTAATTGTACGTCTAGTGTCTAAATGTCGTCCACAATGTTTCATTGACCTTCCCCTGGCCCATTCACTTGTTTCTCCTCCCAACTGATTGTATATTGTTGTATATATTGTATGATCTTTTGAAAAAGATATTTGACAAAACAAAAAACAAAATAACGAAGTCTGAAAAAATAGTCAAAAATTGAAAGTTTAATTTAATAAACAACTATCTTGGAAATTCTTGTGTTTCTAATTTGCAGTGACTGAAATAGTGGTCAGCTTGAGAGAGCGATTGAGAGCTCTTCAAATGTAATTTGTATCATTCGTTTCACAGTACTGGCGAACTGTTTTGTTAATTTCTTGATAGGCGCAGCCTTACTGTGTTGTACGCCAGACCCTACTTGTTTCTTATGTGTGGTGTCAGAGCCTGTGTGGCTCCAACGTTCTGCGTAGTGTTGTGTCAGAGCCTGTGTGGCTCCAACGAATGGGCGCAGTTCTGTTCAAGGGTCAGTGAGGACCCTGTCGCAGTTTTGATTCCCAGCTGCCCAGCAATTAGCGGGCAGCTGCACCGTTTAGACCTTGTGATTGTTCTCAGCTGCCCAGCAAGTAGTGGGCAGCTGCAACGTTTAGGTTTGCGCCAGTGGCACACCCCTGACTGGTGCTGAATTGGCAGCGCGCCCTGAAATTCTGGACACAGGGCTCTTGAGTCCCCTTGTTGGATGGCCAGTTGGCCAGGGGGCTGGTATGTGGGTAGGGAGCAAGGCCCTAAGGTGATTTTTGCGCAATGTGATTTTGCTATGTTTATGATAATAATTGCCTAAGGTGATGTTTGCGCTATGTGATTATGAGGTTATTTTACCTATGTAGGTTTATGCTAGTGAGAGTTTATTTCACTATGTGAGTTACGCCCCTAAATGTGAGATTGCCTACTGTAGTTTTTACTGGTTAGGCCCAAATGTGAGTTATGCGTAATGTGCTATGCCATTATGCCTGTGACACCTCTGAATGTGTTTTATGCACTATGGGCTAGATGTAGGTAATAGCAAAATACTGAATGGTAAATACCGAATTTTACCGATTCGGTATTTACTAACCGGTAATTGCTATGTAGGAAAAGAAATCGATAAAAATACCGAATCGGTAAGATTTGGTAATTACCGATTCGGTAATTACCGAATCAGTATTTGCCATTGATTCCTATGGGCCTTGAAGCCCGTAGGATTCAATAGCAAATGCCGATTCGGTAATTACCGAATCGGTAAAAATACCGAATTTCCAAGGGGGACAGGGTGTCACTTTGACATCCTGTTGCACCCCTGTTTCTGGCTTGTGTGCCATGTGACACATATACATGCCCTTAGGGCATGTATGTGTGCCACATGGCACAGGTGTACATGCACAGATGTCCATGTACACAGAAATTCGTAATTTACCACCCAATAGTATTGTGTGGTAAATAACAAATTTCTAACGGCCTGCGGCACTGTAAATTGTGCCACCTACATGTTGAATTACAGAATCAGTATATTTACCGATTCGGTATTTTACCTAATTGGTAAATTTACCGAATCGGTAAATATACCGATTCTGTCATTTTCTAACCCACTACATTACAATTCCCAAATACCGGTCGGTAACGGCCGAAATCGGCCGTTACCAACCGGTATTTGGGCTTCTACATCTGGCCCTATGTGTCTTACCTACACCTCTTAATGTTTTTTTATGCATCATGTGTTTTCCTGTGCGGCACCTCTGAATGTGTTTTGATGCATCATGTGCCTTGTTCTTACACCGCTGAATGTATGTTTATACATCATGTGTCTTTTCTACACCTCTGAATGTTCTATGCATCAAGTGTGAAACTTCTGATTGTTCCATGATCTAGAAAGTGCTATTTCTAACATTAGTTCTAGTTCTAAAAGTGTTGATTCTGACAGTGGCCCATGTGGCCCTGTCCTGGTGTAAATAATCCCTTGTGAATATTGCCCATGCCAGTTGGCACAATGTATATTGTGTGATTACTATCTGATGTGTTTTGACAATACAAAAGTTATTCTTATATAACCTTGTGTGGAGTTCCTTTTGTGGTGTGCCTAGGATGTTGTTGCTGTTGTGTGCGGGCTCAAATGCTTTACACATTGCCTCCGGGATAAGCCTGTCTGCTCGTGCCAAGCTACCAGGGGGTGAGCAGGGGTTATCTTGGCATGTGACTGCCTTGCCCTGACTAGATTGGTGGTTTCTGCCTAGCTTTGGCATCAGCCTTAGCCAACCAGAAATAGTCAGTTCTAACCCTTTCCATGGCAGCAATGCAGCAACGGAAAGGCATGTTTACGCCCCCATTGTAATACGGCTGGTGGTTTCTAACAGACACCGCCACCATTTCCCCGTTTCCGCCCGGTTGACTTGTCAACTGGGCAGAAAAGCGGCGGACGGACTCCCCAGCCATCATAATATGGGGGGGGTCTTTACTGCATGGATGGTGGGCAGATCGCCCCCACCAGGCCGGCTGTGTAAGCCGCCGGCCCGAAGGGGGCGATCCCCCCACCATCCTAATGGGGCCCTATGTCTCTTAGCGAGAGTTCCTATTCGCATACAACAATTTTGCTACCTTGGGAACATTTGCCATGGTAAACTGTCCTCTTGAACTTACCCATGCGCTTCTTCCATAAGGACTACTGTTTGAAAGTAATATACACTTGATGGTTCAACAACTCACGTGACAAACACCACCTTTATGTTATAATATGTGTCTTCTTTATGCTGCATGACAATTACCAAATACAAACTCACCAATGGACTGAGTGGTCTGACCAGATTAGGTAACACTTGGAGGAGTTACCCTGGAACTTGAGGGTTATATTATACGTTGATATGACGGAAAGGGAGCTCTTGCCCTTTTTCTTCTTCTCTTGGACACAGGCATACATTGTTTCTCTTTTGGAACTTCCTTTCGGATTCTTCTGACTGATGCCTACCCTGTGGGTGCTATTCCCAGACTGCTTTCCTTATGCTGGGAGAGTGCACTTGAACTGTCATGGTTCATGTCCCATCATGAACATTTCTGACCATTGCTAATTAATGACCAACCCGAAACTGAATTTCTAATTTGCAATTTTAGATCTTAAATACATTATATTCATGTATTTATTTCCTTAATAATTATGATACATCTAACTATCTTCAAATACTGTTTCTGTCTCTTGATGATTTGCCTCCAGTAATTGATTGTGCATTTCAATTGGATTCTGAATGTTTAGATGAAATCCTAATGAAGAGATCCCTGGACAGCAGATACTAATGTTATTATTCTATAGAGCTCTATCTGAATTATTAGCTTCTATGATTCTATTTAGACTGTATTTTTTTAGGAGATTTGGTCTGGCAGTGAGAATACCTTACTCAGTTAACCTTGTTTTGAGGGTTACATATATATGAACCTAATTACAAGTTTGTAGTTCAGTTACCCAATTTCTGGTCCTCCTCGGATAACTGGAGTTGGATCCCCGATATCCGACCCCTCTCAGCAGGATTCAAGATTCATCAGAGGACCAAATGAATGAGAACAAAGGCAAGTGATAAATGACAAAGATAGTTGATCAAAAAGGCCCAGTGACACTACAGCATTACCTACCTAATATCAGCTGCTGCCATTTTATCTCCAGAAACTTCATGCTATTTCTCCAGGAAGGAAATGTCTCTCTTTTATCTGCTCCTTGATCTTGTGCAATAAACAGCACCAACATATAAACACTTTGAAAGTTCCCCAAACAATAAACATTTTGCCCACAGGACCAACATTGCATTAAAAAAGCAACAGTTTCCTCCCAACATGAGGAGCCAAACATAGCACCTGTCAGGCTGGCCCCCTTAAAAATGCCATGAGCAGTGGGTCAACTCATCTATGGAGCATGGTCCGAGAGGGTTTGAAGGTATGTGACTAATTTAAATGCCTTGACATCAGGATAAGATATATTGTTTAGAAAGCAGCATGTGATAGAAAGTAGTGTGAGTATTGTTTGTGACTGATATGAAGATGCATTCAGGAATCAGAGTATGCAGTTCCATCAACAATATGATTTTCATGGCACATTTTGACGCACCACAGTCCACAGCAGTAGATCTGTTGAAGGTGGGGTCCACCATGGCAGTAGAGTCATTTGCCTATAAATATAGTTAATCAATTCTCTCACATTTTCATCAAAACTAGTGTTAGCTATGTTTGGTTCATTGTAGTAGCTGTGCCAGCGATGGTGCCGGGGACTAAAACATACACATTTCATTGGCCTAATTGTTTTTTAAAGCTGAATTTTTGTCTTGTATGAATCATTGTAATGACTCATCTGGCATGAGCTGTATAGGATGGGAAATACCTGTGCCCCCACACTGCTTCCTGAAAGTTGCACTGCCAAGTTGCAATCAAAGTTTTTTTTTGCAGTATTCTAATGCTTCCCACCTGTCTATTCAGCTTGACTTTTCTAGCCTTCACCGGATGGCTGAATCTCAGACTGTCCAGGTCACGAGTTTGAAACTAAACTCTTTCCAATGTCTATCTTGTGTGTTTTTCAAATGTATATACATATGTGTGGGGTTGCATTCCTACCTTATCTAAACCATGTCTTATCTTTTCACACTATCATGGGTATATGCACTGCTTAATTTGTAACATAATGGGTGCAAGTGCTACTAGTTACCAGTGCATGGAATATAAAGATTTAATATTCCTGAATCAGGCAGAGGCCTCTTAAATCCACTATCAGACACTGCCTGAGTTCTCCCTTTATATGGGTTACTCCGTCTTTATCTTCCTCCTTCTTTTATGGTTTGAATGTTTTTCTCTCTCTTGCTCTCAGGAAATGCCTGATGAGGAAATATATGTACTGGTCCCCAAAAAAGATTGTTGATGCCCCCCTCCGGCAATCCAGGACTCAAATTAGGCACAGGGTACATGCCAAACTGAATAATGAGCCCTGCCTGTCTACTCTCCTCACTGACACACCAACAACCTGAATCTGTGAGTGACCCTGGTCCCTGCTCACTTTCTCAACATTTCACTGTCAGCCACTCAAGCACTTGTGGACATGTTAAGTTGAAAGTAACAAAATACACCCAAGGACTTGTAGCTGTTCAGCCTTTTAAATTCTGCACTACGTTATTTCAAGTATGACGGATCTGTCCTCCATGTGGCTACCATCACTCCATATCTGTGTATACGGGCCAGATGACATGCACTGAGGGGCCATCCTTCCATCATCTGAACTTACTAAGAGATCTGAGGCAGCCACTGGCACAGAAAAGAATAAGTCTTCTCATCAAAATATTGAGCCAAACTAAAAGTTTGGCTCAACATATCAGTAAATATTTAATAGTGTCTGTGTAGACCCGGAGCAAGTTTAGGGGCCAGGAAGCTGTCTGCCCACTCCGTTATGAAAGATTGAGAGAAGTGTGATAAGATAAAGACTATTTACATAAACTACTCCACATGGAATTTGATGTTCTGGTTGCTCATGGTTTGTGCAACACCCAGGATACGTAAGTTGTTTGGTTTGGAGCTGACCTGTAGGTCTTCCTTTTTGACCCAAATTACTTTGACTGCATCTTAAAGCTTACCAATCTGTGTAGGGAACTCAGATATTATTTTTAAAGTTCCAGGTGAAAATTGTGCCAGGAAGCACAAAGCTCCGATTGAATTTATCTGATCTTGCTGGACTGGGGAAAAGTCACAAGTTCAGGACGACAATGATGGAACATGGGTGGGACAGTTACCTTCTGAAGTCCAGTGTGAAGGGTGCCTTTTGAGTTGCCAGGGGTCATAAGGAGGAGGCTGTCGGCTCTAGGAACAGATTGAGCATCTTGGACAGTGGTTGCTGTACCATGAACAGTGAACCATGAACAGTCAATCATGCATCGCTGATAGTTATTGTTATGAAGTTAAGAGCTGGTAGCCTGTGGAGCAACATGGGCTGTCGCTATTAGTGCGAAGTGCAGGTTTCACATTGCCGGTCATGGTGGACAGTCACTATCGGCATGAAGAGCAGATATAGTTGAAGCTTGATATTACTGGCCGTCGCGGGCAGTCATTTTTTGGCACAAAGAGGTAATTTCATGATTGTGAGGAGTTCAAGACTTCTGTATCTTCGCCTTTTTTCATTATCAGTTCACACTGATGCCAGCCAAGGGTTCAGGTCTTGGGGGAATGTTATGCAGTATTTATGTAAGTGGGAATTGTAATAGTGCTCAATATTCTAAGCGATGAGCTGCATTCCAAGGAAGGCAGTTGAAGACTGACTGGCTGAGGAATGGCTATGTCCAAGTTGCAGTGGTGAATAAAATGTTCAACTCACCTCAAAGTTGTCTTTTGTGGAGTCCCATACAAGAGGGCACCTGGGGGCAGCATCTATTGGGAATCAAGACTCACTCCAGCAGTAGGGCTCAGGCAGGTTCAGTCGTGTTCAGTTAGTGCTGGTCAGCTGGGCAGTTGCAGAAAGGGCTCTGAAAGCTTTTAGTCACTCAAGGTATCATGGGGGTAAGGAAAGCAGGTCCAATTTCCCTTTCTCAGTCAGCCGGGCAGTCTCTTTTCCTCCGACAGCAGGACAATCCTTCTTAATTTTCCAATGGTCCAGGAGTGTTCTGATGAGACGTTCTTAAGGTCCTACCTTTATCACTGTTGCCAACCTTTTTGGGGGATTCTCACACCTACCCCTACCACTAGTTCTGGTTAGTCATTTCCCTTGTCTTGGCTCCAAACTGTCTAGGTGACAAAAGCAAGGGCAGGTTCGTTGTCATGTTCCCTTTTGTGTTTGTTGAAGGCAGGGCCCTTTGAAGTGTAATCAGGGCATGGTACAGCTCATCCTCAGCCATTCTGTCATGAAGACCTTTTCTCCTCACACACAGGCTTTATTTGTCTCATTGTCTGGAAGCAAAACAAAACAGACAACAACAGCAGAGCCATTCAAAGGAATGCAACCTAGAACACTAACAGAAAGGCACAGCTGGTTTGGCATAAATTGGCAACTTTCTTAAAGTAAAAAATCAAAACAGTTGGTGGTTGTGTTTCTTTCTGTTTTTTTACTTTCCACACAAGATTTTTCTATTTAATAAACATGACCTGTAAATCAATTATAACATTTTATCATCCGACATAACATTGCTCAATATTTAAGAACAGAGAGTGATAACAAAAAGAATCGCAAACCTATACAAACGTTTTCCATATCCCAAAATAAATCACACATTAATAAACAAGATGACTACAAATCAACAATAGTACCAATAAGTGTTCAACCCATCCAAAGTTATAAACCAGAGCGACCCCTTTTAACGCTCTTGGTTTCAAGTTGTCAACCCCCTATCGCTGTTTTTCAACTTTCTTAAAGCGGCATTTTTAAAATTGTAACTTATAATCTGACTACACAATTAAAGAGGATTTTAAAGTTAAATTAATTTCAGTGGGGGCAGCTGTCTCTATCTTGTCTCAAACTGTAGTTAGCGCTTATTAAGTATAATAGGATAACCCAGTGGTAGTCTATGAGAGATAAACAGCTTACAACAGTGAAACAATTTAAAGCATATTGTGTACATTTTAAATACCGTGAACTTTGCCCTGATGGTTGTTAGGGGCTAACTTAGGTGTGTCTTTTAAGTTTAAAAAAAAACAAAGTTTAGGAATAAAAAAACAAAGGTAATTTTCCCAGGTCAAAATGGCAGTTTATAACTGAACTATAGACTGCAGTGTCAGATCTAAGAAATGTTTTACAGTCTTACTTTAGTGGGTGGCACAGTTGCAGATAGTTCCATATACTATGGACTTACAAGTAAATTTAATGCGTCAATTAGGTGTAGCCCAACATAAACTGTTAGTCATACTACTAATCTCCAAGCTTGACTATGCCAACAGCCTATACCTTGGCACACTCCTTTCATCAAAAGCAAAGTACAACTCATCTAAAATTCTGTTGCAAGGCATCTTCTGTGCCTTCACCCCATATCTCCAGTACTGCAATCACTCCACTTGCTACCTAAAGCTAGACATTCAATCTTCAAGGAGCTCTACATTGTCCACAGAGGATCCCAAGGAAAAGATCTGCCATGCTAATAAGTTAAATTCAAGAAATACAAACCAAACAAAACACTGCTCTCCAGGCTCTGCTTTCTCAGTACAACCCATCAACTTGGAGCCCACTACCACCCAAAATTTAAAGCTCTCAGGAACATACACACTTCTCAAAAAACAGCCTTCAGTTTACAACAAATGAATTAGAAACAACTCGACCAGTAAAAAGTTTTCAGTATGCCGGTAAGTTAAGAAGTGCTGATCAATCACTCAATCAGGGTTGGTAAAGTGCAACTACTCGCCCGTGAGGATCTCAAGGTGGTAGCGGGAGGAGGGGTGGCTCCCTTGAGTGCTGGGGCACTGGAAAAGCTAGGTCTTGAGGTCATTCCTTAACTGGGGCAATGTGGGAGATTGCCCTAGGTGGAAAGGGAGTGTGTTCAAAGCTTTGG
This sequence comes from Lissotriton vulgaris, assembly GCF_964263255.1. NCBI lineage: Eukaryota > Metazoa > Chordata > Amphibia > Caudata > Salamandridae > Lissotriton > Lissotriton vulgaris. The sequence goes on from NC_141699.1 coordinate 811,173,000, forward strand.
CTGCAAGATAGAAGAAGGACTTTGCTCCCTTTCTAGTCTTGATGAAACATGGGACAGTGGCCAGTGAGAGCTGGGCTCATCAGAGATGTCTTTTGGGTGCGTGGAAGGAGAGGCGGCTGTTCAGGCATGCAGGACTGGTGTTGTGAAGGACCTTATATCTATGGTCTGCTGTGGCATTACATAGTTATGTGCATGCATATGTAAGTGTTATGGCACAAAATAATACTAAGCCAAAATATGCAGGGGCCAGCAATAAATTATAACTCATACCTCTTAAATGCACAGAAGACATATCTGTTATGAGGGCTGTCTGTCCTCTGCACTGTATGGCCAAAGAACAGGCATCACCAAATGAACAGTCATAGGATAACTGAAGAGATTTCACACATTGCTGGAAAATTCACCCATTTCAGATCCCAAATTTCTGTACAATCTGACCACCTCTTATTATCACACGAAGACACTCAGATATGGGAAAATAATACAAAATGGCCAACCCAACAGAGCTCTCCACTTCTCTTCCTCCATGACAGCTCAGGATCACAACTATACACAAAATCGCAGACTGGAGAATCCAGTGAAGTAACTAGCTAAGCAGACATGAAATACCAAAAAGCGACATGCAGGACTGTTCAACGCTACCTGCATACTGAAAACTATAAATCTGAGTGTCTCTCGTTCACACTACATCTTCCAACACACAGCTACAAACTACACCCCATAACTGACCTCGCGGTCATCATGCATGACAAGAACACTACACACAAAGTTTCAAAACAAATACAACATTCTTCCAACCACACACCCTACACAGTGGAACATGCCGCTCATACAGTCAAGTGTTTCAGAGCCCCACATAGGGGTAGTATGCCGCTATATAAATACTGCAATACAATATACATTTATCATATTATAAGGAGAAAGCATATACATATTTTGTCTATCACAAAGGATAAACACAACTAATTAATTAACCACTTGTTAGGGCTTCTGTAACAAATGTGCCTTTCTATATCAGAACTTTTTTATAGGCTTCACGCTCAATACGAATATATGAGCAAAAGATCAGCAGGTTGCATTTTTCTTTGGTATTACTGAGCAATCATTCCCTGCCAAACCCTGGAAATGGGACATAATCCAAAAAGGATTCTATTGACCGTCTTAGGCAGATCTTCCGCTAAGACGGAGGAGTGTCGCCCCACAGAAAATATATAATGATAATAACAAGGTTATTATCATTTTATATTTCAATATCGGCTCTGTAAAGGTACGGGCTGTGCTGCCCACAGACCAGGGGGAGGAGTGGTGGACACTCTCTTAAGTGCACATGATTGTTTGGCCGGACATTTTGAGCCGGCCAAACAGTCATGCTAACTTTGCATACTCTCCACCAGGCTGTATTGCACAGCCTGGGTGAAGAACATGCACAGTCTCCAACTCCCTGTCAGAGCACAGAACCATAGCACTAAGGCCAATCACAACGCTGCTGTCATGGTGACAGCTTTTTAAAAAAGAAAGCACCTAGCCGTCGCTTTAGAGTGCTGCTTTTACTTGAACAGACTCAGATAATTCTATGATTCAAGTAGTCTGAAGTATTTAATTACTTATCTTTAAATCTTTTGCATGTTCATATCATTCGTCAAACATGTTGATCTGAAAGACAGCCCTCCTAGTGCAATTCATAAACATATATAAACACAACGGTGTATATGAAACTAAAAATACAATATATACCATTTTTATTTTATTTATTTATTTATTTATTGATATAATTTCTAGAGCGCACTGTCACCTGACAGGCATCCTGGCGCTAATAGTGACTAGACATAACATACCTCCTTTAAGATCCTACTGAAGCCAACCGGCAGGAGGTCACTGATTTGTCTCAGCTGAAGAGGTAAGGTGTTCCAGAGCTTTGCAGCAGCGACCCCAAAGGATCTACTTCCTGCTCTAACTTTTTTAAATCTGGGAATGTTTATCAGTTTTGTCCCAGATGAGCGTAATGTTCGAACAGGAACATACCACTCAAATTTGTTTTGAAAAGATGTGGGACCCATTCCATGCAAGGCCTTAAATACTAAGTAGAGTGATTTAAACCTGGATTCTTTGTTTCACAGGGAGCCAGTGCAACTCAAGCCAATGTGCAATGTGAACAGGGATACAATAAAACTAGAACTAGTCAATACTCTAAACAACAGCCATTGTAATGGTTATTTTGTCAGTTATTCATTTTTTCTGAAAGGCTGTTGCCTACTTAGTACACCTATAAAGCCTGCCGGGGCAGAGTTTAACATATAAGTGCTCCCAACAGGGAAGTAATGTTCAGTATGTATGTTTTTCAGTAGAAGTTAACACAGATGTGTTTCGAGCTCCATATCAGTTTTTGGGGGTTCTCTTCAGGGCTTAGACTGGACCCTTGACAGCAGGAATGCAGATCCATGGGACTACTCAGCTGGTTCCTCATAAGGGCTTAAGCTTGTCTTGGCTTTTGCTCTCTAGTTAAGTGGGTGCTTTTACGTAGCAGAGCAATTTACTTTGTCGGCTACCAAGCTACATTCATAATTATCAGTGCTTCCCCATATCCACAGCTTTGAGCCCAGATTTGGGCAGTTTGGAACAGTGACAGAAACCTAGAACTGGTACAATGTCTTCACTCTACTGATGCTGCAGAGCTTCTCTTTGAAGTAAAGATTAGTACAATAGATTTGATCCAGAAGCCATGGCCTAATTTGAAATTTGGAGCATTGTAGGGAAAACAGTGCCTAAATAGAAGCGGTGTCCTCTTTCAAAACACTCAGCCAGACCGCCCAGCAAATATTTTCACTACCTCCTTCAGAGGCTTCCTAAAAGATAAACAAGAGAGGAGAGAGAGAAAGAACATTTGGGGCCCTATTACACATAGGGGGTACTTTCCGTGTTTGTGCCTCAGCACACCTTAAAACAGGTGTGCAGGGCGAAACAGGGAAAGTGTGTCCTATTACATGGAATGCTCTGCCCCTAGGGCAGCAACAAACTCATGCTGCCCTGGTGGCAGGACATTTATCTGAAAAAAAGAGCAGCTTTAAAGCAGCGGCTCTGTGTTTCACCTTGAAGGAAGCAACTGCCTGTACTTTTAACGGGATTAGAGATCCCCTTGCAGGCAGGTGCAGTGGGTCAGTGGCGTCACTAGGGTTGGTGTCACCCGGTGCGGGTTACTCATGGTGTCACCCCCTCACGACTTACCGCATGGACCTCCTCCGCTCCGAGTCCTCCAGTGGACACAGATGGCAAATAACGGGACCATACAGAATCCTTAGTAACGTTTGTAAATTTAGTTCCTATATTTACAAAGGCCAAAGTAAACCACCTGCAAGTGAAGTGACAAGTTCAAGGAAAGGCCTGGCCTGCTCCCTGCCTTGAGCAATGAATCATGCAGCCGGCCGTGTGCAACTGCAAGCACAATGCACCGCCCGGGTCAGGACTAGCCTAGGAGTCTGGAAGGGCGGGGCCGGACAGGGTCTTCTATTTATTTATGCGTTTTTATATAGCGCAACTTTACCCAAAGGCGTCAGAGCGCTTCACAATAGGAACAGTAATGAAACATGAGGAGAAAATTGCAACTGAACAAATTACAAAAGCAAACGTTAAGTTACAAGAGGCAAAAGTGACAATTGTGAGCAAACAAAACACATGAAGTTGCAAACGGTGCATTACAGGAGGAAAAAGTGAAATGTGTGCAGGTTACAAGTGCTTAAAAGATAAACTATGACTGAAGGCAGGTTTTTAATTTTCCAATCCCTGAATGTAAGAGCTTCACATCCACTGTCTGAATTCCAGATGCATTATCTACACGAGTAATTAAACTAATAATAGTGTATAAAAGCAATTACTAATGCGTCTTTATTACTAAAGGAACACTTTTGTGAAAAAATTTAATCATGAAATACTGAGCAAAAAGCACTGTTTCTAAACTTATACCTTGCAGGTAGCATGCAATTCCTTATAGATGGTTCATTATTCATTAAGGTATATTACAAGGATAGTAACCTGAGACCTATCTCACTCAAGAATGTCTGCAATGAAAGCAGCAACTCGCTGAGCTTCCTACGTAAAATACAAATCTGTGACCTGCATGGTGCATGCTTCACTTTGCAGCTGGGACATTAACTCTTTATACTTTGTATGAGTCAGGCGCAGGCCTGTAACTAGCCTGCACACAGATCTCGCCAGCAAGTGTATTCACCACCAAATTTATCTTACAATGCTTTGGAATTTGTTGGGTACACAAAGATCTCTGCACCAGGTGTTTAATCCTAATAATCTATTTTAAAGTGAAGTCTGCTCGAGAGAAAACAAAGTACAATTAGAAGAGGTATAATACTGCAATATATGGTAGACACTCAAGCATAAGAATAAACGTTACGTAGGCAATGGTAATGGTGGCACTTGTGCAAGTATCAAAAAGCAAACAAAATGCCATTACCGTAGTCCCGAGGGCAGGCCTATTGTGACTGCCCAAGAAGGAAGAAAGCTTTGTTTAGTGGGCCTGGTGCACTGACTGCACTAGTAGACCCGCCCGAAGAGGGCCGTGTTTTCGTTTGTGCGAATGTGCCTATGTGCCCAAGAAAAAAAAAAAGCATGTACTACTTAAATCTGATTCAATTCATTTGTGTGCCACTGCACTGCCACATTTTTTTAACTTACTTAGTTCATAATCATAGCTGCCAAGGTTTCGGATTGCTATGTGTGACATTGTCAAATTTTCAGAGTAATTATGAGTGACATTACAACAACTATGAGTGACACTTTCTCGCGAGCAAAATCAAGCAATGAAGCCAAGGAAAACATTTAAATATCAGAAATTACCCCCATTTGAACAACGAGAAACCCTAAGAAGATCCTAAAACTTCTGTAAAACACCAGAAATGGAAGGGGACTAATCAGGAACACAGACTCAGCATCAGAGGGCAGGCAGGCACAGAAGCTGCTAAGAAAATGATCGCATTGATCTGCTCATTCAGGAACTGCACTAGCCTAAAAAAAGCAATGTTTATAGCATAGCAAGTGCAACTAGGAGCTTATACCATCACTCTGTCTCTGGCATTATTGTTTGCAAATGCAATAAAGTAAAAAAAGAATGCTCGGAGTTCCAGCGCAAAACCTGGAGCTGGTTTGCTCTAAATATGCTTTTGTGCAATTTGTATTTATTCATTTATTTGCACTAAGGTGTAAAGCAAAGTCCTAAAAACCGTTGGACATTATATTATACTGGTTTTGCACATATTTAAAGAAAGAATGTTTTGATATATGACACGTTCTGGTCATTTACTGTGCCCTTTCAAAAGAGAAAACAATTCCTTTTTTTTAAATGTAGATTTTTTTAAAGATTGGCTATATAAATCTGTCACTGCAAATGGACTTGCTGTAACCTTGATTATTTGAACAATATATAGATGCAGACTAGAATGCAAACACGCCTTGTGGATGTTACAAGGGCAATTAGGCTTGTGTGTTGAAGAACTTTGTTCTTCACCACCTCTGTTGCTGGACGGCCGGAAGAACAACTATTAACAAAAAAACATCCTACCTCCGGCACATTATGCCAACTCCTCACCACCACACCTCCATGTCCCCGTTTCTGGCAATCAATTATTATCATGCTGCAGAGCATCAGTTTGGACTCCAGTCTGCTATCTTTACCACGTGGGGCCCAGCCCGGCCAACATGAGCCTCCCAAAAAAGAATGTGATAGGCCCCTTCCTGGATCGCTTCTCAGCTGCATATATTACATTAAGTATAGAGTATACAACAGTATGACTCAGCTGACACGACCCACCGCAGTACAGAAATGTGCATTTATTTTCAGGGCACACAGAGGTCAAAGCCAGGCCTGCCTGTTATTATTTCAAAAATACTAGACCCGTTTAAGCTTTACTTTCCACTTTTTAACTAACCCTAAATTAATTACATTTTGACGAGCTGAGCCTTTACTGTGGATCACACCAGACGCATGGCGCAGCCAGCCTGTCAGTCACAGAGCTAGTACAGGGTGACTCTGCTGAAGTGAGGCAGGCGTTCGGGTCCGAGCTGCAAGAAAGGGAAGTTCTATTGTTGGACCGGGAGTGGGCACCACAGTGGACAACGGCTCAGCAACAGGTCGGCAATAATGAAATTCGATCTCATGAGTCTGAAATAATTAAATAAGATCTCATAATTTTATTTGCAGCGTGCGTGCGCGCCTCGTGTTAAAGTTACACAGACGTGTTACCTAAGTCAGTGCCAGCAGCACCTCTGCAGCCTGGCGTAAAGTAAAGTGAGAAACAAACAGTAACTAAACTTACTTGTCACTCTGGCAGACTCCCTGCAGCGCCCGGGATGCCTCTGATGCAGCGCGCCCTAGGCCATGATCAAGCTGAGAATCACTCCGTAAGTTGCGGTCGATGTCCCAACAACGCTGGAACTGGGAGTAGTGTGGGTATAATTAATTAACTATGCGCAGCAGGCTACCTGGTTGAGGCAGAGCTGCTTGACTCGAGTCGACTAGGTTTCCCCCGCCGCTTCTCTAGCAACCTCACTTCCTCCTGAGTGAGGTTGGCCATATTCGGATATTAATTCTTCTTTATTCTACGACGCATGCACTCTCGTCTCCTCCCTGGCGGGCGCGCCCACCATGACGCGTCAGAGCAGGAGCGCACAGCTGTGCGCGGACGCTGTCCCAGGGCCGTCATTGGTAGTGCTAAACATTGACGGCCCTGGGACCCACTCACAAACTGCCGATCATCACTTGCACTGGTCCCTGCGTGCATGGCGACGTGCTGCTGCAGTGAGTGCACCGACACACTCACTGCACTGACTGCATGCAGTACAGTAGTAGCACCAGTATTTTATTTTTTTGTAAGAAGGTGAGCAACTGCGCACAGCGAGCGCACACAGTGGCGGCTAACTAACTACATCGGTGTCACCCCAGATGGGGTGACACCCGGTGTGGCCCGCACCCCCCGCACCGCCCTAGTGACGCCACTGCAGTGGGTGACATCAACGACTTGCAATGGAGATGTCTGGACCCCCCTCCAGAGGGCGGCTATCAGGGGGTTCAATGACAGTGTGACCAGAATTTAGGTGGCGCCCTCTCAGTATGCCTCTGGACAGCTTCTTTGCTTCGGCGCCTGTGTCCATAATACGGAGTGGGAGCAGAAGCAAAGGGATTCCCTCATTTGCATGGGGTCATGCCCCCGTGCAAATGAAGGAACACCCTCTGGTTATAGCGCTCTGGTTATAGCGCTGGAGCTATATGTGGACCAGCACTATCTGTATTACAGTAGTACAGATAAGCCCACACAAGCGTCTGCGGCCCTTTCTGAAACACAAAAGTGCTCCTGGAGCACACAAAGCGGATGCATATTCCTGTATTATATAATTGATCCTGTTGTAATAAATATTTTTGTATATTGCTCATATGTCTTATTGATCATATGATTTTATTATATTGTGTATTGTGTACTGTACTTTTATGATTTTAATTAATCGAATAAAGTGGTTTGACTGACCGGCATATGCCCATTGCACCCCCAGGGCACTTTCCATAATCCCTGATGTCCTTCAAAGAATCAATCAATCAGGGGGTTTATAAAGCACTCTACTCACCCATGAGGGTCTCAAGGCGCGGGGGCGGCACCAGTTCAGTCGTAGAGCCAGGTCTTGAGGTCCTTCCTGAACGTGTGGAAAGTCTGGGAGCATCTGATGTTCACAGGGAGCTCATTCCAGGTTTTGGCTGCGATGTAGGAGAATCTCTCCCACCGGTTCTGTTTCTGCAGAGCGGGGGCCTCTGCCAGGTGAGGTCAGTGGAGTGGAGGTTCCTCTTGGGTAGCTGGTAGGATACTCTTTTGTTGAGGTATTTGGGTCTGATGTTGTGAAGGGAATTGTAGGCATGGGTGAGGAGTTTGAAGGTGACCCTATTCTTGACGGGGAGCCAGTGGAGGCCTCGTACGTGATGGGTCATGTGCTCATGGCTCAGTGTCCCGAGGACGAGTCTGACTGCGGCGTTCTGGATGGTCTGGAGTCTGTGCAGATGAGTTTTGTTGATTCCGGTGTAGAGGGAGTTGCCGTAGTACAGTCTGCTGATAATGAGTGCGTGGGTGACGGTCCTTCTGCAGTTGGGGGGATCCACTTGAAAGTCTTACGGAGAATGCGAAGGCAGTTGAAACTAGTGGAGGGCACAGCGTTGATCTGGTGGATCTTCGAGAGGGAGGAGTCAAGGATGATGCTGAGGTTCCGAGCGTGGTCTGTAGGGGTGGGTGGGCTATTGAGGGCAGAGGGCCAACAGGTGTTGTCCAAGGCAGAGGAGCAGGGACCAAGGATGTGGACCTCATTCTTCTCTGAGTTTTGCTTCAGGCAGCTGTTCTTCATCCAGGCTGCCATGTTCTTCATACCTTCCTGGAAACAGAGTCTGGTGTCTTCGGGATTCTTTGTGAGCGAGAGGATGAGCTGGGTATCGTCAGCGTAGGATACGATGCTGAGCTCATGCTAACAATGGCGGCAGGGGTCCATGTAGATGCTGAAGAGTCAGATCCTATGGGTTCTGCCTCTGTGGAAGGATTGGATCCAGTTGAGGGCGGCTCCTTGTATTGCTGTATTGTCAATCAATCAATCAACACATTTATTGAGCGTGCTGGTCACCCGCTAGGCTCTCAAGGTGCAGGGAGGAGGGGGTGGGTGCTACTGCTAGAAGAGCCAGGTCTTGAGTTGCTTCCTGAAGGAGAGATGGTCCTGGGTCAGCAGTAGGTAAGTGGGGAGGGAGTTCCATGTCTTGGCCGCCAGGTAGGAGAAGGATCTTCCTCTGGTGTTGGTTCTGCGAATCTGTGGGATGGTGGCGAGGGCAAGGCTGTCGGATCGGAGCTGACGGGTGGGTGTGTAGAACGTGAGGCGGTTGTTGAGGTATTTGGGGCCCATTACGTGGAAAGCCTTGTGTGCGTGGGTGAGGAGCCTGAACATGATCCTCTTGCTGACGGGGAGCCAGTGCAGGTCTCTCAGGTGGGCAGAGATGTGGCTGTGATGGGGGATGTCCAGGATGAGTCGTGCAGAGGCGTTCTGTATGCTCTGAAGTCTTTTCTGTAGTTTGGCTGTGGTTCCAGCGTAGAGGGCGTTCCCGTAGCCCAGTCGGCTGGTGACGAAGGCCTGGGTGACCGTCTTTCTGGTGTCGGTGGGGATCCACCAGAAGATCTTTCGGAGCATGCGCAGGGTGTTGAAACACGATGACGAGATGGCGTTGACTTGCTTGGTCATCGTGAGGGAGGAGTCCAGGATGAAGTCCAGGTTGCATGCGTGATCTGCGGGCTTAGGGCGGTGCCCAGTGCAGGGGGCCACCAGGAGTCGTCCCAGGCGGAGGGGGATGGTCCGAGGATGAGGACTTCCGTCTTGTCTGAGTTCAGCTTCAGACGGCTGAGCTCCATCCATTATGCGACGTCTTTCAATCCATACTGGAGGTTGGCTCTGGCGGTGGCGTGGTCGTTGGTGAGGGAGAGGATTAGCTGGGTGTCGTCAGCGTAGGAGATGATGTTAAGGTTGTGTTGGCATGCTATGGCTGCGAGGGGGCTCATGTAGATGTTGAAGAGGGTGGGGCTGAGCGAGGAGCCTTGAGGAACGCCACAGATGATCTTGGTGGCCGCTGAGCAGAAGGGGGGGAGGCGGACTTTCAGAGTTCTGTCGGAGAGGAAGGAGGAGATCCATTCCAGCGCTTTTCCTTGGATTCCGGCGTGGTAGAGGCGGGTTGTTAGGGTGCGGTGGCAGACTGTGTCGAATGCGGCTGATAGGTTGAGGAGGATGAGGGCAGCAGTTTCCCCATTGTCGAGCAGGGACCTGATGTCGTCGGTAGCTGCAATGAGGGCGGTCTTGGTGCTGTGGTTTGCTCGGATACCGGATTGCGATGGGTCGAGGGAGCCCTTTGTCTCGAGGAAGACGGTTAGATGTTTGTTGATGGTCTCCTTGATGACTTTGGCTGGGAAAGGGAGGAGCGAGATGGGGCGGAAGTTCTTTAGGTCCGTAGGGTCCGATGTGGGTTTCCTCAGGAGGGCGCTGATCTCTGCATGTTTCTAGCTCTCCGGGAAGGTGGCAGATGCGAAGGAGTTGTTAATGATGTTTCGGAGTTGGGGTGCGATGATGGAGTCGGCTTTGTTAAAAATGTGATGTGGACAGGGGTCGGCTGGGGAGCCGGAGTGCAGTCTGGCTGCGAGAGTGCGATGTGAAATGGTGTCGAAGGCTGCGGAGAGGTCTAGAAGGATAAGGGCTGGGGTGTGTCCCTGGTCAAGTAGCATGCGGATGTCGTCAGTGGCGGTGAGGAGGAAGGTCTTGGTGCTGTGGTTGCTGCGGATTCCAGACTGGGAGGTATCCAGGATGGAGTTTTCTTCTTTGAAGGTGGACAGCTGGGCATTTACGAGTCTCTCTGTGACTTTGGCCACAAATGGGAGGAGAGAGATGGGCTGGTAGTTTTTCAGGTCCGTTGGGTCTGTAGTGTAGTTGCTATATCCCTGATAGGCTCTGCACATTGAAATAATATACACTATAGTTTTGACATAGGACTGAGGTCAGTATGTCTCTGGCGAGTACATTAAACTTAATTACTTGTGTGTGCCAGCTAACTCAGAGGTCAATAGAAACTTCTCGAATAATCAAGAAAGGATTAGTTTCTGACAAATGCATAAACATGACAACTTTGTTTTCCTTAAAATCAGAACAGTCTCACAATTGTGGAAACAATAGATAACAGTTTCACTCAGTCAATCGTGCATGCTTTGTTTCTACAGAGTTACACAGAAATAGATAGACGGGCGTTTCAATAAAAAGGGTGTATTGAACAGTCTTATTTCTCGTGCAAGAGATATGAACTGCTACAACCGTAAGAGAGAATGCGAAGTATAATACGTACAGCGTTATCAGCAAGATAAAATACTACTGCAATAGTATGGTTTGCAGCTTTGACATATAGTCATAAAAATACATACATAAATAACACAGGTTCAAATGTGAATACTGATCTGGTGCTTCTAGCCAGTTCTACCACAGTGTACCTAACCTAAGTGTAGTACAAGGTAAGAAGTAGGTGCTATAGTTTAGATATGTGTTGCCAAGACTTGCCAAAAGTCCCTCTAGTTTCTAATCCGCTCCATACCTTAGAATGAGAGAGGTTGGAATCTCTTTCCGGGTCTTGATCTCTAACACCACGGGAGTTAGAAACACTGGAGCTGGATTCTCTGCGAGGAGGAGGACAGCGTCTGGTTAGTGCGTCAGGTGGGGACTTGACTTCCTTCCGAACTTGCCGTGGCGAGCCGTGTGTGCAAGTATGCAGCCGAACCGTGGTTTGCCATGGCAAGTGAAGGTATATTTATACCTTGAAGGTGTTTAGGAATTACAGTATTGACGTAAAATTCGGGCAGAAGAACATCATGAATGAACCCCTAAGGAATAGATGTTCATGCATAATGAATGAGTTCTTGGAGAAATCAATAATCCAAGCAAGGGGAAGTCCTAAAGGCTTAAGAGTCTGGTCTTCCAAGAACTCGTTGTAACGTTGATGGATGGATGTAGGTGGCCATGCCTGTATTTGGTTAGCATGGATAAGGCCTAAATAAAAGTAGGATTTCTAGGCCTAATTATGGGCAATGCAAATTGTGGCTATATAAGGGCATAAATCTGGAAACCTATATACGGTATCTAAATCGACACACAACAGGTCGGCCGATGGTTTCTTGAGGAGTCGTTTTACCTCTGCCTGTTTCCAGTCATCTGGGCAGATGGCTGATTTGAGGGAGGTGTTGATGGTGCGTCCTAGTTCGGGTGCGATGATGGTGGTGGCCTTGTGGAAGATGTGCGGTGGGTAGAGGTCTGTTGGGGCTCCTGAGTGGGATTTCTTCATGGTTGCTGTGATGAGTTAGACAGTGGCAGGATCCCATGATGTGATGGTCGGCTTATCCGCGGCGGTGGGTAGGGGGGTGGTGCTCGTCGTTGGTTCTCTGAAGTTGTCGTAGAGAGCCTTGATCTTCAGATGGAAGTAGGAGTGGACCTTGTCACAGAGTTCCTGGGCAGGTGGATGTCCGTCGCTTTGCAGGTGGGTTTTGAGTACTGCTGTATGACGTTGAACAGTTCCTTGGCATTGGTCGTGTTGGTCAGGACTTTTTCTCTTCTGAAGGTCCGTTTGGTGTCTCTTATGCGCTGGTGGTATTCCTTCAAGACACTCTTGTGGTCGTTCAATACTTCTGTGGTTTTCAGGTTTCGCCAGGTTTTCTCTGGGCATCTGCAGGAGTGTCTGACTTCATGAAGTTTTGTGGTGAACCAGGCGGCTTTCAGCGGGCGTTGTTTGGTGGGGGGGGCGGAGGGGTGAGAGCTTGACGTGGCAGCGGGAGACCCAGCGGTGATATTCCACGGCTGCGGCGTTGGTATTGGTTGCTGCAATGGAGGTGTATTGACGGAGGTCGGTGTTTATGTGCTCCTCTGGGACTTTGCTCCAGTTCTGTCATGGTGGACTTAGGGCGGGATTAGGTGCGGTGGTGGTGTTGAAGGTGAAGTGGACGCAGTGGTGGTCAGTCCAGAGAGGCTGGGTGGTGTGGCAGAAGTGGATGTTTATTCCACCTGCAAAGATAGGATCGAGGGTTTGACCCGCTCTGTGGGTAGGCGTGTTGACGAGTTGCTTCAACTCTAGGTTGGCGAGGAGAGTAGTGGAGTCGGGATTGTTGCCGTTGTTGAGGCAGAAGTTCAGGTCAAAGAGTAGAATGTAGTCCATGGAGTTGATGTCGTGGGGTGCGGCGAGCTCAGTGATTGTAGTTGTGTGGTGGGTGCGAGGTCCTGGCAGTCTGTAGATGAGAGTGCCGCGTAGGGTGGTCTTGGGACTTGTCTGTATCTGGAAGTGGAGGTGTTCTGTGTTGGAGTGGGGGTCGCTCATGCTGGATGTGGAGAGGCGGAGGTGGGTCTTGTGTTCAATGGCGAGTCCTCCTCCTGAGTGGTGTGGACAGTCCTTTCTCTGGATCTTGTAGCCGTCAGGGATGGCTGTGGCGAGGTCGGGACCGGAGGTGGCGCTGGTCCAGGTTTCCGTGAAGATGGCGACGTCGGGTGAGGGTGTTGAGCAGGTCCCAGATATTAATGGCATGTCAATGTAGGAAGCGCATGTTGAACAGGATTCAAGTCAGGGTTTCGGCAATGTGTGCAATGGGTGTTCCTTCAGCGGTCGCGGGGGCTCTGTCGATGGTGAAGGATTTGCAGAAGGGTCTGCACAAGAACTGCCTGTGGGTGGTGCTCGGCGAGGATATTGTGAAGTTGACGTGTCTTCTGGGGTTGAGTGCTTGTAGGGTGGTTGAGTCGTAGCGGTGAAGCCACGGAAAACCAGGTGTCCTGGCACTGGCCACAGTAGGGTCGCTGACAGGCACAGACGGGTTTGCCTTAGGCACGCCAGCGGCGCGACCACGGAGCAGCTGCCATTATGTAGATGAGGGGAGAGACGTGAAGCTGGGAGACGGGAGCGGGTGATCAGGGGGAGGGGTCACGGGAGAAAGCGGCAGCAGGAATGGGGGAACTGGCGGGAAAATGAGTGGAAGAGAGGAGAAAAAACCAGGACACAAGTGAGGCACAATATCACAGATTAACAGCAGTCAGGCACAAAACGTAAAGAAAACAGTGAGGCACATTACAAGTATAACAGCAGTCAGGCACAAAGTAGTAGAATTAAGGGCACAGAGTGGAAAAAAATGAATTTAACAGCAGTCAGGCACAATGTAGTAAAATTTAAGAGGCACAGTGAGGAGAGAAAAAAAATAAACCAGACCAGAATCAGGGTAGATTAGAACCCTGCAACGGTGGCAGGAGACACAGAGCACAGCGGAGATGCAGGTTAGAGTGTGATCCTGGGACCGAAGACATTTTAAGATCCCAATCATATATTCTTCTCATAAGGGGCTGTAGTATATCACTCCTTAACGTACACAAAGAGTGACGCTTAGGTTATGGTTCTGGACAACAATGGTCTAGAAAAATATGGATTCTTCATTCTCTCTGGATGGCAAGTGGTCTGTGCTAAATAAGTGGGAAGTCTTTAAGCCTTTTCCCTTTTGCAGGGTTCCTCCGTCTATAATATCATCCACACTGCACATGGACTTCCGTACATATCATAGACACAATCGACATGATCAAGGAGAAGTAAAGGACCTAACTTATTGAGTACAGTGTGGTCTTTACCAAGATAAACAAGTAGTCACCTCCCCTAGGGGTGGGGGTAAAAAGTCCAAAGTCACAGTACTGTTATGATTCTTTAGGGTTTCACTACCTTGGAAGAGAGACTTTAGCCACAATTCACAAGGATTAGTCGTACACTGTGGGTATAGCAGCAATTCAGTGAATCTGATATTCTGCCTGCTTGGGAGTAAATAAAAGATGTAGAACACCTTAAGTAGCCTCAAGCATATCGACGACAGTGGGGAAAAATAGACAGAGGGCAAGGAATTCATCAATAGTAGAGTGGTACAACTATCCACACAGCACATGAGATGATGGCTTTGACAACTTTAAGGGTGGAAGTGGGTCATAGGAAATCACAATCTGAGACTTTTGAAGAGGATAAAGGATATGGCCGAATTGCGGCAAGTGAGGTTAATTTTGCCATCGGGTGGGGGCGGGGGGGTGATGATGTATACATTTTATATGATACAGTGGACAAGAACACATAGTTAACACACAAGGCTGAACGTTTCATTGTTACGACTCTCTGCATTGTCTTAGAGTTACACTATTAATTGTTCTCCAAATGCTCCAAAGCATGTTTTACTATTCCTTTAAGAAAAGAGGAAAAGGAATACCAGTAAAAAAAAAAGTCTCCCCGAACAACCGAATGCCCAGAGCACACACGGCTTTTATAGACTAGGAAGGCTTTTGTCTACCAACAAATGCACTTATGCAAAACAAATAAGGCATATAGAAGAGTTAATAGAAGTGGTAAAGCATCATCATCATGTTAAAAGTGATAATCGTTCTTACAGAGAGAGTTTCCTCTGAGTGGGTTCATTACCGGAAGTGTCCCCGCTCATTTCCCACACTGATGTATTTATCACCTCCTCTCTTTGGCTGAAAACCATGATCTGGTGTATTTTGTTGATGTTATGCAGTTGATTGTAGGTGCCCTGCAATAGCGCCAACCTGGATGTCCCCAAGAAGACACGCATATGTTTAAGGTGAGCAGCTGAGCCTGTCTACAAACACAAATAGACCTGACTTGCTTTGAACACTAAGGGACCCATTAGGATGGCGGGCTGATTGCCCCCGCCAGGCTGGGGCAATCCGCCCACCATCCGCACCTAAATTCCCCCCTGCCATATTAGGATGGCGGGGGGGGCAGCGGCGGACGGAAAGACCGTCCTCCGCTTTTCCGCGGGGGGAAAAGGTTTAATATGGTGGCATGCGGTCTTCACTCAGGGGGCCCCCTGCAGTCCCCCAGAGTGAAGGAGAGGTGGAGGCTGCACACGGGGGTACCTCTGCATAAACCCGCTTTGTTTATGCAAATGCATTAATGCATTTATAGCATTGTGGTGGGCGTTGCAGAGAGCACCGCCCGCCACAATGCTATAAATGCAGGATGTGCCCGCCACTGTGGCGGGCACATCTTAATACCCTCCACGGGACCCCCGCCCTAATGGCGGGCGGTCCTGAATTCCGACAGGATGGCGGGCGGAAAAAGTCCGCCCGTCATCCTAATGAGCCCCTAAGTTGTTTTGTGGAAACATCGAGAAGTTGTATAAATACTTTTCAACTTCCTCGCAGGGTAGGTTCACTGCTACTGACCTGTTTCTCCAATTGTTTAATTTTCAATATAAATCGTCAATATATCAGAGGTCATAACAGAGTCCCATCACTAAAGGTAAGAAAGGTCAGAAAGTACCTCAAGGTAGTCACACCCAGGGGGGCTGGCTGGTTTGTCTTTACCAGCATGCCCACTTTATCATCATTGGTAACTTTCTTCCCCAAAGAAAGAAGAAAAAGTGTGTGAATTCAAATTTCTCAAAGGTGAGAAAAAAGGAGAAAAGAAGTGAACGCATACTTGAATGAACGATAAGTGCTAGTGTCACTAATTGCCAACTGGTCCCCGTAAGAAAAAGAAATGCAATTCTCAAAATCTAAAATGGGGTACAACTCACTTGCTTGGATGCAATCTTATTTAGTGCAGTGAGCTTCCACAGGTTAAAAAAGGGCTTATTTTGAGCCACTTTCCAGAAGCGAAGAACCTATAACATGTTTATAATGGCTTCCATGTTGCTAATACTTCTTGATAGGACCTTAATGTTTTACTGGGGCAATCAATGTAGGAATTGACAAGGCATTTTGTCCTGAACTGAGGTGGTGTGAAAACTATTAGGGAAATGTGGCCTGTTTTGGGGAATGTGGGAAATGATGTCTGCTCCCTGAGGAGTAATTGTGCAGCAAAGGTTTTTGTCATTTTAAGGATCTTGGCATGCATTTTGTACCAATTGGTGTATTGTCACTCTCAAGGAAATTTTGTTAAAAATATATTTAAATTGAAGGAAATCTGCACTTTTTACATGCATCTTGCACAATATGCACCTTGTGCCTATTTGAGCAACACCACTGGCATATGAAGAAGATCCTGTATACTTGTACAGCAGCAACATGCACAATAAGCAACCAGGATATATGTGAGCAGAGTTTCTGGCACATGACTCTGCATGAGTGACTGCACCTGCTTTCAAGGTGATGACTCAGAGGAGGGGGGTCCATATGATCCCTTTCCCTCCCTTGATAGCAGAACAGTTCTGCCTGTTTAATAATCTCATCTGACAGTTTGGCTAATTTAAGTTCATATTATTAATAAATGAACATAGCAAACAATTCATCACAACAGGGTAGGTGGACAAAGAAATCTCCCTCTCGATCACTCAATTCAATACAATTCATGAAGCTTTATTCGGTGTATATGACCATAAAAGCACAAAACAGAATATAACAATCCATTAAAAGCACACATACATTTCCTAATTCATAAGCTAATTCTACAATTAATATTAACGATCAAAATACATTAAAAACACATACTTTTCCTGGAAACGAACACCATATTTAACAAACATGGGTTTCAAAAAAGTAATACGAAAGTTTGTGTACAGTTTACAAAACAGCAGACAGTGCAAAGTGCTCTGAATGGATACACCATCACACATACATGGCCCGATTGGATGTTTCTTAATATTTGGGTGGGCCACTAAATAATGTGCCTTACCAAATCTAAGTCTGGTTAGCACACATTTATGTGAATATCTAGTTACCATGGTTAAGTACAGAGGAAAACCTTCCACTGAACTATATCTGTTGTAAAACATGACAGTGGACATAGATCCGGTGGCAAAAGCCCGCTTCCTCCCCGCATATGCCAAGAATATACTTTTCATTTCAACTTTAGGTATCCTTGATGCTGCACTGGGATCAATTAAAATGTTCAAGTTAAAAATGTCTGAGAAACAGGCAACTACATATTTAACCAAAGGTATCTCTCCATATTTATCCAATTGTAAACAGTCCTCAATAATTGATCTGTGAAAGGACTTCTCATCCTTCAGCCAGATTGACTGCCAAATCATCAATGGCCTAAGGGATAACAGATCAGTTAAATAATTGGTGGCTAGTTCTCGATGACTCAATTCGATTGGAGCTGAAGTGGGCCAAAAAAGGAGCTTTTTTAGAAATAAATTTTCCTCCAGTTGTAAATTATGGTTGCAGCTGTGGCCCCATACTCCTGCCCCATACAACGCTATAGTAACACATCTAGCCTGGTAAATCTTGAGCACAACCTTCGCCGCAAATCTTTAGATACCATGGGCATTCTTTGCCATTTTGTTCCGGATGTTGTTAATTTCATTAGTCCATTTCCTGTCTTTAGAGAAGGTAATACCTAGGTAACAAAATTTGTCAACCTGCTGCACCTTTTCACTGTCTATAAAAAAGCCATTAGACAATTTACTTTTGGCCCCACAGGTCATAATGTGTGTTTTCCCTTTATTAATTACTAATTTTATGTCTTTAATAAAGGAAGAAAAACTGTCCATTAATCGCTTTAATCCCACAGGGTTTCAGGAAAGTAAAACGGCGTCATCGGCGTATAATAACACCGGTACCGGGACACCTTTAATCTGGGGGGCGTATGCATTAACCTTTTTTAAAATAGCATCAATTCCATTAATAAATAAGATGAATAGGAGGGGGGGCAGTATGCAGTCCTGCCTAATTCCTCTTTTAACCTTGAATTTTGGGGTGCATTCTCCTTTAGTTCCAAAGCGCACGCTAGTTTGCAGTTTCTCGTACAGCCTAGCGAGAAAGAAGATTATACCATCGGGTGCCCCTAGCTTCAACAAGGTTGGCCATGAGACAGAATAGTCAACCATGTCAAAAGCACTACTCAGGTCTGCAAAGCAGAGGTACAGGGGGCCAGGTTTCGCTTCAGTATATTTCCCGATCAGTAAATCAAGATTGATGCACGGATCGAGTGTACCCTGAACCTTCCTGAATCCATACTGGCTATCAGCCAGAATGCCATCCTGCTCAAGTATATCTTGAGTCCGTGTATATTCAATGAGTACAAGTTTCCGATTTGCAAAACAAACGTAACCACGGGTGCGTGTGTTACTGAACCTACGGCAGAATCGCCCTCGCGCTACTGGCGTCCAAAACTTCCGGGAAACTTGTACTCATTGAATATACACGGACTCAAGATATACTTTTAAACCTAAGGATTGGATATTGGTATTCCAGAGTGAGAATTTTGAGGAAACCTGTGGCGACTGATTTCGTGGTTGTACAACATAAGGTTACCCTCCTGGGTTGGAATTATCACCGGAAATGGGCCTATGGATTTACATCTCAGCAATTAAGCCCTGAAGAGTTGTAGTTTCTGTTCATGTACAGCCCTACAACGAAACACATGTCGGCTGGCTGTATTTAATTTTTCTATCTGCTGATCAAATAAAAGGAGAAATACATGAACCTCCAATCAAAACGACGCTGGAAAAGACTTTTTTGCTTATTTGAATTTACTTGCACATTGATGTTGTGATTCCTTTTGAGTGCGCAGGATTCTGTATCTATGTTATAAGAGTGTACTTTGTGCGCCCTAATTGAGGGGTTTTTCAAGGGTCTCCCCTCCCTGCTTGCACCATCACCACTGAGCAATACTAATACACGTTCACATTGCTAGAGCGCCTATAGAACCCGTACACTTAAAACCCTCCTTTCCGACTATAATCGATTCTCCCCAGGTTGAAGGGGCCTCAGTACACACGGCTGCAATAAAAAACGGTAGTCAAAAGAGGTCCCCAAACCTCTGGTGCAGCTTTATAAACGTCTATAGGCACCCCGTCCGGGCCCTGGGCTTTCCCTCCCTTGCTAGCACGTATGCCGCATTCAACCTCGCTAACAGAAATATCCAAGGGCAGAACAGCCCATCTATTAGGACTGTCATCTATAATTCTATTAGAATTAAAAATATTAGAAAAATGGGCTATCCAACCGTCACTCGGGACGTTAGAGGTTAATTCGGGTTTCTTTTCATCCTTAAGGAAAGAAGAATTAACCGTGGCCCAGAATAAGGTGCAATTTGATTGCTCTGCTGATTGGTTAAGGGAATCCCAGGCCTGTTGCTGCAGTTCGCTCTTCCTCTGTTTGAGCACACATTTATATTCCAATCTCGAATTAATAATTACATTTTTATCCCTAGGCTTTTTTGCTAATGCCTGCTTGAGATCAGTTAATGCAGTGGTGCAGTGATGGTCGAACCATCCTGGTCCGTTCCTATATTTCCCACTACTGCGTCCAGTGAACTTAGCGTCAATAGCTTTATTGATTCCATTAAAAGAGGATAAAACCTTCTCGTGATCAGATCTGTTTTCCAAAATAGAGACAATGCCCATCAGGCTCTCCTTAGTTATGGAGCTAATTAATTCTTGGGCCTTTTCCCCTGCCCATCTAAGCCTTACTCCATTGGTCCTGTGAGGTTCTATATTAGTGATTGTACTCCCTACACTGACTGCGCTACCTGCCCAAAAAGTAGTGTCCAGGATGATACAATTATGGTCACTTAATAAAGTTACTTCAACTCTAGGGGGAGCACAGCAAGAGATGATGTTGGAGGAGACAATCACGTGGTCAATTACAGAGCTAGTATGCCAGTTTTTGAAGGTGGGAATAGGTAAACCATTTACATCTTTACAACACTCCAGTATTTCCATGTCATAACAGCCCATGAGCTTATTAAATGCTTCCCCATAGCTGTTGTGCCCGAAATGCAGTACATCCCACCGGGCATTATTAGTGACCCCACAAACCTTTAATGATGACAGTTCACATAGTGTAGTATTAAAATCCCCTACCCAAATAAAATCAAAAACAACATCCACTCCCGAACATAAATCTTCAATGGCACCTGCCAAATCTAATACTACTTTGGCCCTAGTGCCATCAAAAATATTATTATAATAGTTAATCAATAAAATATTACGATCTTTGCCCTCATTGAGCCAAAGTATCTGCATAAGATCGCCCACTGGTATATACTTTTTAACAACGATTGGGCGAAAAATCGATACAAGTGTCAAAAGACCACCTTTGGCTCTACCTGGTCCCACACCCACCGCCGGTAGGTTGTAGGAGACATATCCCTCATAACTAACATCATCTCTGCACCATGTTTCCTGGAAACATAAGATGTCATGGGCGTCAATAAAATTTGACCATCTCAAGTCCCTCTCCTTAGATTTCAGTCCTGTCACATTCCAACTGACAATTACAATACATTTACCTCATGTACCAACCCTGTTAGACATCAAACGGTTATTTTGTCCCGCACTCTCATTCTGGTTTATATTACTTGTATCCCCACATTCCATAATCACCTCTGAGTCCTCCACCAATTTTGTTACTGGTATGACAATTAGTTCTGGGGCCAAAATATTATCTTCAGAGACATCCATACGGGGACTAATAGTCTCCTTGGATTGGGGCTGTCCTACCTGGGCAAGTCAGTCATTTACATCCAAGGAATTTAAAACCTTAAAACGATTTTGCATTGTAATATCAGGATATGGCCTATGAGTATCAGGGCAGAACCTACTTCTTTTACTCTCGTGATGGGCAGTGTTAAGGTGGCTGTAGAAAAAACCAAGCGAGCAGGCACACACGTTGATATCAGTAATCGGTAGGGAGGTGGCTCTCAGAAGTACAGTGGCAGCGTGTTGAGGGTATTTAAAGTTAACAATTACGCAATCTCCCCTATAGCACTTCCTGGAACTCCCTATCCAATTGACCCTTCTCGTAGTCAATACTTGGTCCGTAAATGCAGTCGGGAAACCACAATGACTATGCAACCAGGATACTGTTTTATTTTTTAATGACTCATGTGTTTCCTGGTGGTTCTCATTCTCAATGGGAGGTACATTAGTTAAGACAACCACATATGGGGCACAGTCAGGGGGGAGGTTAGTAGCGCACTTTCGCCTTACTTCGGTCCAGCCCTCCCTCCTTTCCACTGCTGTTACATCCTGTCTATCATGACAGACTGGGGGCGGGACGGGCGGATTGTTCCGAACAACATTCTCACTACGACATACACCCCCCCCCCCAGAAGGAGCATCCAGTTGATCAGTGTTTCTCTTGGTTAGGGCTGTTAGACTACCTACTTCCTCTCCATACTTGTTAAGGATAACCCTGGGCGAAGAACTACGCTCCGTTCGCGGAGTTTGCGGAGTTTCGGCAACTCCTCATTCCGCGGAGAACGCGTAGCTGTCGATAACTCCGTGATCCGGTGCGTAGCGTAGTTCTCGCGCGTTGAATAACATTATCGCGTGCGCGGCAATGGCTTACCTTGGTTCTGCGTTTGCTTTTTCCCGGTCGCGTGTGCCACCATGTTTGTAAACCCTCCCGCACAATTCCGTGCGACTGAGCGAACGCGATAATGTCATTTGGATGCGCGATAGCGTCATAAGGACCCGAACACATTACTTGTGACCTGGAACAGGAAATAAGGGAACGCAAGTGGGCGGGACAAACCTCTTGGGTAACTTAGAGCGCTAGCCATCCCGAGCATGCAGGCAACGCCCCGAACACGCGCACCGCGCTCCCGAAGACGAAAAACGGCGCGCGAACGGGTCTAGCAAGCAACTACGCATGGCTGCGGAGCTAAGCGTAGTTCGCGGAGTGCAAGTGCGTCTTCGCGTAGCTCCGCGGAGTCCGACTCCGCGAACTACGCCCAGGGTTAGTTAAGGAGTCCTCCTAATCTATTGACCTCAGTGGCCAGCTGATCAAGTTTGGCCACTAAAGGCTTAATAATGCCCTTAATCTTCGAGTCAATGATACTGACTAGGTTTTTAAGTTGTTCAGCATCCAATTTGACGGGCCTCATCTTCGGCCGTATCACCATCATCCTTGTCTGTAATTTTAGGGGGGTGGCAACTCTTCTTCTTATGGTACGTGAACATCCACGTTTGGTCTGGGCTTTCCTGCATGCTCTGAGAATAGAACAAAAGAAATGCATGCTCTAACCACTCTTTTCACGGGAGTCGGTGGATGCTGTACCGTAGAGTTTATGGAATCATCCAAAACAACTTGAGTGGAAGTGGACTGCTCAGGCGATTCCCTGATGGAGGCGTCGAGGTTATTAAGACTAGTACTAACATCCAGCGCCAGTGAAACAGGGACAGGACAAGTTGTAGGAGATAAGGAGGAACTGCTTAGTCCTAACGACTGTCGCCTTTCATTATTAATCTTATTGACAACCTTAACTAGATAGTTGTCCAAGGTGCATGGCGCAGAAAGAGCCTTTTGCTTATACATACTTAAAACTAATAGATTAAAAATTCAAAAGAAGAAAGAAACCAGAAATAAAGCTCTCATGAGTTGCACAGAATAAAACAAACCGACAACCAGTGGCACTAAACATTAAAAACACAATGTTTGTACACGAACCGAATAAATTATAAAGTCTCACTGTTTAGAGGGCGTGTGAAGTCCAGGGTCTGTGGCCCAGCCCAGCCTCGTACTGTCCCGGACTGTCACAGACTGTCCGCTCTTTGTCCGGGCTTCGTCTGGCGCGTCCCGTGCCGCGCTGACCGGATGGCGTTATCTAGGGCTGGTGGGCGTGGTGGCGGGCCTCTGCACAGGTGGGCTCACGCACGGACTCCTGGTCCCTGGAGTCCCGTGCGGCGTGCGATGTGCAGGTGATTGCCCCCAAATGGAGGCTGCCTCAGTAGGTTCTCCGCCTCCAGGGGAAGCAGCAGCTCTAGATGCGGTGAAATCGGCAAGCGAAGCGGGACCCGCGCCAGCGCGTCCGGCGAGCCGTTATCTAGGGCTGGTGGACGTGGTGGCGGGCCTCTGCACAGGTGGGCTCACGCACGGACTCCTGGTCTCTGGAGTCCCATGCGGCGTGCGACGTGCAGGTGATTGCCCCCAAATGGAGGCCGACATGGTAGATTCTCCCCCTCCAAGGGAAACAGCAGCTCTAGATGCGGTGAAATCGGCAAGCGATTACACTCATAATAATTACACTGAAACGATGAAAAGGTCACGCATAGCAAACTGAAAACTTGGCAGCTATGCCCAAGCAAAAGAGTTCTACTTAAGCATGGCCTAATGCCAAAGTTACGGAGTTTGGAACTGGAAAACAGAGCGGAGCCTAGTAAAACTGCAACAAAAAAACATTCTTGTGCGCATCGTAGCTTTCTTCTCGTCGTCGCTCTTTTCGCCCTTTACAAGAATGAGTGTCCCCCTTTGACCCTTCAGTGTGGCAGCTACATAGTAAAAGAGCCTTACTTAACACCTGAATATCCAGACGACCAAATCAAAAAGTCGTAATGCAAGCATTCAAGCTTTCTCGAGCTAATTTAATTTAAAATCTCGATCACTCATGCTAGCCTGTAACTACAGAAAGGGGTCTTGACTGCATCGGGTATGGAGCACTGTTACCTGCCAGTAAGCCACGAAAGTACTTTTTAGCTGTCATCTGATAGATCTATCAGTGAGTCATTCCACGACATTGTTCTATGGATTGATGTTTCACAATATAGGGGCATATTACCGAGCATTATCGCTATTGCTTGGTTAGCGAGAAAAAATTATCGCCGAGCTGCGGCGATTTGTATCGCAGATAAGCCTTGGTATTACCAAGGTTTATCGCAAATGCGATAAAAATCGGCAATAATGCATGAATATCGCTGAAAAATCAGCGATATTCAGGCATTAAAGAGCTAATGCTTTTAGCCATGTTGTCCACCTCCCATTGGATAACATGGCTAAGAACTGCTCCTGGGCAGGTGTTAGCTTTTGAAGATATTCGCGTTTAGCGGGAATATCTCCAAAAGTTGGCAATGGGAGATAGCGATGTTAGTGACTGTTTCCAGTCGCTGACATCTTGGCACGCCCACTTTGCATGTCATTAGTGATAAATGTTTATGACATGCAAAGCGGGGCCCAAGATGGTCGCTATCTCCTACTAGCTGTCGCTAATTGGTGTTAGCGACAGCTAGGTAATAGGGAGAACATTTTATTTCCGCTTTCTTGTCTTTTAAAGCCAAAAAAGCGGAGATAAATCCCTTGATAATATGCCCCATAGTTTGTGGAATTTCAGTTTGCAGATACTTGTAGTTTTCACTCAAAAGTACAAAATTTAACACAAATGTTGTCAATAGATATTTTTATCTCTTTGATTTTTTCTTTCGCTCCATCAAAGATGCAGGTTGCCAGGAAGTCATTCGACAGAAGCCAGGAGTAGCAGAATTATTTTTCAGAAGTGGAAAAAGGTACAATGATAGTGCAGCATTATTTAACATCTAGTGATCCCATGGAGTAGCAGATGAGGGACCTTATGTAGTGACCGTCACTCTTGTTCCGAGGGGATTCATATCAAAAACACCACAAGCTCACATCCAATTTAGGAATACAGCAGGAAGCCCCCCAAGTCAGTAGTGATGAAAGCTGTAGGTCTAATCTCTACAGTACTGTGAATGTCAGCGTTTCTCTCGACTCTTAACGGGGAGGCCGAGTACAAAAGCTCTGTAGGTCTTCATGCACTCTCCAAATTTAAAATGATGCCAGCTGACCTCTCTAAAAGTGTAGCCTTCGGAATGTATTGTTTGGCTTTGAGATTTCTGAATCCCATTAAATAACACAGAGGAATACCATCCCTCCCATTACCATGAGAGTATTTTGTCGATGACATTTGGTATATTATAAATATTTCGGTGCCTCGTTATTGTGCTTCCTATGATTATTTTATGACACTTCAAAAGAGTAAGTTAATTCCAATAGTACAGATATTTCTTCTTTCCTATTTAGGATTAAATCATTTTTCATTTTTCACAGAGTGAAACATGGTACTTTGCAAGACATTCAGTGATCAAAACTAATAAAGTCACTGCTTATAAAGTAAACAAAATACTCACTACCTGGATAAATTAAATAATAAACCATAAACAGCCAAGGAAAGTTGTAGAGAATTGCAGAGAAGAAAGCTATCTACAGTTATATCAAAATGTTGCCCCACTATGTACATCCCTTCCGGAAGACACCCACATTCCAGCGATGAACATTCTTACTCCTTCATAAAAGCATCCCACCAGATCACAGCCAGTGCAGTCAAGCATCATAGTACCCTGAGGCTTCCGCAGGAAGATTAGCTGCACAATTCCTCGCTGATTCCAGATGCAAGAACAAAAATCTTTTATATAATATTCTAATCTCAGCCTGATAGGGAACCAACTGATGCCATCATGTTACTGATGGTAACTTAGTCAAATAAACAGAGTACAATTTCTCCTTGGTACTTACAATCTGAGGACTGCAACCCAGACGTGATCATCTGATGCAGGTAATGCCAACCTCCAATGATTTCTGGCAAACACCCGGCTCCCCTTCAAGGCCACTTTCAATCCAAAAGCTCATATAATTTCCGAGAAATAGAAACGGAATCACATTATTCTCTTTTTGAAGAATTTCACTGGCTTCCAGAGGAAGCATGTATCAAGGTTAAAACCTTCTGACTCAAATTGAAAGAACTTCACTGGTAAACACAATTACCTGGCTGACATTTTGAACCTTTCTGGTGGCAAAAGAAGTTCCAGGACCAAGAACTCTCTTCCGTTGAAAAGGCCCAACATTCTGTACTTTCCAATATCTATTAAACAACCCATCTCTGGCTCTGCGGCATCTCCCTGGGACTCTTTCCCTCTTCAGCTTCGATTAGCTCTGAACATCATGTCCTTTTGAAAAGCTCGAAAGACTCACCTCTAGGCAAATCCGGCTCTGATACAGACTCCAGTACTAAGCACTGATGTACAAAAGTCTGCGTATGCTTGCATGGTGTTCAGAATCATGCTTTATCCATGTTGAATCCTTGTAAGGCTGTTACTTCCTGGTCTCCATATGCGTTCCTTCACTTTCTATTCTTCTCATCTCCGCCTCCTCTCTCTTCTATCTTCTTTGCTCTTGATTTACTGTTTTGTCCTTCCACGGTGGCAGTTTTTTTTATCATTTAATTGCTTTCGTATGTATTAATTGTGTTCTGTGTAAAGCACTCTATTGCCACAAGGTGCAGCTGCGCTACAGAAAAACTAGGAATAAATAAATAAACACACAATAACATAAAAAATGCCCCTGTCCGTCATTTTGTGTTTGGCTTCCATAAGGACACATTTCTTGAATAGTTTCCCCAAATTCAGACCAGGGAACAATAGGAGCTGCAGGTCACCAAGCATCCCTTTCCCTCTTTGTCCTGCAACCGGTGATACCTTGCCCTCCAATTCGCTGATTAAACTGGCCTATATGGCAGCCAGACAGTACCAAATGGGCTGGTCTTCCAGAACAGTGTGTGTAAATGTTTTTTGGCTCTTTGTGGTCCTGTTGTGTGGTCTGCTGGGTCAGTTTTTACTGTTGATTTCCCTGACATTAAATCAAACATTGCCTGCAGCAAGCTCAATTACACGCAACCTTCATTGCAAAACATTTTAACAGTGTGTCTTTATGAGTGCAAAATTGCCCTAACTTTTAACCGCATCGCTGCGGTGGTTATTTTTCCGCTGTGCTGAAAAGTGTAAATATTGATGTTACATGACGAGCTCAGCTCGTCATCAGCACACGACCACCGTGGCTGATGACGAGCTGAGCTCGTCATCAGCATCGAAGGGGTTAAACATGGGACACGTTTTTAGCTTTCTAACTTACTAATGGGGGCCACTTTTAGTTTGATGCCCAGGCCTATATTTTGTGCCAGTTCGACCTGGCTCATAAGCACTCTGGAGAGTAATCAACATAGTGTCTCTTGCACCATTATCGCTTTCCCAATATGTCAGAGTCAACAACAACTTGTCGAATCCTCTCCGTGCCAAACAGTTCCTCAAAAACTTGACACGTCATCCCACAGAAACTCAGTTGAGTTGGAATCCATGCAGGATTCCCCAAGAACCCCATCTCTGGCCGCCTGCATAACTTGTCCAAGCTTTCCCAGTCTGGAGAACAACAGCACAGCACGGTCTATCACAGTACAAAGGCATCAGGCTCTCCAAAGAAGAGGTCTGTCATGCTATTTTTTTAGGTCGAGCCTAGTGACAGCGCGATGCACTGCTCGCTCTGCGAGACTGCTGTAGAAGAGTATGAGAAGCCATGCCCACTGTCCTTGCATATTTTTCGTAAATGCTGCCTTCGGATTTGTTAATAGGATTGTGTGTCCCTCCTTAGTACAGCCTTGTCTTCATTTGTACCCTCCCATGGCAACTGGTCCCTTTACTTTGGTTGTTTCATGGAACCTGTTATTTAGTCTGTAATCACTATTTACTTTAGCGCTGCTTCAGCTGAAACCACTTGTGTTTTTTTTAAGCAGTGCGGCCTCCCCCTAACACGGACTCCTGCTCCCAATCACTTTCACCCGGCATTATCTCGTCTCTGATTCAACCACCCTCCCAAGTAAAATTGATGTAGAAATGATTAGCAAAAAAAGTCATGTGAATTCCAGGTAGCACATAGTCATGTGCTAATGTGCTGAAGCTGACAACAGCACATCTGTGTTACATGTCATCTGCACTAAAGCCACATGACAGATTGTTTTCAAAAGCCAGTTTATTAACAACACCACCACCACCAATACCACCACTACCATCAATACCAACACTTCCACCAATTCCACCACCACCACTGCCAATACCACCAAAACCCCCACCACTGCCAATACCACCACCAATACCACAACCACCAATACCATCACCAGCACCACCATCACCACCAATACCACCACCAACACCACCAATACCACCCACCACCAATTTCACTACCACCAATACAACCACACCAGAACCGCAACCACCACCGACCAATACCACTACTACCAATACCAAAATAATACCAACACCTCCACCACTATCAATACCACCACCACCAATACCACAACCAGCAATACCACCACAACTACATCCACCAATACCATCACCACCAATACTACCACCAATGCCAATACCTCCACCAATACCACTCCCACCACTAATACCACCACCACAAATACCACCACCAACCCTACCACCACCAATACCACTGCCACCAATACCACCACCACCATTGTCACCAATATCACCACCAATACGTCCACCAATACCACCACCAATACCACCACTAATACCACCACCACCACCACCAATACCACCATCACCAATATCACCACCATAATACCACCACCAATATCACCACCTCCAACAATACCACCACCACAAATACCACCACCACCAATACCACCACCACCACCAATACGACCACCACCACCCCAATACCAAAACCACCAATACCACAACCACCAATACTGCCACCACCAATGCCATCACCACCACCACTACCACCAATACCACCACCACCACCAATACCACCACCGCCAATGCCATCACCTATACCACCACCAATGCAACACCACCAATACCACCACTACCAATACCACCACCACCACTGCCACCTATACCACCACCACCAATACCAAAACCACCAATCCAATACCACCACCACCAATACCAATGCCACCACAATACCAATACCATCATCAATCCCACCACTAATACCACCACCACCAATGCCACCACCACCAATACCACTACCACCAAAACCACCAATACTACCACCACCACCACTAATACCACCACCACCAATACCACCACCATCAATACTACCACCATCAATACCAATTCCACCACCACCACCCATACGAATTAATGTTTGACTAATTAAATAGGTAGAAGTGATTTAAAAATATTATGCAGTTTTACTCCTTTACTGTAAAAAATAATTTGTGGACAATAAACATAGTTTCAGATTGTTCCCTTGTATGCATATATTTTTCCCATTTGTAGCACCCATTCTACCAAAATCAGACAAATCTATGGCATCAGCACCAATTTAGAGTCCAAAATGGCCTCCTGCACACCACTGACTAATATCACTACATGAATGCTCCAAAAGTGTTGAAAATAGGGCACCCAGTAATTCAGAAAATGGCTGTTAACCCATGCCACTCCTCTTTCCCAATACTGGGACAGACAGTGCTGTTTATATTAACAATCTGCTTGTTTCTCTTACATTGGAAAAAGCTAATTTTTTTTCTCTATTAGACAAATAATCTTGCTTTTTCTAATATAAGAGAATTAAAACATTGCCAAAGACTATGCAAGGGATTTTCTATAGTGCAAGCAAACAGACCCATATAACAAATGTGTAGTACCTATTAAGGACAGAATGAGAGGTTATGTACTACTTTTTAGCTGCCTTGGTATATCCTCACGAATATAAACATTTATACATGGTAGATACCAGGCCCCAACACAATGAGTCCTTTGCCTTGAGAAATGAGTGATAATAGCATTGGTAAAATATATGATGGTTTTTAAACCTCAAAGATATTTCACAAAAAGAACAATAACCCTCCTCCACTAGTAGGGGCATGCTTCATCATCCGGTTCCTCCTCACCACAACTATTATTTTGATACATGATAGGCTCCCTTGGGAGATTTTTGGAAGGTAAAAGGTTTGCATTTTCTTAAAGACACACAGACACAGAATTAGTGATCTGTGTACTGAGGCCTCCAGCTGGATCCTGTTTCAGGTACCAGTCCTCAAAGCAGCTTTCAAATCCACTGCAAATCTACCACTTGAGCTGGGTATAGACGATTTTAAGCATGCAAAGTAGAATACATCATTTTCATTTGGCAATGGTAGGATTCGGAGTCTGGAATCAAACTCTAAAGGAAGGCAGTCAGAGATTCCAGGTCCTAGCACTCTTTTCTTTTTTTTAGGTATTGTGGCACTGAGCTTCATTATAGTCAATAGGTCAACTTCCAACCTGACTCTCAGGGCCAGCCAATATTCTAACCAATGGCAGATGGTGGCAGGCCAAACAGACATTCAGAAACTAGTGGGCATTTGACATTTTGAGAGGAACCAATCATGTTCCTTCAGATAATATTTGTGTGAAGGTAAAAAAGCATGTTTAAGTCAACCATCAGTCAGTTGCCACCAAACGTCAGTTATGTCCTGGACCTTAGGACGTCAGTTACACATAATAAAAAAACGTTCAATTTAAAAATCACCTTCTCCAACACATTTTGTACCAGGGGCAAAAACACAAGGCCACAAAGGAAAACTTACAACGTCAGGCAAAAATGATGAATTGTACAGCAAGACAGTACAAAGCTACCTTGCCATGGGCTTTTGAATTTACAGTAATGAACGTATTGTATGGGTAAGCTATCAAGAGTGTTTGAATTCCAGGTGCTGTGCTAGGAAAGAAAGTAGTTCAATCAAAACAACTTTATTCAGTTTTCACATATAAAATCATAAAAGTACTCTGATATTTAAAAACAATACATGATAAAAATGTCATAAAATAATTATATAGTTCATCACACAATGGACCAGACTCCAAAAGAATCTCTTATAATCCCCCGCCCGAATCCAAACATAAAAATAGAAATAAACCATTGGAAGGATGAGCCCCGAGGGCTTATCTGATGTACATGTAAGATCAGTGTGGCTAGAATAAGCAATTGCAAAAAGAAAGAAAAGAAGAAAGAAAAAAGCTGTCGCCACCGGCGTTGGGGCAAAAGCAGCCCCAAGTTTTGATGTTGTTGAATTTCACACGTGCTGTTGTGGGCTTAGCACGTCAACAGTGAGCATGCATAAGATTAAACATTCGGTTAAAAATGGAAGAAGAAATTGTAAGAACAGGTGTGCAACACGCCTTTGTATGAGGTAGAATAAGAATGAACCATAACAGATACTGTCATTTAATCAAGGCAAGCTCTAAACTTCACTCAAGCTTTAAGGAAATTAAGGACAAATAAAATGGAATCTTCATGCAACAGTTGTAAATAAAAAAGAGCTGGATGCGCCAGCTTGAATTTCAATCTCCTTAGAATAGGGGTAATAAAAGTTTTCCGGGAGATCGCATAAAACTTACAGAATAATGAAAAGTAAAGCAAATCCTGTGGATACGTACCGTCACAGTCAAAAGATGCTAAAATCTGTCCTCTACTACTCCCCCATGGTGAAGCCAACAAGTGGTGAAAAATATCCAGGCAAAACCTGGTCAATAAAAAGTGTTCGTAAGTGCTAAAATACCCCAGGAGATATGGCTCAGTCAATGGTGTTGTTTTCAGTCTTAAATATTTCTAACACTAGGTTTCCTCAGCTCCATCTCTTCCCTCTATAATTTCCTTAGACTGAATAAGGACTTCCGTATCCACCCCTGATCCATTTTGGTTACAGATTCTGGATTTATATATAATTCACCTCTCCCTAATCTTTCTAAACTACTCTTTATATATTTAAGCCATAGTATGTGATGGGCATAGTCGAGGGTGATATACTCTCTTTCAATATCAATTGACTCAAACAAGATGATTCGTTCAGCCACATTTTCAACCAAAATGTTAGTGGCAGAGAGCCAATATGTCACACAGATAGGGCACCCCCAATTCTTCATGTACCACCATATCAGACGTTCCACGGGGCACACTTAATAGATGCTTCAAAAACGTATTATCAACCACTTGTAGCTCGTCGGTGGTGATATGCCTCCATATTTCACTTCCATAAGAGACTATCATGACACACTTGGCCTGATATGTCTTCAAAAGTGCCACAATCTACGTCTTACCTAGTTTAGAAGCAAAATTAAAAATGGCCCAATATTCCCGCACTAAGTCTCCCCTCTTTCTCTGTTTTAATGGGCCCCATTTCATCTACTCATCCAGTATGACCCCCAGATCCTACCCTGAATTGAAGAGTCATTTTCGTGCGGAGATCCACCTGCATCACGTAAGATTTGGAGTCATTTATTGATAAATCCCGATCCGTCATGAAGGTGGAGAAGGAGTCGAGCACTGTTTGTAACCCCATAGCGGTCCTGGATATAAGGACAGCGTTATCCACATAAAATAAAACCGGCATACCTTGTCAACCTACCTGCGTATAATTAACCCTTGTCATCAATTAGACTTTATCCAGATTGGCAGACCTGGCACCATTGGCGTGGGTCTCCGTTCCATTTTTGCTGTTGCCTCATGTATTTTTGCTGGTGTTCGATGCTTTGGGCACTGTGCCACTGCTGTTCAGTGCCACAGTGCGAGTGCTCCCTATTGTAAATTGATATATTAATCAGTGGTTCCATGTTTGGCTATTTGGTTACTTGTCAGACCCTAGTCTAGTGCACTGAGTGTGCCCAGGGCATGTAAATCCAAATGCTGCTGGTAGGCTTGCAGCACTGGTTGTGCCACACACAGAAGCAGCCTTGTAAAATGTGTCTGAGGTCTGCCATTGCAGAGCCTGCGTGCAGTCTGGTACTGTCATGCTGACTGGGCAAGTGCACTCACTTGCCAGTCCCTAAACCTTCCCTTTTCTTCATATCAGTCATCCCTGTGGTAGGCCCAAGAGCAGGGTGCATTGTAAGTATAAGGTAGGACACGCCCTGATGTGTGTGGCATGTCCTAATAGTGAATTACAACCATTTTCGTTTTTCATTATTGCAAGGCTACCTGTTCTCCATA
This sequence comes from Lissotriton vulgaris, assembly GCF_964263255.1. Classification (NCBI taxonomy): domain Eukaryota; kingdom Metazoa; phylum Chordata; class Amphibia; order Caudata; family Salamandridae; genus Lissotriton; species Lissotriton vulgaris. Next base: position 811,206,069 of record NC_141699.1, read on the forward strand.
GGCTAGAATGGACTGTTAGTTTAAAACATGTTTCTAATCCTAACTGTCTCAGAGAACATGGTAGAAATTCGAGTTTAGTATGCCTGAACTCAGAATGATAAAATACATCTTTTAGTAAATTGGTTTTAACACTCTGAGTTTGCAAATACCACTTTTAGAAAGGAGGTATTTGCTTGTCTAACTTTTCAAGTCTGCCTCTGCTAGTTTGTGTATTCCTTTGACTGGTTTTGTGAGTGACAGGGCTGGGGGATTCTAAGAGACAGGATGAGTCAGCCCAGTGGTGAATAGAGAGATCTGCATCTAGATGAGAGGGAGGAGTTGCACCTGAACCTTGAATAGGGCTGTGCCTGCCTTCCACAATGCTGGATCCACCTCCTGGGTAGCGGCTGATGTCTCTGCCCTGTACACTGAAAGAAGAGAAGGAATCCTGTAAACAAAGTGCTCCAGGACTGTACTTTCCTTCCACAATGCTGGCCCCACCCCCAGTGGGGCGTCTGTTGTTTCTGCCCTGAACTGTGAAAGGAGAGGAGAAGTCTGGTAAACAGAGTGCATCAGAACTGGTTTGGACTGGGCAATGCCCCTCTCCCCTCAGAGAACAAAGGATTTTGGGGTATAATTATTGGGACCCTGATCCAAAGGAAATTAGATCACTTTTGAACTACAAGAGGAAACCTTTACTGAGGAGAAGAACCTGAAGAAACTGAGGAGAGACTATTCCCAAGCTGAAGTGCTGCTTCGGGGATTGGCCTGCAGTGGTTGCCTTACTGCCAAAGGTAGGAGAAAGGAACTTTGTGTACTTTGCTTTCAACTTGTGAAGGATCTCCAAGGGCTTGGAAAAGAGATTGCCTCCTGCTGAAGTCTCAGGGACAGCAAACTTCAACCCCTAGCTCCCCAGAATTCTTTGGAAGTACCAGCTGCTGTTTTGGGCCTTCTGAGGGTCTGCGTGTTGCAAGCAGCTGGAAGCGCGACTCATGGAAGGAGAAGTGCACTGCCGTCGAAGCTGCTGCTGTCCCATCGTAGATGTCACCACTGTAGTTGTCACATTGTGCGGAAGCTTCATGCATCATGGGAGAAGAGTGTAGCCGCTGGAGCTGCTGCAGTCGCATCGTGGAGGAACAAGGGTGTTGCCGCTGCAGTCCACACATCGAATCGAGAACTTCTCGCATCCCCGGAGAAGCGTGCTGCATCTGGAAGATCTTCATGTCTTTATTTCTTTGCACCTGAATTTTGCTGCATTTCCCTCACTGCGACATTGCTTGTCGTGGAAGCGCAACGCAACCTAAGGTACATTGACGCAAAGTGTTGCATCTTAAGAACTGAGCTGAACTAAGCTAAATCTACCATCTTAAAGTAAAAGTGTTGTGTATTTTTGTTGTTTATGGTCTTGTGGGAAATCTATATAAAATATACTTATTTTTGATATAAAACCTTGTGTGGTGTCTGTGAGAAGTTGGCCCGATATGCAACGTTCGCTATTCTAGCGACCGCTATGTATCGTTCCAACGACCCTTATGGTGTTTGGTTGTAAGTCAACCTATAGACCAGCTATCCTAGTAGCGTGGATACGAGCAGTCTAAGGCTAAAGACTCGAGAGGGCGTGTTAAGCCAGCTGTTTACCACACATGTACCCCTTGAACACCCAGTGAAAGGACACCACACAAGTGTTATGAAAATAAACAGTATATTTATTAAGAATCACAACAGCCCTGTACTCTTTATGAGGACAGGGTACTAAGCACAAACCAAATCTCTTTAGCAAATACTTCAAGTGCACAATTTAAAAACAAGTGTCCGAGGACACGGGAAGGTTAAGGTCTCGGGCGGACCCGATAAGGCAAGTCGGAAGCGAGGGACTCGGGACCCTAGAGTAAGGAGGCTATGCAGGCACCGAAATGCCGAGTTACCTAGCCACGAGGGCTGCGGCTGCACAAGTCTTACAGGCGTCGGGGTCTTCGCTGACGAGCCAGGAGCCGGAAGAAAAGGAGTTGCTGGCCGGCGACCAGTGCTGAATAGTTCGTAGAGATCCAAGCCTGGATCGGAGATTGAAGAAACCTGAAAGCAGAGGGGACCAAGTTCGTACTACTAGCCAGTAGTCAGAGGGTACCGGGAAGGCACCGGTTGGCCGTCACCTCGACCAGGTGAGTGGGCGACGCTAGGCTCTGCAGTCTCACGGACCAGGAGGCGTTGTCGGCGACCACGGTGGAGGTGCGAGCTGTCCCACGAAGGATGATGCTGTCGGCGTCGCTGGGCCCAGGATGGGGCAACAAGCCTTGGCAGTTCTCAGGGCCACGTGGTGGGCCTAAGATGGCGTCTTGAGTGGACCAGGAGGGTCCGGGGTGCTTCTCGCAAAGATGGAAGCAAGGGCCAGTCTGGAGCAACCAGACCAGCAGTGATGATTCTCGGATGTCGTCACAGAAGGGCACAAGCCAGCGGCTAGTGACCAGACAACGTGCTGAGCAGCGAGCAGAAGGGCCCCCGTTCGCTATTCTAGCGACCGCTATGTATCGTTCCAACGACCCTTATGGTGTTTGGTTGTAAGTCAACCTATAGACCAGCTATCCTAGTAGCGTGGATACGAGCAGTCTAAGGCTAAAGACTCGAGAGGGCGTGTTAAGCCAGCTGTTTACCACACATGTACCCCTTGAACACCCAGTGAAAGGACACCACACAAGTGTTATGAAAATAAACAGTATATTTATTAAGAATCACAACAGCCCTGTACTCTTTATGAGGACAGGGTACTAAGCACAAACCAAATCTCTTTAGCAAATACTTCAAGTGCACAATTTAAAAACAAGTGTCCGAGGACACGGGAAGGTTAAGGTCTCGGGCGGACCCGATAAGGCAAGTCGGAAGCGAGGGACTCGGGACCCTAGAGTAAGGAGGCTATGCAGGCACCGAAATGCCGAGTTACCTAGCCACGAGGGCTGCGGCTGCACAAGTCTTACAGGCGTCGGGGTCTTCGCTGACGAGCCAGGAGCCGGAAGAAAAGGAGTTGCTGGCCGGCGACCAGTGCTGAATAGTTCGTAGAGATCCAAGCCTGGATCGGAGATTGAAGAAACCTGAAAGCAGAGGGGACCAAGTTCGTACTACTAGCCAGTAGTCAGAGGGTACCAGGAAGGCACCGGTTGGCCGTCACCTCGACCAGGTTCTGCAGTCTCACGGACCAGGAGGCGTTGTCGGCGACCACGGTGGAGGTGCGAGCTGTCCCACGAAGGATGATGCTGTCGGCGTCGCTGGGCCCAGGATGGGGCAACAAGCCTTGGCAGTTCTCAGGGCCATGTGGTGGGCCTAAGATGGCGTCTTGAGTGGACCAGGAGGGTCCGGGGTGCTTCTCGCAAAGATGGAAGCAAGGGCCAGTCTGGAGCAACCAGACCAGCAGTGATGATTCTCGGATGTCGTCACAGAAGGGCACAAGCCAGCGGCTAGTGACCAGACAACGTGCTGAGCAGCGAGCAGAAGGGCCCCACGCAGATCGTGGAGATGCTGGGAGACTGCACTTCGGTGCTGGAGCGGCTCAGGGTCGGGGCTTCTCGGACCCCAGAGCACTCACCAGAGAGTTACCTCGATGGTCGTGCTGGTTTTAAGAGCGTGCAGGTTCTGATGATGGCCGGTCCCTCGAGGTCTCGTCGCACCCACAGATCACAGCTGAGCTGATGACGTGGGTAGAGGTCAGAGGTGCCAGGGAAGCCGGTTCTCGTCGAGCTGGGCCGTCGGATTCCTTGAGGAAGGACTTACAGCAAACCGCAGAGTTCTTAGATGGTGCCCGCTGATGCAGGGTGACTACTCCTTAGCCACAAGGGAGAAATCTTGAGAAGAGTCTTGAAGTCCTTTCGTAGAAAGTATTCTTGATTCAAAGATGATCTAATTTGGAAGGGTCCCCGCTCCGGCCTTTATTCTAAAGAAAGGGGTGGGTACATGACTAGGTCCTGCCCTAAGGGTGGGACCAGGAAGGGGGGTAGTTACACCCCTCTCCCCTGCCGGACTTTCCCCAGGCCAGGGCTGTCGCCCCTGGAACTGGTTCTAACCGGCAGATGCGTAGTGAGCACCGGGGTGCCACTCCGCAGTCACCTTCTCGCAAAAGCCCTACCTACCCAGAATACACAAACCCTGTCTGGGACGGTGCGAACACCGCCCTCGACAGGAAACCCTTTGTCCAAGTGCTCCTCGCTGGAAGGACTCCCAGCAGCAGGAGGTCAGACTCGTGTCTGTGGTGGCAGCATCCATTTTGTGGAGCTGAGGCTTTCGTTAACTTTAACCGGGGTTCACAGTTACGTACATGTCGTGTCCCTCTAGAAGGGCGGAATGCTAACCTCGTCGCCAGGGTTGGTGAGAGGGCAGCACCCCGATTCGTATGACACCTTACTCGACATGTCTTGATAACGCGACACCGAAGTTACCGATGTGGTACGCGTTATCATGGAACAGCCATTGGGTCTTTTCTCCGCAAGCTGCAACCGGCTCGGCTCGGGCCAGAACACAGTTCACACGAGCCCATGCACTCTGCCTTCAGGATTGTCAAGGCCTGCCATAGGAGTGACTGATAGGAACTCGGGTGTCCATTGTATGGTTAGATATAGGGCTACTATATCCAAAGCAAAGGGTGATTACACGACTTCGCCCCAGCTGTCATGCAGCCAGTTGTGTCAAATTTAGGAGGCCAGCCAGGGGTGGCATAATACATGCTGCAGCCCCTGGCGGCCCTGGGTACACCTATGCCCTGCGTTACGGGGTCTGATAAGGTGGCCCAGTACCAATTGGAAATGTACCTAGGGTACATGGAATCCATTTTAAAGAGAGAGCAGTAGGCCTGGGGTCCTGATTGGCAGGGTCCCAGGTCGACTATGTCCAAAACCAGCTAAAACACAGGGCAAAAAGTTGGGGGCAACCATAGTCAGGATGTACCTTCCTACAGTGTCCATCTGTAGTGTTGTCACTGGGTTACTGAATGTTGTCACACATGCTTAACACACTGCCTCTGAGATAAGCCTGTCTGCTCCTGCCAAGCTACCAAGGGGGTGAGCAGGACTTATTTTAGGAGTGTAATCCCCTTATCCTGACTAGAGACAAGGGTCCCTGTTTGTCACAAGTACCTACCTGTGCCAACTAGAGACCCCCAAATCTAACACAGATCATTAATATACAAATTGAACAAAAAGGGGGCTAAAATACACCCTTGGCATACACCTCTCTTTATTGTGCAATTGTGGGAAACTCTTTAATCTTGCGAGAATCTGACCAGCGCCTTTGTAGCTCAGTGAAGATTTTCCCGAAATATACAATCTTGCCATCTACCCCACTAGCCAACATAGTCTGACATAGTTTAGCCCTGTTCATGTGATCAAACGCGAAAGACAGATCCATGAATGCTAAATAAATAGTGTCTGTATATTTGTTGAGAATCATAGATAGGTGGAGGCACTGGGCCACAGTGGACCGTCCAGGGTGTAACCCGTACTGAACGTCCGATAGAATGGCGTGTTCCTCTGCCCAGCTAGTCGGCCTATCTAAGAGTACTCACATTGACCTCTGAATCCAGCAGAGAGATTGGTCTGTAATAGTGAGTGCTATCTTGATTGCCTTTTTTAAAAACAGTCACTATAGTGGAAATAGCCCAAGACTCGGTACAGACGGATTTTGCTGCAGCATTCATAACTGCCGTACGAACTGGCGCCCCAAAAAATTGTATCTGATTTGAAAAGGTCCGACAGAATGCCATCAAGTCCCATGGCTTCTTACTTGTCAACCCAACGACACTGTCCTTGACTGCTTCCATGTTAAAAAACAGTTCAAGGATACCTGCCTCACGTCCAGAGGAGCAATTTAGCTCGGGGGGACACTTGAACATGGCTTCAAAATGAAGCACACACTCCTCCTCAGTAATATGGGCGCATACGGCACTTCCTTCCTCTTGATTTTAAAAAGGGCTATTGATTATGCTCTAGAACCTGGATTTCTCCCTCAGCGTGCTAGCCTCAATTAGCTCCCTCCAGGCTTCCTCATTTAAATTGGACTTACGTCTTGCCAGTTCTGTTTCCTACTCTCTTCGGCAGGATCTTACTAATGTAGGGTCTCTTGGGGTACTACTTAAGGCTACTCGCAGTTTCCTTGCTGCCCGGGAGAAGAGGGAATCGAAACATCTGGGGGTCTGAGTAACAGATCGCTGAGCCGGGGTACTTCAGAAATCACTCAATTTAACGGATATAGTTTTAAAAGTGCTAATAATCTCCCCCGGAGCCGTAGACGGGGAGGTACACAGGGCTAACTTGGTAGCACATGAGACCAATATTGACTCATAAAATGCATTTGGAGATATCTGGGTCCCTTTTAGCCATCTTCCTCCATTTGTTGATCCGGCCACCACGCTCCTGCCCAGCCCCCCACTGTGCAACAGTAAGAGCCCGCAAAGATGAGCACACAAAGGGTTATGGTCACTTTGTGCACTGACTTGAATGACAAATCCTGCAAATAATTCAAGCAAAGGTGTTGATACCAGTATAAAATCAATAAATGAACCACCACCCCTCCCTTTAATAGATGGAACAGTGACATTACTACAGGGGTCAGTTAAACAAATGAGGGACAATAAGTCAAATTCATGGAGGAAACCATTCAGTGTATCCCCTTGTGGGGAATGTTCAAAATGAATTCCCCTCACACGTGGTCAATCCAGATCAGCCAGCATAAAAACCCTTGGGGTAACCACATGGGTGAATATTAAAATCCCGGGCAAATAAGAGATTTTGAAACACAACATTAAGATGTTGCCTTACAAAGGAGCCCAATCTGGTAATATTACACACACCCTTGGCACAAGATGCTGAATGATAAAAACTTATGGGACCCCTTGCAAAGTACCAGGGACTGTATACACAGGCTCTCTGTGGGCGGGGTCAATACCCTACATTCCACTGACAGAGAAATGTAAATTACAAGGCCACCTCTTGACCTTCCTACAGTTTGAGGGGGTAGCTGGAACAAAAAAAGACTTATAGCCCTCCACGAAGGGTTAGAGAACTTGTTGGCTAAGTCAGTGATGTTCCAGGATATGAAATTTCTATCGGTTTCACCAAGAGTCCCAATACTTTGCCAAGATGTATGCCGCTGGTTAGTAAATGTTACTGGATCCATGCGAGTAGGCCCACTAAGTCAATCACAAGCATCCATAGCAGCCAGGGGTGAAAAATGATTTGTTAGCTCCATTATTGGTAGAACTGACTACTGCCAGCCTTGAGTTATCCAATGCAAATAGTTTGGATTATGAGTCAAATTAAAATTTGAGTTCCTGAGAGGTGGCTATGATGGCAACTGCCTGTTGAATGGGGCCCTGGTAACATTAGTCATGTAATTCCACCCAAATGAATCCAGTTTATAAAAAAAAAAATAAGCAGTAGAGCCATGATGCTCAACTTGGGATCAAGAGGGGCACTATTCGAGGTTGTAACCAAAATCCTTTCTGCAATGTGAGGTCTGTTGAAATTGATAATATCACAATCACCCTTACAGGACTTATAGGAGCTGCCTACCCAGCTGACCCTCTATACCAAGTTAATATTTTTTTCTACCCTCATTCTTAGAGCAGTATTAAAGGATAACCAGTATAAGACTTTATTCTTCAATTGAGAGTAATTCTCTTTAGCACCCTGAGGGAGAACTGGCACATTCCTCAGTATCACAACATATGGAGTCTATTCTGCTGGCAGACGAAGAGCAGGCAGGTTCTGCGTAAAGCCCTCCCCTCCCCCTCAGGATAACTCCCCAGGTATGTTACTCTCCAAAGCAGCTTGATCCTGTATATCCAACCTTTCCACTGGGCCAAAGTTTGCCTCCAGATTTGGCACTGGATGGATCAAAGAGGTGGGTGAGACCATTTGGGAGTGTGCCTGGCCCCTTGATGACTTTGAGGGGGAAGATGGATGTTCCCTGGTTTCAAGTTTGGGGCTGCCAAGGTGGGACAATCTGTTGCTAGGGGAGCCATTAGTGACCTTGGTTCCAGGTTGGTGGCTACATCACCTACTGGTACACAGCATTTGAGGTCAGAAAGTTCCTTTTCAACCGAGGTCAAACATTGAATTATCAAACCCAATTTGAGTTCATCATAGCCTTCAGAGAGTCTTGGAAGGATTCTAGTATACACATCAGATATATCTTTGTCAGTGCTTGATCGATTGGGGTCTTCTGAGATGGCAAATCAGCTCTTGATCTTTTGGCATTTCCCCCTGACATTTGACCCATTCTTTTCTTTGCCCGTCCCTGCCTTGACTGACTGTCTCAACACTTACCGGTCTCCCTAATGTAGTGAGTCTGGCACCTATTAGTGTAACTAGATGAGAAGTAGCCATCACATGCCTCTGGCTTGAAGGTGCATAGACCCCCCTAGAATTATTGACCGCAATGGTGGGAGTAATGGGTAACTGCTGGCCAGTTGAGCAACTGTTCCATCGGACAGGTTCTTTCACCCCAGAGTTATTTAATGATTCATTGGCACTAACCACAGACATTTGTATACCTGTGGGCAGGGGAGGAGGGCCATTTACTGGAGACCTTGAAAGACACTAGTTCACCAACTCAATCTCCTTATCGAGCACTGCTGCAGCCCGCTGCAGAAACTAATCCATAGTCACCACCATGCCCGCCATGGCCCTCCCAGGAACTGTGGTCACCTTAGGTTTCCCCATGTTGTACCCAAGTCGACGAGCTAAATAACGGGTCTTCATCACGAGAACAATCAAAGTCAGGGTCTACAGGTGCAAAATCAGGTGGTTAGGCACAAATAGCATTGGTGAGCAGGGTGCAAAGTACCTTGGATTACTAATACTCCAGCCATAAAATTAGCGACCAATTTACAGATGCTTGTAATTACAAATATAAGGGGAGCTGTATCCCTACCAGCTCCTCTGCCACTGCCGCTGAAGATGGAAGGTGTCAGTCTTATTATAACAAGGTGCAGGGGTTTGAAGTGGGTGGAAAGATGAGACCAAGAGGGTAGGGCCAGCCTCCTCCAGTCTCAGACAGGCGCAGATGAGCGTACGCCCCTGCACGTTCCGCTCTGCAGGGCCCGGCCACTGCTGATATTGTTGTATGGCGTTTTAGATTCCGAATGAATTTTCCCGATTCATGCCCTTATATAGGTTCAATCCACGTTACCCTTATAGAGGCATAAAAATCAAGCCCTTATTTAGGCATAGCTTATGCTACCCAAATACAGGCATGGCTACTTACATCCGTTCATCAACGTCACAATGTTTTTTTGGAAAACCAGACTCTTAAGCAGAAGGGACTTCCCCTAGCCTGGATATTGCTTTCTCCAAGAAACTCATTATTATGCATGAACAACAATTCCTTAGGGAATCATCCATTACGTTCATATGCCCGAGTTTTCATCAAAGCTGGTATTTTCTAAACACCATCAAGGTATTAATATACCTTCACTTGCTATAGCAAAGCACAGTGTGGTTCGGTGCAGTTTAACTACCTACTTGACCGACGCAGCTCGCTACAGCAAGTGCTGAAGGAAGCCGACTCTCCAGCTGATGCACTGACAAGAAGCTGTCCTCCCCTGCCGAGATTCCAGCTCCAGTGTTTCTGACTCCCCTTTGCGGGGTGTAAGTATGGGTGAAATTTGCGAATGTGCGGTACCCGAATTCGTGGGAGAGCCAATTCGCGGTCCGCAAAATTTGCGAATTTGTGCGAATTCAGGTTTTTTTAAATTTCTGCGGGTTCGAGGGGCGCTTTACGTGTTAGCGGGGTTATTTTCAGCGCGGCGACCGCTAAGTTACCCATGCGGTCGTACATGGGCGCGGCCATCTTGTTTTCAGTGTTCGGGTTGAGTATTTCCGTTTTCGGGCACCAGTTTCATCCTCGCGTTGTGCATTTCCTACGTTGGGCCGCAATTGCGTGTTCGCGTCCGTTTTTGCGTGCTCGCGGGGGAAATATTGCGCGAACTTACCCACGTGTTCGCAATGGGTGTGGCCATCTTGTTTTTTATTTATTGCAATGGTTCTGGGCATGCTTTTTCAATCCTCCCTTAATCTCTGCAATCCTTTGTTTCTTTGAACTTTAAAAAAAATGTTTTACTCATTATCTATCTGTATATTTTTCTACATCTATATTTTCTGTTTTTTTCTACTTTTGGTTACTTTAAAACTACTTTTTTAAACTTTTTTCTTTTATTTACTTTTTCCCTATTCTTTCTTTCCTATTTTATTTTCCTTTCCTGTCCGGGACCATGGCAAAGGGAGCCGGGAAGAACCTGAAAGGGAAGGGTCCCGCACCCCGTACCCGGCTCCCTTGTGGGCGCTTAAGGGGAGAGGCAGTAACTGCCCGGGAGATCTTCAGCGCGGTGGAGGTGGCCGCAATGGTTTTCTTTGTCCAGCGCCACCTCCCTAAGACAGTCGCGGCAGGCGGCAGGCCCGGTACCGGGTACGGGCTCCGGGAGCGTCGCCAGCTATGGGGGAAGGTGTGCCGGGCCATGTGTCGGGAGTCTGGGGTCCGGCGCACCTAAAACCAGGTGACGCACCGGTGGTCAGACATCCTGGACCGGGAACACGACCTGCTCAACCTGCTTGGTGTGGAGATCCCTGGGCTTGGTGAGTACTAGTAGCTATTTAATCACTACTTTGTTGTCTTCTGCTCTGTGTTATGATATTGCAAATATATTTTTTTTCCGCAGAGCAAGAATGCTGCCGTTTACATTGCAGGTAAATTATGTTTCAAAAGCTTCTGTGATTGCAGGTGCTCTCCTGCTCACTGGTGGTGATACTATGCTTTCTTGTTTTCAATTTTGTGCTTATTTGGCCTGGGTGACTGATTATATATGAGTGTACTTTACAGAACTGCGTAATGCTAGACACTAGAGACTCAAGTCCAGTCCTTCCTTTCTAATCCTGCCACTATGAAGAGATAGTGGTGGTGGATTGCTAGTTTGAGTATATTATGACTGGTTATTTAGTAGGAAACTTTTTAGTGGTCTGCAATCATGACGGACTGTGTCTGTCACTTCGCGTGCTGCGGAGTGCTGCCTGTCAGTCCTAGTAGAACCATTTTATAGTTGGTTTAGTGAGTTACAAAACTTTCCAAGGAGACGGTCCGCGAATTCAGCAATACTAATATCCTAGTAGACCACATCAGATAGGTCAATAAATTTAGTACAATTGTTGTCTATTTCCCCGAAATAATTTGTTATTGTTTTTTTGAAATGTTGGATTTGGTTGACAACAATCATCCATGTTTGTGTCTTTTTTTTATGTTGTCCATCAGCTCCCCGCAGAGGCAAGAGGACAGAGGAGGAGGTAGCAGCGCCGGCGGAGCAGGAACAACAGGAAGGCCAGGATAGGTCCGCCGAGGGCTCCTCTGCTGGCCCCAGTAAGTTTTCCTGTTAATATTATTAATTATATTTCCCTATCTTTTACAGCACCTATTTATTCCAAACGTTCCTCATGATTCTATTTTTTCCTAAATCGTCTATGATCTTCTTGTAGACTGTTTCTAAATTCTTATCCTGCCCCTACTATGACTCTCTGTGCTACTACTAGATTATTATTAGTCTGTCTGTGTAGCTAGCTAAGCTTGCACAGTTGGCAAAAGGTGTACTGTTAAACAAAACTCCTATTCAGCAATAGCTCTAGTCACTGAGTGCCGTCGTCTGGGTTGTCCATAATGTCTATTGAAGTCTTCTAAATGTTTATGCTTTGACTATTCCCAACAATAAAATGTCAATGGCCACCAAGAATAAGATACTAGTTTACTTTTTGATTGGATAGGAGGACATACTACTACTGTTGCAGGGACTATGCTGCACATACAGAAGTATGGAAAAGAAATAGGGCATTGGTTATAAATTATTATAGGCGCAGTTAGACTTTTCACATTCCTCAGTCATAACAGGAGTTGAACCCCCCCAATATCCTTACTGACTAGCTAGTGTGTCGGAGAGTCATTATTTAGCTCCCGAATGCAGCTATGATCCCCAATGATTATACAACCCAGGACATAAGACTATGGAGTCAGAGTCCTGACCTCTCAGAGTCACGGTCTCATGCTTGCAAATTGCAAACCATTTCGCTCACTCACTCGTGACCAAAAACCACAGGGTCTATGTAAGTTTTAAAGCTTTATTAAAAGTAAAACAACTAGCTCTGTGTGTACTCTGTAAAAATTTAAATTGTGCATTGTATAAAAACATTTATTAAATCAATGTCATATAACAAACGGGGAATGACTGAAAAGTGGCTGATTTCACACATTAATTGTGGGAGAGCCCTCACCTGGTTGGAACTTAGGGGCAGATTTATGTTAACTGGCGCATCCCCAGGGATGCGCCAGTTAACGTGCGCCACAGCTCCGCCACCCATGGTGCGCCGCATTTATAATGCGGCGCACTATGCTGCAAAAACGGCGCAGATGTGTGATGCATCTGTGCCGGAAATGTGGCGCATTGCTGCAGCTGCGTCGCAAGCGCGATGCAGCTCCACCAAGGCTCGGGGGTCTACACAATGCTGCATCAAGACCTATGCCTGCTTCAAGCACGCGCAGGGTTTTGACGCAGCATTGGCCTGAAAGTGACTGAGTGAAATCTCATAGATTTCACTTAGCCACTTTCAGTAGGTGTTCCTGCGCAGGAACGCCCCCGCCCTGCGCAGGAACGCCTCCATATGGCACAGGGCTTTACAACGTGACACATCTCCTAGATGCGTCACGTTGTAAATAGGTCGCTTTGTTTGCGCCGCAGTTGCGTCAAATAAAGTGACGCAATTGCGGCGCAAGGGCATCATAAATCTGCCCCTCAAAGTCTTGGTGGGGATGAATCGTTGACGACTCCACCTAACATATGATGATGATCTTGCTCTTGTTCGTAGAAGGCAAGCTTCTGTCTGTTATGAGATAAATGGTGCGTGTTAAAAAGCTATCATTCATCAGTTGTCTCAAAAAGTGTAGCATCACATGTTATGGCTAAGCATAAATAAAAAACACCCTTCACTGAAGAAAGGGACATTTTTAGTTTAGACTAGAGAGTCACAAAATATTACATTTGTTTATGTAGTACTAGTAACTTTTTTTCATTCCTAGACAAAATAGTGGTGTATATGGCATCTAAAAATATTAAATATTTTTTCTAGGCGTAATACCATCGGCACAGCCAACCAGCAGTGCCGGGGCCAGCGCGGAGGTGGGCACTCCAGGGTCAGATGCGGTGCCACAGCCAGCAGGAACTGCTGTGGGGGATGCCACGGTAGTGGCGGGCAGTGGTTAGCTATTATATTCCTTACTTATTGAGATTGCAGAGTGTGCTCTCTGCAGGGGTGTATATGTTGTACAGTACAAGTACACTTTACTGTTAAGAAGACTTACAAATTTAGAACTAAGTTTTTGTCAACCAGGTAGAAGACAGTCACCCTTGACTTCTCATTAGCAATAGCGGCTGGAGTTGACGAGTAACCAATGGCCTCCTCTAAATTTGACTTCAACTCAGCTGTGAAAGTTTTATCTAGAAGCCAAGTCAGATCAGAGATGAACTTGATGGATGGGATGAACGAAAAGGGAAAGAAGGGTGTAAGGAAGGACGAGCAAGTGAAAATTAATGACTGGCAAAGAATGATACTTGTTTTTGAATGCTGCCCATAGTGGCTGGGAATCTGATGCTTGTCCGGTTGAAGGCTGAAGCAAGGATGGGTGGAAGGAGAAAGAAAAGAGGACTGCCTGGGTGGGTGAATCAGAAACAGTATGTGTGCGCAATATATCCTTTGGTTCAAATTCAAATGCAAGTCAAGCACGGATGCATGGCTGGCGTTTAACAAAATAAAATAAAAAGGTTGTTTTTCGGTGAGAAATAGTAAGGTGTGTCCAGTTGAGAGTCAGACATTAAGAAGAATGATTGACATTTACTTTGAATGGATGGATGAAAGTAGAAGTTGTAATTTTTCAGAATACTACCATGACTAGTAACAGTAGTTTGTAAGCACAGCATATATCCGGCTATTACGGAGTCCACTCCCTCACTACCTCTGTTAATAATTTTTTTACAACTCTGTCATTCATGTGTGGCCTATCGGTGTTCACAAAAACTAAGCACCTAAATATAGTCCCATATGTAAGCAAATAACCTGTGAAGGGATAGATGATCATATTATTTATCTTCATTTTCCTTTTGTAGTAGTCAGGGGAAGGGCAGGGTGAAAGTTAAAGTAATTAAGCAGTAGCCCTAGTAAGAGAGTATGGCCAGTGCCACCCGTAATAGAAAAGTAAGAGCTTCACCACCTGCATGCACTGTACTGGTAACAGTAACGCAAGTCTGTGTCATCATGGCTTGCGTCTGTTTTATTTGGGTGCAAGTTGACTGCGCTGGCATTATGCCGGCTTCCAGAAGTTTACGTACCTATTTCGCTAAACAAGAGAGAAGAAGAAGACTAGTGTACTGTCTGAGTCTAATGTAGTGAGTCCATATAGTGCTAGTAGAATTCCTGAAACTCCCACTAATGTTAGAGCAGAGGGCGACGAAGTGGGAGGTTAGATACATACGTGCCACAAATGTTATGTACTGTGCTTGCAAGTTGCTAGTGCTACTGTGACACAACTTTCTGCTGAATTATTTTATATTAATCTTAAAGAGAATTGGTTACAGTTGGTTTTTCTTTCTTCATATAGATACTCCTTCCAAACTAACAAGGAAGGAGTTGGCTAGACGGGCCCGGCAACGGAAGCGCGAGGCAGTTGCCGCTGAATATCGGCGGCTGGTGGCCCAGGAGGACGAGGAATCACAGTCGACATCGACAACAGCTGCATCCTCCTCCACTTCCCCTGGGTCATACGGTCAGCGCAATCCTCCAGTGGTGCGGAGCCGCGGTCTGGCAGCCACCGTCGAGCAGCAAAAACAACAGCTGCCCCCCACAGTAACTGCAAGTGCAAGGGTTGTGTGCACCGCTTGACCCCCAGATTGTCCAACCTTGAGCAGGAGGTGGCGAGGCTGAAAGCCCTGCTCAAGGACCTCCGGAGAGAGCACCGTGACCACCTGGCCAAAGGACACCGCCGGCGGAAATAGAGGAGAGACTGTCCCTTGCCCCTTTTTTAAAGACTTTTGGGGGGGGGGGTGGGAATTGAGCGTTTGGGTTTTTGAACTTTTGGGGACATTTATTTCATGGACATTGGTTGGGGTTAGGGAGGGGGCGGGTCGGGTCTTGTGGGATAGGTTATTTTTGTTAGGGTCTAAATCATTATTTATTTCAACTTAAACATAGCATCCATGTTTTTTACTTTTTGTGGGGGAGGCAGGGATGGGTTAACTCACTGTACATTTGTTTTCCTGAAACATAACTGGCTGGTTGATTCAAATTGTCTAATCACCCAAATTTTTACAAAAGTGCCACTGACAGAGTTAGTGAATTCAATTGTCCTACTACTTTACTCGTATTACCGTCAGTCTCTCCTCTCCTCCATTATTCTTCCTCCCCAAAATGCTTATCTTACCTGTGATTCGTGTTTGAGAATAGGGCTAGGCATAGGACTGGCTGCATGGCAAATGGTGATTAAGGTTGGCTATGGAATCCTGGATGGATGAAATGTCATTGTTGTGGAGGTAGTAGTAGTGGTACACACTGGCAGTAGCAGCATATGAAAAAAAAGGAAATTAAACATTGAGTGGCCTGACCGTAGCATTAGAACAGTACGATAGATAGTACAATACACAAGAATATTGCCATAAATTGTAGCCTAAGCAATGCTAAAGTATTCAAAATATAAGTACTAGTTGCGTGGAGTATGGCTACTACAAGAAATAGTACTGAAGGTGAAGGACACAGCAGCGTAAGCATTCGATTCATCACGTGTAGGAGGAGGATGTTGTTGATGATCAATCCATCCACTTGATGTCGCACATGACATTCTGATTTGATTTGGAAAGTACTCATGGTGTGTGTGTGTCAAGCAGAATAAGAATAAGTATATCCTCGGATTCCTTCACCAGCCTTGAAATTGATTTTCTGTTGCTTTGACCTTATCCTCCCCAGCAAGTGTGTGGAATTATTGTTGTCATTTAGTCACACCTCAATGAAAGCCACAAAGCCCGGGGGAAGAGGGTTAGGGTTTGAAAATTGGATGGGAATGGGGTTTTTTAGGAAAGCTTTGTGGAGAGAGGAAAAAAACACAGCATGGACAAACAACAAATAAAGAAAAACAAATCTTTGGATATGAACATATCCATAAATATTTTAAGGGACATAAAAGAAGTGCACTACTGCATGCATGAAGTTGTTTGCTAAATAGATGGTTAGGTTACTGAAAAGTAGTACTTACTACAACCTACTAACTATGAAGAAACAATTTGACAGTACAGGGCTGCAGTAATTATGCAATTTCACTTGCCTATCTGCCCTCAGAGAGAATAAACACTTATTAGTACATTAAATTAGTTTTAAAAATAGCAAAGAAACGTATCAAATAGCTGGAAGGATGAATTTGAAGCAGAGAGCAAACAAACGCACACTCATAAAAGTTCACAACAATAACATTATTTAAAAGATAAAGAGAAGTGAAGAGGATACTGTAACTGTATGTTGTAGTTGTCAAGTTCAATTTGGGAAGTTACATGCATCCAGCCATTCCTCTTATTGGGGGTACTCCTCCATTCCATCTGATGCTCCGTCGATCAATCTTGGTGACCAGACACACTGTCCACTATCTGCCTGGCGGATGCGGAATTGCGGATCGCTAATAGTAAGCCTGAGTTAATCGTTTTTCCCATCGCACAAGGTAAAATCCGGCCAGTAATTGTTGATGGAAAAACAGGAAGTGATATTAAAAAACACCACGGAGAAAAAATATAAGGTACAGTGTGTAGTGCAGAAATAACACTTTCAGTTTCAGAGCGACAGTATTACATACTAGCATCATTTCTAAAGTGCGTACTCTGTGTCTCCTTTTCAAGGATAGTAATTAGCACACAGCAGACCAGAGCCATGCAGACGGTCAAGGCAGTCACCACCGAGTGAAGCAACCTGATGTAGCATACCTCTTTGACACAGACAGACAAAGCATATCGAATTGTATGCAGCAAGCCACATAGCCGCAATTTTACATGAACTGCTGCCTGGACTCTGGCATGACAACACTACACTGGCTCGAACACTCCATACCACGACTAGACAGGCATGCTGTTCTGCTGTAGTTGTTGTTGACTGGTTTACCTGTTTGCCACTCACGAAATTGCCATAGTTCTTCCGTAAACTGACGATGATGATCCATCCATCTCAGTGAGTGACTGTAAAGAAAAAAGATATTATATAACTTTGATCATCAAGACTCATCCTCATCATGGTATATTGGCAAACTCAATATTGTTCATGCAGTCGCAGTCTACACACACAGTGAGTCCAAGGACATTTCGCATATTAAAAAATGCAACATAGTGGCCCCTGCAGTAGAAGTACAATTTGAAAGAAACAAGGTAAAAAAACAGAGTAGACTTGAGTTACATTTAGTGTGTGAAAGATTAAATAATAACAGAAGACATATGATTAATTTCATGCACAACAAACAAACAGCAATTACTTTCATCAGAGCCAGAAAGCTAGCACTGTCCACTGCATGCCATCTCATTATTTATTACCTGTTCCACTTTTTGTTTGCATCTTGTTCTTAAAGTGAAGGCCCACAGGGCAGCCTCTCTTGTCAATTTCAGAAGTAACTGTCAGCAATCAGCATATAGTCAGTAATTCCAGTCCCACTTCTTTTGAGGGGACTCGTCTACGAAGCGACAGTTTCTTCATTCTGCGTTATCCAGCCATCTGCCTTGAGGGAAATGGATAGGGGGAGTCTGGAGGAGGAGGATAGAAGAGCATGACTGAGTTGTGAACTTCATGATTGGAGACAACGGCACCTTCAATAAGGAAATAAGATGAAGACAGTGCTGCTGATGGATTTGTTGTGATTAGAGTTTTGTTGTGGTAAAAGTTGCAAAACAAAGAAAGACACACAGGAGTAAAAGTGAATAAGTTGTCAGGACGAAAAAAAAAAGGAAGTCAGTTTCAGACCTAGGTGTCAGGGAAGTAGAGCTCGTCCTCAAACTCAGTGAATTGAGACGGGAGTAGGTCAGCTAACAGAGAAGAACTTCCGTCATCTAAGTCGGTGTCCTCTTCTTCCTGCGTGCATTCACGTATATTGCAATATGGTGGTATGAAGTGCTGATTCATCTTGCTCATTGTTAACCTCTCCACATCTTTGGGTGGGAGGCGGGTCCTTTTTGAAGTTACAATGGCACCAGCAGCACTGAAAATACGTTCAGAAGACACGCTTGCG
This sequence comes from Lissotriton vulgaris, assembly GCF_964263255.1. NCBI lineage: Eukaryota > Metazoa > Chordata > Amphibia > Caudata > Salamandridae > Lissotriton > Lissotriton vulgaris. The sequence continues at coordinate 811,224,357 of NC_141699.1, forward strand.
AGTGGGCAAGACAATTAATTTAGAGCCAGCTTGGTGATCAGTGGCCATTGACCCCTTTTCCCATACCAATACAGTAATGAGTTGTGATCACTGAAGACCTCTGTTGGGTCATCCAGATAGGCCTGCACCATCCACTCAAGGTCATCCAGGGTTGTTGAACTTTGCGTACCATCTGAGGCCTTTGCATCAACATTGGAATGAGCAAACCCTTGATGAGTTATCCAATCCGCTTCCAACAATATTATAGCTAGGCCTGGAGCAGGTGAGGATGATGATACGGTTGCTGGTGTCAGTAACGGCTGTGAGGGAAAGTGACTGCCTTCGGCCACAGAAGTGGACCTTGACGCCAGATAGCCTACTGATTCAGTAGTACTTCTGCCAGTTCCTTCAATTTCCTGCCTCTCTTTTTTAAACCGAGTGGCTGACAGAGCTAGCCAATGTTTGTACTTTGAAACATCTGCTTCAGTAAAAGGAATGAATGCATTGCTGGCCAGTGCCTTTTTGTACCGTGGACCCAGAATAGTGGCACAAATGTAATGTTGTTCTGTATGTATTTTTTTTAGCCTTTCATTGTCCACTAGGTGGGTTAATTAGCTCTCCGCCAACTGATACGCGTCTTGCTTGTCAGTATCATCTTTGAACGTTGAAGACACCCCCTTCAGTTGGTGCTCTAGAATACGCAACAATGGGATAGCTTTGCCCAAAGTACAGTCCTCCCTGCTGACTTCACGCGTGAAGACCTCAAAAGGACGAAGCATGTCTGTCAGGCTTTTAACTAGGTCCCATTCCTCCACCTCTAGCCTCATGTCTTTCATAGAAGAACCCAGTGCAAAGATATACTCATTGATTACCAAGCACTGCTCAGACAGACGCTCATGCATGTAGAAGGTTGAGTTCCAACGTGTTACCACCTCCTGGATGAGTCCTCTGACTGGCACTCTACGGTCATGTTGAATGATCCTCAGCTGCTTCTGGGCCTTAAAAGAATGGCTGAAATGTGTGCAGATTCTTCGGCAGGTGCTCAGTAACTTGCTGACTTTGTTTTTTTTTTCCAAGAAACCTTGAACAACAATGTTAATACTTCGCGACAAACACGGCACTCTGAAACAGCCACCATCATTCATGGCTGTAACTATATTACTGCCATTATCCGTGGAAACATAACCAATCATGCGCTTTCTTGGATGCAGCCATTCAAAGACCTTACTGTTAAACTCCTCCAAAATGTTTACTGCAGTATGAGATTTCTCCATGGCAAACATGGCTACTGTTGCATGTTTCTGACTAGCTTGAAAAATTGTGACACTGTCAACAACTGCAGATAACTTGTCTCTTACCCCTGCAAAAGAGACACAGTGTGCAGTGATGCACATGTAATCAAGGGCTTGGCAACTGGTCCACATCTCTGTTGTCAGGTGGATAGTGTGAACAGCACTCTTCTGCAAAGCTGCCTCAATCACCTCCAGCACATCTTGATGTAGTGCTGGAACCGCAAATCTGGCAAAATAGGACCGGCTAGGAACCTTCCATTTAGGGCAGACTGTTGCCACAAATTGTAGAAAACCCACCCCTTCCACGAAAGAAAAAGGGAGAAGGTCCAGTGCTAAGATTTTAGCCAATATTGCATTATAAAGACGTGCCGTTGGGTGGTTGCGTTCAAATGGCGCGTCCGACCAAAACATGCTTTTAATGGTGGTCTGGACTGTTTTCATACGTGAGGATGATGATCCAGACTTCTTCAACCCAGTTAGGCTCATTGATGTACTTTTTCGCATTGGTGTCTCTCCCAGACTCTTAGTGTGCCTCATAGATGTTGCTGGGGTAGAGGGTGTGGGCTCTACCACTGCAGTGCTGCTGTCAGGGGTACTGTGTGTACCAGAAAAAATGTCTGTCGCTTCTTCACTTCCCCCTGCACGATCATCAGCCCCTCGTCATCATCAGATGCAATATCAATGGATACATTTGGATTTGTTGTAGTTTTGGCTTACCGGATCTTACTTAGGTGCGCCTCCCACTGGATAGTGTGGTGTTTTTGGAGATGCCCTATCTGGCCTCCGGTACCATAGTTGGTACCAAGCTTACCCCGACTAACTACAGTTTTACAAATTGAACAAATAACTAGGTTTTCTGCCTTTTTGCTAATACTAAAGAAGCCCAAACTGGGGAGTTGAGATTTCTGGTGGAGGTGGTGGAGGTGCTACTTTCACTGCCAGATGAAGGGGAGGATGGGCTTGGCCAAATTTGACTCTGTTGTGCACTTACAATTACAGAACCACTACTTGAGGTAACGGAGGTCGAGCTGGATGGACGTCCCTGCCGGCCCTTCTGAAGAGAAAATATGGCAGCAGTAGGTCGTGTTGGTGTAGTAGTTACATGTGTTGGTGGTGGTACCAGTGCCACGCCACCCACATCCCGCTCAGCAGCAATTCGGAATAGGGTAAAAATGTCTGTCTGCTGCATGCCTGCTGGGGCTGGAGTGACTACTGTGATGACTGGGTCGTCATCATCAGACTGTTCATCAGCAGCAGAATACACCACTTCTACTTCTTGTTCGTCGTCATCACCCATAAGTGAAAGCCTTGCGGGAACCTTCCTTTTAGGCTTAGCTACCTTTGTCGGCTCATGGCGTGCCTCCCTCTCAGACTGCATTGGTGGGTTCCAATCATCATCAGAAGGAAGGGGGCTTGAAGAAGAACTTGTACTAGCCCTCCTTGACCTTTTTCTTGCTGGGGATCTGGAAGACAATGGATCATCAGGAGGAGTGGCTTGCTCGGATGATACCTCCGCTTGAATCTCGATTTCCTGATGTGCCCCTTCTTCTGGAGGAACAAGCATTGTGGGCAGTTGTGCCTCTCCATGCGCCTCTCCATGCGCCTCTACTTGCGCCTCTCCTTGCGCCTCTCCATGCACCTCTACTTGCGCCTCTACTTGCGCCACTCCTTGCACCTCTACTTGCCCCACTTCTTGCGACACTCCTTGTGCCACTCCTTGCGCCACTCCTTGCTCCACTCCTTGTGCCTCTCCTTGCACCTGTGGTTGTCGTTGCGGCTGTGGTTGAACACTCGTCAGATGAGATACACTCTGCATTGATTGGATGGTACTTACTTGCAATGAGTCAACGCCAACATCACTGGTCGATGGTGATTGAGCAATGAAAGTGGTTGCCTCTGCGGCACTCATGGCCTTGGGCCTAACTTGGTGTGGTGGCACTGAGACCAATGAAGCTGATGTGCTGCTCCCAGCTTGGTCCCCGGCAGACACCGCTGCTGCAAGCGTAGTTTTTTTCTCAAAAAAAGTGTCTGTGGGCACACCAGTCTCCTTGGTAAGTGCCGCCACTTGCTTCTTCTGCTCCTTCTTACTGGCAGTGGCACTGGCAACTTTCTTGTTATAGGAGTTACAGCCACCTTTCTTTGGGCCCATCTTCTTCAGATGTAAGAAAAGCAGGCCGCAGTTGCATGAGTTGCAGAGTTGTCTGTGTCCACACGTGACGTCATGTGACGTTGTGCTGCACACACCGCAGCAGGACTTCTTCCTGGCACTGATGATGAACGATGAGGATGATTCGTGGTTCTCGTTGTGCACCTAAAACAAAGGAAGCCAGAGGAACATCAGTTAAATAAATGTTGCATATGTCGTACTTCAATTAATATTTGCAACTAGGCATTTATTATTATTACAACACACCTAAAAACGGAAAGACCAAATATAAAAATTGCAATTATTTCTAATCAATAATGGATGTTTATATTAATAGAAGAGAGACCACACAGAGAGAGATGTTTCATGCACCACTAAGTACCCCTGGGCATAATGGATGAAAGGAGGCAGACTGGGTGCAGACCTATGGAACAAAGCACACTGCCTGGCTTCAAAATGGCCCCTTGACCCCCACCCACATGGCCAGGCCCTGCCCGGACCAGGCCTCAAAATGGCCCCCACCCACATGGCCAGGCCCCAACAACACCCCAAAAAATCGAAAAACACACAAAAATCCCCACAATCCAATGCCATCCATGCCCTAAATGATGTTTACATTCAAGAGACCCCACAGAAAGACTTGGTCCATGCACCACTGACATCCCCTGGGCATAATGGATGAAAGGAAGGCAGACTGGGTGCAGGCCTATGGCACAAAGCACACTGCCTGGCTTCAAAATCGCCTCATGACCCCCACCCACATGACCAGGCCCTGCCTGGACCAGGCCTCAAAATGGCCCCACCCACATGGCCAGGCCCCAACAACACCCCCAAAAATCGAAAAACACGAATGTCTGACATAATATCGACAGACAGAATATCGAAATACAAAAATATCGGAACAAAAATATCGACATCAAAAATATCGAAATCCTATCTTCATAAAGGTAAGTACAAAAATATCGAAAAAATAATATCGTAGTACAAAAATATCGGAATTAAAAATATCGTTTTTTTAAATGTATTAATAATAATGTAAAAATAATGTTAAAATACATATAATTTTACAAATATTAAATAAAAATATTAAAATAAAATTAAAACTAATACATATACATTTAAAATAACTAAAACACTTAATAATTTAATGTAATTTTTTTTTTTTTAATGTTATTAAATTGATTTAATGTAATTTTTTTAGTTTTTACCCTGTACGCCTGTACCCCAAAAACCCCAAACTGACCCTGAACCCTAAAAATACCCCTTAACCCAAAAACTGAAAACTGACCCTGAACTTAAAAATACCCCTTTACCCAAAAACTGAAAACTGACCCTGAACCCTAAAAATACCCCTTTACCCAAAAACTGAAAACTGACCCTGAACCCTAAAAATACCCCTTTACCCAAGAACTGAAAACTGACCCTTATCCCTAAAAATACCCCTTTACCCAAAAACTGAAAACTGACCCTGAACCCAAAAAATACCCCTTTACCCAAAAACTGAAAACTGACCCTGAACCCTAAAAATACCCCTTTACCCAAGAATTGAAAACTGACCCTGAACCCTAAACATACCCCTTTACCCAAAAACTGAAAACTGACCCTGAACCCTAAAAATACCCCTTTACCCAAAAACTGAAAACTGACCCAGAACCCTAAAAATACCCCTTTACCCAAGAACTGAAAACTGACCCTGAACCCTAAAAATACCCCTTTATCCAAAAACTGAAAACTGACCCTGAAACCTAAAAATACTCCTTTACCCAAAATTAATTAATATTATTTAATTACCAATTAATTATTAATTAACGATAACAATAAAGTAAATATATTAGCACATTAGCTGTAATTAATTTAATTTAATAATTAATATTATTTTTCCAAATTAATCAATTAAGAATAAAAAAATATATATATAAAAAAATAACTATAATTAATGTAATTAACTAATTAATATTAATTAATTACCAACTAATTAATAATTAAAAATATGTACAAAATTATATTAATTAATTAACTAATTAATATAAATTAATTACCATTTAATTATTAAATAAAATATGTACAAACATATATTAATTAATTAATTATTATTAAATTACTTCCCACCCTATTCCCCTATAAAACCCATAACCCGCTACAGAACATATTTATCAATTAATCAATTAAAATTAATTAAAAATTAATTCTCAATTAATTAATTAATAATTCCTACTAATTAATAATTAATTTAACATAATTAAATTACTTCCCACCCTATTCCCCTATAAACCCACAACCCGCTACAGTAGTAAAAGACAATATTTAATTAAATAACATTAAAAATAAATAATAAAACATAATAAATACAATATAATACACACTAAATTTATTTAAAAATTGATATTAGTAACATCGAAGTTATTTATTTCGATATTATTGACATCGATATTTAAAACTTCGATATTACTGATATCATACTAATATCGATATTTAGACTGTCGATATTACTTACCTTCGATATTTTGTCCCATCGATATTTAAACTTCGATATTTTTGTATATCGATATTTAAAAATTGATATTTTGTCTGTGTACCGAAAAACACCAAAATCACCCTAATCCAATGCCATCCATGCCCTAAATGATTTTTAAATGCAAGAGACCCCACAGAAAGCCTTGGTCCATGCACCACTGAGTACCCCTGGGCATAATGGATGAAGCAAGGCAGACTGGGTGCAGGTCTATGGCACAAAGCACACTGCCTGGCTTCAAAATGGCCCCTTGACCCCCACCCACATGGTCAGGCCCTGCCTAGACCAGGCCTCAAAATGGCCCCACCCACTTGGCCAGGCCCCAACAACACCCAAAAATCAAAAAACAAACAAAAATCACCACAATCCAATGCTATCCATGCCCTAAATAATGTTTAAATTCAAGAAACCCAACAAGAAGACTTGGTCCATGCACCACTGACTACCCCTGGGCCTACTTGCTAGTGTGGCTTTACACACACCCCAAAATTGAAACAAAATTCCACATATAACAGTAAGCTATTCAATTCCATGACATAAATGATATTTAAGTTCAACAAAACTCACAGAAACAGTTGTATCATGCACCCATGACTAACCCTGGGCCTACTGGATACTGTGCCTACCCACAATATATATTTTTTTTAAGTTGTGAAAAAGGTAAAAAATTGTAGTTGCAGCAACTGCAATGCCCCAAACAAACAACACCAACTTACTTGTAAAATCTCAAATCCAAAAGTAATCCAATAGTGATCCAAATAAAAAATCCTCAAATACAAATAAAAGTGACCAGGACATGGACAAAGCACTGGGAGGAGCCTGCTGGACAGGAAGAAAGTAAGTTGGAGACTTTGGGGCACTTCCTTCCTCCCAGCCCCCCAAAATGGACTCCTTGCACAAAAAAGTGCAGCCAAATGTCAATCTGAGGAGTTATTCTAATCCAAATCATCATTTTCAGAAGGTTTATGCTGCCTGCGGTAGATTTCGTGTGCAGAATTGCAATTTTTGCAAGTTCGGGAAAGCTAGCTGTTCAAATCTCCCGCCGAAAGTCAGCTGCGTGTCGCATCTACGTGTTCGCAATTGTTTACTCCCGCGATACGTGATCGCGGGCCCTTATGACGTAGTCGCGTTCTCAAACCCTCGCAGTGCAAGATGGCAGGCCGCTGTGACGTACTCTCGGTCGAAAAGTCTCGCGCGATCACGCAGCCAGATCCAAAATGGCGCAGCGCACGCAAACGGGAGAAAAACAACTCAGCAAGCTCAGAATCACGCTAAGTCAACACCGCGCGCGCAAGATTGTATTTTTGAAGCGCGACCAAACAAAAAATCCGTCAGCTTGCGAATTGCAATTTTTTTTACAATTTCGCACGATTTGCAGACTGCGAAATTGCAAAAAATTCGCAAATTCCGTGAGCGGAACAGATTTTCAGCCCACGTTAAGCGGGGTGTTGGGAAATCGAGTCTGAGACAGAGATACCAACCTCTTTCATTCTAAGGTATGGAGCTGATTAGAACCTAGAGAAAACTTTGGCAATTCTTGGCAAGAAATAAAACTTATGCTAAGCAGCAATTACTTCTTCCCTGGTACTAGACCTAGGTTAGGTATATTGGGGTAGGCGTATTTTAGAAGCACCAGTTGACTGTTTTAGTCTATGTTATTTACGTATGTATTTTTATATATATCATAGCACTAGACAATGATATTACAGTATTATTTTATAATACTATTCTCGCTGTACGCATTATGCTTTGCATTCTGTCGAACAATTGTAGCAGTTTGCCTCTCTTGCATGAGAAACAAGACTGTTCAATAAACCCTTTTATTGAAAACGCCTGTCTCACTATTTCTCTGCAACTCTGTGGAAATGAAGCATGCACGATTGACTGAGTGATTTAGTTATCTATTGTTTCTACGACTCTGAAGATATTTGTTCCAGTCCTAGGGAAACAAAGTTGTCATCTTTATGCAGTTGTCAGAAACTAATCCCTTCATGTGAATTTGAGAAAGTTTCTAGTGACCTCTGAACTAGCTGACACTCACAATTAAGTTTAGTATATTCGATAGAGACATACTGACCTCAGTCCTATATCACATCTATAGGATATATTATTCAATGCGCAGAGCCTATTGGGAATATAGGAACCACACTACAATATGTGCCTCTGGGTGTGTGAAGAGTGCAGCGACTGCAGCAAAGGCTGCTAGGGCTTGTGGTCCCTGGCAAGTCTGCAAGCGTGCTGCCCTTTCTCTCATTGTTGGTTATGGGTTCCCACGCTGCAGAGTCTGGCCTCTGCTGAAATGTGCCTCCGGGTGTGTGAAGAGTGCAGCGACGGCAGCGAAGGTTGCTAGGGCTTGTGGTCCCTGGCAAGCATGCAAGTGTGCTGCCCCCTCCTCTCATTGTCGGTTACAGGCTCCCATGCTGCGGGCCCGGACACTGCTGATATGCACCTCCGGGTGCATGAAGAGTGCAGCAACGGCTGCGAAGGCTGCTTTGGATTGTGGTCCCTGACAAGAGTGATTCCCCCTCCTCTCATTGTCGGTTATGGGAAATTAATTGATATGAGACATAAAAAGCAGAGGAGCAGGTATATAAAAAGTAGGAGTGGTGGGTCCTTGCCAGTCTCTTGTGGGTATTGTTGTAGACTACATCCCCCTTCACTAGCTTTGACCTTTGACCACACCCCCGTGCATACTTTATGTTATACAAATTACATTCTTACAGAGATCCTAGGTATTTGTCTACCCTCACCTCAAGTAATTTTCTAGTTCTCCAAGTGCGTGCCCAGAATTTTTTCTTGCACTAGATTTTTTTTAACAGAAATGTCTTGAGGTAACTGTAAAATCAGATGTGTGCGCCTCTATGGCGATAACTACTGTGGGCCTGTGTGGCTCAGCATCACTCATTTTTGGGGACTGGCTCTTATTTTTCATCATAAGGCATTTTTAGAGAGCAAGAAGGAAAATACGGAAAAATCGTCAACAAGGGAGAAAGCAGGAACCTGCAAGAGTGAGATAAAGGGGACAGGGAGTGTCTGGTATTGGACTAAGCAGGCCTGAGGTGGATTCAGGTCTAACCGCCTTGGTATTCAAGGCAGCGACATTTAATAGCTTGGGCCGCAAGTGCCTGGGCTCTGCTCTTGATTTTACAAATACACTCAAGGGCATATTCACAAAGAGTTAACTCTGATTTATCTCCACCTTAACGCAGCAAAAGTGGAGATAAATTTAACAGCCCAATTCACAAGCTGGTGCAAACTGCAGACAACACCAGAATTCCCGCGATAACTTCCCCCAATTTTATCTCCACAATGGACACCACCAACTAACATTAATGATATGCAGAGTAGGCGTTCCCATGCAAAAACACATGAGAAAAGCACAACATCACATTCACAACAAACTGCCAGATCTGCGAAGCAAAGCAAAAACATGGGATAACCTGCAGTAGCACCAGGGATTTTACACCTGCCTTTTGCTGGTGCTAAGCAGGACAACTACTCACAGCATGAAAGGGAGCCCAGGCAAGAGCAACACCTGAAGACCAACAGATGCCACGGAGGCAATGATCATGCAGCTCAAATACCCATGAGGGTTCAACAGCCACCACCCCCAGTCCCCGCCATATTTGCCTTCTGTTGCCAACCGAATTCACAATGCCAGCCAGACTAGACCCAAAAGGAGTTAACAAACAATGCTGTGCTCGTTGGGGCATAACTGGTCCACGTTTCAGAGACAGCTGCTTTAGGTGTTTGTTGGCGAAAAACAAAATATTAATCTTTTTCTAATTACCTGCCAACCCCTGAGCATTCACCGGTGACTGCATTTTCAACTATCACTTGTAGGCGCTGGCTGGCAGGGTTTTTCATTAGAGGGGGGTACAGAGGTCCGGGAAAGGGCCCCTGTTTACAAAGCAATGCGATATCGCCTGAGTTGAGATGGGAGTTTTGTGGCGCTGATGTGGCGATCCACAGGTATCGCTTGCTAAACCTGGAATAACTATCGCCATTGTGAGTGTGTTGTTGCGTGTTTTCTCTGCCGTTCACTGTTATTATGGCCATGTAGCTCAGGCTTGAGAATACCACACTAACATGGCTATGAAAAACGGGGGGGCATATTATCAAGAAACGGAGTTAAAATTATCGCCACTTTAGCGGCAGAAAATTGCAGCTAAAGCGGCGATCATGGGCTTGATAATATGCCCTTGTGAATTTCCATAGAAGCCCATGTTCTGGTGTGAACATGGGCTTCTATGGGAATTCTCTACGGCATATTATCAAGCCCATTATCGCAGTTTTAGCGGCAGTTTTCTGCCGCTAAAGCAGCGATAATTTTAACGCCGTGCTTGATAATATGCCCCAGGGTTAGGCAGCGTTAACTTTTCTGGCGATGACTGACGTTGGCGATAGTTATCGTACGTTCTAGTGAATATACCACTCAGTATTTTACAGATTAAGCACTGGTGTCACTTCCAGACCTTGCATAGTCTCCTGGAAAAGACATCCAGGATGATTTATAATAGTGAAGAATAGATAGGGAAAACAGGATCTCACAATGAACAGTCCTGATCATGCCTGCTACAAGGGGAACATGTACATCTTTTTCCATCGTTTTTCACCACATCTCACGATGCTGGATGTCTTCTGGGCGCTGGTGGCTCTTGGTACTGACTCTAATGCATATCAATGTGCCTGGTCAGAAGCCATATCTCTGTTAGGCTTTTGTCTGTGCAACTGGCTTTTTGCTGACGAAACACAAATACATCCCTTCATCACAGCGGGGCTTCAAATGTGAAAGGCATGCGCTTTGTCAACAGAGGGTACGAATTGGCCAGAGATGCTCTTAATGCCAAGCACACATATCGCACATCTGAGATAGAAATTATATTGTAATTTCGCCTATTGTTTGTGCTGTTCAGCATTTTTGCCTTGGGACATGATGAGTAATAGGAAGCAAACTAGCTCAAGGCTAAAAAGCTGTTTCGAAATGCTTATCCTTCCCTGAACTTTCCACAAACCTCTGGCCGCCATTACCACATTTCTTTAGTCCTCCCTGTAACCAACCTGTCACCTTAGGAAACAGTAATTGGATGCTTCGTAGGTGCTCAGTGTCTTTGTGGAAGCACTCAGTGTTGAACTGTAACAGGTGAAGCTGTGTGTCCCACTTAAAGTGGAGGTGAGGGAGTCTGAAGGGTAAAGGGGGGTGTAAACAGGAATTATAACATCAAACAGAGCAAGAGAGAAGGCAGCGTTAATTACTCCTCTTGCCTCAGGCTTGCAATTTTCTGCTGCACGCGCACCTTCCAGAGGGGACTGTCTTGGCCGCCGCACCGCAGCTGTCTAATTTGTCGCTAGGAATGGAGAGGGGAGACGAAGTCATAGAAAAGCAATGGGGGCTTTGGTAAATTCGAGAGGAGGAAAGGTAAATATAGGCAGTAACGGAGAGATAATGGTCTGTGAAAGAGAGGGGAAGAAGGGACGGGAATGGGGAAGAGATGTGGCTTAGAGATGGCAGTAGCATACTCTGAAGCATAAGGAAGCAGTTCCATAATCCCCCGTGCCCAAAAAAGTAAATAAAAAAAGTTGCCTGGTTCTGTTCTAAAGAGCTTCAATGCCATAAAAAAATCTGCAAAAATAAACAAGCATTGGCAAAGTTGATAGGTCACTCCTTTATAATGTTGTCGCAATTACATTTAAATACCGCTTATTACCACTGATGAACCATTAAAGTGCTTTATAGTGAGTACCATGCTATTCCTGAACCCAAGGTTAGTGGTTAATCCAGTGTATAAATGTTGGGTATGGCGATTAGTCATGTGCTCAAGAAAAACAACATTGCATGTATTTAACCCAGTTACTTTATCGTAGTTTATATTAATACAAGTTAGGTGTCATTATTAGTGGAGGCTATGTGATATCAGGTGAATGGGTGGTGAGACAGATACGCTGGATTAGATTAAATAATGTTAGGTTGCAGAGATAAGGCTTTAAAGCAGGAGAGGTTGTAATTTATTAAATGAGCTGTAAGCCTTTTTCCGAATTACAATAAGAGAGATTAAGGAAGACATGCATGAGACTGAGAGGGGATTAGGCTCACATATAGAAAGCACGCACAGGATGGAAGGTAAGAAGATAGGCACTCAGAAGGAAGAAAGGAGAGGAATCAAAGCAAAAGTAATCAAGTGGAAGTAAGTCAAGTTCAGTTTTTTCATGAAATGGTTTTAGGAGTAAAATGGCTTTCTGAGATAGAGAGCAGTCTGAGGATGTAACATGTAGAAAGCAATCTGAGGGTGTAAAATGTAAAAAGAAAAAATATACATAATGCTCTTGTTAAAAATGGATTTTCAGGTTGGCTAGGGTATGTACCTAAGCCAGGCAGAATCCGCCACTGTTGTCAGGGTAAGGGAGTTACACACCAAAGCTAACCCTTGCTCACACCCTTGGTAGCTTTGCAGATCAGTCAGGCTTATCCCAGAGGCAATGTGTAAAGCGTTTGAACACCACACACACACACACACACACACACACACACACCCACACACACACACACACACACACACACACACACACACACACACACCCACACACACACACACACACACACACACACACCCACACACACACACACACACACACACCAGTGTTACAATGAATACACCACAAAAGAGACTGCACACAAGGTTAGATAAAAATACCTCACATATTGTATATAAAACACATAGACCTCAATCACATAAATCCCTTTGCCGCTGGGCAATTCTCATAACATCACATAAATCATAAATCACTTTTGCAACTAGGCAATTGTCATAATATCCAAATATGCATCATTACATCAGGACACAAAAATGCAGTAGTGAGATGCAGGCGTAAATGAGTCATACATAAATCACCAAATATCACCATGAACATACAGGGTGCAGCTTCCCTGCATTCCTTACAACACTTTATATGATAATTCCCAAGTGACACATGGGGCACCAGAACTCCTGTGTGCCTTTTATGGTACCTATAGTAATTCCTTGTGCTGAGAAAACACTCACTTAATTTTTAAGTATGGTTTCTCAGGACTGGGCAGGTAGTGAGAAATGCCGCCACTCAGATCGGGAATCTCTGTCGAGGTCTCACCCCGTCTGATCAGAATCGGAGTGGAAGCAGTACCAACGCTGCAACTATGGGTCCCCAAGATATGTGCAGGCATGGGGTCACACACACCTCCCACACCGGTGGTGAAACCTCATGAGGTCACCCGCGTGTGGGATGATCTAAAGCAGCTGCCCTCAATGACACACAACGATCTTGTGCACGTCCTTGCAACAAAGGGGTGGCTCGTGCCCCTCTGCATTTAACTGTGGTATGAGGGGCACCCAAGACACATCAGTCCTGGGCACTCTGCACAGTGGAGAGGCCTAACTCCAGCCAGGCAGCAGTGCAGAAAGGAGCAAACTCACAGGATGGCGAAGCCCATTGTTAGGAACATGACGTCAGCATTGACCAGAAATGCAGGGGACTCCAGGCCAGGATTCCTTTCTTCATTGGTGGCTCCCTCGGCAGCTTCTAATCACGACCCGCAGCGCTGCACTGCCTCCAGGAGAGCCACACAGTGCTGTGGTGCCTGCCACGCAATTACCCTTTTGCACTATAATCCTCCACAGCACCGGGCCACATAAGCAGAGCCCCTGCTGTAAATCAACTTGGTAAAACATCACATGCACCAGCCACCAGGGAGAGGGAGAGAACCTTCCTCCACTGCCAGCTCTCCACTCCCTCTGCTCAGAACCATAAGGGACAGTGCAGCACTGCTCACGCTGTGATAAATAAGCACCAGGACTTTAAAACAGCACTATACACGCTGATAAAGGAGCCAGGGAGCAGAAACATAAAGCGCTCTTCACACGCTTTGCTTTAAAATAAATAGGGTGAATACCAGGCCAGTCAAGTCCTTCTCCTGCTCCAAACAGGAGCATCAACTGTAAGCCACACCACCCCACATACATCAGGGGCAATGCTCCTTACACAGTTCTTCAGCTCTCCTTCCAGGCAGGTTTCTTTTATATCCAGCAAGGATCTTTCTTGAAGTCTTTAATCTTCCTGAGACTTCCAACAGGAGGCAAGCACACACATGCCCTTGGAGATTCTTCACAAGCAGGATACCACAGCAGGGTAAAGAGAGTTAGTCCTTTTCCTCTGCAACAGACAGAAGCAGAAACTGTATGCCAATCCACCCCTCACCAAGACAAGACAGAGCTAATTACACAGCTCTTCAGCTTTTCTTTTTGGCAGGGTCCTCTTGTTTCCAGTGACGTTTATGTTCTGCAAGGCTTGTCCCACTGGGGGGTGCTATGTATGAGTTTATTTGCCATGATAATAGGGCAAATGTGTTAATAGACTTGAGACTATGTAACGATAACTACAAATGTTTTCAAATCACAGCTGTGCATGACTTCTGCTTGTTGATGACGGGGTGGAACAGAGCGTTACTCTTGCTAATAAATGCTTGTGTCTGGCTTTTATTTTCAACTGAAGTTCTTCTCACACCAGCATAAAATTTTTAAAGGCAAAACCTGGTGCCACCAATGTAAGAAAAAAAAAGAAAAAAACGAAAGTGGAAATGAGTAGAAAACAAGCAATCGCCACCGGAGTGGTGAGGGAGAATCACCTCGTTCAGCCCATGGGTGTCTCTGTCTGCTTTGAATGCGTTTGCCTGGATATGGGCTCCGTGCTGAAACATACAGCAAAGCGCCTGTGTGCATTAAAGTTATGCTCATGGAGGTCTGTGTAGGGCGCCATGATGATAAAAAACCCAGAAATGAGCACTGTGCTTAAACATATAGCGCTGGGCCTGTTCTTATTAAACGTATGCGTCATGACTTGGCACACCAAAACCAGGAAAAAGAGTACTTCTGAGGAACAAATGAATAATGCAGGCGGTGAGGAACTGTAGTTGGTCAGTGCTGCTCTTCCTTAAACTGAAGAGAGGTATCGCTCCATTTAACCATTAAGGAGGCAGAAAAGAGGAGTGACAATGCATTAAACCAATAGGAAAGAAGCAGGCGTGCCATAAGTCCTTTCCAGTGTTTTTCTACTACAAGAGGTCTTCCAGACAGAGCCTTCGCTGTCTAGGCTCGACCTAAAAACCATCTTTACTGAAAGGTGTGTTTTTAAATTCTGAGTTTGGAGAGCCTAAACTCCATTTCTATATCTTTTTCCACACTCAAGGTACACTTGTAAGATGTTGCAAGGCAGCTCCCATGTTAATCTAGGGGACATAAAACCTCTCAGCAGTGAAAAATGAAATAAACAGTATTTCACAATCAAGACATGTAAAACACACCAGTACATGTCCTACCTTTCATATACTCTGTTCCCAGTCAATGGGGGGTACATTGGGCCTAACAAGGGGTGCCTTACATGTAAGGAAAGGGAAGGTTTGGACCTGGCACGTGGGTGCACTTGCCAGGTCAACATGGCAGTTTACAACTGGGCATGCAGACACTGCAGTGGCAGGTATGAGATACATTTACAAGGCTACTCATGTTAGTGGCACAACCAGTGCTGCAAGCCCACTAGTAGGATTGGAATTACAGACACTGGCACATTCAGCACACTTTACTAGGGACTTACCAATAAATCAAATAGGCCCATCATGGATAACCAATCATAATCACAATTTATACAAAGAGCATATGCACTTTAGCAGTGATCAGCAATGGTAAAGTGCCCAGAGTCCTATAGCCAACAAAAACTGGATCAGAAAAATAGGAGGCAAAAGGCAAAATGTTTGGTGATAAACCTGCAAAAATGTACACATCACATAAACATTGAGGGGCTCATTATGAAGTCTGTGGTACTGACACCGACGGCACGCCGGTATTGATTCCACTGACATCTGAAGCAGCGGTCAAACCGCTGCGTTATAATGCAGTAGGTCAAATCGCATGTGTGAGGGACCAAGCGCTGCGGTTCCGACAGGCTCAAGGAGCCCGTCGGCCCTGTGATGTTACAGTGAGGGCAGTGCCTGCTCAGTCACCGCCGTGGGGATTAAAATGGCCCTTTCTGATGGCCTTTCAATGGCGGTGATAATACATCACCAATAATGTGCAAACACATCACATCTCATGCAATACATATAAAATTCATAAAGTATACACACGTTAAAATCATAATATGGAATGACTCAAATGATTTTTGATGATTGCAATTCATCTGTTGCATAATACATCAAAGAATGAAATCACTCTTCAATCTTAGAAGTTGATTCATTATATATATTCATTATTATGTTTTCATGTCTTTGTTCTACACCTTGTGGTGTTGATTTCTTAGTTTCAGTATATGTTGTAAATTTATTTTTTATATTAGATGTCTTGTGGATTTTCCTTTTTTCCTGTTATATAAGAATATTCATATGACTTATACCCTATATGGGATAAATATTGCAATTGGTTTATCTGTCAAATCAGATAATACTAAATAAAATATAGAAATTATAGAAAAAAAAGCCACAAAAATCTTGTTCATACACAGCCTATATGGTGTAATTAAAAAAAATTCTATTGATTGCAAAGCGGATTTTCATTTCACTGCTGAATTGTTCCCTGCCCTTGACACCATGATCCTTTATCAGGGGGTCCCTATTTCTTTACACTGTTCAGTGATGCCACTGACCGTGCCATGAGTGACGTGATAAGTGAGGTCACAATTTCTATGGTTTTGTATGAGTGAAACCTGAGCCTAACTATAACATCCCTGTAACTTATGCTTTTTTGGTGAATTTCCAAAGTTTTTAAATTCTGTTTCCTAACTATAACGTCCCTGTAACCTTTCTTTTTCTCAGTAAATTTCAATGGTTTTTAATTTACTAACCATAACATCCCTGTAACCTTTCTTTTTTCAGTGAATTTCCAGGTGTTTTAAACAAAAAGTAATATTTAGTTTCCATGCATTAATCCAACTGCCACCATGTCTGTGAGTGGGTGTGTGCGTGAGTCTGTGTGGGTCTGTGAATGGGTACGCAAGTTTGTGAGTCAATCTGTGCCTGAGTGCAATTTGTGAGCGGAATAAACTTTTCCTATAGCATATCATACTCATAAGGGTTCCTCAAACACCCCTATATTCATCTCATGGGGTCAAAGCATATGTCACCTGACCCCTTATGCCATTTTCCACTGTTTCATTTGAGTCTGGGGACTGCCCGATGAGATAAAATGGTGGCTGCAACTCTTTGCTCAAGTTTTATCCACCCAAAAACGGAATTCCACTTGGCACACATTGACAATTAATCAAGAAGTCATTGAGAATTAGATGCGATTGCAGATATCCACATTTTTTATTTCCTTACATTTCTCAAAAACTACTGAACTGATTTACACTGGAAACTGAAAGCATGACCTGTGAACCAAATCTACCCTCCTGCCAAATAATTTGTTGTAATTCTGTCCAGTTGTTTGGGCTACAGGCAGGTCTAAAGCTACTGTGTGAATAAACATGGGTTCCCCTCCTTTTTCTCAGCCCCAGCTTGAAGGATCACCGCAGAACTTTCCATGCACAACAAAAATCCCTATGATACTTTTTGGGGAAAATATTGTGATGATTCATGAAATGGCACTAAAGATATTGGCAAGTAAAACAACACCTATTTTATGCAAATATGGAATTAACTCAAACTACCTACTGGCAGTTACCAGTAGGTAGTTTGAGTTAGGACCGAGTTTCTATATGAAAAGCATTTTTTGACTTGCCTATACCTTTGGCATCGTTTGAACAATCTTTATGACATTTTGTGAATACACTGTGAAAGTAGGTTCAGTGTGTCATGGAAATTTTGGGGGTGATGTCTGCAGTGGTGACTGAGAAATAGGGGTCCAAAATAAGGACCACACCGCCAGCTTGAAGCACTGATCGGACTTACACCAAATTTGTCAGGGAGGTAGATGTTGGTTCAAGGAAGTGCCTTTTGATTATTTGGTGTAAATCTGGTCAGTAGTTTTTGTGAAATTAAATCCAAACAAATTAGTGATATCGTTAGTCGCGGATATTCCGCAACAGTTTTGAGTTTTGTGAATACGTGTGCCAACGGGAATGTCTGATTGGCTGTTGCCATTTATTTTAATGGGGTAACCCAGTGACCCTCAGAACCTGGGTATTATGTAGTATGCAAATAGTGGTTCTGTCGGATTGTACTCAATTTCTTTGCTCAATAGCTACTTGGTTCAGTATTTTCTCATATATACTTTTTCTTAAAAAACATGGAAAAACTTTTATGAAAAATGCACACACCAAACGTTTTTTTCTGTAAGCAAAGTTGTAATTATTCAGTTACTTTGCAAAGCTTCTTTTCTTTTTCAACATTAAAAGATCGGTTGTCCATACAGATTGAAAATATAATAACAATAAATAAGTGCAGTAGTGAATAAACGTGATCTGTGAATAATGGTGACTGTTGTAGTGATACAGTTTTGTGGGAATGCAATTTTAGAAACAAAGGTCCAACAATAACTTCAATTTCCTCAATCAGTATAGTTATTCATATTTTTCTGTTTGAGATGCAGTGAGGACCAATTGGTGGATTAGCGTCGACGTTTCGACCCAGCGGTATGGTGCCTGTTTATTAGCAACCGTTTCGGGTCTTCATCAGGACAATGGGGGGGACAACCTAGAATAAGATAAAACGTGCCTGTTTTAGTAATGGGTGTGTGCATGGCTAATCCAAAGAATGGAGAAGCAAGGCGGGACTCGCTCACCTGATGGAAAGGTACTGAGGTGTCTTATTCGTAACCTGCGTGGGATGATTCTCTCCTATATTGAAGCGTGGTATCTGTAGATAATTAATAACATTTAATACCAGCCCTTTGTGTTGTTTAACAATTGGGGGGAGGCGGGAGGGGGGGGGGTTGGGGGTGAACACTCGGTTCAACCGAACACATACCTTTGTAAAAGAATTTATCACCATCCGGTGATGTATTCCGGTGTGAATTGCCGCAGCCACGATCACCTAAACAATGAACATGTCTTAATTAGTCAGATTCCTTGCTATATGCGTACTCTGTCAGATTCAGTCTTTTTAAGAGAGGGGAGGTGCGCCAGACACCATAATGGTAGCCATGTCACTTACGGTGACATTACTTTATCCACCTTCGTGATTCATTAACTGAGGGCGCGGTGGTGTACTTACTTTAGGAGCATGACAGCAGACGTCTGTATTTCTCTCCCGTTCACGATTCAATGGGTGAGACCGCGTCTGATTACCTGTTAAAGAACAGATTGCGTCAGCGTAGCGTGCACGAGTGCACGTCTGACGGATACGTCAGGTGTGACGTGTAAAGGAATTTTCAAAACCCGGAGGGCATGTCAATGTGACAGGGTTACTTAGAAAACCTGCAGGGGCCGAGGTTTTGAAAGTGGCTGGTTGTGTCAGGTCTTATAACTGACTGTTAGAACGTGTCGGTTATTTATAAGAATTAATGGACCAGTCGGTCCAGGCGTATGGAAGGGATTTATGGGCGCCAGATGGTGACCTAGGAAACATGGTCTGGGCCAGGTCTGGATGGAGTATCCAATTGTTACACTGTTATAGAGGATTCAAATGCATATATACATGTTATAAATGCGCAGTAAAACGACACATTGGTAATTTTTCATACAGTGCTTACTTAAGGTTACATGACATGTGTTATTAAAGTCTGCTCATTTGTATGCATGTTTCCTCCTGACTATTCAATCCCTGTGCTACAGAGTCTAGGATATGGATCCAGAGGCACTCTTTGTAGTTCAAAATGGAGGCCATATCCCCTCCTCTCTGGTGTAGTTCAATTTTTTCCAAAACCCACCATTCCAGTTGTTCATGTGAGTGCTTGGACATGTTGTAATGCTCCACAAGAGGTGCACCGTGGACTTTGCACCGAATTCTGCTTTGGTGTAGTAAGATCCTGTTTTTTACTCGTTGGGTGGTTTGGCCTACATACAACAACTGACACGGGCATTTGATGACGTAGATGAGATTTTGGCTGTTGCAGTTTGTGAAGTTGTTCACTGTGTATGTCTTATTTCGGTGGATAAAGGAATTGACAGTTTTGGTATATTTACAAGCTTTACATGCTCCACATCTATGGTGCCCTGTAACAGGTGGGATTCCTAGCTGACTCCTAATATAATTGTTGGTGGGTGTATCCAAGTATGAAGAGACCACATAGTCCTTAATGTTTTTTGCTCTTTTAAAAGTGCACATTGGTCTTTCCTCAATCCCAATCTCTGGTCCCACTAAATTCCAGTATTTCTTAACTATTTTGTTGATATCATGGCTCCTGGTGTTGAAGGTAGTCACACAAATCAATCTTTCAGTTGTCTCAGATTTTTCCACCACTTCAAGTAGCGTTTCTCTGGGTCGATACCATGCCCTCTTTCGTGCTCTGTTGAGTAGGCCTCTGGGGTAGCCTCTGTCTCTTAGTTTCATGAGTAATATGTCTGTTTCTTTGAAGTAATCACATCGCTTCATGCAATTTCTACGGATACGCAAGAATTGTCCGTATGGTAGATTATCACGTAGATTTGTGGGGTGGAGGGAATAATATTGCAATAATGTGTTACGATCAGTTGTTTTTTTATAGAGATTCATTACTATTTTGTCATCTTCCACCTCAAATGTCAGGTCTAGGAAGGGGAGCGAGTCTCTGTTGCATGCCATCGTGAACTTGATGTCTGTTGAGCGGTCATTGAGCCAAATCAAGAAAGTATTTAGATGTTCTTCAGTGCCACTCCAAATCATTATGATATCGTCTATATATCTGTTCCATTTGGTAATGCAGTTGGAGTACGGATTTCCTTCAGAGTAGATATGCTTCCACTCGAAATCATCCATGTAGAGGTTCGCCAAGCTTGGCGCGAAGCCGGCGCCCATAGCTACCCCCTTACATTGGACGTAAAATTGGTTTTGGAACACAAAATAGTTCTTGGTCATTGCTATTTGTAGTAGCTGTATTAGAAATTCTGTGGGTACCCAATGGGGAGCTTCTCGGGTATTAAGTATCTTATTTACTATCTCCATTGCTTCATTTTGTGGTATGCTCGTATATAGAGAGCAAACGTCTAGCGTGACAAATAGTTGTTCGTCTTTGTTGAATGGATGATTCTCGAATATTTGAATTGCATGCATGGTGTTTCTGAGGTATGATTTAGTTTTTAGAACAAACGGTTGGAGGAAGTTGTCAAGATATTGATTTATGGGCTCCAGTATTGAACCACATCCGGACACAATGGGTCTTCCAGGAGGGTTGATCAGGTCTTTGTGGAACTTGGGAATTGTGTAGATTGTTGGAATTCTCGGATGTAGTTTGTTCAGAAAGCTTGACTCTGGGTCAGTGAGGAAGCCATCTTCTAATCCTTGTGTGGTTAGGTTCTTTATTAGTTTGCTAATCTCTTTTGTGGGGTCACCTGGTATTTTGGTGTAGCTGTCTTCACAGTTCAGTTGTCTCCGGAATTCAGATATGTAATTCTCTCTGTTTTGTATTACTACAGCTCCACCCTTATCCGCTGTCTTGATCACAATTGATTGGTTGGTTTTCAGGGCTGTAAGAGCTTCTCTCTCCTCTTTCGTGATGTTGTGCTTGATGTACTTAGATTCTTTTAGTACGTCCATTACCTCCGACATCACAATTTTTTCGTAGGCAAGTATCCTTTCATTCATAAGATGGTTTGCTGGATTAAATGTTGATCCAGGACGGAAGTTGGTAGCTGCTGGTTTTCTGATGTATTCATCTTTTTTCTGATGGAAGAAATATTTTAGTCGGATCTTCCGGAAAAATTGTTGTAATTCGAGTTTTACATTGAAGGTATTAGGTGGAGTCATGGGTACAAACAATAGTCCCTTTGATAGTATGTCATGTTCTGGTTTGGTCAGAATGTGATCTGAGATGTTGATGATCGGGTCTCTCCTATTCGTATGTAGGTTGATCGCCTGTATTTCGGTGGCGGACGTAGAGGGAATCTCTTCTATCATCTGGGCGTTTTCTGTCGAGTTTGCGTTTTCAGTGGAGGACGTTGTGGGCGTCTCTTCTATCATTTGTTTGTTTTCTGTCTGATATTGCTCTTGCATTGATTTCGACGAGGTTGGAGTTTGGAGCGTATTCTCGTATTCCTTTGGCGGTTGTTCATTCACTGATTCTGCTGTTCCATGTGTTTTAGCGGAAGACGTGGTGGGAATCTCGTCTACCATCTGTACGTTTTCTGTCTGGTACTGATCTGGCCGTGATTCTGACGAGGTTGGGGGTTGAAGCGTACCCTCGTGATCCCTCTGCGGTTTTCCGTTCCCTGATTCCATCGGGATGGTCTTCGCCAATTCGGGTCTCTGCTGTTCCAGAAAGGATCCCCTAAAAAAGACGATGTAGATGGACCTTGGTATTGAGCCCCTGTAGGGTAATTTGCTCCTTTAGGGAACACCGATTCCTGTTGTTGATAGTGATTCCCTTGCTGTTGTCCCCTTTGGATTAGGTTGGTGTTGGCAGATTCACTTTCAGGTCCGCTGCCGAAGGAGGAATTTGAGAAGGTAGCAAACCTTCTGGCTGTTTGACGATTGCAATTTGTGTAATATCCTTGTGCGTCTTGGACGTAGTAATCGTCACTGATGTAAGGATAAGTGTGTTTCTTATCGTACGATTTGATATCTTTGGCCAATTTTTCCAATTTTTTGTTTAGGGTTACTGTGTTGAATTCCGCTGTGGCCTTGTCTGCCCTTTCTAGTGCCTCCTTGGCGTTGGTCAAGGCTTTATCATCCAAGATTTCTTTTTTTAGATCAGCGATCTGAGCAATTAGTTTTTTAACGTATTCTAAAGCAGTTTCAGCTCCCAACACCATCCAGTGTAGGGAGCAGTTATTCGCCACGAAGCTGAACCCTTCTCTGAATTTCGGTAGTTCTATGAAGATTCCCGTTTCATTTTTGACTTGAAGGACTTTCGGAATTATATTTGCCGCAAAGTATTTGGTAAGTAGATGGCCATGCAGTCTTGTCCGTATTAGCTTTTTCTCTAATCTTTCTAATTGTGAAAGTTTATCGTTCAATGTAGTGTCTGTTGGTGTTACTCCTGTGCCAAGGTAATCAAATTCTACTTGATCTTGAATAAATTTGGCAATATATTCTTCTGTATATGATAATGTTTCTATGTTTGACATAATCTATTGATTTTATACAAGCTCTAAATAGATGCTGGAAAAGGAGACCCTCGCAGGTATGCACCTGCACTAGATAGTCATTAATTTTAATGGGGTAACCCAGTGACCCTCAGAACCTGGGTATTACGTAGTATGCAAATAGTGGTTCTGTCGGATTGTACTCAATTTCTTTGCTCAATAGCTACTTGGTTCAGTATTTTCTCATATATACTTTTTCTTAAAAAAGATAGAAATACTTTTATGAAAAATGCACACACCAAACGTTTTTTTCTGTAAGCAAAGTTGTAATTATTCAGTTACTTTGCAAAGCTTCTTTTCTTTTTCAACATTAAAAGATCGGTTGTCCATACAGATTGAAAATATAATAACAATAAATAAGTGCAGCAGTGAATAAACGTGATCTGTGAATGATGGTGACTGTTATAGTGATACAGTTTCGTGGAAATGCAATTTTAGAAACAAAGGTCCAACAATAACTTCAATTTCCTCAATCAGTATAGTTATTCATATTTTTCTGTTTGAGATGCAGTGAGGACCAATTGGTGGATTAGCGTCGACGTTTCGACCCAGCGGTATGGTGCCTGTTTATTAGCAACCGTTTCGGGTCTTCATCAGGACAATAGGGGGGGACAACCTAGAATAAGACAAAATGTGCCTGTTTTAGTAATGGTTGTGTGCATGGCTAATCCAAAGAATGGAGAAGCAAGGCGGGACTCGCTCACCTGATGGAAAGGTACTGAGGTGTCTTATTCATAACCTCCGTGGGATGATTCTCTCCTATATTTAAGGGTGGTATCTGTAGATAATTAATAACATTTAATGCCAGCCCTTTGTGTTGTTTAACAATTGGGGGGGAGAGGGGGTTTGGGGGGGGTTTTGGGGGTGAACACTCGGTTCATCCGAACACAAAGGAATACGAGAATACGCTCCAAACTCCAACCTTGTCGAAATCAATGCAAGAGCAATATCAGACAGAAAACAAACAAATGATAGAAGAGACGCCCACAACGTCCTCCACTGAAAACGCAAACTCGACAGAAAACGCCCAGATGATAGAAGAGATTCCCTCTACGTCCGCCACCGAAATACAGGCGATCAACCTACATACGAATAGGAAAGACCCGATCATCGACATCTCAGATCATATTCTGATCAAACAAGAACATGACATACTATCAAAGGGACTATTGTTTGTACCCACGACTCCACCTAATACCTTCAATGTAAAACTTGAATTACAACAATTTTTCCGGAAGATCCGACTAAAATATTTCTTCTATCAGAAAAAAGATGAATACATCAGAAAACCAGCAGCTACCAACTTCCGTCCTGGATCAACATTTAATCCCGCAAACCATCTTATGAATGAAAGGATACTTGCCTACGAAAAAATTGTGATGTCGGCGGTAATGGACGTACTAAAAGAATCTAAGTACATCAAGCACAACATCAGGAAAGAGGAGAGAGAAGCTCTTACAGCCCTGAAACCCAACCAATCAATTGTGATCAAGACAGCGGATAAGGGTGGAGCTGTAGTAATACAAAACAGAGAGAATTACATATCTGAAATCCGGAGACAACTGAACTGTGAAGACAGCTACACCAAAATACCAGGTGACCCCACAAAAGAGATTAGCAAACTAATAAAGAACCTAACCACACAAGGATTAGAAGATGGATTCCTCACTGACCCAGAGTCAAGCTTTCTGAACAAACTACATCCGAGAATTCCAACAATCTACACAATTCCCAAGATCCACAAAGACCTGATCAACCCTCCTGGAAGACCCATCGTGTCCGGATGTGGTTCAATACTGGAGCCCATAAATCAATATCTTGACAACTTCCTCCAACCGTTTGTTCTAAAAACTAAATCATACCTCAGAGACACCATGCATGCAATCCAAATATTCGAGAATCATCCATTCAACAAAGAAGAATAACTATTTGTCACGCTAGACGTTTGCTCTCTATATACGAGCATACCACAAAATGAAGCAATGGAGATAGTAAATAAGATACTTAATGCCCGAGAAACTCCCCATTGGGTACCCACAGAATTTCTAATACAGCTACTACAAATAGCAATGACCAAGAACTATTTTATGTTCCAAAACCAATTTTACGTCCAATGTAAGGGGGTAGCTATGGGCGCGGGCTTCGCGCCAAGCTTCGCGAACCTCTACATGGATGATTTCGAGTGGAAGCATATCTACTCTGAAGGAAATCCGTACTCCAACTGCATTACCAAATGGAACAGATATATAGACGATATCATAATGATTTGGAGTGGCACTGAAGAACATCTAAATACTTTCTTGATTTGGCTGAATGACCGCTCAACAGACATCAAGTTCACGATGGCATGCAACAGAGACTCGCTCCCCTTCCTAGACCTGACATTTGAGGTGGAAGATGACAAAATAGTAATGAATCTCTATAAAAAAACCAACTGATCGTAACACATTATTGTAATATAATTCCCTCCACCCCACAAATCTACGTGATAATCTACCATACGGACAATTCTTGCGTATCCGTAGAAATTGCACGAAGCGATGTGATTACTTCAAAGAAACAGACATATTACTCATGAAACTAAGAGACAGAGGATACCCCAGAGGCCTACTCAACAGAGCACGAAAGAGGGCATGGTATCGACCCAGAGAAACGCTACTTGAAGTGGTGGAAAAATCTTAGACAACTGAAAGATTGATTTGTGTGACTACCTTCAACACCAGGAGCCATGATATCAACAAAATAGTTAAGAAATACTGGAATTATGTGGGACCAGAGATTGGGATTGAGGAGACACCCATGTGCACTTTTAAAAGAGCAAAAAACATTAAGGACTATGTGGTCTCTTCATACTTGGATACACCCACCAACAATAATATCAGGAGTCAGCTAGGAATGCCACCTGTTACAGGGCACCATAGATGTGGAGCATGTAAAGCAGGGGTACTCATAGTACGGCCCGCGGGCCAGTGGCGGCCCGGCAAGCCTTTCCTGGCGGCCCGCGGACCCCCGAGACATCATATCTGTGTTTGACGTTTTTTTGAGTGTCTGCAGCAGCTGTTCTGTGGGAGCTGACGACCGAGTGGGCGATCCTTGCAATGGGCAGAGTAAAGTTGCAGGGGCCTAAGAAGAGGTGAAATACAAAGGCCACATTAACATGCAAATGGTCTTTTAATGACCTGTGAAGTGCTCGGGTGCGGCTGTGAGTGTGTGTGCACCCCGGCTGGCACACAGGCAGGGTGAGATGACAGAGTGGGAGGGAGGGGGAGGGAAAGGGAGGGGGAGGTGGACGGAGAGGGAGTGAGAGGGAGTGAGTGTGAGAGGGAGTGAGTGAGAGTGAGTGAGTGAGTGAGTGAGAGAGAGGGAGGAGTGAGTGAGTGAGAGGGAGGGAGTGAGTGAGAGGGAGGGAGGGAGTGAGAGGGAGGGGGTGAAAGGGAGGGAGTGAGAGGGAGGGAGTGAGAGAGAGGGAGTGAGTGAGTGAGAGGGAGTGAGTGAGAGGGAAGGAGTGGGTGGGAGGGAGTGAGAGGGAAGGAGTGGGAAGGAGTGGGAGGGAGTGAGAGGGAGTGAGTGAGAGGCAGGGAGTGAGTGGGGTGGATAGGGTGTGTGTGCGCCCCGGCTGGCACACAGGCAGGGTGAGATGACAGAGGGTGACAGAGGGAGTGGGAGGGAAAGGGAGGGGGAGGGGGACGGAGAGGGAGTGAGAGGGAATGAGTGTGAGAGGGAGTTAGTGAGAGAGAGGGAGTGAGTGAGTGGGAGGGAGGGAGTGAGAGAGTGAGAGGGAGTGAGTGAGTGAGTGAGTGGGAGGGAGGGAGGTAGGGAGAGAGAGGGAGGAGTGAGTGAGAGGGAGGGAGTGAGTGAGAGGGAGTGAGTGAGAGGGAGTGAGTGAGAGGGAGTGAGTGAGAGGGAGTGAGAGGGAAGGAGTGGAAGGGAGGGAGTGAGAGGGAGGGAGTGAGTGAGGTGGATAGGGTGTGTGCGCCCCGGCTGGCACACAGGCAGGGTGAGATGACAGAGGGTGACAGAGGGAGTGGGAGGGAAAGGGAGGGGGAGGGGGACGGAGAGGGAGTGAGAGGGAATGAGTGTGAGAGGGAGTTAGTGAGAGAGAGGGAGTGAGTGAGTGGGAGGGAGGGAGTGAGAGAGTGAGAGGGAGTGAGTGAGTGAGTGAGTGGGAGGGAGGGAGGGAGAGAGAGGGAGGAGTGAGTGAGAGGGAGGGAGTGAGTGAGAGGGAGTGAGTGAGAGGGAGTGAGTGAGAGGGAGTGAGAGGGAAGGAGTGGAAGGGAGGGAGTGAGAGGGAGGGAGTGAGGGAGTGAGTGAGAGGGAGTGAGTGAGAGGGAGTGAGTGAGAGGGATGAGTGAGTGAGTGGGAGGGAGGGAGGGAGTGAGAGGGAGGGAGGGAGTGAGTGGGAGGGAGGGAGTGAGTGGGAGGGAGGGAGTGAGAGAGAGAGAGGGAGTGAGCGAGAGGGAGGGAGGGAGTGAGAGGGAAGGAGTGGGTGGGAGGGAGTGAGAGGGAGTGAGGGAGTGAGTGAGAGGGAGGGAGTGAGTGAGTGAGAGGGATGGAGTGAGTGAGAGGGATGGAGTGAGTGAGGTGGATAGGGTGTGTGTGCGCCCCGGCTGGCACACAGGCAGGGTGAGATGACAGAGGGTGACAGAGGGAGTGGGAGGGAAAGGGAGGGGGAAGGAGAGGGAGTTAGAGGGAATGAGTGTGAGAGGGAGTGAGTGAGAGAGAGGGAGTGAGTGAGTGGGAGGGAGAGAGTGAGAGGGAGTGAGTGAAAGAGTGGGAGGGAGGGAGGGAGGGAGAGAGAGGGAGTGAGAAGGAGTGAGTGAGAGGGAGTGAGTGAGAGGGAGTGAGTGAGAGGGAAGGAGTGGAAGGGAGGGAGTGAGAGGGAGGGAGTGAGAGGGAGGGAGTGAGGGAGTGAGTGAGAGGGAGTGAGTGAGAGTGAGTGAGAGGGAGTGAGTGAGAGGGATGAGTGAGTGAGTGGGAGGGAGGGAGGGAGTGAGAGGGAGGGAGGGAGGGAGGGAGTGAGTGGGAGGGAGGGAGTGAGAGAGAGGGAGTGAGCGAGAGGGAGGGAGGGAGTGAGAGGGAAGGAGTGGGTGGGAGGGAGTGAGAGGGAGTGAGGGAGTGAGTGAGAGGGAGGGAGTGAGTGAGTGAGAGGGATGGAGTGAGTGAGAGGGATGGACTGAGTGAGGTGGATAGGGTGTGTGCGCCCCGGCTGGCACACAGGCAGGGTGAGATGACAGAGGGTGACAGAGGGAGTGGGAGGGAAAGGGAGGGGGAGGGGGACGGAGAGGGAGTGAGAGGGAATGAGTGTGAGATTAAGTGAGTGAGTGTGATGGAGTGAGTGAGTGAGAGGTAGTGAGAGAGTGAGAGGGAGTGAGTGAGTGAGTGAGTGGGAGGGAGGGAGGGAGAGAGAGGGAGTAGTGGGTGAGTGAGAGGGAGGGAGTGAGTGAGTGAGAGGGAGGGAGTGAGAGGGAGGGAGTGAGAGGGAAGGAGTGGAAGGGAGGGAGTGAGAGGGAGGGAGTGAGGGAGTGAGTGAGAGGGAGTGAGTGAGAGGGAGTGAGTGAGAGGGAGTGAGTGATAGGGAGGAGTGAGTGAGTGGGAGGGAGGGAGGGAGGGAGGGAGTGAGAGGGAGTGAGCGAGAGGGAGGGAGGGAGTGAGAGGGAAGGAGTGGGTGGGAGGGAGTGAGAGGGAGGGAGTGAGTGGGAGTGAGTGAGTGGGAGTGAGTGAGTGGGAGTGAGTGAGAGGGAGGGAGTGAGAGGGAGGGAGTGAGAGGGAGGGAGTGGGAGGGAGGGAGTGGGAGGGAGGGAGTGGGAGAGTGGGAGGGAGGGAGTGGGTGGGAGTGAGTGAGTGAGGGAGGGAGTGGGAGGGAGTGAGAGGGAGGGAGTGAGTGGGAGGGAGTGAGAGGGAGTGAGTGAGAGGGAGGAAGTGAGAGAGACGGAGAGGGCGTGAGACAGATAGGGAGGGAGAGGGAGTGAGGTGGAGATGGGGAGGGAGAGGGAGAGGGAGGGAAAGGGAGGGAGACGAAAAGGGAGGGAGACGGAGAGGGAGTGAGAGGGAGGGAAAGGGAGGGAGACTGATAGGGAGTGAGATGGAGGGAAAGGGAGGGAAAGGGAGGGAGACTGATGAGGATTGGCATGGAGGGAACGGGAGGGAGACTAATGGGGAGTGAGATGGAGGGAAAAGGAGGGAGACTGATGGGGAGTGAGATAGAGTGAAAGGGAGGGAAATGGAGGGAGAGGGAGGGAAATGGAGGGAGAGGGAGGGAGACGGAGAGGGAGTGAGAGGAAGGGAAAGGGAGGGAGACAGAGATGGAGTGAAGGGGAGGGAGACGGAGAGGGAGTGAGAGGGAGGGAGATGAAGAGGGAGTGAGAGGGAGGGAGAGGGAGGGAAAGGAAGGGAAATGGAGGGAGAGGGAGGGAGAGGGAGTGAGACAGAGAGTGAGAGGGAGGGAGAGAGAGAGGGAGGGAGAGAGTGGGAGTGAGAGAGGGAGTGAGACAGTCAGAGTGAGACAGAGGAAGACAGGAGAGAGGGAGGTAGAGAGGGAGAGAGAGCTAGAGAGAGGGAGAGAGAGCTATAGAGAGGGAGGGAGACCGAGAAAGATAGAGAGAGAGATGTGTGTATGCCGGGACGGCTCAGTGGACGAAGGCGTCCGCTGCAGGGACCTGTGATCAACCTCATGGTCAGTTTTATGTTGTTGCTCTAGCCCCGTCCCTCCCCCACTTACCCCGCCCCCACCGATGCGGCCCTCGGACACAAACCAAACTGTAAATTTGGCCCCCGAGAGAAAGTTTGTGAGTACCCATGATGTAAAGCTTGTAAATATACCAAAACTGTCAATTCCTTTATCCACCGAAATAAGACATACACAGTGAACAACTTCACAAACTGCAACAGCCAAAATCTCATCTACGTCATCAAATGCCCCTGTCAGTTGTTGTATGTAGGCCAAACCACCCAACAAGTAAAAAACAGGATCTTACAACACCAAAGCAGAATTTGGTGCAAAGTCCACAGTGCACCTCTTGTGGAACATTACAACAGCGCAAGAAACAGGGACTAAAAAACCGCTAAAATCAAACCCTGTACCACCTTCTGAATGGGAAACATATATAACTAATCTATATAAAACAAATAAAATTACCAATCGCGATGCAGCAATGCAACCCAATACAGGACAGGATAAAGGCATACAAATCGAGGCCCCATCATCATCTTTAATAGAATGTTACAATAAAAGGGCAAGATCATCGGCCGCAATGGGTCCAGATCAAATTCCTATAAAGGTTCTAAAGAATAACTCAAAGGAGTGGAGTAAGCTTTTAGCAGGCCTGTTTAATCATATAATCCTTTTTACCTTGTTGCCCGTGTTGGAGACTGTCCGCAGGAAGGGAGACTCGCATCCCTTGAAGAACTTTGAGCCACATCACCGTCGCCCTTGACCTCGAGGAACCCGCGAAGCGGGTCCCGCAGCGCCTCGTACACAGGAGGCAGCGAACATTGGGAGAACTGAGGACTGGCTGTGCGGGCAGGTGAGAAGCCGGCGGGGCTGCGAGCACGCAGGCAGGGACTCCAGAGACCAGGAGCCCCTGCGCGCCCAACTAACACACCTGGGCTGCTCTCCCCGCTGGCCACACCCCCCTGTACGCCAACCAATAAGCCAGTACCAATAGGGTACATATTGGACCACTGCCCCCGCTCAGTGGGAGCGAGCGAGAGCGCACCGGGAGAAGCCCGGGACAAGGGCGGGACCGTCTGTGGCCGTCCGGGGCCGAAGAAGGCCGGGCTGGGCCAGGTCATTTTCATTTTTTTGTTGTATACTGTGTCATTGACCATCACTCTGTTTCCAGCCAGTAGTGTCTTAAGTTAGTCTCATTGAGTTGTGATTGCTTAATCTATCCTCCATTGATATGAGTCACTCTGCTCCCCCAGGTGTGGGTGTCTCTGTTCTTGGCCCATTAGATACATTTTTTAAGAAATCTACCAAGGATGTAGATATGGACTTACTCCTTGCAGAGAGAAGAGCGGAGCGTCGACGCTCAATTGAGCAGCTAAAGAAAAATCCACTGCCCGCACAGTCAGCTTCAAACAATACCCACGAAATGGTTGCTCAAGGATTGAGCTCTATTGAGGACGATGCTACTGACTTTAATCAACCCCCTAGTATATTTAGATTCCCTGTTATCTCCCCGCCCTGTGTCAGTGCTACCAGTGGAGGCCACTTAGTTTGTCCCCCTATCGATCAATCAAGTTTTGTTGAAACAGACATTCCCGATACCCAAATCAGGGAATCGGAACCATGTTCCATGCTGCCCAACATGTCATTGGTTTGTATCGATCCAGGTGAGAGTATTCCCCAAACGAGTATATGTAAAACTAGAAACACGCCTGAAAAGGCCAAGAAGGTTGTGCATTCTCCACCCAGGAAAAAAAGGAGAAAGGGCGGGGTAAAAAGGAAAGGACGTAGCTGCCAGACACCATCACCATCCCTACCCAAATCAAATAATGAGGTAGGGATCCCATCAAATGCAGAGCCTTTGCCATCAGACATACATGACTTGGTATCCCCTGAGTTAGCTATTGGAGGGGTTAATGAGGTGTCCTATGGTACTATAGAGAAGCTTCTCAAATCATATATGCTACCCTTGCTGGAGCGTGTTAGGACAATGGGTGAGAAATTGGATCGCCTAATGGCGATCATTGAGCCTATACATTCCACTAGCCTGGATAAAATCAAGGGCCCATCCATTAAACCTCCCGGATCATCCCACGTTCCTGGCAATTTAACTAGTTCCACCAGTCAACAAACTAATAATGCTACCAAAGCAGCCATTACTACTAATAAAGTTCTGGCCGTGGCTGCTAAATCTCCTAGAACAACTACTACTGCCAAAGTAAACTCTAGGGTTGTAGCCAATAAACCACCTGCTAAGGGAGTAGCGCCACAGTCAAAGGATGGGATGGGTAAACCTGCTATCTCCATTGGTAAAACCAATAAACCCCTACCACTGAAGAAAAACGTAGACCTGCCCCCAGATTCCTTGAATTATGTTATTGTTATGACAGGTGTGCCACCAGTTGCGGAAGGGGATAGGGAAAACAATGATAGCTTAAAAAACAAAGTCATCTTTTGGCTGAAAACAAATAGACCCCTTCCTCTTCATCTTAATGGGGATATTGTTACGGTCAGAAGATGTCAATGGGTTGGAGTTCGCCCTAAGGATATAGAGGGGGATATAGTGATCATAAACTTTAGGGACCATAGAGTAGTATCCCATCTCACAGATTGGTATGTGGGAAATAATGAGGGAGGGATCTCCACGAGGAATCTGAGTTATTTCTATCCTGAGACCCTGATCAATCCAACAGATCAACCCCCTGTTAGAAATAACAAAAACACCAGTAGTCACCTCAAATGGTCCAATTTTACACCAAGTTTTCATGGACCCCAGTTTAACCCTCAGGCGCAGTATCGTTCCTACATTCAATCTAGCTACAACTGCCCTGTTCAAACGCCGGGCTGTGCTAAGTTTAATACCCAGCCCATTGGTCCCCCAGCCTTATTGGATCTTCCATTCCCCAATAAGCCCCCGTATCCTATGGTTCCAATAACGCCCGCATTCATTCAGACCCAACAGCCCCCAAGCTTTTATCCAGTAAACCCCTATCCCAATAGGCTCACCCATCCCAAAGAGCTTTGGCATATACCTCTGAGAAATCTATACGACCCATTATCAGGGCTGTCGACTAACGATTGACCAGCAATAGTGACTAGGGATGACGAACCTAACTCTGAGTGTCCAAGTGTGGGAGAAGACCTGAGTATCCTACCAAGTATTGTTGAAAGTCTTAAAGACCAACCCCATCGTCGTGTGGAGGGATGTACAGTTTATTCAGGGATACTAGATATACCAGCTTTGCTACCCACCTCATTGTTTCTCACTGATGCTTCTAGTGTGGGAGCACTCCCTGAGTCAGCCACACAGGCTGGGTCAATATGCTTGTCATTGGAAGGGTTGATTACAGATGCACCCGTGCTTGTAGAATCCTCTCTCCAGCCCAGTGAACCCTCCCCACCAGCAGCAATAAAAATGTGTGACCAAGTCTGTGAAAAGGGTACCACTTTGGGAAGCTGGAACGTGGCTGGAATTGAATCCTGTATATGCACTCCTGATTGGACTGATTTCATCCGACAAGGTGATGTTTGGTCTTTTCAGGAGACATGGGCAACCCTACCAGTGTATTTACCAGGCTTCCTGAGCTTTAACAAACTAGCAGCTAGAGGCCAAAGAGGCAGGGCCATGGGGGGCCTCACTACTTGGGTTAGACAAGTTGCAGGTGTTTCTGTAAAGGAAATTTATATCGATTGTCCTGATATATTGGTAATCAGCATGAAAACAAATAGTGGGCTGGACTTACTGCTGATCAATGTATACGCTAGAGGAGTTCTGGGTGGTCGAGTCTCAACTACCCTCACATGTTTGGATGATTTCTTAGGCTCTACTCAAATAACAGGTCATGTGGTTGTAATGGGTGATCTTAATACTTGTTTTGAACCTTTAAGCAAAGAGGATGGATTATTAACTGAGGCTGAGGACATGATGTGGGGGATCCCACAACTTGAGTTACCCCCGATCACTAAGTGGTCTCAAGCCGCCACATTCATCAAAGGTCTCTGCCTGAACTGGGGGTTGTGTGCCCTAAACGGACGCGTAAGTTCGGATAGGATGGGCAACCCCACATTTTTCAATGGAAGACATGGTAGTCGCATCGATTACATCCTAGTTGACATCATCCTGTGGCCCATAGTATTGGACATGATAGTTAAGCCACGACCAGAAAGTGACCACGAACCACTCATGGCGGAATTGAAGGACTTCAGCTTTGCAGGGCCGATCTTGCGACAGCCCAACCCCGTACAGGAGGCCGTGGTTCTAACAAATGACATGAGGAGGGTCCGCTGGCCAAAGGTTTCCGTAGATGTGAATGCACGCATAAAGATCAGAACCCTGGTTTCTAATTCTTTAAGGGAAATTGAAAAGTGTGATAACCTGGAATTGAGAACTTCAAAAATCTGTGACATTCATGCCAGC
The DNA here is from genome assembly GCF_964263255.1 of Lissotriton vulgaris. Classification (NCBI taxonomy): domain Eukaryota; kingdom Metazoa; phylum Chordata; class Amphibia; order Caudata; family Salamandridae; genus Lissotriton; species Lissotriton vulgaris. Next base: position 811,258,548 of record NC_141699.1, read on the forward strand.
CTGTTTCTGTCCCTAAAATCACTGTTTGTCAAAATCGTAGCTAACAAGGGTATAGGGAAGGCAAGGAAACCTGCTAGCTGGTACAACGAAGCCTGCCGAGAGTCCCATTCGCTTCTGTTTAAGGCTCTATAATTAAAGAACCCAGCCCTAATTAAAACCAGTAGGAAGGCATATAATGAAGCCAAACGCCGGGCTAAAGCCGCATGGGATGATGAGCGCTGGACATTATTAGCTGAGGCCTGTGGTTCCAGGAACCTCCAGCAGTTCTGGCATCTCCTTAGGTGGGGTCAGTCACAGGACGATCGCCCAAGCCCCGCAACTGTTGATCAACAGAAATGGGTGTCCCACTTTGAGGAACAGTTTAGATGCCATAGCGCCATTCAAGATCCTATTAGTTGGCCATTAACTTTTGACACACTAGTATTCTCGGCCAAAGAAGTGGAAACAGTCCTGAATGCCATCCCTAGGGGTAAAGCGCCCGGCCCGGACTGCATCCCAGCAGATATTTTCCAGCAGGATCAAGATCTATGGGTACCGTATCTAGTGCAACTGGTAAACTCACTGGCCAGGGGTGCCAGGGTACCTGATTCTTGGGCTGGTGCTGAGATCTTGCCCATCTTTAAGAAGGGTGACCGGTCGGTTCCATCGAACTACCGGCCGATCAGTCTTATTGATGCGGTCCAGAAGATCATATCCCGTCTTGTTTTGTCAAGGGTTCAGGCCTGGATAGAGGAACACAACATTCTTACTCCCCTTCAAGCTGGGTTTAGACCTCATGTGAGCACCCTGGATCAGGCATTTCGTTTTATGCTTTTGCACTGGAAGACGGTTACCCTGGGTAAAGGGAACTTATTTGCGGCCTTCGTAGACCTTAGGTCTGCGTTTGACCTTGTCCCGAGGGCCGGGCTTTGGAATTGCCTTTTAGATATGGGCATGTCTCCCATTTTGGTCCGCCTTATAGTGAACCTCCATGCACAGACATACGCATTTGTAAGATGGGGCAAACCAGGTGAGGTGACAGAGAACTTTCCAGTGGGCAAAGGTGTCAGGCAAGGTTGTGTTTTGGCACCTACCTTGTTTTCTCTATATATTAATAGAGTTACCAAGTTCTATGACAACTTTCCCACGGATGCTCCAAGTTTGGCTGGCATGAAAATCCCCCTGCTCATGTTCGCTGACGATACTCTCCTGATTTCAAGAACCAGACAGGGCCTGCAGAATGCACTGTCTAGGTTCGAGAGTTTCTGCAGCGAACATGAGTTGGAGGTGAACGTGTCCAAAACCAAATTTATGGTTTTAAGGGGGCACAAACAAATAAAGGCCAGGGTTTGCATGGGGGATACCCCCCTGGAGCAGACAAAGCATTTCACTTATCTGGGAGTTACGTTCAGCGACACCCTGAGTTGGACCCATCAGATCGAGCTTATGACCATGAAACACCAACAGTTGGGCGGGGCTCTGATAAAGGAACATAAAGGGTCATTTACGAGGCCTATGTGCCCGCTCATTAAGATCTATGGAGGAAAGGTCTTATCAGCAGTCCTGTATGGTGCGGAACTCTGGGGTGGAAGTAACTTGGATTCGCTAAAACATGCCCAAAATAAATTTTTAAGAATGGCTACAGGCCTGCCTCAGTCGACACCACTTACCCCCTTCTCTATGACTTGGGGTGTCACAAGGTGGTGGACCAAGCAAGACTTCGCCCAGTAACATTCTGGCGCCGCCTGTGGACGACGCCAGAACTCCATCACTATGCAGAAGCCTGCTTGGAGGTAAAAAATAGCTCTGGCGCCACAAGTATAAGATGGTTTAGAAACCTCAAGGCCACCCTATTTGCTTTGGGTTTGGGTGATTTGTGGTCCTCGCCTGAGTCAGCCAATTTCCCATCAAAAAAGGAACTTAAAAAATGCTATTGGGAATGGGTGACTCATAACATGTACTCGAAAATGAGCTCGAGCAGTCTCACTGGACTGTTTTTTGTACATAAGGACACTCCCAAGCTAGAAGGGTACTGGGATACTATTACAAAACCATTGGACCGCAAACTATTTTTTCAATTTAGATGCGGTTCGCTTCCCATTGGGGACTTCACTAAAAAGTGGGGAACAGATAGATCGGGGTTCTGTCCTAACTGTGATGGTACTGGGGAAAGCATGAATCACTTTATGTATGTGTGTCCACTATACTCTGCCCCCAGAGCCAAATGGCTAAGACCGGTTTGTAGACACCTAGGCACCAGATCGGCTGTGGAAGCAATGAGACTGTTAAAAACCAATCTGGATCCCCTTATTGTTGTGGGGGTTGCTAAGTTTCTCGGGTGGGCCTGGGTGCTTAGAAGCAGGCTCATTAAAAATAACCAATTGGTGACTGTCTAAATATCCTGTATTCCGTGGATTCAAGGTTGTACCCGAGTCTCTTTTAAACTTTTGTATATCTTCTCAAGAAACTGATTAGCTTGTCAATGATTTAATACTTGTTTTAAATGTTTTATGTGTATATATTGTATTTTATGTCTTTTATGATGAACTAATCGAATAAAGACTTCTTGACTTGACATATAATCAAAACAGGGGAAATACCAAAGTCGTGGAAGGGGAGTATTATAATTCCAATTCATAAGAAAGGCTCCAGCCTGCTCCCCGGTAATTATCGCCAGATTGCTCTCCTGGACGCAACCGGGAGGATTTTTGCGGCTGCTGTCCTAGACCATCTAAAAGACTGGGTTATTTACAATCGGCTCTATCCCATTCTGTCAAGCTGGATTTAGACCCAAACACTCGGTCACAGACAATATTGCACTACTCCAAACAATACTCGAAAAATATGTGATCAAAAAATCGCAAGTAGTATATGCAGTGTTTGTAGATTTTACCACCGCTTTCGATAGGGTCGACCGAGCCAAGCTTTGGCACAAACTCCAAAAAATGGGAATCCCACAAAACCTTCTCCATTTAATAACATTACTTTATTCGGGTACATGGTCCCAAGTCCAAATGGGGAGAGAGAAGGGCCTTACCTCCCCAATATCAACCCCAAATGGCCTTCGTCAAGAGTGTCTCTTAGCCCCCTTATTGTTTTCTTTATATTTGAGTGGCCTACTAGAAAATCTTAACCAGGTCAACAACTTTCCGCCGAAGATTGCTTCTACTAAAATCCATTGTTTGATGTATGCTGACGATGTAGTAATCCTCGACTTGACCCCATTTGGCCTTCAAAGAAATCTGTTGGCACTTACCAGATACACCGAAGAAAACTACTTCATTCCAAATGCCACCAAAACAAAAATGTTACCATTTACAAGGAAGAAGACCTATTATAAAAACAACTGGTTATTAGTGGGAAAACCATTGGAAATTGTCAAAGACTATATATATCTTGGGAGAACTTTCACTCAGTCTTTGTACAATCAGCCTCAACTCCAAAAGATGGGTCGAAACGCAGATATCCACTCAGGGTCTCTTCAAAGACTTTATTCTTCCACTGGTCAAAGGCACTTCTCTTCCTTGCTTCAGGTATACAGCTCAATAATTCCAGCCGTTTTGTCTTATGCTATAGAACATATACCAATAACAGAATGGAAGCAAATTGACATCAAAGAAGGGAAAATCCTGCGGAAATTAACCAGGATGTCGCAAGCAGTCCCGGTTCAAGCTCTCAGGTTATAACTATCGTTAGTTAGTTCCTACGCCAGAGGGATCTCAAACATAATTAGATGGGCGTACAACCTGGTTCATGCAGATCAAGGATCTTTAAGAGCACTGTTAAAAATAGAGTCACTCGAGCCAGACTCTCCGAAGTACATCTCTGGTAAAAACCTAAGCATTGCTTTTAAATTGACATCAGTTTCCCTAGAAATGTTAAAATCTTGGTCACCAGCCCAACTGAAACTTTGCTTGAAGCACCTGACCCCAAGGATAAGCATGGAATCGGACATTAAACACTGCTCCAGACTCTTAACGTACAAGCAGTACGCAGATAGAATAGTTTAAAAAAAAATTCAACCATACATCTTTTTTAATCTAAATTACGGAGTTAGGAGAAGTATTATACAATTGCGGCTTGGAATATTACCCCTGCAATCTCACACATTCAAGTGGTCACTAAAAGAAGGAGGGACCGATCTCTGTGACCTATGTAAAGGTGGGGTGCAAGACCTAGAACACGTGCTGTTCATTTGTCCAAATGAGACTGTGGTTGCAGGCAGGAACAGATACATAATTTCGATTAAAATTAAATGTAAAATAAATACGGTCCAGAATCTGGTTGCACTCTAGCAAGCTCCACCAAATTAATTTGTTTGTATTAACATGTACAACTTTTTAAAAACATTTTTAAAATGTAATTAGTGTAATAATTTTATTAGTAAAAAATGTAATCGATATTGTCTAAAAAATGTGTTGTTCTCGTTAGAGAACTGAATCAAATAAAAAATTATTTCATTTCATTATTAACCCCTTCGCTGCTCATGACGAGCTCAGCTCGTCATGAGCCACAGTGGAGCTGTGCTTATGACGAGATGAGCTCGTCATGAATAATGGGTTTCAGGGAGGATCAGCGCAGGAGGGGAAAACCATTAGCAACCAAGGTGTTAAAAAGGTAATTGAATTTCATTTTTGTTCATTCCATGCTTGCATGCCTTGCACTTGATGCATCCATTAAAACATGGTTTTGCCTTCAGCCAGCTCTATGTCTCAACTACTTCTGGGCTGTTTTTCACCAATTGCTGCCTCATTGAAAAGGTTTGTCTGAAGGTGATAAGGGGTTTTCGTGGAACCTGAGTGCTTAACACTGGGTCCCATTTTACTAGGTGCCAGTGCCTACTCATGCAGGCTCTCACTCTTGCATGGTAGGCATTGTACCCGGTTATCATCCTCACTTCCTGTGTTGTGTCTCCATTCGCTTTTCTCACTTTTTTAAACAAGATGTCTTCTCTAGGTATTCCATCCACTTTCACTAATGCTTGCTTTGGCACTCTTTGAGTGTAGCCTCTCTCTTTAAATATTACTGTTAAGTCAGTTTGAGCTTGTTCTAGAGAGCCAACCTTGCTACAGTTTCTCTTCATGCAGAGTAATTCCATGTACAGGATGGTCTGTTTTCATTTTTGGGGATGGAATCTGCTCGAGTGGAGGAAGGAGTTTCCCGCAGTTTGTTTTCTAAAAGTGTGTGTGTGCAATTTCCCTTCTTTAATAAAAACTTTGAGATCTAAAAAATATACTTGGGATTCACTAATAATACTAGCAGAAGTTAGATTTAACTCAATGTGATTCGGGGCTGGTATGAAGTCTCTTACCTTTTCAGGTGCCCCTCTCCATATAATTAGTAAATCATCGATAAAAGAACACCAAACATTAATGTTTTCTTTCCACTCTGCTTTGAAGTCAACCATCAGCACCTGCTCCTCCCACCAGCCCATGTGTAAATTTGCATAGCTGGGGGCCAAGCAGGTGCCCATGGACATACCCCTTAGCTGCCTGTAGGTATTGTTACCAAAAAGGAAGAAGTTGTTCTCTAGACATAATTCGGCCATTTTAATCAACATTTCTGAATGTTGGTAAACTTTTATTGGTCTAGTTCCGAGCCCTTACACCATCTAGTGAAGTAGTGTGGCTCACTGGTTAGAGGCGGCAGACCCGAGAGCAGAGGACGGGTTCGATTCCCGGCGCGGCAGGTTTCTGGACCAGGGTCAGCGGACTCGATAATTCTCTCGCCTCGGTGCCCCCTCTGATCAGCGATCACACTCGGCAACTCTGGGCATTAGCTTGCCTCATCTTCACTAACGGCCCCACCAGACCGCCGGGGATGCCTGGTCTCACCCTGGAGATACCCATTAAAGGGACCATCTCTCAGGGAAGCCAGGAAGGGTTTCGCAGCGGTCGAAGCGCCTTGGGACCCTACGGGTAAGTAGTGCGCTATATAAATGCCAATACATTTACATTTACATTTACATCTTGGTGTGCAATACTCATGTATAACAAGGCTAAATGTAAAGTTATCAAGAGATCTGTCTCTTCCCCTGTGTCCTGTATATAGGACGGCAGTGACTTTACAAGATCCTGCAGGAAATAGTCTATGTATCTAGATGAGGTTTCAAAGAGACTCCCATATCACCAAAATTATATGTCCGCCTGGGAGGGTTACCATATCGAGTGTGATGTTTAGAAATAATTATATAGTTATAATTTTTGAGTGTGGTGGTGGCTATTGCATTCCTGCTTTTGCTTTGCATTTTTGCAACATCTTTGTGATGGTCATGGTCCTTGCGACTCCCGAAGCACTGTAAAAATGGAAAATACATTTGAGAGATGTTTTTTATAGAAACTCGCTAGAAAAGCAATACTTTAGAGAATACAGAAATAAACCCCTAAGTGTGTAAAAAACTGTAAAAGTGTCCTTATATGTGTTTTACACTTCATGGAAAATGCTCTATTGTCACAGTTAATGACGGTATCGCAAAGCCCTAAATAACCATCAAAACAGAAAATTGGTTTCAAAGATACTTTTTAAAGAAACTTAGTACAAAAAACATGAGTATAAACAGGATTTTTAAAGAAGTGTGTATATAGTAATATATGTAGTGCAATGTTTAGGATGGATTTTTTTAGTTAATTATTTTTGGATGTGCTGGTGGACGATGAATGTCTGCTTTTGTTTTGCAATTTCACGATGTGATCGCGATTATCTCAACGTCATTGTGAACTTAAAACATTCTAACAAAAAATTATTTAACAAGCAAATTAACAACATTTTGGGCTCTTGCGTGGCTCTGACTAAGAACCTTTGTGTTGAAAGTGTGTATAAGACAGCTACAGTTAATATGCAGTGTTTCAGGTTGCTTAGAAACACCTTGTTCCCTTTGTTTGTAAAGTGAACTCCATCACTTCTATAGATTCCATGCATGTTAAAACACAGGTTGTTGTTGTAGATAGAGCCCATGTTTTGGTCTCTGATTAAAGCAGAAACAGTTTTATTAACATGTTTCATGACTTTGTCAATCTGTGGAAAGACATGATTAGACCACTTCCATTTCTGTCTTTGGCATATGTTAGAGTACACCAAGACAGTGTGAGGGAAAAGCATCATCAGTTCACCAAATGCATCCTTCATTAGGATTTGCAGTCCTATTCCAGTTATTGTGCCTAGGTCATTGACACCACAGTGCGCAATCATGTGGTCAGGGGCTAGTGAATCCACAATGCTTTTAACCAAAGGTAGTAATTCATGAAACTTTAATCCTCTCTGTCTAATCCAAGTAATGTTCCCTTTAGCCCAACCTAAGTAACTGTTAATACTTCTCTTTCTTGCAGCCTCAGTAATAGACATAGATATGGCCAACAATTCACACATTTTGAAATGAAGAAGAAATAACAGTCAGGAGAGGGCTGATGTTCAATGCGGTAGTTTACCAAATGAAAAGCAGTTAAAATAGAGTTATTTTCTTTAAAAAAAATATTTAATTGGATGCCGTCAGAATGTAAACAACTAAAATTAGGTAGTGTATTGGATGCAATAGCTGGAAGTCCTATTACTGGCTGTTGTTTAAAAACAGAAATGTAATACCCATATGAATATGCTTTTGAATCTGTGGAATAAACCACATCTGCTGCACCTCATTTGGAAGTAGCATGTTCCTTCTAGAATGTGCTTTGAACTTGTGTCCTATTGGTTCTACTGGGTTGCCAGGTACACTGAGATAAGAGTATATTGTCGGGAAGGGTGTTAACGAGACTGAACATTTTTTTAAAGTTGAAGAGTTAGGACACGATTTAAGCAATGATAAACTTTCATTTCCAAATCAGGACTATGTAATAAACTGTTGTGCAGTATTTAAATGTAAAACAATTAAGCCAAATATTGGGTTCAACTCCTGTTTTTTTTCTTCACAATTTCACCGAAATCATCATGAAAACATTGCGAACACGCTAAGACAGGAACCTTGTTTAGAAAGAGAGGGATAGAGTTAACAAATGCTAACGATTCACAAGTGGAGCTACAGTAATCTAAAATGAAAGACATTATTTCATTTGTTGCTTTTCTCGTGATTACAGAGTGGAAAGTTGAAGAGGTTGCCATTTTATAGTAGCTTTCTATAAGAGTAGTGTACCATTCTTGTGCTTAGTTTTTACAAATGTTAACAGTGTCAAAACTATCCAGAAAAACCTAAGACAACAATATAACCTACAAACTCAATTCAGTGGTATGTATATAACTTTTTCATTGTTTTATTAAAAAATGTTACATTAGAAATGAAGATGCATATGAGAGTATGATAAACAAGCGTATCACAGTGAAGTGAAAGAAAATACATCAGGTGAACTGTATTTGGCAGAGGGTATATGTTTAAGATGTTAGTACTGTTGAAAGTTTCCATAAGCAATGCCTTTAAAACTGACAATGTTTAAATGTCTAAGAACCATGTGCAGATCAGACAGAATTATGTTCATTGAATTCTGGGTATTGTAGTACTTTTAGTCACATTATTAAACAGCAGTAGTATAGTCATGAATAAAACATAAGAACATGTGCTGTGCCTGTATATGAATTATAAAGTAGTAATACTTGTTAGGTATGTATTTAGAAGTGTTTGTCCATGTAGTTTTTAACATATATGACCGGTGTGCGTATGTTTAGATGATGAGATATGTTTTTTTCAGGTTGCAGATAGTTATATGTACGATAAGACTAATAAGTTTACTTAAAGATGTAGAGAACTATATATTTTTGGAAAGATGGCCTGAAGGTGTATATCCATTATGAAATCACATATATGTTTACATGGTGTTCTATGTTTTTGAAGGCTGTTGAAAATTTCATGTGTATGGTGAGGGTGGTGCATTTCTTTAAACATGCTATGTTTAAAATTGAGAAGGTTAGAAGTACAGAATATCTCTTGAGAGTTATTGTGCTAGCTTTACTTGGTGTGTAACTTTTCTTTGAGAAGTACTTAATATATATTTTAAAGACACATGAAATATTTGAGAAATAATATATAGCCATTAACAGAAGGTTTTCTGCTTTGAAAAAGTGAGAATTTTTATTTTCAGAATTGGAAATTTGCTGATGCATGTGCACACTGATTAAAAGAGCAATGTACGTTCCTAGAGAGCCATGTATCCAATATATATCAAGTGTAATATCGAGACTTCACTCACACATAGTCAGAAGATAAGGATAGTTATACTAAAACAGGTAGTTTCATACTGATATGCAGACTAAACAATGAGTTATTGCTAAAGGCACATCTATTATGTATGTAACAGCAATGAGGTACTTTCACAGTAAGCCATGCACTAATCAGGCACTCATCCAACCAGCCAGTCAGTACTAAGGTATTCATGGAATCAGCCATGCACTGTCTACGCAAGTATTCAAATATCCAGGCACTATATATGCACTCTTGCAATCATACAGGCACTATGTATGCAGTTTTTAACTATGCACGAATTACCCATGCATTCCTACAATTATCAAGGTGCTAAACAAGCACTTATACAACCACCAAGGCTGTAGCTATGCAGTCATCTAAACACCCACTTACAAGCTATGCACTCATTGAAATACTGAGGAACAACCTGTGCACTCATACAAATACTTAGGCAGTACAATTGTAGTATAATTTTCATCCATCCAGTACCTATGCACAATTCAATTACTGAGGGAATACTGTTGCACTAATACCATAAACCCAGTAGTACCCTTGATTTCATGCAATCACTCAAACTTTAAGAATTGACTCATGCAATCAACCAGACACAAGTCATTCACTCATCTAGTCAGCAGGCACTACTAATGCATTCATTCAATTATCCAGGCACTGCCCACATACTTATCTAAACACCCAGGCTCTACTTGTTCACTCAACCAAAATACATTGGCAGCAGCCATGTTCTCATCTAAGCACTGAAACTCTACTCATGCACTCACCCAATCTGCTAGGTACTATGTATGCACTTTAACATCTATGTACTATCCATGCACTGTATAAATCACATATACACTATGCATGCACTAATACAATCATCCAGGCACTAGAGTTGCACTCATTTAATCATCCAGCCACTATCTTTACATCTATTGAATTATTGAGGCATTAGTCATGCACTTATCTAATCATCCAGGCACTACTCATGTACTATTCCAAACACCGAGATAGTAATGATATACTCATGCAAACACACAGCCAGTAACTCTACAGATATGGAACAACCCATGTAGTTCCCACATACTGAGGAAATCATCAAGGCATTACCTGCATCCTCAGGGAATCACCTAGGCACTATCTATGCACTCATTCAATCATCTAGGGAGTATTGATGTATTCAACCATAAACACATGCATTTACAAGAATTAATGAGGAATGTGTAGCTTTTTAGAACTATTTGGTGAATTATATATGCAACTTCTCACACGCTCTTTGAATGTCATTCATTCAAAATACTTTATTCGGTTTTAAAGATAAAACCATAAAAGTTTCACAGCACAATACAACCATTAAAAAAATACAGACATTTCTTAAAAATCTGATTACAGTACAATGAAATTAAAATATAGGCACCAATACCAAGTTATAAAACAAGTACAGACGATACGGGGAACGTGCAAAATACAGACTCATGAGGCAAAAGGTGATAATACAGAAGGTGACTATCAATGCTCCATACATAATCTAGATCGCAGGGCTGATTTTAAAAAACCTGCTACAAAGGGGATACAGTCTGGTTTTAACAATTGTAAACAAAAAAGCACAGGGCGAACCTGATTAAAATTCAGTTTCTTTAATAATGATGTTAAAAAATATATACGGGGACAATGTAAAAAGTGCAGAAAAACACAAAGTGCAGCAGGTCCTGTGGAGACACTCCGTGGCAGCCACAGGGTACTAGCACTTGTCCTCTGCAGCTCCCCTTTGGGACTGCTAAAAGCAAATGATAATAATCCAAACGAAACCTGATCAATAAAAATCGTTCATGGGTAGACAATGGCCACAGAAGGTATAGCATCACATATTTGTGAACACTTTGTTTCTCCAGTTCAATGTGATCTATCGCGAGCTTTTTGGTCATCGTAAAAGTCTTCTTAATGTAGCCCACATCCTCCACTGTGATGAGATCAGGTTTTAAAAATAAATCTGGCTCTTTGCATGTAACTGAAAGAATTAGTGAGCTATGTGCTCTGATAGAGGCTAGGGTACAGATTTTTATATGTACCATTTCCCAAAATTTAAATGTGATACATTTAAGTAGAAAGGTACTGAGATACTAAATACACCAGTGGCTTAGTGGTAGAGAGGCACACAAATAGCTCATGTTGTGTTTTCAGATTTACAAAGTTGAGGCACTGTATTCACTTCTACACTTTGGTTGATGTTCATGTTAAAATTTACTACAGGGATAAACTGGTCTTTCACCATATATAAATGAGAACTGAGATATGGTGCAGCTGTGTTGCAGGAGAGGGTGCTATAATGTTAAAAGGTAATTCATAAATAAAGTTTTGTATTTTGCTTTGGGTTTGGTATATTGAAGTAAGTGCATGTAGTTATAGAGCTAGGTTCATCTTTAGATTTAAAACTGCAATATAACATAAAAACTGTTTTTGTATTATCTGTAAGTCAGTAGTAAAGTAGTTAGTATGTTGGCTAGAGTAACACTTAACATATATAAAAACATTTAGGGAACATTATATACATAACTAGAAAAAGAGATAGGCAATGAAACAGAAAGAACAACTTGAAGGAGTAGTTGATAAAGCCTTTGCTTTGAAGCTGAAGCTTTTCATTTTGATTACAAATAGAATGAAGAATCTTGACAAAATAGTATTGTGAATGAGGAGACGAAAGCAGAAGGAAAGATTAGTCAATAGATGTAACTTTCGTACAGTTTTTAGTGGAGAATGGATACATACTTCTACTACAGAGCCTTTCTTTAATGAAAAATCTATCTGCAGGATAACACATTAGTTCATCCTATTGATGGAAGAGGAAAATATTATGAAACGAAGAATGGCACTCATTTCACGAAAGAGGGTATAGTGTCTTGAAATGTAGTACAAGTTATTGAAGAAGAGGTACAGGGAAGGCGTAGTCAGGCCTGTATACAAATGGTATCATAGTAGTGTTTGTAGCATTTGACAGCAACCTATTGATATACTAAAAGAATGTGTGATGATCTTTCCAGGGTGAAGTTTAAACACAAAATAAGTACTTAAGAAGATTGGATCCTTGCAAGGTTAGACCGCATACACATTTGGAGGGAAAGTCAGTACCTTGTTTATCAAAGTTAGCGTGGCAAAGCAGCTTTCATCATTTAAGGATGTAAGCTGTACACCTCTCAGCAATTCAAACTTTAGTTAGGCGGCTGTACTATGTGAAAATTCCTGCTATATGTTTAGGAGAAATGAATAGAGCACTTTAATTTTGTATGGTATTGTGAAAGAGGTAGAAAAGATTTGTGATAATTTGCAGTTTAATTTATTTTGGCCAGAACAGGACTCTACGGAAAATGAATAACTGATAACAGGAGGAATTTCAGAACAGGGCTTCGGTATTATAGTTGATATCTTTGAAGAGGAGATTACAAAATGTAACACAGTGGGCTCTTGAAAACCAGATTAAGTTTGTATATGTTGTCGACCCACTCGCTTCAAGATTGAAACAAGGACAGTTGCCTTGTATTTAAAAATTGAAAAAGAAAATAATGATAACTGGCAAAAGTTTGCTGCATGTTTATTTGTAGAGTAATGCTTTATCTTGTCCAAACAGTAAGGTATTTGTATGTACTGTTACAAATAATTAGAGGATAATAAATGCCAGCTAAAGCTGTGCATAACAAGTCAATACTGGTTTCTATTTCAGAACCACTTCAACCTTTTAAAGTTTTATTAGTCAATTCTTATCCAAAGTATACATATATTTTAGGCTATAGCCTGTATGACGCCAAAGACAGGCAAGTAAACACCAGAGGAGCTGCAGAAAGCTCTTAAAGGTAGAGGACTGTACTGAATTAGTAGTGTTTTCTCAAAATATTCAGCAGGATGCTCAATAATTTTTAATGGTAATGCTAGGACTAGTAGAGGAAGAGGATGTGAATATCAATGAATTTTTTGGTTTAAGTTATAAATGGAACAACAATTGTGAACGTTGTGAATTTACCTGTAGCACTGAAATAGATTCTCAACGATTCCTCTATTTGATTTTACCATATTGTAAAGCTGAGGCCTTTAAAAATGTGACCAAAAAGGCCCATCAAGATTTGACCTGGCCAAACTGGAGATTAGAACTTAGGTGTATTTTGTTATTACAAATATATAGGACATATGTCATAGTCATGCTACTTTGATGCAAAGTTGATGGTGGTAAATTAGAAACTTAAAATACACATTTTGTAGCTGGACAAATTCCGTTTCAAAAAGAAGTTTCACAACTATAGCAAACATATTTCATGAAGGAGATAACATCATCTCTACACACTACACAATATATTAAAAATCTCAAACAAGATGGTTAGAGTGCAAGAAGTAGAGATGTAATTCAAATCAAGACTATGTAACAAACTTATAAATGATATTTCTAGAACCAAACTTCTAATGTCAATTTAGGATAACAAAATGTGGTATTGTGTTGAAATGTATATGAATTATGAGTTTCTGAGAAAGTATTCAGCCTATAAGATGTATTGTCCACTGCAGGTTTCGGACATGAAAGACTGTTTTGACTGAAGGAAATACCTTTATAAAACATTACAGGACTACATTATATTACCTTAGCTAAAAACGAAATTGAGGTTCTAGAATAACAGCAGTCTTAAGTTGCAATTAGTAGTCTCTTTTCTACTTCACCATTGTGTCTTGCTTTGATTGCCTAATGTTCAAAATGAAAATCTAATAAATGTTTCTTCGTTTACATGTTTCACAGTGCTTGAACTGCTGCAATAAAAGGAGAATAAAAATTAACGACTACGTTTTTTCCCATTCTGGAAAATTAGACCCACAGACTGCTTCCCAGCTGTTACGATGGCATTATAGTTCATGCAGAGGGTAGCAAAATGCATTAATTCTGGTGACATTTCACAGCATCTTCTCTGCACTGCAGCTGGAACTTTTGTTTTCAGAAGCAGGGGTTGGAGATCTGTAGACTGATCATCCCTCTCTTTTTTTTCTCTGTGTAATTTTAAGTTGCTCTTCTGGTGTGTTTTCGGGTGGCACAACATGCTTTTTGTACCACTGTTAGACTTGGGATCTTTTGGCGTGTTCCCCCTGTCTTTTTGCTTAATGACCTCCCAGTTTTTATTCTGTTTTTGCTAGTTTAGGCTCTCTTCGCACTTTCTCACTGCTGTTCAATGTTAAAGTGCAAGTGATGCTGCTGTAAATTGTTATTATGGATTGTTTTTTTCATGATTGGCATATTTGATTTACTAGTTAGCCCCTGTTAAGGTGCACTGAGTGTGCCAGGGCCAGTAAATCAAATCCTACTAGCGGCCTGCGGCACTGATTTTGCCACCCACATGAGTAGCCCTGAAAATATATCTCAGATCTGCCACTGCAGGGTCTGCACGCAATTTGTAACTGCCATGATGACCTGGCAAATGCACCCACTTGCCAGGCTCTGACCTTCCTTTTTCTTACACATAAGTCACCTCTAAGGTAGACCCAAGATACCCCTGCGGGCATTGATGTGTATGTTAAAGGCAGGACAAGTACTGGTGTCTGTGACATGTCCTTGTGGTGAATTACAGTGCATTTTGTTTTTCACCACTGTAAGGCTCTCTGTCCCATAGGAAAGATTAGGAGTGTTACTTATAACAATTTATAAGCATAACTTCCCATTGGGACAAGATGGAGAAATGGAGTTTAGTATGCCTGGACTCAAAATGTAGAAATGCATATTTTAGTAAGGATAATGTTTTTGTTCTGGGTTTAAAAATATCACTTTTAGAAAGTAGGTAAATTATTGCTTAGCCATCCTGTGTGCCTCTGCTCGGTTTGTGGATTTACAGTCTGGCTTTTGAGGGACAGGGACTGAGGATGTGCAGTGGCTCCAGACAGTCAGAACGAGTCTGGGCTTGGCTGAATAGACCTAGGCTGCATTTAGAGTAGGAGGAGGTGATTTCCTTTCACCTGAATGGGCCTGGTCTGCTTTCCACAATGCTGTCTCCACCTCCTGCCAGGAAGCTGCACCAGAGAGGACAGAACTGGTTTGGACTAAGCACGGACAATCTCTGCCTGAGAGAACAAAGGTATTTGGAGTATAAATATTGGGACCCAGACCCCAGAACTTTAGAACTCACTGGAATCAAGGAACCTGCCAAGAGAAAGAGCTGCCAGGAGGTGTACTGCCCCTTTGCTGTGTTGTTGCTTTGTTGGGTTCATCTGCAGTTCCTGCTTCAGCCTTGGGCAGTGAAAGGATTGGACTGTACTTTCTTCACTTGTGCTGAGTATCTCCAGGGACCTGAAGTAGAGCTTGCCTCCTGTTCTGAAGTCTCAGGGAATGCAAAGACTTCACCAACCTCCTAGGACCGCTTCTGGGACCGCGGTTTCAGTTGCCACAGAGAAGGGAAACTCAACCAACTCTGTGCTGGCTGTGGGTCCTGACGGTACTGCAGAAGGTACCATACGCATATTGCACCGCAACCCTGGTTTCACCGACGATGAAGACCGGCACCATCGCCACTGAGCCGCTGCTTGCACCGTGACCTGTGGGCACTGCACTCTGCACAGTCTCACTTCATTTCACCATCCTGGTCTCAATGATGCTGTCGCTGCTGCTGACTTCGACACCCGTGAATGCATCGTGGCTTGGGGCACCGCTCATAAGTTTCACAGTGTACCACGTCGTCCCACACAGCAGTCTGGGCTGACCGATGCAAGCTCCCGGTAATCAGCTCTGTCGCTTGCACCGCAACTTGCCAGAACTGCATAGTGCACTGCCTTGCCCTGCACCGTAAGCCGCGGTCTCATCGACGCCATCTGGATGATTGTCACCGAGCCGCTGCATGCGCCGCATCGAGAGGGCATTGCATCCCTGCACCGCTTCCATTTTACAACACAATCCCAATGATTGCCGCAACTGGCTCGCATCAATGTGCCACTCACAACGAGAAAGGTACTGTTAACAAGTCTGTCCATGCTTTCACTGGCCCGTAATAATAATAATAATATAATAATATAATATAATAATAATAATAATAATAATAATAATAATAATAATAATAATAATAATAATAATAGTAGCTTATAAAGCGCTTGGTTACGCAGAAGTGTGTCCCCGCGCTAAACGCGTACCAACGCGGTCAGCTAGAACTGTTAGACTCTGTTGTTTTCAGCATTAAGGTAGCCCTGGATGGAGATACCGACTCGCATAAACTGTGTTTTTTAGGTATTTGTGCAATTTCGAGGATATCTTGCAAAGTATATATTTTTAATTACTGTATGTTGGATTTTTTTATTGTGTTGGTCTTGTTTTGGATATATAAACATATTGGATATTTTTCTAAACTAGTGTGGTGTCCTTTTGTTGTGTTTTCACTGTATTACTGTTGGTTAAGTGCAAATGCTTTACCTCTGAGATAAGCCTAACTGTTCGTACCAAGCTACCAAGGGGGTGAGCAGGGGTAATTTTAGGAGTGTTACTCCCTTACCCTGACTAGGAAGAAGGGTCCCTATTTGGACAAAGATACCTACCTCTGCCCACTGGAGACCCCCATTTCTAACAACCACATTAATATTGTTTTGCTGTTCCTCAAATGCCTTTTTGCATATGCTGCACATCATAATTTAATTGTGGTGTTTGATTTATCAAATGGTCTCAAGCTATGTTTTGTTTTTTCATTTCTGGTTGTTCATGACCAGACTGATCATGTGCAGCTGAGTCCTGCCTCTGTTTAATACCTTCAACCAGTATTAGGTCTTCATTTGGTTCTTCTGATTCCATTTTATTTTTGTGAAAATAGTGAAAAAAGTTAAAAACTAGCACAATTTTCAACATGAGTTTGGGTGACAATGGGTAGTTTGATGGGTGAATAAAATGCATTTGTTTGGTAGATATGTTGTATTTGTGAGTTCCGATGTTAAAAGTTATTTTTTTAAATTGTTGTTTTTGTCAAATCTGTTGTTAAAATAAAGTTAAATCATTATGTTACTGAACATCTGGACTCAAACTTTCTGTTAAATATGTCTATATATCGGGACGTGGCCACGGAGGCGACTAAGATGGCCGCCTTCATCTGAAGCTCCGCCATCCGGGCGGCCTATCCACTACATCCTGCGGGCCTGAGGCTGCTTTGACCCCGCTCTCCACCTCCATCCTAGAGCCGCGGCGATTCGCCTCCGTTTGATACCTGACTTGGGCTCGGGGGTGCCCCGGAGGGGATAAACCGGTGGAGGAGCAGGAGCGCCACCCCACCGGTGACTGCTCTCCGTGCACCTGTATCGCGGGTAAGTTCTATGCCGGGGGCGCATCGCCTGCAGTCCGGCGTCCGCTTGAGGTGCCGGGGGCTTGGGCTTGCTCCTCGGGGGCCGACCCGGGGATTTGTCCGCGCTGGCTCCGGGGCTCCGGGCCGTGCGACAGCCTTAAGGCCAGGTTCGTGGGCTGGAGCCGGGGGCTTGAGTAGCGGCTGTCCTGGGTGGAGCTCGAGAGGGGGCCGGACCCGGGTGCCGCGAGAGGCGCCTGGGCGGGGGTGGGCGCCCTGAGGTCCGGAGCTGCTGTGAGGCCAGGCGGCCCGCCTCCCCCCTAGTGGTTCCCCCCCGGCCTCTCTACCGCGTGGAGCGGGGCGGAGGCCTGAAACTCGGAAGACCAACAGCCCTGATCCGCCATCTTCCCTGGGAGTCCCGCCAGAGGCGCCTTGGGTGCTCATGCACATAGAGGCCGCATTCTAGCCTTGCCACCAGCGGAGTGTGAGGAAAGACATGGCACGCTTGCCTGGCCAGTAGCGATGGGTCGGTAGACTCATGCACTGGACGCTGACTGCCCTTTTGACCACAAAGAACTGGATTACTTAACCGACATTTGATGCCTGAGACGGCCTGCACACTGCGAGAACCCTGTATGTCGTGGGCATTGCAAGGCCATTGATACATTGCACTGCTCGCCTGGAACGCCCGCTCAAGGCCTCAGAATTTCCCCCCCCCCCCTGGCTTGCTAGCGGTCGCCCGGAACAGACGGAACACCGGCCAACATGGGGAAAACAGACCCTAACCAACGTAAGCTTAGTTTTGACAAGGCCTCAATGCTGAACACCGACACTGCCACAGGCTCCACGTCGGAAGCGATGCCTCCTGCTCAACAGGACAATACCACTACATTGGTCACGGCAATAATGTCTGAAATGAGAGCTGGGTTCAAGTCACTGGATAACAGATTTGACACACTCAAACAAAAACTTGCCGACATGGGATCTAAAGTGCAGGCGCACGATCGCCGTCTGGACGTTGCAAATCCCGCATTTCGGATGTTGAAGACGAGGGCTATAAAACGTTAAAGCGTCTTGAGAGAGTTGAAAAGATCTTGAAGGAAGTGGCCATAAAAAATTAGGACTTGGAGGTGCGCTGACGACGCAACAACGTTCGCATTTTGGGTGTGGCGGAATCGACCCAAACCGGCCGGATGGACGTCTTCATGGAAAAGCTTCTCATAGATCTGGTTGGAAGAGACCAGTTTACTGCAGGATTTGTGGTGGAGAGGGCCCACCGGTCCCTGGGTCCACGACCGAAGCCGGGTCTGCCGCCACACCCTATCATCGCCAGGATCATGAACTTCAGGGACCGAGATGCAGCCCTGTGTGCAGCCAGGGAGAAGGGGGAAATACGATGGCAGGGCGACTCACTGTCATTGTACCCAGACTTCACCGTCATGGTCCAAGAGGCATGCCGGAAATACACTGGGGTTAAAGCTACTCTGCGTAATTTGGGCCTTAAATATGGTATGCTTTACCCTGCATGCCTTAGAGTGTAGGTGGCCGGCCGACGTCTTTGACACTCCAACGGAAGTACAGGAATTTTGTCAAACCTATGAATCCAGAGGTTCCCAGAATGCGGGCAACTCCAGGGCACCGTCACCGGCTCAGGGAGACTCTCAACAAAGCGTAGATCTGTTCACGGACGCAGGACATGGCTGACAATTGTACTCTTACACATGTTTCTACTCTCATGTTTTGGACAATCGGTGAACCGACTGGAGACTCCCTGGATTGACTGCTACACAAAAGTGGATTTGATAGCCCCGATGACGTGGCGTTGCTACCCCCTATGGCGATCGCCTTTCTACTTGGGGAATTTCTTGTTTTCTTTATTGCGGAGGTTTCAGTTTCAATTGCGCTTTTACTGCTCATAATGTTCCATTTTACATCCGCACTGGGTGGGATGTTCCTCTTTGGGGTTTGCAAGAGGTTGGGTGGGGGGGTGGGAGTGGGGGTTTGTTCGGTTCTGTTATCTTAGAAGGTGTCATGAAGTCTTCGCAATTACAGTTTTTGTACTGAACTGCTCATGCTATAGGTCGTTTAGCCTTACCCTGTTCTCATGGCCAGATTAGGGTTGCAATCTGGCACCTCAGAACTGTCATTGAAGACCTGGAATGTTAGGGGACTGAACAACGACAGAAAGTGTAAGCAGCAGTTTAATTACATTGCGAGGCATAGGATAGACATTATCTTCCTGCAAGAAACTCATTTGACCGCTGACGCCGCCACAAGGGTGGCCAGAAGTTGAGGTACGCATCGCTTCTTCGCCCACTACAACAGGTACTCCAGGGGGGTGGCAATTTGCATACACAAGCGACTACCCTTTAAGCTAACCCACACTGTAATCGACAAGGAGGGCAGATATGTCATCATTGCGGGAACCCTCATGGGACACAGGGTCACACTTGTTGGGGTGTATGGCCCTAACACTGACACTCTCACTTTCTTCAATGATCTACAGATACAATTATTAAACTCGGAACCTGGCCTATTACTAATTGGCGGTGATTTTAATCTGCTTCTTGACCCGTCAAGGGACAGCACGGCGGCTACCCCGGACACCAGGTCCCACTCACGCCCAGTCCTAGGAGACATCTGCACGCACTTTTCCCTCGTAAACATCGAAGCGCTGTTGCACACCGCCACACCAGCTTATTCCCACTACTCCGGGTTCCACGACACATGGACCAGAATCGACTATTGGCTGATATCCCCGGAGGTGGTTGGGTGGGTGACGGACCTCCTAACACTGCCGCGCACACTATTGGATCATTCTCCCATAGTGCTGAGATTGCGGGTCCCTCGGAAGGGTGGTTATGAAAGAAGGTGGTGCTTCCCTGGGAAGGCTTTATTGGATCCAGTTTTCACGGAAGAAATCAGAGAGGCCATTGAAGAATATTTTGACTTAAACACAGGCACGGTGGACACCTGGGCTGTCCTCTGGGAGGGATTCAAGGCGACCATCAGGGGAGTGTGCATCGCTAAACAGACTGGAATGCTGCGCGATGTAAGGGCTGCCCTCTCTCGTGTAGAGCCCAACATAGTGGCGTTAGATACGGAACAGCTTGAGCACCACACAGAGGAGAGGGAGTGCAGGTGCTTACAACTGATGGTGGAGTTTAGAGAGGAGGCTGAGCGAGAGCTCCGGTTCCTGGCTAGGTCATACACGGCTAGGCAACACGGGGAGGGCGAAAGACCAGGCAGGTTATTAGCACACTTACTCCGCCCACCACACACCTCTTCCTATATCACAGAGCTTAGGGGGCCGACGGGAGACGTATTACGCACCACGCCTGAGATCTGTGATACCTTTCTGTCTTACTACATTAATTTATACACATCTACATTGACTGACGATGCTACTGACTGCGGGGATTACCTGAATGAGATTGCAATGGTATATGTAGATAAATGGATGATTGACTTTTTGCCTGATCCCATAACATCGGATAACGTAGAGGAAGCCATTGACTCCATGAAGGGTTCTTCGGCCCCCGTGCTGGATGGGTTTTCAGCTGATTTCTACAAGGTCTACAAAGATCTGCTGGTTCCCCGCCAGGTGGAAGTGTACGCTGAGGCCCTTGAATCATGTTGTCTGCCCCCCACTCTCAGGGAGGCGGTCATTGTGCTGTTACCTAAGCCGGGCAAAGATACTACTCTCTGTGAATCTTATCGCCCTCTGTCCTTACTGAACCTTGATTACAAGATCTTAGCAAAAGTTCTTGCCATCCGCCTTTCGCTCCTAATGGAATCCTCGCGTGGAGCCGGGACTCGGTGAGATACTTAGGCATCCATATGCATTTGGAGACTGAATCCATCATCGGATTGAATTATGGAACTGCGCTGATGGCCCTTGAGGGGCAGGTTGAAAGATGAAATAGACTCCCATTGTCCATGGCCCGCCGTGTCGCTATCATCAAAATGATTGTACTGCCGAGGTTTCTATACCTGTTCAATAATATACCTATACCCCTCACCAAAGTATTCTTCACGCAGCTCCGCTCTCTACTCCTGAAGCTGGTGTGGGGCAACAAGACCCTGCGAGTGGCTTGGCGCGTGCTGACGCTCCCATATGAGCGGGGTGGACTAGGCGTCCCGGATTTTTATCTTTACTTTTTGGTGGCGCAGTGCTCCTATGCATACCTATGGTTTCACCCTGATGCCAGGATTCCGTACCTGAAACCGGAGGCCGATTTCATTGTCCACCACCCTCTTGTTGGGCTTTCCTAGAGATCCGAGAGACATCCAAACTGTTTCATCTACGTGCTGGGCGTGGGGAAGGCTGGATCGCCTTGTCGGCTTTACGCAGCTATATTCCCAGGCCCTTCCGTTACTGAACGCCACTTGGCTCCCGATAACTGAGGAAACTGTGGTGCGACAAACGTTGACCAAGTTCCACATTGCCTCCGTCGGGGACTTGTTCCCGGACAGACATGCATTCTCACTCACAGAGGATCACCGCTTTACGGAGAGGATGTTCATGGACTCATTTGTTCTAACCAGGCTACGCTTTCTATTGCGTGCTTCGTTCTCTTCGTACCCCCTCCCTCCCGAGGAGATGGCGCCCCTCACTTTTATTATACAACACCCGTCGGGCGCACATTTGGTCTCTAAGTTGTATCAGATGTGCTGCGACCTTCTCCCCTCTCGAGATCTGGAGGTACGTGCTGCTTGGGAGACAGATTTGGGATACACCATCTCAGATGATCAGTGGCAGTGGTGCTGTAAAGCGACAAAAGACGTCTCTATCAATAGTAAACACAAACTTCTACACTTTAAATTTTTACATAGGTTGTACCTCACACCAGCGCGACTCCATAGGACAGACCCATCAAGATCCCACGCCTGTCCCAAGTGCGGTGGGCCATTTGCGGATTTCGCACACCTTTCATGGACCTGCCCTGAGTTGCATGACTATTGATCTAGAGTACACGGCACACTCATTGACATGCTGCACTTAACACTGGCCCCAATGCCGGAGATCGCTCTCCTGGGATACGTGGCTGAATTTCCAAAGACAGTGCGCAGACTGGCAGCACTGAGTTTTCTACTGGCCAAACGCGAAGTTGCACTGAGATGGTGTGACCGACGACCCCCGCTACACAGCTCCGGGCTCCGGAGCATGGAACGCTGCAATATTAATAGTACCGAATACTCCGCCATGGTCCCCGCCACATCCAGGCCCGTCGACATATGGGGCCCATACCGCGCATACATAGCAGGCACCGTTGAGAGAAGCCAACCCACCCCTACACATGTGGTGGTCCCCGAGGGTATTGGCTGAGGGATGAGGGAGTACCCCGATCTTAGACATTTGATTAATGTATACTTTGTGGGATGCCCCTACCCTCCCTGTCCGTGCTCTTCACTGAACTGGGGAATTTAGTACTGTACATGTCCTGATGGGAACGTTGCGAGGTAATGCTGCCTTAGGGGATTGCTGTAGATATGTTGACCCACTCTGGGCCTTTATCCCTGTCTTAACCGTGAAATTTGAGTATGTTTGGGCAATTGCACGCTTTGTATTTGAGACTAGAGTGACACCCTACGAATCACCAGTGTATATTGAATATGTATACTTCTCTTTATTTTTGTATTTCTTTTGGAAAATAATAAATAAATTAAAAAAAATATATGTCTATATATCTGTTTTACACTTTGTCGTTTGTATTTGTGACTACTGATGTCATTACGACCTCTAGTGTTGCTATGGAGAAGGAAAATATATTTTCGATGTATTTATTTCAATAAATGAATATAAGGGGGAAAGGTAAATTAGTATCTTTCTAAATTGAAACATTGAAACTTAATGTAAAATATGTCTATATATGTGAAATGAAATGAAATGAAAAGATAATTTGTATAGCGCGATGGCTACCCTAAGGCGTCCCAGCACTGTGGAGGTTTGGGATAAGGCAGTGCTGCTGGATTTTACATCGGTTTGTTAAAAATCCAGGTTTTTAGGAGCTTTTGGAATGTCAGTAGTTTGGGCTCTGATCTGATTGTGAGGGGAAGCGTGTTCCAGATCTTAGCTAGGATACAGTCGAGTGAGCGGCCTCCCCACCCGGCTCTCTTAATTCGAGGCACTGTGGTGAGGTAGGAGGCCCCAGATCTAAGGTGTCTATTGGGGTGATAGGCGTTTAAAGGGGAGCATTGATGGCGGTACCTGTTCCCCAATAGGATCGGTGGGCGATGCACATGGCCTTGAATTCAATCCTAGATTTTACTGGGAGCCAGTGGAGGTCCTTTAGTCGGGTTTTGACTGAGACTCGTCGGGGGATCTCGAGGAGGGTCCTGGCGGCACAGTTCTGGATAATTTGGAGTTTGTTTAGTGTGGACTGTGGAGCCCCGAGGTATAGGGCATTCCCGCAGTCCAGGCGAGACAGGATTAGCCCTTGCACCATGATCTGTCTTGAATGAAAAGAGAGGAGGGGAAGAATCTTACATAGCAGTCTCAGGAGCCCAAAACAGATGGCAGATAGCTTAGCGGCCTGGTGCTTTGTCCAGCCATATGCTGAGGCTTTTGATTTGTTCTTTGGGTAGGGGGGACAGCCTAGGCAGGGGGGCCAGATAGGGTCAATGGACTTGTCGATGGTGTTTCCCAAGAACATATTCTCTGTTTTTCCCCGTTTCGTTTTTGGCATGATGAAGTCATCCATTCGGCGACTGCTTCCAAACATTTGTATAGGCCGTGGTGTGAATTAAATGGGGGGTCCAGCGCTACCACTAGCTGTGTGTCGTCCACATAGGTGAATATTTTTACTCCAAACGGACGGACGACCTCAGCCAGTGGGCTTAAATAGACATTAAAAAGGGTGGGGCTTAGGGAGGAGCCCTGGGGCACCCCTCAATTCAAGGGTTTGCTGGGGGAGGTGTAATCTTTCTCAAATACCTGGAAGGAGCTGTCTGTGAGAAAGGATTTCAGCCAAGTAATTGCCATTCCGAGATGCCTACCCTGCTGAGACGGTGGAGTAAGATATTATGGTTTACAGTGTCGAAGGCGGCACTAAGGTCAAGGAGAACGATGGCCGTCGACCCACCGCTGTCCAAGATCCTTCTTGCCTCCTCCGTCACTGCAACCAGGGATGTTTCAGTCCCATGGAGGGGCCGAAAGCCCGTCTGGGAAGGGTCAAGTATAGCATCTGACTCCAGAAAGCTTGTCAAAACCGAGTTGACCTACTTTTCTAGCAGTTTGCTGAGCCAGGGTAGCAGGGAAATGGGTCTGCAGTTGGAGGGGTTGTTCTGATCAAGGCTCGGTTTCTTTAGGAGAGCCTTGACCATGGCTTGTTTCCATGGGGGTGGGACGGTGCCAGTGTGGAGGGAAGTGTTGAGCAGGTCCAGAATCGTGGGTGAGATGTGACTGGTGATCTGGAGGAGAATCCGTGGAGGGGCCGGGTCCTTAGTTGAGCCTGATTTGACCTGCTGCATGATTCTCTCTAAGTGACTGAGATCCAGAGGATGGAGGTGTTCGAGTATGGCAGGTAAAGGTGGCACAGGATCTAGACCTAGAGAGCAGCTGGTCGGAAGGGTGGGATGCGTGAAAGAAGAGTTAATTGTTTCTATTTTACGGAGAAAAAAATCCGCCAGTTTGTCGCAGTGTGCCTGGGTATTGGTGTGCTCCTTGGGTGTCGCTGGAAGTTGAAGGAGAGATTTCGCTATTCGATAAATTTCCCTAGGTTTTGATTATGCATTATTAATTTTTTCCTCGAAGTACCTTGCCTGTGCTAATTTGATGCTGGTTTTATAGCTTTTGATTGCTGCCTTGTAGGCTGTTTTTCCAGTGGGTGAATAATCAAGGCGCCATTTCCTCTCAATTATTTTACAGCACCGTTTGGCGTGCAAAGGTCGGCGGTGTACCATGGGGCAGTCGTATTCCCACATTTGGGGTTGGTACTTTTGAGTGGGAGCACCAGATCAAGAGATTTGGTGATCCAGGTGTTATAATTCTCGTTACCTTCTATGGGGTTGGGGGTTGTGGTTGGTTTGGTTAATTCAAGGTTCTCCAGCCATTGTGGCTGGGAAAGCTTGGACCAGTTCCGGGAATTTTTTGACTGTTGTGTGTTTGGGTAGATGGTGAATGGGGGGAGTCCACGTGTTAGGGTTAAGGAAGTGGTCTGTCCAGGTAAGTGGGAGAGAGGTTTCCAATTTTCAGGTTAGGGCAGTTGCTGAAGATAGGGTCCAGGAGATGGACTTTTTGATGGGTGGGCCCAGGGAACCGTTGCACTAGTGCGAGGGCATCTAGACAGGAGGATAATTCTCTGGCGTTCGGGTCAAAGGGTTCGTCAAGGTGAGTGTTAAGATCTCCTAGGAGAGTGAAATTTGCAAGGCTAAAAGCAAGGTTTTGAATTGGTGTGAGGTTGAGAAGGAATTGTCCTTGTGTCCCGGGAGGGCGGTATATAAGTATACCTGAGAAAATGTTTGTGGGTATACATTTTATAGTGAAGGGTAGGCATTCACTATCTGGGACTGGGGTGGGGATGCTAGTGGTTTCATAACATGTCTTGTGGATTATTGCTAGTCCACCTCCTATTCCTGTTTTGCGATCATTGTGCAGTATTTGGTACCCTTGAGGGAGGGTTTGCACCAGGTCGGGTTCAGAATGTTCGTGCAGCCAAGTCTCTGTAAGGAAGAGGACGTCCGGGTGTGTGTCCTCTATCAGTAGAGAGATTTCCAGGGTGTGTTTGGGGAGGGACCTACAGTTGAGCAAGAACATAGAGTATTGTAAAGGTTTTATTTTTGGGGTAGCTGATAGTTTTAACCCGCACTGACTGCAGGTGGAGTGTTGTTTAGATGGATCCCAGGAGAAGTGGCATGATGGGGCTGTATCCCTCCTTAGTTGGCGTAGGAGGTGTGGGCTGTATTTTCTGACCCGGGTGGGCGACCCGGGTCAGAAATGTGTTTTACACTTTGTCAAAAACATGCGGTATTAGTAGTGTGTACTGTGCAACAGCGCCTCCTGGCACAGTACTAGTTAGGGGAGGAAGTCCCCTTGGCTATTTAGGGTCATTGGGGGCAAACTACCCCTTCTGTTACTTCCAGCAAGTCTTACACAGTAAGTTTGTTAAGAGGTCTTCGGAGGATATGCCCCCTTTCTAAACCACTCTGCAAACACATCTCCTGGCATACTACTCATTAGGTAATGACGTTTTCTTGGATGCTAAGGGACCTTGGACACCAAGAAGCCCTCCTGGTACTTTCTGTATGCCCACACAGCAGGATTCCTGATCACTGGTCAGAGACCCACCCCCTTGCCACACTAATCTGCAAACACCCTTGCTACTTACAAAAAAATAGAAAATCTATTAAAAAAACAGAGGCTACAGGTAAGTTATAGTTAGGAATTAGCATTGAAAAAACCTGAGAAATTCACTGATATTATAGTTAGGCTGACTCTTACAAATCCAGAGAAATTCAGCAAATATAGATAGCTGAGCTAACTTTACCTCGCGCCCCAACAATGCATTGCTTATGACCTCACATATTACATCACTCATGATAAGTCAGTGACATCACTGATGGCCCCTCAAATAACATCACAGATTGCATCAGCCACAAAATCTCTGACGCACCTACTCATACCCCAATATAACCTTTCATACACCCATTCCAACTTCCACACTAGCATTCTCAAAACCATTGACAACCCATGCACGTACTTACACACCCATTAACTGATTCATAGGACTACCCAAACATCTACTCAGTAATCCATGTAGCCACACATACGCCCACTCACTCACTAATACAGCCACTGATATATCTGCTCATAGACCCCTACACTCACTCACATACTGTCAGTTACCCATAGTTACTCACACACCTACTCCCTCACTCATAAAGTCATTCACACAGCCAATTAAATTACTCACCTATACAGTTATGCACATACCCACTCACATACTCCTACAGATGCTAACACATACTCACCTGTACAGTCACTGACACAAGCACACACATACCCATGTGCCACTCTCGCAATCACTCAGTCACATATGTATTCACTCATATTCTCCCAACACTCACCTATACTGTCTTTCCATACACAGTTACTCACCAATATACCACTGGCACATCCATTCACTCACAGACACAGCCGTATACAAACTCAGTCGCCCATACAGCTTCTCACAGATACCCTTGTCATGTCCTTTATGCTAGTCCTGTCATGTATACCCCTTTTTACATACTTTGTACCATCCATTGTTTACATCAATTGTCCCGTTTACCTAGTGGCTTGCTCCTATCTCTTCAACACCAGCCTTTAAGTATTCTATCCTAGTCCCTGTACTTGACCTGCATAAACATGTCCTTAGACACGGCATAATTACTAAGTGGCACAACTTTTTTTCATCCTTGGCCAACAGCCTGTTGTGCAGGATCACATTTGTTTGGAAAAACATTTATGATTGTTTTGAAAACATTTATGATTGTTTTCAAAACACATCGATTCTAGAAGAAATCCTGTAGTGACCACTCTAGTATATAAGTCCCTTATTCCCCCATGCAAACTAGAGGAGAAGTCCTTCCAAGCTGACATGGGATCCTGCATGCTGAATCTTCGGCACACAGTGGTCTGACATCCCTTGCAGGGTGTCATTCTCCACCATCAGGTGAGGGGGCTGGTTCCTCCCTTAGGGATTTTTGGCTACAGACAAGAATGTACATGCTACACATACAGATGCAGGCTCGGTACATTCAGGCAAATTACTTACGGCATGCATAGAAATATGCAAGTGCCTCTGTTTTATCTGAACTGCTTATGTTCATCTTATTAGCACTATGGTAGAAATGTATCTACTATTTACTACATTGGTACTAGCAATCTCTTTCGTAAGCTTCTGTATCTTGATTGTTGCAACAAATATGTTTTATACAAGACTGATGCTGGTGTGGCGCCACGGCCAGGGTGACTGACTCCGGAATCTGGGGATCATGGTTCGATCCCCAGGGCCGGTGGCAGATTAGCCCAGCACCATGTGACTCGGGGCAATAGCTTTGCGATGGCCCCCAGCGCCAAGAGACCCTAACGGGTGATGGTTCGCGCTTTACAAATGTGGATGCTGGACCAATAAATACTTATTGAAACATCTTGATTGCCATCCTGTGTATTTTCTGAGAATAAGAAAGCACAAGTGTCTGAGCGAAAAGTACTGTACTGTGTTTCACGATCCCTAGGGAAACAGGGTTGTAATGTTCAGTGGTTGACAGAGACTACCTACATCACTGTAAGATACAGGGCGGTGGTAGTGGCACTGTAGATCTTGGTAGTCTAATGGCTGACATGTCCTGTGGGGGTTGTCCGGAAGCAGTCCGGACACCAAGCCCTCAGTTTAGATCATCTAAAATGTGCATGTCCTGGGGACTCCTAGGAACTACACAACATACTCACTAACCCATTCAGCCACTGACTCACCCACTGACTCATCCATGAAGGCAGTCACACACACCCTCACCCACCCACACAGACACTAATACTGGTACACAGCAACCAATCAAACACCCATACAACCACTTAAGTACCCATTCAGCAATTCATGGAGCCATATAGACACCAACTGACAGACTGATACAGACATTCACATAACCTAGTCATTCACCCATACATTCATGAGACACCCAATCATTCAATTATACTGTAAGTCACCAACCCACTGAATCATCCATACAGGCACTCATACACACACTGATTCACCAATACACCTTGGTATATATATTTAACACTCATAAACTTTTTAAAAACAGTCACAGTTACTGGGTGATGTCATCTGAGATGTCATCAGAGATGTCTTCAGCGATGTCACTGACCATGTCATGTGTGATGTGATAAGTAAAGTCATAAGCAGTGTATTGCGGGGACGTAAGATATAGGTAGCTCAACTAACTATAACTCCAGAATTTCATTTGCTTTGTACTAGTGAAATGTCAACCTAACTATAACGTCCCTGTAATCTTTGTTTTTTTCAGTGAATTTCTACGTTTTTTTAAAATTCTATTTCCTAACTAGAACATCCCTGTAACCTTTGTTTTACTTTTTTCAGTAAATATATACAAAACCAAAGAAAATCAGCAGTTACAGTTAACTGAGCTAACTATAACTCATGCCCACACAATGCACTGCTTATGACCTAACATAGTACATCACTCATGGAATCTCAAATGGTATCACTGATGACATCATTCAGTGACTGTGAGTGTTTTTAAAACTTTAAAAAAAGTTTATGAATGTTAACACCTTCGGCGCTCATGAAATCGTCATGAGGCACAGTGGAGCTGTGCTAATGACAAGCTCATAACTGCCTGCAGCACGCCCATGCGGGGATAATTCCCCTCCTGTGCGAGGCGTTCCATTGAGTGGGCGGAATCATGACAAGCTCAGCTCTTCACAAGCACAGCTCCACTGTGCAGCGTGACGAGCTGAGCTCGTCACGAGCACCGTGGCACCGCGCGAAGGGTTTAAATATTTATACCAAGTTGTAGTGCTGAATCAATGAGTGTATGAGTGCCTGTATGGATGATTCAGTGGGTGCATGACTGACTGTATGACTCAGTGATTAGGTGTTCCAATGAATGTAAGGGTAAGTGACTAGATTGTGTTAGTGTCTATATCAGTCTGTCAGTTTGTGTCTAAGTGGTGGTATGGGTTGGTGAGTGGGTACATGTATGGCTGTATGGGTCTGTCATGAGCGCCCTGACCCACGGACGACAACCAGAGAATGGGGGATCCCGAGGCACGGAGCGGCGCCGCGGGAACTATGACTACCAGCATGCTTAGCGGGAGGCAGAGCGGAACGAACATGCCTACATAAGCAGGCAGACGTGAGGACGCAGCGTCGGATATTCGAACTGTTGTTGGTGTCGTAGGATATCACTCCCCAGTGTCCGAATCGGAAATTGACCAAAGGACGCCAAAACCAGATTGAGCGGACGCTCTCTGGCTTATCTTGAAACCGGCCTAGTGATTGTATCCGTGACGCTCACCGTGGAGGTGTTTGCCGCGTCTGAGATACAGAAGCCGGAGAAGAACGCCTGTGCTTAAACACTCTCAGAACCCGGGTGCAGGAACGGGCGTTCTCTGCTCCTACCAGAGAGACTTTACAACCCGCCACTGAGACGCACACCACGGAGGTGTTTGCCGCGTCTCAGTGTATTGGAATTCGTACCCCTTTTTCCAAAGACAGGCAAGAGGAGCAGCTGCTCTCTGCCTGAGCTGTACTGTTTGTTTTCCTGAGAAGCAGTAGGATAGGGCTCTCGAAGTGGTGTAGGTCGAGCAGCTGTTCCCTGCCATTACTCGAACGGAAGGTAGAGTGCCCGGCTGGGCATTCCCTCAATGGGTAGTTTCATCAGAGCCCCTCCGAAGATCAGGACCAGGGCCCAGCATTTCGAATCCATCACAGCTGTCGAGCGGCATTGTCGGCCGCTCCTTAGCACTGTGTCCTTCGTTGGGAGAACACTGGGACTGGTGTTCATGCGAAGGATGGTGAGACCATCCTGGAGCTGTGATTGGGTATCGTTGACATTCTTTAATACAAACTGAATTGTGTGTAACTATAAGAAGCATTGTTCTTTACCTTTGAACATTAAATCGGTAAAGCATTCATTGGTTGTCTGTTATCCCGAGTATTTGCGGGCTGTCCCTGATCCCGGGAACATCAGAGTGTTACAGGGTCATTGATTGGTTGTCATACTCCCTATATGGGGGTATGAATGTCTATGTGGGTGGGTGAGGGTGTGTGTGACTGCGTGCATGGATGAGTGAGGGAGTAGTCAGTGGCTGTATGGGTGACTCGGTGTGTGTATGGCTGTGTCAGTGAATGAATGGATGTGTTAATGGGGTATGGGTAGCAACAGCATATGTGGAAGGCAGTATAGGTGAGTGTTGGGATATATGAGTGACTTCATGTGTTATTGAGTGATTGTGAGAGTGGCGGTATGGGTGAGTGTATACTTGTATCACTGACAGTTTAGGTGAGTAAGTGGCTGTGTTATTGACTAAGTAGGTGTGTGAGTAGATATCAGTGGCTGTATTAGGGAGTGAGTTGGTGTATGAGTATCTGTTTGGGTGACTGTGTGGATGTGTGTAGTAGGCTTGGGCGAAGCACTACGCTACACTTGCGTAGTTTGCGAAGTTTGCGCAACTTCGCACTACGCGAAATGCACGTAGCACAGTGCGAACACGCGTAACATAGTGCAGCGGTCATTTTTTGCTTGCTTGCGGTCCTCAACCACAAGTTGGCGACTGCGAGCAAGCAAAATGATATCCCGGCGATCGCGAGCAAGCAAAATGACATCCCGGCGAGACTTTGATATTGCTGATCATTCACGATCAGCAATATCAAGTTGCTGATTGCGAGCGTGGAAAATAAACCTCCCAGCGAGATTCTCAACACGGGGAGGTCAGGTTTCTCATTGCAACTGGTAGCGTATGCTCGCGACCGCTCGCGATGAGAAAATACCAGTCCGCGTTGAGAAGGCTGCCACTCGATTAAAAATCTACTCGAGCGGCAGAAAACTACAGTTCGCACTGCGCAAGATGCCCTTTTTAATTATTGCACAGTGCCGATGCTTATCCGCACTGTGCAATCATTGAAAATGGCATGTTGCAGGGTGCGAACAGGCTACTATGCAGTTCGCGTAGTGCTATGCGTAGCTCATGTAGTGCGAAGTGCACTTTGCGTAGCTTCGCGAAGCACTACTACGCAAACTACACCCAGCCCTAGTGTGTGTAGGCATATGAATCAGTGAGTGGGTGTGTAGTAATGGTATGGGTTTGTCAATGGTTTTGAGAATTGTGGTGTGGAAGCTGTAGTGGGTGAA
This sequence comes from Lissotriton vulgaris, assembly GCF_964263255.1. Lineage (NCBI taxonomy): Eukaryota > Metazoa > Chordata > Amphibia > Caudata > Salamandridae > Lissotriton > Lissotriton vulgaris. The sequence goes on from NC_141699.1 coordinate 811,290,810, forward strand.
TGAAAGATTATAGTGCCGTGTGAGTGGGTGCATCAGAGGTTCTGTGGATGATGTAATTTGAGATGTTATCAGTGATTTCAACAGTGATGTTACTCACCATGTCTTGAGTGATCAAATATATGAGGTCATGAGCAGTGCATTGTGGGCGCGAGTTATAGTTAGCTCAGCTAACTATAACTGCTGAATTTATCTGGTTTTGTATGAGTGAACTATCAGCCTAACTTTAAAGTCCCTGTAAGATTTGGCTTTATCAGTGAACTGCTAAGGTTTTTTAAAATTCTATTTCTTAACTATAACATCTCTGTAACCTTTGATCTTTTCAGTGAATTTTTAAGGATTTTTAAATGATAATTCTTAACTATAACGTCCATGTAACATTTATTTTTTTAGTGAATTTCTAAGGTTTAAAAAAATTATTTTTCTTAATTGTTAAGTCCATTTTTTTAAAGTGAGCCTGTAAGATTTTTCATTTTTTTTATAATTGGATATTTTATATTATATATACCACAAATATTTTGATTTGTATATGTTTAACAGAAAGTACATTTATAACTGGCTTTTATTTTAAGAACTTTTTTGAGTCGGCAGAACATTGTCACATTTACTGTGATCTGCAATGTATTTCACCTACTGAGAAATACACTTAATGACATTTTCTAAATCTAAGCCACCCAAGAGGCCAAGATGTTGTTCATTTTCTTGTCAAATAATTTTTTACGGGAATTTTTATAATCCAGAAATATGTTACGATGATCGCGATCTCGTCGAAAAATTGCAAATCAAAAGCAGACATTTAACAACCACCACCACATTAAAAATCTTTAACTTAAAACATTATTTTAACTATTACAATACCCACATTACTAAGCACATCACTGCTTTCAAAACATATTTGTACATATATATTTGTAGTAACTTAAAAAAAATCTGTGTTTAAACCCTACTTCCCATTTTCACGATGACTCCGGTAACCGTGAAGGTCGCACCTTTTAAGGGGTGCAAAACACATATATGCACATATTTTATAGTATTTTAGACACTAGGGGTTTATTACCAAACTGTTTAAAGTCATATTTGGTTTAGGGTGTTTACATAAAAGCAACCATTTAAACCATTTTTCCAATTTTGGGCAATGCGATAATATCATTAGTCTCAGTCATCGCAAATACGTCGCAGAGTTACAAAACAAATGCAGACATTCAGTAGCCATCACCACATTCAAAATGTATAATTGCAAAAAGAATTATAACCAGCACACTAAACACATTACTATCTAAACAACTCTATCATAACATGCACAACTCCCTTAATACCTCAATAACACAGTGCATAACTTTTTCAGTGTAATCTATGACTGCATGCATCACTGTATCACTAAGTCTCTCATTCGCTGTATAAGTATTTGAGGGTATCTGTGAAACAATGCATCAGTCTATCAATACTTCTGTAATGAAATGCATGACTGCCTCAGTGCATCTATGAGTGGGTGCATCAGTGTCACAATTGGTCTGTGATTGATTGTGCAAGTCTCTCACTCAATCTGTGAGTATGTGAATGAGTGTCTTTGTACATTTGTGAGTGAAAGAGTGTCTGAGTGGATCTGTTAGAGGGTGTATGAGTGTCTCAATGGGTCAGTGAATCAAAGCATAGGTATCTGAGTGGGTGATTGAATGGGTACATGCATGAGTGGGTCTGTGACTGGGAGGACACATGTCTGGGTGGTTCTGTGAGTGAATACATGAACCTTGAGTGGGTGGGTGTATATCTGAGTGAGTGTTTGAGTTTCTGAGTGTATCAGATGACTAACTGAGGACATAAGTCTCTGAGACGGTCTGTGACTGAGTGTGGGAGTGACTGTATGGGTGTGTGAGAGGGTGTATGAGTGTGTCAGTGGATCAGTGAGTGGGGGTATAAGTGTCTCAGTGGTAAGCATGGGCGAATTTTGCGAATCTCGCGTTCGCGAATTTTGCGGATTTGCGAACTCGCAATCCGCAAAATCCGCGAATTCTCGCGAATTTGTGGATTTTTTTTTTGTGTTCGCGCGGGTTTCTGCCAGTTCGCGAGGGTTTTGTACAATTTCGCAAACGCGAACTTACCTGTCGGGTCGCAAGTTTTGCGAACTTGTTGTTTCTACGTGTCCAGCCTGTTTGGGACACTCTTCTTCATCACTGCCACTCTCTGTCACCACTGCCACTCTCTGACTACTCATGCCACCCTCTGGCCCACCCATGCCACCCTCTGTTTCATCACAGCACCCTCTGGTTGTCCAGTGTACATTATTGTGGCAAAGCAAAGCACACCTTCCCTGCCTCAAGTGACCTGAATTAATTTGGGGCTGATTAATGTGTCACAGAATATTTTTTTAGCTGGCACCTGCTTCCTTAGTGCTTCCTGATTAGTGATCTTTTGCACTTGCTAAGTGCTTTCATTGTTGCAAAATTAGTTACAACACCTGCCCTGCCCCAACTGACAATAATGAATTAGGGGCTGATTAATGCGTCACTGGATTTGAACTTCCAGCCTGGCTCCTGCTTGTCTCCCTTAGCTGTAATTCAGGACCTTTGTGGCATATGTGTAACTATTCTGAGGGTCAGAGCAGGGTCACATAATAGTTGCAAGTAGGCAACTGAACTCTGGAGGGGCCCCTCAGGAATCACTACAGGAAATGGCTACTAATGATGAGCTTGAACTTTTGAACCTGGTAAGTAGTTTCAGTTTTGCTAAGATCGTATTTCTGCAATTTAGTGCTTATTCGCGGGGCGCGAAGTTGAACTGGGAAGCCGCGAACTCACGCGAACAGTGCGAGCAAGCCATAAAATCCGCTGCTCGCGGATTTGCGGATTTTGCGGGAAATTCACGAATCTCGCGGATTGCGAATTTACCGAAAATCCGCAAAATCCGCGAGCGGAACGGATTTTCCGCCCATGCTTACTCAGTGGGTCTTTGAGAACATTCATGAGTGTGTGAGTGGGTGTGTGAGTCTCTGAATGAGTCTGTACATGGGTTCGTCACTCTCCGAGTAGGTCTATAAGTGGGTGCATAAGTACCCTGAAGGGGTATGTGAGTGAGTGCATGAGCATCTGAGTGGATATGTGAGTGGATGAATAAGTTGTGAGTGCATAGAGTTTATCATAAAATTGGAAAACTTAGTGTCATATTTATAATATTCTTTTCCCAGAAACCAACTCCAATCCATTGTTGCCCATTATCCTGATGAAGGCACAGCTCAGTGCTGAAACGCGCATCAAACACAAGAGATCACTATTTGTGTGCCACACTGTTTTCTCTTCATTAATATTGAAATTGTTATTATTGCAGTTATCTGAAATGTAGAACAGTCACAATTTTTAATGTACACTAGTTTTTTTTAAAGTATGAATGAAGGTGAATGATTGAGTTTGTATGGGACCTTATCTTTTTAAAGAAATGAATTTTCTTACATTATCAACAATACAAATTATGTCTAGTTTGTAAAATATATAAAGATCTAGTTGGTTCTCCTTTCATTCAGACTGGTGTGTTATTAATTGTTGAAATTTCAGTTATGTCTATATTTTTTTTGCCTTAAGCCTGTACACTAGATTGATTAGTCCCTGCCTTAAGGAACGGTTTCCTTCCAGCAGGGGCCCTCTCTCTTTGCAATGTATAAGTTGCGAACTTTTAAACAATAGTTGAGAATGATAATGGAAATTTGTTATGGTTTTAATTAACTAAACAATAAAATTTAAATTCAATTCAATTCAAGTTGTAAGTGCATACATGAGTGTGTGACAGTGGCTGGTGAGTGTGTACAAATATGTATATTTTTATATTTTCACCAATATTCGTGATGACTTTGCTATAGTCACAATGTCCCCGCAATGGTGCAAAGGGGGCCATACTGCTGGTCATGGACTAGTCGCCAATATCATGCATGAATAAAAAAATCAATTTTGGACACATGACTTGTGTTACTCACACCCCCATTTCTCAAACATGGGGTCAGGAAAACTCTAATATGACCCTTTATGTTAGGTTTTTCCTCACTTTTCAGCCTTGGGAACCGTTTCCAATCAATAAAATGGCAGTCGCAACTTTCTGTTCAGGTTCCGTCCAGCCAGTCAGAGCATTTCCATTGGGGTATGCATTTGCGATTACTCGTGAAACCATTGCGAAATATCCGTGACCAGAGATATCACTATGGCTTTCTGCTCAAATTTCACAAAAACTACTGAACGGATTTACACTAAATAGGCAAAAGACACCTCCTTGAACCAACATCTACCTCTCTGCCAAATTTGGTGTAATTCCGTTCAGTGGTTCGAGCTGTAGGTGAGGCTAAAGGTTCTGATGGGAATTAACATTTCAAATGCACCCTTATTTCGTGCCCCAAATTATTGGTCCCTACTGCACGGATCACCCCCAAACGTTCCATAACAATAGTACCCACTGTAAAACTTTTTTAGGAACATTTAATGCAAAGTGGTCAAACGACGTCAAAGTTATAGCCAAGTCAAAACATGCTTTTCCTATGGAAACTAGGGTATTTTGAAAGGTCTTGTTTAATGCCAGACACAAAAAGAACTATGGGGTCAAAATGAGATCAGAATCTGAAAGTTTGCAGATAAAGATCACTGAAAAAGAGATTACTGAGTATTGAAAAAGATAACAGGTATCTTTGATATCGCTACAGGTGTTCAAAGAGCAAGAAGCCATGCTTCAGCCCCAAAAAGTGTACTTTGCATTTGATACTCTACAAGGCAAAGCAAGACTGTGGTTGAACAATGCTGAGCCATAATGGATACAACATACAACAAACACATCAATAAGTAATAAATAGAAAGTACCATGGGGCAGCAACTCACAGGTCAATGCTTACAACAATGAATCTTCTAGAAAACAGAACTGGAATATGATCCAAGGAAACTGCACGGATTATCAATTCAGTTACTAATAGGATGCAGCATTACGTTCTGATTCAAAGATTGATATGGAATTTGTGTGAGGTCTTAATCCTATTGATATAGTATTGTGTGTGTTTTCAGGTTTGTGAATTACCAACTGTATTATCAAAAACTGAAGAACTAACATGATTGTTATTTAGTTGTCACCAAGATGATGCAGTGAAATGACTGACGGGAAGGACATGGTGTAGAGTCTAAACACAGCATGCCGTCTAAATACAATAATTGATACCAAAATATATAATTCTGGTGATTGACATCAAACAGCAGGGTGAAATATTCTAAGAAGCGGTCTGAAGAAAATGTGATATAATTAAAAAATATACAATGCTCGGGGGGGGGGGGGGCATTAAAAATATATCAGTAAGCCAGTCTAGGAGTACATTTTCTGACCGCCATTAAAGAACTCGGCAGAATTTTAAAAACTGGTGAAAAATGGTATACTCTATAGAAAAGAGTATTTGTCTTTATCTAGGTATTTAGGAGGCGTTTATTTAGAAACATATTTGTTTACCTAGGCATTTAACTGTTTATGGTGAATTTATCAACACACTTTTGAATCAGTATGCAATAGCAAAATATTTATTCTAATTTATACATTTCCTATGAAGAACTAACCAATCCGGAGGACATCAGATCACTACAGTTGCTCAAGATTGACAAAAGAACATATTTTGTGCAGATGCAATAAAACAAAAAGGAAAACTGCAGAAAAACAAATAGTCTATCGACTCATTGATAAAGATCACAGAATGGGCTCGGAAAATCATACATCCTATAGTGTGCCTACCGGGTGCAAGTCGCCCCCCTTCCCATAAAAGACATGAAACAGTTGTTGTCATTCACTGCGTAGTCTTTTATTTATTAAACTTAAACTTCAAGCAGTGTCATTAATCTTTTATTCCTCTTGATTAAGGTATGATTGAGATGGCGCACCGCAAATCGCTGTGTCATCTTTCTCTGCGCCAGGAAGGCGTTCCATGGGTGTTGCTGTGGGTTTTCCCATGGAAAACCAATGGATTTAAACCTGGGGAAGCGCCAAATCCGCATGCCTCTACAGGTGAGTAACCCTGGGCAAAGCACTACGCTACGCTCGGGTAGTTTGTGAAGTTTGCGCTACTTCGCACTACGAAAATTGCAAGTAACACAGTGCAAACACGCGTAGTGTAGTGTAGTGCGGGGATCATTTTTTGCTAGCTTGCAGTCCTCCACATCAAGTTGGCGACTGCGAGCAAGCAGAATGACATCCTGGCGTAACTTTTTCCTCGTTCACGATCAGCAACATCAAGTTGCCAATTGCGAGTGTTAGACCTGGCACCTTTGCGTGAGTCTCCCTTCCACTTTTTGCTGATGTGCCTCAGATGTTTTTGCTGGTGTTCGATGCTCAGGGCACTGCGCCACGGCCAATCCGTGCCGCAGTGCAAGTGCTCCCAATGTAAAGTGTATGTACAATTGATTTCCACGATTGGATTATTTGGTTTACTATAAGTCCCCAGTAAAGTGCATGAGGCGTGCCGGGGCTTGTAGATACAAATGCCACTAGTGGGCCTGCAGCGCTGGTTGCGCCACCCACAGAAGCGGCCTCGTAAGATGTGTCTCGGTTGCTGACCCCGCGTACAGTCCCACACTGTAACGCTGACAGTGCAAGTGCCCACACTTACCAGTCTCAGAACCTTCCCTCACCTTCATATCAGTCACCCCTATGGTAGGCCTATGGGCAGGGTGCATTGTAAGCGTAAGGTAGGACAGGCCTAGAGTATGGCATGTCCTAGTAGTGAATTACTGCCTCTCTCGTTCTTCAGTACTGAAGGGCTACCGGTTCTCTTCGGCCAGATGAGCTGTCAGAGCTATTACACGCTATAGTCCCGGCAGGCTCAAGGAACACAGTAGCAGGTCAAGTTTAGTGTGCATGAACTCAGAATAATAAAATACTTCCTTTAGTAAGGTTTATTTTAATATCCTGTGTTTGCAAAAGCTACTTTTAGAAAGTTAGCCTTTGCTCGCCTAAATGTTCAGCCCGCCTCTGCCAGGATGTGTATCTGCTGTCTGGGTTTGTGTGAGTGACAGGGCTGGGAGATTCCCGGGGGATAGTCGGGTGCTCAGCAGGGTGAATGAGATGCTTACACCAGGATGGGTGGGCGGAGTAGTCCTTGACTCTGAATAGGGTTGTGCTCCACCACCACAATGCTGGCTCCACCTCCTGAGGAGCGTCTGATGTCTCTGCCCTGCACCCTGAAAGAAGACGGCAGCGTCCTGTCAACAAAGTACTTCAGAACCGGGTTGAACCAGGCTCAGGCCCGCTGGCCTGCAAAGACAAAAGAAATGCAGTATAAATTTAGGAGCTCCGCTCCTTACAAATCAGATCCAGTTTTGACCACGACGAACCTCTGTCTGACTAGAAGGACCAAGAGAAGCTGAAGGACGGAAACCAGTCTGTATCCTGTAAGACTGGCCTGCAGTGGTACCTTGCTGAGAACGGAGAGGAAAGGACCAGATAGGACTTTGTAGACTTGTGCCTGAAACGATCGCCAAGGGCTTGATCGAGAGCTTGCCCCCTGAACGGAACCCCAGGACCATTGGGTTCTATCTTCTTGTGCCCGTTTGCTGTTGGGCCTCAGTTCTTATTCCCTCGCCAGAGTTGCTGACTCGGGTGCCTTCGCCCTCTCCCAGGCGGTGACAGCTCAGAGCCTGGCCGTCCCGCCGTAGAGAGTCCTGCTCATTCCTGAGCCGCTCTCCGCTTCAGTGCCGGGCCGCCTGCTCTCCTGTCACCTCGCCGCTTACGGAGCGAGCTTCGCACCTCTCATCTTCTTCCGCCGGAATCTGCACAGAGAGCATCTTATATTCTCGGACGGTCCGTACGTCGAAACGTACCCGACTGTCTCGCTTTGCGCTCCTGCATACCAAGGCTTGTGCCGCACCTCAAGAAAGGCCTCCCCCGTACCGTGGTACCGGACGCCTGGTACTGCACCCGTCTGCCCGAGAACTTGATGCTCCTCACAGATCCACGAGTCAGACCCAGCGTGCTAAGAAGTAGTACGCTCCACAGGCCTGAACGGCACCTCGCCCCGTGAGCTGTCCCGATCCCGGATCACCGATACCTTCCACAGTCTAGCTCCTCCACCTCGCTCCTCGAAGGGGATTGAGCCGGAGAGATCCTCTGGAGAACCGTCGGCCTCGTTCGCGGTCCGCCCTCACAAGTAGCCACGCCTGAAACACCTCGGACTTCCACCCGCAAGGTACACCTGAACTCCGTCTCGAGTTCATATCAGATCCAGGGTCCGCAACGTTCTTATTTCCCTATCATCGTACCTTGCTAACCAACGAACATTGAAAGACTAAGCTTGCCTATTGTAATCTGGTGACCTCGATTTACTAAACGTTATTCTGGTCTTGTGATATTCCTGTTTGAATCTATCTTTTATATAAAGTATACGTATTTTTGATACAACCCTACGACTGGTGTCCATTTGTGGTGGGTCAGTGGGTTTACTGTGTGTGATCATGAATGCTTAACTTACTATCGCCCTGAGGATTAGCCTTGCCTGCTCATGCCACACTACCTAGAGGGTGAGCAGGGGTTATTCAAAGGAGTAGTTCCCTTGCCCTGATGTAGAGCTGAGCGTCTTTGCTTATCACAAGTGCATACCTGTGCCAACCAGAGACCTCCGGTTCTAACATTGATACCAGCGGTGAGGATTTCGGATTTGCATTCATGATTCATATTCAGTGAATTACTTATCACCACGTAGAGAGAGCAGACCAATAACGTGACCAGATTACAGTCTTGCCAAAGAGATCTCCAATCTCCTAAACCATGCCTGGTTCACTTCCCTCAAGAGCACTCTCTGTTATCTCTGGAATCGACGATGTTGATTGGGACTGGCTGGAAAAGTGCAAAGCCGAGCACTTGAGAGTCCTGTGCGAAAAGTTCAGAGATTCGCAAGCCAACTGCAGAACCCGAACCCAGCGCATCACGGCACTGAGAGCCTGGAAGGAGTCCAGAGAGCCCAAAAATTAGGTGGTGATCGATCCCCCCGATAGCCTCATCGGAGGCCTGGGAGGCCCGTCGGCCGACGAGCTGGCAGACAGGGCCGCAACCAGAGCGCATGAAGTGGAGATGGCCAGATTGAAAGGTCAGATGGCCATGGAGGAAAAAAGGCTCCAGCTGGAGCACGAGATAGGCCTAAAAGAATTGGAGCTGAAAGCAAAGAGCTTGGACGCAGCTCCTGGTGGCAGCACAACACCAGCCCAGGTAGAGTCAAGGGTCTACGTACCGAAGGATGTGGTGAAAGAGTATTTCAAAGGAGATGACATAGGGCACTGGTTCCGAGCCTACGAGGTAGCCATGTCTTCCCACTGGGTCCCTGAAAAGGATTGGGGAGCGGGGTTGTGGGGACGGTTCCTGACCGAGGGGCGGGATACCCTGCTAGATCTTCCTCCTGAAGAGTCAATCTCCTACCCACACATGAAAGATGCCCTGATGAATCGGTTTGGGTTAACGCCTGAAATGTACTGGCAACAGTTTAGAAAATGTGTAAAGATTCAAGGGGGTACGTATGTGGAGTATGTGACCTTTTTCGGCAGAGCGCTGGATGGTTGGGTGAAGGGCAGTAAGGTAAATGATTTTCAAGGGCTGTTTGATTTAATCTCATGGGAGCACTTGTCCGATAATTGTTTTCCTGAGTTACGCCAGCACCTGATCGATAGTAAGCTGTCCAACCCGAGGAAGCTTGCTGAGGAAGCGGACCGCTGGGTCAGCACCAGGGTCCACAAAGGTCCAGTGGGAGACTCAGCCAAAGTTGGGCAGGGTCCCCAGCAGAAGAGTGGGGGGGGACAAGGGAAAACAGAAAGGGTTCCACAAAGGCCCCCAAAGTAATCCCCAAGGGAACCAAGGGAAAGGTTCTCAGCCTCCTCCACCCCCGAAATCAACTGGGGCCCTGACAGGTAAACCTGTTCCAAAGGGGCCCATCACCTGCTTTAGGTGTGGCGACCTGGGTCATGTTTGCCTCTGACCCTAAGTGTCGCTTGTTTGCAAAACCCGCACACACTGGTGCTCCACCCCGGCAACTAGCTAATGTTAACTTTGGGGAGGAAGTAGCACTCCCAATGGATGGGGATCCTGTTTAGATGACCCTAGTCTCGCTAGGAGACAGCGAGATGGTCCCAGAGAACTACCTACCCAGTAACACTAAGAAATATGGGCAGGTAGTGACTATCAATGGTAAGAAAGCGGAGGCTCTTCGAGATTCAGGAGCCAGCGTGATTGCTGTGAGGCAGCACCTGGTGTCTCAAGAGCAGGTAGTACCGCACGCCTACTGCAAAGTTGTTAATGCTGACAATTCTGAGAGGCAGTGTCCGATGGCTCAGGTTCCCTTTGAGTGGGGGGTCTCAGGTACTCTTCAAGTTGTTGTGAGGACCTCCATGCCTGTAGATTGTCTGCTAGGGAACGATTTGGAGAACTCCTCTTGGGAAAAGGTGGAGAAAACGGCCCATCTGCGGATTGTGGGCCTACCCGACTGGGCGTGCATGACCACGAGGTCCATGGCAGCCAGTAGGGGTGTCGAAAAGGTCCTGGAGCCTGAGGGAGAGGACCAGGAACCGGCCTTAGAGAGGAGGCACAGGGAGCGCGGACAGCTGGTCCCCGAAGTTCCCACGGCCCAGGAGGAGGCAGACCCTGAGGGGGATGCCCTGGAGCCTACCGGGGAACTGATCGCCAAACTGGGAGACTTGCCTGAGCTGACCTATTGGCAGCAAGAAGGGGGTCCCTCCAGGGAGGAATTCTGTGAGGAGCAGAAAACGTGCCGTTCTCTCGCAGGTATGCGGCAGCAGGCTGCAGACCAGGCCAATGGCGTTCGGCCCGGAAAACACTCGGTCTACTGGGAGAACGATCTCCTGTATTCAGAGCCTAAGGCTGCTGAACCTGGGTCAGCCCGTGTGCTGGTGGTACCCCAGAAGTTCAGGGCCTTCCTACTGGGTTTGGCTCACGATGTGCCTTTAGCAGGACATCTGGGGATGGACAAGACCTATGACAGGCTTGTCACCCATTTTTACTGGCCCCAGGTGCACCGGAGCTCAGATGCTCACTGCAGAACTTGCCAGACTTGCCAGGCAAGTGGTAAGTGTGGAGGGAAGAACAAGGCTCCCCTCCAACCATTCCCCGTCGTCAGTACCCAATTCCAGCGAGTGGGAATTGACATTGTGGGGCCTCTGGACCCCAAGACAGCCATGGGCAACAGGTTTATCCTGGTCTTGGTGGACTGGTGGACCATGCCACCCGGTACCCTGAAGCCATCCCTCTGAGGACAGTGACGGCCCCCGTGGTGGGACGAGCACTGATGGGAATTTTCTCTTGAGTAGGATTCCCTCTAGAGGTGCTGTCTGACCGGGGCACCAACTTCATATCGAAATATATGAAGTCCCTTTGGCAAGAGTGTGGTGTAACGTACAAGTTCACCACCCCTTACCACCCCCAAAGATACGGGTTGGTTGAGAGATTCAACCGAACCCTAAAAGGCATGATCATGGGCCTTGAAGGACCAATGAGGAGTAAGTGGGACGTCCTCTTACCATGTCTACTGTTTGCGTACAGAGAGGTGCCACAGAAGTCGCTCGGGTTCAGTCCCTTCGAGCTTCGGTACGGTCACCCGGTGCGAGAACCTCTGAGTCTGGTTAGGGAAGGCTGGGAGCAATCTCCCAGGAAACCTCCCCAGAATGTATATAGCTACATGCTGGCCTTCCGAAACCAGACCAGGCGATTCAGGCAACTTGCTGAGGCAAACCTGGAAGCCAGCCAGGAGGAGATGAAGCGGTGGTACGACCAGAATGCCACTCTGGTAGAGCTTCAGCCTGGACAAAAGGTGTGGGTCTTGGCCCCAGTGGAGCCCTGTGCACTTCAGGATAAGTGGACGGGTCCATTTGAGTTGGTGGAGCACAAGAGTCCTGTCACCTACCTGGTGAACTTGCAAACTCCCAGGAACCCTTTGAGGGTCCTACATGTTAACCGCCTTAAGCCCCACTTGGAGAGGTCCAAAGTGGGCATGCTGTTGGCAACCGATGATGGGATGGAGGAGGAGACCAAGCCTCTTCCGGACCTCTTGGTGGCCTCCGAGCGAGATGGGTCTGTGGATGGAGTTAACCTCTCACCCTCCCTGACCCCTGAGCAGCAGAGTGATTGCCGCCAGCTGCTGGGGCAATTATCTGACTTGTTCTCCCTGGTTCCTGGTGTCACAGATTGGTGCGTCCATGATGGAGACACAGGAGACAGCTTACCGGTGAAGCATAAGGCTTACCGCGTGACTGACAGGGTACAAGCTTGCATCAAGGAGGAAGTCTCAAAGATGTTTGCTCTTGGGGTGATTGAGTCCTCTAGCAGTCCTTGGGCCACCCCAGTGGTCTTGGTCCCGAAGGCTGCGACGCCGGGAGCCACACCCGAACTCTGGTTCTGTGTGGACTATCGAGGACTCAATTCGGTCACGAAGACTGACGTGCACCCCATCACCAGAGCTGATGAGCTCATAGATCGGTTGGGAGCTGCTCGATACCTCAGTATGTTTGATTAACGAATGGGTACTGGCAGATTGCCTTAACCGAAGGGGCCAAAGAGAGGTCAGCGTTTTCAACCCCAGATGGGCACTATCAATTCCGGGTCATGCCCTTCGGGATGAAAAACACCCCTGCCACCTTCCAAAGGTTGGTCAACCAGGTGTTGGCCGGAATGGACGCGTTCAGTGCCGCCTACCTGGACGACATCACAGTGTTCAGCGGATCGTGGAAGGAACACTTGCGGCACCTTTGGGAAGTGTTGGTGGCTCTGCACAAGGCAGGCCTCACGATCAAGGCAAGCAAGTGCCAGATCGGGCAGGGTTCAGTGGTGTATTTGGGACACCAAGTTGGGAGCGGCCAGGTGGCGCCCCTTCAGCCCAAAGTTCAGACCATCCTGGCTTGGGAAGCCCCCAAGACCCAAACGGAGGTGAGGGCCTTCCTCTGACTCACCGGGTATTACAGGAGGTTCGTCAAGGGATACGGCACCATCGTTGCCCCCTTGACAAAGCTGACTTTGAAGAAGCAGCCTCGGAAAGTGATCTGGACCGACGCCTGTCAGGAAGCATTCGACACCCTGAAGAAGGCCATGTGCACGGCGAACGTGCTCATGGCTCCTGATTTCTCCAAAGAGTTCTTAGTGCAGACAGACGCTTCAGAGCATGGGATAGGGGCTGTCTTTTCATAGACGACTGAGGAGGGCTGGGATCACCCTGTGGCCTTCATCAGTCGAAGGTTACTTCCACAGGAACAGAAGTGGAGTGCGATTGAGCGAGAAGCTTTTGCTGTGGTCTGGGCCCTGAAGAAGCTAAGACCCTACTTGTTTGGGTCTCACTTCCGAGTTCAGACGGACCACAGGCCCCTCAGATGGTTGATGCAAATGAGGGGTGAGAACCCGAAACTGTTGAGGTGGTCCATTTCTCTACAGAGTATGGACTTTACGGTGGAACACCGCCCTGGCATAGACCACACCAACGCTGACGGTCTGTCAAGGTTTTTCCGCCTTAGTGATGAGGAACTCCCTGGGGTAGGGTAAGTCTCCTCACCTTTCAGCTGGAGGGGACACGTGTTAGACCTGGCACCTTGGCGTGAGTCTCCCTTCCACTTTTTGCTGATGTGCCTCAGATGTTTTTGCTGGTGTTCGATGCTCAGGGCACTGCGCCACGGCGAATCCGTGCCGCAGTGCAATTGCTCCCAATATAAAGTGTATGTACAATTGATTTCCACAATTGGATTATTTGGTTTACTATCAGTCCCCAGTAAAGTGCACGAGGCGTGCCGGGGCTTGTAGATACAAATGCCGCTAGTGGGCCTGCAGAGCTGGTTGCGCCACTCGCAGAAGCGGCCTCGTAAGATGTGTCTCGGGTCCGCCATTGCTGACCCCGCGTACAGTCCCGCACTGTCAAGCCGACTGTGCAAGTGCCCACACTTACCAGCCTCAGAACCTTCCCTCACCTTCATATCAGTCACCCCTATGGTAGGCCTACGGGCAGGGTGCATTGCAAGCGTAAGGTAGGACAGGCCTAGAGTGTGGCATGTCCTAGTAGTGAATTACCGCCTCTCTCGTTCTTCACTACTGAAGGGCTACCGGTTCTCTTAGGCCAGATGAGCTGTCGGAGCTTTTACACGCTATAGTCCCGGCAGGCTCAGGGAACACGGTAGCAGGTCGAGTTTAGTATGCCTGAACTCAGAATAATAAAATACTTCCTTTAGTAAGGTTTATGTAATATCCTGTGTTTGCAAATGCTACTTTTAGAAAGTTAGCCTTTGCTCGCCTAACTGTTCAGCCCGCCTCTGTCAGGATGTGTATCTGCTGTCTGGGTTTGTGTGAGTGACAGGGCTGGGAGATTCCCGGGGGATAGTCGGGTGTTCAGGAGGGAGAATGAGATGCTTACACCAGGATGGGTGGGCGGAGTAGTCCTTGACTCTGAATAGGGTTATGCTCCACCACCACAATGCCGGCTCCACCTCCTGTGGAGCGTATGATGTCTCTGCCCTGCACCCTGAAAGAAGACGGCAGCGTCCTGTCAACAAAGTACTTCAGAACCGGGTTGAACCAGGCTCAGGCCCGCTGGCCTGCAAAGACAAAAGAAATGCAGTATACATATAGGAGCTCCGCTCCTTACAAATCAGATCGAGTTTTGACCACGACGAACCTCTGCCTGACTAGAAGGACCAAGAGAAGCTGAAGGACGGAAACCAGTCTGTATCCTGTAAGACTGGCCTGCAGTGGTGCCTTGATGAGAACGGAGAGGAAAGGACCAGATAGGACTTTGTAGACTTGTTTGCTGTTGGGCCTCAGTTCTTATTCCCTCGCCAGAGTTGTGACTCGGGTGCCGTCGCCCTCTCCCAGGCCGTGACAGCTCGGAGCCTGGCCGCCCCGCCGTAGAGAGTCCCGCTCATTCCTGAGCCGCTCTCCGCTTCAGTGCCGGGCCGCCTGCTCTCCTGTCACCTCGCCGCTTACGGAGCGAGCTTCGCACCTCTCATCTTCTCCCGCCGGAATCTGCACGGAGAGCATCTTATAGCCTTGGACGGCCCGTACGTCGTAACTCCTGCATACCAAGGCTCGTGCCGCACCTCAAGAAAGGCCTCCCCGTACCGTAGTACCGGACGCATGGTGCTGCACCCGTCTGCCCGAGAACTTGACGCCCCTCACAGATCCACAAGTCAGACCCAGCGTGCTAAGAAGTAGTACGCCCCGCAGGCCTGAACAGCGCCTCGCCCCGTGAGCTGTCCCGATCCCGGATCGCTGCAACCCTCCACAGTCTAGCTCCTCCACCTCGCTCCTCGAGGGGGATTGAGCCGGGGAGATGCTCTGGAGAACCGTTGGCCTCGTTCAGGGTCCGCCCTCACAAGTAGCCACGCCTGAAACGCCTCGGACTTCCACCCGCAAGGTACACCTGAACTCCGTCTCAAGTTCATATCGGATCCAGGGTCCGTAACGTTCTTATTTCCCTGTCATCGTACCTTGCTAACCAACGAACATTGAAAGACTAAGCTTGCCTATTGTAATGTGGTGACCTCGATTTACTAAACGTTATTCTGGTCTTATGATATTCCTGTTTGAATCTATCTTTTATATAAAGTATACGTATTTTTGATACAACCCTACGACTGGTGTCCATTTGTGGTGGGTCAGTGGGTTTACTGTGTGTGATCATGAATGCTTAACTTACTATCGTCCTGAGGATTAGCCTTGTCTGCTCGCGCCACACTACCTAGAGGGTGAGCAGGGGTTATTCAAAGGAGTAGTTCCCTTGCTCTGACATAGAGCTGAGGGTCCTTGCTTGTCACAAGTGCATACCTGTGCAAACCAGAGACCTCCGGTTCTAACAGCGAGCGTGGAAAATAAATCTCCCAGCGAGATTCTCAACGCAGATAGGTCAGGTTTCTCGTTGCGACTGGTCGCGTATGCTCGCGATGAGAAACTACCAGTCCCCGTTGAGAAAGCTGCAGCTCGAGTAGAAATCTACACTTGCGGCAGAAAACGACCGCTTGTACTGTGCAAGATGCAGTGCGAACAAGCATCCGGCACTGTGCAATCAGTGCGAACAGCATTTTGCACAGTGCACTACGCAGTTCGCGTAGCTACGCGTGGCTTGCATAGTGCAAAGTGCACTTCGCGTGGCTATGCGTAGCACTTCTTTGCAAACTACACCCAGGCTTCGAGGTGACGTGTAATGAGAACAACTATGTTAATTTTGCAGCAAACATAGAAAGTGGAAAATAGCTAATAGTATTGTTTTCATGCAGGAAGGTGCAGATTCCAGCACAAAAACAATCCTGACTGCAATAGAGCACCCTTGCACCATTTTGTAGGGGGCCTACATTGGTGCTAGGGTGCCAAAATGGCGCCAACACAAGCAGAAAGGAGAGAATGCACTATATGTCTTAAATAGGGTGCATTACTGCCCTTTCACTATGGTGTAGGGCTGTGCAGCAAGGTGACTTGCTGCACTGCTCTATGCCAAAATGCCATAAATGAGGCCCTTAGTTTATACATAATACCAGGATGCAGCTTACATTGGGAGAGCAGGTGCAGTGGCACAGAGGCCCAGAGGTCTGTGGAGCCCACTTATATCTGATTTGGGCTATGTTTTTTTAATGTAAACAGCATCCCTGAGGCCGATTTTATTCCTTACTCTAGGGCGCCCCATACATGGGCTACACTACTGCAATGTGTAATTCTCAGAAGTATTAAAGGTATTATGCAAATATCATTTGGGCGGTCACCAGTGTGAAAACAGTACCAGAGATAAGCCCTGGCAAACCAAAGGCATGCAAGATACCAGTTCAATGTATTGGCAATACATTTTTTATAGTCAGCACTGCTAGTGCAGCTCATGTGGCCCAAGGCATACTTCCAGTTTAAAATGTTTCCACATGTCATTCTCTGAGCCACCAAGTCCTACCAAGCAAAAATCACATGAACAGAGTATGCACAAGAAAAATGGAAATTATTTGAAATCAGAAGAACCCAATAATTGGGATTTATCCAGATATGCTTAAGTAACTTATTTTTCACTAAGTCATACATGCGGCATCCCCCCAAGCCCAGGTACATGCACATGATGACGCCAGACACGGAGGTATTACATGTCTTTATTCCTTAGTGCGTAAGCATAAACTGAACATTCTACATCATTCCATCACCCAAGCACTTACGTCACTGTTCTACGTGGTCCTTCAGGAACAAAAAGGGTCCTATCATCTCTTACTCACAAGACACTTCATCTCCCACTTTGTTAAATAAAAAGTACCAATAATATTTATATACATTACAACTCCTCAGTAAGTCGCTTGGTCCTCAAATCAATCACCCAGATCTCGTCATGTGAGGCTGGGGAGATACCAGAGAAGTGTCTATGATTGGCACTGGTGACAGAGGCACAGTCATTGGGCTCTCTTGATTCTCTGGTGGACAAGTCTCACTCCTAACATCTGCAGTTGGCGAAGGGCAAGGCAGAAGCTTGAAATCAGAAGAATCTTGTGTGATGAACTTTCCAGGACAGTGAGCAGTCACCATGTGTCCTTTACTAGTCACAACAGTCAGCAGTTCAGCATCAGAAGGAGCATAAGACTTGCGTTTCTGTTTCTGCCTGACAATTACTTGGCCTCCTCTGTTGAACACAGTGCTCCAAGCACAGCGGTGTCTGTCAGATATGTCTTCATTTTGCACTTGTGAGATTAAGCAGTGGTACAAAGTTTATCAATGTCAATAGATCTCTAATTGGTCCATTGATGCAATTTGTTTCCTATCGCTCTCCCAAACATTATAGTGGCAGGGCTCTCCCCCGTGATAGAATGAGGAGCTCTCCCTGTATCCACGAAACGTAGACTGCAGAACTGATTTGAGTTCCAGCTTTTCCAATGCAGCCCGATGAATGGTGTTCTAGAGGGTGCTCTTAAATCTCTTGGCCACACCATTCGCCGGTGGCCAGGGAGATGTGCTTTTCTGATGCTTGACATTTAAATGAGTAAGAAAATCTTTCAATGCTAGCCTATCAAAAGCCATTGTCAGAATTTAAAATCGAAGGACCACCCCATGTTACAAAAATACTTTCTAGCCTCTCAATGACTGTCATGAGTACCTGACGACAGATCTTTTAGAAGGGGAAAATGGGAATATTCATGAACAAAGGCTAGGAAATGATGTCCATTGTCAAGGGGTCCCAAAAAATCTATTGCAATCTTCTATCATGCATGTTTTGGGAGATCAGACATGTTTAATGAATGTGAGGTTGTTTTACATGGCAAACAGTTGCACAAATGACATGTCATTAACTCTTTTTCAACTCTTTCCTCAAGAGGAGGGAACCACACTCACTTTGTAGCCACTCCACTGTGTCCCTCATGGGCCAATTCAATAATTTATATGAGCAAATCCTTGCCAGTGCTTGTGGCAGCAATGATCTGTTCTACTGATATGGCAGCATGGGTACTGAACTCCCTGATTAAATTAAGATAGACATCAGCTGCTGGAGAAGTAGTGCCATGACACTGTAGTGCCACACGTGGAGAATTGTTAGCAGGGTTTTCATCTTTACCTGGACAATCCACAATCACCTAATCATACTCTTGCAATTGCAATTTCACCTCTCAATGCAAATGGGCCACTTGGCTTGGGATTGCGGAAAATGTTGAACTATGCTTGGTGGTCAGTGACATCTGTGAAATGCTTTCTATATAGGAACACATGAAAATTTTCACAAGCCCACACTGAAACTAGGTTTTTTCAGGTTATGATTAGACCTCTTCTGTTGTTGACAAACTTCACTTAGCATAAGTCACAATATTCTTGGGCCATTGGCATGTCCAGTGTGCTTGGCAAGAATGGCACCCAACCCCACTGGGCTTGCATCAACAACAATCTCTATCTGCAATTCTGAATCAAAGTATGCAGTTTCAGTTGTGTTCACTATTGCAGGCTTGATATTCTTGAAGCTTTGATCACATTCACTTTACCATTAAAATGGGACATTTAATGTTGTTAAGTCTCTCAATGGGGCACTCAGTGGCAAAGTCACACATATCTTGAACAGTAACTGCCCATAGCAAGGAAAGACCACTGCATAGTTGCATCTTGTGGGGGAGAAGTGGATGACAAGGTTTGTACTTTATTTGGATCCAGAGTCATTCTCACTTCAGAAAATATTTGACCAAACAACTTAAGTTTGGTTTATGAAACTCATATTTTTCTGCATTTAATGTGAAACCTGCATCAGTAAGTATACGCCACACATGTTCCCTTTGTGTGGCCCAAAAACGTGTATGTCACCAGTGTAACTGAAATCATTGTTGACTGGATGTATTATGTGGCAAATTACATCCTGAAACAGTTCTGCAGCTGATCATACTCTGAAACGTAGTCTTTTATATCAAAACAAACCAACATGAGTCAAAAAGGTTGTAATGTACCTGCAGTTCTCTTCCAGTTTGAGCAGCTAATACCTTTTGGTCAAATCAAGGAAGGAAAAAACTTTAGCTCCATTTAACTGCATAATTATGTCAGCAATGTGCAGACCCGGATGTTGGTCTCTTTCAATCGGCTTATTAGCTTGGTGCATATCAACGCACATCTCCGAAACTACCCTCTTTTGGCATTGTAACTATGGGTGATACACATGGTGTCTGACTAGTGAATTGCTCAATGGTGTCGTCCTTTAATAGTGTCTTACGATGTTTCTCAGCTGCCTCTTGTTAATGAAATGCAGTTCAACAATGTTCTTGAGCAACAGAACGAATGTCCTCATTTATGGGAAGTTGCACTTTCATGGTCTTAAGTCTGACCAGTCCATGAAACAAGGATAGAAACTAATTATTTTCTCATGATGGGCAATGCTATGGTAGTTTACAGAGATCAGCCCCATGTCAGCAGAAGTGCTGAAACTGAGTAAACATGCGCTCAATGCAGTACCATGCAAGACACTAATTGGCACTTGTACTTTTGTCTTTTTTTGCTGCATAGTAGCTATGAATTGACCTTGACTTTGGAGTGGCTTTGAAGGAGCCCACATATACGCTATGATTTTCGACAGAGTTAAACAGGGCACTGGATACCGTACATTGTATTTTACCTCTAGCATAATATTTATCGATACGCCAATGTCTATGATAAAAGGTATGGAGCACCCATTCACTTTTAGTGTGATCTTGGGACAAGGTTTAAAGGAATTTTGTACTTTCACTTGTCTACTTTGCTTCAACCAGCATTCTTCCTTGCAAGAAGCTAATCCTACCAGTGCATGTCGCCCAGCAGTCAACATTGAGACTGCACTCCCATACTCCTCACTGTCACTTGAAAGTGATGGTGGTGAGGTTTTAGATGAAGAATTTGATGACAATCAACATTTTACAGTTTCTACTTGCCTCAACTGATGTTGCCGCTTAGCCTTGTAGATGTGAGTAGAGTGTCGCAAATGGAACGTTCTTGCATCCATTTTGTTTTCTCGATGCAACACACTTGATTTTTCCCTCGCTTTGCAGAACTGTTACAAAATGGTTCTCTTTCCAGCAGCCTTTGCGAACCTGTCCAATTACAGAACATCTACACTCATATGGAAAGGAAAATCCACATTGAAAACACATCTTCTTTTTCATTGGAGACATTACTTCATCGCTTTCAGACCGGTGTTACTGCTTACTTTTCACACTTAGTGTTGACTCATTTTTGGCTGTTAGCTGCCAGTCTTTCAGCTCTTTCGTCTGCCCTTGCAGCCATGAGTGCTCATTTGAAACTGGGTGTCTCTTTCAGCATTTGTCGTCTGAAGGAATCAGAGAGTCAACTATCTATTGCTCTGAGTCAAATGGCAACCTCAACATAGTTTCTACTGCTTTTAGCATTTTTTTTACATCAGAAATGTTTCCACTTGTAGCTCTTTGTTGCACTCGGCTTTCACTGCTTTTAGTGCTGTGCTGTAGCTGGTTGTATCTGGTTGTCGCTTACTTTTAGCGTTGTCTTACAGTATGAATGACGGCTCTTTGTCACATTGTGGCACAGTACCGCTTGCCTCAATGTTATTAGCAAATATCTAGCTGATGACAAACAAACTTTCTGTAAGGCCTTCACTTTCTTCACAGGACTTGTACTGCCTGAAGTGGTGCTTGGCATGCACAAGCAGTTTGTTGGACCAGAGCAAACTCTACAGGAGAGCACGCTTGATGCTTCGAGTCATAGGGCTTATGAAATCCCCTATCTCGTCGTCAGTTGTTGCATCCTTCCCTGCCCGGGTACATGCAAATGATCACACCACACAAGGAGCTTGGTATTGCATGTCTTTATCCCTCGGCGATTAACTATTTACTGAACATTCTACATTAAGAATCCTATCACACACACCACGCACTTACGTCACTGTTCTACGGAGTACATCAGGAACCAAAAAGGTCTTGTCATCTCTAATCATAAGGCACAACACTATAGTCAAACCAAAAATCAAAGTGATTTTACTGAAATAGCAATAGAGGGAGTGATGTTCTCAGAACCAAAATTGCAAACCAGGATTGAATTACTGCAGATCATTATCACCAGACTTTGAACAAAATATTGGAAATACAAATATCATGGAAGAGAATATTGTGTCAGAAATATCGAGGACAAGAATATCATGTAGGTCATTTTCTATGGGTAAGAAAAGTTTTACTATACATAACTTCACATATATGTACCTTGATGATATATATCTTCAAGGTAGGTAGATTTGGAGTTAAGAATAATTAAAGTATACTTATCTTTTTGCACTTGCCTTCACAATATTCTTGTCCTCAATATTTTTGATATTCTGTCCACACGATATTTGTGTTTCCGATATTCTGTCACTGATCTCATTATACAAGAACAAATGACAATCTGTTTTTATGGGTTTACCTATATTAAATAAGCATTTACAAGGGCAAAATCAGGGCAGTAACAAAAAACGTGTCTTTCCAAAGTTTGGGGGAGAAAGTTAACTAGAATTGTACTGAGCACACACATTATATATGTTCACTTACACTAGTTCCTATTTCCTTTGAGCCTGCTTAATCTTTATTGAATTCAAAATGATGAAGGTGTCTTTGCACCGTCATGCCCAAAATATAAAAGAAATCACCATAATTTGGGCCAAGTCAGCATTATGCTAGGTAAGGAACTGTCAATCTACACATGCTCACAGTGTGTCATAATTTATAACGAAAGCACAGGTGCCATTATATCAAGTGTTAGTGTCACAGCTGCCTACAATTTGTCCAGAACTACCATTATTCTATAATGGATGCCCACAATTTATCAAGAATACCAGGATCATCATTGAGCCATGGGTTTCAGCTGGTGTCCATGCAGGAAAGAGCGATCGGGCCGGGTCGGGGGAGGATGCGATAGATGACCACAAGGGAAAATTAAATAAATAATAAAAAAATCCCCCCACACCCAGCCCTACTGCCCCACTGCTCTTACCTGCACCGGCCACGGCTGGTTCCTATAATATGTTAAAAATACACTCTATAACTCCAGCAGTAGAGAGAGAGTGGTACCATCATAGCATGGATTTCCATAATATGGAAAGAATTACTGTTACGCAGGACCAGCATTTTACAGTGGTGGATAGCATGCCATGGATGCCCACAAGCTGGCAGGAAATACCACTGTTACGAGAGGGCCAACATTTCACTAGAGGGAGGCATTATTTCTTGGATGCCCACAAAATGTCTAAAATTACATTCATTATGTAATTCATTATGAAGGGGCAACTTTTTACTGAAGCTGGGCATCCTGCCAAGGATGCCCACACATTGCTTTTAAATACCATTGGTTTGTGAGGGGGAACATTTTACAATGGGTAGGCAGAGGGTCCAGCACACACACTCCACGTGTCTGTACAAACACTCAACGGCATAGGCAACCAGACACACTCACATATACTCACTCGCACAGGTAGGTGTGCACACCTAGATAGTCACTCACACACAAACACTGGAAGGTTGGAGGGGTAGATGAGAAAGATTTAGATTGGCTGGTAGAGGAAGCTGGATAGGAGTTCCCGGCTGAGAGGAAGTATGCATGCGTGCTCGTAAGGAAGCAGGAGGGACAAACAGGAGTTCCTATGGTGAAGGCAGGAGGGTAAAACAAAACCTTTATATTGGGGAGATCCTTGTAAATGGCCCACATTTCAGTATAAATACATGTATACATTAATCCTATTGTTTAGTTGGTACTGCCTCTTGTGTGATCTATTATTTGATACAGTTCACCAGTCACTGCCAGAACCGAACTGCCATCGGGCACAGAAGAGCCGTGAGGGAAACGGCAGAGAGATTACCGAGAGGCTCCGGGAGCGCTGGCGGACCACAATCCCCAGCAGCCCCTGGGGCACCAGCGCGACTGTGACGCGCTTGAAGCGCCCGGAGGCGCTGGATAAACGCTGACCCCCACGAGACCAGGGGGGACACCAGTCACTGCCAGAACCGAACTGCCATCGGGCACAGAAGAGCCGTGAGGGAAACGGCAGAGAGATTACCGAGAGGCTCCGGGAGCGCCGGCGGACCACAATCCCCAGCAGCCCCTGGGGCACCAGCGCGACTGTGACGCGCTTGAAGCGCCCGGAGGCGCTGGATAAACGCTGACCCCCACGAGACCAGGGGGGACACTAGTCACTGCCAGAACCGAACTGCCATCGGGCACAGAAGAGCCGTGAGGGAAACGGCAGAGAGATTACCGAGAGGCTCCGGGAGCGCCGGCGGACCACAATCCCCAGCAGCCCCTGGGGCACCAGCGCGACTGTGACGCGCTTGAAGCGCCCGGAGGCGCTGGATAAACGCTGACCCCCACGAGACCAGGGGGGACACTAGTCACTGCCAGAACCGAACTGCCATCGGGCACAGAAGAGCCGTGAGGGAAACGGCAGAGAGATTACCGAGAGGCTCCGGGAGCGCCGGCGGACCACAATCCCCAGCAGCCCCTGGGGCACCAGCGCGACTGTGACGCGCTTGAAGCGCCCGGAGGCGCTGGATAAACGCTGACACCCCCCTCGCCCCCGCGAGTCGCGCGCGAGGCTAAGCCCGGGCAAAGGGCGGGCCCTCTGTGGCCCTCCGGGGACCGAGGAGCCGGGCCGGGGCCATACTCTTTCGCCCTTCAATCCACCATTTGTGCAGTTTCTATTTATGTGAGTGATAATCATTCATTATTTTTATGTTACTTCTCGTTTTAAGCTAGCTTTCCACTGTTAGCCATTATGACTACTAAAGTGGTGACCATGGACAATTTTTTAATTAAGAAGGTAGCGCAAATCAACAGTAATAGGAGGGCTTCATTGGGCCTGGAACATTCACCTGCTATCACTATTGTACCAGAACCACCAGTTATTGTTTCTGATAATTCTGTGGCTAAGGAACACTCGGTCCCTGCAGGCAAAGTAACTATTGTAACAGCTATGGTCCACGCTGGCCAGTATGATGACATCCCTTGTGCTCCATGTCCTACAGTGTTGGCCATTTCATCTACAGGTCTAAATGATCCTGCAAATAAAGAATCCCCTAGAAAATTCAAGAAAGCCCGAGTGAGACGGAGGGGGAAGTAAAGTAAGACAGGTTATAAAATTACACAAGGGGGGGGGGGAGTGTGCCTGAAACAACACCTTTATTGTATGAGTTGAGATCCTCAAATCTGGGAGAAGGGGGGGAGGTTATTTCTCAGTGCCGACCCCTAGATTCTGTGTTGCTTATAGATTTTTCACAATCAGGGGTCGCAGATAATACTGATAATTTTCCCCTTGATCCCACTTCAATGAGTAAGCATCTTCTGTCTAGTACGCCAACTAGTTTATCATTACTAGATTCATCTACAGGGAATGATAACGAAAGGTTATCAGGTTCACCAAAAATGCCCATTGAGGCATCTACCAGGTCTTCTATCTCACCCCTCACTATTAGTACAAGTAAAAAAAGGGGGGGTGAGCCATTGTCTAATCGGCCCCATAAGATAAGGAAAGGGGTGGTTCAGACCCCACAGCCACAAACTGGTCAAATCTTAGTAGGTGAAGAGGCCATGCTGGCTAAAATCCTTGATTTAATCAGGGGGGTGATGCAACCAATTCTAGAAAAGACTGACTCGATGTCCACACACTTGGACATCATAGAGAAAAAGGTTGAACAGAACTCCCTCCTTCTACATGACCTAATAAAAGGCCCGGTAAAAGCTAAGGCAAATCCCGTAGTTAAGACTAACCCTCCCATAAAACCTAAAGCTGCAGAGCTCCTTATAACGCCAGCTCCTATAACCCCAGTAATTAAGACATCAGCACCGGTCTTAAAAAAGAAATTAGTGCAAGAAAAGGGAAGAGTGGATAGCCCAATGATTCTGCCATCAACTCCCACACTGCAACCGCCTGCTATCCAGCTGGCGGCCCCAGTAACTAAAGAACAAAATCAAAAACCTCGGGGATCTCAGAATCAGGGAGGTAGGAAAGACCCCTTAACAACTAACCCGAGAAATATGAATCCACCAGCTACTCCCGTAGAAAAACCAAGCCACACTATAGACTTACCCCCAGATTCAGCCCCTTTTGTCATCGTAATGGCAGGGGTCCCTGAACTACCTGCAGGTAAATGGGAAGATCATGTTGCCTTACGGAACAAGGTTACATACTGGCTCCGAGACAACAGACCGCTTCCCGCATCCATCAATGGAGAAATTCTAAGTGTAAGGCGTGCCCACTGGGTGGGAGTTAGACCTAAGGATAGAAGGGGGGATGTAATAGTCATCAATTTCAAGGATTATAGGGCCGTGAGGCACATTGGAGATTGGTTCGATGCTAGTAGCAGCGATGCCATCTCCACACATCTTTTATCCTACTTTTATCCCTACGCTCCATCAAAAGACTATAATAATAAACAGGGTCGGAACAGGCAGCTATTTAAAAAAACATCATACCGACCGCGGGGTTTTAGAAACATGGGACCATGGGATATCCCCGGTTTAATGGGGCCACCACCTTCGATGGGTTATCCTGCTTATGCAAATGCTCAGGACCCCCATAATCATATACAAAGGGCGGGGGAGCTCTATCCCAGACACCAGGTAATAGATTACCAATACCCCCCTATAAATAGCCAATACCCATTATATCCCGAGCCCAACCATTTGCAAGGGAGACCGTGGATTAACAGAGAGTTCCACCCACCCATGTACAATCTACCTATCCAAAATCGTTTCCAGATTTTTAGTGGTCTGGACGGGGTAGATTGACAACAAGCTCAGACATCTCAAGAAATTCTGGTTGGGATAAAGGTTTTTCCTCTAGTTAATCACTCCTTTATTAAGGAGTTGGTTCCCCCTGAAAGTATTGAGATTTTGTGTGGCCATCCCCAAGATCAGCCAACCTTACAAAAGGCCCCTAGCACTGACAGTTTGTCACCATGTAACAGTAACATCTTGGAACAGATGCAATCCCCCATAGTTGATATCAACAACAGGGGAGGGGAACAGCCGGGGGAAGGCTTGATCCAGAAAGATAATGATTCTTGTGCACTGTTGTACTGGAATATAGCAGGGTTTAGGCAAAAAATCACAAATCCAGCATGGGAGTTAGTAATAGACGGTCAGGATATAGTGGCCCTCCAAGAAACTTGGATACAGGAATCAATCCATGTAAATGGCTATAGAACCTTTTTTACACCAGCAGTAGGAGGTCATTTTGGAAGAGCTAAGGGTGGGTTGACAACGCTTGTTTCAAATCAACTTAAAATTAAACAAGCTCACTGTCATTTAAATTCCTGTTACTTCCAAATCATTACTTTACGGAATTATAAAGGAGCTGTGGTATTAATTATTAATTTTTATAATAATGTCCAGAGAGACGATATTCTGATCGTAATGAAGCAGCTTAAAGATGAAATTCAGTTAGAGGTAGATAGAAATGAAAGGGAGCTGATAATTATATGGGGGGGGGGGATTTTAATTGTTCATTATGTACTAAAAGGAATCAGGGCCTATGTGGCCTAGTGACAGAAAGAGACATGCACTTAACACACTTTGAACATACCCTGATGGGGGACTTACTTAATGAATTATTATTCATGTTTGATCTGGGGTTTGCTAATGAATTTGTTCCAGAACCCACACCGTTTGTTCCTACTTTTGTTGGGAGAGGCTCATCGACAACTATTGATTTTATTATTACCTCCAGTAATCTCAATCATAGACTTCTGGGGGTTACAAATATCCAATTACCCATAAGTGACCACCTTCCACAATCTCTTAAGGTAGCATATTTGTTCCCAGACCCATCGACGGCCGCGTCTCGAGTAGAGACAGCGGTTGATGTTGTCCTTGGGAGACAAAATGGGTACACATTAAAATGGAGTAAAGTAATCCCCACAACCTTCTTTGAGAAACTTTGGGAGGCGTGCTCAAGTAATTTTAGGATTTGCCTAAGTGACAGCTCCACTAACGATCAAATTATTGAGCACTTTGGAACAATAGCTGCAAACATAAAAAGTAGCCTAAGGGTGGAGGCAAAACGCAGAGCCAAGGGGCCCAAAAGCTGGTTTGACACTGCATGTACAAGGGCTCTGAAAAACCTAAAACATGCAGTACACAGATCCCCTAGGGATAAAAATGAAATAAGAGAGTGCAGGAACACATATACTCAGGCCCTGAGAGTAAGGAAAACCGCGCTGAACAAGGATGCATTAGATTCCCTTTGTGAGGCCGCGCAATCTAAAGATTCCGCTGCATTTTGGAAAGCAATAAACACCCCTTTCCCTTATGAAACTCACACGGCGCGAATCGAGATTGCAATAGACGAGGACAAATGGGTAGACCATTTTTCAAACCTTTACAAAGCACAGGAAGACATCCATGGTGGGGGTCTTAACTCTAGCCTGGATGTACAACAGAGTTACAACCTGGTTATAACAATTGATGAAGTGCTTTTAGCCTTGGGATCTACAAAATGCGGTAAGGCTGCCGGACCCGATGGGATTCCGGCAGACCTATTTAAAGCTAATACTGAAATCTGGGGGCCAATGTTAGTACAACTTTTTAATGCAGCTCTCTCACTGGGTCTGAAAGAATCTTGGTTCACCTCAGTCATTGTTCCCATCTACAAGAAGGGGGATAGGAATAGCTGTGCTTGTTACAGACCAATCTCCCTTCTTGATTCTTCAGTAAAAATCTTAGGACGTGTTGTGTTGGCAAGACTCCAAAGCTGGGCAGAGGAAAATGATATTATTAGTGATTTGCAATTTGGTTTTCAAAAAGGGATTGGTACAATTGAGCAAGGGTTAAACCTAATGCTTTTGCAGCATAAATATGTAAGGATCAAATCTGAACGCTTGTATTTTACTTTTGTCGACCTTTCTTCAGCGTTCGACTGTGTATCACACTCAAAACTGTGGGACATAATGAAAGGTTTGGGGGTGGACAATAACATCATTTGTTTTTTGAGGGAACTCTACAGTGGAGCCACAGCCTCTGTTCGCTATGGCAGGGGAGGTGAATGCTCCAGACAATTTAGTGTAGGCCGTGGAGTGCGGCAAGGTTGCGTATTGGCACCTTTTCTGTTCCTCTTATATATCAATGGGCTCGAGCGTCATCTGCTGCAGGAGTGTAGGGATATGCCCAGGGTGGGGAGGAGGGAAATCCCTGCGCTCATGTATGCGGATGACGCAGTACTCATGGCTCGCACTCCACGTGCCCTGCAGAAACTAGTGGTCCGCTTCGAGAAATTTATGTTGAACCTGGACCTACTAGTAAACTGTAGTAAGACCTTCACAATGAATTGTGGCCTAAAACCAGGTAAACTAATGAAGCGTATCTTCTTAAATAATGTGCCGCTGGATAACACCCCAACCTTTTCTTATTTGGGCATTTTATTCCATGAGTCAGGTTCTTGGACAAGCGCTATTAAGGCTAGAACTCTTTTATTTATGAAAACGATCATGGCTTTACAGAATTTCGTTAGAAAATTGGGCAGGACACCGATAAAGGAAATGTTAACCATTTATAAAGCTACATGCTTGTCTGTGGCTATGTATGGCTCAGGTCTGTGGGGACACGCAAATGTCGACCAAATCCAGCTGGTAGAGAACAAATTTCTGAGGGGAGTTCTAGCAGTTCCTCAGTGTGCTGCCACATTTAATTGTCACGCTGAACTTGGCCAACCCTACATAACGGATATTATTAGAATTCAACCGATCCTACTGTGGCACAGGGTATGGACTACCAACGAATGTGTTATGAATCGGGCCCTGCTACGTGACACCCTCAGTTTGGACCATGCGGACAGAATGGAATGGCTGGGATATGTTAAGCACTTTTTGACCGAGATTGGTTTACATTCATATTTCTCGGACCCATCCACAATGGACAATATTCCCAGGAAGACATTAAAAACCATCTGCCTGAACCACTTGCTGGATAAGAGGAAGAGAGTCGAAATCTTGAAACCCACAGTACACTCTCACCTTTCTACCCTCTGTGAGACTAATACTGTACAGCCATATTTATCCCTGTCCATGACTAATTATGATCGTTTTCTTTTAACCCGTTTTAGATTTTGTATATATTTTAGATTAGTGTCTTTTCCATCCATGAACTCTTGGAATCACATTTTGCCCGCTTGTTTGTGTGACGGCACGTCACAACAATCTGATATGCATATCCTCTTTTTCTGCAAATTTTATACTGCTATACGTAGGAAAACCATAGTCCCTTTCTTAAAAAACATGAATTTAACCAGATGCCGTCCAGCTTTTTTAGAAGTACAGAAAATGGACACGATTTTAACTGTTACTGTGATTTTAAATTATTTAAAAACTGTTTTTAAATTTAGGAAACAAATTCAAATTGAAACATCCTAGACTCCCTATTGACCTACCTCACTGCACTACTATTTATGAGAAGTAATTATTGTATCTCTTGTAATCATTGTATTTTGTTTATATGTTTGTTACTTTTATTGGTTACTCGCTTTTTAACCGAATAAAGTTTATTGAACTGAACTGATACAGTTCATTATAAAAAACATTTTTGTGCTCTGTAACAAGGCCTGATTTATTTGTTAAGTGCTTGTCTTTGAATTGGTCCATTCTTTAAGCAAATAAAACACTAAAGCAATCACTGAATGGCGTGACAAGGTCTTATGCATCATTCACATAGCCCATCCTGCAAACATTATTGCCTCTTTACAATTATATTACTAGGTATTATTATTATCAATTCTATCAATATACTCATGTATCCAATTCTGGAGGATGTAAGGCTGAGTCACCGTTTCTCACATTTGAACCTATAACCTTCAGGTTCCTCAGGGGCCCCCATAGTCAGTGCACAGTGCAGTAGGCACATGTACCCTCTGAGATACTTTACAAAATGACAGTAAAAAGAACTTCAGAGCTAAGGCATGTTCTTCATGTGTATAATGCAGGCCACAAACATAAAGGAATCTGGGGCATATTACCAACAACTAGCGATAATTATCGCTATGTTGGCTTAGCTGCAATATTTTTATCGCCGAGCTGCGGCGATTTTTATCGCTTAGGAACCTTGCTATTATCAAGGTTTATCTCCTAAGCGATAAAAATCGGCCGAAATGCATGAATATCGCTGAAAAGTCAGCGATATTCATGCATTACCGAGCTAATGCTCTTAGCCATGTTATCCACCTACCATTGGATAACATGGCTAAGAACTGCTCAGGGTAAGGTGTTAGCTTTTGGAGATATTCGCGCTTAGCGCGAATATCTCCAAAAGTTGGTAATAGGAGATAGCGATGTTAGCGACTATTTCCAGTCGCTAACATCTTGGCACGCCCACTTTGCATGTCATTAGTGATAAATTTCACTGACATGCAAAGCGGGGCCCAAGATGGTCGCTATCTCCTATTATGCATCATTCACATAGCCCATCCTGCAAACATTATTGCCTCTTTACAATTATATTACTAGGTATTAATATTATCAATTCTATCAATATACTCAGTATCCAATTCTGAGGATGTAAGGCTGAGTCACCGTTTCTCACATTTGAACCTATAACCTTCAGGTTCCTCAGGGGCCCCCATAGTCAGTGCACAGTGCAGTAGGCACATGTACCCTCTGAGATACTTTACAAAATGACAGTAAAAAGAACTTCAGAGCTAAGGCATGTTCTTCATGTGTATAATGCAGGCCACAAACATAAAGGAATCTGGGGCATATTACCAACAACAAGCGATAATTATCGCTATGTTGGCTTAGCGGCAATATTTTTATCGCCGAGCTGCGGCGATTTTTATCGCTTAGGAACCTTGCTATTATCAAGGTTTATCTCCTAAGCGATAAAAATCGGCCGAAATGCATGAATATCGCTGAAAAGTCAGCGATATTCATGCATTACCGAGCTAATGCTCTTAGCCATGTTATCCACCTACCATTGGATAACATGGCTAAGAACTGATCAGGGTAAGGTGTTAGCTTTTGGAGATATTCGCGCTTAGCGCGAATATCTCCAAAAGTTGGTAGTAGGAGATAGCGATGTTAGCGACTATTTCCAGTCGCTAACATCTTGGCACGCCCACTTTGCATGTCATTAGTGATAAATTTCACTGACATGCAAAGCGGGGCCCAAGATGGTCGCTATCTCCTATTAGCTGTCGCTAACTGATGTTAGCGACAGCTAGGTAATAGGGAGATAATTTTACCTCTGCTTTCTTGGCTTTTAAAGCCCAAAAAGCGGAGATAAACCTCCTTGATAATATGCCCCTGAGTTTTAATAATAGTTAGAAACATTACTCAGCTCAGTTGGACTCATTGTCACCACGCGAGAGGATGAATGTATTACCTATCCCAATTCACATTTTAACTGTTGCCTGAAAACCACACTCAAATCTCTTTCGACTACTCACTCCTAACGTTCTGGCATCTAATTGATCTTTTGAATATTAACGAGGCCGGCACTGGGTGGTAAAAATGCATTCAAACATTTTCTCTCTTTTTAGCCACAACTTTTTGAATGATGTTCCTAACATACATTTAACAACTTTTTTCTCAAGTTGTCAAAAGCTACTAAATAACTGATGGAAAATCGTAAAATGTTTAGTTTCTTTGTTATAAATGTTATAAATAACTTAGGAAAGATTTGACAGGTTATATTACTCTTCTGTTGCAGCTTTTAAAAGAAAAATTACAACTACAGCAAGGGAAAAGTGTCTTGGAATAGTGTGATCTTACCATCTACTGGCAATGTATACCTGTACATAAACTATACATTGATTAACAAAAGATGGCACTGAGGAGTAATTCAATGAGTGACAGGGAGAATATGAGTGATATGATTGACTATAACTATTTAAGTACATAAAAAGAGTGAATGAATAACGCTATTTGCAGTATTAATTCAGCAATTGCCAGGAAATGGAACATTAGGATCATAATTCTATGAGCGACGAGGGCCACATTTGGGGTATTAATCCAATGATTGAAGGACAAATTATTGCAAATGAATTCAGTGAGGGGCAGACGGTATGACTACTAATTTCTTCATTAGAAGCATACACGTTTAGAATATGTATCTCTGTGACGACAGCAAGAAAAATGTTCTTTAAAATGATGCAGACGTACACCTTAAGCCGTTTTTTTTTTTGAGGATACAGTAAACCTGCATAGCAATATTAAACTGAGATCTTCAGAAAATTCCTCCGCTGAAACATCATTTCCTGTTCTGTTAAAAATTAACATAGGCCATGAAAATGACGGAATATGAAATTCCGACATTTTGGCAATACTGTAAAAAATTAAACAACATTTCTAAAATTTCGGAACGTTTTATTACATACTTTTATCATGATGGCTGAAATTGCAGGAGTATGCCTTCTAATTCAAACGATGCTCTGCAGATTTTGTTAATATGCTGATTTCCTTTGACCTAATTGGTCAGTGGAAATTCCAACGCAAAATTCGTTTGAGGATTATCAATCCAGTAATTGACAAGATATGACAGAGAGTAATATTCCAAAATTGTCAGGAATCAATATAGGAATTACTACACATTGATAAAAAAAGAAACACAAGAACACACACATATTAGCCAATGAATCTACACATCCATAGGAACAATGTATGGCCGTTATAGGATTATTGACAGACAACAGTACATATTTTCAATCTAAATGGCTGAAAGCAGTATGAGATAAGCATCTGCATAGTCTCACTCCCTCTGGATTCATGGTGTTCTCACTCGACACTCTATGACTTGAAATAAGCTAACCGTTGTCTTTTAAAAGTGTGGTCCAATCGCGGCAATTCTATCTCAATGCCACTCCCAGCATACCTCGGTGATTTATTTACATTCATTTCTTGACAAATCAAAATCTTTCTGCTGACGTGTAATATCTTCTGCTACCGGACACTGGCAGCTGGATTTATGAATGCAGCAGGACCTCTCCTCCTTCAACTGCCACTCCCACACTTCCCAGTTTGATTGAGGAAAGCTAACAGCAGATTATTATGGCTTGGAGCAGATAGGCCTCTACTGTCCACCAGAAACCATGAGGCCAAAGTAAAATGTTTCAGCCAAACAAGGTGGTTTCACAACGGCTGGTGCTACATGCTCCTCATAAGTGCAGTGCACATGGCATCCTTCGTGCAAATAGTGATATCTTTGCTTGAAGGCCAAAATATTATTACATTCGAAAAATGCCTCTATTACCGTTGTTAACCCTTTACAAAAATAGCAAATATCCTAGCACAAATATTTATCTTTACTAATTAACATTGTCAATAGTCTTTTCATAGTTAGAGAAACGAATCCCCAAGGCTGATATGTGAAGCCTAGGTCCTTCAGGGAAGTAAACTAATCCATTCATATATTTGTTTTTGGGCCCAGTCGTCACTAAAACCTTATATGGGCCTGAGATGTAGATTCTTTGCCTCGGTATAGTTTGGTTAAAATGGACCCTATGAGGGTGGTAAACCGGAGGGAAGTTATCGATCGTTACAACAGTCCAAATATTGGTGGGACCAAATCTATTGGCCCCCTAGTGCCCCCACAGCACAATGACACTATGGGACAATCAATATGTCTCACAGACATAGTCACAGGGGAAAAGGCGCATCTCGATTCGTCCTCTGGGATAATGGCACCTTGTGGTTTCAATTCTGGAGGCCACAATGAGGGAGATTCCATAATAGTAGCTACGGGATTAGATCCAGTGGGAGGGCGTGACCTGGAACTACACTCCGGAGTGGAACCCCATAGGATTGCAGTTGATTCAGGGAATAACAAAAGATAAGGGTTGTATCAGGGAACCTTGCAGTGCTGGGCTCTAAATTTGATAATCTAGATTTGGGAAGGTATGTCAGTCAACACATTAAACATTTGTCTTTTTCAAGAAACGTGGCAAAGTTATAGAATTAGTCATGCTGACTTTGCATCATATAGTGTTGAGGCGAGGTGTCATGGTAGAGGAAGTCCTTCTGGAGGATTGATGATATGGATTGAGACACATGTGGGCTGTGTACGGATCAGGGCAGTTTCGATAACCGATGAAATTGTATGTGTAACAATTAAACTCCCCAATGGTTGTATAGTCAGTATCTATAACATTTACTTAAGACCATCTGCAAATCGCTATAACCACAACTTTTGATTTGCTAGCCTCACACGTGGTGGGGCTTCACCCTGATACTTTGAAAAAGTGGGAGGTGACTTCAATCGCCAGTTTGAGCCTCCTGGTCTAGCTAGTCACACTCTTGTCGGAAGAGGACAGGATTTGGCTAATTCCTGCCCTCAATATTCCTCCGATTGAGAATTGGCCTCCACTGGCCATTGAACTAACGCCTTATCACTGAACCACAGTATCTACACGTTTGAAGTTTGAAGTTTTATTAATTTAGCACAGTTACTTAAAACCATTGCTATAAAAAACAGCATTAGCACATTTATAAAAATAAGCATTAACACATTTGTCATGTTTTAAAAGAAAGAAACACAAAGATGAGAAACAGCTCTCATGGCTTAATGTCCGTTGTGCTTCTAAGAAAAGCAGTCTTATAGTTGCCGGTGTAAACATTTAGCTACGCTAGACCAAAGAAAAAGATGATAAAACCGAAAGGTGCTAAACCACGGGGGAGAAAAAATCTGTAATGAGTTTTTGAGGGGGAGGGGGTGGGATAGCGGGGGCCGAAGAAGGTAACAGAAGATTGTCCAAGAGTCTCACAAATTTTCCAGACTTTGCGAGCACCTGAGTGTCAGTAGAGGCAAAACAAAGGGCCGAAGCCTCCCAGCATGACCTAATGCCCCATCTTAAGTAAAAGGGTTTTAAGAGAGACTTTCTTGGGGCAGCTAGGGCCGGGCAACAACACAGGAGATGCAGCCATGATTCAGAGTGGTAATTGCACAGTCTGCAGCCCCCCCCCCTCCCTTGTTGGAGCCCATCTGTTAAAAGCCATCAAACGGAAGCCTAGAAGTCGCATGAACATTATGTTCTTCCGTGCCACTGCGTTTAAGTTTTCCTGGAAATAGGCTTTCAGTTTCCCGGGAAGATATGAAGAGTTCAAGGGGAGCAGAATGGTAGATGTTTTTACAGAGTGCAGATCCATACGATGGGAAATTAATTTGATCTGCCTGTTGATGGCATTTAAACAGGCTGAGTATGGAAAAGTGTCTGAAAAAAGAGATGCGTGGTCCAACTCTAACACTCTTATGGCCTTTGCAATCTGAGTGTTCCAAGGGTTGCCAGGACTGGAAAAGGTTTCTTTTAGCTGGGATTTTAAAGTATTGTCACCGGCTTTTAATAACCTTATAAAATATTTCAGGGTATCGGCCTCACAGTGAATTGATTGTCTTTGTAGGCCCAGCTCCAAACGTAGTCTTGCCCGCTGAATGAAGCTTGGAAGGTGGAAGATTTTTTTATAGGTGGAGATTTGGGCGAGATCAAGACTGGCAGAGCATGCGCCGGGAAAGGCCTGATGCCCGTAGGTTAAGGCAGTAAGAAGAGTAGCTTTGATCACCTTCAAAATGGCTTCTGCAGAGGGACTGCTCAGGGACAGGTTCAACCGGGTCAGGGAGTATGTGATTGCTCCTGCTCTCTTTTGCAAGGCAGCTAGGTGAGCTGCAGATCTAGACGTCTCGTTGAACCAGACTCCCAGATAATTATATTTTACGGTTGTATTGATCATGGCAGGCCCAATGTTCCACCTTAAACTTTTCTTATTCTTACATCTGCCAAATATCAGTACCTTAGTCTTTGCCTGATTGATTGTCAGGGCATTAGCGATGTTGTGTATATGGAGCGTACTTAAAGCTTGTTGGAGACCCGATTTAGCTTGGTCCATTATTACAATGTCATCCGCATATTGTAATATATGCAAGGACTTTTTAACAGGGCCCAGTTTTGGCGGGAGAAGATTGCTGTTCTCTAGAAATGTTCCGGGATCGGCTGTATAAAGATTGAACAAGAGAGGGGCAAGAAGGCAGCCTTGCTTTAGCCCGTCATCAACACTAATTCTTGAAGAAACTGTCTTTGGGACGGTTTTGATTTGCACCTATGTGTTCTTGTGCAGGGAGATGAGTGCTCCAAGGAGGCTCTGCGGAATCCCCCACTTATTCAGTTTCCTCCATAAGATATTCCGAGAAGCTTTATCGAATGCCGCACTGTAGTTAATAAAACAGCAATAAAGTGGAAGATGGTTTTTTTGGGCTGCTTGTTGACTCAGGATGGTTAGAGTGGTGATATTGTCTATTGTGGAGGCCGATGCCCGAAACCCCATTTGGTAGCATGGTATTATGTTATTGTCTGCGACCCATTTTTCAAGTACCCTAAGAAGACATTGTGCATATGCCTTTGCCTCAAGATCTAGCAGTGCGATGAGTCGGTAATTAGCCGGATGCATGGGGTCTCCTTTCTTGAATATGGGGCATAGAATCGAACCTAACCATGAGTCTGGTAGCTGGCATGTCGTATACACGTTGCTGTATAGGGGAGTCAAGAGGTCCGCCCACTCTTCCAGGGCACATTTGCCCCAGCTGGAAGACCGTTGGGCCCTGGAGCACCGTCGTTTTTCATGTTTCGCAGATGCATAGAGACCTCAACTACAGTGGTCAACTCATAAGTTTCTGTTTGAGTGGATTCAGCACGAGCTCGTAATTCAATCACCACGGGGTCCGGGGTACCACTGCTGTATAGTTGGGACACGTGCAGGGCCCAATCTTCTTCACAAACCGCGTTTCCTCTCATCTTGTTCGTGGAACGGAGTTTGTTCATATAACTCCTAAACTGGGACTGGCTATTGCCCTTGAGCAGGTCGAATATTTTTAGCCACTCAGTGTGTACTTTTAGTCTCTTGGTTTCCCATAAAAGATTTCTTGAAGGTCTTTCGCAGCAATGCCACGTTATTAGCAGTATGTACAGTTCCGATCAGTTTGTGCCGGCGCACAGCCCTCCTGAGGGTCTTTCTTTGGGAGGCCAGTGCTGGGTCATACGTTTGCTTTGGACGTGGCTCAGATGATCTAGACTGAACCACGCGGCCTGCCAGGAGATCCTGTAATTTAACAATGGCATTATCCCACAGATGATGTGACTCTGTGGGGGTCTCAAGCCTAAAGTTAGGTATTTCTTCCTTAAGCCAAATTCCCACCTTAACAGAACCTAGTGAGTCCCATTTAATTCTTCTAGCCAAGGCGATGATTGCCCCACTTCTGTTATTTCAGCGGCAACAGGCGTTTGCAAATGCATTGTTACTGTTAGGAGGTTGTGGTCGCTCTTCATACGATTGTGTATTTCCATCCTGGCCAGATTATTGCCCAGAAGCGTTGATAGAAAAATATAATCAATAGTTTAAATGTTTCTAAACGTAAGCAAAAAAAGGAACACCCGGGTGCTGTTCCAGTGTAATCTGCTGAGCTGACCGGAGGTTGTAAGTTGTTAGAAAAATGGTCATCGCTTCCTGCTCTTTGGTTTTCCTTGCTAAGAGGCCATTAGTTGCAAGGTCTTTGATGTTAAAGTCTCTAAATAACAGTACCTCCGTAAATGCGAATTCCAGTAGAAGATCTTCCAGATGTTTTACGAGTAGATCTGTTGCAGTGGATTTTGTGATTTTCGCTGTGTTATGGTAACAGTTGATTAGGAGAATTGAAAGGGGCCCTACCTGACAATGAGAGGCGGTGATAAGTACTGTTTGCCCTGTTGTCAGGTTCCGAGGAATAGGTGTGACCGTTATCTTACAGCTGTGCTTAATAAAAATAGAGAGGCCTCCAGAGGGTCTTCCGTGGGAGTTGGCCTGGACGGCTGGTTGAAAAAGTTTGTGATAGCCAAGCAGAGGCAATGGAGATAGAGACCAGGTCTCCTGGAGACATATGATGTCGCTTTTGTTCAGGAAATCCACGGCTGATTTTGAGGCGAGAATTGACTTATGCCCGGCCACATTCCAGGATGTGATAGTTAATTTAGAATTGAACTTGCTGGTGCCCATGTTAGGAAGGGCGCTGCTGGACTGAGTTGGTAGAAGGAGGCTCAGGGGCAGGATAGCCATGGCGAGTGTCGTTTGCATGGAAGGCAGGACAATTAGATTTGCAACTTATCAGATGTTGATTGTTATAACATGCGATGTTTAAGAGATTATCCGCTTTCGGCGCTTCCGGGAGCCAAGCATGGGTTGCGCCCCGGGACCCCTTCAGTACGCTAGTAAACTGCTTCGCTGGGGCCTGGGGGAGGAGAACGTGGGGATATTTTTGATGAGTAGGAACTAGGTGTGGGCGGAAAATCCGTTTCGCTCGCGGATTTTGCGGATTTTCGGGAAATTCGCAATCCGCGAGATTCGCGAATCTCCCGCAAAATCCGCAAATCCGCGAGCAGCGGATTTTGCTCACACTGCTCGCACTGTTCGCGTGAGTTCGCGGCTTCCCAGTACAACTTCGCGCCCCGCGAATAAGTGCAAAATTGCAGAAATACGATCTAATCAAAACTGAAACTACTTACCAGGTTCAAAAGTTCAGGCTCATCATTAGTAGCCATTTCCTGTAGTGCTTGCTGAGGGGCCCCTCCAGAGTTCAGTTGCCAGTTGTAACTATTATGTGACCCTGCTCTGAACCTCAGAATAGTTACACATATGCCACAAAGGTCCTGAATTACAGCTAAGGGAGACAAGCAGGAGCCAGGCTGGCAGTTCAAATCCATTAATCAGCCCCTAATTCATTATTGTCAGTTGGGGCAGGGCAGGTGTTGTAACTAATTTTGCAACAATGAAAGCACTTAGCAAGTGCAAAAGTTCACTAATCAGGAAGCACTAAGGAAGCAGGTGCCAGCTAAAAAAATATTCTGTGACACATTAATCAGCCCCAAATTAATTCAGGTCACTTGAGGCAGGGAAGGTGTGCTTGCGTTGCCACAATAATGTACACTGACTGGACAACCAGAGGGTGCTGTGATGAAACAGAGGGTGGCATGGGTGGGCCAGAGGGTGGCATGAGTAGTCAGAGAGTGGCAGTGGTGACAGAGAGTGGCAGTGATGAAGAAGAGTGTCCCAAACAGGCTGGACACGTAGAAACAACAAGTTCGCGAAACTTGCGACCCGACAGGTAAGTTCGCAATTTGTGACATTGTACAAAACCCTCGCGAACTGGCAGAAACCCGCGCAAACACAAAAAAAAAAAATCCGCAAATTCGCGGATTTTGCGGATTGCGAGTTCGCAAATCCGCAAAATTCGCGAACGCGAGATTCGCAAAATTCGCCCATGCTTAGTAGGAACCAACATTGCGATGCCCCAATTTTCAAATAGATTGGCTTCCCTAAGAATTGCATTCCTAATGGATTCCTGGGACCACGATGTAGTGGTGGCCTCTGAGCCCCCTTTTCCTGGTATTATGGAAAACTTGACCAATATAAGGTCCGAGGCGGTAACCCCAGACAGCGCTGGAACACAGTTGAATAGACGGATGAGATTACATCTATTAAGGATGTCTTATGGGCCCTTGTGATCATAGAGAGGAAGAAAGACCAGTTCTGCTCCCTTTTCCAGGTTCTGGTGATTCTGACTCCTAGCTGGTTCATTTAAAAGTGCTGGCGCCATCAAAAGTTGGAGACGTGCTTCAGGTGGGTGATTGTTGCCCCCTGGGTGGTTTGTCGTTTCCAGTACTTGTGACAGTTGGGGCGGAAAAGGCCTCTCCATGTGCGCGGACGAGTCCCAACCAGCTATAGATGGGGCCTCAGATAGATGGTACACACAGCGGCCTGTTACTTCGTCCACTGTTGCACTTTGCGGGACCGCGTTCGACGATTTCGCCATTACCTGACATTTAAGTGGACTCTTCCATGCTTCCGGTATCGCTGCGGCAGACTGTATAGTGATGTTCTGACTCCCATGTCTTTGGTCATGGATAATTGATGCTCAGATTTTGTTGGACGGTGGGTCATTCACTGTTGTTGGGCAATTTAATTCGGTGACTGTTATGGTCCCAGGACCTCCCTGGATTGATAGACCGAGCTGTTCACCGGTGTCCTTTGAACCCACGGCGGTCGTGCTTGTCTCAATAGTATCTACACGTGTAATGGAACAACAACATTGGAGAGAGATGGGAAGTACACTTTTAGCAGGATATGTTGCACTAGTTTAATTGACTATATTTTAATGTATGTTAAACTATAGCCGTTTTTATTGGATATGGCTGTGGTGTCTAAGCACTATAGTGATAATAAAGCACTTGAGTTGACCTTGGAGTTTATTATGGCCTCCAACCAGAAAGCACTCCCCCAAATGCTGGATAGCAGGTATCAGCGTACTCACAATAAACGTAAAATTCACAGGTGTGCAGTGGCTTGGTCACAGAAGCCTCTGAGCTCTATATATACTAAGCTGGAAGAATATGTCTTTCCATTCCGCAAAAAAAAATCCTGCATACCATCACTCCGCATTTTTAAGTCCGCAAAAACCATTACTCCTCAAGCCATAATTCCGCAAATTTTTACAACGTATATGACTTCACTCCGCATGCAATTACAACGCAAATGCATGTGTGGTGAAGTCATATACTTTGTAAAAGTATATATAAATATTTATATATAAATATATATATATATATATATATATATATATATATATATATACATTTATATATATATTTTTAAATAAAATGAAGCATTTTTTCTTTAAAATTACATTATATTTAGAACTATATTAATAAAACACATATATATATATATATATATATATATATATATTCAATGAAAAAACCATAGGTTATAGACCATATATAGTTAGGAATTCGCATTTACAAAACCTTATTTTACTCGCACAAAACCATTGAAATTCCATATATAGTTAGTTGCACTAACTATATATCGCGCACCCGCAATCCACTGCTGATGATGTCACATATTACATCATTCATGACATGGTCAGTGACATCACTGATGACATCACTGATGACATCTCAAATGACATCACTGATGACATCTCAAATGACATCACTGATGACATCTCATTTGACATTACTGATCACATCACTGATGATATCATTCATGTGATAATACGATGAACCTCTTCAGACTCTAATATAACCTTAGATACAATCAGTGTAAACAGACACTCACAGACTGTCACTCATCCATGGAGTTACTCACACACCTAGTCAGTCATGCAAAGAATCAATCACACCTCCATTTCCTCAACTATACAGTTATACAAACTTTACTTATTCAAACATATACTAACACATATTTACTCTCTTATACAATCCCTGATACAAGTTCACAATGATCCATACAGCCACTCACACATTCACTGGCTCTTATGCACAGTTATTTATATATGTCAACTCTCACATGTACTGTGTTTTACATATGTACTTACTTTGACATGTAGCACTGAGATATCCATTCACTCACCAATACACTCATGCACACAGTCAACCGCCCATACAGCTGTTTCCACATGCACTTTTGAACCCATACATCTAGTGAATCCACTGCTCACACATCTATGCACAGAGTCACACACCCCCTAGACACCCGCACACACACACTCGCTCTCCCATACAAATACTTGGGCAACCAATCAATAACCCATATAGTTACTCATATAGGTACAGAATAACACATGCATCATCTTATACAACAACAGACATACTGATGCACACATTCAGACAGTTTAGTCACTAACCAATGCACTCAGTGAGACACATTTAATCACTCTC
Source organism: Lissotriton vulgaris (assembly GCF_964263255.1). NCBI lineage: Eukaryota > Metazoa > Chordata > Amphibia > Caudata > Salamandridae > Lissotriton > Lissotriton vulgaris. The sequence continues at coordinate 811,332,937 of NC_141699.1, forward strand.
TCATACAGTCAGTCATGCACCTACTAAATCCTTTATCCAGACACTTATACATCCACTCATTCTTCAATATGTAAGACATATTTTAACTTTACAGAAACATACAGTCACTGGATAATGTCATCAGTGATGTCATCAGTGATGTCACTGACCATGTCATGAATGATGTAATATGTGACATCATCAGCAGTGGATTGCGGGTGCGCGATATATAGTTAGTGCAACTAACTATATATGGAATTTCAATGGTTTTGTGCGAGTAAAATAAGGTTTTGTAAATGCGAATTCCTAACTATATATGGTCTATAACCTATGGTTTTTTCATTGAATTTCATTGGTTTTTTAAAAGCTAACATCTGTAGCTGTAAAATGTATTATTCTTTAAATCCCAAAATATATATAGATATTTATTGATAATTTTTTTTAAATATTTTTTTATTCGCTTCTATTTCGCGAACCGGGAAGCTTTCCGTTAGCTCATCTTGATGCCGCGATCTAGTCCGCGAACCGGTCAACGTTACGTTAGAGGAACAGTGACGCGTCGCGGAAGCGCGACATATCACGTTATCGCGTAATGCGTCTAATGACGCGTCGCGTTAGCGCTCCCGGAAGTGCTCCGGACCGCGGTCCAAAAGCGATCTGGGACGCGGCGCGCGCCGCGTAACGTAAGCGGAACAGGTCATGTGACTTGTTTATCAAACTTCTCATTGGTTCATTTCACTTTTGGTTTCCAAATGATGTATGACTAGGTCATGTGCCCTAAAAATAACACTTTTCATTGGCTCAGAACTTTTGTTTTCCCCAAATCATGTAAACCCCTCCTTATTTCCTCACTCTGACTTTCATCTTGGTGAGAGAAAGACCATTTATCTGAAGATCCACAATGGCTTCCATTCTTGCTGCAGCTGGTGGACCCCCACCACCACCTCCACCTCCTCATAAGAAGAGAGGACCACCTAGTCAAATTCTGACTAACAGAGAGGAGGAAGATGAGGAAGAAGAAGAAGAGGAGAGAGAGGGACAACAATTTGTTGATGAGTTGCCCCGGGTTTCTAAACGAAAATCCAGTTTTATCTGGCAGTTTTTCACCATCCCTCCTGGAACAAAGAAAGTGAATGCAAAATATGCCACCTGCCTCATCTGTGATCACACATTGTCGAGAGGCACAGAAAAGAAGTACAGTATGGGGAACTATACAATGCATCGTCACATGAGCAGGTGGCATCCCTTGAACTACAGCCGGGCTGAGTTAAGGGATCTTGTAGACAATCCGACGGCAACTCCTGTGGCAAGATCTACATCCACATTGTCTTTGACGGGAAGAGAGGCACAAGAGACTGTGCCAAACATCCAACCTAACTTCCAGCACATAAAGTTATCTTGTGTTCACTGTGGTGAAATGCTGTCATATGGCAACATGAGTGTCAACCTCATGAACATTGCATATGAAAATCATAAATGCCCTAATGCACCCAAAAAGTAATTTTCTTTTTTTTGCTCCAGTTGAGCCGTTTTGAAAGCCTGTTTTTTGTTGTCTCCCCTCCATAAAAAAAACAAAAAAAACATAAAACAGTTCTAAAAATACAAAAAAATCAAAAAATGTTCAAAAAATAAAAAAAAAATATAAAACACCAAAAACAAAAAAAAACAGTTCTTTTCAGAACTACCTCCCCTTTCAAACAAAATTGCTAGAATGTTTATCACTCTGGCAAGCTCTATTTCTTTTGGTTCGCTTCAAGTTCGCTGACCGGTTCGCGAACTTTAAGCGAACTAAAAAAATATTTTTTAAAAAAAAAGAAGAGTTAGTATAAGGGAAGTAATCAGAGAATAATGTAAAAAGAAAGACAGCTAGAGAGAGTAAATGAGAGATAGTGTCAATGACATCATCAGCAGTGCATTGCGGGTAAAAAGAGTGGAAAACATTTACCTTATAATTCTTGTTACCTTTTTTAAATATTTTTCCATACTTTCAATCTGTAAAACAAAGAACAAACATTTCAAAAAATATTAAAACATGTATTTAAAAATTAGAAAAGACAAGGGAAAAGGTTCAAAAACAAACAGTTTTTCAACAACTTTGACATTTACAGAAGTCTCTGCTTCTCTACGTTCACTACACAATCCTAAAGATATATATTCGAAAGAAACTGTATCTTGATGTTGCTGAACTGAGGCCTATTTTGGAACATGATGTTTTTCTTGCACTGCTAATGTCTCACAATAGTGATGCAATAGCAGCGCAAAAAAGATGTAAAGCCATAAAAAAATTGTGTCTAACATTGTAAATGATTGTTTTAGGATGCAAATAAGATGTGTGCTTTCAAGAGCTTTCTTTGAGGTGAGGCCTCTTTTTTTTATAAAAAAAAAAACACTACCCAGAAGTACAGCACTCTAAGCCTTAAAATTGATATTTACAGAACTCAGCTTACCCATATGTACCACACATTTCTAAATGTATATCATAAGGACAAAAAGCATAACATTAATTATACATGTTAAATGGTTTATTTTTGCTGTTCTCAGAATGTATCAAATTTCACTTAAATCAGTGACTTGAAGGTATTCATCATGTAACAGCGGGGAAAAAAAAACACAATCAAAATGACTGTGTTTAAAAAACCCATACAACCTAAGAAATCTGATTTCAAAACTTCTTAAAATTAACTTACTTTCAATGACGTCGAAGGATCTCCTATAAACAGCATCCACTCTGTTGTGCTTTAAATATTTTCAGCCCGCCACTTTCTGAAAGAAAACCTCCATCGATACGTGAAATATGTTACATAGAAAAAAAACTTCTCTCATTATATCACATGTTTCCACTAGGCCAAATCATGTTGCCGCGATTCGCAAATCTTGTAATTCTTCCAATCAAATCCCGACATTTTCTATTTTCGCAACTTTCAAAAATAAAATATTTGAGATTATTTTCACAATCCTGGACTACTAATATCTTACTCTTCTTTGTCACTCATGTTCTCCTTTTCCTATGACACTGATACTGCTTACTATGAAGCAGACTTACTTGCATCAGGTTTATATAGTTGAATTTTTAATCGAGACAGCATTGCAGACTTACATTCCCTCTACTTAAAATTTTGGTTTTAAAAACACCAGGTAAGAATTTTTAAGGTCAAACGGCAATTTTTTTTTGAACGTTACAACAGAATCATTACAGAATGACCAGCCGTTTCCAGACTTTAAGTAAGCTGTATAATGTCCTGATGTAGTTGATGAACCATCGTGATAGATAATTGCTACAGTAACAAAAGTCCTCCCTGATATTGACAGCTGAGAAGCCACAAAATTTTTTATTAAAGTTGACAATTTTGTTCCATCAGGCCTACATCGTTGCATCATTAAAATGACATACTGGCCATATCTACGTATAAATAATGTTGACATCATATCACATTTACATTGACTACACTCCATGTTGTGATCCGCTGCATTTACTAGCTTATTAAAGGAGACTGATTTACTGTCTGGCAAAGTTAAATATATAAATCTTTCTGAGTCTACACTAGTAGTACTTGATACCATACAGTTCTCGCAGTCATGCTGCCATTGATAAGAAAGCCCAAACAGGTGATCTACATCTACACCCTCAACTTGCAATATATCAAGCATATACATTAAAAACTCCTGACAATCTTGCTGATTATTTTCAGAGAAGTCTGTTTGACCTGAACATTCATCTAACAGATAACGAACTTCAGACACACTTTCTACTTTTGTTCGATCAGTGCTACATTTCTCGAAAACAGAATTCAACAAACAGCATAAAATTTGTTCAGAATTCAACAGAATCTGTTCTTTTAAACTCTCTAGTGAAAAGAGAACATTAACCACTACATTTGCATAGCAGTTGACACCAGAACTGTTTTCAAATTGAAAACCGACAACATCTTCAACAGAATCCACTTTATTTCTGCTAACAACTTTCGGTTCATTGACTTTTAGTCTTTTTGCAACAACTTCCCTACTATTACTACTATTTCTACGTTTCCGGCCTACCACACGTTTCTCAAACAAAGGATATTGAGGCAAATGTGGCGCATACTCTCTTCTTAACCTATTGTATTCCTTAACACAATCTAGATCCGCACAAATGTTTGTGACATCACAGTCAATCAAGTACAATCCCGATAAAGTTCTAACTCGCGACAATGCCACATATGCCATACCCTCCTTGAACACTGAACTGCCAATATTCACCAATGCACAGTCTACACTTAAACCTTGCGATTTATGGATTGTCACCGCATATGCCAAGCAAACAGGAAACTGTTTACGGCGAACATATAAGTCTTTAACAAGCAAAAACCTAGCAGAACAACGAGCAATTTTCTGTACTTCCTCAATACCATCAAATTTAATTCTTAAAAATTCTATTCCATCTCTATTTCTGTATTTCTCAAAATCAACAACATTACCCATTGATCCATTTACCAGACCTCTTTCTACATGTAAATTCCGTCTCAAAATGATTCGGCAATTTAAACACACATTCAGAGTCTTTTCAAAACCCGCTGTCTTAGATATAGTCTTCTCTAATGAATCCAATTTTGATTTCAAATTATCTGACAAAATAATTGTTGATCCCATATGCTCTAATTTGTCGATAGCTTCAAGTTTCACAATCTCTTGCTTTTCTAAATTCAACATTTTGTTGTTGAAGATGGCACATTCTGCAAGAGTTGGCATGAGACATATCCCGGATTTCTTCTCAGTAATTTTCTGAAAAATATTCTCAGGCACAATCTCTTGTTTGGGATACAAATTTGACAGTAACCGTGCATTTAAAGCTTCTTTCCCATACTCGGTCACTTTTCCAATTCTAATATCTTGTAGAATATTCTTGTAATCTTCATCCTTTGCCTGACGCATATTTTGATGCAGTTCTGCATAATTGAAGTTTAACCATATATTGACGTTGCCAATGCTCCCTAGGCACTTCCTGGTATCTTCATGCGTGAGTATTTTGAACACAGGTTGACCTTTTACTGGTGTCAGCTGTAGAAGATCTCCGAAAACAATAATGTGTTTCCCACCAAATAAGACATCATATTCAGTTTTAAGTACTTCTTGCATTCTCAAATGCACAAAGGCAAGCATGACATTGGAAACCATGCTTACTTCGTCAATGATAAGTAGTTTCATTTTCCTCAAAACTCTTGAAACTTCACAGCAAGCATCTCCAGATAACTTGTTGTATTGTAATTTGTTGTCATGCTCCACCGGCAGCATCAATAGACGATGCAAAGTAATACCTTTAATATTATGTGCTGCCAGTCCAGTAGGAGCGGTGACAACACAAGACAGCGATGACTCAGTCCTTTCCTGCAAATAACAAGAGATTGCTTTAATGAGGAAACTTTTTCCAGTTCCCGCTTCTCCACTCACGTACAGTCGGACAGGCTTCAACGACGTACACGAGCACTCTTTCTTCTCATGACTTAATCCGTGCTCAATTTCCTTGGTAACTTCATCATATATTTTCCTCTGCTCAACGTTGAGTTGTTTTTCCAAGTCTTGTAAGTTAACTGAATCCTCCTGAGCATGTGCCATGGCTCTTTCTACTTCATTCATAGCAGTGGCAGCTTCATTTTCGATAATAGGTCCTCCAAGTGGATCTTGACTCAATGAAACAGAACTCTGACTGTCCTGAGAACTGTCTCTGGCAATCTCAGCTGCAATCGTTGCTTCCTGCTCAATTTCCAAAGTTAGCATTTCTTGATATTTAGAAAAAGCAGGACATTCTATGGACTCCTTGGCTGCATTGAAAGAGTCTTCGTAACAGAGGAAATCTCCAAGCAGTTCCTCTTCTGCACGCCAAGGCTTGAAAAGTTGCAAAAGTGCTAAATAGAAAAACTCCTTTTTTTCTGGAGATTCGCCACTTAATTTTCGATGGTTTACTAATTGGCATTTTCTTTGCTTGACCAGGCATCCCTCACTTCCAATTACAGCATACACTCCTTTCTCAATATCTTCTTTGATGTTCCTCTTGAATATATAATTTTGGAGAACCTCATATAGACAAACATTCTCAAGGTGACTGCTTCGATTTGGATAATATGTATCCAACATGTTGGTCTTCAAAATGTCGGTACTGTTTGGTTCCTTTTCTGCCAAATACTCAATTTCCCGAACAGGTTTTAGAACTCGATTTCGCGTTGCAGCAAGACCAAGACTCGCCCAAACGAGACTCCTGGATTTGGCATAGAGACTTGCTGAAGACAATCGATCAGAACATTCGTAAGCTCCGATTTCTCGATGCGACAACATCTTCAGACTGAAACTGTACAACTTCTTGCTGAGGCTCTTTTCATGGGAAATGTCCTCCCACATATCCTTCAGTTCAGTCTTTTCTTTTTTGGTGATGTAAGATGTCACATACCGAGCCACAGCCATACAGTTGTCAGCCACAAACTGTATATCCATGTTGGCATTCCACATGGACAAAATCACTGGGTTGTAGTCATTGATGTACTTGGACTCTTCGTTCCTTTTCAAATTGTATGTATTCTTGGGTGATTTCCTCGTCACATTATGTCGCAGCGAAGACATCAAACTGTTCACTCTTCCTTTAGAAATCACCGGTCGTGGAAAGTTGAAACGACATTTGGTGTAGAACTTGTCCTTGTTTCTGAATTTACGACGACAGTACTTTCCACAACGATGGCTTTGGAAACGTAGAACTTGTTCTCTTAGACTTTTCTTCTCCGTTGCGTTTGGAACAGCACACGTAGAATACTGTTCGATGAAATTCATCACTAAGTCATCCGGATCTGTTCCAAATTTAGGTGCATCCTTGATCCACAGCAACATATGTATATGAGGGGCACCTCTTGCTTGGTACTCCTTTCTCCAGAAGAAATCCAACACCTCTCCAAGAGGTGGATTCTTTTTATTTGTGATGAAAGACATCATAGCTTCAAATCTATGATTGAAGTACCTGCATACATTCACAGGATCCAAAGAACACAGTTCTCCAGGTGTCTTGAATTCAATATTTTCAATATTTCCATTTGCCTCTCGTAGAAATTCAAGTAAGTCATCCCAGCCATACTCGGCACAGCTCAGAGTGAGGAACCATGTCGGAGTTCCTAAGTTCCTCAGCATACATTTTAAGTCACCATGACGACGGTACCAGTACTCATTAGTACCACGCTGACACGCCATGAGATTAATTAAGTGAGAATCCAAAATACTGTCTTGGACATTGACTTTATGCATAAAGTCACTTGCCGAGATGTTTCGCATCTGTATACCACTTTTTAAGATGTGGTTCACTGCATATGACAGTCCAGACAGATCGCTTTCAAACAGGAGATGAAACAAATAGGGAATGCATTGCCGAAACCTAGGATCTTCTGCATACAATCGTAAAGTCCGGTATTCAGACGCAGGAATTTCACGAGGTCGCTCATCATATCTTCCTCCTTGACCTATGGGAAATAGCTGTGGGAAACACCGAGCTTCCAAACTTTCCTCCCAAACACTAATGGGACTCCCTTTGGCTTGTTTCATTTGAAACAACTCAATAGCATTCCCCATGACTTCCTTGGAATGCAAAGGATGAACACTATAATGTTCATATATTTCTTCACTTTTAGAGGCCTCTAGTTTCTCAATTTGGCCAGCACACAAATCGCTATCCTCTTCATCACTTACTTCCTCTTCTGCAACATATACATTCTTATAGTACTTATTATTTTTCTTCAAATACACTGTTGCCTTTTTGACTTTCCTAACATCCACTAAATCTTGCCATATTTTCTTATTCTTTGTCGGAACCCCATTAACCAAGATAACCAGAGGTTCCTCTTCCACTTTTTCTATTCCAATTGTGTTAATGTTTTTGTTCAAATCTAGAGGCAAATAAACAACTCTTCCCTTTAATCCTCTCTGTAAATCTGCTGGAGGCAACTTCCCTGTCTTTGGCTCCATTCTTACAATAGCCTGAAAGGGATGGATACTTTGAATCAAAATAGATTCATAAGTATTTAAATCCTTCAATTCAGAAGGAATCTCAACCAATTCCAGATTATTATGAACTGCCCTAGCAGGCATCTGGTTTTGGTTTAATTTATTACAACAATAAGTACACACACGTTGATCCGATCCCAAATCAAAATAATTTTCTACCATCAAGTATGTGGCTAAATCCTTCCATTCACTATTATTTTCCCTTTCACTTTTTGCATATAAATCCACTACCTTAGTCTGATTCTTATAATAAGTGCGTCGACAACATACACAAGTGAAATTAGGCCTCTCACTTGATTTCATCTGAAACGTGGCAATTTCCTTCGGAAAATTATCTGTACTGGAAACCTGTACATTATCTTCCACATTACCCTCTACTTCAGGGTCAATTTGAACATTCTCATCTTTACTACCAAAGTAACAAAACTCAATTTCTTCACAAATATTTTTCACATCTATTTCAGAACCATGCAAAAGAGCAGCACATAACTGTTTAAGCATAATTGCTGGACTCTTAGCATAATACAACATTCTCACTAATTTTCTCACTTTATTATGATGCACTGCTAGCATCCTGAAATGATGAAAAACACTCTGGCATACTCTCCTGGAAAGACAAGCCAGTGAATGACCACGCAAACCTGTCATTTGTCTCACTCTGCAAGGATCTAAATCTTGCAACAACTTCATTTTCTGCTTCAAACTTTTCTTATTAAATGTCCGTATAAAATCACAAAGCAAATTGATGGAAACCTGTCGCACACTGCAAATAGAACTACACTTCCAAATGTACACAGGACCCTTAGGACGTCTTCCTAAAACCTCATCACTTAGCGCCTCTTCTGTCTCTGTTGTCACAAGTTGTTCTTTTTCAACTGGACAACCATCCTTCACTTCATAAGCTCGACCATTGATGTCAACTGCATGCACCAAATCATTATCCTGAAAATAAGTCTCTTCATTAAAAAATGCCTCAGAACTTGAACTATGCATCCATTCTCCAGAAAAAACTTCACAAAAGTTAGTACGATTTACTACTCTCTTCCATCTACTTTTTGTTTTGAAATCAGAAATTACCTTGCTTAGTTTCCTAATTCTATTGATTACCAAAATAAACAACTTTCGCTTGATTTCAAAAGCATGATCAATAATTTTCTCTACATTTTTCTTCTTCCTATAAAATGCCGCTTTCTGTTGGCCTTTCTTTTTAATATTTTTCAATAAATTAACTAATATCCTATTACGGAACATTCGTTGTCGAATGTCCCTAAACTGTTGTTTCCTTCTACTATCATGCACAGAGTTATCTCTTCCTCTACCAGTAACATTTGTGATGTGTCTCTCCTTTCCATTTAAATTACGTTTTTTTTTGTGAACAGACACATTTTTTTGTGCAAAATTTTTTTTACTACAAATATTTCTTAAGAATGATTTCGTGCTCTTACCCGGCCCTTTCTTGGTGTTTTGACAAGTATTTGGGGAAGAGGACTGCTGCAATAAAACATCATCCTGCTGTCTTTGACGTTTTCTAGCCTTTCGTATTCGACTTCTGGAAGGCATTTTCCAAACTATGAAAGAATCTGCAGTTGAATCTGTGAAAAAATATAATATAAAATGTTATTAACCACTATTACCAAACAGTAAATAAATAACAGTCATCTAAAACTTAATGCCGTACTAATTATTTAACATAGCAAATATTTTCCACCAGCACTGCAAATGCTCTTAGCCATGTTATCCACTTCCTAAAAATAACATCAAAGACACTAAAATGCCTTCTAAATATGAACCCAAACAACCTATGAAGCAATGTGGAAAAAACTGCCGCAATGCATGAATATAGCAGAAAAATCAGCGACATTCATGCATTTTCCAGCAAATGCTCTTAGCCATGTTATCCACTTCCTATTAAATAACATGGCTAAGAACTGCTCAGGGCACCATGAGGAACGCTTTCCATTTAAAAAGGGAAAAATAACATCAAAGACACTAAAATGCCTCCTAAATATGAACCCAAACAACCTATGAAGCAATGTGAAAAAAAACGGCCACAATGCATGAATATAGCAAAAAAATCAGCGATTTTCATGCATTTTCCAGCAAATGCTCTTAGCCATGTTATCCACTTCCTATTAAATAACATGGCTAAGAACGGCTCAGGGCCCCATGAGGAACGCTTTCCATTTAAAAAGGGAAAAATAACATCAAAGACACTAAAATGCCTTCTAAATATGAACCCAAACAACCTATGAAGCAATGTGAAAAAAAACGGCCACAATGCAAGAATATAGCAGAAAAATCAGCGATATTCATGCATTTTCCAGCAAATGCTATTAGCCATGTTATCCACTTCCTATTAAATAACATGGCTAAGAACTACTCAGGGCCCCATGAGGAACGCTTTCCATTTAAAAAGGGAAAAATAACTTCAAAGACACTAAAATGCCTTCTAAATATGACCCCAAACAACCTATGAAGCTCTAACAGTACATATCCTGAAATTTAATTCATTTCAAAATTCGTTTTTAAACACAGCATATAAATCAATTGTATACCTGCATTCATGAAGAAATAACTAAAAATATCCTTGAGACACATGAAAGTGTTTTCTGGAATGCCCTAGCACCATTTTTGGGACACTATTAACATGGCTAGGTAACTCCCATAATCAAAATCTAAATTTGCGAAGCACAAGTGGGAGCGTATTTACAAGACACTTGTCCCATGAGGAACACTTTACATTTTAAAAGGCGAACACAACATCTTAGACACTCAAATACCTTATAAATATGGCCCAAAACAACCTATAAAGCTCTAGCAGTACATATCCAGAAATGTAATTGATTTCTTAAATCGTTTTTAAAAGCAACATATCTGTTTCAGCTTACATAACAGACCATGAAATGGCCTCCATGTATTACAATATCTTGTGTTACTGCATGCCAGAATGTTACACCAAATATGCAATTATAATTTCTCTATGAAACTAATTCTATTAGTATATCACTAGAGACAAAACCACATTTTAAAAACACAGCTTTCTTCATCATTTTCTCCTTAAATCATACTATTCTCTATCTAAATTAAATAAATCTTTTCTCACCTTAGCAAATATTTTTTGAGTTTTGAAAACAGTCTCAGAAATACACCAAATTGTCTTCAGCAGAAGAAAAAGGATGCACTCCAAAGGCTGCAGCTATTGAAAGCACAGAAATACAGATATTCTTTTCACATATCTCTCATATTAGCCAATCATACCTCTTCCCTCACTTTTTTCAAATCAAAACCCTTCCCCCCTCTGCCCTGTCTGCCTTGTTTCCATAGCAACCGCCTCCTGGAAGACCTCTCATGTTTCCAAATTCACAAAACAATGTTTCAATTGAACTCTGAACTCTCAGTGCACCTGCGTATCCAGTGCAATCTTTCATTAATTGTTTCTTCCTTGACCATTCAAATTACATCTTTCAAAGAACACATCCATGCACCCTAACTTTCTGTTTTCAGAAATGGAAATGCACCAATCACTGCTAATGAATCATTAGCATAATAAAACCACAGTTTTTTTTCTTTAGAAACTCCTACTGTTTCAACTGCCCTTTCATTACCACCCTTCATCTGACTGCAGAACAACCTTCTTCCACCATGTTTAACGTCTGGATTGTTGGACATAGTTACATCCACTGGGCTCAAAGGTATGCTGAGAGCAGAAATTTACACAACCTCAATTTACAAGATGTGGAAATTAACTGGTTGGGCCAAAGAGGATTAAAATGTCACCAATTGATTCCATTGGTGAAAACCTTTATGCATTTGCCAAAACCTAACCTGTTAATAGTGCACTGTGGAGGTAATGATTTGGGCACTTTGACAGGGGTAGGTCTGGAAATGCTTTTAAAGGACACCTTGGAGCAATTAATGGCACTTTTTCCTCAAACTGCCTTGGTATATTCCAATATATGCCAAAGACAGAAATGGAGGTGGTCCAACCAATTTTGTCCACAAATTGAGAAAGCGAGGAAGCATGTAAACAAATCTGTTTCAGCTTACATGAGAGACCATGGAATGGGCTCTCTGTACAACAACAACTTGCGTTACTACATGCAAGATATCTACAGAGGAGATGGAGTTCACTTCTCAGATGAGGGCAACAGAATTTTCATTCTGAATTTAAGACTGTGCATTGGTACCTACTTATAAGTACCTAAATGTACCATAAACCCAAAAGCTCTTCTCAGAGCTACCCTACATCTGATCACTCACAATTATTATTTTTCTCTAACTTTTTTCACTAATTTTCCACAAAATTCGCTCCCCGGAGCGCTACCCGGTTCGCTAACCGAAAGCTAACCTCGCGGTATTTTTTAAAAAAAATTTTTTTTTCCCGCACATATAAGACCCCTCAGCCACGCTCAGAAAACCTAGGGGGTCAAGATAAGTCTACCATGACCCCTTCTACCCATTCTAAACATTATTTGCCCTCCATCTTGTATCTTAATGCGAACGAAACACAAAATGGTGGACTCCCGTGACGCTTAAGGTTCGCTAACCGGGCAGCTTCCCGGAAAGCGGTCCTAAAAAAAGGCGGGAAAGTAATTTACAGAAAAACGACTAGAGACACTCTCACCAAATATAGATTAGCTCATACTACATAACAATCCCTTCCATTCTCACAAATTTCATTGAAATTCCATTTAGCCATTTAGCCTGTAGACCTCTCCAAGTACCGTGAGGTAAATTACTTCACAAAACACATCTGAATTGTTGGAATTGACAACCAATGAAAATGTTACTTTCATTTTCTACTTTTATTACCTGACATTTGATTGGTTATATACCTGTATATATATAAAGGGAGAGAAGGAAACACAGCCATTTTGACTACTACTTCTTGTTGTACCTCCTATTTCAAAAGCTTCAAAAAACTTCAACTTCTTTGTGAAGGTAAGTTATAATTTAATATATTGTGCACTATGACTTAATATAGTAGACTTTTTCTGCTAGATATACACTATCCCTCTGTAGTAGTAATGTATTTAGATAGACTTCTCTGTTATAGTTATCAATGGAGTAAGGCTTGTCTTGGTTAAATCACATACACTTTTTTATAGTCCTATTTCCACTCTCATACTATACACTGCCAAAAGATAAATTCACTGATAAAAACTGCCTATCTAAAATTAATCCCAACAGTGCCCTATCTCTACTAATATATATTTTCTTATTCAAAATTTCAGGCAAAATGGAAGGCGAACAACAAGTTTCATTTTCGATTGAACTGAAGGAGAACAGCCAAGACAAACTTGATGACTTTATGGATGACAGTAGAGACCACGAACTTCTACAATGTGTTGAAGCAGTAGACAACTTGCTTCAAAATGAAAAACAATTACACCCTATAATAAATTATGACATTTCTGACAATGAAATGTTAGAAAATTTAATAAAGTATGAAACACAATCATAATAAAAAAAATAAATAAACAAAGAAAACAAAAAAAAACAAGAAAAACAACAAACAATTAACATACAGTATTAGAAAAGTCTTTCATTCTTTTATCCATAAAGTTCGCTGCCCAGAAAGCTATCCGGTTCGCGAACTTGGCGCTTACCACGCAAAAAAAAATTTTTTTTTTTTGGACCCTCTAGGCCCTTTTAAAACCTCCACATAAAACCTAGGGGGTCAACGAGGATCTACTATGCCCCCTTATGGTAATTTCCCCCTTTGTTTTGGCCTCCTCTTGTCTCTCGATCCTACCGAGAGACAAGATGGCGGCCGCTCCGGACTGTTTAGAATGTTGACAGACACCGGAGGGCCAATCAGCTTCTCATCGCAAAGTTCCGTTACGCGAAAGGTTCGCTAACCGGATAGCTGCCCGGAGCGCTGTTACAGATATATATCTTGATTTAAACGTTAATTTCTCAAAATCCATTGAAGCACATATATTGAGACCTAGCAAAGGCACATCGGGCTAACAGTCCCTACAATTTTGCCAAATTTCGTGAAAATCCATTCAGCCGTTCGGGCTAAAAGTGAGTCCAACCGCCCTATGGAAAATAACATGGGAAAAACGCGTTTTGGGACCCCCCTTTTTTCTCGGCCCCCCCTTGACGAACCCCCCCCAAATTTCCAGGAGCTGCTCAGAAACAAAATGTGCCATTTTCCTGAAAATTTCAGCCAATTCCGTCCACAAACGCCAAAGTTATTAGGCATAGAATTTTCAAAAGTCCCATAGAGAAAAAATCCTAACTATATATACCTACTGGCGACCGCCAGTAGGTAATATATATATATATATATATATATATATATATATATATATATATAACACCCTAAAACCTAATTCCACCCTAGTCCCTTTAAATACCCCAGCACCCTTAAACACTAACCCATCCTGACCCTAAAAATGCCCCTGTACCCCAAAACCCAAACATACCCCTGAACCCTAAAAATACGCCTGTACCCCAAAACCCAAAACAACCCCTAAACCCTAAAAATACCCCTGTACCCCAAAACCCCAAACAACCCCTGAACCCTAAAAATACCCCTGTACCCTAAAACACTAAACAACCCCTGAACCCTAAAAATACCCCTGTGCCCCAAAACACAAAACAACCCCTGAACCCTAAAATTACCTCTGTACCCCAAAACCCAAAACAACCCCTGAACCCCAAAAATACCCCTGTACCCCAAAACCCAAAACAACCCCTGAACACTAAAAATACCCCTGTACCCCAAAACCCAAAACAACCCCTGAATCCTAAAAATACCCCTGTACCACAAAACCCAAACATACCCCTGAACCCTAAAAATACCCCTGTACCCCAAAACCTAAAACAACCCCTGAACCCTAAAAAAAACCCTGTACCCCAAAACCCAAACATACCCCTGAACCCTAAAAATACCCCTGTACCCCAAAACCCCAAACAACCCCTGAACCCTAAAAATACCCCTGTACCCCAAAACACTAAACAACCCCTGAACCCTAAAAATACCCCTGTACCCCAAAACACAAAACAACCCCTGAACCCTAAAAATACCCCTGTACCCCAAAACCCAAAACAACCCCTGAACCCCAAAAATACCCCTGTACCCCAAAACCCAAAACAACCCCTGAACCCTAAAAATACCCCTGTACCCCAAAACCCAAACCTACCCCTGAACTCTAAAAATACCCATGTACCCCATAACCCAAACCCAGCCCTGAACCCTAAAAATACCCCTGTACCCCAAAACCCAAAACAACCCCTGAACCCTAAAAATACCCCTGTACCCCAAAACGCAAACCTACCCCTGAACCCTAAAAATACCCCTGTACCCCTTAACCCTTAAATACCCCTGCACCCCATAACCCAAACCCACCCTTAAAATACCCCTGAACCAAAAAAAAACATATACTTACCTTACAACTTACCTTAAAACATATACTTTTACCAATCATGCTTTTACAATGATTTTCGTCATAAAAGCATGCGAGATAAAAGCATATAATATATAAAGGCATGCGTTATAAAAAAATGCGGAGTAAAGGTACCTGCGTTATAATGGTATGAGGAGTGAAAGTATGCGGAGTAAAAAATGCGGAGTGACGGTATTTTACCAAGCTGGAACACTCTCTGGGGGAGCTTTGCAGTATTAACCTGGTATCTAACCAAGAGACTGTTTTTGAAAGGTTGGAGAAATACAAAACTCCTTTTGTGATAGCTTAACAAAGGAATTTCTTAGAGAAGTGAGCATCCTAGGACCAAGGAGTAGAGTACCATCCTTGTTTAGCTGACATTGTAGACTGGCCAAACAAGCTTAGATAAATTCCATCAAAAGTAATAGCAGGGGAGAGATCCAAGTCAAAAAAGCTGCATACCAAACTGCACTTGCAAAGGCAAAAAGGCACAGGCTCATAGTAGAAGCCGCGAGGGAAAATAACCAAACCCTTTTCTGGAATTTAATAGCTACAGGTAATAGGGAGAGAAACTCCAAGATAGATGATAATGTTGCGGCTGAGGCCTGGACAGCATACTTTTGTAACTGATATCAAGTAATGCCTTGTGATGGGACATCTGAATCAGTAGTAATCCCCACGTATTTTGAATTAGTAGTAATCCCTTTGTATTCTACATTGGAGTGAATTCAGGGGGCTTTCTCCCGGTAACCTATTTGGATGTGCAAGAGGCAATTGGGAAGATTGTACTATATAAAACTTCTGGTATCGAGAAGATTCTTGGGGACCTGTTCTTATCTGACATTGCTATTTGGACCCCTTATTTTACAGCAGTGTTTAATACAATCTTAATTGGGCTATGTAAACCTATATCATGGGCAGGGACTGAAATCATTCCAATATACAAGAACATGCCCATCAGTTTGATAGGCAGCACCCAAACACTTTTGAGCACGATCATATTTACCAGACTTCAGCATTGGCTTGCTGAGAATGATGTACTTTGCCCCCTACAAGTGGGTTTTCGATCTAACACCTCTACTGTAGAGCATGTACTCAGGTTCCAGATAATTTACTAGAAGACCATTAGCATAGAGAAGGAAAGGCTGTACGCTGTCTTGGTAGACCTCAGAGCAGCATTTTACCTAGTCCTAAGCAATTTACTGTGGAAAACGCTAGCAGAGATGGGAGTCCCAGCTTTTTGTGCATTATAATTGAGAGATTGCACCAAAATAATTATGCACAAGTTTGGTGCGGAAAGTTGGATGAAGTAACAGAACCCTTTCCTGAAAAACCAGGCTTAAGACAGGGTTGTGAGCTGGCCCCCACCCTATTTACTTTATTCTTAAAAGATTTAGTTACCTTCCTTAATAGCTGCTATTACGATACCCCTAGATTAGCTGGCATGAGGGTTCCAGACTTCATATTCTCAGATGATACTCTTCTTTTAGCAAAATCACTGCTGGGATTACAGAAAACACTTGACCATTTTATTAGGTTTTGCACATGAGGGGCCTGGAAATAAATATAAACAAAACCAAATAAATGGTTTTAACCCTTGCCATACCACACACTCAAATCCCACCATAGAGGCTATATTCCCCTTGATTGGTGCCACCTATTTGACTAATTGGACATTACGTTAGAGAAAAGATGGATTGGGTGCATCATACAGCTAAGAGGAGACTTAAATTGGAATGGCATATTGGGGGGCTGCAGAAGTTGCACAAGGGGTCCCTCTGCTGACTTGTTTCTCCAGTCCTTCAGATGTATACATACCAGGTGCTGGTGGTTGCCACTTACAGTGCGTAGATCTTGAGACACAAAAATCTAAATTCACTAGTAATGGACGAAAATAAGTTAATGAGGCGGCTTTTATGTTTACCGGTTAGCACTCCCTTCATACCGTTGAGTTTAGATGTAGGCCAATTTCTGAAAAGATTGAACTTCGCCCCTTGATTTTCTGGAGACACTGGTGTGTTACCCCTGAATTATAGCTCTATCGTAGCAAGCTGGAGGAAATACTCAGACATGCCCTTGCTGCCAAATACCCTTGGATTAAATTTGTCAAAGATTCTTTCATGGGGATGAGTTTAGCTAATCAATTGAAGTTATATATATATATATAAATAAATGTAATTCTGTTTATTCAGCATTTTCAAGAATCCAGATATAAAAGCACCCATGCAGTTCACAATAACAAAGGTCGGCTGAACCTCAGAACTTGATACATTAGTCATGCAAAATTATCATATATCATATGTTTTAATTAATCCCGCGTCAGATCCCTAAGGAAGAATATTACCATCAGAGATTACACAGCAAAATTGCAAGGTACATTGCAACAGAAAAAGAAAAACAAACATATGGCATTTCATAGCTAACCAAGGAGAGGAAAAGAGAGGAGGAAGAGGGACAGAGAAAGGGGAGGGATGACCAGTCTCGATCTCTTGGATCGTAAGGGGAAATGAGTCACGTGACTTTGTTCAGTTAATGATCCCTGTGCCACTCCCTGTTGCTTGAGGTTTGGGAGTGGGTAGGTGCCTCATTCTCTGTGCTAGACTGCATATAGAGCTGCAGCATGCCCCATATGTCTCTGGGTCAGGTCTGAGGGGGTAGAAGGTCCAAATAAGCAGCCAGCTGCTCCTGACAGAACGCCGCATCCCCAAGCCACTCCTCTCTATGTGGAACCCAGCTTCTCCCCCAATTCATTGCAATGTGCCGCTTTGCAAGCAGTAGGAGTATAGTTGCAAGTTTTTTGTCTTCCTGTGGCAGGTGTTTCATATAACCGAGCAGTGCAGTCAAGGGGAATTGTGCATGGCAAGCATCTTCTCTATTGCATCAAAAATAGTCGTCCAGTAATGCTGAATCTTGGGGCATTCCCAGGCCAGGTGGAGGAAGGTCACTGTGGGGAAGCTGCATGGCTGGCAGCACGCCTCAGTGATATTTAACACATTTTTTTTTTGCCAGAAACCTTTGCGGGAGTGTACTCAACAACTTTTAATAATTTATTTATTTTTTTATTTTTTTACATTTATTTATTTATTTGCCAGAAACCTTCGCGGGAGTGTACTCAACAACTTCCCAAAGTTTCATGTCGATCGGATGAATGGTGTAGTAATGCATAAGGACAAACAGACAGCCATACTTTCGTTTTTATATATATAGATGAAGAAATTTGAAGTGAATGATACAGACCCAATAGTTTGGGGAAAGAGCCCACACCTGCACAACAGAAGGTCCACTGCTGCTGTGTGATTGAGATGCCAAGCGAGGCCTCCCACACTTATCGGGCTTATGGGGTCCGTATGGGCACCATGTGTTGCATATCTGTATATAAGCACGTAATCAGCTTGCGCAGAGAGGGGTTCCTGAAAAATCCCTCGAGCACAAGGAGCGTGGGTGCAGCAGCTAAGAAGGAGGGAAGATAAGAGCACATTGTAGCTCGCAGCTGATAATATGTCATCTGTTCCAGTATAGTCAAGTCCTCCTCCTCCCACAACTTGTGTGGCTCAATAAAGTTGCCCTGTGGGAACACATCTCCCATTTTGGCGAGCGGTAGTTTTTTTTACTCGAGTACAGTAGCCCACTTCTGTTAGAAACGGCAGGCGGGGTGTCTGACCAGTGGGACCAAATGGGCATACAAAACCTCCAGTTGTGCTCTATGGTGCAACTCTAGCCATGCCCACACAGTACATTCCACTGTGTCTGCACCAGCGCGGGGACAGGCCTTAGTTCTTTATATAGATAGGTGGAGAGGGAGCGGAGCTGCTTGGCCATGTTTGGCTGTGGTATGTGCCATTAGTTTTGTGGGGTATACCCAGTGGAAGCTAAACTGCACCTGGGCACAATAGTAATATAAATCAAAGCCAGCCACGCCAAGTCCGCCCTGCTCAATTGGTAAGGTAAGAATTTCCCAGGAGATTCTGGGCAGTTTACCAGCCCATGTCAGAGTGATCATGTTGGAGCTGTCTTCTCCAGAAGTAGTTACTGAGTGGGAGGGGGAGATTTGTGAAGAGTTAGAAGAGTTTAGGCAGAACCATCATTTTCGCAATGGCAATCTGTCCAGTCATGGACAGTGGGAGAGTAATCCAACTCTTTATACGCTGCTTAAGCCAGTCCATCAGTCAGACATAGTTAGAGCACCATAACTTCTTGGTGTTGTGGCTAATCCAGATGCCCAGGTACTTCACTGGGCCTTGAGACCACTGCAGTGGAAAATCTGAGCGGACTTTAGTTGTGACTTCCGTCAGCGGAAAAATTGCGATTTAGTCAAATGTATCAGTATACCAGAGAGCTCACCAAACCTAAGGAACTCCCTGATCAAAGGGTCGAGGTTGTCCTCAGGCTGTTTCACATGTATCATGACATTGTACGCATATCATGATACAAGTATTACCCAGGGTGAACGCTAAGCCTCTATGAGCCTGATGTTGTCGTAATTGAGCCTCAAGAGGCTCCATGGCCACGGCAAAAAGTAAGGGTGACAGATGGAATCCTTGGCATGTGCCACGAGAGCCCGGGAATGGGGGCATACCACACAGTTAAGCACGGGGCATGGTTTGCCATGCTGTGAAATGGCAGCGAGTTAAGCAAGCTCTGCCGGCCGAGTAATCATCCTTTATTAATCCTTGCAACCGGAGAGCTGCTGCAACACTGAAAACAAGGGTCACCTGATTGTAAGGAGCCTGGCGGGCTGTGTAACTGTCTGGTTGCTTGCCTCGAGAGTAAGTGGCTCATGTCGACGGAGGAGCGCCTGGCAGGAGCCTGGGGTGACCGAGGCAGAAGGGGGCGGAGACTTTGTAAATTTAGCCCGTGGTGCTGCTCACACTGAAGGCCTCGGGCAGTGCCTGAGTGGATTGATGATGCGCACAAGTACTGCTTTGTGTGGGGAGCTGATACATGAAAGTGAGGGACCAGCCTGTGGGACACTGCAGATCTAAACCAGCTCTCTGCTGCGATGCAACACACTGGATCTTGGGCGTTAGCGGTGCGATGTGAACTCCCACAGTAGAGACCTAAGTGAGCCCGGAGGTGGGGATGGAAGTTTGCTGAACTCCAGTGACGCACTCGTCTATTGCTGCAGTCCCGGCAGCGGATGCCGGAGCTCTGGCAGGCATCAGCAGGCATGCAAATACATGAAAGACAGTGTTTGGCCCCAGGGTGAAAAAAAGCCAAATGCGCCCTTGGGTAGCCATGTTGTTGAACAGCTAGCAGGCCGCAGAGCAGAGTGATATCCAGACATATGCAAGACACAGTCATCTACGCTGAGGGGTGTGTTTAACGCTCAAATGACCACCGAAGCATGAGTAAGGTTGGCTGATATTAAGTGTGCACGCCGTTGGTGGTGTAGTGGCAGCTCACACAACTATATCTCTGCATGGGAGGTGACAACCTACATTACGTTGTGTGTGGTGAGAGTGCTCTGGATCGCTGCGCTGTGTTTCTCTGGAGTTTTAGCCCACGGACTCAGTTCTAAGAAGTTGTGATTGCCTGGGGCTCAAGAGGACTGGTGCGTATTGAAAGAGAAGTTGCCAATGAGAGGCAGCCGGTATCCGCAACAACCCTGTGGGGTACTTATTGAAGTTCATTCATCTGTTTGCTGAGGTGCTAGTGAAGACGTGACACCGGTGGAACGTACGGGTGACAGAACCTGTCCAGGAGGAGCACACATGAAGGGACAGAGTTGGCATATTTGTGCAGACAGCGTTAGATGCCTGGGCCAAGTCATGGGCAAACAGGACGTCAAGTGGCTGAAGCTCAATTTTGACCATCGGAGAACCACAAGGCTCACTGAGTTGGACCCGGAGACCAGCGTGGGGTAAATGCCAGAGTCGCAGACGGAAGACCAAGGGGAGTAACTGCGGACCTTAATGTTGGAGATGAGATCCAGTCTTCGGAACGCTGGAAAAGAGTAGGTGGGGACTCACAAAACTCATCTGGATGTGCTAGAAAACCATGCCTCAGACTTCCATGAGCTCCAGGTTGAAACTAAGGACCAGCTGTTACATATGGATCGGGTGTTAGGCATCATTCATGTCAAGAATTAGGATTTAGAAGCCAGGTCCTGTCGCAACAACCTGCGAATTACCGGGATACCGGAAACAACGGCTATCTCCAAGATGGAGACCTACATCACAGACCTGCTCTGCAAACTGTTTGATCCTCATCTATCTTCAGTGTTTGCAGTGGAGCAAGCTCACCAAACCTTGGGACCCAGACCACCGGTGGGGCCACACCCAGACCCATACTGGCTAAGATCCTGAATTATCAAGACCAAGACCTAATTTTGCGCCTGGCCCGAGAGAAGGGGTTGATTACGCACAAGGGTAATAACATTTCCTTTTATCCTGACTTTAGACCAGTGGTACAGGCGGCAAGGCGTGAGTTCCTTCCTAAAAAGCAGATTTTACTTCAGGCTCAGGTTCCCTACTCGCTGATATATCCAGCCAAGCTCAAGGTGTCACATGATGGGACAGCACATTTTTTCACAGACGCTAAGTCTGCATTAAAGACTGTAAAACACTTTGGCGGAAAGAAGCCTAAAGCTGGCCCTAACTCTGTGGACTTGCCTAAGGTCCGGCTGAGCGACAATGACTGATGAGATTCTAGATTTGTTACGTACATGTTATGCTGGGTTGTGACCTGGGGAAATGTTGTTGACCTGGGAAGGCCTGACAAGGATTTTATTTTCTTATTCTTTTTCAAGTGATGTGTGTCACGGTAAATAGGCGACACTCACATTTTCTGTATAATGGCACAGCTCTCTGCAGCTTTCTCTTGGCCCCCCTGTATTTGCAGGGGTGTATGCCGGCGTCACCCCCCCCCCCCCCCCCCCCCCCTGGGAGAGCTCCCAAAAGGTGCCTTCTGTTATATTTTAGGTTTTTTGGGATGGGTCTTCTGCAACCTGATTGAGGGGGTTGGAGTGGGAGGTGGGTTGGGGATGGGGTATGTTTTTAAGCGCTTAGCCAGTATTATGCTGTGCAGTTTGGAATACTATCACTATGCAAATGATTCCACTGATGGCTATTTGGTTCCCACTGTACTTGTTCACAATAATCTGTTGACCACCATGTGACAGAACTAAATTTGTTGACATGGAACATCCAGGGGTTGAATAATGGTAGGAAGTCAAGACTTGTCCACTCATATTTAGTACGGCATCACACAGATATATGCATGTTGCAGGAGACGCATCTAAATGTCACGCCATCTCCTAGACTGAAACACAGCAGGTGGGGCTATTTGTACTCTTCTATCTATTCCAACTACGCTAGGTGGGTGGCTATACTTGTCCGTAGTGGCCTGGATTGGAAGGAAGGTGAATTACTAGCTGACACAGAGGGAAGATACATTGTCCCGGAGGGTACTCTGGGTGGGATACAGGTGGTGTTGGTAGCAGTATATGGACCCAATGTTGATTCACCCAGTTATTTTCAAGACATATGGGCCAAAGTGAGGGCGATAAATTGTGAAACTATTCTCTGGGGGGGTGATTTTAATGTGGTAATCAACAATGAGCTAGATAGGAAAGGATTCTCTAGCCCGCTCCACCCTTCGGCTGGTGCCGCACTGAACGCCATCAAGTCAGACAGTGACCTGGTTGAAGTGTGGAGACGAGCCAACCCTCAATCTAAGGAGGGAACATGTATTTCAAAACACCATTAAGCGTGGTCTGGACTGGACTTCTGGATGGTAACCTGAGACGTGGCTACATGGCACAGCGAGGTCTCTCACCTTCCCAGGTCCCTTTCAGATCACACACCAAGCTTGCTGCGACGGGCGCTTCCCAATTTTGTTCCCAGCATGTTTACATGCGTTTTGCCACCTAATGCCCTCTTAGATGAGGCATTTAAGCAAGAAATTAGAAAGTATACTGAGGATTATTTTACCCTTAATAAGGGTTCGATCTCCACGGAAGCCTCTTTATGGGAGGTGTTTAAAATACTAAAAAAGGGAACATTGTATCTCCCGACAAGCTGGGGTATTGAAGGCTAGACAGGGCACACTTGCGTCCCTAGAAACACAAATCAAAGGATTGGAGACCAGGTTTTATTCCACTGGGGATCACACAACCATGGCACTCGCAAGGGAGAAATTGTTTGAATTTGAAAAAGAGGCATAGCGCAAGGTGACATTTTTAGGGAAACACGCACAGGCCAGAAGGTACAGGGAGGGTGACAGGCCGGGAAGACTCCGAGATTGGCGGTATACATTACTGAATTAAAGGGTACACAGCAGGACGTAACCAGAGGCCGGAACAATATTTTAGATAAGTTTTCCCAGTTCCACTCCAAACTCGATACTACTACCCAGAACTCTATTCCGGAAGGCCTTCAGCAATTCCTGGATTCCTTAGAGTTGATTTGGTTGGGTAGGGGACATAGGAAATATCTTGATGTCCCCTTTAAAGTTGACAATGTGACCCAGGTCATCAAGAGCCTCCCACTAGATAAGGCCCCCCGGGTTGGATGGGCTAACCATTGCTTTCTATAAGACATATGCAGAGGAACCGGCACCCCGATTAGTAGCGGTTTATGAAGAAGCACAGGTCTCCGGTGCTCTGCCACCTACTAGGAGAGAGGCAATTATAATAACGCTTTTGAAACCGGGAAAATCGGAGGACGAGATGGACTCATATAGACTATTGTCACTAATAAATGTGGATGTTAAGATCTTGGCGAAACTAATCACCAACCGGCTGCAGCCCCTCCTTCTGCTAATTGCTCTCCCAGACCAATCGGGTTTCAAGCCTGAGAGATCTACGTCTCACAACCTTAGAAGCTTCTTTACAGTACTGCATTACTTACATCCCGATGTGAAAGCTGCTGCGATTTTTCTCAATACCACAAAAGCACTTGATACGCTCGAATGGCTGTATCTGTTTGCTATTTTGACCCAAATGGAATTTAGTCCCTTGTTTACAAGTCTTATCTGGCTGTTGTATACAGAACCATGTGCCAGGGTTAGGGTGAACGTTCTACTGTCAAAACCATTTGGCATATCACGTGGCACAAGGCAGGGGTGCCCATTATCTCCACTGCTCTCCGCAATTGCGATGGAGCCATTAGCAGCATGCATTAGACATTACCACATGGCCAGAGGGATTGGGTTAATCACTAGGAGCCTTCTTATTTCTCTGTATGCCGATGATGTGACGCTGTACATAATTGACCCTGCAACAAATCTTGCCCCATTTCTCTGGGAATTCATAAAGTTTGGTGGACTATCCGGCATCTCCATCAATTGGACCAAGTCTATTATCTTCCCTTTAACAGACGCAACGGTCCCTGTCCCCACTGAATTTCCGCTCAAATGGGCAGTTGAACCTGTGAAATACCTGGGAATCTGGCTTAGTCGAAATCTACAAGAAATAAAGGACATGAATTATGGCCGTACAGTAACTTGGCTGGAGGGAAAGGTATCTGCGTGGGCTAGACTCCTGCTGTCAATGGCTGGTAGAATTGCGCTGGCTAAAATGGTTGTGTTGCCGAAATTTCTCTACTTATTGATCAATATTCAAATTCCTCTCACAAAGGTTTTTTTTAAATCCCTCAGATCCCTGCATATTTCTTTGGTTTGGGCAGGTGGGCAGGCGAGAATTTCTTGGGAACTTTTGACAGTCCCCCTATGCCAGGGAGATCTGGGAGCCCCGGACATGGCATTGTATGCATGAGTGCTCATGCTCAATTCCATCATCATTGGGTACACCCAACTCGCTTTCAGCTCACATAGCTGTGGAGACAGATGTGGTGGTGCCTGTCTCTCTGACAGTAGCATTATACGACACCTACAAACGACCCCGAGATGGCATCAATACGGTTGCCACCCTGCGATGGGCATGGTATGAGTTAAGGAAGAGAGCTGCCATTCCTATCCTGTATGCCCTGTCAATAATATTGGCACACAACCCTGTGCTGCCCACCATGGGGGAGGGTAATAGTAGAACATTAGCGCAGAAAATGGGCCTTCGTACTTTTGTGGACCTTTACCAAGAAGAAACTTTAGGTCCCCACCAGCCGCACCCGAAGGACAAACCATACCTATTGCTGAACTCTATGAATGTCATAAACTAGGGACTACCTGTAGATCGCTACACAACACATTCCCAAGCTCTCCACCAACCCTTATGGCATTGGAAAACGTGCTTAAAACAGACTTGCCACAAAGACCCATTCGTTTCCTGAGTCACGGCCACAAGCACTCCTGGCATGGAATGAGGAATTGCAGGTTCCTCTCACACAAGCACAGTGGATTATTGCTGTAACCAGCTTACGGCCCTACATCCCAACTACATGCTCAGCTTGATACACTTTAAGTATCTTTATCGGTTTTATAGGACACCCTCTAGCTCGCATCGCATGGGGCTGAGGGATGATGACGGCTGTTGGAGATGTGGGTTTACTCCAGCTACATTCTTACATATGGCCTGGAGTTGCCCACAGCTGCTGGTGTATTGGTCCAACATTTTTACCACAATTTATCAAATAACAGGTGCAATAGACAACCCAGACCCCATACAGGGCATATTGGGATATGTAAAGGAGACGCCGATAGGGGTTCACAAAGGTCCACGCTCTGTTACTCCTGTTTGCCAAACACCGAGCGGCCATCCATTGGGGGAGGAAGAAGGCATCTTCTGTAAGGGACTGGATCAGGGATGTAAAATTTGGTCATTCACAATTGATTACCTTTTGGGAATTGATGCCATCAGCATCCAGGCATAGAGATATATGGGAACTATTTGTAACATGGCCAGAGCAAGGCAGGAGGCGGAGGGACATGTGTCACAGGCCTAAGTGGATTCTAGATTGATATAGGAGGGTCTGGAAGTGGTGGATGTACAGCGTTGATAGCATAATGCACACTGGCCATTGAGAATACACCAACGGGATCAATGGTTTGTGGGTGGCATCATGATGTGTAGCAATGTAACCTAAAATGCAAACTAGTTGATGCCATCCAATCTGCAGGATTATGTAGGCTCTCAGATGCACAGGAACGTACACGCATATCATTAGGATTGTAAGTGTCGCGAAATGTGGACATATGGACAACTTTTGTACTGTACTGCAACTGGCTCACTGTTTGCATTGTATAATAATAATAATAATAATAATAAAACCACTTCTAAAGCGCATTGTTACACTAAAACAGTGTGTCCCCGCGCTGAGAGATGCTACTGCTCCCCGAAAGGCCAATGTCTGGGGCTCGCCTGGATCCCAGGCTACAAGAAACTATTATTTACGTGGGAAAAGATGAGTTGAGTTTGCTGTAATATTGTTTAAAATGCTAATTAAAAAAAAAAACTGACCCGCGTGAAATGGAGGAAATACAAGAGAACAGTAAGCGCTATTAACTTAGTGCAAAGTCCTATATGGGAAAGGATGGCAAATAAGTAAGTCCACTCGAGCAAATCAAATGCCTTGTTGGCATTCATGAAAATTGTTGTTTCCCACTACTGTGGGTCCAACTCCTGCATTGATGCAGAAAGTGTTTGCAAGTTGTGGGAAGTGGCTTTACCCAGCACAAAGCCACATTGGTCCAGATGCAGCACTCGGGGTATCAGTGGGAGGAGTTAGGCCGTAATGAGCTTGCCAAGTATCGCCCACGTTGATCATGGACAGAAGCCAATATGAATCGCATCTCAGGTGGTCATTATCAGGTTTCATAATCGTAATACTAAGTGCCTCCCTAAGCGGGGGGGAAGCACCCCATGTGCCATGGATTCTTTGTACATATCAATGAGATGTGGGGCTTGTAGTGCAGCATATTCCTTGTAAAAGGCTGCAGTTAGGCTATCAAGGCCAGGGGGTCTTAACCCCGGGTAGGGAAGGTATGGTTCTGATCACCTCCTCCTCTGTGAATGGCTTGGCTAGATAGGTTCTGTGTCCCTCTCCCAACCTCAGCAGTTGTATCGTGTCAAAGAACTATGTCATCTCGCGGGGTACCTCCTTTTGTTGAGCTCAGTAGAGGGACGAATAGAAGGAGACCATTTTCGACTGTATAGCGGATTGGCCTACCACTAGTTCGTCCTCATCTGTGTGTAACTCTGGGAAGTAGTCATTGGCCCACGGTTTCCTGAGGAGTCCCACCAGTGTCTTTCCTGTGCAGTCTCCCACTCCATATCATCAGGCTCTTGTCTCCTTACTGAGGAATTGGGATTCACACATGGCGGCTTCCGGAAAATCATCCTTTTTGTCCGTGATTTGGCACAGCAAAGTTCTATTTTTGCAGACATAAAGATCTTGTTCTAGGACCTGTATTTGCTTTTGTAAATGCTTACAGTCCTCTCGTAGCGACCAAAGCACCCTTGCTTGCTTAGCAATACATTCTCGACGTATGACAGTTTTGGACCCCTCCTATAAAGTCAAGGGAGAGTCAACTGTACCTTCATTTAGTGCAAAGTACTCAGATATGTCTAATACTCTTTTGTAACACTTGAGCTCACAGCGCCCCAGGCAGGAGCCTCCAACTAAACATTTGCGTCACTACTCAGGGATATCCACATGAGCATTATCAGGGAGTGATCAGAAAGGGTCCGGGCAGGTGGACTGCCTCAAGGGCCCTGGCGGCCACGTCGTGGGAAACTAGTCAATAGTCATTCTGCCACCAGGAGGGTCCAGTGGACATCACACATGTGCCTTGCATGCCGTTCGGATGCCTGTGCTGCCATACGTCTACCAAATCTCCATCAGTGATTATGGTCTGCAATTGTTCTGCTACTCTAGGGTGGGGGTGGGGAAAGGTGCCCGATCTGTCTTATCTAGTATCATAGTCCCCTTCCCATATTATAGCACCCGGCTGGGAGAGTCAATGAGCCTCCAGATCTCTGTGAAAAATTCTGGGTCAACAGTATAGGGACCGAATCTCGAGATTAGGCTGGTTGGGTGCCACCCCAGTGATCCTGCCAGCATTGTGTATCTTCCCAGTTTGTCATGGTTGTGCTCATGGACCAGTGCAGAGCCTTCCGGATGTTTATGGTCACCCCACAAGTATAGTTGGAGTAGCATGCAACATGTCTTTCGCCCATCCACACTGCTCGCAGTCACCTGCGTGTGTGCTATGTGAGGTGCAGCTCCTGAAAGAAGCAGATGTCCACTCAATGGTGATCAAGCAGTGCAGCAACCATCCTCCCCTTTTGCATGTCATTCAGGCCATGGACGTTCCAGGTGATTCACTTCACTCTAGTTATGTTGCCCACCCCAGCAATGTGCCTAAATGGAACCCTGCTGTGTGGCAAGTGGAACGGAGATCAGTTGTAGAAGAAAAGAGGAGAAAAGGGGGAAGGGTTGACATGCTAAACAATCGACATCAGAAAACACCCTCCAAAATGCCCACCCCCACTCACTTCAGCCCTTCAAACAGGCTGAGCATTAGTCCCAATCCACCCACAACCCCAACGTGGATTATGAATTTCACATAACATGGGAATCATCCCTGGGGGAGAAATATCTAGAAGCCCAGTGAACCAGCTGGGACAAGCTAGGAGGCAGGACGAAGATTGCAAAGTTTGGCAGCCCTGACCTAAGTCTCTGTCTTTTCGGACAGCTCCAGCCACCAAAGATCAGTACTCATGCACGGTCACTTATGGAGCCTCAGCTCTAGGCAAAGTTAATCATTGTCACTGGTACAGCTTCCATCCTCCACATCTTGTCCTGAATGCAATGCCTTCTTGGTGGTTTGAAGATCCTTCATGACCCTGGCTGCACTCTTCTGGTCAGTGAAATATGAAGTCTTCCACTGTGGAACGATCACAGTTTTTACAGGTACAACTGAAAATATTTGACATCCAGTTGTTGCAGAGTGCACTTAACCATTAGAAATTCTCTTCTTGACGCTTGTACTGCTAAGGTGAGTCCCCTGGTACACTACATGCTGCTGGTTACTTGCCAACTGGAGCACTGTGTGTTAGGGTTTGTGCACAGCAAAGAGCATGTCCCCTCTCATTGCACTAGTGGTCTCTGTAATAGCCCTCTTTAAACATACTACCAAAAGCCTTTCTTGTTATCTCAGCCCCTCCCTAAGACCTCTGTGTATGTTGCTCAATGATTCACAAGTTTGGACATTGCTGTCTTGTTTGCACATTGGACCTTGCTTTTACCAATGCTTATTTTGAAAACATTGGACCTTGCTTTTACCAAGGCTTATTTAGAACACTCCTCCATAGTCCATGTGTTTCTTCAACTCATTAGCATAATAACTGAAGCTCTGCACACCTGCTTGTGAGAACCACACCCAGTTCTTCGAACCACACTCAGCTCTTCGAACCACACCCGGCTCTGTCTATAAAAGGCAGCCCCTGAGCCTCACCCAGTGCTTGTGCTCGTCTACCTCCCACTTACCTGAGAACAGATCCTTCAGTGCTGGGACTCCTGCTATCTCCAGACCTTCATTGACTTCTACGGGCGCGGCTTCTGGATCTTCCTTCTTCTGGTTTCCGGCTACTTCTTGCCTCAGCCCCTCTTCTGTCCACTGCAATCGACCTGCAAAAGAGAAAGAGGTCAAGGTTAGACTGATCAATATCCCTTTTCAGCAACAAGTAAGTGCAAAACCTTTTATTACCTGAAAGAACTTTATCGTCGATTTCTGGATTCATGTAAAGACAATTTGAAAAAAGATATCTCCCACGAACTTTGTGGTTCAAACCCTTTGTTACAAGAATACTTTCTGGAACTTTGTGAAATAAACATTGTTTTACATGAAACTGTTTTAAGAATCGAACAGAGGAAACCATGGACAGCAAGGCAAACAGTAAATCAAGGACTTGCACAAATTACCTGTTGTATTTTTATGTAAAAGTACAGTATTTGTTTTATAAAAAGTCTGGAAATGTGTGAAAAGTGAGTTTGCTATTAAGAATTTAGGCTTTAGTTATATTAAGGTGAATGTTAGACGTTGGTAATTCTGGTAATGATATTCGTTTGATTTTACAGAAGTTTTACAGTAATAGAAAGCGCATCCCAGAACAGTAATGTTGTGAACGTATCTAGGATCCTAATTAAATATTCATGATTCATGCCCTTATGTGGTTATAACAAATCATATCCATATAAAGGCTTAAGAATCATATCCTTATTTAGTCATAGCCAATGCAGTCCAAATACAGCAAGGCTACTTCCCTAGACTCCTAGAAAGTACAACGCATTCTTTAAGCAAACCAAGCCTCCAGCAGTCCGGGAATTCCCCCTGCTTTTGTTTTGATTTGTCCTAGAACTCCTGAGAGTCCTGAAAGAACTGCCAATTCTTAGTGACAGTTCTTAGTGACGTCTTATGTCCAACCTTACGTCAAACTCGGCACCTTCCAGGTATAAATATACCAGCATTTGCCTTCAACCTCCATCAGAACTGAACCGAAACTTAGGTGTGCTGGGCTTTGACATAAGCACAAGCCTTTAAAATACTCAGTTCTGTTGGACGATGAATGCCGGGGAAGAAACAGAGGGCATTGACACCACGGATATGGCGCAGGCCCTAAACAAGGAATTGGCCCATAATGAATCAGGTCTGGCATCTTGCAACATATGCAAGAGGAAATAGAGAAATT
The DNA here is from genome assembly GCF_964263255.1 of Lissotriton vulgaris. Lineage (NCBI taxonomy): Eukaryota > Metazoa > Chordata > Amphibia > Caudata > Salamandridae > Lissotriton > Lissotriton vulgaris. Next base: position 811,363,909 of record NC_141699.1, read on the forward strand.
AAAGTTGGAAAACACCTTTTTAAAACAGTATTTAAGCAGGTATAAACCTAGGGAATCTCAATGGAACACAGCTTTTACGCCTTTGTTTAAAACCTCCTCAGAGACATGCGCGCGAGCAAAACATGCAACTTTCCCCCCCCAGTTGAGGTTACTGTTAATGTTCCTAATGCTGTGCCTTTAGCAGCACCTGAACGTTTTCATGGAGATAGTAACAAATTCCATGTTTTTATCAATCAATGTCAATTACACTTCATTTGTAAACCACAACAGTTCCCCACTGATGCTACAAAAGTGGCATTCGTCTTGTCTTATTTGGGCGGTACAGCAGCCAATTGGTCAATTCCTTTTTTGGATAGAGATGATCCCATCCTCCATAATTGGAATCAATTTAAACGTACTATGACCAGCCTTTTTGCAAAACACACTTTTATGCAGGCAAGCGATAATGAGATTTTAAATCTTAAACAAGGTAACAAGGATTTATTGACCTATCTCACTAGTTTTATTCATTTACTCACCGAGACACGTTGGCCAGAAGAAAAGTGTGTCCCCCTTTTTTATATAGGTTTGAGAGACAAGTTAAAAGACGCGCTGGCTCATATCGTTGATTTGCAAGAAGACTATTCTGAATTTGTAGATTTAGTCGTGAAATTGGAACACAGACTAGGAGAAAGAAAGGGAGATCAATCCAAACTGGAATCGCGGTTAACTTTTATTAGACATGAGAAGAAAGACACAGATAATAAACTCCCTGAACCTGAGCCTATGCCAATAGGGACACTCAGAGGTCCACTCACGTCAGAGGAAAAAGAAAGAAGGAGAAAACTTCAATTATGTTTATATTGTGGCAAGGCAGGACATTTTGCCAGAGAATGTCCAGTAAAACCTAAAACTTCACGAAAGGGTACTGTTTCCTCTATCTCCTTAACTGAGTCGGGAAACGATTAAGCTCGACAAGGGGGGAGGTTACTTGTTCGAGAAAACATCCTAATCAAACCTCTAATTCTGCAGCCTTCATGGTACCGCACATACCTAGACATTTCATAATTCAGATCTTTTTAATTGTAACTACCCAAGTTAGACATTCTCTCCCTGTCCTACTGGACTGAGGAGCAACAGGAAACTTTGTGGATAATAAGTTAGGTAACACATTAGGTCTTCCTATTTGCCTAAAGCCTAGTCCAGAAGCAGTATGTACAGTGGATGGGTCAGAATTGACCTCTGGATTATTCACAAAACAAACAAGTCCCCTTGTCATGGTCTGTCAAAACGGGCACATAGAGATGATTAGCTTTGATCTGATAGATACCCCTAATTTTGGCTTGATTCTCGGGGTACCCTGGTTAACAACTCATAACCCAAAAATGTATTGGGTGAACAGAACCGTTACTTTGGATTCCTCATTCTGTAGAACCAATTGCTATCAAGAAGCAGGTATAGAACAGAGCTCATAATACACTGTGCTAGTGTTACACAAGACGAACCAAGTCTCTCTCCTGAATATTCTGACTTTAAAGACGTTTTTTATCCAGTAAAGGCAAGTGTGTTACCCCCACATCGGTCATATGACTGCCGTATATATCTCATCCCAAGGGGCCCCTTTACCTAATAACAGAGTATATGCTTTGACTGACGAAGAGACAAAATATTTAAGAACCTACCTAGACGACCTACTACAGTCTGGGTTCATCCAACATTCCACATCTCCGGTGTCATCTCCACTTTTTTTTATCCTGAAGCCGGATACATCTTTGAGCGCATGTATTGACTATAGAGGATTAAATAAGGACTAAATAATATCCTGGACGGATGGACGGAGCATCTGAATCAATCAAACACTCTGCCACCCCAGTTCAGACATGTCTATATGCAAATTCAGTCTGACCCTGTGCCTCATGGGAACAGTCCAGCCCGAACTGCCAAGCCATCTCTTCCCTGGACCGGAAACAAGCTTCCGAGGACCGGTTTCTGGCATTCCAGCCGTCTTCAACCCGGCTTGCTTGAATCCAGTTGCAAAGTGAGCAACGGACTCACGTCTGAGCATACCCTGCCACACTTATGGCGGCCAAAAGCGGTACAAAAGGGGGTGGTGATGGACGGAGCATCTGAATCAATCAAACGCTCACACCCAGTCAAAAGATCTGGGTTTAATCCATCACCGTTCTTTAGCCCACTCTGCCACCCCAGTTCAGACATGGCTATTTGCAAATCAGTCTGACCCTGTGCCTCATGGGAACAGTCCAGCCCGAACTGCCAAGCCATGTCTTCCCTGGACCGGAAACAAGCTTCCGAGGGCCTGTTTCTGGCATTCCAGCCGTCTTCAGCCCGGCTTGCTTGAATCCAGTGGCAAAGTGAGCAAGGGACTCACATCTGAGCATACTCTGCCACACTTATGGCGGCCAAAAGCGGTACAAAAGGGGGTGATCAATAAAGAACAACTTTTATTGAAAACGCCCGTCTCTCTATTTCTCTGCACTCTGGTGAAACTAAGCATGCATGATTGACTGAGTGAAATAGCTATCTATTGTTTTCACATGACTCTAGAGATATACTCCTTATTCTGGAGGGATCAAAGTTGTCATGTTTATGCGGTTGTCAGAAACGAATCCCCTCTTGTCTAATCAGGAAAGTTAACTCCTTCCTGTTCATTCGAGAAAGTTTCTAGTGACCTCTGAGCTAGCTGGCATACCTGATTAAGTCTAACATATCCAGTAGACACCTAATCCACCTCAGTCCTACGTCTAAACTACCGTTTATGTTATTCCAATGCGCAGAGCCTATTGGGAATATAGGAACTACACTACAGTAACACATTCCAAACCTGGAAGCTTGAGACCAGGATCCAAGAGGTACTTTTAGAAGAGAATTTCTAATAAGATTGAGGTTTAGTCAGGAACACATTTAGGGATAGGTTGCACTTATCTGTTCTTTGTTTATGTTTCATTAGGCACCTGTTTCTACAGAAGTCAGAGAGGGCCGCAGATTTTAGCAGCTCTTCTACAGAGGAAACGCAAGAACGGTGTTGTCTCTCTTTTTTATTTTATCCACTTCCCCCCTTCCCTTGAGCTTCTGGTTCTTAGTGCATTGTTTTAAAACTAGTGTGCTGGAACAAGCAGTTTCAGGGTGGGGTCGGACTGTCTTCAACCTCCATCAGAACTGAACAGAAACTCAGGTGAGCTGGGCTTTGACACTGTGTCTCTGTTCCCATGGTTCAAAAGGCGCACAATGATTAGCCTGGTTGGCGCACCCAGCAGGGCAAGGGGGCCCAGAGATCTTTTAGCTCATTACACAATTCATAGAGGTGAAAGCGAGTTACTAAACACAGCCCACAGTATTTCCACCACATAATCCTCCGGCACCCCTACAGTTTGCAAGTTGTTGCTGTGTGATCTGGCCTCCAAATCCTCATTCTTATTCCTTTCACCTCCAGTAACTTTTCCATGCTGAGGAGTTTTTCCCTGGTGGCCCCATTCCAGTGCAGAAGTTCGTTGTTTAACTTGATCAAGGCGTTTTTCATGATTCATGAATTTTCTTTGAGAAGGTTGAATCTGTTCACAAAGGAGTCAATTTTATTGTCAATGCCGGTGAGGGATTGTTTGAGGTCTCAAAAATTTCTCAGATATTTCCGGCTCGAGGAGGGTTGTACAATTTTGCAGGTTGCCCTCTCTGGCAGGGGGACCTCAGGCCGGCTTGCGTTGCTTAAAGACCAGTTTCTTCCGCTTGACATTAGCTTTTCCCATTCTGCTGACATGCCCCTGGTCACAACAGGGCTATGTTCTTGCCTCTTCAAGGATCTCTGGCTTTGGGGTTAAGTCGTGAGATGGCCTCCCAGGTGCCTCAAGCAGGGGATCCGTCGGTGTGGGCCGAGTCCTCAGTGGCTGTAAATCAAACCCACGGGCTACTGGTGCTACAGCCCTCAATCGCTCCACGCGGGGATAACAATGTCACCACCCACTCTAAGGAGGACCAGTACTCTCTATTTTCTAATGGGGTCTCATTTCCTGCTCTCACCTCACCTCCAGGCAACTGGCGGGGTGACTATGCCCCAGTTGTCCGGGGCTCAGGGCCCGGCGATGGCAACTTATGATCCCTTCTCGCCAGGTTGTTGTCCGCCCACAGGGTTACAGGCTCAGCCCCCTTCAGTCCACGCCCAATGGGAGCCACACGCCTGACAGGAATAAGTTGGTTATGGGTGCCATTTGTAGATGACGAGTGCAGCTCAGAAGTCTTAACAACAGGTTTGGCGCATCGTGTGCAGGCACCTATTTGCTGATGCTCTGACCTTTATGCAGCAGTGGGTTCTCCCCAGCACTCTCAACAGTCAACACTTCAGCCAACATGTAAATCCTCTCCACTCTCCATGTAGCACCCTGTGCCTCCATGCCAGAGGGAAGCACAGCGCCACTACATGGTAGGCAGGGTGGGGGGAACCGCCCCAGTCCAGACTGCAGCATCACCGACCTCCAGGGCACTCTTCAGCGTGCAATCAGCGCCTTTCTTCAGGCAGGGCTGTGGCTCCTCTCTATACATGCAGGGCGGGCCACCTCACCAGGAGCTCCCTCTGCACTGCCTCTCGGTCAGCTCAAATTAGCCACGGTGGTCGGGCATCGGCTGCCCATAGTTTTCTGCTGTCCCGCTGCGTTCTCACTTGGTGCGGGCCTACCTTCTCAGTGGAGCCCTCCGTCCAAACTGCGTATTGGCTACAGGCGCTCCACTGCACGGCCCAACTTTGGTGGAAGGGCTTCCAGCCCCGCAGCCGCATGGCAGTCCTCGCAAAGCAGGCCGCCTCCTCAGGGGGGGCATTGCCAATGCCGCACTCAAGGTAAACACAGAGCGACTGCCTCTTTCCCTGCTAGGAACGCTGCTGCGCCTTATTTCTTGGCTAGGCTGCATCGCTGTCCAGCTGGGCTGCAGATTGTTGTTAGGGATCTGCCAGCCACCCAATCACTACCGATCAGACTTTCGGTCTCTACGGGACAACCCCCCATGCAGTTCCAAACTTTGATGCTGGCACCAGATGGCGGATAATGTGCGGATTTACTTTCCCGCCAGCAGAGCCTCACCAACTTGCAGCCATCTTTCTGCTGGGCTGTCTAGCACTCCAAAGTAAGTTATATACATTTAATAACCTTTTGATGCATGCACAAGGCACTTCAGCAACTTATTTTATAGTGGTTAGGGATACTTATCTTTTAGAAACTTTTTGTGATGAAATTTCAACCCAACCTAGCAAAAAAACTAACCGCCCAGTTCAGACATGAACCTTGCCACTTCATGCATTTACGTCGAAATGGACAAGACCATCAATTACTAATGACCTGGGTTGCCTCATGTTTGGATATAAGAAAGAAAATGTACACCACCTGCTATTTTTTTTTTTTGTCCAGCATACAGCAGCACAAGATCTAAATGGTTGATCCCTATCGGTAGAAACCTGGGTACTACAAGAAATTAGGTAGCCTAGAGGAATCTTCAAACTGATTCGGCACCCCATTAGACCTTTGCTGTTTTCAGATTGTTATTGCACGCTTGGCTGTTAAGGAAAAGATAAGCTAATACAACTTGTTTAAATGGACTTAGATCGCTGAGTTTTGGAAAATACACAGCAATTTTTAAATGTAATAATCAGCAGTATATCACATTTATGGATTATTAAGGGGTAAGCTCTGACTTGTAATTATGTATCCTTCCTTATCTAGATGTATGTTTTTAGTTTTTAACATATTAATAATTTTATTATAATTATTGTATTTTGTATTATGTATCTCTTTTATGACATTTTACTGAAACAAAGAGTATGTTGATGGTTATCATATGTTACATCTGCTACCTAGACTTTGCATTGCACAACTGCCACTAGTGTGCTATACTAGAACTCAAAACTGCTCAAACTTCCCAGAGCAATTACAAGCTGACCAATCGGTTTGGCTGGGAGAGTCTGCAGTTGCAATATGTAATATGTAGTGAGATGTTTGTGCGATGCATGAGGTGCTGACACGCAGTCTTCTCATTTTCGTCATTTTGGGGAAAACTTCACGCTGCTCATATACCTGCCAATATTATAAAGTTATGTTAGAGGTGAAAGAGTGTTTTTTATTAAACTTTCACAACACATATTTTGTTTTTAAATTCTTCAGCACAATACCCTCTAGGCATGGTTCTGTAATAAAAAACTAGATAGATAAATAAAGTATCTATAATTATCTGATAAATGTATTTTACTGCACATGTATTTTGCTATTGTATGGTTGAGGCGGCACCATGCAATACTGACCCTCAGCGACTCTGTGGGATACGTGGCAAGTGGATGAATCCAGGAGCAGACTCAATTTATCAACACTTTACACCAGTGTACATTCAATAAAAATGACATAAACGGTTGCAAGGTGTTGATTTGGTATTTGAAAAGAAGCCCTAAATTAACTCAAAGTAGCACTTTGAGCTATTCTGAGTCAAAACGGTGTCCAATGCAGGATACATGGACGCTCCCATACAACCATCCATTTATGATGACTAAAAACCCTATCTAACAACAACTGTGACAGGCCTTTGTGCGATAATCCCCGCACAGGGCCCACTCCCGGATGACCTGCCAACATCTTTACTGACATAGAACCAAAAATACAGCCAACACAAGTTGTAGTTTGTTATGGCCGTTGTTGGCCGCAGTTTTATTACCATTATATACCAACTCATTTTTTTGTCCCCTGGGCATAACTTTTTATGGCCAGGGTCATAAATCTTTATCATGGCATATCATAAATCATGTGTCATACAACATCCGTATGTCAAAAATCATTGGTGTCATGATAAATCGGAGGTAAAAAATGATTAGCGTCGCTTGTCATAAATCATTTTGTTGGTCATAAATGATTTGTCTGTCATCACTTATCTGCATATCAGAGGATCATACATCATGTGTCATAAATCATTTGTGTACCATAAATCATTTGTATCATGGACCGCCATAACTTGGATGTCATAAATCATTTGTGTTACATTGTCGTAACTCATTTGTTATCCATTATTCTTGGTCATAAATCATTTGCTTGTAATGCCTCCTCTGCATATCATAGAATCCCGAATCACCATGACAGTTCGTTATACCACTCTCTTGCAGGCGTATCTCCTTTCTTGGCACTTTTGGGGTCCAACTTGTTCTGTTGGTTTACACGCCCCTTTGCGTGTGGGAGAGTAGTCTCTCCCCAGAGTTAGGCCCCAACTTGCTACCTTGCTAGTCTCTTTTTGTGCCCTGCCGTCCGGCTGGGTCTGGGCTTCGAGCTCCGTCTTCGATTGCTACCCCCTTTTGTCAGGCCTACTCACCCTGTTGTTCGGCATCCCAGAGTGAGTCGCCCTCCTTCTACACACCGCTCTGTCTGTGTGCCTCCATAACCATCAGCTGTACCTCTCTCATCCGCCACGCCGCCAGGGAGGCTTACGTCTTCCTGTGGCTCCCCCTCTCTGTGACGCTCATAATTCCACTTCTGCTGCTCGCTTTATGCAGCCTGCTGTCAGTGGCGTGCTCTGCTCCCTTCTTGCCATTTTATAGTGGTACGCTTGATCACAATTCTGCTTCATCAGCATAGTCTCAGCTCGCCATGGGCCATACACTCACCATGGGCCACACATGAAAAAATCAATTGGGAGACAGTCAGCTGCAGCTTATGGAGGCCTGATACAGCACCCAACACCAGATAAACTCTACACTTCACCAATGCCCTTTACGGGCTCCCTGTACTGACTCACTGGATATCAACTGGCAGCAGGAAGGTGGCCTGCTCCCTTGTGATGTGCAATTACCAACAAGAAAAACTTGGATGTCAGCCTTGGACCTCAGCGAATGACTTGTGATCTCTGGTATCTCCCCAGCTGCCTGTCCCTGTGTGCTTCCCCATCACCACAGCTGGCTACGCATACTCGAGGTGATATGGACCACCGTTCCTTGTTGCTTCACCATGATTGGTGTCCCTATATGATGACATAGAAAGGGTGCCTACTCCCTGAGGTTGGGGCATAATTACAGTTGCCCCCATGAAATGGACGTTGTGACCTGAACGGTTATGCAAGCAGTGGTAATGCTTGATGACTCTGTGCCCCACTTAGGCGCAATTAATGTCACCTCAGCTCAAGAGGATGTAGTCGCTTGTAAGGTTCTTTCAAGCAACCTTACCGCTTGCTTGACGTTGTGGTCCATGCCTTGGGGAATATATACATGTTTGTATGTCGGCCATGTCTCATGGTAGGGTTAGTCACTTACTCAGGTCCCCTTTTTCAGCCATGGCTTACAGGCCAGTCTGCACGTGACTTGATAGTCGTCGGAAATTTACAAGGGCGTTTTACTTGTATGCCTTTTTTTGTTGTTGTTGTAGGGTCCTTGGCCTAGCTTAAAGGCTCGAGCGTAGCAGGCTATCTGGCTGCCTGTCTTGAAACGACTTGGACCTAATAAGTTGTTCTTCCTTCGGTGGCTTGGCCCTCGCTGTCGCGTTTATTCCCACGGTCTCTCAAGCGCACTTGCTAACAGCACACCCATTTATTTATTTATTTTCGTCGTACTTCAGAATTTGAAAGGAACTTACTGGCTGTAGTCCTAGCTGCTGATTATGCACAGTGCAATAGCAGGTGCCCAGATATCGTTCTGCGTTACAAAGGCCTTCCTGCCACCTTTCCTCTCAGGCCCCATGAACGCCTGCAAAACTGGTACATCGTTCTCTCTATATTACCATCCTGGACTACAAGTCTATTTATTAGACCAGACCCTGCTTGCTTGATGATGCAAATACAATCTACAGGCACCTTAATTCTGTGCCATTGTGTAATCAGTGATAACTATGGGGCGTATGCTGGTCTTTGCGTGCACTGTAAACTGTGTTAACTGTGGTGTGCGTGTCTGGACAGGGTGACAGTGTTAACCGTGGGCTAAGCTGGCCGTTCCGGACCTGGCAGTGATGATTGTCTCAATTTGTAGGGGAGGCCGGAATTTGCGTAATCGCAATACGCAAATCTCTGCGAAATGGTAAAAAAACTCCGCGAACACGCATAAATTCCGCAAACACGCGGAATCGCTTGTTCGCTACGCTTTTTTACTGTTCGCAATCACTGCTTGCGTGCTCAGGGGGGAAATGTCTCGCAAACAAGCATTTGAGAACGTGAACAAGCAAAACATTTTGCGAAGTCGTGGAACGCAGAATTTTAGGCAAATTTGTGTTCTCCTCAGAACGCAAAATTACCCGAATTCCGCAAATTCCGCAAATTCCGCAAATTCCGCAAACGGAATGGAATTTACCGCCCAGGCCTAGTCTCAATAAAATGGGCTGCAACAGGATGAGGGTACCTCACTTCCAGTCTCAATTAAAATTGAATCAATAAAACTGTGATACTACTTCCGGCCCTAATACCTTGGACTCCAAAGACATGAGCATTTGACAATTATTGTTTTCTCTACTGAGGTGATAACACTTCCAGTCTCAGTGTAGGGGAGTATAAGGGGGCAAGCAGTGCTGGTCTTTGCGTGCACTGTAAACTGTGTTAACTGTGGTGTGAGTGTCTGGACAGGATGACAGTGTTAACCGTGGGCTATACTGGCCGTTCCGGACCTGGCAGTGATGATTGTCTCAATTTATAGGGGAGGGCGGAATTTGCGTAATCGCAATACGCAAATCTCTGCGAAAAGGTAAAAAAACTCTGCGAACACGCATAAATTCCGCGAACACGCGGAATCGCTTGTTCGCTACGCTTTTTTACTGTTCGCAATCACTGCTTGCGTGCTCAGGGGGGAAATGTCTCGCAGACAAGCATTTGAGAACGTGAACAAGCAAAACATTTTGCGAAGTCGCGGAACGCAGAATTTTAGGCAAATTTGTGTTCTCCTCAGAACGCAAAATTACCCGAATTCCGCAAATTCTGCAAACGGAATGGAATTTACCGCCCAGGCCTAGTCTCAATAAAATGGGCTGCAACAGGATGAGGGTACCTCACTTCCCGTCTCAATTAAAATTTAATCAATAAAACTGTGATACTACTTCCGGCCCTAATACCTTGGACTCCAAAGACATGAGCATTTGACAATTATTGTTTTCTCTACTGAGGTGATAACACTTCCAGTCTCAGTGTAGGGGAGTATAAGGGGGCAAGCAGTGCTGTCATGTCATCTCCTCTCTCAATATCTTGGACATGAAAAAGCTGTGCTGCATGTCCCAGTACTCCCTGTCTCAACAAAATGTACTCGGAAAAGTGATGCCCTTACAGTCTCAATTAAATACCTTAACTCCGAAATATGCGCACCGAGTGACACCATTTCCTGGCTCAACAAAAACCCACTATTATATATATCTATAAATAGCGTTTTTAGTCCAATTACCCTGCATAACCGGCGATCTCTTTGCGGTGCGGTTTCCAACGGCAGGACCACGCCGTTAAAATATTTTGGCACACTTCTGGAAGCCCAGAAAGACGGGTCGCACTCGCCAAAAGGAATCGCTTAATCAAGTTTTCTTTTTCTTTATGTTTTTATTCCATTTCCATTTGTTTAACGGTCAACTCAACAAGACAAACAAATCTGACGCGTTTCGCAGCAGCCGTGATCAAGCAGCGGCTGCTGCGAAATGCGTCGGATTTGTTTGACTTGTTGGAGTGACCGTTAAACAAATGGAAATGGAATGAAAAACATAAATTAAAAGAAAACTTTATTAAGCGATTCCTTTTGGCGAGTGCGACCCGTCTTCCTGGGCTTCCAGAAGTGTGCCAAAATATATCTATCTATATATATATAATTGTTTTAATTGCAACAGGCCACCTAATTGTCAAAGGTGCGGGAGCAGGCTCCCATCCCACAATCATTCTAGGCCTTCAGGTTACCTGCTCTGAAAGGGGGCTGCCTAATATGTGGTATGTAAAATGTATGTCTTTTCACGGAGCATCAGAATAGCAAGTTATTGTTAACCATGAGGGCAGATTCCCGCGGTGGAGGCGTTCTTACTGCACACCACGGACTCCATCTTCTGGTATCTTTGGAGTACTGCTACGCTACATACGCATACCATACTTTTCTCAACACCGTTGCCACTCCAGTACCTTTGATTCTAGTAAACACGTGCGCACCTGTACAACATATACCCATTTATCCTGGGCGAGTATCGTCTGTACACGACTGTGCTATGCCTCAGCAAAGGAACTCCAAAGGCCCCATCCATTTCGACGGCTCCGCATGTAAATGGTGTTGCGTAACGGCCAGAGCATCTGACTTTGTAGCTGGGGTAACCGGCGTGGGCTCATCCTTCGCTTCAGGCGTCGAGCGTGATGGGGCGACATCACCCTAGCACCCTACGCTCACCCATTACCTTCTGGGCATGACCCCGGCCAGTGCTCACCTCAACCTCGCCTCTTAGTCGCTGCTCGCTTTTCATAGTGTTCTCCGTGGGCTGCTGGGCACTGCCTCCTTCTCTGATCGCAGGAGTTCGGCGATGTCAAAATCACTGGCTCCTCGTGGCCGGCCATGCAGAGTTGCGTCACTGCCACCGCTGCTGTCCTCCCCCTTTCAGATTCCCTCTGTCCCTGGGTGGCGAGGGGAGTCATAGTCTTTGCCTCAGACCTTAAATTGGCGTCGCTCGGCTGTCTTAGCTGTTCCCCAAGCCTGGGGGAGTGATTCTTTCTTGGTTGGGCACCATTTTTTTCTTTTTTTGCAGGTTTCAGAAGTGATCTCGGATCTCTTGCCTCACCAGTTGGGCACCCCGTCCCACCTCAGCATGCTCGTCTGTGTCGGGAGGCGGCAGCAGAATTGAGGTGGCGCTCTTCCCCTCACCGACCTGTAAGCTAAGTCAGTGCTGAGGGCTTGCCCGGGTGCTCCTCTGACTCTGTGTGCTTCGCCGACTCCGCAACTCCACCCCCGGCTGGGGCTCGATGCGGCACTTCCATCCTTGCCGCTTGATTCCCTTGTGGAGCTTGAGGACAGATCTTAAAACCACCATATGGCGCAGTGGGTCCTAAGGCTGAAAGCATAAAGACTTCCGCATGACAAGTTGCTCCGCATAGCTTCCTCCTAAGGGTATGTTTTCTTCCACAAACTCGAAAATCCTTCTGCGCCGCTCCCCAGCTCCACGATGAAGTGACGAGATGCAGTATGGGGAGAGGCGTCTTATACTCCCCCCACAATCTTCCTGCCATGAACAGGCAGTTGCTGCATCACCTGGCCCCCCCATTGGCCAGGTTACTAGGCGCCATCCTGGCACGTGTTGCTGCGATGTAAGTGCCCCTTCTGCTTCGGAGCGCTTCCTGGCGGCTAGAACTGGATCCTTCCCGGGCTCCGGCGTCCGTTATGGCACTGGCCCTCGAGGCCCCCTTTGGAGGCGGTCTTTGCAATAAATGTATGTCTTCTTTAGGCAGGTGCAAAATAGGAGCAAAGCTTTAGTTCCTTTAGGGGAACTCTGGGGGCACTCCTGCAACTCTGATATCGGTAAAGTGGAGAACAAGTTTATGAGGCAGTTACTTGCACTCCCTCTAAGCACTCCTCTCCTTCCATTGAGATTGGACTTAGGACTGAGTTTTATCCAGGATGAGCTAGCTCTGAAACCTTTAAGGTTTTGGTGCAGACTATGGATAACACCAGAACTGTCTAATTATAGGCATGAATTGAAGGATGTGCTGAGCCATGCTAGCGCAGCTAAAATCCCCTGTATTCGTGAAAAACGAACTACGAAAAATGGGACTACTGGACCTCTGGTGCGATCCAGAACAGGCATGCAGGGGGGTTTCCGGCAAAATGCTTGCAAAATCTTTTATGGACTATAAACAGAATATATGGTTGCAAGATTCTAAAACTGGCTCCCTGGCAATAACTTTTCTAACACTCAAACATTCTTTTGCTTTTGAGGAGTTTTTTAATGTTATCTACCCGGTAGGAGCAAGGAAGCTATACATTCAATGGAGGCATGGATCACTACCGTTAGGGGTATTTGTAGGCAAGTGGTCGTCTTCCATGAGCAAATCCTGCCCTGGGTGTGGCGCGTACAGGGAGGATGAAATGCATATGCTCTTCTTCTGCCCTGCCTATAGAAAAGCTAGAAAGTACTGGCTTGTACCCCTATGCAAGACACCATATATAGTTTTTGCACTTTCAAAATTCCTTTTAGAAATGTGGTCCAAAAGATCCTCTCTTATTACAGTGGCACCCAAGGGTGATTTTATACAGTGACTGTGTAAATTTCATGAGAAATTCATTTTTATCTAATAATTTTATGCTTTTTATGTATACTGTTTTTACTGTAATCTTTTATGACTGAAAAATGTCGAAATAAAGATTTAATGAATGAATGCTTTAGTTTCTCCAAACGTTTTCAACTTTACATGTGTCCTGCAGCGTTCAACTTACATGCAAAGTAGAAAACGTTTTTAAGTTACTTTAAGCTTAGTATTTTGTAGCAGAAAGGCCCATTTCCAGTAGAAAACCTTTGCTGGATTCATGTACACACCATTGCTGCCAGAAAGTGAACAGAACTAGGGAAGAAAGCAGCAGCAGGCGCTGTGCCACTCACTCCAATTTTCTCAATGCAGCGTAGTAAATTTGGTGTTGCATTTTATGAAAAATAGTACATTTTCCCCTCAATGTCCAGTAGTGTATGTAGCAAGAATACCATGGGCCGTGGAAAAGCAAAGAAAACGGGTTCTTTGATTGCTGTTGGAATAGTAAAATACAACCATTATCAGGGTTCAATGTGCGTCTCGGGGGTCTCGCCCCCCGTGTCACTTCACTACTTGTACCAATAATAACTATGCTCCTAACAATGTCTATTTTCTTGTTTTCAATTCTCTCCTGATGTCACACCCCTACTACCATACTTCGCCCATCTGAACCGGATTTCCCTCAAGGCGATATTGCAACAAGGAAAATACTGTTTTACCAATTTTAACGCATGAAGGCAACTTTCAGAGTGCAATGTACTGTAAAAAATAAATGAATAAATGCAGATGTACTGCAGTCGATGCTATAAAGCCTAAACATGTATATTTTTCTCGTCGTTATCTCTCTCGGTGTGCGTAATCGTGCGGATATAGTATTTCAGAATTCACCGCTATTTTGGGATTTATGTAGCAGGAGCGAGCAGCAATCCCTCCCGTCAGCCATTATAAGTAAAGAGCCAAGCGATAGAAGGCCATTTAGAAACGACACAACAACACATCACTGGCGGTCTACACGGAGAGCCTGCTTTGTAATGGAAAGGTTCTCTGTTCCGTGATAAGTGCCTGTAACATACATTTACTCTTCGAAAATAACCTCCGGCGAACTGTCGCTATGTTATAATTGGGTCTGATGAGCGCCGCTGTTTGTGATGTGAAATGTTGCTTGGCAAATTGTAGTTGCTCTGTAATTAGAGAACTATCTACACCGCTGCATCCTGGGCGCGCGGGGAGTGCTACAGGGAAGGGAAGTGAAGTGGCTGACGAGACAGGGTGGCTCGTGCAGGGCTGGACCAGGAGATGAAAACAGGCCAGAGATGTATTTCAATGCCAGCCGAATGCAGCATTGAGAGGACCAGGCCTTCCCGGATCAGTTGACAGGAGCTCCCTTTGACGTTTAAAACAAGCCTTGGCAGAGTCCACAGATCTGGCTTGGCAGGTTGCTGTGACGGTTATTTTTTTGTACTCCAAACATATGTCCAAAACATTAAAAAACAAGTCAAGAAACATTCAACCACCTAAGCATGACCACTACACTCTTGCTATAAAACGTTTTTTTTAATAAAAAAAAACATTTACTGTTGTGGTTATTATATTAGTGTGTTATTAAAATCACAATCTTCCCTGTTGTGAACTGTGGGAATAATAAATGTAACATCTCCGAGTCCAACAATATCACTACTGGTGCACAGATTGCACTGGGTATAGTAAATGTAACCCCTCGGAAGTCTAACATTTTCCTTACTATAGAACAAATTGGAGTGGGAATGGTAAATGTAATCCCTCCAAAATCCAACGTTTTCTCTACTGTTGCACATACTGGAGTGGACTGTTGCACAGACTGGAGTGGGACCAGAATATTTAATATTCCCAGATTTTAATACATTTTAAGATATTGTTTAAATATATATCATATTATTATTTGTTAGTTCTTTTATTTTGTTTGTGTATATATATATATATATATATATATATATATATATATATATATATATATATATATATATATATATATATATATATATATATATATATATATATATATATATATGTATCCGCACTGTACTTTTCACTGCGACAGTCTCCAATTGCCGACCCCACACAGGAAAGAACAGGAAGACCCAGAGTGCAGGTGAGTTTCGTTTATTCAATAGCACACCACGGCAGCATAACGTTTCGGCCTGCACAGAGGCCTTGGTCACATGGCGCACTGAAAGAGGTGCAAGAAATTTAAAGGGCACATTCACAAAAGAAGGGAACATTTGATTGGTTGATTTAAATGCAGTGGGAGTGTTACAAACTGCGACGGAAAAGAGTGTTTGCAATTGCACTTATTAGGGCGGGGAAACTTATGTCAAAAACAGGTAAGCCCTGGAAAATTGATCACTGTATAAATACATTTGCGGATTCCGACCATTGTGTAAATTCAGTCAAATTAATTAATTAATGTTTATGGGTAAACAATGGGCAACCGAGGTATGTACAACATTTAATACATAATAACATATATTTACATAAAGTGCAAACGGCAAATGTCTATCAGATGTCATTGTGATAGAGTCATTAAAAGGCTATCAGCATAAATGCTAAGAATACACATATTCAATGCACAATATAACAGTTGTACCACATATTTAAAATATATACAGCATATTTAATATATATACATCTATATACATCATAGATTTTATACCCCTACCCCAAATTACTACTGAAATGCCAAATAATAATAGACATCACGGCCGGCTGTTCAGGGCACTATTTTATATACCTCATGACATCTCCCCCTACTCTTCCAAGAAATATCAAACTCCAACACCAATCACCCATCACTAATGTGAATGCTACGAAAAAAGTGAAAAATAAAATAAGTGAATACATATTTTTTTCAAGTTACGTTAAAAATTTCAGTGACATTTGTTTTCTGAGAAAAATAGCAACCCTCAAACTACCTTAAGATGACCTAGTGTGTTAATTCATAGATAGTCATCTTGCTAGTTTCAAACTTATGCCGACACTGCTTTATGATCTTTCAGGTGACAGCACGAACAGAAATTGGGAATGCCCAATCGCTATCTTAACGGAGAAGAGGCAAAATTACTGCAAGAGAGCTGTTCAGATTTGTGAGATTTACAAACAAGTGTAAAAGTCCTCTGTGGAATTGAGGCCATTGGGGCTCTTGCTATCCATCTCCAGGATGTATCTGGTCTCGAGTGCCCTCAAGATCCCTTCCCGGTTACCTCCTCTCCTTAGTGGGCCTACTGAGTCAATAGCATAATATTTAAGGAGACTACTGTTGTTACCATGGAACTCCTTAAAGTGCCGTGCAACCGGGTAGGTGGTGTCATTGGTATTGATGGCTCTAATATGCTGGAGAACCCTTTTGTGGACCTGCAATTTGGTGCTGCCAATATACTGCAGGCCACATGGGCACTCCAGCACATACACCACGTACTCCGATTTGCACGTGAGTTGCTTGTTAATCTTGCGGGGTGCTAATGAAAATGCTGTGAGGAACTCAGTTTTATTGAGCCCCTGAGAGCAAGCTTTACAGCTGGAGCACTTCCTAAACCCTCGACTGGCAGCTAGCCAGTTTTTGGGTGATATTACCTCAGGGCTAGACTTAACTAGCGCATCCTGCAAGGAGAATGCCTTCCTGTAAGCAATAGCTGGTTTATTAGGCATGTGCTCGCCAATAACTGGATCAAGTCTGATAAGATTCCAGTATTGGTTGATAATCTTTCTAAGCGCCCCGTGCTGACTATTGTAGGTCCAGATAAGCCTGATAGGGGGCTCTATGTTGGCTGCCATGTTTTTCTGCTCTTTCCTGTGGGTCAGTGCTTGGGTGCGTGACAAAGCATTGGCTTTTCTGATAGCTGTATCGATGAGCTGCTCGCTGTACCCGCGTGCAAGAAATCTTTCTTTGCTAGCAGCCTGTGCACTTTTGCAGTGGGAGTCCGTGCTACACACCCTACGGATTCTAAGCATCTCCCCATAGGGGATGCTTCTAATCAGATGTGGGAGGTGATGACTTCCCGCATGCAAGATGGTGTTGCCCGATGTGGGCTTCCTGTACAGCTTAGTTTCAAGTCTGCCCTCACTGACCTCTAATGTAACATCAAGAAAGTGTGCCACCTGTTGGCTGATGTGAGACGTGAAAGACAAATTAAATGAGTTGGAATTTAAGGTTTCAATGAAGTTGACTGCCTCTTCACGTGTTCCACGCCACACCAAGAGTATATCATCGATATACCTGTACCATCTGATGATATGATGGGTACAGGTGTCATGGTGAATGCCTCTGAGGACCTGTCTCTCCCAGTACCCCATGTGGAGACAGGCGTAACTGGGAGAGAAACAGGCCCCCATGGCGACACCCCTGACTTGTTGGTAATATCGATGAAGGAACATAAAGTAATTGTGGTGCAGACAGAAACTGATCATAGTTAGCAACATTCTATTATGCTCAACCAACTCTATGGGTCGTCTGCCCAAGAAGAACTCCACAGCTCTGAGCCCATCTGCATGCACTATGCTCGTGTATAACGATGACACATCTAGTGTAATCAACCAGTAATCATTATTCCACTCAAAACCCTCCAATTTCCTCAACAAATCACTCGAATCCTGGATGTATGATTCTAGTGATAGAACATGCTCTTGGAGGAACAAATCAATGTAAATGGTGGCCTTTTCCAACAACCCCCCGCACGCCGATATGATGGGTCTACCTGGCGGCTTTGTTGCGTCCTTATGCACCTTCGGAATTAGGTACAATACTGGGGTTACAGGGTGGTCATTTTTTAGGCACTTCAGCTCATCCATACTGAGCAGTCCGCTGGAGCGCCATCCCATTAGCAGAGAGTGAAAGTCTGATTGTGCCTTCTTTAGTGCAGTTAGATCACAATGTCTGTAGCAGTTTGGATCATTGAGCTGCAGGTAAGCTTCCTCCATATATTGAGTTCTGGGCCAAAGCACAATATTGCCACCTTTGTCAGATTGTCTGACAATTATATTTCCATCTGCGTTCATTTTGGTGATCAATTTCCGATACTCATTATTATCATGATGTTTGCGATAATTGGCTTTCAACGTCTTCACATACAGTGCCTTGATCTGTTTGACGGCAGCATCCTGGAATATGTTGATGTTATCATAGGGGGTTATGGGAGTAAATGTGGACCGTGGCTTCAGATCACTAAGGCCACCAGTATGAAAATTCCCCTCATTCTGCGTGCTTTGTGAATTTGAAGCCTCTGCACGCAAGCCCCCCAAGTCCTGCATCAACGGGATATCATGTACTGCCAGGCCTCGAGTGGTGGATTCCAAACCTGGCCTTTTAGCCGACCCCCGTGACTTAATGTTGGCAAAATGTTTCTTAAGTCTCAACTTACGCGTGAATTTAAAAAGATCTATTCTAGTGTCCGCATAGTTGAGACTACTTGGAGGGCAATATGATAATCCCTTGGACAGGATGCTGATTTCAACGTCAGAGAAAGCAGTGTTGGTCAAGTTGATGACGGATAGACCATTGTCCAGTGTTTGATGGCTGCTACTTGGTGCTGTGCTGATTACTTCTTTTTGGTGGCGTTCCAACGCTTGTAATTTCGTTTTTTGGGTTTTTCGTTTGGCGCTGCATTTTCTGCGCTCTCGTCGTTTTTCGTTGGGGCTTTGTCTGGTAATGGATTGCGAGGGCGCAGAGTCTCGCGCCTGTCCTGCCTGACACACTCAAGTTCTTCCTCCGGAGTCAGCCGTGTAAACCCCAAGCGCTCCGAGTATCTGCCAGCTTCAGCCTCAGATCCGCTGTCAATGGTTGAGCTTAGGTCTGTGAGGCTTGAGCCCCCGGGAGAGGCGGACCGTGCTTGGGTGGTGCTGTGAGCTTTGTTCTGCGCTGGGCGCGAGTTCTTTAATTTTGAGGCTTTAATGGCATCAAACTTCCGCGCAAGTATATATATATATATAAATATGCATGCTTTTTATAGTAGTAAATAAAAAAAACATGTAATACAATGTAAAGTATATATTTTTTTAATAATAGTGTTTTATATATATATATATATGAAAATAAGCAATCACATATTTATGTATGTATGTTTATACAAGTATATGTTTATGTATAGTACTAAATATTATTTACATTTAGTTAGTTTACATTGTATGAATACTATATATTAAAATATTTAAAATGTACTATTTTAAACTATTATAAGTATGTTAAAAATATATGTTTGTGTGTTTTTTAACAATATTAGTGTGAAATGATATTTTTGCACTTACCTTTATGTGTATAGGGAAACATTATTTTTGTAATCAATATTTTTGACACAATATTTCTATATCTCAATTTTCTTGTGATTGATTTACGTCAGTGATCCACATAGAGCAGAACTATCAGATTATTTTAAATTCAGGGAATATTGAAACCCTTGCTTGTTTGTAGAGAGGGAATACCAGGCAAGGTATGTTTGTGTTACAGCAAACAAATGATGGACGTAATGCTGACAATGCAAACATTCTCCCCCAGTTAAAAGATCTGGGTTAAATCCATTGTTCTTTTGCCCACTATGCCACCCCAGTTTGGACAAAGCCATCTGCAAATCAGTCTTGACCCTGTGCCCCATGGGAACAATCCAGACCGAACTGCCAGGCCAGGTCTTCCATGGACCGGAAACAGGCATCCTGGGACCGGTTTCAGGGTATGTCACCCTTCTTCAGCCAGGCTAGCATGAACCTTTACATTTCATACCTTGCCCCTATGCTATGGAATAAATTACCTGTACACATTTCCTCCATAGCTGATCACAAATGTTTCCGCAAAAAACTTAAAACCTGACTTTTTCCCCAGTAAGCTAATTGGTCCCGGTTTGCTGTCTGTTCTATCGTCCTTTGGTTGCTAGCACCTTGAGACCTCACAGTGAGTTGTGTGATATACAAGAATGTTTGACATTTGACATTGACATTGACAACCCAGTGGCACAGTGAGCAAGGGACCCACGTCTGGGCACACCAACCAATTACATCCTAGACAGTGAACCTCATCAAGTGGTGAGCTAATGCCAACTGCAAGCCGTTTATAGTGAGCCTCTCATACCATCTCTAGCCTCTTTCAGAAACTATGTGGCAGAAGTACTGCTAAATAAATACACTCCTCTGCTGCACGTATCTAAACACCTTGGAGTTTATTTCAAACTTCTGCCACATGCGGTGCCCATGCCACCAAATTTCCCAGTGAGTTCTGTCCAACTCAATGCAGAGGCACTGTATCCCTAAGTAAATACAGGCAACACAATCATCAGTCTTTCTAACCAGTCAGTATCCTTGAATGGCAAAGAGGTTGCCGAGATAGCAGCAGGGGCGGTTGGCTTCCGGGTGGGGGCTGGTCATAGTGGGGTGAGGGGGGTCTTGCTCTTGGGCTGCCGTAAAAGAAAAATAATAATTAAAAAAAAGAAAACTTACCTTGCCATCGGGTCCTACCGTTATTTCTCCTACTTGCCTGTGTTCAACTCCAGGTCGGAGCAGGCAGCCAGGTTCCCACCCCTAAGCCAATCACAATTCTCCTGCCGAGCATTGTGATTGATCTGAGCGCCATGGCACAGTGCTCAGCCAGAGGCTGTAGGGGTGGGCATGTTCTCCATGCAGACTGTAATGCAGCCTGCAAGGAGAACAGGGGAGTGTGCATGACTGTTTTGGGCGTCCCTAGATGGCCGGCCAAACAGTCATTACAAACAGGAATGTCTACCACTCCTTCCCTGCAGATCCGCCCGCGCCCTCATGCACTGTCGCAGCAGGAGGAAAAAATAAAATGATAATATCATTCCATTATTATCATTTTTTTTTCTTTCTTTGCTTCTCCTGGTAGCAGGGCGACACTCCTCCTCCTTAGTGGAGGAGCCGCCAGTGGATAGCAGTATCTGGGCACTACTGATTGGCGCTGCAACCAGCAAACAGGCGCATGTGATGAACTCACTGAAGGCTCGACATACTATGTGCTCTTATCTAATCTAAAACAAAATAAACACCATACACTCATAGGGTGATTCACAAAAATATGGAAGGAAAAAAGGCAACTAATAGGAACTTTAACATGCGTTTATTGGAAAATGTAATAAAAGTCATGTGAGCACGCATTTATTGTGCCAAAAGGACTGTGCCATATTAGAACACCACTAAAACATTTCAAGATGGCACTGGAAAATGATTATTTCCAATTATATACATAGATTGTATGTTACACAGAAGAATAAAACATACAATTTTAGTATACCATCAACATGAATGTAGAAATAATTCAAAAGAAACCAGGTTCTTTAAAATAGATTGGTAATCGGTCGTAATGATAGTGTATTTTATGACAATGCATATGTGTTATCTGGCACCGGGTACCATAAGAAATTGAGAGCTCTACCTACCCTTCTCCTCATACCTGGACAAAGCTTTATACTTATTTGCACTCGCTGTGCTCTTTCAATAAAAGTATCGAATGTAGACATAATTATCAAACTGCCCACAGCAGTACCAACTCACCTAGAAACACTCAGCAATGGCATTGTTCCCTGGTTGAATCAGTGCCAATCCATTTGGTGGATTCATGCAGGGATCATGGAGGACAGGGATGCACCATATGCAAGCTTTCCCTCCTACTGAAAGTCCTGGTAATGTAAGCTGGAAGAAAAAATATCACCTCTTCTTTCTTCCCTAGACCTTC
Organism: Lissotriton vulgaris; assembly: GCF_964263255.1. Lineage (NCBI taxonomy): Eukaryota > Metazoa > Chordata > Amphibia > Caudata > Salamandridae > Lissotriton > Lissotriton vulgaris. The sequence continues at coordinate 811,385,783 of NC_141699.1, forward strand.
GATAGCCAATTGGAGACTGCAGATGGGATAGGTGAGTGACCACAGCCGGTACGGAAGTATAACCGGCGGAGAGATACCTTTACATCCTAGCCATCTGTCCAATAGCCCTGAAGAAGTCGTGGGTTACACCCTGACTAAACACGTGTTGGCTGGGCACCTGAATCACAAATAAATCACACAGAAAGAAAACGTCAATCCGACCACTGTTATTGTTATGCTCATGAGATACGTGCAGTATCAATACTGTTAATGAAGATTATGTGTGCACAGGATACCTGTATAATTGTGTCAAGGACTTCGGTCTATTTTGGGGGTTTTGGGTTATCCTCTTACCTGTAGCACCGTTCACTGTTTGGTCTTGTTTTACACACATGTTTAAGACTGGAGGTGCCAACGTATACCGCATCACTTCAAACCCTTTGCTTGTATTAACAAAATCCTGCGTGCTCCTCCATTACCCTCTAAATCCATCATGCCACAACAAAAAATTATTTCCAAACATTTGAAATTATGCATTTTATTTACCACTTCCACTCACTTAATGTGAAAGAGTTTGTTTTCCTAGAAAGGAAGACTAGTTTTTTGTTTTTTTGCTCAGAATCACAGAAGCCACCAAGCTCCACCACCTTCCTTTTCTCCACCTTTCTCTTGAGATGCATACACACTCCACTCAGCTTGTCAATGCAAAACACTGTCACCACCGCCTTCAATATCTCCCACTCCAATGTGCAGCTAAAGGCTATGCCCAAAATATTGTAAAAATAGCATTCAACCCAGTCTTCAGTGATGAATGAATGAACGTTGGATTTATAGAGCGTGTGGTTACCCTGGAGCTTCCCAGCGCTGTACCACTGGGGAACCCATCCTCGCTTTCCCTGTGAGATGGTCCCTTTACTGGGTATCCCCAAGGCACAGCCAGGTATCCCCGGTGGTGATGGGGCTAGTGTGGAGATTAAGCAAGCTATTGCCCAGAGTTGCAGAGTGGGACCCCATGGTTAGAGTGGTGCGGAGGCAACATTTATCAAGCCCGCTGACATTGGTCCTGCACCCAGCCACGTCAGGAATTGAACCCTGGTCCCAGGCCGACCTCTGCCTCCGGGTCTGCCACCTCTAACCGTTGAGCCACACTTCCAGTGATGCTTGAAACACACCAATTGGTATTCATAATCTTATGTTTTTTAGACCATTAAAAAAAATATTTCTATCATTTTTTTACACCATTGAGGCTGGCTGTAATCTACTCCAGTCCTGGTCTTTCGGTCATGAGGAGGATACTTAGTATCTCCTCTGTGTTACTTTCAGCGTGCACCTTACATTTTTCCCAAATCTATAAGTAAACCGAAAAGGTGCTGTGCAGGCGCAGCTCTTCACTGATGACAAAGGTCAAGTAAAGACGCGCTCAAATGAGCTGACATGAATAAATCTGTATTTCACTTTTATGTTCATCCTTAACCAATATGTATCCATATAACCGTTTTCAGACAATTGAGGAGAATTCTATCCCAATAGAATTTCTAATTGGTGAGTAGGTCATATCGTTTTTCTAAAGCAGACTTTTTTTTGTAAACCAATAAACACTCTTTCATATTTTGAGCTCTGTTCTGACCATAATAACTATTTTTGCAAACTAATGCAGAGCTTTTAAACCGAGTTGCATTCAGAATTCACTGAGTCAATATAGTAAATGAATTTAAGTGACCACCTCTGGCTCCACAGCATATGTGCAATTCTGTCAGTGCCTATTACTGAACAAAATGTTCCAGTAGCTTTTTCTTTGCACAACCAGGCCCTGGCTTGCATCATCCAGGGAGGCAGCCCTTGGAGGTTTCCTTTGGGGATCCATTCCGCTGCTGTAATCTCCTCTAACTGCTTCCAAGAGAAAACGTTTGTACTCATTCTTTTCCTCATGCCTAATTTCATTTCCTTTTATCACACAGGGTTTATCCACTATTAAATGTCCTGAAGAAGACCTGTATTTTCAACAAATTAATGTACCAAAGGTAGAAACTTTGATGCTTAATTTAATTAATGCCTCAAATTTGTAGTTTGTGATTTTGCTACGCTCTTACAATACTACAGTTAGCCTGATCCACAGCCAAATTTTGAACCAGGCATTGTTGGTGATTTTATTTAAAGTTCATTTCAGTTTACACTCCTCATGAGCAGTGTGCTATCACTTATTTGTATTTTGTGGATCACCAAGTTTGTTTTCTACTGTACTCATTGATGAAATACATTATCAACTTGATGTAATACACATAATCAACTTGATGTGGACCAACATAGATATGTCTGTTGAGTGTTTCAAATAGATGTACATGAAAGGTACCTTATGTTGGTCTCTATTTTGAATTACACAATACCACCATTAAAGTAATTTCTGCCAGAATCTTGAATGTTAACTGTGAACATTTTCCAGATTCTGAGGAATACTGGGATACTACTGTGAAATTGTGTTTTATGAGGGAGAGCGTGTACCTTTACTTCAGAAGCAAGATCACTCAACAGTCGGGTGCCAGTAGGTGCCTTGGACAAACCCACACTGAGGTTACACCATCATATAGTATGCCTTCTGGGGACAACATTTTCAATCAGCCCAACACCAGATGAACAAAGTTCTGGAGGTTGACTTGTTTGATGTCTCTACCTCAGTCAGATCATTGAACTAGGGAAGTGTGCTACAACCATACTTCATTAATGAGTGAAACACTATTTCCCCTCTTGGTATCACCATTGTTTTAAAAGTTGTGTCTCACATTGCCCAAAGGCTAACTTTCTCGCTCCCTTCTGGTTTATCACACAGTTACTAACAAGGTGCATGATATCAACGCACTGAGGCACCTCACAGTCATGCAAGAAAGGATTAAAAAGTTTGAAAACACAAAAATCCTCTTGATGCTGCCATGTGCTGTCACCTCAGATGAGTATAGATCAATACCAGGGCTTCCCTGATTCTCTGGCATTGGAAAGGAATTGAGGATTGCTGAACTTCACAGCTCTGCAACAACGTTGCCCCCCTCGCCTCTTTCAAGCACTACTAGAGGTACCACTCCGAAGTTGATCTCCACTGAGGACTCCTAAACATACCAGTACTCTCTGCCCCCATAGTCCATTACTGTGCTCAATCCCTCTGCTTCAGACAAAACAAACAGCAGTTGCCACCTTGTATGTTAAGGTGATTGAAGGGGAAAATAACAAGGATTCCCGCAGACACGAGATTAAGCTCTTTTTAGATCTAAAATTAATTTAGCACCAGATTTCATAAAGGTGTCCAGGATTCGTGCAGAATATTGAATGAGGGTTCTAAGCAGCAAGGTTGCATGCACTTGACCATCTCGGAAGTCACACCCTCAATCCAAGATGGTAGGTGCACCAGTTGGTGAAATGTCTTCAAAGTAAAACTAAGGGGCACATGCATCAAAGGTTTATGCAAGCGCAAATGGTGCAATACGCAAAAATCATCCGTTTGCAACTGCAAAAAGGCCTTTTGCAATGCATTAAAGTGTTAGGCACTCGCAATTTAAGTAATTTCAATTTATTGCGAGTTCTTAAATTGCGATTGCATTTAAGGAATCACAATTTGTGATTCCTTAAATGCAATGCTAGAAGCACTTAGAAATAGCAAATTCGCTATTTGGGGCCACAAAATACAGAGAAATTACTCTGGTCTGTATGGTGCAAAAACCCTGGAAAATGCACTACAGTGCATTTTTCAAGGTTTCAGATTACACACATGCCCTTGGGGCATGTGTGTGTGCAACATGGGTGCACATCACAAACTCAGGGATGCAACACGGTTTCATTTTGACACCTTTGCACCCTTGAAAATTGCATGCGCAATTTGTTAGTGCCTATTGGTACTTGCAAATTGCGCACGCAATTTTCCATTCATTCCTATGGGCCTGTAGGCCCAAAGGAATGAATGGGAAGCCATTCCTTAATTGCGACTCACAAATTGCGAGTTGCAATTAAGGAATGTTTAGAAATCTCTATTTTATTAGCGATTCCTACATGCATAGGCTTTTGAGAGTCCTTAATTGCGATTTCTTAATAATCGCAATGAAGGACTCGCAAAAGCTTTTCTTGATGCATCTGCCTGTACGTCTTCATGTACAACAAAAAATAAGACTTTCTTTATGTGTATTCTTATTTGTAAGTGATCTAGGTCTATAAGCTGGCATTGCAGGGAGCCACCCCACATAAGGGGCGTGGCAATGTTAGTGGCAGCCAAAGGGCCGCAGAGGAAAGGGATCCCTGCTGGGTCGTGCGGCCCAGAAGGGATAGCAGAGAGGAAAACAGGAAGTGCATCAGGGGTTAGGGGCAGGTTGACCCGGAAGCAGATCAGAAGCGCGAGGCTTGAAAAGCCAGCGCCTCAAGTTACGCCCCATCTTTTGTCCACTTTGCCTCCCATGAGTCTGACGTCGCGTAGGAAGTCCTGGTGGAACCGTGGACCGTGTCGCGGCAGCTGGGACGCGGCGAAAGTCATCCGACTTTAGGTGCAGGTGAGTGGGCCTCGCAGTGCGATAGTGTGTTTGAAGGTAGTATGCGTGATCCGTGCGTGAAATTTGACCTGCATGGAGCGCGGGGCTAGTCAAATCGAGCGGGCGTGCGGATGAGAATTTTTTTTTACCGCATGGGGGTGCTTGCCTGAATCGAGTCCGGGTATGCTTGCGAGCGCCTCGAGTGCGTTGACTTAGGCGCGGTATAAGTTTTTGTTTGTGCCGATTTAGGTGGCAAACGCGAAGCAAATAAGAAATATTACATGAATATTTTCAAATGTTGGTGCGAATATCTGTGCAGTTATGACCGGCGCAGCAGCGAGATGGAGATACATATTTTGGCCCGCAATGAGAAGCGAGGCTTCGAAGGTACAGGCATTCGGCTCGGTTCCTTTGAAGTAGCGTAAGCGGACCGCTCTGCACGGAATGCCCCCTTTTTAATCCTTGTAACTAATAGCATAATCTAATGTGTAGGCTGACGAGATGCGCGGCTCCCTGTTTCGGATAGGGAAAACAAAACGGTCCACATCGGATGCACTCCAGTGGCCGGTTGGCGCGCTTGCTTAGAGCGTGGTGTTGTTTGCACCAGGCAAGCAGGTTCGATCCCAGTACTGGCCAGGGAAATGTTCTTCTTTTGAGAATAGTGGTACACCCTGAGCAAATGAAATAAATACTGGCATCATCTTGGGCTATGCTAGCGCTACGTTTTAACCCTCAGTGCACCAGTCCATGCTTGCATACAAAGGGAGGGGGCAGATACGGGGGGCCCATGCTTTGCATACAAAATTAGCAAGCAAAGCGGGTTGGCGCTATTTAGTTGCATTTAGTTGTGATGCAATGCATCGGCATACTCTGAGTGCTCAGGTTGCTTTTATGGTTAATGGAAATAAGGATCTTGACACCAGGTAACAAGCGGGTGGCTAATCCGGAAGGGTGTGTTTGTGTCAGTTAAAGAAGGTCTAACACATTTCTATTTTATTAAGTGCAGAATGCCGCCATAACGGCCAACGAAGGGCAAAGGGGCCTCGACCAAAAGAGATGACTACTTGGCATTGACGGAGCTGCTGGAGTTCACAAAAGAAAAAGGCGTCGATTGGGCGTTAAAGACAATGAGAGAAGGGGCAAGAGTGGATGCCCAAGAGGAAAGAGGGCGAGGCAAGCGAGCTCGTCGCACACCGGAACGGTTTAATGAGGCCTCCAAGGAAAAGTGGCCTAGGGCAGTCGAGTCACAACCAACATCCTCAGGTGAGAAGGAGGTGCTTGAGACAATAGACTTGATTCCTAACACAACCAAAGGAAACAGTATCCCGCAGCCGGGCCCAGTCGGGGGAATAACACTCAGTTTAACATTGCGCAGCCGGGGGCGGCGCCCGTCGCTAATGCGGCGGCGCCCGGTGCCCAAGCACCCTTACCTCCAGTGGTCGCACAGCTGGGTACTGGAATTGCACAAGTCTGGGTGTAGTCTGCGGGGGTAGCGCAATCACCAGGTGTATTAGCGCCAACTTCACACGGGCAGGCAATTAGTAATTGTCCTGCTGGCGCAATGGTACTCTCCTCAGCTTACCCGGGATTGGTAGGACCAGTGGTTATGGGGGGTACATCCCCGAATGTAGTAACTTTGGGCCCACAGGGGCAAACAACAAACAAGGGCGCAAATTTGGCAGGGCCAGCAGTTAATCAGATACAGGGAGGGCCGGTGCCGACAGGCAGACGTCTTTAGCTTACTGCCCTGTAATTTACGGCTCCGCGTCCATGACTTTATCGCCATCTGCAGAGATCACATGGCATGCACCCTCAGACACCAAAGAAAAGATTCTAAAGGGAGAATATATTGACGTATTTGATCTCATTAATGCAGGGGTGGTTCCAGGTAAGACTAGGGTAGGCAAGGAAGGTGAGTATACGCAGAAGAAGGCGCATGTTGAATGGTCTATAAGGAATTGGATTACAGGATTCGCCATTTACACTGCCATCATGGTAGAAAGGTATCCCGCAGTGGCCCCTCAGATAATCAGTTACATATCTTTGATACATGGGGCGGCCTCCGAGTTCCCAGGCACAGGTTGGTTACAATATGACACCAAGTTCAGGCAAATGAAGGCAGTACATCCCGAGATAGCATGGGACCAACGCGAGATTAATGTATGGCATGCAGTGTTTTATTCCTCTGCACCTGGGACCAAGACTAGTTACCCTTCTCACAATCAGTCCTTTCGGAGTGACAGGGAGGCATGAGATAAAAAGCAGGCCTGTTGGCTATATAACAAGAATGAGTGCACCAGAGGGACTACATGGACTACATGTAGATTCAAGCATTGCTGCTCCTTCTGTGGGGGTCCGTCTCATCCAGAGGTCAGATGTTTTAAGAAGTCAGGAAGACCAAAGGAACAGCCGACTCAGGCTGCAGCTAAAGGGCAGCCCCCTCAGACATCCGAAAAAGCTGCCAACACCCATTAAGAGACACGTGCTGACACACCTCCTTAGCAAGTATGATAAGCTACAAGATGCTCAGTTTTTACTAAATGGTTTCATGTCTGGTTTCCGTATCCCGTCTTCAGCTACTCCCACCAATGTCCCCCCGCGCAACCAGAGCTCAGTGCTCCAGAACATGGAAGCAGCTGAAAAGAAAATAATGAAAGAAGTTGCCTTGGGGAGGGTGGCGGGTCCCTTCAAACAACTGCCAAAACCTGATCTTGTCTGCTCTCCACTGGGGTTGGTGCCTAAAAAAGAGAAAGGGAAATTCTGCCTAATACATAATTTGCCAAGCCCCCCCAGGTGCTATCCGTCAATGACAAGCTCGACCCAGACTTATGCACGGTGCGCTATACAAAGTTTGATACCGCAATCCAGAAATTGCAGGACATGGGGAAAGGGGCATTAATGGCCAAGTCCGATATCGAGGCGGCATTTAGGCTCCTGCCAGTACACCCGGAGGATACTAAGTTTTTGGGTTTCACCTTCAGAGGAGATTATTTCATTGACCATTGCATGCCCATGGGCTGTTCAATTGCTTGCGCAGTATTTGAGTCTTTTGCCAGGTTTCTAGAAAAGGCGGTAGAGCAATTCCTTTCTACAGACAAATCCCATGCGGTGGTACACTATCTAGACGATTTTCTATTCATGGGACCTCAGGGTTCGCAGTCATGCAGGAAGGCCCTGCTGGGCTTCCAGCACCTGGCAAAATCCCTGGGGGTACCTCTGGCAGCTGAAAAGACTGAAGGGCCAACGTCCTGTCTAACATTCCTAGGCATTGAAATCGATACTAGAGAAGGGGTCTGCAGGCTACCCAGGTCGAAGGTGCCTGCTTTCAAGGATGCTATTGACGTCTGTTTGGGGACAAGGAAGGTCACATTACATCAGCTGCAAGTCTTGGTAGGACAACTGAACTTTGCCTTGAGAGTCATACCGATGGGCAGGGCCTTCTCTAGGAGCATAGCAAGGGAAATGTCAGGGCTGCGGGCTAAACATCATAGAGTTAGGCTGTCAGCGGAAGTGAGGAATGACCTGAACATTTGGAAGCACTTCTTAGAGAACTTTAATGGGTCCATGATATGGCGGAGACAGAGCTCCTCCAACGCAGAGCTTGAATTGTTCACTGATGCGGCAGGTAGTGTAGGCTTCGGGGCAGTCTTGGGTCACAAGTGGTGCATGCAGCATTGGCCAGAGGAATGGGCACGTCAGGGTCTGACACGCAATGTTACTTTTTTAGAACTGTTTCCTATAGTTGTGGCATTGCACCTGTGGGGAGATATGCTCGCAAACAGGCACAATGTTTTCTGGTCAGATAGCATGTCAGTGGTTATGGCGATCAACAATCAGAGAGCAACTTGCACATGGGTGCTGCGCTTATTGAAAGAATTAGTGCTGCAATGTCTGCATCGCAATGTGCATTTTACTGCAAAGCATGTTCCTGGGGTAGACAACCAAGCCGCTGACGCCTTGTCCCGTTTTAAGTTGGCAGAATTCCGCACACACTGGCCGCAGGCAGACAGAGAGATGATGAAATTCCCGGTGGGGCTATGGAAGCTTGGTGCCCCGCAGCCCCTGAGTTGATAACAGCATCCCTGGCCCCCAAGACTAAGAGTATGTATGAGAGGTCATGGTAGTTTTACCAAGATTACTTAAAAGGGGCGGGGTTAGTAGAGACATTCTCACCCTTGAGCGTCTTGGGCTTTATAGTGCAGCAGAGAGCTAGCGGGAAATCAGTGGCGATGATGAAAAGACAATTGTCGGCAATGGCATTCTATGCTGACTTAAGGGGGGTGGCAGACCCTACAAAGGACCAGAGAGTGAGGAGAGCTGTGAAGGGATGGGAACGGTTAACCCCGGGGGCGAAGGATACAAGAAGACCCATAGACGTGAGCAGGCTGGTAAATATCCTAGAGACCCTGCCCAAGATTTGATTCTCTCCATACGAATCTCAGTAATTCAGGGTAGCCTACGATCTAGCCTTTTGCAGGGCACTCAGGATCTCGGAATTGCTCCCTGCCTCTATAGATAGGGAAGGGGGCATAAGATGCGGGGACCTGATTGTGGCAGGAGACGTCCTGAGAGTTAGGGTCCGGAGATCAAAGACAGATCCACTGGGTAAGGGGATATGGTTGCAACTAGGCAGGGTAGCGGGGGTGTCATACTGTCCGGTAAGATTAACAGGGGAATTCTTGCAAATGAGACCGCAAGGGTGCGATGACAGAGTCCTGTTGCACAGGGACGGTTTACCCCTCACCAGATTCCAGTTCACAAGGGTGGTTAAGCTGGCATTGACAAGGCTGGGCGTAGACTCAACTGACTTCACATCCCATTCATTCCGTATTGGGGCAGCAACTACAGCGGCAGGTCTGGGGCTCCCAGAAGAAATGATTAAGAGGTTGGGCCTGTGGAAGTCAGCGTGTTATGAGCGTTACGTTCGCCCGCAATTAGTTTGAGTGTCGCAGCGTGCCTCCCCTATCGTACACAGGTAGTGTTGACAGTTTTTCATTTAAAATTTGCTCTAGGTACCACATCCCAAAGACCCCAAATATGCTGGTGCGGCCACTCCTTTATTCGCAGGGCGGGGTTGGCCTTCGCGAAATCGCACGTGGGAAAAGCGGGGGAGGCGCAAGGATGGGACCACCATTGGGTGGGGATAGGTGGACAACATTTAGCCGACGCTCCTAACGATTTGCGGGTGGCCATGAATAGAGGTATGCCTACCCCCGACTTATTAGTGCTACACTCTGGAGGCAACGACATGATCCCGGCGGGAAGAAGGGGCGTAAAAGAGTCACTCTTCACCAATCAAAAATATGTTGCCGAATACGATCTTGCTATGGTCCGAAGTCATTCCGAGGCAGGCATGGGCAGGGGGCACACCTCCAAAAGCGGTGAATAAGTCTGTGAAAAGGTTGAATCAGTCAGTAGCCGAAATACTTCAGAAATCGAGCATTCGTACCATTAGGCACAAATTAATACAAACGTCAAGGCCGGAGCTATACGCTACGGATGGAGTACACCTGTCTGAAGCGGGCAATGAACTTTTCATACAAACCGTACTAGGGCCCATCTCGGAAGCTCTGGAGTGCAGGGGGAGAGGTCGAGTCCGCCAGTAAGCGCCTCGCCCTGTGGCGGGGTCCTGGACAAGAGGTATCACAGGGACTCCTTTGGTCAGTGCTATTTTTTACCCCAGAACAGGTCTTAAAAATCATCATGGGCTCTGGGCTGGCAGGAGATTTGGGGCTGACCTGCTGGTGGCCCTGGATTCTCTAGCCCTATCCTGGAAGCCGTTGGTTGCCAAAAGTGGTGGCAGATTATTTACCTGTGGCTCTGTTGACCGGAGGGCGGTTAACTTAAGGAGAGCAGGCTAACTTGGTTGTGGCCTGCTGGCACAGCCCGAAAGTCAAGCAAGGCCCCTTTGGAGAACGGGCTGTAAATAGAATGACTATGTATATACGTGTGAGTATTTGAATACTGTGTTGTCAATAAACAAGTTTTAAAGAGTTTTAATAAATAAAAGAGGCCAATGAAGCAATTGGCCTAGAACTGTAAATTTAATAAAAATGTACACACTGCAAAAACCAAACAAGACTCAGGTGTCTCTATTGAGAGTGGGAGAAAATGGTGATGGGGGTGAGTGCACTTTGTATGCCATCTATGCAGGGAGCCACCCCACATAAGGGGCGTGGCGACGTTAGTGGCAGCCAAAGGGCCGGATAGGAAAGGTATCCTTTCTGGGTCGTGCGACCCAGAAGGGATAGCAGAGAGGAAAACAGGAAGTGCGTCAGGGCAGGGTGACCCAGAAGCAGATCGGAAGCGCGAGGCTTGAAAAGCCAGCGCCTCAAGTTACGCCCCCTCTTTTGTCCACTTTGCCTCCCAAGAGTCGGACGTTGCGTAGGAAGTCACCCACCCACCCATCCCGGAAATAGGGCTTCAGGTGGCGGGGTCCTGGACAAGAGGTATCACAGGGACTCCTTTGGTCAGTGCCATTTTTTACCCCAGAACAGGTCTTAAAAATCATCATGGGCTCTGGGCTGGCGGGAGATTTGGGGCTGACCTGCTGGTGGCCCTGGATTCTCTAGCCCTATCCTGGAAGCCGTTGATTGCCACAAGTGGTGGCAGATTATTTACCTGTGGCTCTGTTGACCGGAGGGCGGTTAACTTAAGCCCGAAGGTCAAGCAAGGCCCCTTTGGAGAACGGGCTGTAAATAGAATGACTATGTATATACGTGTGAGTATTTGAATACTGTGATGTTGATAAACAAGTTTTAAAGAGTTTTAATAAATAAAAGAGGCCAATGGAGCAATTGGCCTAGAACTGTAAATTTAATAAAAATGTACACACTGCGAAAACCAAACAAGACTCAGGTGTCTCTATTGAGAGGGGGAAAAAATGGTGATGGGGGTGAGTGCACTTTGTATGCCATCTATGGCATTGGCATTGGCAGGAACATACACACATTGAGTATCTCTGACGATGCAGATTCATGAGTGATCTCCATGACTCACTCTTTATGTGCTTCAGCATTCTTCACTGATTGTTGTGTTGAATGAACAGTTAGTTTGGAAAGGCAATATCCAGTTTTCTACGAATGTAAGTTTACAAAGCTTCCTACAGTGCAATCAGGCAGGGAAAACCCCACAACTATGCTCCTCCTACAGACATATAGTGTTTCTAAACTAGACACTAAGATCTATTCCAAAATATTGGCAAGCAGGCTAGAAGAGCTTCTTCCAGACTTGTTCCATCCGGATCAGGCCGGCTTCATCAAGGGACGCCATACACACAATAACCTATGTACGATTGTACACTTGATTGAGAAAGTTCATAAAAACATTTCGGCAGCCTTACCATCATTAGACGCAGAGAAGGCCTTCGACCTGGTCAATTGGTCCTTCCTGAGGTGCGCCCTGCAACGTTTTGGGTTTGACGACACCTTTCTGGTCATGCCACAGGCGAATTATCATTGTCCCAAGTCTGGGGCCTTGTTAACTGGGTGGCCTCAGATTTATTTTGTCTTTCACAGGGTACACATCAGGGCTGCCCTCTATCGCCCATGCTCTTTGCACTATTCATAGAACCACTTGCTGCGCAGATTAGGGCTAACCCGGAGATACACAGGATCAAATTCGGGCCAGATCATCATAAAATATCTCTATTTTCCGATGATGTCCTCCTACCCACTACAGAGCCGCGTACTTCAGTCCCAGCAATTTAAACTGAGCTTACTACCTTTAAGAAAGTGGCGGTTTTCAAGGTTAACCTCTCGTATACATCACTTGGATAGGCAGAATAAACACCATTAAGATGAATGTTTTGCCTTGGCTTCTTTATCTTTTCCAGGGCCTCCTGATTACTTTAAACACCAAACTGTTTGCTGAATTAAAAACGATGATGACGAAATTCACCTGGCAGGGACATAGGGCCCTGTTAGCTCACCGACTAGTATTCAGACTGCGACTTTCAGCAGGGCTGTGCCTTCTGGATTTCCTCCTCTATTAACGGGTTACCCAACTCCGAGTTATCATTGAGTGGTCCCTCAGGGCCTCAGACAGACACTGTCTTCACATGGATAGGTTGGTGGTGGGTAGAACCATTTGGAACCTCCTTTGGAGGCCAAAGCAGGACAAGCCAAAAAAGGCATACCTTAGCACTCCTACAGCCACTACTCTTAACACATGAGAAGAAGTCACCAAGACTTTACCTTTAACAATGTTCTCATCCCTGTACACCCCCATCCACTTTAACTCGGGTTTTCCCCCTGCCCAATGAGAGGGTCCCTTTGACAAATGGAGAGAGTGAGGTTGTCTGATGGTGTCAGATAGGTCTGTTCAAGGGTAACTACTCTCCTTCGAGAATTGCACAGCAACCTTTATTCTCCCAGCGACAGAAAAATACCAGTACCTCCAGGTGAAGCATTTAGTGCTGCAGACCCAGATTTGACCCGCTACTTCTAGAGACTTGCTTCCCATAGAGGGCTTTGTGCAATCTGGGGTACGTCGAGGAGCTGTATCTCATTTCTCTACTCTCTTTTGCTCATGTCTGGTCCCTTGCTACACCCATGGCATACAGCCTTTTGGGGCTCTGTCCTGGAGGACTCTCAAACTGAGAAACAATGGGGCTCTCTTTACAAAGATATAGCAAAATTTAACAGATCTATGTTTTTCAGAGAAGCCCACTATAAACTTGTGTATGATTGATACCTATACCTTCAAAAGCTCCACATTCTTTTACCAAATACTTCATACAGGTGCTGGCGGGGCTGTGGATGCTCTGTGATTTTTGCCACTTATGGGGGGACTGCCCTTCCATTCAACCGTTTTGGACAGAAATTCTCGCCCAGATTAGTAAGATCCTAGGCTACCCAATATCAGGTTCTGGGGCCCATGTCCTTATGGGGGTCCGCGATCCTAGTCTGAAGCACCAAACGGCAGGGATCATTCCATCATGTGGCTGTGCTTGGGGGCACCCAAAATGGTGGTGGCAGCGGCATGGAAGAAACTGGAGCCCCCTCCACCTCTCAGTGCCACGCCCAGCTGTTGTGTGCTTTAGCCCTTGAACTCATGGCAGATATCATGGCGGATCCCCGTATGGGGTTTGAATTTACTTGGAGCCCGCTGGTGGGATATATGCTGGAAGGGTTGTCGCTCTTCGCCTGTGGCCCCAGACGGCAGGCATTACATCTCTTTCACTCATAGTACTCTGGGCCCGCGATGATGTCCTTGGGGACTCTGGGATATTCTAGCCCCCTACTCTATACGGCTCCACATGCCCAGGCCTGGGGGTAGTAGAAGGCTCGCCCTGTCGCACTCCCCTCCCCCCCCCGGCTCACCTCTGCCTACCTTAGGAACCCTCTGATTCTCAATCTGATGTGATACAAACTATGGGATTGTTTTGTTTAGCTAATTAGTATTTTTCTGTCTAAGTTGTGGGCTCAAGTAAACTTAGCACAGATGCATTGAGTACTATGTTGATGGTCTGCTGAAATAACTGACAAAGAGGACAGTTGTACCTGTGAATGGGATGGACCTTGCCGAGTACTTGTGGAAAATGTGTGGTTTATTTCTAGCTACATATCGCTCTCGGCTGATAGTAATGCTGTATTGAGTCTCACAAGTTGTTACTCTTTGAAATTGCAATAAAAAGATTTTGACTAAAAAAATACACTAAATGTGGCCCCAGCCTGAAAATCTGAATTGTATGAATAGGTAAAGAAAGGATGATTAATGTTGTGAATAACGTGCAGATCTATAGAATCCAAGAAAAAACTATAACTCAGCTTTCCCAAGAAAATATGTGGTGACAATGTGCAGATAATTACTCAAACTACAAGCAGAGTGCCGTGCATTTATATATTTGAGGTACTCATTCTTTCTATGTTTCATTTTCTGGAATGCTCAATTTCATGTCATGTTACAGAGAGCTAGTTACACAGAGAAGTTTTACAAGGTGTAAACATTCACTACTACCAAAGTTAAGCATATACCCCTTAAAAGACACGTTATTTAAGAGATCCTTCCATTATGTGGATATCCACAACAGCTTACGTGCCTTTGCGCCCAACAGAAGTGAGGAATTAGAGTGGTGGAGTCCTGTGTCTCTATTTTCTCTCTTATCCCATTCTCTTTAACCTATGGCTACCACTGGACGTAATATTCCTGTATATTTAGTCATTGTGGAAGTGGTAAGAGAGGGAAACGAACATTGCTGTCATGGTGTACCTCAAATAAATTTCATGAATTCTGTATGTGAGATAGAGAAATTGAGTGAGAGGGTGAGAAATGAGATGATATGGGGAGTATATGTATTCAAGTAAAAAAGAGGGTGATTACGGAGCTAAGAGATGGTATGAGTGACAGACCTAAGAGGCAGGGACATTTATGTGGAAGTAAGTATTTGGTGGATGTCTATAGCGCCACAACCAGGATAATTTATATTTCTCCTAAAGGCACAAATGTGGTAACTTTGACAGTGAGGGTGGGAAAAATAAATAAAAATAAAATAAATGGACTTTGATCATCTTGGACCAAGGTTATCAAAAGTCCATTTAACTCCAGGATAAGGGCAGGGTAACTATGGTCCAGATATTGTACCGCTGCCACATCTAATCACTTCTCAAAAGGTCAGTACAAGTTTGGGGTGTTACTGACATGTTTACAACACAGATTTAACAAAAGGAGACAAACAACAAAGTCTCAGAAACCTAGACAAATAATCCACATTAAAATAATTCAGTTACATTAATATATTTGTGTGACTGATTCCTCTAAATTAATTCATCAAATTACCTACAAATGTATAGTTGAAATACCAATTACATTTGACAAATAAAAGTGTTGTATTACTTTATTAAAACTTAATTTCAAGCAAATGCCACAACTTGGCAATCACTGATTTTCACACTAACAAACATACATACACTGATTACAGCACACAGATGCACAGTCATCATAGTGACGTATGAAGGGGTATACGGTTATTGCCATGTCTATCTGCACAAGGTAATAGCTTCAGTGTGAATTCCACTGCTAACAGGCAAACATGTTGTAGGTGCAGCAGCACATATCTGTCTCTCCTCCAAAGATTGAGCGCCCAACTGAATCCTTGCTGTGACCAAAGGCCCAATGATATATTATAGTTATACCATTACAAGATGGCTGTCATGGTTTTATGACACAAACACGCATTCATTTTCCACATGTTCCATAACAACAGGGGAAGAACAACTAGTGCGTCTGAACTACACATTCCTTTTACATCGCAAGTCATTACAATGACTTGCCTTGGGGGGGGGGTGGACTTTGGAATAGTAGAATTTACTATTCAAACTCCAGTCACCGCAACAGTAGGGAAAGCATTGGACTTTAAAGTACAACGCTGCTTGAACTAACAAATGTCATTGTAACGACTTGTGTTGTAAATGTACTGCGTGGTTCAGATGCGTTTGTAATTCCGCTTGGGTTGCAAAGGCCACGCGTTGTTCATTGCATTTCCTGGCTGTCATGTTGTGGATAGGTGAACTGATGGCTGTCTTGGAATGATAGAGCTATAATAAAGAATACCAATTAAATAGAATTCCAAGATGGCTGTGGGACACTATTTGCTTTACCAATACATTCTCCAGAATGTACAATTGTACCAGCAGTGGATGCTGTGGGACAGCAGTGGTGCATGCCATGTTTGTTGTTTCCTGGATCCAAAGAAGTGCCTGGACACAAGGAAAGAAGGAATAACTGGACAGTAGTGGTGTACTGCTGGGAAAGAAAAAGAGCAGGAGGTAAGTGGAGAGACAAAGAGCTGGGGAGTGAGGTGCAGAGGCCAAGATAGCAGGGAACAGGCAGAGACCCAAAGCTATAGAGAAGGTGGAGGAGGGCTGTTAAACCTGGCATCATTGGCATGGGTTTCCCCTCTATTTTTACCTTTGCCTCCTTTGTTTATGCTGGGTGTTGGACATCGTTTTGCTGATCTAGATACTTTCGGCAATTTGCCACTGCTGTTCAGTGCCAAAGTGCAAGTGCTCCCTTTGGAAATTGTTGTTATGGATTGGTGTTTCTATGATTGGCTTATTTGATTTACTGGTAAGTCTCTAGTACAGTGCACTGTGTGTGCCCAGGGCCTGTACATCAAATACTGCTAGTGGGTCAGCCGCACTGATTGTGACCCCCGCACAAGCAGCCTGTAAATGTAACTCAGAACTGCCACTGCGGTGTCTGTGCACAGTTTAGTACTGCCATGTTGACTTGGCAAGTGCACCCACTTGCAAGGCCTTAACCCTCCCTTTTCTTACATGTTAGTCAACCCTACGGTAGAGCAAAGGTAATCCTGTGGGCAGGGCGCAGTCTATGTGAAATGTAGGACAGGCCATGATGTGTGTGGCATTTCTTGATAGTGAAATATGTTTTAAATAAAAGTACCATAGTCCATGTACTTTCTTGTAGGTACTTTATTCCAAGACAACATATTTCCAATTTCGTTTTTCATTATGGTAAGGCTATCTGTCCCCATAGGATAAAATAGGGAGTGTGCTTATAACACCTTATAAGCATAACTGCCCAAAGGAACAAGATAGGAAAATATTGTTTGATATGCGTGAAATCAGAATGTTAAGATGCATCTTTTAGTGAGGGTGATTTTTACATTCTGGGTTTGAAAATACCACTATTAGCAAGTAGGTCATTTCTTGCCTAACCACCCAGTGTGCCTCTGCTAGGTTGTGTATTGACTGTCTGGCTTTGGGGTTACAGGGGCTAGGGAGGTGCAGTGGCTCCAGAGAGTGTGTATGTGTCAGGGCTGGGCTGAATAGACCTGGCCTGCAGTTACAATAGGGGAAGGAGATTTCCTTTCACCTGAATCTGCCTGGTCTGGCTTCCACAATGCTGTCTCCACCTCCTGCCAGGAAGCTGCACCAGAGAGGAAATAACTGGTTTTTGCTGGGCAAAGAGCTTCTCTGCACTAGAAAACAAAGAAATTTACTGTATAAAAAGAGGGACTAAGACCCCAGACGTTTAGATCACTTCTGGGAATCAAGGGGAACCTTTGCAAAGGAGAAGAGATGGAGAAGCTGAGGAGGCATACTGCCCCTGTGTTGTTTGCTGTCTGGGGTTGGCCTGCAGTGGCTAATTGCTGCCAAGGAAAGGAGAAATTACTTTTCTGTTTGCTGTGTCCCCTGCTAGAGGAAGATCTCCAAGAGCTTGAATTGAGCTTGCCTCCTGTACTGAAGTCTCAGGGACACACGACTTCACGCCAGTCCCCACTAAACACTCCTCTGCTGGGAGTTCTGGCCTGCTGAGAGGTGTCTGCCAGGGTTCTGGGCCTCTGGAGGTTGTTTTGGGACTGGAAACTGCAAGAACTGTGAAAATCGGCGCATCGCCTGTTTCCGACACATCGCAGCGGCGCGAGAGAGAATTTCTGATGCATCGCGGCCGCTGAAGAATTGACGCGGGGCCTGCTCGCCGCTCAAGTGTCTGCCATGTGACTAATCCTGTGCACCGATCGCCGATGTCTGACATCACTGCACTGATTCCCATGCAGGCCCAGTTGGGGAAAAACCAACACATCGCACTTGATCATCACTCATCACATCGAAGCATCAAGTCTGTTGCATCATTGGGGACAAAGTAAGAAACCAAAGCATTACCTCCCCGCGCAGTAAGAAACCGACACATCACCTCCTCTCCGGTACGGAACCGACCCTTCATCTCCCCTGCGCAGCAGTAAAGAACTGATGCATCACCTCCCCGGAGCAAAGAACCAATGCATCACCTTGCCTGAGTTTAAGAAACCGACGCATCACCTTCCCTGGACCCTTTTTGCTTGCATTTTTTGACGCATCCAAGGTACTTTGTGTAAAAGTGTCGCATCTCACATTTTCTTGGAACTGAACTGTTTCTACCTTTATAAATTCATATTTTCAGTACTGTATTGTGGATTTTTGTTATTTGGTCTTGTTTTGGTTTAGATAAAGATTACTTCTTTTTCTAAACTGGTGTGGTCTCATTTGTACTGTTTTACTGTGTGTGTTCACACATGCTTTACACACTGCCTCTGAGATAAGTCTGTCTGCTTGTGCCAAGCTATGAGGAGGGTATGAGCAGGGTTTATTCTAGAAGTGTATTCCCCTTACGCTGACTAGAAGCAAGGGTCCCTGTTTCGACATAGGTACCTACCTCTGCCAACTAGTGACCCCCATTTCTAACAAGGACCAACATCCAGGTGAAGACCGAAAGGTCTATTATTCCCACTGAAAAAGTAAATACCACAGAAACATGCAACATGAAAAATAGTTCCCTACTATCAGCAGTGGATGAGTGCTACACAATTAAACAAAAACCATTAGAAACCAGTTGTATAGTCCTGGGTGTGATATACACAGGAATATGGAGGGAATCCATTTAACAAGGAGCAGAAAATTGCAATGTGTAAGAAAGACATCCAGTCATCAGTAAGAGGCAGACACACTGTCGACTCTAAATATGTGATTCATTTGCCCACATTGCTGCTCGCAAAGACTGCTAACGTTGTCTGTAGCAAGACCTCAAATCATGATTGTCCTAAATTATGAGCAGATTGCTGACAGACAATATTGCTTCTGTGAGTCAAAGTGGAATTAAGTACGCTAATACTCACACTGAGATGGAAAGCACTCACACCTGATTTGTTGAAACAATTAAAAAGAAATGTTTTATTAACGGTCTGTCACTGTCACACATGTTTCCCACAGTAGTATTATGGTACAAAGAACTACATTGGCTGAGAATAGGTGTCCATTATGATTCTGCGGTACAAAAGGGGGTGGTAATGAACGGAGCATCTGAAACAATTCCCACACCCAGTCAACAGATCTGGGTTTGATCCATCACCATTCTTTAGCCCACTCTGCCATCCCAGCTCAGACATGGCCATATGCAAATCAGTCTGACCCTGTGCCTCATGGGAACAGTCCAGACCGAACTGCCAAGCCATGCCTTCCCTGGACCGGATTCAAGCTTCCTAGGACCTGTTTCTGGCATTACAGCCGTCTTCAGCCAGGCTTGCTTGAATCCAGTGGCAACGTGAGCAAGGGACTCAGGTCTGAGCATACCCTGCCAACTTATGGCGAACAAAGTGGTGCAAAAGGGGGTGGTAATGGATGGAGCATCTGAACCAATCAAACACTCACACCCAGTTAACAGATCTGGGTTTGATCCATCACCGTTCTTTAGCCCACTCTGCCACCCCAGTTCAGACATGGCCATATGCAAATCAGTCTGACCCTGTGCCTCATGGGAACAGTCCAGCCCGAACTGCCAAGCCATGCCTTCCCTGGACCGGATTCAAGCTTCCTAGGACCGGTTTCTGGCATTACAGCCGTGAGGCGCAGGGTCAAGGCTAATTTGCCTATGGCCATGTCTGTACTGGGGGGGTGTGGAGTGCAAAAAAAAGATGGATTTAGGCTCAGATCTCTGTACTGGGGTGAATGTATGACATTGTGCTGCATTCTGTCCATCAACTGTTGTTTTTGCATTTGTCACCCCGAGTGGGACAGGTATGCTCAGACGTGAGTCCCGTGCTCTCCACACCACTGGAGTCAAGCTATCCTGGCTGAAGACGGCTGATAGCCATTAACCGGTCCTAGGATGCTTGATTCTGGTCCAGGGAAGACATGGCTTGGCAGTTCGGATGAACTGTTCCCATGAGGCACAGGGTCAAGGCTGATTTGCATATGACCATGTCTGAATTGGGGAGGTGTGGAGTGCAAAAAAACGATGGATTTAGGCCCAGATCTCTGTACTGGGGTGAATGTATGACATTGTTCTGCATTCTGTCCATCAACTGTTGTTTTTGCATTGTGTTTCTGGACACAATGTAAATGCTGAAAGCGGACACTTCACCATATCCAGCAAAGCTTGGAATGCATCTTCATGCGCTCCTATAGCAAATCGTTAAGAAATACTAGTAAGCTGCCACCTTCATGTATTCCGCTAGCCCTCCCCCTGGTGGCAGCTGCATCCATAAGTCCTTGGAATGGTTCAACTATTCTTACTCTTTGAGACATCTTCTTGGAAGCTGCTGTTCACCTAACACTTCAGCCAGAATCGTACACAAGGACATTTGTACTAAATCACTCAAACGTTTGTGGCACCGACGATGGTTCAGTGACTCCAGCAAAAAATGGATGGACATTAGGGACAGAAATAATACAAATTAGCTCCTATTAAAAACAGAGGACCCGATTAAAAAAGGTAAAGTGAGACAAAAGTCTAACTTTATGACTTTCAGTGTTCACAAAGGACATTTACGAGTAGTAAATATAGACTTTTGTCTTAGTTTTGGTCTCATTTAAGCTTAAGACCAAAACTTACGTTTAACTGAGAAAAAAATCTAACTTTACTTCTCGTAAATGCCATTTGTGAATACCGAAAGTCATAAAGTTAGACTTTCGTTTCAGTTTTCCTTTGTGAATTGGGCCCAGAGAGTGGTCCGAATAACCACCTGAGCAGAGCATACATCTTCAGGGTGATCAAACCTAGTGACAACTGGCAAAACAAGTCAGAAGGCAATGAGTCATTCAACAATATGTATTTTTGTGAGCTGACTTAAGTTTTTTTACACAGAACTCGTGAGCTGGTTTGGAACATGACATATAGCCAGAGTGAACAAGATTGAGGCAAATATTATGCCTAAGGAGCAACAGACTAGCCTCTTACTCCAAACATCTTAACTCCTTTAGTCCACTCCCTCTCATTGGAACCTACTCTGATCCTTCATTTTGTCACAGCATCCAGGATGCTATCTGACCACTTCACTAAACAACTAAGAAAACCATGATTACTATTGTCGAGGTGTCTGACATAAATTTCTTTTCTCTCCAACCACTTCTCTATTCTGGTCGGCATCAAACCTACTTGGCAGCCGTAGTTGTCAGTAGTCTGTTAAAAATAATTAACCTCTCCTCCCCACGTATCTAGCAACTTTTCTCAATGTTTCCTAGTTCTCGGAAATCCTAGAGTAGCTTGTGTACACCTGGGTCGCTCTTTATCTCTACAAAACTACTTAACCCACTGAGGTCTGGGTTTCGTCAATGTTTCAGAAGCATAAATTGCGCATTTCGCTAAATATCTCACTTTAGCTCACCTCAATCATTTTTTATCAGCCCTCATCCTCCTAGATCCGTTTGCAGGATTTGACATGATTGGCTAATCAGCCACTTTAAGATGCTTGCCTCTGAATGCATCATGGGTAGGGCATTGGAATTTTTATCTTGCCATCTTCACAATCAATCATTCATGATCTCCTAGTGCGCCGGTCTTCGACCACTGAGCCTCTTTGACTGTTGACATGGCTCTGGACTCCTTTTTGGGACTTCTCCTCTTTTCCCTTTGCAACTTCTCACTTTGTGATATTATCACAACCTTTAGGTTGTGGTACCCTCTATATGGCAATGATAAATACATCTTCTTCACCTTCGCTATCATTGTATGTCTCCTCCAGACAATAATCTCTGACACTGGTTTGCATTCCAGTCTCTGATGATCAATTACTCAAAAACTAAAATGAACTCCTCCCCCTCTCATCAGTCTCTACAGTCCTCCCTGTCACTATCATCTTCACCCTTGACATCCGTAACACTTTAGATTCCACCAGTATTTTCGAGTTGTATGTGTAAACCCAACATGTAAATGCACTGCCACCACTACTACACAGCCATGATCCAGCTCCTAACTATTAGAAAGATCTGCCAGTAATTTCCTTTTCCAACAGATAAACCATTTATTAACACATTGCTTACTCATAAACTGTACTGAGGAGGCAACTTACTTGATGGACTACCCAATACATAAATCCTGCTCCTTTGAGAAAACAATTATTATTTCCAAGTCCATACTGAAGGAAGTTACCTATTTAGGGCCACCCGGGTCACTAATGGCCACCTCTCAACCTTCCATACCAAATAAAGAGTCGGTCAGACAGTAGAGAATACAAACCAATAATTGTTTATTCAAAGTAGAATCAGAACGGAGCCCTGTCTGCTCAGTCTCTAGGAGTGATGTAGTGGGTTTGACATCAGCAAGCATAAAGAAACATTATGTACATTTCAGGACCAATTAAGTAACACCCACAATGGAATTTTCCAAGCAGATGCAGCAAAACAGTGAAGTACAAAGAGTATGTTTTGATTCTGAGGCTGGGTGCACATTATCTACTATTCAAGGTCATTCTGCCTTTCTCCGCCACTAGACAAGTGGGACAAGGCCTCTATCTAGTGAGAAAGGTATGCGCTTATAAAGAACAGTGTATTCATTAGTGAAACAAAACCCCACCTTGGAGAAGTAAAACTCAGTGGAGACCTTTTCTCAGAAATATAAAAGGATTTGTTTCAATCATGATTCAAAATGGCGCCTACATAGAAAATGATGCAGCGAATGCTAACTTACATGGGATAATGCATAAACAAAATAATTTCTATTCTAACAATAGTATAAGCCTTTGGTACTCACAAACATTTTCTGAGCGGCAAAAAAAATATTGGTCTGTGGTGAGCCCGAGGGCCGCTTTGATGCTGTCAGGATGGGAGTCAGGCTACGTGGGTAGTTGTTCCAGGATACTCTATTAGATTATTTTCCTTTTACTTCAGTTGGCTTGTAATTAAAAGCATCCCCATTTATTTAACATATTTTTTTATGTTACTGCTCTCTGAAGTAAACTGCAGCTTGGTGCTGCTTTTAACCCAGGGGCCGAATCAGAAGATCCAGAGGCCCGCAGGCTGTTCCTGGACCGTACTTTCAGTATCACTGCTATCTATCTTGCTTAACTATAGCCCACCACATATCAGAATCAGTCATTATGTCTATAAACCAAACACACATCCAAGTATATAGAGTTGTTCTTTCAGCAGCCCCCAAATCTCCTAACTTGCCCACTCCATCCCATGTGCTAAGTTCATTTAGCCACCACAATCTCCCCATACTCAAGCTTCAGTGTGCCTGATAAAGTTTCAGAGCATTTGATTGTCTGGATTCCCCCCTGCCTCTCCCCCCTAGAATGTTGTCATGTATTTACTAAAAACCACCACCTCACTGCAAGAGCTCTAAAATCGCACCTGCTCACATATGATAATTTTGATACAGGAAAATGCTGTTTCTCTTTCTGCAAACACTAACTTTTTGTTGGACTTGCCATTTACAATAAAAAGGATCACTTGTGCTGACCACACAATGCTGTTGCTATAGAGCGCGCTGCATGCAGTTTGATGACTGCAGTCATG
Organism: Lissotriton vulgaris; assembly: GCF_964263255.1. NCBI lineage: Eukaryota > Metazoa > Chordata > Amphibia > Caudata > Salamandridae > Lissotriton > Lissotriton vulgaris. The sequence goes on from NC_141699.1 coordinate 811,409,499, forward strand.
TTGAGGCTTGATGCCATGTAGTGGCCATCTTGAAAGGATAGAAAGTACCATTCCAAGATGGTGGCCTGTTGTTGCCAGGTTTGTAAATGCTAAAGCCAATTCTGGCAAACAACAATAATTTCTAAAATGAGCCTGAATTGCCAGTGCTTGATTTAAGAACATCCCGTGGGAGGCTTTTCTTCTCACCTTGCTTTGAAGATTAAAATGATTAAATACTGTTTAAGTGCGTCGCTATTGTTTATTGTGTCAGTTACAGGACATGAGTCTTGATCTTGCATCAGCCAATATGCCCTTGAGATATTCCTCATAATGCCATAGAAAATAGATTTCAACCTCTGTTTGAAAGGAAAGGCTTATTATTCATCTTTCCAGTGAGACAGGGATCTAAAAATCCACAGGGATACCTTCTGTGGTTTTGAATTCATTAAGTTGCTCTATTATCAGAGAAAACATTGTTTATTGCCAGACGATACTTTAGGTGTGCTAGTCACGAACACAAGCGCAATAAACCCCTTAGTTTGTCCTTATCGTCAAATCACAGAGCATAAATGGGTACGGATGAGCAGGAAAACATTTTTTGTATTTTAAGGTGAGAGCTTACACAGCAACCAAACACGATGCTGGTGGACAGTCGAGAACGTCGAATGTTCTATATGTGAACACTCTCTGATGAGAGCCTGAGATATTAATTATACATTAAGCTATCCACGGCAACATGCTAGTCATAACACAAACTGTGGCTGTTGATTTATCCGCCATGATCAGATCACCTCCCTGACTTACAGCCAGTGCTGAATTAGCATTGTCTTCGCTGAGATGGACCTCATTTGCATACATTTGGCAGAGGAAATCTATCGACAATGTAGGTCACATCATTAAATGGTGGTGCCTAGAATTATTTATGAGCCTTTATAGCTATGCAAATTGCAACACTTGAAGCTTTTTTCATAAGTATTTATGAGCCGCTTGGAGGACCACCAGAGTCCACGAGAAAAAGGGGATGCCTGCTTTATTCTTGCCGGTCATGTGCAATTTGATTTAATTGCAATTGCAACGCTTGATGTTTCCATTCTGAGAATATATTTTTGTTTTAATCACTTCGCACTCATTGTAAACTCGCTCCTAAGGTGAGAAGTGCATACCCCTCTGGTTAAAGACGGAACGCGTCACGGCTTTGCGCCTTAAGAGAGTCACACTTCAATAACTGCTTCAGCTGGGAGGACTTGATATTCTTCCCGATATGAAGGCCAACATATTGATGACGCACACGCTTTCGTTCTTAAGGCTGTAGCAGCGCTCTCCTTTTTATCTGAAGTATTTATTGCACGCACTGTTTTGTTCGGGATTTCATGCACTCAGGGTGGTTTTTTTTCTGGGAATAGAGAAGAGATCACAAAGGCAAGATTGACCTTTTCCTGAGACCTTTTCCTGAGGCTGCCCACAGGAGAGCATGAGAGGTCGACTTGTGATTCTGGACAAAATAATGTTTTATATGCTTTCTCTAAGGATTAGGAACTACTCTAAGGGCCAGATGTAGGTAAATCCCATTTACCGATTTTGAAATACCGATTTTTACCGATTCGGTATTTCAAAATCGGTAAATGGGATGTAGGTACCAACATCTGGATTTTTTACCGATACCTTGAAATTCGGTATTTACCGATTCGGTAAATACCGAATCGGTATTTGCTATTGAATCCTATGGGCCTTGAAGCCCATAGGATTCAATTCAAATACCGATTCGGTATTTACCGAATCGGTAAATACCGAATTTGTCAAGGGTGCAGGGGGTGTCACTTTGACACCCTCTAGCACCCCCAAAACGGGCATGTGTGCAATGTGGCACACAGACATGCCCTAAGGGCACGTCTGTCTGTCACATGGCACATGTGTACATGCACAGATGTGCATGTACACAGGAATCGGTATTTTACCATGGATTTGTATTCCATGGTAAAATACCGATTCTGAAAGCCATGTGCCAATGGAAAATTGGCTACCCACATTGCATTTTCGGTAATTTTACCGAATCGGTAATTATTACCGAATCGGTAAATTTACAGATTCGGTAATAATAACGATTCGGTAAAATTACAGAATATGAGCCCCTACATCTCCATAGCCCTTTACCGATCGGAAACGGCCGAAAATCGGTATTTTCGGCCGATTCCGATCGGTAAAGGGCTACCTACATCTGGCCTTTAATATATAACATCAGATAGGCGTCCATCAGGGCGCAGCCTGCAGCAGGCTTTTACCAGTTAGCAGGACACATGGCTCCACCCTACTTCTTGAGGGCCCCATCTGAGCAGCTTGACATTGCCATTCAGCAATGAGAAGTCATACAGTGTCTAACACCTGTTCAATGCCTCAACCATCCGCCACATTCTACAGTCTAATCCATAAGATGTCCATGAAGTTTCCAGCTGACACAAAACTAAACAAAGAAATACAACGTCGGTACTTCTTTTCAAGCCCCACAGATAGAGTATTACCTCATTTCTTGCTCCAACTGAAGGTAGCTCAGTGTCTTAGTGATATGTTTGTCTGCCCAGCAACAATGTCTGTCCTTCCTATTCTGCTGCTCCCCCATTCCATTGAACTCTGTACCTGCATCGATTAGATATTTGCAATGTCATAAAAAGAACTAGTCATTTTTTCAGAAATAATGGCAACTTCAGAACGTTTTCGCTGCCCCTTATATTACACTGCTATTGCCTGCTTTACTGCAGCCTTATCTCACCATGATTCAGTTCAAAATTATCTTTACATATAAGGCAAAAAAAGGGAGAGTTGGTTCTGTCCAAAAGTAAACCATGCACTCAAGTGATGCATATTTTAGGACTGAGAATTCTCCACACAATGCTTTTTGCTGCTTTTGTATAAATATAATAATTATTCAGTAAAGAAGGAGCTAAAAGCATATATTAAAAGTGCATGTGGCCTAGTTCAACCAAAATAGCATTGCAATAACTGCTAAAAGAACATTTAGCAATACAGTAGCTGAATTCACAAGATTGGAAATGAGACACCTCTTAGCGAAAGAAGGACTTTTGGCCAACAAGAATATGTTAAATTTACCAATGCCGATGATTACTACGGTATCAGTAGTGTGCCCCGAAAGGGACATGCAGCAATGTCGCAGGTGGGGTGCAAATGTTCATGAATTATTGGGAAACACAACTGTTTATGAAGATTCTTTTTCTCTAGAGATCACTAAACAAAATATATGAAACAAGAGGATTCTAAATCTCATCAATATCCACAAACTGAAGAACCTTTATCATGATAAATAAAGGGACAGAGACACAACTACTTCGATGAAGACAGTAAAAATATTGGTACTTAATCGAAGTAGCACCGCTAAATTCTAAGATATCATGCTGTAAGGTGTCTCTAACTGTGAATAATGGAATAGGGACACCCAATTTGGAAAAGGTGTTCTCTATTATGATCCATTTGTAAGCCGTCAGTAAAGCAGGTGTGTCTCAAGACATGGATTTATCAAAATGGTGACATCGGTTAGCAAGTGCTAATGTTGTCTACAAATTGTCTTTTAGTGGGTGGTCTTTATTTCAATGTATCTAATGTAAAAAAATATATAGGGATCAAGCATGTGTCATGAATCTCATTGAAACGGTCTCAAATTTATTTCATGGCTCTTTTTAAAAAAAAATGTATAAAGTGGGATAATAGCTTTTTCCTTTAACAAATGATTGCGTGTTAGATCCCACCTCTTTGAGTCCCAATGCTGGGCTCACCATGCAGTGAGTGAGGAAGTGGAGACAGGATGCAAATGTAAACCAGCATGTTTTAGAGTCTGGTTTGTGCGTTCATGTCATGATACCAAGGATTTGTGGGTGGCTTGAGATCTAAAAAATATGATGGGTATTGGGATTTGTACATCTGCGACTGCAGTCCTCAGTCAAAGGTGACACATCATATCTCTAAAGTCATCTATATCACCACGCTGGTACTAAATCTTATGTAATACCTATCAACTAAGATGATATGGAATTTCACTTACCAAATTTTTATATATCTGCGAAATAATGTACACGCAGGTGACAACACCCAGTAGAGTTCGGTTTGAATTAAGACAGTTTATTTAGTTATTACACAAGATCTATTTCCAGTGTGGTCATATAGAAGACGAACGAACTATGGAGCCATATATCTATTGTCCACAATCACAAAGTACGCTACATGTCTAAATACTTACTGAAGTACTCATCCTGGGACCCATCCCTTCAGCCTGGGATGACTGTTGGTGATAAGCAGTTCTGGGTCTCCTCCCACTCTGATGGACCACGTACGGAACCTCAGCATCATACTGTACTCATCTCTCAGAATGAACTGCCAAATCAATGCAGTTTCCTCAGCCTCCTTTCACATGGTCCACTTGCTTTGAAAGACATTCATATGGATTCCCACAGAATCCAGAGAGACGGTCACGCACGCACTCATCACCAGCAGACTCAACAACGGCAACGCACCATACACTGGCATCACCCAGAAACAGCTCAAGAAACTACAGAACTTCTAAAACACTGCAGTCAGACTGGTCCTCGACATTCCCTGCCACAGCAACATCACACAACACCTCAGACAACTCCACTGGCTCCTAGTGAACAAGAGAATCACCTTCAAGCTCCTCACACATGCCTACAAAGCTCTCCATGATGAAGGACCAGAATACCTGAAACACCGCCTCGCATTCCACTTACCCGCAAGAAAACTCCATCCCGCCAAACTCACCCTATCCTCTGTCCCCAGGCTCCACAAGAACAGAACCAGAGGAAGATCTTTTTCCTACCTCACTGCCAAGACCTGGAACACCCTGTACCTCCACCTCAGGTAATTCGCATTGCTTATCTAATTCAAGAAGGACCTCAAGACCTGACTGTTCGAATGATCCTACACCCAGAAGTGAGGTTCCGTGACAATTGTAAGTGGTGTTTTCAACTCGCACGAATATGGTCGAGTCTAGTATCTATGAACCACAAATGACGAGTTTAGTAAGCGTGCGCAGTTTCGCTGTGCTAACTTAAACCGTTCGTTTGTTATGTGGGTTTCTCATCTGTACCCACGGGTCCCATCTTAGATACGGCATCCATTTTGTCTCTTGCCCTCAAGTAGCCAGCGAACGGACACTGTCCGCTTCGCGACCCTGGGACTTCCAAGATATGGCGGAAGACACATGTTCTTTGAAAGTGTCTTTATGACAAGGGGGATGCTACTGTAAGGCAGATGGCGCCGCTCGAGGCTCATCTTGCCGCACGGGCTTATTGTCTCAGCCGTGCATCTCATTAGGCGCGTCTCTTTGATGCCTGTATCTCGTGTTTTTCGATACCTCCCCTTTTACACCCTTTCCGATCTCCCTACTGTCTCCGTCTTCCTCTGCACCTGTCTTCGTTCTTGCTTCGATCTACTTTACTGCTGATTGGAATTTGCTAATGGTGGGAAGATGGGTTTTTTACAGTTGGGAACCGCCAAATGTTTCCGCACTTATGTTCCGGACCTTATGTGTCTCAAAGTGATCAAAGCGACCCCTCTGAGAGCGACTTGTGGGAACCAGGTTGTAAACTATTGTGTCTCATGTTATCATATGGGTAAAAGTTGTATAAAAGGAGCGATCCACAGATACAATTTGAAGCAGTCTCCCCGAACTACACTCGATGTACTTCCTGTGACTTCTGTGTTCCCTGCAGTAAATAAACCTTGACTCTTTGACGCCGAAGGAAGTGTCCCGTGTCTCTGTGACTTGTACGCCGGAGCAGGTTACCCACGAAGGTTTCAGGTGTTGTGCCCTGGCACCGCTGGGTCCAAAAGAACCCAGTCCTTCAGTTGGCGCCCAACGTGGGGCTGCATCAGTGGTACCGGTCCAAGCCCGACGATCGTGAGGAACTTCGTGTGAAATCTCCGAGGGAAGGTGCACCCCGCTTCATCGATCCTGTTGTCGAAATAAGTGGCCCGAAGACTTTTCCCGCGAAGATTCCCGCCTCCTAACGGCTGCGACGGACTGCTGCCCTGACTGTAGACCTGTTTTGGCGCCTGGCGTAGACCTTGGTATAGCGAGACGATTGACGGGCCTTCCTGAGGACGCCATTGTTCTTTGAGTTAAGTATTGGTGGGTCGCTCCCAGAGTTCTTGGTTGTAGACACTTTAGCGAGTGTCTTGGTTGTAAACACTTTAGCGAGTGTTTTTGTTGTAGACACTTTAGCGGGTGTCTTTGTTGTACACGCTGTGTGAGTGTTTTTGTCGGTGACACTTTGCTAGCGTACTTTGTTGTTGTTGTATTTGTTTGACGACTGCAGCCGCCAAAGACCGAGGGTTTTGTCTTTGCTGGGACTTGGTAAATCCCGAAATCCCGTAACCCTTGAAGTTTGTGAAACTCGGCTAGTGTGCAAGATGCCTGGTCGTAGTACTTTGTTCTGTTGCTTTAGACCTTGTGGTGCGGATTCCCTGCTGGAGGACTCGTGTCCGATACCTCCGGTTGGAACTCCTACTTATGATTTATATAGCAAACATGGGCTAGGCCCAATTGCTTTTAACGATTATTGGATAAAATATACAAAGAAAGACGGCGATCTTCGTTGGCCACCTCACGGTAGCTTCGAAGCGTCGATCTTAGATAATTTGGAAATAAAGTTGTTCGAACGTAAATCAAGGCCGGCCATGTTTGATGCCTTTCGGTTGTGGCGCAAAGAAGCCCGACAGAAAGAAATCAGACAAAATAAACGTAGTGAGCGAGATAATGTTGCTACTATAGTGAAGAAAGCTGAGCAGTTTCAGCGTGATAAGGAGGATAAGGATAAGGAAGTGTTTGAGAGATTACAGCGTATGTCCATAGACAAATGCTATCCTGTTTTGCCTACGGAGTCGGATAAGAAGGAAGAGGCAGTTGAGGATTCTTTAATGTCCTATCTTATGAAGTCGCCACCTCCGTACGTACAGGGTATCGCAGTTCCTGTGGTCCCTGCCGTACCTGTTCTTCCACCTGTTATTCCTCCCCCTGTTCCTCAACCTGCACCCGCTCTTCCGACTGTTCCTGCTCCTTTGCCTGGTTCTATTCCTACTGCTCCTCCGCTTCCACATACTCCTGTTCCCGCCACTGCTCACGCTACTGCTCCTGTGTTGTTAACCCCTGTTGTCGCTAATGTCTCTACTCCTTCTCTTGTTAGTCCTGTGTCTTACTCTTCTCCCTCTACTCGTAATCGTGATTCTCCTATTGCGACAAACTTCTTTCAGTCGCTCGGACCCGTTTTTGGGTCTGCTGGTTTTGATGGTCCTCAGAGACGTAGTCAGCTTCCTGGTAATAGAGAACGTGTTGCGCTATATAATATGGCGATGGGTTGGATGATAAACCCTGTTAGGAATCCGCCACGTGTTGTCCTCGAAACGTTTGATCAATTCAACATACCAACTCAGAGATATGTGTTTGATGAAATGTGCAAGTTCTTACATGATCAGATAGTGGCCGTTGCGCCTGACGAGGTGCTGTCCGCCCTGTCTGAACTTCGGCTTCAGTTCGCAAATGGACTGATAGTCGATACTAATGTCCGACGTGCTATTGAGCGGTTGCTATCTCTTCGTCCCGCTCCTATTCCTCATGCATTGTTCGTTGAGGACATTGAGAAAGGAGATGAGTCTGGTCAATATCCTATGCGTGAAGTTCCGCCAGTTTGGATACCCGCTGATAATACTAATGTTAATGCTCCAGTGGCGGCGCATTTCCAGAGAGTGTGGATACACCTCCCATGGAAACGATCGGAAGTGCTTCAGGTGAAACAAACTTTGCCCGATCCTCGCAAAAATCCTGCTGGGTATTACAAGGAATTGTCGCAGCTCGTAGACGCTACGATAATGAATCTGGCCGATATCGACATGTTGTTTGGCAATGTCGTACCGCAACCGGTATGGGCCAAGATTCGTCACCAAGATCACGCGAATGAATTAGGTGGTGATTGGGCTGCTATTACAGCGGCAGACGCTGGACAAGTGGCTGCTACTAAACCTGATCAGTTGATTGAGCTTCTCCCCCAGCGAATCATTACATTAATGAAAACGCTTATGCCAGCTATGAAGGTAAATTGGGACAAGTTGTCAGCCTGTAAGCAGAAGAAAGATGAGAGTGTATCAGACTTCTTTACAAGGTTTGAGGAAACTTTCGTTGATCATAGTGGACAGGATATGGGTACTGAGGGTGGACAACGGTTGTTTGTAGATAAATTCGTATCGAACTTATTGCCCGACTTGTGCACTAAATTAAAGAATTCAGAAAGTGCGTGGGCTGTTTCTACCTCAGCTCAGATATTGGCTACGGCACAATATTACGAAAATAGAGAAAAAGAGGAAAATGACCGTGCCGATAAAAAAACGAAAGAGCTGAAAACTAAAGTGTTGTTGCAACAAGCGTATCCGCCGCGTTCTAATCAGAATGCGCCTCAGCAGAATAGATCGCAGTCGCAATCGAATCGATCGCAGTCGCGTAATGATTCATCTTTCCAAAGATCTTCGTTAGGATATAATCAATGTGCTTATTGTAGACAGGAGGGACACATTAAATTCAATTGTCCTGCTTTAAATGACCGTACTAGTGGTACGTCGTCTAGAGGAGGTCGTGGTGGTTCACAGAACGCATCACGTGGTAGAGGTCGTGGTGCTCAGAACGACCGTTCTGACAATTCATCAAATTCTAATAACTGTTTTGATCAACGTGGATCATCGCAAGGACGATCTGCGCAGTATAATGTAGACGATTATTACGTCGATCAGGGAACTGACGATAGTAATTATTAGGACAGCCAAAGACAAGGAGAGGGAGTGGTATCAGTTCCGGTTGATCAGAGAGGGCCTTATGTCGCAGTTGCTACATCGGGCGTCGTTGAGCCTTTTCTGTTGGACACTGGTGCAGCGAAAAGTTCTATCATGCATTCGAAACTCCCTGGCGCACCTTTGTCTGGCTTAACAAATGTTTCCGTTGGATTCTCTGGCGCCCCCGTTAGCAATCCAGTTTCGTGCCCTCTGCCCCTTAAAATTGGGCCTCGTGAGCTCGAAGCTCCGTTAATTTTGACCACTGGTTGTGGCGAAAATCTTTTGGGTCTGGATCTGCTTAAACGTTTGTATGCAACTTTGTATTGTTCCCCTGCGGGGGTAAAGCTTACGTTCGGAGAGAGAGTAGTCTCTCCCATGTACTTGTCTCTCGATAAGCTTCCACCGGAATTGGATTCTCTTCCTGCGTCTTTGTGGGCGACGGGTCCAAATGATGTGGGCCTACTTGATATCTCCCCTTATGTTGTTCAGTTGAAATCGAATGTGCGATTGCCACGTATTCCCCAATATCGTATCTCCCTTGATGGTGAACGAGCTTTGTTAGCGATCATCTATGATTTGATCGAGAAAGATGTCATTGAAGAGACTCGGGGAAACGTGTGCAATAGTCCTGTACTGCCCATTCTTAAACGTACTGATCCTACCAAACCGCCTGTTTATCGTTTTGTTATCGATTTGCGGGAGGTAAATAAAATTGTGGTTCCTCAATTCCCTGTTGTGCCTGACATCACGGCGCTACTGACTCTGATTCCAGCTACAGCTTCATGGTTTTCGGTGATTGATTTGAAAAATGCGTTTTTCAGCATCCCGATTGCCGAAGAGAGCAGGGACCTTTTCGGTTTCTCTCTTGGTGGGCGTAGCTTCCGTTTCAAACGCGCTCCTCAGGGCTACTGTGAAAGTCCATCGATTTACAGTCAAGCTTTGAAGGGTCAACTAGATGCGTTTAGGTTGCCGGTTGGTGCGGCTTTAATCCAATACGTCGACGACCTATTGGTGGCTGCTGATACTCAGGACATCTGCAAAATTGCTACGGTATCGTTGCTGCAACATCTCTGTGAGTTACATCACAAGGTGTCACCTTCTAAACTCCAATATTGTTGTCAAGAAGTAACCTATTTAGGTCACTTATTGTCAAAGGAGGGAAGGAGATTGACCCCAGAGAGAATTGCAGCGATTGCGCGAATGGCTGTGCCACAAACCCAAAGAGATGTGCGTGCCTTTCTAGGTATCACGTCGTACTGCAGGCAGTGGATTCCTAATTTTTCATTGCTAGCGAAACCATTGGTGGCTCTTACGTGCAAGGATGTTTCAACTCCTTTACCATGGACGGAAGAATGTCAGAAAAGTTTTTCTGAACTGCGTGATTCATTGTGTTCGGCTCCTGTGTTAGGTACCCCTGATTACAGTAAACCGTTCACGTTATATGTTCACGAGAGGGAAGGTTGTGCTTTAAGCGTCTTAACGCAACCTTTTGGTGGTAAGCAACGTCCGTGCGCATATTTTTCCTCGACCTTAGACCCAGTAGCTAGAGCATTGCCGAGTTGTTTGAGAGCAACTGCGGCAGCTGCGGTCTCCATCCGACAATCAGCAGGATTGGTCATGGATAATATGCTTACGGTGATGGTTCCGCATGCAGTCGATACTTTGTTGAATCGTACGAAAACTCAGCACTTGACGAGTGCGAGGTTGTCTGGGTACGAATTGACGCTTTTGGCAAGCCACATTCAGATAAAACGTTGTAATGTCCTAAATCCGGCAACTTTGTTACCAATTAGTGCAGAGTCAGATGAAGTAGCAGAACATGACTGTTACTTGCGGACAGAAGAGGAAACAAAAGGTCGAGTGGACCTTAAAAACACCCCATTGGAAGACCCGGATGGCATCCTGTATGTGGATGGGTCATGTTTTAAGTTGCCGAATGGTGATGTGACTACTGCTTATGCTGTGGTAACGTTGAATACTGTTGTTGAGACTGCGAGATTGAATCAGAATTCTGCCCAAGCTGCAGAGCTGATTGCTCTCACTAGAGCATGTGTATTAGCAAAAGGCAAACGTGTGAATGTGTACACCGATAGTCAGTATGCTTTCGGTGTAGCGCATAGTTTTGGACGGTTGTGGCGAGAGCGTGGTTTCTTGACGTCGCATGGCACGAAAATACAGCATGGCCAGCTTGTGAACGATCTTTTGGATGCATTGACTTTGCCTGCTCAAGTTGCAATTGTTAAGTGTAGTGCGCATCGTAAAGTGACGGATGATGTTGGTCGTGGTAATGCGTTTGCAGACGAAATTGCTAAGGAGACTGCCCGGAACCTTAGCACTCGAATGTATGTGACGAGTTCGGTTAGGTGGCCTACAGAATCAAGTATGTGTGAGAATACCATAGAGAGTGTGAAAGCAATACAGAATGAGGCCACCGAGACTGAAAAGATGAAGTGGAAAGAAAGTACGGGAAGGTTGGATGCGAATGGTTGCTGGATTGATTTGTCGGATCAGAGAAGATGGATGTTGCCTGATGCGTATGTACTGGCCGTTGTGCAAATGGCACATGGGTTAGCACATATTAGCGCGAAAGGTATTTGTAAGTTGCTGGCTGATGTGTGGAAGAGTGATGGAATTACTAAGTGTGCTGAACGTTTGGTGAAGAATTGTATGGTGTGTATAATGTACAATCCTGGCAAAGGAACCCCAACTCCTCCTGGCAGTTTTGCTCCTCCTTCGTATCCCTTTGAGGTGATCCAATTGGACTTCATCCATATGGAGAGATGCAATAACCTGAAATATGTTTTGGTTGTGGTTTGCGCATTCTCCCGATGGATCGAGGCCTATCCCCTCAAGGACAACACTGCTTTGTCTACTGCGAAAATCCTACTGAAGGAATACTTTCCTCGGTATGGAATGCCTAGAGTCGTGTGGTCAGATAACGGAAGTGAGTTTGTTGGAAGTGTGATGAAGAGTGTGTGTAAGGGCCTTGGAATCAATCAGAAATTCCATAGCGCCAATCATCCCCAGTCAGCTGGATTAGTTGAAGGGTACAATGGCACCCTTAAACTAAAATTAGCGAAGATTCAAGCTACGACTGGACTTTCGTGGCCTGATGCTTTGCCTCTAGCATTACTGTCAACTAGGGCGACTGTACACTCCCGAATAGGGCTCAGTCCCTATGAAATAGTGTTCGGCCGTCCTGCGAATGTGTGGGGGGTTCCTAGGCCAGGTGTATTCTCTGATCTTGAGTTTCCGATGTTGATTGACTACTTACATGACTTGACTGCTAAACTGAGGTTAATTCATCAACAGGTTTACGACGCCTTGCCGACGCAGACGGAGGGTCCAGGCCACCAGCTCCAGCCTGGAGATTGGGTAGTTACCCGAAATTTTTCACGCAAAAAGAATCTGGACCCCCGCTTTACCGGACCTTACCAGGTGCTCCTGGCCACGAGGACTGCCGTTCGTCTTGAGGGGCGGAAAAATTGGGTACATGCTACCCACTGTAAGCGAGTCCCTATTCCTTTGTCAGCAGACCCGTGGGTGAGGAAAGGCATTGCGTCAACAGAAACAGAAAAATTGCCGGCGTTTGTACCTTTTAGCGACGCACAGCTTGTTGAAGAACCCTCAGCGCAGCAGAAAGCCACTGTTGAACACTTGTCAGCAAAAGACTCAAGACCAGACCAACGAACTGATCAGCAGGACGCTGTCTCTTCAACAGATCCTTTGTTCGACGAGCAGACACGTCCCGGGAAACATCGATATTCTTTGAGATCTCATACTAAGGACAAATAAAATTTGCTTGCTTTGCTGAAATTGATAACTGCAATATCCTCGTTTCCCCTGATCAGCTTTGGACAATCGTATTATTGAAAATTGTTTTGTACATATATTGAGTTTTTTTCTTTGTATCTTTTTCCTTCCACAGCTGAGAAAAATTGTGCTACATATACTTTGTGTATTGAGGGCCGTAGGGCCGCGCGCGTACTTCCTTCTGGACAGTAGGTCTTGACGCTAGGTTAAAGGCCGTCGATTCCTAGGAACTCCTGGGGATTGACTACTGCTGCACAGAACGAAGTGCGTCAAGAAACGTTGCGGACGGTCGTAGGGAAATGGCATTTTCGAAGCTGAATGATTTGGAAAGAGCTCAGGCATATAGAGTCAAGCTGCAGAAACTTAGTCGTACTAAATGTTTTGTATCCCAATTGTTTGTTTTGTTTTTAACTGCTTCTGCATTTTTGGCGGGTGGGGTGTATTACACTATGTCTTACTTTTTACTTGCTACCCCTACTCCTACTCCTTACCCTAACCTTACTTCTACTGCTTCTCCCCATTCTTTTCATATGTTACCGGAACACGAACAGGCTAGACGTGTAGAATTCCGCAACAATTCCTTTATCCAGCTCCTCCATCAGCATCAGTTAGTGGTTAACACTACTAATTGTTGGGTGTGTGGGTTGATGCCACATACTACTGGTAAGGGAATTCCATATCTGGTGTTACCGTATAGTTCCCAAGGGTCAGCTCGAGCATTCCAAACAATGTTTCGAAGCGCACTGGGTTTCCACCCCACTCCAGAACAACGTTCCCCCAACTCTGGTCCTACCTCGTATCAGTGGGTGCTATCGATGGCAATAGCGGACATGGAAGACGAGATCCATGATGCTTTTCTCATCCCTAAAGAAGAGGTACAAGCCTATAGGGTCCTAAGTAGAGGGGAATATAGTATGTTCACTAATGAAAAGCAGCTTAAAAGCTCGCTTCCAATATGGGTCGTACCCCACACTGGTAATCTTTGTCTTGTGGGTCGTGGCTCGCAAGCCTCACTTGGAGTAAGTGCTTGCACTGAAAGTTACGTTCTGCCAATGTCCCCGACCCCTGTGTTTCTGGCTGCCAAGGGTACGTACTTCATCTGTCATGATCGTGCATACACATGGTTGCCCGCAGACTTCATGGGCTCATGTTTCGTTGCAAATCTGTTGCCTCCGACGTTTACTGTAGATGCCGATTATCATAAGACTAGAGTTGTACGAGGCGTAATTAGCGAAGAGGATACTGCCGGTCAAGAGGCAGGAGACTTTTTCAAGGGTTTCCTCCCGTTTTGGGGACCTATGGTTAACAGTAGGAACCTGAGACATTTGACTCGAGTGGTAGAATCGACAGCTAATATTACTGCCAGTGCCCTTGGTAATATCACCACAGAACTTCAGGCGGAGAGACTTATGACATTACAAAACCGTATGGTTTTAGATGTTGTCTTAGCAGATCGCGGTGGGGTATGTAAAGTGATCCATTCGAGCTGTTGCATTTTCATTCCAGATAATGCTCCTACTGTCTATCAAGCCATCTCGAAGTTGCATAAGATCTCCGAATCCATACACGTGGATGTAGGGGATTGGACGCTACTTGGTTGGTTTTGGGGCCTGGTGTCGACTTGGGGTTGGAAGATTCTGACGATCATCGGGGTTGTGGTAGTGTTCCTGTTCACGTGTTGCCTTTGTGTGCAGTGTGGTCCTGCCTTATGTGGCCTCTGTGCTACGACGTGTATGAGACAACCATCTGTTACCAAGGGGACTCGGTTGGACAGAGCTATGCTACAGCGACATCTTGATGGTCTGATGAATATCGAGTATGATTCCGACTAGTGCTTGCCTACATGAGGGCAAAAGGAGCGTCTGAGGTTCCGTGACAATTGTAAGTGGTGTTTTCAACTCGCACGAATATGGTCGAGTCTAGTATCTATGAACCACAAATGACGAGTTTAGTAAGCGTGCGCAGTTTCGCTGTGCTAACTTAAACCGTTCGTTTGTTATGTGGGTTTCTCATCTGTACCCACGGGTCCCATCTTAGATACGGCATCCATTTTGTCTCTTGCCCTCAAGTAGCCAGCGAACGGACACTGTCCGCTTCGCGACCCTGGGACTTCCAAGATATGGCGGAAGACACATGTTCTTTGAAAGTGTCTTTATGACAAGGGGGATGCTACTGTAAGGCAGATGGCGCCGCTCGAGGCTCATCTTGCCGCACGGGCTTATTGTCTCAGCCGTGCATCTCATTAGGCGCGTCTCTTTGATGCCTGTATCTCGTGTTTTTCGATACCTCCCCTTTTACACCCTTTCCGATCTCCCTACTGTCTCCGTCTTCCTCTGCACCTGTCTTCGTTCTTGCTTCGATCTACTTTACTGCTGATTGGAATTTGCTAATGGTGGGAAGATGGGTTTTTTACAGTTGGGAACCGCCAAATGTTTCCGCACTTATGTTCCGGACCTTATGTGTCTCAAAGTGATCAAAGCGACCCCTCTGAGAGCGACTTGTGGGAACCAGGTTGTAAACTATTGTGTCTCATGTTATCATATGGGTAAAAGTTGTATAAAAGGAGCGATCCACAGATACAATTTGAAGCAGTCTCCCCGAACTACACTCGATGTACTTCCTGTGACTTCTGTGTTCCCTGCAGTAAATAAACCTTGACTCTTTGACGCCGAAGGAAGTGTCCCGTGTCTCTGTGACTTGTACGCCGGAGCAGGTTACCCACGAAGGTTTCAGGTGTTGTGCCCTGGCACCGCTGGGTCCAAAAGAACCCAGTCCTTCAGAAGGACCAGCAGCCCACCCCACCCCGAGTGCCCTGAGAGCCTTACGGGGTGAGTCGACACACTATACAAGCTCCTGATTGATTGATTGAAATATATTATTCACAGTCAAGTCCAGCTTCATCTTGAAAAAAGATCTAGAACAGGGTACCATATTGAAAATGTTCAGAAAGTAGAAAGCAATGGCTTAATAGGAAGAGCAAAAAAATATAGAAAGCCATTGCTAAATTTATTTTCTGTGGAACCCTAAAACGGGTTGTGGTAAATGAAAAGAACAATTTAGAGGAATCTGCAAAGTGAGCTATTGTACAGATCCCCACCTTCCAGGGGCCACCTCATAAAGTGATTGGGCAGTGCCGCATAGAAACAATGAGAAAAAAAACATGCTAAATTTGTTGTTCTATTGTGGTGGAACAAAACTGACTAACTGATACTGTACCTTAAACGCATGCGCGCTAGTGGGTTTTCCCGCTGCGCGCTGAAAATTTAAAAATCCCGCGTTACGTGACAAAGCCAGCTCGTCATGCGCGCAGCGCAGGTAACGCCCATGACGAGCTGGCTTTGTCACCAGCATCGAAGGGGTTAAGGCACTAGAGAAGAAAAGTCAACCAAGTCCCTGTCCCTCAATGTTCAATAACCCCTTCTCACTCCAGCTAACCATCACAACCTCACACTAAAATCACTAGAAAAAGAGCGTTTGATTTATAGACCTTGTTCCATGTTCCTTTTAACATAGAAATATACCTTTCATTTTATATTATAAACCTGAAAATATTGTTTTTCCGGAAATGCTTGGAAAATGCGGAACAGCATTTCACTCAAAACGAAACATGTGCTTATCATGAAATGTGATCTACACTGGTAGCCCCGTATCAAATGGGGGTTTATTTACTGGAAGGCCTAGTCTCTGTTAGTACAGAGTGGGAATATTAAAATAATGTAGGCTATGGTAGGAAAACTATGAGTTACAAGCAGAGGCACAAGGACCTCCCCCCACCAACAACCTGTACAACTTGTCATGCATCAAACAGTACCAGCATCTCTTTCATCATCACCTTCATCAACATGTGCCCTGCTACAACAAATTACATTTCCTTGAAAGCTGCCTGGTACTGTCTTGCAGGTGCAGTGGCATCAGGAATGTGTTCGGCAGGTAAGGCTGGCACAGGTAACAGCGGTGGTCGGGGTGGACAGGCAAAGGGAAAGAAAAATAAAAACTAAATAAAACCGCCTATCTTGCGGTTACCACATTTGAGTCGAGCACATGATAAGTGGGTTTATTATTTTTCATTTTAATTTTCCTATCCCTTCGTCTGTCCACTCCCCACCTGCCACACCCACTCCCCTGCTGTTACCTGTGTTGGCCGCATCTGGTGTTTGGACCATTGCAGAAAAATTACGGATCTCTTTTACTACCTAAAAAGATAGAGTGGGAGGGGCATTTGCTGTGCTTGTATTTCCAGTCTAGAGCACCCTTGGTATGAATTAGAGGTGTCCACACCACTTCGACATCAAAGTACTGCAGGGGAATAGTAGAGGAATGGGGGCATGGGAGAGGTCGGAAAAAGGAGGGACAGATATGTTATGCCAGGCTAGAGGCCAGTATATAAACCCAATAATAGATACAAAACAGCACAATGGTTCAGCACCCCACACAATGTAAAGTTGACAATGACAGTCAAAAACAGTAATCGGAAGAAAACAATTCAGTAGGACTTAAAGTTTTCTTTTCTTTGCTTTTATTGGAAGTCTTCAAGTAAAAAAACGTAGCCAACGCGTTTCGTCGGTAGGACTTCTTCAGGGCGAAAGGTATTCATACGTTTTTTTTCAAAGGTTTTCTCTCAGGACTTTTTATATTATATATTTTCAAAGTTTCAGCTGTGAATTGCATTAACGGCCTTACTGCGTGGAGCTGTAGTCAAATCCTTTCTTCAAAACTTTATTGTCAGGACTTCAAATGTGCAAGGCATAAATGGCCTTAATATGAAGGATAGCAATCAAATCCTTCTATGCATCATGATCAAAGGGCCATCAAAGACGTTTTTTCAATGTCCTCGATCACGAGCAGCATGTGCCTCGAGGGAGAAGGCACATGCTGCTCGTGATCGACAGATGGGTTGTGTCCAAAGTCCAGTAAGCTGTGATCCCAAAGGAAGAGGTATCATTTCCCCATTTCTGTTGCGAGAGGCTCCCTATACGCAGTGGACTCTCTCAGAGGGGTCTCTGAGACTCCAAGGCCTACATACTGGATCCGTCCCCAAAAAGGGGAGAGGGAGTGCTTTGGCAAAGGGTGCCATACCATACCTCAACTCTGAGTGGCTCCCTAGGCTCTGTGGACGCTCTCAGCGGGTTCACTGAGACTCCAGAGTATAAATATTGGATCTTTTCCCAACAAGAGGAGAAGGAGTGCTTAGTCAAAAGGGCACAAAAGGACAGGGGGCTAGGCGGTGTAGTGGACAAGGGAAAAGATTCAGGTGAGAGGGGACAAGAGTAGAGGAGGAAAGACAAATAAAGAGTGATAAATGGGAACATATAGATAGATAGGAGACAAGGAAAAAAAGCAGAGTTACATAAATACGATGAGAGGGGGTGGGCGAGACAGGGAGATGGAGAGAAAAACTGTGCCCAAAGTCCGGGTGGGTAGGTGACGGTCAGGGGATGTACCAAGGCCGACCTCCTCAATAGCTGAACAGAGCATTTCCAACCACGTCGGACAGTTGGAGCAGGCTAACAAAGGAGATACAGAAGATGGGTTACACTCCTGGGATCAGGTATATGTTATCTCTACCTCAAGGTTACTCTGTCCTTGCCCGCTTATGGTAGAGCATTAAAATAGGCCTATCTAACAAAGAAGGTATGCAAAGGCACATTCATATATTCAATGAGACAGCAAAGCTCATCCTTGAAGAAATACAAAAAAGAAATATCGGAGCTTTTCTGTGGAGGCAGATAGAATGAGACAGAAGTCTGTTTCGGTCTGTGTGAAAATGGCGGCTGTGGACAAAATGGTGCCGCAAATGCTAACTTAAGCCCAATGCAAATAGGGGGAGCCGATTGGAAGTATTTTTCCAGTCGAACAAGACAGTGATCCCAAAGAAATAACATACTTATATTAACAGTGTGTTAATACGATAGAGCATCAGCAAGGCAACACACTAAATTGGAAACTGCCAATAAGGGAATAGTTTGCGCAGAACAATAGTCTGGTAGAGGCTGATTTGCTGATCTTCATTTTAGTTGAAAATATCAGTACTTGGTAGCAATATTTCAAAATAGAAAATAATGGTGTGAAGCAAGGGAAAACATTCACAGTGTATATAATGGTGACCAGAGCAAGACAGGGGCGGGGAGGGTGGATGATCAACATCGGATATTTAATAATTAAAAACACACTCCATTTTGTCAATATTCTTGACTCCTAAATAAAAACACACATGTCACACAGAAAACAATTGTAATCTGTATAGAACTATAATCTGGTAGTTTTCGCCTCAATTACCTGCTGTAGAACGGGGCCGCAATCGGGGAGATTTGGCTGAGCCACCGTAAGCTGTCACCATTCACTAGAGAAAACTAAATGTCCTTGGGCATCAACAGGGATCCTTGGAGCAAAAAAACAGAATGGGGTTTTTGGGGGGTGAGAGTTCGAAGAATGCCTTACCCCCCTAGAATCTTCAGGTGGGTGGTAGGGTCAAAGGGCGAGGGGTGGCCATGATTGGTTGAGGGGCGCGTGGGCTGGGCTAATTTGGAGTTTAGGGGTGATGTATCTAATTAATGGGTGCCATTTTAATTTATGGTGCCCCCCCTGGTAGGGACAGTTTTTCCTGTTTAGAGAAGCTCCCCAGCATTATTTCTGCTTTGTGAAAAGGCGATGGAGCTCAATGAAGAGTCCCGCCAGGCTCTGTTGACCCTGCAGGAAGCGGGAAGGGAAGAACTTTTGACATTTGGGGGTTTGAGGTTTTCTGAGAAAGCGCAAAAAGTAGCCAGGCCTAGGGAGATGACCAGGCAGCAGGAGGTTCCCAAATGGCAAACAGAGGTGAGACTGGCATCAGAAAAGACGGCTTTGGTGCAGGGCCTGACCTTGAGGCCTAGTAAGGTGGTTTCCATGGAGGAAACCTCAGCGGGAGTGGAAGTGGGGGTGTAGTCTGTAGGGACTGCCAGATAGGTGCAAGGGGAAGCAGACTTGCGTTTGTTGAAAGGTAAATATGTTCACAACCAACATACAGACACGGACACTGGGGGGAGTGTTAAATTACAGGGAACAGCGGTGCAAGTTGAGGCTGGGTGTGAGGAGAAGAGCACGGTGGACAAGAAGTAAAGAAAGGCTATGGGCCAAAACAAGTTGCCTTATATGGGGATCACAAAGCTGTTGGGGCTACATTTGATCTTGTCTGCAAAGGAACATATATGGAAGGGAGAGTATATTGACATTTTTAAACTCTTGCATCGAGAGCTGAGTGCGAAGGAGGGCTCCAAAGAAGAGGAGTATTAGCTGTCTCATAGGCCGAAGGTGCCTGTTAATCTTGGAAACTGGACTGCAGCCTTTCTCTTTTATGTGAGCGTGTATTATGAGAAGTAGCCAGAGAGGAGCATGTCATTATTCAATGACCTCAATGTAGTGTGTAAAGCACAGGGTACTTCTTGGGTTGAACTTAGGTGCGGTCTAACATGGAATTTTGGGCATGACTCGCGAATGATGTGGATGGTATATGGGGATATGGTGCTGTTCCTCCAAACGAGGATGCCAGAACACTCCGCCCCATCGACCTATACAGCTAGTGGCTGACCGGTTATCTATAAGCCCTTTTGAGGGCATCCCACCCAAGCTGGGGTGGGGATGACAGGCAGGGGACAGGCAGGGGACAGTGTGCTGGTCCTACCTTGGGGGACAGTGTTTACAGGTGTTCTGCAAATATAGAACAAAATGCTCAAAGTGTGGAGATAAGAACATGCACAACCAGTGTGGGCCTCATGTTGGTGATTTTGGACAGCAAGGGGGGCAAGTGGATAGGTTTCTGAGAAAGCAGTAGAGGCAGAGGGGAGTAGAACCACCTGGGGAAGAGCGTGCATGCCAGTTAAGGTGGCGCAATGGCATTATTGGCTTTAGGCATTGGGGACGGAGGTGAAACAGGATTTATTGTTGCCTGGTTTTCGATTTGGTTTTCATTTGTGCTACGAGGGCCGCAGGTTGGGCCAATGGGCTGACAATTTAAAGTCCATAAAAGAACAGGTAGAATTGGTATGGCGCAAGTTGTTGAAGGAGGTGCAAGATGGGAGGAGCCGTTTCATGGCTGGGCAATGGAAAACTTGAAAATTTTCCTGATTGGGGTGATCCCTAAGAAGGGGCCAGAGGAGTTCCATTTGTTTCATCACCTGTTGTGGCCGCAGAGCTGTTGGTCAATGATTTAATACCTGAGGCATGCAGCAGGGAACATTATGACATCTGTTCAGTTGGTGAATAAGTGTTGGTGGGGCGATTTGATAGCTAAATGTGATGCTAAATTGGCTTTTCAGTTGCTGCCAGTTCACCCCACAGACTACAAATTGTTGGCATTCAATTTGGAAGGAATTTTTTTGTAGATAAGGCGTTGCCTATGGGCTGTTCAGTTTCATGTCTCTTGTTCTTAGGTTACAGTTCCTTTTTGCAAAAGATGTTTATGCATGTATCTGGATAAATAAGCCATGACACACTACCTCAATGATTTTTTTGTTGGTGGGTGCACCAAAGTCAGAGGAATGTCAGGATAACTAGTTTTTGTTTCAGGAGTTGATGCATGATGTGGGTGTCAAACTGACACCGGAAAATACAGTGGGGCAAGTAGAGGTGCTTACTTTTGTGGGAGTGGTGTTGAATTCCCAAGGGTGGAGATCAGATTACTGGAGGAGAACATGCAACGCTGCCTAGAACCTTTGGACTGGATGTTCCAAAAGGCAAGGTAAAGGAGGAGGACATACAGGTTCTGCTAGGTCATTTGAATTTTGTGTGAAGGGCATTAAGGGCAAGCAGTACTTTTTGTAGGAGGTTGGATTGGGCTGTGGCAGGGATATGGCTTTCACACCACTGGGTTTGTCTCAATGCAGGAGTACAGTAAGATTTGTGGCTGTGGCTAGTTTTTGTGAGTGAATGCAATGGTATTCATATGGTGGAATTGGGAGAGCAGTTGGAGTAGTCGCCTGAGGTATTTTCTGATGTGGCAGGCAGCAAAGGTTTCAGAATATTTTAACAGGGCCACTGGTATACAGAGGATTGGCCAGAGGCATGGAAATGGGGGGGGGGGAAAGAGGAATGCATTTCTTGTTTTTTCATTGATGATGGAAGTTCGTTTGTGGGAGTGTCAGTTTGCAACAAAACTGTACGTATCAATGTAGACAACATGTCAGCGGTGAGCATTGTCTATCAATAGTCGGCAAGGGACCCAGATGTTTTGCAGTTGTTTGCATGTTTCTGTGTTGGAGGGTTTGCATGTGAATGTTACATACAAAGCACAAAATATAGTGGGAGTAAACAATGAAATTACTGATGGTCTTTCTTGTTTCCAATGGGCAAGTGTCCATGGACTTACGCCATGGGCTGACAAGGTGAAGACTTTGAAGCCAGCACCTTTGTGAGGCAGTTGTCGGAGTCTGTCCTCGCGGTCAGTGGGCTCACCTGTGTGGAGTTTGCGCAGTCTGAAGCAGTGCGGTGTAGCGGGGAAGACAGCGGTCAAGTCTGGCATAATGATGTGGTCTATTTCATTGTGTCTCTGATTGACAAGGTTTTGTGGCTATTACCAAAGAGGTTAAGTTGGCAGATGTGGCATTACGTGGAAAGCTGTAGTGGGGTTATGAACCATTGGCGAGGGAGATGGGAAAGTGGATCCTGGAGGTGTGATCCCAGAAGTGGAACATTGGGGCGAGAGTAAGGTGCCCCATCATGCTAGACATTTTGAAACAGATTTTTTTCATGCTGCCTCGTATGTGCAGGGATTATGGGAAGGCATAGCGGTACACCGAGATTATAGTTTGGTTATTTTTCTATGATTTCTAATTTACCCGGTGACGAGACGTGATACTTTATTAAACCGTTCTTTAAATTTGGATGTTTTGAACAATTTTTCGCTACAATTCATGCAAATGTATGAAATTTATGTTGATACCCTGTCTTATTGGAAGAATATAAATAGCTTTTAGAAAGCCCTGGCCTTCCCCGCCACATGGGGCCAAATACGTGTCGGCTGTTTTCTCTCGCTCTCCTTTACAATGCTCACAATGAAAAAATGATAAATGAGTGAAATTGACTCAATGAAGTGCTAAATAAAAATAAAAAGAACTACTTTCACTCCAACCTATTTTGTACTGTGCTACCTTCAAAAAAGGAATTTACCTACTGACGGGTGTGTATATATGTATCTGGAAAGGAGGAACACATGCTCACAACCCTCTCTTCACTTGTTCCTTTTGAGGCTGAAAAGGTCCAGAGCCTTGAGAAAAAATCCTCCAAAACTATAGGGATTCATATCCAGACCCAGGATCTCTGGACCGTTCTCTCTTTTTTCACAAAGGACATAAGAGTAGCCTCCCCCACATCCTGACCCTCCCCTGGGAGGGTCACCTGAATCTTTCCATCCCTCTCACGTGGGTTCTTAGGGGCTTACCTGACTGTAGGACATTAGATTCATCACGGACAAGATTCAGAACTGAAACCACTGCACTTCGATCGTCTGGGTACTCTGGACTTCGCTGGCCTTCGTTTGGGCCTGACTTCATCTGCACCATAAAGGATCCGTATAGGACCTGTGACCCATCCAAGACACCTGAAGATAATCTCCCATGGAGTCACTCCCCTGCATTCGCAGGCACCGCAATACTGCTGATTTTTTTGCTGATCCCAAGCTCCTATGGACTCTGAAAGGCTCAGCAACACAGTAGGTGAGTTTCTATGTCCCTCGAGGTCTGAGCTGCCCTCTCATTGATTTTGACGTCAGAATCCCTCGTGGGGGCTGCAATACCTGAAGCCCTGTGCACTGCATACTTTTGCAAGTGCATATGCTTGTTGGCAATCCTGCGACAAGTGTATTGGGCTCCAAGTAGCCCCAACCTCTGGCAACTCTTCCTTACAAAGATCTTCAATTATCTTGTACTGTGTGATCCGTGGAATGTTGTTTTGTGAAGCTGCCTGAGGTCCTCCTGCAACTCCTGTGCCTCCGGCCTGTGTGTCCAATTGAGGGTCATCTTTAATTTCCTTGGGCTCCCCTGATTGCTTGGGACCTGCCCTGATTCCCCTGCTTGTGCTGATTCTCCTGGACCTTGCTGGTCCAAATCGTACACTTCCTTGATTTCCTGTGTGGGATGATTTTGCCAGGGCTTGTTGAAGCTCCCGCCAGACACGACCCCTCCGCACTTGACATCCTTCGTGGGACAGCTTGCATCCAGCTCCTGGTCATCCTCAAAGTTGCCTGGTCCCAGCAGCTGCAGAATCAAGGTCACCTTCAACTATCCTGAAGCATCCAATAGTGGTAGGCATTTGTCTGCCAATCCCCTGGTCACTCTCAAGTGACCCAGGGGCTGTCCCCTCTGCTTTCAAGTACTCTTCAATGAGAATCCACATTTTAATTCCAATTGACACTTTCTCCTCTTCCAGCAGCAGCTCTTCTTCGAAGTCCTCCATTGGGTACGATGGCGGTTTCCCACGCCACTTCACAACTATCACCCGGCTTCCCTGAGTTAGGTAACTTGGATACTTCAGTATCCACAGGTGGGGTGGCTTAGCAACCTTCTGTCTTTCATGTCCACTGAGAAGGGATATTAATCTTTAAAAATCCAAACGTGACTTGCACATTGACTTGTACGGAGCATGCGGCCGTGTTCCCACACTGCACATGCACTCCGTTGTGTCCCTATCTACTCACCTTGGGTGCTTCTTTGGGGTCCCAGCCATTCTACGCCTTCTCAACATTGTTCTAACTTGAGTCGTGGTTCTTATACCACTCTTTTACTACATGGTTCTGTCCCCCTTTGGGGCTTGCTGTGTATTAGTGCTATTTACTGTGATTAATTTGCTCTACTATTGTGAGCACTGTGTCTATCTCCATGTGGGAAATACTGGAATGTACTATAGAATATTATATAATAAATACATATTTTTATAAATACCTTGTGTGGTTATATTTCATTTAATCTATACTATAAGATTGCATTCTGGTAAAACAAGCTGCTTTACAATCCTTCAAGACTAAGCCTGAAGGCTGCTCTCCACTGCTACCACTTGGATAGCTTTCTAAGGTTGTCTGAGACCTCTTAATTCACCATAAGGACTGCCTGGACTGGTGCAAGGTGCCAACTTACAATGATGAACAGCATATACCAGGGCAGCATCTCACACTGGTCCAGGATTTAACCGCATGGGAGAATTGTGGGGCTTTAGGGATGTATGACGTGACAACGCATACTGTTACCACGCATACCTTTACAAAGCGGTATTTACAACGAATACCGTTACAAATGCATAGCGCTTAGAGGTGCTGGATAGTGGTAAGTATAATTTTATATTCCAACTCCAGTCCCCGTGGACACTAGGGAAGGTGTTGGATATAAAATTATACTTATTCCCTATCCTAGAGCGCCCCCCAGCGCAATGCGTTGTAATGGTATGCGTGGTAATGCCTGCGTTCTAATGGTAGTGCGTTGTAAAAATTCCGTTGTAAACGTTGCATACCGGCTTTAGAGGCCATTCCTAGCCCGGGCCTTCCCCCACCTGTGCCTGTGCTTTCAGCTGCAGTGGCTTCCAATGTTGAGCCAGTCATGTTTACAGCAGGAGATCCTGCATAGTCCCCACTAAGAGGTAGTGAGCTGGTTGCAAGAGCCCCTAAGAAGATATCACTGGACAAGGCAATACTAACAGCTAGCACTAGTCTTGAACCATTGTTCGTTTTTTTCCAGGCTAGAATTAATAACTAATGAACTTATAGCTCCTATACGTCAAAAGTTAAAAAGTTGGAGGGCATAGAGACGAGGCTTAATATCCTTTTTTCAATGACCACTTATCCTTCCAATGGACAGAGACAGAGTCAGAGGGTTGAGGGATGTACTGTTATGCTAGGCTTGTCTCTGGGCGGCTGGCTGGCACAGGGACACTTTCTGCTGCACCAAGTTGCTTGAATCAAGTGACAAAGCAGGCACAAAACTCTGTCCCATTGGGACTGGAGAGGGGGTGTCCCATAGGCCTAGAAACACTTGCACCCTTAGTAACCTGATTCCTGCAGTACAGGTGGCACAAATACATGAGCTGTGAGCATTCGGGGGGGAGCAATCGATATATATCCACTTCGAATCAACCTGTCATGTCAAAAGTTGAAAGCCAGAGTATTCTAGATCTGCCCCCAGAATTAGCACCCTTGGCCCTAGTCCTATGGGAGTCCCTCCACTTTTGCGAAGCTCAAAGGGATCTACTTTGAACCCAATACACAAAGTTACTCATTGTTGTAATAACAACTTGATTAGTGCTCATAATATATCTCCCTTTATTATTATGGCCAGAAGATTGGGCTGGGTAGGCTGTAGGGTTAGGAAAAATATGGAGGGGGACTATGACATAGTGAACGTTATACATCCTGTACAATCCAAAGGGCTTGCTGGCTGCCATTTTAGGTGTAGCTCTAAATCATCAATCAGTATTGTTCCCCTTCAGTACTTCTCTTCCTTCAATCAGCTTTCCTTGAGCCATCTCTGGAAGCCCCCTTCTAGACCAACTAAGCCTGCCTAGGGCAGAAATATAATCTCTGTTCTTTTCCCTGACTATTAGATTTGAACTTCAGTTAAGTGCACAGGGACTTGATGAAAATGATTGACTAACATCAGCCCAGGCAGAGCCACAGGGCATTAGGTCAATTGGCTCCGATCTCTAACACCTCAGTTTTATTTGTTTCATCAACTAAGTCAATGCCTGCCCACCCACTTAAGCTAACTTCAACATCTGACACATCTGCCCCCCCCCCCCTGTATGAAGATACTTTTGTGGAACATAGCAGGTTTAAGGTATAAAAGAGATGACGAAATATGGCAAAGCATCCTCTTACCGTGTCATATAATTGTCCTACAGGAAACCTGGGACACCACTGATTGTTTTATTTTTGGATGGTTTTATCTCGGTCTTTGTGAAATTTCTTCATCAGTGGGAAGAGCATTGGGGGTCACCTTTTATTGGATCATCCCACCCTGTTAGTTGTTAATTTTTATAATTCCTTTACTAGAAGCTTTAAAACAGAACACTTAGTAGCTTTAGAGGGGCTTCTTGAACATTATGTGGAGGGAAAACACTCCTACTATGAGATAATAATCCTAGGTGACTTTAACACACACCAATGTCACCCTAATTGTACTGCTTTAAAAGATCAGGGGAATTTTTTTACTTTGGCCACACATTTTGAGCATTCCTCATCAGGCTTTCACTTAGAGGGGCTCCTCTCAGCAAACAATCTGTACTGGTTAGAGCAAACAGATGTGAACACGCCTGTTCCTACTTATGCAGACAAGGCTGCACCAGCACTATTGATTATATAATGCTCTCTGAACCTTTAGTTCCGGCAGTGGAGAAATTTAGTTTTCCTGGAGCAGCCACAGTGACCATAATCCCATTATGCTTGAGCTGGGTTACCCGTCTGCTCTACAAGGAGCAGAGGGCAGAGGTATCCCTAATGTGGACATTGGTACCAAATACCAAGCACATAGGTTGAAGTTGGAGAAGGTGATACCGGAAAGATTTCTGGATAATTTATATTCTATGTGCACCTCAGAGATCTAAGTATGTATGGACATCAACACGCTGGATAGAGCTGCCCTTGATGACTTTGATAAACTAATTAAGCAGATAGCCTCTAGTCTAAAGCTAAAGGTCCCAAGGACAAGAGGTGGTTTGATGGTACCTGTACCACAGCTCATAGGAAGTTATTGCTGGCAGTCAAACAAGCTCCGAGGGATGAGGCTGTGGTTAGCATTTGTATGAAGGCTTGCAAGTCTGTAGTCCAACAGAGGAAGAAGTTTATCAGGGAACAGGCCTGGGAGGCTCTTGGACAAGCAAGTATTCTGTTTGAGAGCTCCAAGATTTGGGCTGCAGTCAATAGTTCCTTCTTCTCTGACACAGCCAACTCTAGTACAGACTGTACCATATCTGCTGAGCGCTGGGTTCAGCATTTTGAAGGCATGTTTAGTGGTGACAATTTAGAAGAGCCTGAGGCACATTGGGATTCCGGCTTAGCTAGCGTTTTACTTAATTTTAGCACAGATGAGGTTCACACAGCTATTAGATCAACAACTGATGGGAAAGCACCTGGTCCGGATGGAGTTCCTTCAGATGTGTATAAGGCCGACCCTGTGGTTTGGGTGAAGATATTGGCACAGGTTTTCAATGCAGCCTGTATGTGTGGTTTACCTCCCTCTTTGGCCAAGGCTATCATTATTCCTATTTTTAAAAAGGGCTCAAGGAATGAGCCCTCTTGTTATCGACCCATCTCGCTTTTGGACTTGGCTGCTAAAATCATGGGAAAAGTGACACTGGATCGTTTATCATTGTGGCTAGATCGTTTTAATGTTATTTCGGACCTACAGTACGGATTTAGGCAAGGCAAAGGGATGCTCGATCAATGTCTCAACCTGCACTTGGTGGTCGGGAAATATACAAATGCAAAGAAGGGAATTTTACATATTTCGTCCTCCATTATGAGCAAAGATCCAATAGCAGTGAAGTTAGCCCGCAAGGACTATCAAATCAGTATCAAATTGGCCAAAAAAGAGTGGGAGGAAGAGCATTGGCAGCAACTTAAAAAAGCTGCTGGCTTGAAAGATTTGACCACTTTCTGGAACTTGATAAACATATTTGAGAGAAGGGGTGTAGAGCCCATATCGAACCACATTACCGAAGACCAGTGGTACACCCATTTTGCAAAAGTGTACTGTGATCTAGTAAATTTGGGGCAGCACATAGTACCACCAATCACAATCATACCACAGATCCATAGTGATGCCGAAACCTTTCACTCCAGGGAAGTACAAGACGCCATTATAAACATATCTCCTGGTAAGGCAGCAGGCCCGGATGGGCTTCCTGGCGACTTATTATTATATGCACCCGAATTATGGTCAGACTTCATCGTCTTCCTAATGAATTTAATTCTCTTCTCCAGGGACATTCTGTCCCTGAGTCATGGAAGGGTGCTGAGGTAGTGACCATATACAAGAAAGGCAACAGGGAGGACCCTGCCAACTACAGACCAATTAGTCTAATTGACACTATTCAGAAAGTAGTTGGCAGGGTCATCGTTACTAGAATAGGGTCCTGGGTAGAGGAAGGCAATATACTCACCCATTTTCAGGCAGGCTTTAGACGAAATGTAGGAACAATAGACCAGGTCTTCGGGTTGTATGCTATCTATTGGAAGTTGGTGTGTGTTGCAAAGGGTAGTCTATATCTGGCCTTCATAGATTTAAAAATGACATTTGATTTGGTCCCTCGAGACAAACTCTGGAAGGTGCTGCTGGATATGGGGTTCCCAAGTTATCTTTTGGAGTTGATTGTAAGGCTCCATCAGGGAAACTACGCCAGAATCAGGTGGGGTGGCCCAGGGACAATTAACTGGGAGGGTGCCTGTACAGAGGGGAGTCCGCCAGGGATGTGCGATGGCTCAGACATTGTTCTCCCTCTTTATCAATGGGGTGGTAGACCATTTGAGGGAGGACTCTGCGGATGCCCCTCCCCTGGCGGGTGAAAAAACACCTACCCTCCTCTTTGCAGACAACACTCTATTACTGTCCAAAACCCCTTCGGGGCTCCAGAAGCTACTTGACAGATTCAGTTTATTTTTTGCCGAGAGGGGCTAACTGTAAATACAGCCAAAACCAAATTGATGGTGTTGTCCACAGGGAAAAAAGCCAGGAGAATACGTATAACTTTGAATGAGTCCCCATTAGAGGTGGTGGAGGAGTTTGACTACTTGGGTGTCAGGATTAATAACAGAATGAAATGGGACTCCCATGTGGCCAAAATGCTCTTAAATCTCAAAAGAGCTTCAGGAGCAATCCTGAGAAATCAGCGCTTGTCCATCAGCAGACTGGTAGCCCCAGCTCTGGCAGTCTATGATGGCAAGGCCTTGGCCTTTGCTATCTATGGCTCGGAGCTGTGGGGATGTGAAAACACCACAGACCTGGTAAGAGCGGAGAATACGTTTATGAGGGATTTGGTTGCCCTTCCGCCCTCCACCCCTCTTAAACCCCTTTTTATAGACATGGGTAAACACTCAATTGCAGACGTAGTTCGCCTCCGTCCTTTGCTGTTCTGGGTGCGCCTGCGAAGGACGCCAGAACTGGCAAACTATGCCTTGGTGTTGGATGAGCTGATTATCTTGAATAGTTCAAATAAGAGCCACTGGCTAAACAAACTAAAGCAGTTGGTTTTGTATCTAGGTTTGGGAGAATTTTGGATCTCCCAATCCCCTCCCCATAAGCAAATTATTTAAAAAAATCTATTGGGAATGGGTTCAGGCGGAGGAATTAAAAAGTACAAAGTGGGGGGCTCTAACTACAAAATTTATGGAACACAAACCCACTAAGAAGTTCGAAGCCTTCCTAGATTTCATCTAAATCCCAAGAGATAGGTCTCTCTTCCTGATAATGATATATGGGGTATTCCCTCTGAATAAATTCATGGAGGGATGGAAAGGATTGAGGACTCATCCTCATACCTGCCCTGGGTGCCCATGTATGAGCGAATCTCTACCCCATTTTTTGTTCGCTTGTATAGCATATAAAAAACCCAGAACAAGATGGTTAAAACCTGTGTGTAGAGCGTTGGGAGTGAGAGATTTTAGGATTGCTCTGCGTATTCTCTCATCAGACACTACATCTCTGTTTGTTGTATGTGGGATTGCTAAGTATCTAGCAAATGCATGGTTCATACGAACAAGGCTGCTAAAAACTGTCAAAAGCTAGACCATGGCACCCAACTTGTTACTTAAATCCACTACTGTATATGTATTATATGACTTCCTTATATAACTATGTGTTTTAAATGTAAATATCCTTTTATCTCTTTAAATCATGAAATGAAATGAAAATATTTTAAAATATGTGTTTTTATGTTTGAATTGTTTGTACTTTTATGATATGTATATATCGAATAAAGTATTACAACAACAATATGGCTTGAATGGACCTAAAGTCAGCATTTGACTGTGTTAATAGATCAGCTGTGGCTGACTCTCCGGGATCTGGGTTTGGACACAAAACTGGTGGCCTTCTTACATGCCGCCCATAATAACACCGCTGCAGCAGTGAGATTTAATGAGGATGGTGTGACGGACTCCTGGTTGGTCAAGAGAGGGGTCTGGCAGGGGTGCATTTTGCCCCCCTGCTGTTCACGCTGTATATCAATAAGTTAGGGGACATCCTATCATCCAGCTGTAAAGACATCGCAAGAGTTGGATCCAAGATGATCCCTGCACTCTTGTACGCAGACGATGCGGTTCTATTTGCAGAACTGCCCTGGGTCTTCAAAAACTTTTAAATTGTGTTATAGATTATATGGATTCACTTGATCTGAACACTCATTTCTTAAAATCCCATAAAATGTTGATAGGATACTGGAACGCTGTCAGGTTGACATTTTTCTGTAAAGGAGCAGAACTAACAAAAGTGTCAACTTTACCATATTTGGGGGTGCTGTTCGATGATTGATGGACCTGGTCTGCACAAAGAATACACAAAAAGAATGTTCTGGCAAGAGCAGCTGGGGCTACCAAGGATTTTGCAAAAAGGCTGGTGTAAAAGTCCATTCCCTCCTTGCTTAAGGTGTACATAGAAGAATGCACTCCCATGGCCACACATGGGTGTGATGTTTGGGTATAAAAATGTGAGGGACATCCAGGGGGCAGAAAATAAATGTATGCAAAAACTTCTTGCTGTTCACCCTCTATCCCGGTGTACATCCTACATGAGCAGCTGGGCATGGGGTATATCTCAGACCTGGTTGCTGTTGCCCCACTGTTGAGTTGGTTGAGAATCTGGGCTTGTCCCAACCCCTCCTTAATTCAACTTGTCAACGCAGACTGCATTGCACGAGGGGCCTTTTGTATCCCCTGGCTAAAGGACATCATGGAGCGAATGAAATGGTTAGGCTGCCCTGATCTCTATGATAATCCCAGGCCTTTAGGTCCGGTAGCCATTAGAGACATTAAAAAACAGTTTCTGGCTAAATGGCAGGGGTTTAGGAAAGGCAAGGGTCTAGCTAAGCCCACAGTGAGAAGGTTTGTTATACTGCGTTGGAGCCCAGAGATACAGCGGCTGCTTGTTGCTTGTCACTTATGTATACCATTGCTTTGTGTTAACCAGATTCCGATTGAATCCGGTACCGTGGCTACTAGCCTTTCCCAAAGGCTACACAAAACTGATGTACTAAAGCCTTGTCCCTGTGACAATTTTTCTGAGCAGGATACTCTACATTTTATCTTTTTCTGTGATTTTTATAACCCCCTGCATAAAATGTTCATACTCCAGCTGATCGGAAATCATCAGTTTGCTCAAGTAAGGCCTGCATTATTATACCTTCAAATGCTTTCTTCTCCCATGGTCTGTTGTGAGGTTTTTGACAAGGGCCTCAAGATATGGGAAGAGGTTGTCTTTGCAGTGGCCAGGTTGCATCTTCTTACTGTATGCTGATAACTATATGTGTCACCCTGTGCCACCTATGCCAACTCTCTAGTCTATCTACTGAGTTAATATTTTATTACTTTTGCACTGTACCTGTTGTATTCTGTGTTTATTATAGCATGTAGTGCTGGTTTTTAATAATGAGTTTTTATCCTTACTTGACTGTACTGGCGGTCTTAGCATATTTACCTGTGTGATTTGTTTTTCAAATTGTACATGTGAGATCTTTTAATCATTTTATTTCTTATCAAATGTCTTCTTTTTAAATGCTTGCTTTTATGGCTTTTAGTGGCCGAAAAAAGTATATTTTGACTAACTGACTGGCATAGTATCCATTTCACAATGACATATTGTTATGTTTCAAAAGCTTGCCATCAAGAATGAGTTTCCTTAATTCCATGGGTGGATACAACTGAGAAAATCTATGAACTAATAATAAAGATCTTTTCCCAGACTACTAACCTAAAGGATAAAGGATTCCTCTGCTGTCATAAGTATTATGTTATAGATAGAGGGACAGCTTTGTTGTCAAATGCCTAACTACGTATGATTTATATTACGTAAAAGACTTTTTTCCTTTCTTAAAGATTGTAAAATATTTACAGTCTGATGGTCATTTCTTCTAAGACCATAGCCTGTAAGATCTCTGCTCATTTAGGGACCGGTTTGAGTTCAAAACCAGATCCATTTGCAATTTCAGGTATAGCTATGCTCACAAGATCTCAGTACATGAGAGTAGATTGCTTGTATGCAGCCAAAGGTTTAAAGGACCTCAATGACAGGGGTTAGCTCAGTTATGATGAGCCTGTGTTCTAAGATCTGTATAACATGAGAGATAGCATTGCTGTAAAAATTGCAAGACTAAACGAATTTTAATTCCTGAGGCACACCTCTGTTGTCAGAGACTGGAAGCTGTAAGGTCTTATTCTGCAGGGTACCTCTAATGATGCGCCTGAACTTGTGAGACTCATGCCTACTGATGGATAGGATTTCATTAAGACATGTGAGCCTGTAAAACTGCCACACCTGAGGGTTAACTCTGCTGTTAAATGATCCTGTAAAATAGGTGTACCATAAGAAACAGTGTTACAGTCATGGAAGTGATAACATAGATGTCCAAAAGCTGGACATGTGAGAGCTGTGACACCTGGTGAATAATTCTTCTGCATGAGACCTTAGGCTATGAGATGATATACCAAGAGTAATACATTTTCTGCCTGAATCCTGAGTGACTTGATTAACAAATGGAATTGCTCTGCTATCTGATGGTTAAGTGTGAAGAATTTATGAACCATAGGAACAGGTTTGAGAGGGGAGCCTCTGAGATCTCTGTAATATGAGGTTTTCTCACCTAAACTTTGAAGATATGCGTCACCTAAATATGGCTTTGTTGTTCGCAGTATGAAACCGGTTTGTGAAATACGTGTAACATGGCTGATAGTTCTGGTGTCTGAGCCCTTAGTTTGTATGTGATCTATATACTGAGGAATAGGCCAACATCCTGAGCCTGTGAAATCATCTGTGCAACTAAAGAAATAACTGTATTGCCAGAGGACTAATTGTGGAAGATATATAGATTCTCATGTGTGGCTCTGCTGCATGAACCCTGAGTGTGTAAGATCTTTATAAATAAAATCACAGCGTTGCTCTTAGAGGAGACCTTCAAGAGCTATGTATCCTAAGGAATAGTTTAGTCGTTAACATGTGCTTATTTGACCTAAATATCTGGGGGAAATTGTTTTATGTCAAATGTGTAAGAGCCTATTTGAGGTCTGAAGAGTAAAGTCAGACATCTGAGACTGTAAAACTTCTGTAAGGATTAGACATAGCTCTGATGTTATAAACCTAAGAAGGCGGGATCAGTAAACGGAGGTGCATTTATTTGGAAAGATGCATGTGCCTCCAAGAACTTGAGGGACAACACTGGTGTATGCTTGTGGTAACTGTATAAACGTGGGCCATCACTTGAAATCTGAGCCTGTAAATTCTCTATGTCCTGCAGACATCTGCTCTGGAATAGGCCTAAGTATGTCTGTATCCAGATAAATAACTATGTTGTCAGTTGCATAGAGCCATAAGAGCTCTGTAAATGGAGCGATAAATCTCCTGTCAGAGTACGGAGCCTGTGGGTTCTCTGTATTTTAAATGCCAGTGCTACTGTCTCTGGCCTGGAACTTTTTAACCTGCCTAATCTCAAATGTAGCTTTGCTGTGAGATGCACGAGCCTGCTGACACTGCTCCAGTTTAAGGCAAGGCTGTCGTTTCTGCAGCTTGTAATATTTATGTTACACACACTGCCGTCTGAAGCTTGGGCCTGTACCACCTAACTAACATGAGAGACAACCTTAAGACCAAAGTCTGGTAGATGTGTGCAATTTGACAGATTGCTGTCTGGACCTATAGGATACATGCAACCAGAGGTAACGTTCTTAATCCTGAGCCTATACAATCTCTGTATTCCAAAGGTATGTGCTTTGCGCATGTACGCAAACGTGTAATCAGATGGATAGTATTACTGCTTGAAGATCTGAGCAACCTGAGAGGTTTCTCAGTTGCCTAAAGCTTTAGTGTTTAGTATTTCAGTAAACTGTGTATTAGTGATCATGCTTAGGGATTAGTGAAATTACAAAGTTTCAATGTGCAGTAAGTGGATGTGAAACTGTGACCAATTTTGCTGTTTTGCACACACCCCTACCACAGATTAGACAAGCATTGGAACTGCCAACAGGTCTCTCCTATGCAAGAGCTATTGGAATTGCCAATGTGTTTTAGCCATGTTGTACATTGGCATGTTTGAAGTTCAGCAAGGCTAAAAGTTTGTGGCGTATAGGAGAGTGTTGTAGAGTGGAGTGTGGAAGAGTGGAGAGTAGTGATAAATTAGTGAAATAGAGTGACAAAGAGTGGAGTAAAGTTTAGTAGAGTGGAATGTTCTGGAGTGGAGTAAAGTTTAGTAGAGTGGAATGTTCTGGAGTGGAGTAGACTGGAAAATATTGCATAGAGTGGAGTGTTGTAGAGTGGCGTGTTGTTATGTAGCATTGAATTGGGTGTTGTAGAGTGGATTAGAGTGGAATAGGGGTGTGGAGGGGAATGGAGTGGCCAAGAGTGGAGTAGAATGTTGTAGAGTGTAGTGTAGTAGAGTGTATAGCAGTGGAGTGTTATGTCATAGAGTGGAGCAGATTAGAGTGGCCAAGAGTGGAGTAGAATGTTGTAGAGTGTAGTGTAGTAGGGTGGAGTGGAGTAGAGTGTCAAAGAGTAGAGTGGTAGAGTCTCGTAGAGTGCAGTGAAGTTGAGTAGAGTGTCATAGAATTGAGGAGCAAGGAGTGGAGGGTCCATAGAGCGGAGGGACGTGCAGTGCAGTAAAATGTATTAGAGTGAATAAGAGTGGAGGGCAGTAGTCTGGAGTGATGTGGAGTAGAGTAGAGTGGAGTGGCAAAGCTCATAGCGGAGTAAAGTCCAATACAGTGGATTGGCATAGAGTGAAGTGAAGTGACATTGAGTGTCATAGAGTGGTGCAGAGTGGCTTACAGTGTTGTGGCGTGGAGTGGATTGGCCTAGAATGAAGTGGCATAGAGTAGCGTGGAGAGTTGTGTAGTTGAGTGGAGTGGATTTCCGTAGAGTGGAGTGTCATAGAGTGGTGTGGCTTAGAGTGGAGTATGCATGGTGTGGTAGCGCAATGCCATTACAGACAACACATTTTCAATTGAATTGACTATGACATTTGAACATACAGTTTTACTGATAAAACTATACAGCACACAAAATAAAGTGTGGAAATGGCATCACCTAGTGTACTGATTTGTTTTTAATCATATTAAAATATTTATTTCCAGCACACTTCTAATTACAAAAAATGTCCTCTATTTTTGATTTCCTAACTCTAATTACTAGAGAAGCTTTCAGAATGCCCACAAGAAGAATTTTCGCAACCCATCTAAAGAAGTAAAGAATGCATGAGAAATGCCAAGCAAAACAAAAATTAATTACTCTGGGCATAGAGGAGTACAAGTGTTTTGTGGCACTGTAAGAAGCTTGCAATAGTAATTAATCCAATGGTAATTACATTAAGTTATTTAAAATGGCCCGACCGTGACAGTGCATGCAAAGAAACGTCCCCAGGAAGAGAGCTTCTGTGTGGCACTTTAAAGACACTATCCCAGCAGGGGAGCTT
Source organism: Lissotriton vulgaris (assembly GCF_964263255.1). Taxonomy (NCBI): domain Eukaryota; kingdom Metazoa; phylum Chordata; class Amphibia; order Caudata; family Salamandridae; genus Lissotriton; species Lissotriton vulgaris. The sequence goes on from NC_141699.1 coordinate 811,445,748, forward strand.
GAGTGTAGCACTGTACACAAAGGTCTCTGCTGGAGAAGTTACTTTGAAGTGTACTGGCAGGGGCTGGGGCAATGTATTTACCTTAGTGCAATCAACATTAAGGTCAATTCATTGCTGAGCATCTCACAATGCTTCAAAAGGCACATTTTGCTGTTTTTCTGCCCACGAAGCACCAGTTCAACTCTAATTCCGCTCTGCCAAGAATAAAAACACAGCCAAATTTCCCCCATTTCGGTTTTCGGCAAGAATTTCGCTCATCTCATGCTAGTCTTTATCTGTGTACGTGGGCAGAATCTCCACTCTGCCTTCTAGAACAGTACTGCCAGTCCTGAACAGTACTGCCTGTTTAAATATTCCGAATAAAGTGGGTCCAAAATATGTGTGTGCCGAGAGCCGCAGCATTTCTTAAAATGGCTTTGCAAGGGTGGATGACATTCTTGGATGGTTACAGTTAAAACAGTTTGTAGCAGTTAGAGAACTAGCAAAGACACATAAAGTGTCCTCGGATTCTTATTTTTTCACTAGTTAGTCCAGTAGTCCAGCATATTAACTGAAGTAATCATATCTTCCAAGATGGTGTCAGCCACCAAAGTTAAAGCGATATATGCCCAGTTCAGTATTATAGGATTATTTCAAGTTCTGAATGTTGGAACAAGGGATAGCTTGGTAAAGCCTTTTTTTATGAATGTTTATTTTTTTCTGCACAAATTCTTTCAGTTTTAACCTAGTGAAAATCATGACGTGAAAAACCTGCTGTTGGAATCTTAGTGTGGGCACACACTCCCATTTGCATCTGAATTAGAATTTCCAGCTCATTGAAATGAGGGCCTTATTGGTACTTAAATTAGTGACTTTCTGAAGGTCGTAGGCTGAGCTAATCTCGCAGGGATTCTGACTCATATCCCTATATCAAGGAAGATGCAATAGATGAGTTTTCTACTCATTGAGACGTAATACACTGATACATTTAGCGTCAGAAACTTGTCAGTCTTCATTAGGACATTGTTATTTGGTAATTGTGTCTTCAGTTCGCCAGCCAATGAAGCCTGGTACTTTGGCCGAGCTAAAATCCAAAGGAAACATGGTCACTCAAGAAATAAGCTTGCTTTCCATCACTGCAGGATGGGCGCTGAGAGAGAACTTACTTTAGAGGTTCCAACCTCTATTGCAGGGTGGTATGGACCCAGCACAGCTGTCCTGTCTGCGGACCTAGACTTACAAGCAAAGGATTTGAAATTTTGACATGTATACCTGTAAAAGAAATGCTAAGCAAAACGACAGTCCATTTGGCATTTCTTTTGTCGAACTACCTGTGTCAACTTTGTCTTTTAAGACATTTTTTTAGGGAAAAAGTGTTGAAAAATTAAGATTTAACCAACATTTTCCCTCGACTTTCTTGAAGGTCAGGCTCACTTGGCGAGGTATGAGAGCATTTAAATATTTTATGAGTGCCCTTTCAGAACCTATGGTTTTTTTGCAACTATAGCTGAAGACTGTTGTGTAACATGCGCCATTGGTCTCATTTTTAACATGTTTGCTTCCAAATTTCCAGAGGAACAAGAGCTTTCAAAGATCAGCTGCAGTGCTGTAACTTGGGTAACATATGCTGATTCAAAGGAAGCTCTCATGCAGGCACACAAAATATTGGGAATCAGCATCAGCACCACAAAGTGGCCATTATTGGCATGTTTAGCTGCACCTGAAATCTAGGGGCCACATCTGTCACAAACAAATGATGGGTGTGTATAATTATTACATATATAACCAATCAAGTCTGCGTTAGCAGTTTGTACAGGCATACTTGCAGGCATCCACCGTCAGCATCACCAATCCAGTCCTTCACTGAAAGCAAAAGCGGATAAAAAATCTGTTAATACTCACACACGTTCTCAAAAGATAATCTGTAGCAGGGACTTTTTTTAATTATTTGTATCCATCCAGTGCTTTGTGTAGAACCAACATGTCACTTCGTGGCTGGCCAATATCAGTTGTTTCTTCATATGTCCATGTTCAATGTTTAATCTTAACGTGAATGCATGCTTTGGATGCAATATTTTTCTTTCCTCTGCAGGTGCATTAGCTCATGGTGAAAGAAAGACACATTGTATGGGAGAGATAGTGAGACTCAAAAGGAGTATCTTTTGGCAAGGATAACAAGATTTAAAAAGGAGGGGAGGACTACTGTCCGAGTAGAATAAGGAGATGGTAGAAATTCAAGGCTGTTCTAATGTGTAGAACAAAGGAAAGCAGATCTTGAGTTTAGTTGCCAAAGTTTGATTGTTTGAAGATGAGAAATAATTGGAAATGTGCCATGGTGTTCTCTACGGTTCTTTTGGTGGGTTTAATTGGACTTTGTACTTTACTTTGATTCAGATTCCCCTTTAGACTTTGAGGATGCAAACCTCCCTGCAACATCTCTGTTGTGTGGCTTGATGCTATACAGTATCCTTTACTTTGAGAAATTCTACAGATGTTCTAATAAGGTCACACCTTTCTCAGTTTTGCTGACTATAGGGTTTCCCTGATTCCCAGTTAGAATAGGGTTCAGTAGACTGTATGAGACACCCTCATCTATAGGCAAGAGGGTCACAATGTTGAATGTACTCATCAGACTTTGTTCATTATTCTATGTATAGCCGCTACCAAACTCCTCATTTTCTTTTTGTCATTGATGATCAATTTTATACGCCGTGTTGGCTATCCTCTAGTTTCTTTATTTTTTATACTATGTTTATGTGACTGATTTATATCAGCTTGACTTTGAATTTGTATTAAATCCATACTTAATTCCATCAATTGACTCTTAGCTTTACTATGTGACTAGAGTCTAATACACTTTATTCGATTATTTTAAAATCATAAAAGTATGCTATACATTCACTTTTGATCATAACAAACACAAGTTGTTAAAAATCGATTATAAAAAGTTATTAAAAAAAAGGATTCAATATATAGACATCTTCGGTGGTGATCAAAGTAACTATACAACAAATTAGCTACAATTTACATGGTTTTTGGGACCATAGCAAAATGTGCAAATCTTACAAAATTTTACAAAATGTATAAATTGAAATTACTACAGTTCTATTTACAGTTCTGTTTACAATCATTTTACAACCAGGGGAAATGTGCAAACCTTGCAAAATTCATAAAATAGTATTTGCTAAAGGTCAGATGTTACAAAACTATTAGCCTAAAAAATATTTCAGTCATTCGTCAATTCCCATGATATAGGGCCAAAGATGGCCGAAGTCTATTTTGCCTGGACCGAATTGAGATTGTCAGGAAATTGGCTACCCCATACATTACTAGTGGTGATTCCATAAGCTGCAGGAACAATAAAGCCGGTTTAACCTGCATAAACTCTTGATCTTTCAGAATTGGCTTGATAAACTTTGTGACTAAATGTAATTGGTAATTTGTAGTAAATCCTAACTCCTTTTATTCCTCAGGCATTTAGAACTTTCCATCACTGGGGAGGGCAGAAAGAAGGAGTCCATGTTCTATGCATTCTCACAACCTTTTTAGAAAATGTCTATGGAGGATTTGGCAAGGCACCACTGTAATTTGGAAGAGACCCTTGACAAGAATCTCTACAATCTATTTAAAACAACCATTAAAATGTATATGAAATGCATTCCTATAAACGCAAATATTTAAAAGAAAAATTCATCCATGTAATATGGTGCAATGCCGACAGTTGCTATTTTTGTCTATTTAAAAGTACAGCAAAAAGCACTTCAACAGTATCCCTTTTTATGGTAAGGTTTTTTAAATTTATTCAACAAAACATTCACTTACTAATCTCATATATTGGGTAAGTGCAAATATAAATGACTCAATGAATAAAGGTTTGCAAAAATGGACTGATGTGTGAATTCATGGGTGGATGAAAATGTCGAGTGCCTAGATGGCTGCAGACAAGTTACACCAATTATATACACCAATTATACATGCTGGGTGACGTCAGAAAAGGAGCAGTGATAATGTCATTAAGATCACTATAGTTGATGGAATACCTTCATGTGAGTCATGTAATAACAGAAAAGTGCACAATGGTACCAAGCAATCAACATCAACAATAAATCATCTGAACTCTGTATAAATGAAGCGTAATCATTTTGTCTGTGTCTGAAAATACACGCATTTTCCTATCAAATGTAATCTTTCTGGGATGAAAAATAAAGAAAATAACTCCAAACAAAACCTTTCCACTGAAATTAAAATCTACATATTTGTCCTGCAAAAAAAGGATTTTCATTTTTAATAAATAAACTTTTGGTTCCCAAAAGCAGCGGTATGTAATTCGAAGTACTCAAGTTATTTTCTCATTTTGTTGTTCAAGGTGAAGTTTATATATATTTAATACCTTACATATTGGTCAAGCCTGTACATTAAAAAAGAAATCATAAGCTAGGAAAAGTAAATTACATTAAAACATCTTCTATGAGAAATCACAAAATAAGGTATCTGCAATAGGTCTAAGGCACTTTAATTAAATTAGTATGGTCGTGGGAAACTGAATAGTACGGCTTGGTGACAGACCATCTATGTACACAGGTATAATTTGGTTTTCACCACCCTATAAATACTGATGCTAAGCATTTTAGCCATTCACCTTTACAGCAAGAGCATAACAATTTATTAGCACTCTTTTAGTCCAACCTCAAGAATAGATATATCAATATTTTAACATCTTGCCTCACATGTATTCAAAACTTTCAAAGTGTCTTTAAGAAATTGTGTTTTGCAATGCGTCTGCTTCAAAGAGTTGAACATTTTTCAACTCTTTGAAGCAGACACATTGACGGACAGATGAACGTTTGGTTATAAAGCCATGCAAAATAGACACAATCACAATAACAATGTTCAAGTTAAACAGTATCTCATACATTTTTTATTGCTGTATAAATATTAATATTTTTGACTTGATTATTGATGAGCTTTCTAAAAGTGTTGCTTTTTAGAATGAACTAGCAACTGCTTGTTGGGGTTGTACAGTTGTAAATTGCTAGTCACACTATAGAGCATAGGTTTTTTTCTATCTTTCACAACTTTATTTAAAGTTTGCATTTCAACCCACAGGAGTAAAAGCATCTGTAAGAAATAGGGTACATTGCACACATAGCTTAGTAATGGCAAATCAACAAGATCTTGTTAATTATATCTTGTTATCCCTGATATGCACCCTGTAGAGCAATGAATCCCCTCAATGCAGGGAGTTGCTCCATCAAACCTTCCTAACCCCTCATCCCTCGCCACAAGTTTATCAGTCATTTTCTTCCATGGTCCAGTCCTCTGAATCGGTTCCGAAGGTCAGGGCACTCGCCCCTCTCGTTTAATATAGGTGTGGAACAGTGTTTATTTGTTTAATAAATGAGTGCCAGGGCCCTCATCAGGAGGCCACTGTAGCTTTCATGGAATGGAATGGAATGAAGATTTGTAGAGCGCGTTGGCTACCCAGGGGCGTCCCAGCGCTGTAGGGAACTTGAGCTAATCTGGAGGGGTAGGAAGAGGGAGGCTAGGTTTTGGTTTTAAACAGAGGTTTTGCTGAATAACCAGGTTTTAAGAGTTTTTCGGAAGGTGAGGAGATTGGGTTCGGATCTGAGATTGAGAGGGAGGGAGTTCCAGATCTTGGCCAGGTTGTGGGAGAGCGAACGACCACCTTATCTGGCCTTCCTGATGCGTGGTACTGAGGCGAGGTAGGAGGTCGCAGATCTGAGAGAACAAGTGGGCTGGTAGGTTTTCACTAGGGGAGAGTTAATGGGGGGGCCTGTTCCCCAGTAAGAGCGGTGTGCAATGCACATGCTCTTAAACTCGATTCTAGATCTCACCGGGAGCCAGTGAAGATCTCTCAGTCTGGCTCTTACTGACGTTCGGCGGGGGATATCCAGAAGAATTCTTGCTGCGCAATTTTGAATAACCTGGAGTCTGTTGATTGTGGATTGGGGTGCTCCAAGATATAAGGCATTTCCACATTTGAGGCGGGAGAGGATCAGTCCTTGAACCACGATTCGTCTCGAGTGGAATGGAAGCAAAGGGAGAATTTTGCGGAGCAGTCTCATCAGGCCAAAACAGGTCGCAGCTAGCTTAGTGGCCTGATGGTTGAAGGACAGAGTGTGGTCAAGCCAGATGCCCGGGCTCTTGATTTGGTCCTTGGGTTGCGGGGGGTTGCCTAAGCAAGAAGGCCAGATGGGGTTGATGGTTTTGGCGATGTTATTACCCAGGAGCATTATCTCAGTTTTTTCCCCATTAAGCCTAAGACAAGAGCTGGACATCCAGGTGGCGACTGCTTCCAGACATTTGTGAAGGCTGTGTTGAGTGTTTAGGGGGGGTCCAGAGATACCACTAGCTGCGTGTCGTCCGCATAGGAGACGATCTTCACGCCAAATGGGCGGACGACATCAGCTAGGGGGCGCAGGTAGACATTAAAAAGGGTGGGACTCAGGGACGAGCCCTGAGGCACTCCACAATTAAGTGGTCTACTGGCAGAGGTGAAGTCTCTCTCAAAAACCTTGAAGGATCTGTCAGTCAGAAAGGAACTCATCCAACTGAGGGCGGTCCCGGTCACTCCTATTTCTCCAAGACGATGGAGTAGGATGTTATGATTGACAGTGTCGAAGGCGGCACTTAGGTCGAGTAGGACGATGGCCGTAGAACTGCCATCGTCCAGGATCCTTCGTGCCTCCTCCGTCACTGCAATCAATGCCGTCTCCGTTCCGTGACGGAGCCTAAAGCCGGTCTGAGAGGAGTCGAAGATGTTATTGACTTCTAAGAAGTTGGTGAGAACGGAGTTGACATGCTTCTCGAGGAGTTTACTGAGCCATGGCAGGAGGGAGATGGGACAGTAGTTGGCGGGGTTAGATGGGTCGAGATTGTTTTTTTTTAGAAGGGCTTTGACCATTGCTCTTTTCCATAGGGAAGGGACGATCCCAGTACGGAGTGAGGAATTGAGCAGGTCTAGAATAATAGGCGAGATCAAAGGTGTGATCTGTGTGATCACCCATTTGCCCTTACCAGCACTTCCAATGATAATACCAACTCAACTACTAACCATTATACTCAACAAGTTTGATAATTCAGAATATTCCAAACCGCCAAAGCGATAAGAATGGCTTGGCCGGTAGGTATTAGTCATTTTTAATTTGCATTGAATTATTAAACAATTGTTGTTTTGCTCATCTCCAAATAAAACAAACAACACCACCATGTGACAGACTGTCATAAGTGCTGTTGTTGGCAATTAAGTGCAGGTGCTGAGCACCGGAACCACAGGCTCAAATTAACCACTGGTGTGAAAGGGAGACCATGTTTTGTCCAATTTGAGCTTCTCGTTTCACAAGTGCACTTTTAAACATTCCACTACATGAATAGTCCAGATCTTGGTCCATCACATTCCCTTTGTCAGTGGGGTGGTGTCATGTGTCCCAGGTATGCCTCGAAGGAAACGTGTGAATTTTACATGAACACCGATCTCCCTAAAATTGCCTTCTCTTTTTCACGTCAACTTTTGAAAAACAAATGCATTCATGACAGTTTGGATTCATTTCTTGGAAACACCAACCTTGCTTATTTAAATCAGTTTCACAAGAATACTATTGTATTCCCTTGACACTGGGTACAAGGCCTACACACATGTTGTGTAAATGCGTGTGCTGTTTTTGTACACATGGCAGCATAGCTATTTGTAGCACACAAACAACAGTAGCCTGATTATAATCTCAGCCCAGGACAAGCATGCCCTTTATTATAAATATACATATGTTTCCGGGTGCTGCTAGAGGAGGACTTCTGCTGTAATCGAGAGGTCTCTACACCCTGATGCTTTCACCCAGCAGCTGATTGATATCTCTGTGAGTAGTGCCCAGCTTTGGACTAAGACGGGGTCCTACACTCTTTCCCTATAGGTAATGGGTTTGATCATTCAGCCAGGGAATTCTTGCCAGAGCATACACATTCACCAGAGACATGTAGCTTAGGATACGTATAGTATTATTACACCAGATAGTTTACTGTTTCATATGCTTGCATATATACGTTGTTTCAGCAAGATGACTGACTTACTGATTTATTTATAAAGAACACAAATGCCGAGGCGTCTTGCCGCTGGGTGAGAGGATGCCGGGGCCCAATCAATCAATCAATCATAACACTTGTATAGCGCGCTACTCACCCGGAAGGGTCTCAAGGCGCTTAGGGGAAGGGGGGCGCTACTGCTCGAACAGCCAGGTCTTGAGTTGTCTCCTGAAGGCGAGGTGGTCCTGGGTCAGCCGAAGGTGGATGGGGAGGGAGTTCCATGTCTTGGCCGCCAGGTAGGAGAATGATCTGCCTCCGGCGGTGGCTCTTCAGATGCGTGGTACTGCGGTGAGGGCGAGGCTAGCAGACCGTAGCTGGCGGGTGGGCGTGCGGAAGGTCAGGCGGTCGTTGAGGTACTTGGGGCCCAGGTTGTGGAGAGACTTGTGTGCATGGGTGAGGAGCCTGAACGTGATCCTCTTGTTGACGGGGAGCCAGTGCAGGTTCCTCAGGTGGCCGGAGATGTGGCTGCGTCGAGGGATGTCCAGGATGAGTCGGGCGGAGGCGTTCTGGATGCGTTGTAGTCTTTTCTGTAGCTTGGCTGTGGTTCCGGCGTAAAGTGTGTTTCCGTAGTCCATCGGAAGATCTTGCGGAGCATGCAGAGGGTGTGCAAGCATGAGGAGGAGACGGCGTTGACTTGTCTGGTCATCGAGAGGGAGGAGTCCAGGATGAAGCCCAGGTTGCATGCGTGGTCTGTCGGCTTGGGGGCGGTGCCCAGGGCTGGGGGCCACCAGGAGTCGCTCCAGGCGGAGGGTGATGGTCCAAGGATGAGGACTTCCGTCTTGTCTGAGTTCAGTTTCAGGCGGCTGTTCTTCATCCACTCGGCGACGTCTTTCATCCCTTCGTGGAGGCTGGTTCTGGCGGTGTCGGGGTCTCTGGTGAGGGAGAGGATCATCTGGGTGTCGTCGGCGTAAGAGATGATGTTGAGGTTGTGTTGGCGTGCGATGGTTGCGAGGGGTAGATGTTGAAGAGGGTGGGGCTGAGTGATGATCCCTGCGGTATGCCGCAGATGACTTCGGTGGCCTTGGACTGAATTGGGGGGAGGCGGACTCTTTGTGTTCTACCGGCGAGGAACGAGGTGATCCACTTCAATGCCTTCTCTTGGATGCCGGTGTTGCTGAGGCGTTGGACTAGGGTGCGGTGGCAGACAGTGTCGAACGCGGCGGAGAGGTCCAGGAGGATGAGTGCCGCTGTTTCCGGGTTGTCGAGAAGGGCTCGGATGTCGTCGGTGGCTGCGATGAGGGCGGTCTCGGTGCTGTGGTTGGCTCTGAAACCGGACTGCGAGAGGTCGAGGGATCCATTCGTCTCGAGGAAGGCGGCAAGCTGTCTGTTTGCGATCAACTCGATGACTTTGGCAGGAAAAGGGAGGAGCGAGATGGGGCAGAAGTTTTGAGGTCGGTGGGGTCCACTGTTGGTTTCTTCAGTAGGGCGCTGAGCTCGGCATGCTTCCAGCTCTACGGGAAGGTGGCGGTGTCGAAGGAGGTAATGATGACGTCTCGGAGTTGGGGTGCGATGGTGGAGTCGGCCTTGTTGAAGACGTGGTGGGGGCAGGGGTCAGTCGGAGATCTGGAGCGGATGGTGTTCATCGTGCGGGCTGTGTCTTCGGTGGTCACTGCGGTCCAGGTGCGGAAGGTGGCGGTGGGGTGCGTTGGTTCGATGGTTGGGTGTGAGGATGGTGCGCCGAAGCTGTTGTGGATGTCTGTGATCTTGCGGTGGAAGAATGAGGCGAGGGAGTCGCAGAGATCTTGTGAAGGGGTGATGTCGTTGTTGCCGGTGCTGGGGTTGGAGAACTCCTTGATGATGCTGAAGAGTTCCTTGCTGTCGTGGGCGTTGTTGTCCAGTCGATCCTTCAGTGATTTCTTCTTGGTGGTGCGGATGAGCTGGTGGTGCTTGCGGGTCGCGTGTTTGAGGGCGGTCATGTTGTCAGTGGTCCGGTCGAGGAGCCAGGCTTTCTCGAGGGTGCAGCAGGTCTTCTTGGAGTCCTTGAGTTTGTCGGTGAACCAGGGGGCCTTATTGCTTCTGGGTTTGCTGGGAGGGTTCTTCAGTGGTGCGAGGTTGTCGGCGCAGGCGGTCAGCCACTGTGTGAAGTTGCGGGCTACTTCGTTGGGGTCCGGTGTGCTCTCAGGGGGGTTCTGGCTGAGGGAGGTGGTGAGCTGGTCGGCGGTGATCTTGCTCCAGCTTCTGTGAGGAACATGTTGCAGGTGGTGGTGGGTTGTGGTTTTTCTGAAGCTGAAGTGGACGCAGCTGTGGTCGGTCAAGTGAAGTCTGGCGGAGTGGCTGAAGGTGATGTGCTTGCTGGATGAGAAGACGGGGTCAAGCGTGTGGCCGGCGTAGTGGGTGGGGGTGTTGACCAGTTGCTTGAGTCCGAGGTTGGCGAGGTTGTCCAGCAGGGTGACGGTGTTGGGGTCCTTGTTGTTTTCCAGGTGGAAGTTGAGGTCCCCTAGGAGGATGTAGTCGGCGGAGGGGAGAGCGTGCGGGCTGATGAAGTCTGTCATTGTCTTCGCTGAATTGTGTGCATGGTCCCGGGGGTCTGTAGATGAGGGTGCCTCTGAGGGTCGTCTTTGGGTTGGTGTGAATCTGGAAGTGGAGGTGTTCGGCAGCGGCGTAGGTGTCGTCGGCGTCGGTCGTGATGCGGACGGTGTTCTTGTGGACGATGGCGATGCCTCCCCCAGTCTGGTTGACGCGGTCCCTCCTGATGATCTTGTATCCATCCGGGATGGCGATGGCGATGTCAGGGGCAGAGGAGGCGTTCATCCAAGTTTCAGTGAGGAACGCAACATCTGGTGATGTAGTGTCGAGCAGGTTCCAGCGTTCGACGGTGTGTCTGTGGACGGAGCGGGTGTTGAGCAGGATGCATTTGAGGTCGCTGCTGGAGTTTGGCTTGGCGGGCGCGGTGCATGTTCGGAGGCAGGTGAACTTGCAGGTTGTGCAGGTGAAGGGTCCATGGAAGCGTTTTGGGGAGGCCCGGCAGCAGGCAGGGTTCCGGCCGGCATTGAGTGCGTTGAGGGCGGCAGCGTCGTAGGTCTGTTGGGTCGTCTTGTGTCGGTGGGGGCCAGGGGTCCTGGCGCTGGGCGCGGTCCAGGCGCGGACGGGCGCAGACGGGCTTACTTTTGGCGCGCCTTCGGCGCACAATCAGCGCGCCCGCTGCGCGTGACCGCTGCCCGTCCGCTCGGTCGCCATTTATGGCGAAGTGGGAGGGAGGGAGGAGCAGCTGGGAGGCGGGAGCGGGGAGGGCACAGAACATAAAGGGGCGTGGCCGTTGGACGGCAGCGGGAAGCGGGGAGCGGGGCGGGCACAGGGGGCTGACCAACAATGAAGCGATATACTGAGAGGAAGTCAACAAATACAAAGCGAATCAGGGAGAACTACAGTGAGAGGCAAAAACACACGCACGAGGAGGGAAACAGTTAAAACACAAATCTAGGTTAAATACAGTAGGGCAGAGACACACGCACGAGGAAGGAAACAGTTAAAAAACAAATCAAGGTTAAATCCAGTAAGGCAGAAACACACACACACAAAATGCGGCGTAGGGGCGGGGAGCACAGAGGCAGTCACAGCGAGGCTACGGGCAGCAGCGAGGCAAGGAGCACACACACAGCTGGTGGCCGTGCGGTGCGGGGGTGTCCTGAGAACAGGTCACACTCACCTGCGCCGCGCTGATTAGTCTGTGAGCTTAGGGAAAAGCCATGTCTTTATTTGTTTTCTGAAGAGAGTCCTGTTAGGCTGTAGTCTAATCAATGCGGGAAGGGAGTTCCTAGTTTGGCCGCACGGTAAGTGAAGCCCTTTCCCCTCTCTTTATCTTGGGGTCCAGGATCAGTCCTGCATTTGCTGACCTAAGACAGCGTTGAGGCGAGTACCGTGGGAAGGGCTGCTGTACATCCGCAGCTCCCCCTCCAAACAAAGCCTTGTATACACTCCATCAAGTCAAGAGACTCAGCTCATAATGTGTCTATTCCAGGCAACAGTATTGCAGCAATGTAAAAAAATATGCAAGAAAAACGTTGAGAACAGGAACCGGGGATCTTCCTCCATCTAATGGAATAAACAAAGTCAAATGAAACAATAGGCAGATTTAATATCTAAATGCAATAAATGTGTCACCCCATTCAATGAAGGCACAGATGCAGTAACCAGGAATCTATAGTGTTTTAACTGGGACCTTTTACTCCATGGACTTAACAAGAGTGCTTCACTGTCCTTGTATCAAAAACCATTACGTTGGTCGATGACACCTAATTTAGGTATATTGACCACATTCTGACTATTAAATACACGCTGAAGTACAATCAGAGTGTGGTCTAACGGTATCAGGGTTTCCATGTATTATTAGAAAGCAGATATTTTATCATGCCCACTGCTGTAGATCAAAGAGAAGAAGGCACAAAATGCCACTTTGCATAATTTGATAGCGATATTACTTGAGATAGTACCAATCAGATTGTTCTGCATTCTGAACCGTGTTTCTGGGTCAACAGTCTAAACCCTGAGCAAATGCCCACAAGAGTCAGCTTCTCCACAGTAGCAGTCAAAGGCTTTTACTTAAGTACAGAAAACGACAGTGCAATCTCAAACACATTTTTTTACACAGATTAGAAGCCAGGATCTTTAAGGTCAAAAAAGGGCCTTGTACAAGAACAAGACATGAACCCTGGATGACTGCATTCTATGACATGTTTACCCTGTCTTCCTCAGAAACTGAGCTCGAAATATCCTATCACATCAAAATGGTTCTGTTGCTTTCACTTAAAATGTATAAAAAAAATACATTCTGAAAACATATTTCAAAGGAACGAATCAAAAACACACCACGGGCGCTAAAAAACATAGTTGTACACTAGTAAAAACATACCACCAATCAAGTATGCAATGGTTCTCACTAATGTGCTCCGTGATAAGTGCGAACAGGGCTCGTGCAGTGCAAAAATAGGTGTATAAAATCTAACCAAGGAAACATAAAGCAACATTCACATTCATTCAATTAGAGAGCCTGGTCAATATAGTTTCTGAAGGTTCTATAGTTGTGACATTTCCGTTGAGTTTCCAAAACTGTGTTGACCCAACTAGAGACTTTTAGATTCAGGCCAAGAGCAAAGACACATCAGCGTTTCAACCTGCTGAAAGGGCGTGTCAGTTGGACGTCAATAAGGGTCTTCTTCGGGACAGTAAAAAACGAAGGAACACACAAGTAGTCTGACACAATGGAATAATCAAAGATCAGTTCTTAGTCAGAGAATGCTCATCAGAATGCTGAATCCATTGAGGTGAAGGTTAGGATGGATGCAAATGTTTGAAAATATTTCATAATATTTCTGCGCCTCTAATTCAACTTGCCTGGATGTTGAACGTAATCGGGAAAGTCCCAACCATTGATACTTCATTAAGGATATGGTTTTGTCCAGGCTCTTATATTGAACAAATGTGAATGTTGATTTATGTTTCCTTCATCATACTTTATACATCTGTTTTTGCATTGAACAAGCACTTTTTGTATTTATCACAGAGCAGTTTAGCGGAAACCATTGTATACTTATTTGGTGCAATGTTTTCATAAATGTAAATCTATGTTTTTTAATTCCTATGGTGTGTTTTTGAATTGTATCTTTGAAATATGTTTTCACAATGCCATTTTTTCATACACCGTGCGTGATTCGACAGAACCATTTTTATGTGATATGAAGCTTATATGAGGCAGTGGGATTATCCTTGCATTTATCGATTCCACTGAGGGCACCGATAATCACTTTGCAAATACCTTACTCCTGGTTCCCAATAACAGTATTAAACTATAGTTATCAACTAGATTGTGAGCCTTTTTTTGTGGATTGGTACCCGAGTACTATCTTTAGGTGAAGAGGACATATGGCCTAAACATGACTGTACAGTGGCAATTATCATTCAGACCAAAAATGAAAATGTAATTCTATTATTACTGTGCCTTTTCCATAGCGTCCATGAACTTGAGAATCATGTTTGACAACTTGTTCAGTTTTACTCTCACAGGTAGGGTCCAAACTATATTCCAAATTACACGATGAATAGGAGATGGTTTATGCATCAAAATATCAGTATTAGATTGTATCCTGATTTATTCTGCCTAGTACTCCTTAATAATCTGCCTATTACATTGTCCATTTGCTAACCAAGTGCATTGCGGCAGCAGCTCCCAAAATATCTAATCATCTCTAATTTTACTTCCTCTTGTATCAAGATATCCTTTTGTTCATAAAATAAAATTCTCTTGGCTGGCATATTAATTGCTTATATAGTTCCTTCTATGTTTTAATAGTAGTGTCTTTTGGAGCACTTGAAGGCACTTTCATATTTTTAGTCAATTGTTGCTAATTTTATCTACATTCATCAGCAAATCGCATTCCCATTGGTATTAAATAAGTCTACCATTTGGAATTTGGTTCTAGAAACTTATACTGATACCTCACCTTACTCAGTGAAGCCTTTCATACCTTAATTTGAGTCATATTGAATTCAAGCCCACATGACCCATACACTTGTTCAATAGTTAGACTGAATGCAGTTCTGTGCTTAGCAATTGTCGAAGAACACAAAATCCAACAATCCATCTTTGGAGAGAGGAAGGACTTGCATGAAGGTCTGGAACTCCTCATACTGCTGCATGGGGACACAGGCACAGCAACACCTATACACCAGAAAATAGATGGAAACAGAGTAAGAAAAGACAATAAACATGGAAGAAACACCATGTCATGCTCTCTTCCAATGATGTGCTTTAAACCCAGAAGATGATTGAATGGAGAAAATGGCTAAACAGGAAGGTGTGGAAGACAGAAAGCTGAAAGCAATTCACAGTGAGGCAGCAGCGAGTAACGCCAAGAATGAAACATTTCCTAGCTAGCGTAACGGAAAGTTTCAATTCTATTAAGGATTCGGAGGCGAGGATTATGCTTATCTTTCTTCACTTTATTAACAGCTGCCACTTCAAAATCAAACAACTACTATTCAAATGAACCAAATGGAATAAGCAACAAAAACAACAGAGTCTCCACATATAGAGTGTCTCATGCAGTGCACCAATCAGGAGACCCCAGGGTGCTGATAGTGTTCTCTCTCAGTCCATGCTTCCTCTTTCGTCGATCAGTCAGCCAATTATTCCACATCATGAGTCTTGTTTAGTCGAATCCCCTGGAAAAGTAAGAGAAGGTGTAAGCGACTGGAGTGGTTGAGGTTTGAGCCTGAATAAAGAAATCGCAAAGCATGAACATGATAACAACAGTCACATTAGCACAGTATAACGTTGTAACTGAACACCTTACTTACCCTATCATGAGGGGGGAAGGCGACAACCAAGTTGTACCCTGGGTGGGATATTCCTTGCCTCCGAGTCCTTAATAGAATTGAAACTTTCCGTTACGTTAGCTAGGAAATTTTTCATTCTTTGTCAGGACCGCAGGCGAGGATTATGCTTGTTTAAAGCTTGCTCACAACCAGTTGAGCCATGTCAATAATCGGTTTGATGTAAAAACGCTTAAAGGTAGACTCTGAAGACCAATCCGCTGCATTCAGGATGTCTTCAAGACATGCTCCCAGGGTAAAAGCTTTGGAGGACATAGCCCCTCTGGTAGAATGAGCCCCAAAGGCTTGTAAGTCAATGCCTGCTTCCTGCATAACCCAACTAACCCAAAGGGCAATAGTGGGGGAAGACACTGCCTTATGAGCTTTCTTGAGTGCTATCAGCAACTGGTGTTCCCCGTGAGGTCTCAATTCCTCTGTCATCTCCTCGTAAGCTTTAAGTTTTAAGGCAGGCCACTACACACAATTTCGGAGAGCCTGGGAAAGCAGGGTAGGAGACGGACGTCGTCCCACACTTGGTGCGTCAACGTATGGTAAACGTGACACCCGTGGGAGAAAAAATTCTTCCAGACACGTCAAAGGCTCTGACGTCCTACACTCTTCTGCAGGAAATAAGACACAGCAGCATGGCTAGCTTTGCTGATAACTCCTTCCTGTAAAGGAATCTATTCGGTTGCCAAGATTGAAAGAGGTTTAAAACCCAATTGACGTCCCACAGCTGAGAGTAACAAGGTTCTGGGGGAAGCGAGAGTCATACACCCTGAAGGTGGTGGCAAACCAAAGGATGTTCCCCTATAGGGGTGCCATCAACCAAAACGTGACCAGCGGAGATGGCGGACCTGAATGTATTGACGGTCCTATAGGCGAGATGGTCCTTAGCCAAGGATGCCAAGAAATTCAAAATATTGGTCAAGTCTGTTGCAACGGGATTGAAACCCCATCGCAGACATCAACGACACCACCGTCTCCAAGTGGATCGATACCGTTTGAGAGTGCTGTCTGCCCATCCCTTGGACAAGAAAGTATCAGCCGCTCCCGGAAGGTCTGAGACCGCCCATCGTCCCCAGTAACCAGCCATGCCATGAGAGCCAGGGAACCCTGTGCTATCAATGGATGAGGACGGCCTTCCAGACTGAGAAGAAGAGTCGGAAAGATGGGGAGTGGGATTGGAAAATCCCAAGAAAGTTCCAGAAGAACTGGAAACCAAACTGGAGACCTCCAGATCGGCGAGAGGACCACTGTCTGGGGATGAACTTGGACCGACACCGGAGTTATCATTGCAAACGGGGGAAAAGCATAACCCGCTTCGAACCGCCAATCCTGGAGGAACGCATCCGTCTGCTCTGCCAGAGGGTCCGGCCTCCAACTGTAAAACCTGGGAAGCTGATGAACCAGGCGAGAGGTGAAGCGGTCCACAGAGAAAGGACCCCAGGGACTCAGGAGATCCACAAAGACTCCTGGGTGCAGCTTCCAGAGGCTCAGTTTGCGGAAGTGGAAGTAGTGGAAATCCGCCACCTGGTTGTCCTGGCCAGGAAGATACTCCGCTGTGATGGATAAGTGATGGTCCAGGCAGTACTGCCAAAAGTTCGCCTCTAGATCCGAGAGAGCTCTCGAGCGAGTGCCTCTCAAATGATTGATATACCGGACCACGGAGACATTGTCCATTTTGAGAAGAACACAGGACTGCACTGAGTCCTTGGTACTGCATTTGATCACGAACTACCCCGCCAAAAGTTCTAAACAGTTGATGTGTAACTGTTGCTCCGAGAAAGACCACACACCCCCTGTGGTGAAAGCGCCGCAAGTTACGCCCCACCCGGATCTGCTCGCATCAGATTCGATAACGATATCTGGCGCAGAACCGAAAATGGTGCGACCATTCCACGCCTCCAAGTTGGAGAGCCACCACTGACTCTCCTCCCTGGTCTCCGCTGTCAGACTCACCTTGTAGGACTAAGTGCGGCCCTTGCGAAGATGCGCCGCTTTGAGGCACTGCAGAGCCCTGTAGTGGAGCGGGCGGGAATATCACCTGAAGAGAGGTTGACCAGAGGCCCATAATCCAAGCCAACTGTCTGAGTGAAATCTGAGCCATGGATAAGGCTCTACCAATCTTGTGGCGAATCTTCGTTGTTTTGCGCGAGGGAAGACTAAGATTAGACTCCACGGAGTCTATTAAGACACCGAAGAAAACTATTTTCTGGGAGGGAGACAGAGTGGATTTGGACTCGTTTATCACAAACCCCGGGTTCTGAAGAAGGTCCACTGCTGTCTGCAGATGACAAGAGAGGGTCCTGGGATCCTGCACCATCAGCAGGATGTCGTCAAGATAGACTATGAGACGCATGCCTGACGCTCGAAGGCATTCTATTATCGGCCTCAAAACCTTGATAAAACACCAGGGAGTGGAGGAAAGGCCGAAAGTCAGGGTGGTGAACTCGTAGAGTTTTTCTCGCCACGGAAATTGAAGGAACCAGCGATGTGGGGGAAAAATGGGTATACGGGGCATTCATTAATAAACTACATATCCCATAATCCCATTAGTCACATGACAATCAGTCGGGTAGATAGGGGCTTACTATTCTGGCGCGAAAAACCATTAGGACGGCAGTCACTCCGTGGACTACGCACCGTGCGGATGAACTTCGCCGCTGACTAAACAGCTGAAGTAAGTGGAAATAGCTTTAAATAGGGCATCACGCTCTATCTGCGAATATACAACGCAAGTCAGTAATAGCGGTTTTTGTTTATTTTCTGCTCAGCACGTCTAGAAACACAAACTAATTAAATGCTCCACTAGCCGACAAGCAATTAAGACGCCTGTCTTTCGAAGGACGACGGAACACACGGCTGAGATTTATCAGAGCGATTTTTCGTGTAAGTGCCAATAATCGTTAGTATGGTATATAAAATAACAACTAAAATGTACAGGCGGCTAGTAACACGATCATTTATTTACTCAATTTAGCACGTGTAGATTACCGACCCGAATGCACGTCTTCTTTTATGATCTCCGACGCGGAATGCTTATCATCAATTTAACACACGACAGCACACAAGTAAGTGCACATCATATAAGATGAGTTACTAGTTTCTTTAGATTACATCTGAATAAGTAAGCGACAACAGCTTCTTGTCTATTTTTATAGCACGTCATTAAGAGGAACTGACGACCGGGTTCTTACACCGTACTTGCTATTAGGTTGCTACACGAGCCGTATCTACTTTACTAGAGTAAGTCATCACTTTACAAATAGTTGACAATGCAAGCTATTATGAAGCAACACAATCTTAATGGTGTTCAATTTATCGAGTTTTAAGGCTAGTCGCATATGTTTGTTTAAATATTCAGTGAGGCTATGAAATTAGGAAAGGTTCTTTCTCGTATGTCATAGGTTACGCAAACGGATGGGGACATTAGGTAGGTATCCATTGTTAAATGAGCATACAGCACAATACTGATTTGATGCAATATTATTGATTGGTTGTTTATTTCATTTTATATGGGGGTAAAGCTATTATTGATTGTTTATTATGAGTTAGACAGACACTGGCAAGATAATGCATTACAGGTTTATAGGACAATCCAATATGAGGAACCGTGCACATGTTATGTTCTTTTGGAGTAATGAACTGACAGATTGCAAACTGAGATATCAAGGCATAATATCGTTAACGCATGTGAAGGTTTGATAATTGCATTGTTAGATCCCAAAAAGCTCTAGCATTCAGGTACTGTAAATATTAATGGTTGTGATATGCGTTCAGTAATTGTAATTCTTTAATTTACAGAACACAGCCCCTGAGGAAGGAACCTCGGTTCCGAAATGCATTGGGCCAGCAATTAACCGTGGTTCAGCAGTTAAATAATGATGTTAAACTATACAATGAGGAAATGCATATGAGTGTAAATAATATGGAATATCATTGTAACACAGTAATTGTAATTGTATGTTGAACTACTGAGGATCAGTATGAATACAGGTCATATGACTAAATGTTGAAAAAAGATAATGAAGTAAATAACAGTACAAACACAAGTGATGTTTGTGGTATATTTAGTTTAAGTATAATTTGATACTGGAATTTATTGTGTGATAGAAATTGTGAACAGTGAGTTCATTAGGAACAGTGCACACTTGAGCAGGTTTTACCTGTTCCGGGTTCAATTAGGAAAAATGGGTATGGACAGGTAAGCGTCCTTGAGGTCGAGGCAAGCCATCCAGTCGCCCGGCCTGAGAATGTCAAGAAGGAGGTGAATCCCCTCCATGTTGAAGTGGCGGAACACCAGCAACTCATTGAACTCTCGCAAGTTGATCATGGGACGTTGACCCTCGTCCACCTTTCCACCAGGAAGAGGTTGCTGCGGAAACCCCTGGGATGGAGCTGTGTTTCCACAATCGCCCCCTTGAGGAGAAGGGCCTGGATCTTCTGGTTGATCAACGCAGCTTCTACAGCTGAAAAACAAAGTGGCTGGGGAGGAGTTACCTGCCAAGGAGTTCCCAGAAACTCTATATGAAAGCCCTGTACAGTCTGCGGATCCCAAGCGTCTCTCGTGACAGAAGTCCACATTGGGAAAAAATGGGCCAGACGGCCCCCCACTTTTAGAAGGGAAGAAGGGAGAACACTCACCAGAAGAATTGGAGTGTCCTCCTCCTCTGCCACCACGTTACTTGTCACGTCGTCCACGGGTGGGACAGAAATTTCCAAAATGGGCTTGATCTTGGTATTGTCCGTGGTTGGAGCCTTGCCCTCTGTTCTGATTTGGACAGCGGGACGAGCAGCCCCTACCTCGTCCGGCCCCTCGGAAAACCAGAGGGCGAAACATTTTCCGAATGGAAGTTTGCGCCCTGTCCAGGGAGGTAAGAGTATTAACAAATCTCCCGAGCTCCTGGATAAAGGGCTCACCAAAGAGGCCTCCTTGGGCCACGGGGCCCGCTTTGGTGTCCGCTAGGTCCCCAAGCTTAGGGTCAACCTTGATGAGGAGGGATCTCCACCTCTCTGTAGAGAGCACGCAGTTGGGGTTTCCCAGGAATATCACAACCCGTTGGGCCCATGAGGAGAGATGTTCGGGAGAAATGAAGGAACCCAAGACCTTCGCTTCTTCAGCCATATCCAAAATTTTGGTGGCAGGCCCCAAGACATCTAACAACTTATCTTGACAGGCACACTAGGACCTGTCAATAACCTTCTTTGGGTCCTTGACAAACTTTTGTAAAAAGGTAGCCATTCTTGGATCAATTTCAGGGATGGGGGCAACTTTCCCTTCCAAGGAAGGGCGGGGACATTCTGCCCTAAGGCAATTTCTTATGGCTGGCCTCACATTGGGTAACTTTTTCTGAGGGGACCCAGTCAGAGGAGCGAGGGTGAAGGACATTGTCCGGGTCCTGCATGTCCGCACATAGATTAGTGTCACTGGCAGATGCCGACTTCGAAGGCAACCATGGATGGGACTGTTCAGGAGAGGCATCTACGTCCCCAGTTACCCGGGGTCCCCGCCCGCTGAGGTTGAGGGCAAAGGTGATGGCGCCGGAGGGTTGGTCGGGGGAACACAACTGGCCAGGAAAGCCTGTTTAAGGCAGGA
Organism: Lissotriton vulgaris; assembly: GCF_964263255.1. Classification (NCBI taxonomy): domain Eukaryota; kingdom Metazoa; phylum Chordata; class Amphibia; order Caudata; family Salamandridae; genus Lissotriton; species Lissotriton vulgaris. The sequence goes on from NC_141699.1 coordinate 811,466,731, forward strand.
GAATGCATTGGTACTCGTGCCAGCGTCTATAGCCCATTTGGACGGAGGTGGTTGTGGGTCAGTGTCCAAAGCACCGGAAGAGGGACCTGCGGAAGGGTTCTGTGTGGCTCTGGCCAAACGTTTGCACGCCTGGTCTATCTTGCGTGACAACCGCTCCTCAAGGAGAGTCATGGCCTTCTCCATGGCCTCGTTGATAGACTCATCAACAGCATCATAGAAGTCATCCCCCCAGGGAAGGGACACTAAAAGGTCCTCTTCCCACTGATCATCTTGATAGGTATCATCATATTAGGACTCCATGTTAAATATAGGAAAGAAAGGCCCAAGAGATAGATCTCAATACAAGAGGATGGGTGTCAGCCGGGATGTGGGTGATTAGTGCTCACAATTATGGCTCGAGGCCTGGGACCCAAACAGCCCTGGTGCTTAAAATACACAAAATATAAAGGGCAGCCTGCTCCTAAATGGTCTATTAAGCAAACGTCTACTGACTCTGCCCACAGAGTGTTATTGGCCTAATTAAGTACAGACCCCCACAACAGAAAGAATCTTTAGCTCTGCTTCACAGCAGATACAGAACCGTGATCGGGTGTTCAAGGGGGCGGGAGGCTGGTTGTAAATAAACGGGCCTGAAAAGTGAGCGCAGACCCGAGTTGGGCTTCAGAGCAGGCAAAAAGCCTCCCACGGCAATGCAGCGCCGGTTTCCGTCTGTTAACTTGAAGCACGGAAACCCAGCAGAAAATGGTGCACGTGCCCGTGAGAACCACGCTGAGGAGACGGCAAACAGTGCTGATCGCTGTAGCATCCAGCTACAATGAATACAGACACTTATAATGATCCTTAATTAGAGCTTTATTTAGCATGTCTTATCGGTCCCCTTCCCTACTCTAACTGTCCCTGGTTCCTGTTCCCCGGCTCCTCCTGTTCCTGCTCCTCCCTCTGGCTCCACCCCCCAACCACTAGACTACATCCCACAATACTACATCTCCCCCTTTCTTAACAAAATGAGCTTAATGTCCTCAGTGTTCGCAGTTCTTCAATCCACCACACGGGTTGGAGGACAGCCTGTTCTTCAAGCCTCAGTAGTGTCGAATCCGCGGTGGGCTTGACTTTGGTCAATCTTTCCGTTGTCTTAATCGGGGCATTCTTGATCACGTTGTGTGTGAACTGTCTGCTCTCACATTCCGCAGTCAGCATGTCTCCTTCCAGTGGTGTAACTACTGTTGGTTCAGATGCGCGATCTCTTTCATGAGTGAATAATGTTCTGGTCCTCTCCCGAGCACCCGCATCTACTTTTACTTCCGTTTGTCTTGTCCAGTTGAGGGCAACACTGTCCTCCAATTCAGGGTCATGTATCCTAGACAGTATGGTGCTATCTGATGAGACTGTCTTGACTTGGTTCAGTAACTCATTCACCGCGTTTACTTTTACTTCCTTTTGTCGAGTCCGATTGAGGGCAACATTGTCCTCCAATTCAGGGTCATGTATACCAGACCGTACGGTGCTATCTGACGAAACTATCTTGGTTTGATTCGATAACTCATTCACAGCCTCGGGTTGTCTGGCGGACTCGTGCGCTGTCTGTGCATAGGCATGTTTCTCTCTTATCTGATGATCACGCTCTACTGACACGTCCGGTTTTCCTTGCGGAGTGACTGGCTGGTCCCTTCCCGTCCGGTGACCAAGGTCCACTGTCTCTGTCTTCCCTCTGTAGGTCCTTTGAGTCAGCCTAGCGGACCCCTTCAGGGGTGACGGTGTCTGATCTGTGTCCAGATATACTTGTGACTGACATGACAGGTTGTCTTGTGGCATGACTGAGTGTTCAGAGTCCTTAGTGTGTGACGCGTTGCTCTTGACGTGAAGGGTGTCTTTAGGTTCCACGGTGCGTTTGAGTGGTTGACGCCATGACTGTTGTCGGGACCATGACTCGGTCAATTCACGGGATTGAACAGATGAGCACTCTGGGTCGGAGAAGTCTCTTGTCGACTTCCAGGATCGGACAGATGTGCTCTCTGAACCAGAGGAGTTCCTGGCCAGGGACGTGCTTTCTGGGTCAGAGAAGTCTTTTGTCGACCTCCAGGATTGAACGGACGCGCTTTCTGAATCAGAGGAGTTCCTGGCCATACTCCTTTTGAAGTGTTCCTTTGAGGGTGTATCGGGTAATGGATGTCGGGAATGAGTGGGCCGTGACACGATGTTCGTTGACTCACGGTTGTCTTTAACGCGATTCTCCGGGCGCCTTCGTCGACTTGTCTTTGTTTTTTTTTTTTAAGTATTTTTATTGTAAAACAAAAGGGTTTTTCTGGCACACACATAACACAGAATACAGAATACAGAAAACAATTAATGCATATAATAAATCAAAATTACTATCGAGAAAAAACAATATAATACTAAACATAATCTTCAGGACATAAAGAAGAAAAAAGGTGGAAAAAAGACCATTGATCAAATTAATAATACATCAGACTACATTTGCATTTGACCTTTCCATCCATCTATGTACCGGTTCCCAAATTTTCCATCCCCATCTTTTAACCCTTTTACCTTTTTTCCCAAATATACCTTTTTCGAGGTTAAAAGTCCCTAATAGTAAAGCAATCCACTGCTGTATTCCCGGGGGTAGGGGTTCCAGCCAGACTCTAGCAATCAGCAACCTGAGAACTGCCATCGCTATGAATATAAATTCACTATGTTCGCCTTCGCAGTCCCGAACTCCCAACATGATTACTGTCGGCGTTAGAATCACATTTAAGGCAAGTGTGTGAGCCATAAAATCCTCAATGCCCTTTAATAAGGGCCTTAATTTGGGACAGGTCGCAAAAATATGTATACTATCTGCGGCAATAGCATTACATCGCCAACAATTAATCCCTGTAGTTGCGCCCCACTGTGCTATGCGATCTGGAGTATGGTAAAGTTGATATAGCGTTTTGAAGTGTTGCGATTGTAATGGGGCAGAATAAAATACTGAACCACCTAACTCCAAAGACTTCAAGAAAGACTCGCTCGAAGTCCCTAATTTTCCCTCCCATTTATTACCAAATCTGTCAGTATCGTCCTTCTTCGTCTCAGCCAACTGGGCATAGAAATACCTAATGGAGCAGACCCCACTTTGCGCTATTGCTTCCATAATGTTATTTGTATTAAATCCACCTGCCCCACCTTTTTTCTTAGAAAGAAAACTCCTAGTCTGCAGATACTTGAAGAAGCTATATCTTGCTATATTAAATTTAGCCATCAGATCTGAAAATTGAAGTATGTTACCATCTGAGTTTAGCATATCTCCTATATTTTTAATACCTTTGCTGTTCCAGTCTGCCATAATGGTATCCGAAAAAATTAAAGGGGGTAAAGACTTATTCATATACAATCCAGTATACCTGTTAAATCTCCCTAGTCCGAGATTTTTTGCAACAGCAGACCATACATTATAGGCTGCGGCCACAGTCTTGAAGCGTGTACGTTTGTAGTACGATGAATCTGTACAATTTAAAAAAGCATTTGCGGAGTCTTTGCCCAGAACAATTGAATAAATCATAGTTGAGGTAGCTTTAAGTTTCAAATCCCCTTCATTTGCTCTGATTAAACCTTGAATATATTGTAATACCGATGCCCAATAGTAGAACCTAAAATCAGGAACCCCCCAGCCTCCCCTGTCCCTTGGCAAGGTCATAAACTTATATGCCCGTCTTGTCTTCCCATACGACCAAATACATTTGTTAAGAATCGCCTCTAACTTGTTAAACCAAGTAGACTCAAAAAAAAGAGGAATTGTACGAAAAAAATAAAGAAATTTAGGAAGTATGAGCATTTTAATAATATTAGTGCGGCCCACTAACGTAAGCCTAAGATTATTTATCCTCAGCAAGTCTGAACTAACTTTCTTTAATAAGGGCGAGATGTTCTGTTCAACTATTGTTCCTAAGTTAGAAGAAATTTCAACCCCAAGGTAGACTGCTGCAGGAACCACTCGTGGATCAACACATTGGGCTGCTATATTTTTAATAATCTGTGTTTTGGCACTATTAAGCTTATAGCCAGAAATATTGCCAAAATTTAGGGCTTCTTGTTCTATTTCACCTATTGCCATTTCAGGATCAGGAGTAATTATCGCGACATCGTCAGCGTATGCCAATACTTTAAGTACTATCTCGTTTACGCACATGGGAGGAATACGGGGATTAGAATCAAGATTGCGTAGATACGGATCCATATACAGTGCAAACAAGAGAGGAGAGCTAGGGCAACCTTGCCTTGTTCCTCTCTTAATCTGCACTGCCGTTGTTAATTCCTGATTGATTTTAATTCTAGCTATTGGATCCCTAAAAAGCACCTGAATTGCTTTTATAAAATTGTCACCAAACCCCAATTAACGTCGACTTGTCTTTGGCATTGTTTCATTTGAGAAGTTGCTCAACAGCCACGTGCTTGTTCTTTGTGTTTGTTCTTGAGATTTTCCATCTTTGCCTTTCTCACATGTCAACGACGTCTTCTCAGTTTCTTCGTTGTCCCCGGTGTCATTGATGTGTTGGTCCTTTCCTGTTCGTTGTTGGGGAGGGTCGGTTCGTCTTATGCGACCTATTTCTTCTTCACACCTACTTGGTGCTTGGATACCCATGATGTGGGTGTGATGTGTTCTCCTGCTGGATGATGTTCCTTCGGACTCCTCTTCACAACTTGACGAAAAGTGTTCCTGCGCCGACTTCCGGTTTTGACCATTTGGAGCTCTCCTTCTATAGTTCGTCTTCCTTACTCTCTTGTTGTGTAAGTTGCCATCTTGTCCAGGGGTGCGATCTGTCCCACTGGACACTCCCTCCTCGTCAGACTTTGATTGACACCTTGAGGGTGAAGAACTCCTTGAGGTTGTCCTTTGACTGATTGGCTCGGAGTATTTCTTGTCACTGTGTCTCTCCCGTTGGCCAGACTTTGAATGACACCTTGAGGGTGAGGAACTCCTTGAGGTTGTCCTTTAACTGATTGACTCAGAGTACTCCTTGTCACTGTGTCTCTCCCGTTGTCTTTTCATTGGTTTGCCTTCCCTCTCTCTATTTTTTGTTTTGTCTGTTTTTCGAGTTTCGTCTGTCCAGGCGTCTTGATAATTTGCCTTCAGATTCGGGTCCTTTGATTTGTCTCTTGCCTTGACGTGCATTTCAATTTCAGCCTTCCTGATGATTTCTTCTAGCGACCACTTTCCTCGCAAGATCTTGAGCTTTGTGTTGGGGTTTGCGCAGCCTTCAATTATCCGGAGTCGAACTGCATCCTCATTCGTAAAGGTGTTGAAGTGGCAGCCTTGTACCAGGTTTTTCAACCGAGTGATGAAAGTAGGCAGTGGTTCACCTGGTTCCTGCCGAGCTGTGTTGAAAGCGATGCGCTCTCGATCTACTTCCGCTTGTGCGGAGAGGCGGGCACATAGCTTCTCTTGGAGTCTTTTATTGATGTCTGTGTCTACTTCGGAAAATGTTTCGATTGGGCATCGGCCCTCTGGACCCACCAAATGGAGGAGCAGCATTAGACATTTCCTCTCTCTTTGTTCACCATTGGCGTCCAGGAAATCACTCAGTGTTGCCAACCATTGGTTCCGTTTGAGACACAGACTCCAGGTATCCGTCTGCACCCCTGGGGGTGGTATTTCAATGCAGGGAGTGAACCGTTGTGCTACTTCTTCCCCCTCCATGAGAGGAGAATTCTGATGGATCATATTCGCAGGGCACGGGTTGTTCACTCGCCTTCGTAGTTGATCTTCTTTAGTCGAAACCTGCGGTCTGGTCATGTGCTGGGACGTTGGCAATGCTTGGTTGGCCTTCGCCAGTGCTTGTTTGGTTTTCGCCAATGCTTGATTCTGTTATGTTCGCCAAGGCTTGTTTGGTTTTTCGCCAATGCTTGTTTTCTTCCTTTGCCGCGATGTATCCAATGCTTGTTTGGCCTTCACCAGCGTTGATCTGCATGTATCAATACTTATGTCTCTTTGCATGGATCAATGCTTGTTTCTTTGCATGTACCAATGCTGGTCACCAATGCTTGTTGATTTGCATGTATCAATGTTTGTCTAATTGCATGTATCACTGCTTGTTTATTTGCAGGTATCAATGTTTGTTTGCTTGCATCTCTACATTTGCCAATGTTTACTGCGTTCTTTCTCTTGTCTTTACTAGTGTTTGTTTTCTTTGCTCCTTTCCCATTTAACACTGTTTGTTTTCTGGCATTTGTCAATGTTTGCTTTCACAGTTGCCAATGTCTTTTATTGGACTGGAGGGTGCCTGACTCCAAAATGGCCGCTTCTAGTTCTCCCATAGGGGATGTCTGTGGCTGCCTGACTTAAAGATGGCCGCCGGGCTTGAAATCCCGTATCTCCCGAGATTTGGATCCCCTTATTGACTTTTCAACTATCGGTACCGGCAGGCTTCATGCACTCACCAGGCAGGCGTGTGAGGTCCACGCTGAATGCTGGGGTCTTCGCTCCTCGCAGCTCTCGCACAGGATCTCCTCACGTCAGGTAGGACCAGGGTGGGCTCCCGGCGTCGCTACCGCCTTGCTTCTTTCCGCTTTGCGCTTACTCAGCGACAGCGCGCCAAAGCTCACGCATCGGGCGTGAGGCCCCGATGTCGGGGCGCACTCAAGTTTGCTTCCCTGCGCTTGACAGCGCTTACCGGCTGGTCTTCTTAGGGCAGCGCTTTTCTCCACAGCGATCCTCGCCACGACGGGGCGCTAGGCAGAGTCGGAGTGGGCTCCCGACTTCTGCTCTTTCAGGGCACGCCGATTCCCACGCATCACGCGTGATTCGCGTTTTGGCACCAACGAGCGCTTCACTTCTTAAGCGCCCCGGCGCTTGTTGCTTCGGCTTCTCTTGGGACTCCCACAGTCTCCTGACTGGTGAGTAGGTTCACCTGCTGCTGGCCTCTCAATTCAGGCGGCAGCTTCACTCGTCACAGCAGCACCTTTCTTTTCTCGATGCTGCTCGGGACAGGACGCTCCTGCAGGGTTCAGTGGGTGGCAGGCACACCAATCCCACCCTCGTCGCCAGTTGTAGCATCCAGCTACAATGAATACAGACACTTATAATGATCCTTAATTAGAGCTTTATTTAGCATGTCTTATCGGTCCCCTGTCCCTACTCTAACTGTCCCTGGTTCCTGTTCCCCGGCTCCTCCTGTTCCTGCTCCTCCCTCTGGCTCCACCCCCCAACCACTAGACTACATCCCACAATACTACAATCGCTACCACAGCGTACCACACAGCAACAAGGAAAATTCCAAGTCCCACATAAATGTAAGTACAAGTTCAATGTTCAGAAGATTAAACTCAGCAAAATATACAGTAAAACACCATTTATAATAAGAGAATAAAAAGAGGTGACATCTTGGCTGCAAGCAGCGAAGAAAGAGGAAGCATGTACGTAGACAGAGGACTATCAGCACCCTGGGGTCTCCTGATTGGTGCACTGCATGGGACACTCTATATGTGGACACACTATTATTTTTGTTGCTTATTCCCTTTGGTTCATGGGAACAGTAGTTGTTTGACTTTGAAGTAGCTGCTGTTAATAAAGTGAAGACAGATAAGCATAATCCTCGCCTCCGGTCCTGACATAGAATTGAAAAGGTTTTGCAGTGAGCTGGAGGGTCAGTTTCTCTGATGCAAAAGGAGACAGGACCCGCATTATGCTACGCCTGATTCCTGGAGGAATGTGGCACAGTCAGGCGGGTGCCAGGGTACAATGGTCGTATCACACAATAACGTCAGAGTGCAACAACAGTGCAAAGAAAAGCTGGAAGAAAGTGGAAGAGAAGGGGGAGCAAGGGGAAGACTACTGAGAGGCCAGATTTACCTGAGTGATTATCTACAGTGTAGAAAATGGTAATTTGTTGGGGGAATAACACCCCAAGTGTGAAGTGCAGGTGTCTTTTTTTTCGTAGAAAGGAACTACTTTTAATAGTGCTCTGAAACCCTTTCCCGGAAATTGAGAAAGAAAGAGATTTTGCTCAAAGCAGACATTTTATGCTCTGAGTACAAAACAACAAACATGAGAAAGCTGAAACAGAGTTTTAGTTAGAGGAAAGAATATGAGAAGAGACAGAACATGAAAGTTAAAAGTGGAACCGCATACACAAAAGCCTGGAGAGAAAGAACAGGAATACTGTAAAAAACAAAAAAACAAAAACAAAGAGAAACCTCAAGTTCCATACCTACCAAGCGTCTTCCTCCCAGGGTGGGAGGATCTATGCTTGGTCTGCCAGCGAAGACTTAGTAAAGAAGAAATGACAAGCATCAGACCAGAGGGTATACCCTGATTGGAGTGAATTATGTTTCCTGCCAAAAACATCAGCCTAACTATTGCAAACTCATACGCAGAGATCTCACTTCATTGTGCTCTTGTTTCTTTTAATGTCTCTGTGAAGCTATGGCAATCAACAAATGACACATAAACAAAGAATCATCAGAAACCTCAACCTCATGGTGTCAACGAATGAACCCACAACCCCATCTTTTTCATGTCTGTGAGTCCATATCACATTGGCGCATGTGAGACATCTGTCAAAAATAGGGTATGCCCATGCCACAATATTTATAGTGTATCAATGTATATATACTCTAAATAGGGCTTATAGGATATCCACTGCTTTTTGGTTGATGTGCTGCATACGCCAAACTCTAAATAGGGCCTGTAGTCTCTGTTCCGGATTATCAAATAGACAAAGTAGGCACCAGAGACATCAGATTCACATAACAATTTGTCTCTTAAAATGTTAGCTTCCGGCAGCTGTCAGTGTATAAAAACATCTGGAGCATTGGATATTAAGAGATAATTTGCAAGGGGCCCCAGAAATTCTGACTGCCTAGGAGCCTCCACAGTGTTTATACCCTCACTGTAACAGTCTCAATCATAACAAAAGAAGCCATGTGTGCCAGATAAACCAGCATTTCATTCCTAAACCACCCATTCGGCACCCCCCAACTGCATTACACATATGTTTCCTCTTAAAAGGTCTTCTGTTAGTCATGTTTTTTTAAATTATTGTTAGTCTGAGGTATTTGCCAAATAGCATCACACAACAAGACTATGGCTTCTGATGGTTCCACAGGGAGCAGCCTAAAGTTTAGATTACCAGCCACGAAATTTGGTACTAAAGAACATGAATCCATTAACTCTGTTAATGAATCAAGCAATTGTTTAGCTAACAAATCTTGGGGCATATTTACAAGCCCCTATTGCCACCACAGCATCACTTTTTAGGTCGTTGTGGTGGGGATAAGGGCTTTGCCTTATTAACAAGGCCGCCTTAAGCCACTTAACATGCCTTAATGTGCACTTAACATGATTTAAACATGCCTTGTAAATAAGGCACTCTTTCACGTTACACTTAGCATGAAAGGGGAGGGTAATGGCTGTCGCAGTGGGCGTTCCACCACAACACCCATTGATTTTGACGCTGCCCCATATTTACAAGGGTGGCGTAAATATGGAGCAGAGCCAAAATTAAGACCAGGGAAAACCTGGTCTTACCCTGGCGAAATGAGGAGAAATGTTTAATTGTTCCTCGATTTTGCTGCTTCAATGTGTGCTGCGATGTGCAACACACATGGAAACCACAAAACACCATTGATTGTTTATGTGCAGGAAGGTGTTAGTTCCTGCACATAAACCATCATTAAAATAAAAAATGAAATTGTTCAACTTCTATATGTGCTGCATTAAGCAGCAGTCATTGAAGTTGCAGAACGCCATTTAAATCGTTTGGCGCTTATGACGGAACCGTTCCATCACGCGCCTTGGGTGAGCTGTGCTAGTGACGGAACGGTTACGTCACGGTCCACTCGACGCACCTGCGCGGCGCGTTCTATTGAGCGGGTGCGTTCGTGACGGAACCGTTCCGTCACTAGCACAGCTCACCCAAGGCACGTGACGGAGCGGTTCCGTCACAAGCGCAGGTGAGCCACGCGGCCCCCCCCCCCACACCCTAGCACTGCGGCGGAATTGCAGCCGCAGTGAAGGGGTTAAATATGGTACAAGGGTGCCTGCATTGACGCTAGGCAGCTAAATTGAGCTCCATCGCAGGGGGAAATGCTGGGCTGCACCATATTGTTGTAAATATGGTGCAGCCTTGTGTTTCAGAAGTGGTAGAGTGTGGCGTTAAGCCATGAAGGCTAACACCACGCTCTGTCACTTCCATTGTAAATATGCCCCTTTGTTTCATATTCAAGACGTGCCACCTAAGTATGACACAAAATTGCAAGTTCCTATCCCTGATCCTCTTTGGCTCCTCGAATAACACTACTAATTTTGTCTCACTCACTGTTGGCTGGATTTCAGAGCAAATGCATTAGATTCCATCATATATAACCTCTCCTGACCTCTACCAAGGGTCGAATAAGCAGCCCTTTTTCCAAAGACCGCCTAGCCCTTTATGTCTATATCAGGAGTTAACCATGTTTCCTGCATGATTAACAAATCTGTGTTATAAATACACGGTTTCATATTATTATCTTGATGGCATATGATTCCTGCTGCATTTCACAAGATGAGACTTGATGAGCCTTTCCCATCCTCGAAAGAGATTAATTGGCCACAAACCGGATTGCCCTCAAGAATTCTGCTCTTTTTTTTAATAACTATTCAAAACCCCACTGATCATGACCGAATACTTACTCAGCATGAGACTATTTAATTTCTCAGTATGCATATTATATTTCATAGCTCAAGGAGGCCTAGAAGCTGTATTATCGGAGGTAGTACATTTGCACATTTCCTGCATCTAGTCGCAGAGTGTAGCCTCGTTTTCGTTTTCGAAGTGGCAACCGGAAGCGCAATTTTAAGAAAATTAATGAAAACAGCAAGATGTTCAAGTATTTCATCTCTTCTTCAAAGGACGTCTTGCATTTGTACTGTGAGAAGATCACCTGCTAATTAGATAGCTTTATTGAACAGGCCCGGCATTAGGCCGGTGCGACCGCACCAGGCGCTGACTTCGGGAGGCGGAGGTGGAGAGGGTGAAGGTTTGGGGGGTATCATGTTTGAAAGCATATTATGGTTTCAAAAGCACCTGCTGCCACGCGAATAATGTTCTTCTGAGAGGGAGATCGGAGGGTTGTCTAGTGCAAGTTTTGATTCATGGTAAGGTAGCGAGCGCAGTGGGTAAATATGCCTGCTACAAAGAACCTGTACCATGCAGAGCACAAATTGTATATAATGTAAATAGGTCAGTGGGTTCCTACTTTAGTCCGAGACATCCTTTTTTTATTTACAGGTTCTAAGTTAACATCCTAACACAGCTCAGTGAGCTATTAACTGTTCTCAAACAGCTGCATGCAAACTACAAGCTATAGAATACAGGGTTATGATTTTGTTCCCAGTTTTTCATTATCCTAATGTTGGAAAAGGGGTTCATTCGGATAGAAATCAATTCAGATTATTAAAGAGAACACCCAACCATGGTGTAACGTTTTAAATTCTGTGTTTGGGCTTCTCCAGACCAAGCACTATTAAACCATACTGTCTACCAGCATGGATGAACGGTGACTCCTACACCTTGTAGTCCTCGGTCTTATGTAACATTTCCTATGTACTAATTTACACACCTATGATTTACGGTTTGTGTGTAGTGTGTGTGTGATTAGTGCTATGACACCCTACACTGGTAAGAGTGGTGCAATAACTAATTCAATGCATCCGAGAGAGAACGATTATGGAGACTTAAGTGGCACTGTTAAAGGGTGGTGGTCAGGTAATCTGTGCCACACATGTTCATTGGGGGCACAATTAACATTTTCGCATAAGCCTGTTGTTGAAAGTAGCAAGCGTACAACATGGACTAGAACAGAGGGACAAAGACTATTCACCTTTTAATTTTGCATACATTTTAGTATTACATATACAACTACCATTTTAGGCAAGACCTCTGGTCATTTGAAATGACAATTGTCTCTTGATTGTTTGCTGTGCTGCTCGCTGTTTTTGCATTCACACGCTGGACTTTTTACTTCCCAGAGTGCTGGGTTATAGTTTAATATTAGCCAAACTTAAAGAAAAGAAAACAAACAATGGTTTTGCTAAAAAGAAAGAATAGTCTCCCCATTGCTTGACATTTTGCCTTCAAATACATTAAAACATGTTCGCAAGCAGCAGTAGAAAACATCCATTAATACAATAACTGTGAGCAAAACAAATCCTTTGAAAAAGTAGAAATATATGAACATTTTGCATAATGTTAAAGGTATTTGTTAATAGAAAATTGCTTTTTTTTCTTATTGGCTTGGCTTGTGTAAAGAACATGATGTGCACCACTGGGAACAGCCAATATTTTACAATTCATTGTGCATAATATGCTATTAAGAGTTTCAAAGCTTTGATTCAGGGACAATATGTAATTGATGGTTTCAGACCTTGAATTTAGAGACAATATGTAATTGTTGGTTTCAGACCTTGGATTCAGAGAAAATATGTAATTGTTGGGTTCAGACCTTGGATTCAGGGACACGATCAAAGATAGACAACTTGATGTATAAACAAACGTTCATGGATGTGAGGCAGAGCACCTTGCCAGATCAGCAACATGCATCACCTCCGACGCCCACCCTCTCAATAGTGGTACCCATTAAGTGTGTGCAAATTTGTAAAAATCACTGTAATTTGTCTCTTGAACTTCATGTTATTCACACGAATCTTTTATTGCCACCCATTGACTGCAAACGCTTCTCCATGTTGATTTTCCCCTTAAAATCTGGTCTTTTGTCCAACTTCAATGGTTTGTTTTAGTGAAAAAAAAGATTACCAACATCGCTCCAATTTCTAAGTCTCTAGGAAACGGTTTTAAAGGTAACTAATGACGGATCAGCATATCTGCCACAGCACCAAATGAGACTTGCAAGACCATATTGTGAGTTTGTGATGAAAACATTATGTGAGTCTGTAAACGCGGGAAAAAGTAGGAAACATCGCAAAAAATTGGCATAAAAATACCTAAAATTAATACAGTGTAAAATGTAATGCAGTGAGAATATGGTAATAAAAACAATGGTCCTTGACATAGGCAATGTAAATTGTGTATGATCTATATATGATTGATCATGAAGCCTGACTCACTCCTTGAAGGTTATTCAATGATGCACACAGAACACTGCAGTTAACATAGTTAAATGATTCACACATTGCTTTTGGGACTGGCGGAGCAGTGAGGGCAGGCAAAGACCAGGACTCACAGCCTCAGGAGCCAGCGGGGCCGTCAGCGGACCGTCAGCCCCTCCCCTCACCACCACGGGTACTTCTACTTCTCGCGCCTCCCGCTTCGCGGGAGACGCATCGCGTTTCGGACTGGAGGAGCAGTGAGGGCAGGCAAAGACCAGGACTCGCAGCCCCAGGAGCCAGGGGGGCCATCAGTGGACCGGCAGCCCCCCCCCTCACCCTTGCGGGTACTTCTACTTCTTGCATCTCCCGCTTCTTGGGAGACGCATCGCGTTTGGGACTGGAGGAGTAGTGAGGGCAGGCAAAGACCAGGACTGGCATCCCCAGGAGCCAGCGGGGCCATCAGCGGACCGGCAGCCCATCGCCTCACCACGGCAGGTACTTCTACTTCTCGATGCTCCCGCTTCGCGGGAGACGCATCGAGTTTGGCACTGGAGGAGCAGAGAGGGTAGGCAAAGACGAGGACTCGCAGCCCCAGGAGCCAGCGGGGCCGTCAGCGGACCGGCAGCCCCTTTGCTCACTAACGTCATCAGGAGGATTTAACCGACTCCGGCTCCCCGCGACGCGGAACGCGCGAGGGTGTGCGCCGGGCTCAGCCCGGGTGCAGGGCGGCCCGTCTGTGGCCTTCAGGGGCCAGAGGAGACCGGGCCGGGTCATCTATCTAAGTACTGCAAATGGGTAAGCGCAACAACTGTGTAATGGGGAGCAGGGGGGCCAAAAGGCAAAAGTTCCAAGGAAGTCGGATTCTAATATTTCATATCTAACCTAAGCTGTGGGTGTCATAAGTAAAGAGATCGCTAATGCAGAGAAGGAGTTGGGATTGAGCCCCCCCTTAATTGCGACCGAAGGGGCTGTGATGATCGATGTACCTACCCCTGGGGCACACCTTGAAACATTGGCAGTGTTAACTAACTCCACGAATGCTATTGAGGCACGGAATGCTATAGTGGAGATGGCTGGTGATGGAACTCTGGATGTCCAGTCTCTCCCAGAAGATCGCCCGGGAGCAATTGTACAACAAAATGTAGGAAAACTAAGTACTAAGAAATGTTCAAGAAAGACAAAATGTGCAACTGACTCACCTATTATTATTGATTCTGTTATATTTAAAAAACTGAGTCATAAGTAGAGCACATGTTTAGTTCACGTTTAGAGCCTGTTTTGGTTGGTATTGCACAAAACATTGTGGACACTCTTAATACATGTGTTGCAGGTCTTCATAAGAGATGTGACCTTATTGATTCCTTTGTTAAGGACTATAGAGGGCAGCACGGTTCAGTTATTCAAGCCCAGCAAGCGCATACAGCTAATGCAGGGCGCAAGGAGAGGTATGCCCTCAATGTCAGGCCAACCTTAACTCAGGATCAAGCTACCCGAAACCAAATATTAGTGGTTTGAACGTGATTGTCAAACAATATGACTTTGGTAATCCTTCCTCTTGCGCTGTCCCTGTAGATGGTAATAAAGCAGAGCAAAAGAAATTCACGAGGTGTCCCAATCCTGATAAGAAGTCACTAAAGCCCTGTGAGACTAAGCTGCATCTCCCTCCTGAAGCAGTCCCTTTGGTGGCCGTACTTATAGGAGTACCCACACTCGAAGAAAACTGCATAGAGTCTACACAGAAGATTTTAAGACAGGCTAGAAATTGGTGCAGGCAGTACTCTAGTGGGGACATAGATATCTCCTCAAGCATTATTATGGCTAGAAGGGTAGGATGGGTTGGACATCGCCCTAAGTGCATGGATGGGGATTGTATTGTTGTAAATTTTGATAAACATGATGTGGCAGATAGATTGTTCTGGGACGCATCTGACCTAACGAATATTGGAATTAGACCAATGCCTTTGGGCTATTTCTATCCACCCCTAGATCTACAGATAAATGCATGTTCTACATTCCCATCTCAGCCAATATGGAAGAGGAAGCTGACTCCAAGTACTGCCCAAAGTTCTGTTTCAAATTGTGGGTCAGCCTTGTCAGAGCTCTAATGGACTAGAAGTTGTTCCACAAATACATTCGGGGCTCCTAAGTTCTCAGGCTATGGATTTAGCCCTGACTAATAATTTTTCTCCATTATCCCAATTGGAGGATAATGACTGACTAGAAGATATAACTCAGCCCCCAAGGGAGAGAGCCATTGAGCATAACCAAGTTACCCCCTGTAAGACTCTTAGTTGGAATATTGCAGGAATAAGGTCAAAGAGAGATGATGAGAACTGGGTGGCATTTCTAAAATTGTAAGATATAATAGCCATACAGGAAACATGGGACATAACAAACAATTTCTTTTTAGATGGGTATAGTCAATTTGGCATACCCGCAGTCCCAGGGCTGGCTGGTAGGGCAAAGATAGGCTTAGTTCTCCTTTTCTCGCTTAAACTGAATGGTACCTTTAAGCAGTTGGAGTCAGGATCTTGTAATTGTTTAATAGTTGAGTTGTCTGTGTCCAAAACATCAAAAACGCTATTTATTAATTTTTATAATTCAGGAGAGAGTGATTTTATTAATCAACATTTAGTTTTCCTGGAGGATTTTTTATTGGAATATAGACTTAAACAAAACACTGTAATCAATGTGATTTTAATGGTTGATTTACATATACACCCTTGTAGTTTGGATTGTAACATAGAAGGCCAGCAAGGGCCCCCCTATTCTGTGACTCCACACTTCAAACATACGAAACAAGGGAAGGCCTTGGAGAATGTTTTGGCTACTATGAATTTCTTTGAATCAGGGTGTGATGATGGTGAGGTGAGGGCCCCCACATTTAAATGGAAATACACAGGTACTGTTATCGACTATATCTTTATGTCATCTTTTGTTTTATCTAGGGTTTTGTCATATAAGGTTGTAGTGTCTGTTTTTAGTGACCATAACCCTGTGACTTTAGAGGTGGATTCAGGGGCTGCTTGGGTTTCAAGGAAAGTTTGAATCTGGGAGTTAGTCACCTGATTACAAAAGAGCAGGGGAGGAGGCTTAAATGGTCAAAGGTGGTCCCGGAAACCTTCCTACAGGACCTGTTGACCAAGGTTGAAATTGATGTAGCGATATGTTTAGATAATTCCGCACCAAGTTTGAAGATATTTAACGCTTTTGATGCCATATGTAGCCAGATAACAAATGATTTGAAGGTCAAAACCAAATATAGACCTTGTCAAGGCGAAAGATGGTTTGACAGTAGCTGTTCCCGGGCCCATTCCTCCCTGCTTCAAGCCCTAAAAGTAAGACCAAGAAACAGGGAACGGATCGCAAGTTTAAGAAAATTGTATAAACAGGCTATCCTACAACGTAAACAACAGATTAAAGATGAAGCCTGGAGCAAACTTTTATCAGATGAAGTCTTGCGGGACAGTGAGACGATTTGGTCAACTGTCAACCATCATTTTTTTCTCTGGGTCAGAGAATACTCCTCTGGAATGTAATATTCCAGATGAACAGTGGCTAGCACATTTTAGGGCCATATATGGCAATCAGGGCCAGGAGACTTCGTTAGTTGACATACCTTTTATGCAGTCAATCTCCCCTATAGTTTTTGAGGTGTCTGACGTAGAAAGAGCAATTTTAGAGATGTCAAAGAACAAAGCGCCTGCTGGGCCCGGATGGGGTGCCGGGCGATTTGTATACGAATGCTCCCAAATTTTTGGCTAAGATCCTGACAAATATTTATAAAGCGTCTGGATCAAATGGGTTTCCCGTATCATGGGCTACATCAACTATCATTCCAGTTTTTAAAAAGGGGCAGAGAGGGGACCCCTCTTGCTATAGACCAATCTCCTTGATAGACTCAGCAGTTAATAACTTGGGCAGAGTCATCTTGCATAAACTTATTGAGTGGTTGGATGGCAGAGGGGCTCTAACCTCCAATATGGGCTTTAGACCGAAGAGAAGTACTCTTGATCAGTGCCTGAATCTACAACTTTTATTAAGCAAATATACAATAGCAAAGGAGGGGTCCCTTTACATGGGTTTTACGGACCCCTCAACAGCTTTTGACCTGGTTAACAGATCAAAGCTGTGGCAAATTTTATTGGATTTGGGTATTGATCCTTCTCTAGTTAATTTTTTAGCTGACCTACATTGTGGTCTTTTAGCGTCAGTTAGGGTCACACAGGAGGGTAGATGCACCAGTCACTTTAGCTCAGAGAGGGGGGTCAGGCAAGGGTGCATATATATAAATGCCCTGGAGATATCTTTAGGCGAGGCCTCTTTGGATGTTCCGCGTATAGGTGTTACTGCAATTCAGGTTCTCCTATTCACAGACGATGCAGTCCTACTGGCACGTACCGGGTTAGGATTACAAAAGCTTCTGGATTCTTTTGGTAATTTTATGGCATCCTTTGATTTGAAAATAAATATTAAAAAATCTCATGTTATGATTGTAAGGGAAAAAAGTAGAAAACAGAAAATGAAATCCTTCTTTTGTAGTGGTGCTGAGTTCAAGAGGGTGCCCATCTTTACATATCTAGGGGTCCTTTTTGATGAGAGAGGTACATGGGGCCCCCAACAGAAGTATAAAAGTAACTTGGTAGCTAGGTCAAAATCGGCCCTTATGGGATTTGCAAAACGGTTGGGGGCTAGACCAAAGGAGGCAATCATAAAAGTTTATACATCTAAATGCTTAGCAATAGCTACATATGGCTCCGCAATTTGGAGCCATATACCGCAAGACACTATTTAAGTTGCGGAAAACAAGTTTCTAAGATCTCTCTTATCAGTACCACAGTCCACCCCGACTTTTTCAATTCATACTGAACTGGGGTTGGGTTACGTGACAGACTTATTGAAAATTGCCCCATTGATTTACTGGCTAAAGAGCTGGCTTAACCAGGAAATTACGTTGAATCATCTGATCTTAGAGTATTGTTTATCCCTGGGAAAAGCCAGCAAGATCCCTTGGCTGGCCTACATTAAAACCATGTTTACAAGACTAGGGTTGCCCTGAGCTTTATTCTTCCCCGGACTGTATCAAAAGAGAGGATGTGAGTTGGACTAAAACTAGTCTTCTTAATATGTAAGTGTTGGACCCGGCCCGTTGGGCAGGTTCACCCCTAGACTTTTTGCTTTTTCCTAGCCTGTTTATGGAACCTGGTGTTGGTGATTTTAGGCCTCTGCGCACTTTTTCACTGTGGTACAGTGTAAAGTGCTTGAGCTCTCTGTGAATGAGTGGTGAGTGACCTGCCCTCCCATAGGAATGAACGGGGAATATGTATGCCCATGGTAGTTCCTGATGCGTGGGGAGTGCAGGGGCGAGTAAGGTATGTATGAACTCATGAGAATGAATGCTGCAAAATGATGTATGCGGCATGACTGTGTCTAGTCTAGAAGTACTACCTTTGGAAGTTGGCATATTTGTGTAAGTGGTTGATGGCGTGTGATTGGCTGGTGAGCCTGGCCCAGAGTGCCTGGGCCTGCTTGTGGATTGACTGTCTGGTTTGAGGATGACAGGGGCTGGAAAGCCCAGGAGGTTGTTTGAAGTCAGCCCATGGATGAAAGGCAGCATCTGCTGCCAGGGAAGTGGGAGGAGATGGCACCTGATAGTGAAGGGCTGTGCCTGCCTAACTACAAAGCTGGCTCCACCTCCCGCTGGGCGACAGTCACCTCTGTCCCTGATACTGAAGGGACTTCCCTGTAACCAGTTCTGGCTGTTTCTCACACTGCCTGCTTCAAAGGACTTCAAAGGACTTCAAAGACTTTTCTGTGTATAAGAAGGGGCTGTGTCCCCTTCCAAAATGTTCTTGTTTCTAACTTGAATCTGCCAGGGGCATGCTGCTGCTGGGGCTCAGGGGAATCCCTGGGCCCTGCCCAGCTCCTGGACATTTGATGGACTACTGGGGGACTCTTCCTGGCTGTCCCCCTGCCTGGCTGTATCTTTGAGGACTTTTGCTGGACTTTGTTCTGCCTGGAGACCTTAACCTGTGATGCTGGGACCCTTCTTGATGCAGGGGTCGTTCCTGGGGGCTTGTCTATGCCCCTAGCGCCTTGAGAGCGCTTTATTTTGCACCCGTAGCGAGCGTGTCGCTATCACACATTTTGCGTGAGGTTTTGCAGGTGCCACCCTGCTTTATGCCCGGTTATTTACTTATTTTTACGAGTGCCCACCTCGCGTCTTTATTTTATACTTTCCACGAGGGAGCCCACTCCTCGGGAAACTTTGCCTGCCCACCTGCCTGTCTAGAGAGGGCCGCCGCGCTGCCCGCGGTGACCCGGAAGTGCTCGGCTGGCCGGCCAATTGCAGCGCGGCCGGCCGGAAGTCCCGCCCCCGCAGCCCGGGTGCCGAGGAATGGCGACCGCGAGGCGAGGGGAGAGAGAAAGGAGGCAGCATGGCGGCCGGATCGCAGGGCTCCCGTGATGCGAGGGAGCCCTGCTGCAGGAGGGAGCCCTGAGAGAGTGAAGCCAGGGACGTTTCCTTCTGGTCTCCCGTGAGGAGAGGGAGACCAGAGATGCCCGCCGCCGAGAGGAGAGCGGCAGAGAGCAGCTGAGCTTGCAGGCGGGGCTCCGTGGTGGAAGAGGAGCCCCGCGCTGCCCAGAAGACGAAGCCGCCGCCCGGAGGAGCCCCGCACAGGAGAGCCCGGTGAGTTGAAGGGCTGGGGGGCTCCGTGTGGGCCACTGTGGGTGCCTGCTGAAGGAACAGTGACGGCGAAGAGCGGCCCCACTTGGCAGCGGGCCGCTCCAGCATCTGGGGGCATTTTTGAGAAGTTAGAGTCCCCCGTAGGGGACTCCACCGTGAGCGGGGCAGAAGAGAGGAGGGGTGCCGGGACACATTGTCGGTGTCCGCCCCTCCAGCAGCGCGAGCTCGCGCTCCTTATTCGTGGGAAGCCACGAAGGCTTCAAGGGCGGCCCCAGATGACAGTGGGTCGCCCCAACATGTATGAGCCCAGAAAGGCTCAGTGGGGCCCTAATTTGTTTGAGAGCCTGTTTGGCTCCAGAGAGGGCCACATTAGATAGAGGGGGCGTCGGGGCATATTGCCGGTGCCCGCCCCCTCCTGCCTCAGAGTGTGAGGGTTAGAGTCCGGTGAGGCTCATGGGGGCACCATTGTTTTTAGAGCCTGAGAGCTCCAACGTTTGGCTATTTACAGTAGCAGAGCCTGTGTGGCTCCAGCGAGTAGGTGCAGTTTGCGCCTGGGGGCTAGTGACCGCCCCTGTACCAGTTTGTCCCCAGCTGCCCAGCACTTTGTGGGCAGCTGCCACGTTTAGGCTTTTTCTACTCTGTGACTGGCGCTGCATGGCAGCGCGCTCCGACATTGGACTCAGGGCATCCTTGCCCCACAAGGCCAGTTGGCCTAGGGACTGCCACAGGTGGTGGCTTATGTAAGTTATGCGCAATGTGATTCCTATGTTTTAAATAGTAAATGCCTACTGTGTGTTTTTGCGCTATTGACTTATGTTCTGGCACCTCTGAATGTGTAGGTTTATGCATTATGTGTCTTTCTTTCCATGCGCTACACCTCTGAATGTTTAGTCATCATGTGTCTTCTTGCGCTGCACCCCTGAATGTATTTTATTGTATCATGTGCTTTATTCTTAACACCTCTGAATGTTTTAGGCATCATGTGTTTCTCTTTATTACTCCTCTGAATGTAGGTTATTGCATCATGGGTAATGTGTTCTTTTCCTAGACCCCTAAACGCTGAGTGATACTTAGGTGGTTGTCTTTTCTACTCCTCTGAATGTAGGTTTATTGCATCATGAGTAATGTATTCTTTCTTAGACCCCTAAATGCTTTGTGATACTTAGGTGGTTCTTCTTTTTTTAGTACAGGTGGTCCTAGTAAGGTCCTGGTACCTGTTACCAGTGGTTACTGGTTGTTATCTTTGATAATTATTTTATGTTACATTTATTCTTTATTCTAGAAGTGATTTTACATTCTACATTTTATCTAGAAGTGCTATATCTGATTCTGACAGGCGCCCATGTGGCCCTGTCTTGTGTACATAATCCCTGTGAATATTGCCCTTGCCAGTTGGCACCATGTATAATGTGTGATTTTATCTGATGTGTTTTTACAATACAAAAGTTATTTTTATAATAACCTTGTGTGGAGTTTCTTTTGTGGTGTGCCTAGTATGTTGTTGCTGTTGTGCGCTGACGCAAATGCTTTACACATTGCCTCCGAGTTTAGCCTTACTGCTTGTGCCAAGCTACCAAGGGGGTGAGCAGGGGTTATCTTGGCGTGTGACTTCCTTGCCCTGACTAGAATGGTGATTTCTGCCTGGCTTTGGCGTCAGCCTTAGCCTACCAGAAATAGCCAGTTCTAACAGTTAGTATTGGAAAGGGAGGAGCAGGAATCGAAAAAACCTCTTGTAAAAGGTAATTATGTATTAGTAACCTCTCCTACACTTGAGCGAGCCTGATCTAAAAATAGTAACTAGACCCTTCCATTGGTATCTTTTGATTAGATTTCGTTTTAATTTATTTCACTTAACATTGGGGTATTTTCCAACATGGGGTAAACCAGAAAATTCTACCCCCTGCAAGTGTGATCATTTTTCTGCACAGGACACTTTACATTTTATTATGTTCTGCGAGCACTACTCAGACATTCGGGAAAAAAAATGTGTTACCTATTCTGAGGGAGGCGGGTTTTATGCAGGTTACATTCATCTGCAGATGCTAAGTAGCGCTCGGGACATTCCATGTTGCAAGTTTTTTAGTGGCTGCAGTGCGGATTAAGACTAAGAGTTTATGTGCCCCGAATACCCTTGTCTAATCTTATTCTTTTTATATGGAGATTTTATGCGTAATCTTATGATTTGTTCCCCTGCATTAGATGTATTTATAGGATTTTAAATGTTGATGCTTATTGCCGATTGTATATATGATATGAATTGTTTGTACCTATGTCTTTTTATGATTTTAAATAATCGAATAAAAGTGTTTTGACTGAGTGACTGATTCACACATTGTTCACAAAAAAATGTTGTTCGAAACTCCAGTCTTGTTGCCAATACGATATCATGAAAAGAAGGCTCACCATCCAGTCATCGAAACCTGGGTGCTTTTTATTGGTTTCACAAATCTGTGTTGTTCAGAAACCTGTGACTGTGAGCATTGAAAGTTCCCTGAAACAAAGAAATTCAGCGGAAAATGGAGAACCAATAATGCGGTAACAATGTAAAGTACAGCATAGTGTCTTGGAGTTCTTTGCAAGGGAAGGGACAAAGCTTGTAGGCACAAAGGCCAACCTACCATAGAGGACAGAAAGGCTCACATTCACGCATGGTTGTCTCATGTGGAACTCATGCTATATACCGTTAGGCTTTCTATCAGCATGCGCCGACCATAACTTATTAAACAAAACACACCTCAGGAACCTTTTAGATTCTATAAGTGGTGGCTGGTGAACTTTGAAATGAGTGGAGAGTGAATACCTACCTTAACTTCGGCATGGTGTTAGCAAACAAACTGAGCTCCTTACGGGCATTCGGGGGCTGAGGGAACAAGGGAGTGGGCGTCTAAACTGGATACAATTCGAGAGAGTCTGCAGGGGCTTTAAAAAAAATATCCAATCCTTTTGCAGTGTACCAGGTAAGAATTTCACTCAGTGCTGGTGTAGTGATTCACATTCCCTCCAAAAATATTTTTAAAATGATGTCAAAACCGGATTTCTCCTCACAAAGGCCTTATACATTGACAAAAGAGCTGTATGTGTTACAGCCATAAATTAATCAAATTATAAAATTTAAAATGCCCTGCCATTTTTCAGAAAGGGAAACACAACGTTGTTTGCTTCATTTTTAACATTGCAACCTTCAAAGTAGGTTCTCAGTCATAATATAAGGCTGAGAATCTACTTGAAAGGGCGGCGTGCAAACTCGAATCTCACAATCACTCGCCATTGGCAGATAATACAAATAAATACCACAAACAGCCTGAACAGCTTTGCTACTGCTCAATACCATAGAGCATGTATAATTAGACAGTAGACAAATTACACTAATCTTACATGCCAAGGCCACTGACTACAGTGGTGATATAGAAAGTGCTATTTATAAAAACGATGGAATGTCTTCGGACAATTTGATTCTTAAAAACAACAGTGGTAACTGCCCTCACACACCAAAAATAAATAAACATAAAATCAAGAGTAAACCTCACAAACTGATCATGAACTTTTCCTCAAGTATCAAAGTCGAGTGAACTTCAAAATTGGAATTATTAATTTTGTCTGAAACATTACATAAACAGTTTTCAAAAAGGCTAGACAAAACGTAGTGGAAAAAGAGAAAACAAGACAACATGCATTCTATATTAATGCATTCTGGATGAGGAACAGCATCCATGAAGCGATTAGAACTGCCCCCATCTTGATAACATTTAGGAAAGGGCTGAAGACACACCTCTCTTTAAATAACACCACATTGCTATTAACTAACAGATTATTTCTACTGTCGCCTCTATTCTTAGAACCCAAGTTATGCTCTAATTACTAACCACACGGAACCCACTGAGGGTGAGACAATGCTATTCCTGGTAGCACAAGTCCCATCATGCATGAAATATGAACACACACTCAGCGAGGCCCATGCCTCGGGCCGATAAGTAATTAAGCATGCCAGAAATAAATATAACAAGCATTGAATAGCCAATAAATCTCACCTTTGGGATATTATAAGTATTTATTTATGCAGTTCAATACCCTTGGTGCAACAACATCAACTGTTGCATGGCGAAGCACTTATAAGGTCCCAAAGGTGGACTACAAGAACTTTTGCTATTAACAGTGTCTCGTAAGCAAAACGCATGCGCTAGCATGTCTTAGCGAATGCTTTTGCAGGCTTGACCCTAAAAATAGGTATGAAGAATGATACAAACGCTGACGGACAGAAAAGGGGTGCAGGGAAAGAAGTAGTCGAAAGTGCAAGTAAAAGATTGACAAATGAGGTGAAGCCTCAGAGGTGGGATGAGGAAGAACCAGGAGGTGGTTTAAGAGAGGAAATGTGTGAGAAAGGAAGTAAAGAATGGAAGCTTGGGGAGAGAAGAGAAGGACACAAGCAGAGGAATTAGGAGCAGAAGAGAGGAGGAGAAGAGGAAAAAGAGGAAAGTAGTGCGTAAGGAGGTGGAGAGTGAACGAAGAAAGAGGGGGGAGAAGAATAGAATATGGAGAAGATTAGAATATGGAGAATATTAGAATATGGGGAATATTAGAATATGCAGAAGAGGAGAATGAGAAGAGATTAAGGGAAGGAAGGTCTGCAGGGTATATGTAATGAAACTGAGCAGAATAATGTGAAAATCATCAGTAGGCAGTAAGATGGGCACCTTTTCCCTGCCTTTATTTACACTGTTGACTCAACTGTGGCCGACAGAAGGACAGAGAGGAGAATTCTGTGCACTAAACAAGCAACAAACAAAAGTCACATACCTATTTCGGCAATGGTGCTTCAGCAGAGTATTGGTAAAAACATTCACATAAGAACTCGGCCACAAGGTCTGACAGTGAGATGCCATTTGGTAGGCAAAAATGAAAATTCCTTAGCGCATATATCAATGGAATAAAAACATGACTTTATGTTTCAAGTGGCAAACTAGTCATCTGCATGTCCTGTATGTTAAAAACTCAGTTTGATGCAATTAAGCAGCAACGCCACACGCACATCCCTCAGAAGCTCACACAAAGAAGCCTTTAGAAAATCAACAGAGCCCGAAAGCTTGCTCTTGATCCAGCGTCACAATAGACATTCTGTCTCATATACACCACAATTGACTACCCAATACTCACCATACTAATTAATACCAAGGCCCATACAACTAAGACAGAAAATCTTAGAGCTGAATCATGTGGCCTAATTAATCACACTATCAAACCCATATGTACATTATATACAACTGCAGTAAATCATTTTATTCATAAGTAAAGGAAATAACATTTAACTAGACCACTTTGGCCGATGGCTCTAACTAATGGTAACGACTAAAATAATCAAGACCAGCTTGACGTTTTAAGTCTATTATTTTAAAGTTTCAAAGTTTAGTTTCAAATCTTTATTAGCTCATTTATTATTCTCAAACATTTTTATTAAATCAGTTTTATTCATTAGTTTATTGACTCAAAAGTCTGGCACTTCAACATTGCACAGAATTAATGAATTAAAATAAACATCAACCCTAATTCCCTATGTTAAGCTTTCTGACCTGAAAAGGAAAATATTTATTATGCATTCAGAATAATCCTTACGTGTCCAGAGGAAAATCGGACAGCACTTCGCCCTCAGGAATAGTCAGCCCCGCTCCCCTCAAGAGGCCAAGTTTTTATACCTTTTCTTACTCACTAATCTAACTAAAAATGATATTTTAGTAAAATGCAGCAACCTAATTGGTTGTTGTCCATCAGACCACCGAGAGGCCAACGCATCACTTCTTGTGACATCATTATGTCATTGTCCATTGACACGAAGCGACACTGGCTTCCTAGAGATCGCAACATTAAACTAAATGTTCGTAGCAGTTTCCTCCAGGATTTCAGCCAAGCTGCCTCTACACGCTTCCTTGGCCTTGACGTGTTTACTTTCGGAGCACGATGCACACATTATCCTTTGTTTGAGCTTCTGCACTTTTCCGTGGAAGTATTTTATTAAAAGCATCATCACTGCTGTGCTCAGCTCCTTTCAGTCAGGCCAACCAACTTCCATTAGAACTAGGCCTTAAGCCTTTCACTCGAGCTAGTATTTAAACAAACACAAAAAGGTGATTAATTCAAGTGAAATAAACCCTTCTGTTACCTACCCTCCATTGCTAATATTTAACCCATTAATATATGTCACCTAGCAGAAGCACACAAATAAAGAAGCACATTTAATATCTACCATTCTTCTTATTGTCCAGCTGAATTCTTCATAAATCTGAAAGAGTAAAAAGATAGACGAACAAAACATAGATAAACAGTCACAACATAGACAAATATATAAGCACACATAATAAGAGCACATGCCACTAGATAATCAGCCGCATTAATGATGACAAAGACAATAGGACGAACAAGACAATATTAATTATGTGTTACAAAACAAACTCGCAAATGCAACATGAGCACATAAATATTAATCCCGCGTGTTTGTGAATGGAATGCGATTTTACTCTAGGTTGGTTTAGTAATACAAATCCTGCAACAATTCATTAATAAATTAGTTCATGTTACAGAGAATTAATTTCACGAGCCAGTATAAAATAACTTCTGAAACTCGCTCCATCAACTCCCTCATCTGGTGATTTAAAAATCACCAAACAAAACCCAAAATTTGAAAAATTTTGAACCCAATTTAGAGACGTCACATTTTGATTTCTTTCAGTATTAGTCTCCCTAAACCCCTGTTTCTGCTGTTTGCTCAACACTTTCAAACTGAGCCCTTCGCATCTCTTCTTGCTCATATTCCTTCTCTTGTTCCTTTCTGAGTTTGTAAATCCTCCTCTTCTCTCTCTGATGCTTCTTCCTCTTGTGGATCATGCAACTAATTTTTAGCAGCAAAATCACCATAATGATGACAATTACTGGATAGAGCACTTTGCCAATGATTGACCCACCAATTTCTGAAAACCATTCTTTTATTGCCTCAATTCTTTTGCCTGATCGTTCAGTGAAACTTTCTTCCTCCTGAGGTTCTATTTCTTCGTGAAATTCTGTAATATTTTTAATAAGCGACTCTATATTCCGACTCTTGTCAGGAAAATAAGTACAACAATGCTGTACATGTAAGACCCAACAAACTCCTCCCTCCTTTGCAAGCAGAATGTCTAATGCAAGACGATTCTGCATAACCATGCTCCTGGTAGCAACAAGTTCTGTATTGACTAATTGGAAACCACTTGCAGTATCTGTTGACAATCTATCTACAATTGTAGAAACCTTTCTGATTTTGATTGAATTCATGGTAATTCCCACCATAGGAATGACAGCACCAAAGATGTCTCCCAAGACTTCTGTAAAACTTTCTCTTTTGTACCTATTCAGGTGTTCACCAAATTCAAAATTACCCTTTTCATTTCTGTCAACATGAAACATTTTTGGAAAAACTAATCCAAGATAGCATGTCCCATACCAATGGTCTGGGAGGCTAAAATATGCCTTATTACCACAAATAAAATAAATTCCAGGAAAAATTGGATCCTTACCACCTTTAAATCCCCATCCCCCTATGATACGATAGGTATCCTCACATTGACTAGCACCCACAAAAAAGTTATCATAAATTGTGTTATCTCTTCTAATGCAAAATTTACCACTAACTGGTTCATCTATATGAATAGCTGCATTTGTGTTAACACCATTAAGTTTAGCATCTTCCATTTGCCAATACTTGGACTTAGCATATTTAAGCATCTCATTTCTCTTGTAAACAGCCCTTCTCTCCTCAACCATATTCAGGAAAGTGTTTTCTTCTGCTCTCATTTTACATGTTAAATTATTTCAATAAGCATATTCGTAATTAAGTTCCTTAGTTACTAAAAAGAATTCCCTCATCTGTTTCGCAGGCTTTACCTTGTTTAAGCTATTTACAACTTTGAGATTTGCAAAAACCTCATCAAAATCTGAGTAATAATACTCCAGACGACCAGTTTGATAAAACAGGCTAGCAATTACACTGCAAGTGATGCCATAAGTGAGAGGTAACATGTTATAAGTAACCCCCTCAGAGACAGAAGCAGGCAGCTTCACACAGACATAGCAATCTTTAACATTCATTACTTTAACATATTCAGACAGAAGCCTTGAAAATGAATTGCTAGAAAAATCTCCAACAGATCTATCTTGATGGATCTCTGGATTGTGCTCAATAACTCTGCTAGACTTGCCAGCATGCTTCTCATGTTTACTCTCTACCTTACTTGTTATATTAGTCTTAAGTTTCTGTTTATCAATACCAAAAGGGTACACTACAGCTAATATTAACCAAACTAAAATTAATAGAACCACACAAATTGAAGACATTTTACAACATCTTCTCGAGATTGAACACCTTGAAGTATCTGAACTAGGCATTCTAAATGAAAAACAAACATTTGAAATAATGTGAATAATGTAATGTAAAAAACTATAAAACTAATATTCCCCCCTTTTCAAATATATATATAATTTTTAAAAGAACCCTAAAACAGCTTTTCTTCGACCTTGCGTCACATAAACATGTGCTTTTCAGCTAAACACAATTTCATCGACCTAAGGTCACCTAACACATTTTCTTCAGCCTTATGCCAGGAATCAAAACCCTTATCTAAAATTAAGCAGTATCAGTCATTGTCACTAGCTTCTTCCAAATCTTCTTGACTACTACTTCCTACCTCAACTATTGGCGGAATGATGATATAAGTCCACTCTGGTGACTTATACTTTTGATTTGGCTTTATTACTCTTTTTGCTTTACGAGTGATTTCTTCTATTTTCTTATTATTTTCATTTTTCTTATCAGAGTTACTTCCCTGACTAGATACTTCGTTGATCTGCTCTTTTGATTTCTTCACCAGTTTGAATTTCAAGTTATCTTCTGGCCAAATATCTCCTTTTCTCAAGATCTTCTTCTTTGGCACGTTTTCGTTACATTCAGCTTTTCAAGCTCTTTTTCTGAATTTTCTTATTTCAGATTCTTCATCACTCCCATCCGTATCTGTGTCTGAGACTTCAAATCTGTATCTAGGAACTTCTTTACTCGGCAGCTTCACTCCATTAGAAACATTATCCTTACAGCTGGTACTTGGTAATTCTTCCTCTTCTTCTTCAGGGATCACCTTTAGCTTCCCAGTTTCAGGTATCTTGCTCCTATTCACAGAGTTACTTCTTTGCCTTTCAATACTCTCCTGGATTAGATTTCTGTCTTGCTCAGAATCTTCTGCTTCTGAATCTCCTTTTTCTTTTTGAGATTCTTTTTCTAACAGGTCTTCATCAACACCTTGATCTCCAGTTTCGATACCCAGATCTTCTTCATTCAAGTTCTGATTCTCATCTAGATTCTCCAAATGTTGATTTTCTTGCTGATCATCAGACTCTGGATCTTCAGGGTTTCCTTCTGAATCTGAATCAGTTGTTGTCTCACTTTCTTCATCAGAATTCTCAGGAGGTGGTACGTGAGTAGTATGGCTCGCATGCACCCACCTTTTCAGTCCTCTGCATTTAACCGCATTTGTTGTGACCAAAATGACTTGTCTTGCTTTTCGCCACCTTGGTACTAAACAATTTCTTCTTCGATGAACTTTACTCCTCACCCAATCTCCAGGCAACAAATCATGAGCTTGTTCTTTCTCTTTAGTAATCACATCTGTTCCCACCTGATGAAATACAGATTTAACTACATCAGAAAGATTCTGACAGTATTCAATGATTGCACTATCATTAATACTCAATAGTTTCCCAACTGGAACAAATGCTTGCCTCATTACTCTACCCATTAAAATTTCATGGGGACTAAGGCCTGTCTTTTTCTCTGGAGTGCTTCTTAAGGACATTAGAACAAGTGGAAGAGCATCTGTCCACTTTACTCCTGTGGCTAGACACATTTTTGAAATCCTGTTTTTGATAGTTCCATTTATCTGTTCAACAACACCTGATGCTTCTGGTCTGTATGCACAATGCAGCTTTTGCTCAATGTTTAAAGCCTCACAAACCAATTTCAGCAATCTGTTTTCAAAATGCGTTCCGCAATCACTTTCAATAGTTTCTGGAAATCCGTACCTACGTATGATCTCTCTCAGAAGTAATCTTGCCACAGTGACTGAGTCATTGTGACGAGTTGGGAAAGCTTCTACCCATCTTGAAAACAGACAAACAAACACAAGCACATACTTTAGCTTGTTGTGCTTCGGCATGTCAATGAAATCCATCTGTAACCTGGTAAATGGACCACCCTCCCGTCCTATGGTTCCCATGCTTACAACAGTTTTCCTATTCGGATTCATCTGTTGACAGGTCAAACATCTTTGGCAAAGTGACTCTGCAATGATTCTGAATTTTGGACTAAACCATGTTTCTCTGAATAGTCTGATCATTGAATCTCTCCCTAAATGCCCTGGACCATGGTACATCCGTGCCATGTCAGCAATCATGCAGTTTGGCATTACAGGCCTTCCATCTTTGTAAACCCAAACTCCATCTTCCTCTCGCTGTCTGCACTCTGCTTTTAACCATGTGTTTTTCTCTTCTTCTTCTGCCTCATCTTGCAATTCTTTTACCCCCTGCCATGTTTCAACTACAGAAATATCATGAGAGAATTCAACATGTGACTTTTGTCTTTTTCCCGATTGATTGAATAATTGTTTTTAGCACAGTACCTTGCAATCTCATCTGCGTATGCATTACCTTTAGTGATGTAATCTTCTCCCTTTTTGTGAGCTGCGCATTTGACGACAGCAATTTGTTCTGGTAACTGAATGCCATCGATCAATCTCTTGATCAATTTTGCATTTCTGATTGGCGTACCTGCAGAGGTCAAATAACCTCTTTGAGACCATAACTGTCCATAGTCATGAACTACGCCATATTCATTCTGACTATCAGTCACTATGGTTACCTTTTTACCAACTGCTTTTTCACAAGCTCGAATTAAACCAATTAGCTCTGCAATCTGAGCAGAACGAATTCCATCAAGAGGTGAACCCTCAACAACATCCGAAACTGTACACACTGAATATGCTGCTCTCAAAATTCCTTCATCAGTTCTTAAACATGAACCATCCACGAAATATACTAGATCAGATTCAGGTAAAGGAACATCTTTTATGTCCTGTCGAGGTTTTGTGCAGTAATCTACAACATCCAGGCATTCATGATCAATGTCATTTTCATTATTTACCTCAGTAACGACTCCATCTGGCAATATTGTGGAAGGATTTAAGTTCACACACCTTGCAATAGAAACATTATCTGATCCCAGAATTGTTTTCTCATATCTTGTCAGTCTGCTACTTGTTAAATGCTGAGTTTTGCTTCTGGTAAGAAGAATTTTAACTGAATGAGGTACATATACCTTTACAGGAAATCCCATAATGATACCCTCACTTTGTTCAAGACTTACACTTGTTGCAGCCACTGCTTTTAAGCAACCTGGCAAAGCTTTTGCAACAGGATCCAAAACAGCTGAGAAATAAGCAATTGGCTTTCTCAATTTTCCATGTCTCTGAATCAAAACAGACAATGCACATCCTTCCCTCTCGCTGCAGTACAGTTCAAACTCTTTTTCATAATCTGGCATTCCCAAAGCTGGAGCTTCACATAAGCTTCTTTTTAATTGTTCAAAAGCTTCTAATTAAATTTTTGACAATCTGATTGGACCTTTTATGTCTGCTTTTGTTAGCCTTTGCAGTGGTTTCGCAATTACCGAAAATCCACTAATCCACTGACGACAGTAACCAACCATTCCCAGAAACATTCTGACCTGTCTTTGCGTTGTCGGAGGCTGTATTGCTCGAATCATTTTAATTCTTTCAATTGTCACCTGTCTTGTTCCTTTTGCAATTCTGTGACCAAGATACTTTACTTCTTATTTACAAAACTGCAATTTTGCAGGTGACACTTTATGTCCCTCATCTGCCAATCGATTTAAAAGAGTAATGGTGTCAGTTACACAAAATTCTCGTGTTTTTGCTGCCACAAGCAAGTCATCAATATATTGCACCAGTGTAGAATTTCCAGGCAAAATCAAATCTTCCAGGGATTTCTTCAACAACTGATTAAAGATAGATGGACTCTCAGTATACCCCTGTGGGATACGACACCATGCTAAAATGCGATTCTGGAACCTAAATGCAAAAATTTGCTGGCTTTCTGGATGCAATGGAACTGTAAAGAAGGCATTACACAGGTCAATGACCGTGTACCATTCTGCATCATGTGGAATCTGATAAAGAATTACCGCAGGATTTGGAACAATTGGGCAACATGGAACAACAATTTGGTTAATTTTCTTTAAATCCTGAACAATTCTATATGTTACGTTTGGCTTTTTAATACCCATAATCGGTGAATTACATGGGCTACTTTCAATCTCTTTTAGCACACCTTGACTTATGAATTTTTCAATCACTGGAATGACACCTTCAATTGTCTCAGCTTTCATTTTATATTGAGGAACATTTGGGAAATCTATTCCTTGCTTTACAGTAATTTTTACTGGATCTACATTTTTCATAAGACCCATGTCATTTCCAGTTAGATCCCAAATTTCTGGATTAACTGGCTTTTTGAGCTATTCTGGCAAATCATTTTTATCAAAAACAGGAAACAATAATTTCTTTTCTTCATCGACCATCAACATTGTCAATTTATAAAGCCCATCTCCTTCTGCTGTTTGCATTTCAATGCCATCTGGTGAGCAATATATCTTGCAATTCATTTTGCATAATATATCACGACCCAACAGATTCACAGGACTGCTGTCACAAACCAGAAACCTGTGTTTATCTTTGTAATTTCCAATTTCCACTTTTACTGGTTCTGTCAGACTTGTTTTAATTTGCTGATTAGCTACACCTACAACTTGGACGGACTCACCAGAGAGAGGAAGGTTTTCTATTTCTGTTGATCTAACAGTAGAACGGGTAGCACCTGTATCCACAAGAAAAGTGATATCTACATCATTCACTTTACCATTTACAAATGGACCAGACTGATCTACCTCAAGAGTGGGTCCAAGCACACACTCTTCTTCCTCTCTCAGGCACCGTCATGATAATCCTCTGATGAATCACTCTCTTCCTTATTTTTCAGCCCAAACTGTTGGGAAGCATTTGACATGTTAATTCTTGACACATTATTTACCTGATTACTTCCACAAAAACCTGTTTCAGGTGTAAACCTCTGAGCATTTGCACTATTTGGAAATGGTGCTTGTGGAATCTGGCTCTGCTGAATCTGGCTCTGCTGATTCGCTACCTGTCGCTGTAGCTGTCACTGCTGACTTAACTCTTTTAACTGTTGCTGTAGCTGTTGCTGTTGCTGCTGATTTAACTCAAACTGCACCTGTGGATTCAATGAATTATTTTTAAAATTTCTGGGCGGGTTTTTACACTCGCGTTTCCAGTGTCCAATTTCGCCGCAATTAAAACATGGGAGCATTTGTTTTAGCTCTTCAACATTTACATTAAATTTAGGCTTATTATTATTATTAATAAAATTATTTTTAAATTTGCCTTGATTCTGCTGCATAGAAGCCAACTGCTGTTGCTGTTGCTCTGCTACCTTCACTTGTGCCCACATTGCCTTTTCCTTCAGGTTCTTTTGCTTTGCATCTATCTCATCACTGCAATATTTTGCCTTTCTCCGGATGTCATCAACTGAAAGTGATTGCCAGCACACAATTCCATTTTTAATCATTTCACCAATTTCAGGTCTCAGGCAATAAACAAATCTGTAAATAAAGTGGCTCATGTCCTTTTCACTTAATTTTTCATAGCCACTGTACTGTTTGAAGACTAACAGAAATCTTTCATAAAATGAATGTACTGATTCTTTTGGTTCCTGATTTGTTCTGTCAATTTTAACCCAGTCCACTTCTTTCGGGGGAATTTTCCCTTTCAGCCAATAAATTACTTTATTGTAAATGTCCATAACATCTTTTGATGGGGCACCTGTAATTGTGTCTCTGGCAGGTTCTTCTTTTGGCCAATCCACAGAAATGTTGCATTCTGTCCAAAGATCTGATGGGACAACAATGTCAAAGAATTCATCCAGATCAATCCACAGAACTTTTGACACTTTTATAAATCTGTCTACCTGTCGATACCATTCAACTGGCTTCTCTCTCAAACGAGGGAAATCATTGGTAAACAGCAGAATATCCTGTCTGGACCAAGGAACATGCACATACCCTCCTCCTGCTATTTCCCTCATTGGAAATTCTGAAACCACTTCGCTTCTGACCCTTTTATCCTGTTCTTTATTCTTTGACCATTTTATTCTCCATTTACCTAATTCACCTAATTTTCCAAGAAAACTTATTAATTCTTTCATATGGGTCATCCTTCCAGCAGCATTGAGATTGTCAATATCCTTCTCAGAAAAATCCACTCTGTAGTGTTTCTGCAAATGTTTCTGTTTACTCAAATCAATTTCTAATTCAGCAGCCATTTCTTCCAGTTGCTCATACCTGTTTTTTGTTTTCCACTGAATACTTTTACAAATAAAAAGAAGTTCATCATCTTGATACAATTTCAAACTGTCAGTACCAATTGTGCCAATAATTAATTCTTCTAAATCAGCTTTTAATTTTGCAACATCAAGCTTTTTATAAACAAGAGGTTCAGGAGACAATGCATTTTGTGTTAAATCTATTCTGTTTAAGCTTCTCTCTGATGGTCCTGGATCTGATTCTGCAAAAGATGGTGTCTGAGAACCTGACAGACTTCCATTTAAAGTTAAATTTGGCATCATAGATTTTTCTCTATGTATTTCTGAAAGTTCTGAATAAAATTTTTCTGCCACTTTTTGGATTTCTGCATTCAATGGAACTGTCAAAGCTGAGTGTCTATTTTCTCCTCGATCGAAAACTGGTACAACAGGACCAATAGTTACTGGTACTGTCACTGCTTCCATGCTTTTTGTCAATTGTTGAATTAAATCTTCCTTTGCTTTATTGTAACTGGAAATTTCTGGCATGTCAGCAAGCATTCTTTCCTGAGTTCTCGTGAAATTATTTTCCTGTTGATGAATTCTATTTTCTCTCGGCGTACTACAATTATTTATTGACCCTACTCTTTCAGGTAATTTTAAAAATCTGGGAGAACCCTCCTCAGCTTCCCTAGGAGGTGCACTTGGAGAAGTTCCTGTAAAAACTCTCGGGGTAGATTGAGAGTCTATTTGATAAGGTGGCGGTTTGCGTTTAGTAACATAAATGTCTTCTAAAATTACATCATCTAATTCCTCATCAATCTGTTTGTCTTTTGAATTTTCTTTTTACCTGGCTCCTCAGTAATCATTATTCTCACTGGATACAGACCATCGTACATGTATGCTTTTCTCCAGCGTCTCACTTTGTCTTCGTGTGTTTCTCTATTTAGAATATACTTTGAATTTCTAGGTGCTGAGCATTTACTTTCACGTTCAAATTCCATCATCTCAACTTCCCATTCAACCAATGCCTCAAATTGTGTAGGTCTAGGCTTCGGCACAAGATCCATCATTTTTCCTCTCAGGTTTCTCAAAACCTTCATATTAAATGACCCATCTTCCGGCCAGGCTAATACGCCATAATTTTTGGTATAATGCATCCAATTGTGAAACCAAATTACAGTATGATAGCCATATTCACCTTCCATATAGGCTGTGGGTGTTTTGTACTTATGAAGTAATTTACCACCACGCGTTTCAATTTTCTTGTCAGGTTTAAACAAATTTTTCACTTTCTGAAACCATGAAGGCTTCTTTTTCTCACTATCGTTCCAATAACTCATGTTTTAAATCAGAATTGCTTATTCCGAAAGCTTCGAAATGTTCTCTTGGTGTTCCGCTATTTCAGCCAATCCGTGCGCAATAGACACCAACAAACCAATCAGGTTAGGCTACGTCACCACCTTGCTCAACCAATAGAAATACACCATTCAGAACTGACCAATCTGGTATCAGCTCGTCACTGACACGTGAACCAATCAGTGCGCTTGCTGTGACGTATGTTAGCCAATCACAGCGCGAACCGAAGTGACATACACTGTCGCTGCAGCTTTACTGTGTGTACTCCGTAAACTCACTCCTCCTTCACAAAAATTTTTCACAACGCCATTTTAAACAATGCTTTTCCAATGTATTTTAATTAGTAACCACAAATAAACAAACCACTTGTCTGTTTCGCTAATAAAGTGATAGTTTTACAAACATTCAGAACTCTCTTCGCATAAAATAGACGATGCTATTTCTATACGATCATTCACGCATTCAATCAGAAACCCTAATCATACACACACGAAATCTTGGCAGGACTTGAACCAACCACAGAAAACGTCAAACGTTAATAAGAATAGACGACGCTATCTCACCCTTCTCTCAAGCTTGGATAAATCCCATTACTCTTTTCACAAAAAGTTTTAAAACAGGCTCACCAGGTCCCTCTGCTTAATGCTACAATTTCATAGGCAATCCTCACTATTACATTCAACCAGTCACATCTAAGGTCCCTAAACTTGTGCTGTACGTCCACAACACTCTGCGATATATTCTATACCACAGTTTTTGAAACAGAACAAATGCACTGTGTAACTCTTCTAGTCACACTACTCTTTGCCAGCAAAAAACCAGGAATTTTTCACACTGCTGGAAAAAATCCTTTTGACTACATGTAACAAGTGAACAAACCTAACAACATATTTTAGACATGTATCCTATGTAATTAACATGTAACATGTCTGTTACCATAGCAACCGAACTCTGCTACCAAATGAATTGATCCAGCGTCACAATAGAAATTCTGTCTCATATACACCACCTAATACTCACCATACTAATTAATACCAAGGCCCATACAACTAAGACAGAAAATCTTAGAGCTGAATCATGTGGCCTAATTAATCACACTATCTAACCCATATGTACATTATATACAACTGCAGTAAATCATTTTATTCATAAGTAAAGGAAATAACATTTAACTAGACCACTTTGGCCGATGGCTCTAACTAATGTTAACGACTAAAATAATCAAGACCAGCTTGACGTTTTAAGTCTTTTATTTTAAAGTTTCAAAGTTTAGTTTCAAATCTTTATTAGCTCATTTATGAATCTCAAACATTTTTATTAAATCAGTTTTATTCATTAGTTTATTGGCTCAAAAGTCTGGCACTTCAACATTGCACAAAATTAATGAATTAAAATAAACATCAACCCTAATTCCCTATGTTAAGCTTTCTGACCTGAAAAGGAAAATATTTATTATGCATTCAGAATAATCCTTACGTGTCCAGAGGAAAATCGGACAGCACTTCGCCCTCAGGAATAGTCAGCCCCGCTCCCCTCAAGAGGCCAAGTTTTTATACCTTTTCTTACTCACTAATCTAACTAAAAATGATATTTTAGTAAAATGCAGCAACCTAATTGGTTGTTGTCCATCAGACCACCGAGAGGCCAACGCATCAGTTCTTGTGACATCATTATGTCATTGTCCATTGACACGAAGCGACACTGGCTTCCTAGAGATCGCAACATTAAACTAAATGTTCGTAGCAGTTTCCTCCAGGATTTCAGCCAGGCTGCCTCTACACGCTTCCTTGGCCTTGACGTGTTTACTTTCGGAGCACGATGCACACATTATCCTTTGTTTGAGCTTCTGCACGTTTCCGTGGAAGTATTTTACTAAAAGCATCATCACTGCTGTGCTCAACTCCTTTCAGTCAGGCCAACCAACTTCCATTAGAACTAGGCCTCAAGCCTTTCACTCGAGCTAGTATTTAAACAAACACAAAAAGGTGATTAATTCAAGTAAAATAAACCCTTCTGTTACCGACCCTCCATTGCTAATATTTAACCCATTAATATATGTCACCTAGCAGAAGCACACAAATAAAGCAGCACATTTAATATCTACCATTCTTCTTATTGTCCAGCTGAATTCTTCATAAATCTGAAAGAGTAAAAAGATAGACGAACAAAACATAGATGAACAGTCACAACATAGACAAACATATAAGCACACATAATAAAAGCACATGCCACTAGATAATCAGCCGCATTAATGATGACAAAGACAATAGGACGAACAAGACAATAATAATTATGTGTTACAAAACAAACTCGCAAATGCAACATGAGCACATAAATATTAATCCCGCGTGTTTGTAAATGGAATGCGATTTTACTCTAGGTTGGTTTAGTAATACAAATCATGCAACAATTCATTAATAAATTAGTTCATGTTACAGAGAATTAATTTCACGAGCCAGAATAAAATAATTTCTGAAACTCGCTCCATCACTCCGAACGAGCAACACTTCCAACATTTCAATCATGCATCGATCTTTCGTATGTTGTCTTAACCGCTGATATTTTAAGAAAAATAACCTGTTTTACTGCAGCTCCACTGGAAGTAACACCACACAACAGGCTGGAAGCCTTCCAAGTTGTGTGGGTGAGACATGGGGGGGGTTCAAAGCTGCACATGCCAATCATGGCTATACCTGGTGCAGATCAGGTAAACCCTCATTCCTCCCAGACCGCAGGCATGCATTGAATCCTCTGGAGAAAGGCAGCCGGGGGCTACTGCCTGTATACTTTCCATTTCCGCTGTGTGAAAGACGATGTCAGACTCAACAACATTTGATACATAAGAAACCTCAAAATCAGGCTGTGAACATGGTACAGAGAAAAACCTGCACAAGCATTTACGCAAGCTGGAGCTCAGAAAGTAAATGGTAAGAACAGAAATGGTGCATCGGTCACTGAAGCATTACTGACTTGGGGCTGTAAACACTGTCATGACATAGCTAACTAAACCAATCTAAACGTGAGAGTGAGAGCAAAACACGCTGCATATACACTCTACAAGAACCGCGTTTTCTTTCAGCGAATACCAAGCGGTCTTTACTGTCTTCACTTTTCAAGCACTGCACTCATGCTTGTGGCAGCATCTACCTTGCGGGAACGAGCAGCGGCCATATGTTTGTAATTAACGTGGCTGTGCCGCTGCTCTCTCCCGCAAGGTGGATGCCGCCACAAGCATGAGTGCAGTGCTTGAAAAGTGAAGACCGATGGCTAAAGGCACTCCTATTGCAGCTCATGCACGCTGCCTAGGCGAGAACTAAAAAGGAAAGCTGTTCGTGTGAGCGTGGTGATTGAAGAAGCCTATGATTAAGTGGTGGAGTGCTATGAAACGATTCAGTCTTCTAAATAATTTTATGGGACACCGAAGCGAGTTGTTAATTACAGAGATGGATGGCAGGCTGACCATCGAGTGCATCCTGAATCTCCCAGGCAATTTGTTGATTAACTACACACGGCAGTCCTGGTGTGAGGAACGCACCATCTCAAAATGTGAGAGGCTGTGGGATTGAACTTTGTCAATCCATGTTGGCAAGGGAAGCCCTCACACAGAGACTCGACTACGTTCCCCATATCCCACCAAGGACATGATTATTTTGCTTCTAAAGTGGGCAAACCACACAGAACCCACTTAGGGTTAGACAATGGTATTTCTGGGACCACAAGCCCCATCATGCCTGAAATATGAACACGCACTCAGCAAGGCCCATACCTGGGGCCGATAAGTACTTAAGTATGCCGGAAATAAAGATAAAAAGGAAAGCTGTCCTTGTGAGCGTGGTGATTGAAGCAGCCTATGAATAAGTGGCAGAGTGCCACGAAACACATCAGTCTGCTAAACAATGTTATGGGACACCAAAGCGAGTTGTTACTTACAGAGCCGGATGGCAGGCTGACTGTTGAGTAAGTCCTGAAGCTCCTGGTCAATTTGTTGATTTATCTACACATGACAGCCCTGTCGTGAGGAACGCACCATCTCGAAATGTGAGAGGCTGTGGGATTGGATTGAACTTTGTTAATCCCTGTTGGCAAGGGTGAAGAACCGAAAATTATTTACCACCTCCCAATTATAGTTATATTCACAACCAATCCTACTCCCAATACCAATAATCAGTCAGTTGGCAGTGTAGAAGGTCCAAGCATTTATTAGACAAACAAACTCTGCCAGAGGAGCTCCTTTCGACCTAACCCCACGAGGTCTGCCAAGAAGACTGCTGGCACACTGTCAGAACATCACATATATACAGTTGCATTTGCGAAATCATGGCCCAACATGGAAAAATACAAGCTGGCACAAGTTGGTACAGAAAGGAAAGGCCATATATGGCAAACAAAGAACTCTTGGTTTAGCTCATCCCAGATTAGCAAGGTCGAACGGGTGACTCCCTTCTGCCAACTCCGAGACAGTCCACCCTGCTCCCCTCCTGGAATGTGCTTATCGGGCCTTCTTCTGCTACCTACAACCTTGACAGGCTTAACGAGCTGAAACAGCAATTATGCAACAGTTGGGTTATTTCTCAGGAGAACGCTTTTAGAAAAAGGGAATGAATGAGGTTTGTTAATGTAAGGCTTTGAGCGAGGCCACAAAAGGGCGTCGGTCAGGCTAAGAAAGTGTAAAATGCGGGAAGTGGTGCAAGCTAGAGTTCTAAAACGTGGCAGATGGATTTATGCTAATGTTTGCGTGCATATGTTAAAACATTTAGATACATCATGCTAATTTTGAAATATCGATTATAGATATTGTATAGTCGAAAATCGATGCCAGTTCCTCAAACCCTCCTTTTAGCATGGTGTAGCTAAATACAGAGGTCAGGCAGGCTAATCTCTAAAAACATCTTCGTTAATGGCCATCAATTCATGGATCTCTTTTTGCAGCATCTGTGTTTTAGATGGGACTGTGGCAGGCACACAAAGGGTAGTGATCCGGGAGGCACAGTAGGAGTAACAAGCCGGGCCACATTGTATCAGAATGCAACAGGTAAAGACGATACCGGCTGCTCCGCCCAAAATCAACAATAGCTTCCATCCCCAGGTGGACTGGAGCCCCCAGAACCACCCAGACAGTGACCAGGACCCATTATCAGTATGCATTTCAGAGGCAATGCGGTGCAATTTTTGAATGGCCAGATGAACAGAGGGGGCGGAGTCTGGAATATATACGCAGCAAGAGCTGCCAATCACGCGGCATGCTCCACCTCGATCAGCTAAGAAAACGGTATATAGCGTGGGGAAATTGGAATCTCTTCTTCTAGAACAATGCGGCCAAAAGGGAACATTCCTCGCTAAAAGTCCAAAAATAAACTCGGGCCTAGCAGTCCGTCCTGCCAGAGGGTTCTTCTCCCTGTGTCCGTCAGAGTCTCACAGGCAGACTCCTATCGTTCATCCAAGCAACAAAAGAGCGGTGGTGGAAAATTTTGCTTTTCGTTGTACAACCTGGCCTGTTGCGTTAGCTGGTCTTCTTTCTGAACAGAGCACAGTGATCAAAGTTCCAGCTCTCAACGTGTTCAGTCCAGTGTCTCGCTCAGTACCTCAGACCGGCAAGATAGCAAACCCTGACTATTCCATCAAGTCTTTCCTTATCTCCTAGTGGTAGGGTCTGAGGCACCGTTGTTTGTTCTTCTTGGCCGCAGGTTGTATCGCACATGACCCGGAATTTCCTAATCAGAGAATAGTACACCAGGTACTTTTCGAACATGAGAATGATCGCCTGCCGGGGTACTAGAAGCAGGATTCAAAGCAGGTGCAGACTCAGCGGAGACCAAGTCATCTGGTCTTGTCACTCCCTCCTGTAGCCTTTGTTCAATTTCACGGGCGTCGGAGAAGGGTACAAATGCAGCAGCTTTCTCAGTTTCCTGCGTCAGAATTCCCCCTGGGCATTGCTGATCAGAGGGAAGTGGGAACGGCAGCCTCTTCAGATGGGAGACATGGATCCAGTGTTTCCTCCCATCCACTTTAACTGCCGTCCGGGTAGCCAGGAGGATTTGCCGGGGTTCGGACCACCTTGGAGCCAAGCTGGTGTCTCTCTCAAATTTCTTCACCATCACCCAATGGCCGGGCTGTAGTCGATGTCCGGGGCCCTCTGGCAGCGGCTGCAGCACGGAAGCTACCTGCTGATGAACAGAACTAAGGTCTTTAGTCAAAGCATAGAGATAATCGATCAACATAGGATATTCAATATCAGGAAAGGATCGTGGTCTGGGTACCCCCCATACATTAGCAGGCCTACCGAAAATAATCTCATATGGAGAGAGGCCAGATCGGGAATGTGGGGTAACACGCAGTGACATAAGGGCTAGAGGCAGGGTGTCAGGCCATTTCAACCCTGTGCTTTCCTGTATTTTGGCCATTTTCAATTTGAGGATACCATTGTATTTTTTCCACGAGCCCTGCCGATTGTGGATGCCGGGCAGCGTGGAACTTTTGCTTAATCTGTAGGCCCTCACAGATATGCTTAACGAGGGCCCCATGGAAGTGCCCCCCGATGTCCGACCAGATCAAGCGGGGCAAACCGAAGCGGGGCACAAATTCTTTGAGAAGGGCTTTAGCTGTGGCCATGGCAGTATTTTCTTTAGTGGGGTAGGCCTCAACCCATTTGCTAAAAGCACAAACTACCACCAAGACGTAGTTCAAGTTGTTGACACGCTCCATATGAATGTAATGTATGTATGTATGTATGTATTGGCATTTATATAGCGCACTACTTACCCGTAGGGTCCCAAGGCGCTTTGACCGCTGCGAAACCCTTCCTGGCTTCCCTGAGAGATGGTCCCTTAATGGGTATCTCCAGGGTGAGACCAGGCATCCCCGGCGGTCTGGTGGGGCCGTTAGTGAAGATGAGGCAAGCTAATGCCCAGAGTTGCCGAGTGTGATCGCTGATCAGAGTGGGCACCGAGGCGAGAGAATTATCGAGTCCACTGACCCTGGTCCAGAAACCTGCCGCGCCGGGAATCGAACCCTGGTCCCGGGCCGTCCTCTGCTCTCGGGTCTGCCGCCTCTAACCAGTGAGCCACACTACTTCATTCACCACAATCCATTTGGAGTACTTCAAAAGGCAGCGTCGGGGGTGCAAAATTCCCACTCAAGACATTCTCTCCCTTCCCCGGATTGTGTTGCAAACAAACCATGCAGTATTGGACCAACCGGACAGTCGTCCTTTGAATATTAAGGTTGGTCCATACTGGATCCAGAAGCCCACAGATACCTTTTGCTCCTATGTGTGCAGGGCCGTGTGCCATAGTCACGACGGCCTGTACTACTGCGTTTGGCAGTAACCATCTTTGCTTTTCTGTCAAATCAACCCAACAGTTATTCTCATCCAATCTTCCTACCTCCTTTTCCCATCTCTCTAATTCTGCGGGTGTAGCTTCCTTCTGTAACACTCTCACACTTTCCATGGTATTATCGAACAATTCAGATTCCTCCACCCACCTTGCGGAAGAGTTCACAAACATTGTTGACATTGGGGACTGTGCTGTCTGTTTGGCCACCTGATCTGCGAAGGCATTACCCTCCCCCACCTCGTCCACTATTGCTTTGTGCGCACTGCATTTGATGATGGCTAGTTTCTAAGGCAGGGTGAGGGCATCTAGCAGCCGCAAAACCAGGGGGCCATTTTGGATCTTTTGGCCATGGGAAGTAAGAAAACCCCGCTCCCTCCACAGCCGCCCAAAGCTATGGGCCACGCCGAAGGCGTATTGGCTGTCAGTGTAAATGTTGACTTTGAGTCGTTCACTCAATTCGCAGGCTCGCAGGAGGGCCAGAAGTTCAGCAGCTTGAGCTGACCGATGAGGCACTCGGAATGTTTCAACTACTGTATTTAGAGTCGTAATGGCATATGCAGCTGTTGTTGTTCCATCTGCTAGTTTAAAACAGGACCCATCTACATATAACTCCCCCTGGGGTTCGGCTAGAGGAGTGTCCGTGAGATCGATCCTGCCCTTAGTTTCTTCTTCGGTGCGATAAATGCAATCATGTGTGTCATCATTAGGTTCACTCGTAGGGAGTGGTAGCAATGTGGCAGGATTCAATGTTGCACATCGGGTGATCATAATATGTGGTGCAAATAGTGTTAGTTCATACCCAGTGAGGCGTGCACTTGTAAGATGCTGTGTTTTTGTTTTATTTAGTAATGTGTCCACAGCATGCGGCACCATCACTGTCAGGTTGGAATTTAGGACGAGTCCTTCCGACTGCCGGATCGCCACTGCAACAGCTGCTGTGGTGGCCCTCAGACAGCTTGGAAGTGCTCTTGCGACATTATCCAGTGTGGCTGACAGATAAGCGCAAGGTCTTTGCTTACCACCAAAGTCCTGCGTTAACACCGAAAGTGAGCAACTGTCGACCTCATGCACGTATAGTACAAAAGGTTTACGGTAGTCAGGAGTGCCCAAGACAGGGGCAGAACATAAAGCAGTTTTTAAAGAGTCAAAAGAGTGCTGACATTCATCCGTCCAGGGGAGGGGTTCATGCACGTCCTTAGTAGTCAGATGCAACAGAGGTTTAGCAAGAAGGGAAAAGTTAGGTATCCATTGGCGGCAGTAAGATGTTATGCCAAGAAAAGCGCGAACTTCGCATTGCGTGCAAGGAACAGACATTTTAGCAATGGTAGTAATACGTTCAGGTGTTAGTCGTCTACCCTCCTTCGATAGAAGATGACCAAGGTAGGTCAC
Source organism: Lissotriton vulgaris (assembly GCF_964263255.1). Lineage (NCBI taxonomy): Eukaryota > Metazoa > Chordata > Amphibia > Caudata > Salamandridae > Lissotriton > Lissotriton vulgaris. The sequence goes on from NC_141699.1 coordinate 811,511,018, forward strand.
CTCCTGTCGACAGTATTGAAATTTCGACAAGGATACCTTGTTCCCTTTAGCAGCCAAATGGTGCAGCAATTTGACGGTGGCAGTTTTGCAACCTTCTTCCGTGTCCGAGGCAATCAGCAAGTCATCAACGTATTGTAAAAGGACATTGCCCTCCGGCAAGTCCAGATCGTCTAATAAAGCCTTGAGGGCTTGGCTATATATGCTCGGGCTTTCAGCATAGCTTTGTGGTGCGCGACAGAAGCGGAAGCTGCGTCCAGATAACGAGAATCCGAAAATCTGCCTGCTATCAGGATGAATGGGGATACTGAAGAAGGCATTCTTCAGGTCAATGACCGAAAAGTACTGGGCAGTTGGTGGAATCATGGTAAGAATCGTGGTGATGTCTGTTACCACACTGTGGCACCACAATTTTATTGACAGCTCTAAGGTCAATCACAAAACGATATGCAGCGTCCTGACCCGGTTCACCAGAATCAGAACTCCTTTTCAAAATTGGAAGAATCGGGTTATTACAAACGTTAGCAGCTGTTTCCTCTACTACTCCCTTGTCGATCAAGTCTTGAATAATCGACAGCAAAGCCCGTTCCCCCGCAGGTGCTATTTTGTACTGCGGTATGCGCGGCATTTTCGCACCTTGTTTCAGCGTAATGTGAACCGGGGGAATATCCAACTTACCCACATCAGCATCTCCTGTCGCCCAAAGCGTGGCTGGGATGCATTCGAACTCTGGGGGAAGGGGTTCATTTTTGGCAAAACATTGTTTCATATGTTCAGTGCAGGGTCAAATTGTCAAATAAACCCCATCAGCAGAACAATGTATTATCGCGTTTAATTTTTTCAACATATCCAAACCCAGCAAGTTCTCTTCACAATGTGAGGTCAGCAAAAGAGGAGTGTCAATAGTGGCGGGACCAATCGAGAAGGGGAGAGGTCTGGAGATGGGACTGACAACTGGGACTCCCGAGAATCCCACTGAGACATTATTTTGCCCGGACAGAGCCGCCCCTGGAACCAATGATCGAGCAACAGAACTATTCATTGCTCCCGTGTCAATTAGGAAATTCTCAGAAGTCCCCATCACTTCCCCTTTCACATAGGGTCCCTTTTGATTGACCGGGATCGACACTTGGCCCCTACTCTGTCCCTGGCTGTCCTATGCTTGTACATATGTATCCTGATCTTCATATTCGTAATCATCGTGATAGTACTGCTTGCTCTGATGATTATCGAAATGATTTCGCTCAGACTTGCCTGATCCTTCTTCTCTGCGCATATCATTCCGGTCGGGTCCTCCCCGTCCACGTCCTCGCCCTCGGACTGCTCCGTTCTGGGCAAGCAACAACGGACACTGTGCTTTCCAATGCCCCTCCTCCCTACAATAGGAACATTGGTTTATGCCCACAGTCGGAGCCCCGCCCGTGCCTCGGCCTGTACCCGCCCCTCTGGACATGGGCCCTCTGGCTCCTCTTCCCCCTCCTTGTCCCCAGACTACCTGTTGCAGCAGTACTCGTGTTTTAAGGTCTTTGGCCTTCTTTTCTACTTTCTCCTTGCATTCATTCTCTCTATGTTCATAGTACTGGGCCATGCTTAAGATCACAGAAGGGGTAGAGGTAGTCCAGGTACTTTCTGCCGCTTGCAAACGTGCGAAAATTTCCGGGGCCAAATTTGTAACGAATCTATTCACAAACAACCTAATTCCACCTTCCGTAACCAAATCCTGCCCGCTAAAGTCAATGAAAACTCCTTCAAACCTAGTGAAGAAGTCAGACACACTTTCGTCCTTTTTCTGTCGGCACGCAGTCAGTTTGTCCCAATAACCTTCCTCGGAGGTATCAAGGTGTGCATAAAGGCAATAATTTTTGCTGGCAAGGTTGTTATTTCATTCCTAGGCTTGTCTCCCGGCTTGCGGTCTCGATCCCACCCTCGTAACTCGTCCCATGTCCCCCCCAGTTCAGCATGATCCGAGTCATGCACCTGCCGCCATATATCAACAGGCACAAGCAGTCCAAAGAATAGCTCGACTTCTGCTAACGTCATTACGGCGGAGGCCGCAGCTTCGGTCAGTTCTTTGTAATAGGCGGTAGGGTTCTTTCAGGGGTCGGGCAGTTGGGATTTTAGGGAAAGGACCTCACTTCTTTTCCATGGAGTGTACACCCACTGCTCCTGGAATCGGGCGTCTATCCGGGCCCAGGTGATCTGTTGGTTATCATCGCGCAGTTCGGGAACTTCGGGATGATAAATGGGATGGACTTCACGCATGGGGTGCTGCGAAGTCCACTGAGACAGGGGGTGTTCTAAAGTCCATTGAGGGCTTTTTAGGAACAGTCTGCCGCGATACTTGACCAAGGTGACTACGTTTTTGTACACCTCCTGTGGGGTCAAGTTAAATCTATGGGTCCAGTCTCGAATCTCGTACAATATCTGTGGAGCGCTTCCGTTATTGAAGCTCACCTCCCAGGCCCAAATGAGGGAATTAGACATTTGGAATAGCACATGTTGCTGCATCACCGGTTCTAAATCTTTCACTGTACTCCATATGTCTTCCACCGTATATACATCACTCTTTATCCATTTGACGGCCTGATCTGCAAACACTTCCTTCTCACCATATGCCACAGACGATCTAGTGAATAGTCGTTTACTATCCAGCCCTCCGGCTGCCCCTCTCGGGGTCTGCTCTGCCATACCGGGTGTGGTGCTAGCCGAATGAGAGACCCCTACGGGACTCGGGATGCTCAATTGTACGCGAGGGAATGGTAGGGTCTGTCTAGGGTCAGGGACAAGGGTGGCCAGGTCCCCCGGGGAGGGGGATGGGATGCTGGCGTCATGGTTAGGGGTGACAGAGCCTTGTTCCTCTGGTGCGGATGCCTGGGGTGCAGCTGCCATTTGAACAGGGACCGCGGGATATATGCGCTGCGGGCATATGGCGGAGGAGGTCTTTTGTCTAGTAGATCCTCAATCTCATCCTCAGCTTCATTTCGTGTTACATAGCTCTTATCAACTTGCAGCCTAAATCGCCTATCTTCTTTTTCAATATTCTTTTCTGTTCTATTTTTGTCATGTGCAATAGCTTTCTGTGTTATTGTTTGCCCTTGTTGTATCTTAAGTAATTTTTCTGACCGAATACGTCTTCTCTTTGCCTCTTTCTGCCATTTGTTAAGAGTGTCAAACATGGCCTGTCGGCTGCGTTTAACAAAGAGGCGCTCTTGTAAATACTGAATCTTTTTCTCATCAAAGGATCCAGTTTTTGGCCACTGTAGTGCTACGTTATCCTTGGTGTACTTATGCCACAAGGAATTAAAGAGAAGGGGGCCAATGCCGTGTTTGCAATACATATCGTGGCTGGGTGTTCCCTCCGGAGGGGCAGGTTGGCTTTCGTCCAACCTTACGCTCTCTAGGTGGAAACAGCCAAAGCAATACTTACTAAAGCACGGCATTTCCCCTCTCTATTCTACGTGAGCTGAAAAGGAATCAAGCGTTATTATGCAAAGCAACAAATTCAAATTACGTCAATTACAGTTCTCTCAAACACATGGCCATGTTTCCATTCAAAATCACCCTTACATTGCAAATAAACCACTAAACATAGAACACAAAAAATACAGAAACCATACAAACGATAAAACGAGAAATGCAAAGGAAAAAGTGGAGCCCGTCGACTCCCACTTTGGAGAACTCTTTATGCAAATATCCAGAGCTGCAAAGAACACCTTAAATCAACAGTCTTGTCCTTAGACTGCCTGGAGATAGTTTACACAGGTTTCTAAACCACGGACCAACCTACAGGCCATCCAACAGTATTCATGGTTCACCTCCCGGACTATGCTGGCTGAGCCCGCTTTTGCAAGCGCCGCTCCAGATCTGTCCGAGTGCTACCCAATCTCAACTGTCGGCGTTCCTTAGGACAATACGGCCGAGTGAGTACCGCAGTCCCCACGAAAGGCATATAGTCACTATCTCCAGTATTTCCACAAAAATCAAACCAGGGGCGCCTACACGTGCAATTTCAACGTTGCCCCGTCAGACCCCCTTTAGAGTATCTCCGTGACCACAGGTCACCAAATGCCAAGTACCAGGTCCAGAATCCAACACAAGACAGGACAAAACACTCACCTGGTGCACACAGGTCTGATTGCACGTTCTCCACTGCCAACTCTCAATAGGGCCAACGTGGCTGGTTCTCGGGTCACACCCGAAGGACTCCGGCGTGAGGCCACTAGCAGCTGAGGTCCTCACGATAGGGAGGGTAAAGCAAAACCCCAAATTCTTGTTGGTTTATTCTGCAACCCCCCCGATCTGGAGCACCCCTTTCAATGTCCCGATTGTTTTTCTGAAATACAGAGGGACGACCCCAACGCGTAGTCCCGGCGGAGTCGCCAACTGAAGTACCGAAAATTATTTACCACCTCCCAATTATAGTTATATTCACAACCAATCCTACTCCCAATACCAATATTCAGTCAGTTGGCAGTGTAGAAGGTCCAAGCATTTATTAGACAAACAAACTCTGCCAGAGGATCTCCTTGCGACCTAACCCCACGAGGTCCGCCAAGAAGACTGCTGGCACACTGTCAGAACATCACATATATACAGTTGCATTTGCGAAATCATGGCCCAACATGGAAGAATACAAGCTGGTACAGGTTGGTACAGAAAGTAAAGGCCATATATGGCACACAAAGAACTCTTGGTTTAGCTCATCTCAGATTAGCAAGGTCGAACGGGTGACTCCCTTCTGCCAACTCCGAGACAGTCCACCCCGCTCCCCTCCTGGAATGTGCTTATCGGGCCTTCTTCTGCTACCTACAACCTTGACAGGCTTAACGAGCTGAAACAGCAATTCTGCAACAGTTGGGTTATTTCTCAGGAGAACGCTTTTAGAAAAAGGGAATGAATGAGGTTTGTTAATGTAAGGCTGCGAGCGAGGCCACAAAATGGCGTTGGTCAGGCTAAGAAAGTGTACAATGCGGGGAGTGGTGCAAGCTAAAGTTCTAAATCATGGCAGATGGATTTATGCTAATGTTTGCGTGCATATGTTAAAACATTTAGATACATCATGCTAATTTTGAAATATCGAATATAGATATTGTATAGTCGAAAATCAATGCCAGTTCCTCAAGGGAAGCCTTCACACAGAGCCTCACCTACGTGCCCTATATCCCACCAAGGATATTAATTTTTTGCTTCTAAAGCGGGAAAACCACACGGAACCCAATGAGGCTGAGGCCCTGCTATTCTTGGGACCACAAGTCCCATCTTGCATGAAATATGAACACACATTCAGCGAGGCCAATATCTAAGGCCAATAAGTAATTAAACATGCCGAAAATAAAGATAAAAAGGAAAGCTGTCCGTGTGAGCGTGGTGATTGAAGCAGCCTCTGATTAAGTAATTGAGTGACACGAAACGCGTCAGGCATCTAAATAATTTTAAAGGACACCAAACCAAGTTGTTACTTACAGAGCAGGATGGCAGGCTTCTTTCTGCACCTCTCATCCCTTTTTCTGCACCTCTCTTGCCTCTCTCTGCACTTCCCTTGCTTCTTTCTGCACCTCTATTGCTTTTTTCTGCACCTCTCTTGCTTCTTTCTGTATCCCTTCTGCCTCTTTCTGCAACCTTGTTGCTTCTGTCTTCACCTATCTTCCATCTTTCTGCACCTCTCTTGCCTCTTTCTGCACCCCTCTTCCCTCATTCTGCACCTTTATTGCCCGTTACTGCACCTCTCCTGCCTCTTTCTGTACCTCTCTTGCCTCTTTCTGCATTTCTGTTGCTTCTTTCTGCACTTCTCTTGCTTCTTTCTGTATCCCTTCTGCCTCTTTCTGCAACCCTGTTGCTTCTGTCTTCACTTCTCTTCCATCTTTCTGCATCTCTCTAGCCTCTTTCTGTACCTCTCTTGCCTCCTTCAGCAATTCTCTTGCCTCTTTCTGCACCTCTGTTGCTTCTTTTTGCACTTCTGTTGCCTTTTCTGTACCAACCTTGCCTCTTTCTGCAACTCCATTGGGCTTTCTGCAGTTCTCTGTTTCTGTTATCTCTTGCTTCTTTCTGCACCCCTCTTGCCTCTTTCTGCACCCCTCCTTCCTATTTCTGCACCTCTTTTGCTTCTTTCTGCACTTCTTTTGCTTCTTTCTGCAACCGCTTGCCTCTTTCTGTACCTCTGTTGGTTCTTTCTGCACTTTTATTGCATCTTTCTGCACTTCTCTTGCAAATGTATACACCCCTCTTACCTCTTTTTGCACTTCTCGTCCCTCTTTCTGTACCTCTCTTGCCTCTTTATGTACCTCTTTTGCCTGTTTCTGCAACTCTCTAGCCACTTTCTGCACCTCTCTTGCCTCTTTCTGCATTTCCGATGCTTTTTTCTGCACTTCTCTTGCCTCTTTCTGTACCCCCTTTGCCTCTTTTTGCAACCCTGTTGCTATTTTCTTCACTTCTCTTCCATCCTTCTGCACCTCTCTTGCCTCTTTCTGTACCTCTCTTGCCTCTGTCAGCAGTTCTCTTGCCTCTTTCTGCACCTCCCTTGCCTCTTTCTGCACTTTTCTTGCCTCTGTCTGCACCTCTGTTGCTTGTTTCTACACTTCCCTTGCTTCTTTTTGCACCTCTCTTACTAATTTCGGTACCTCTCTTGCCTCTTTCAGCACCTCTCTTGCCTCTTACTGTAGTTCTCCTGCCTCTTTGTGCATCTTTTTTGCTTCTTTTTGCACTTCTCTTACCTTTTTCTGCACCCCTCTTGCCTCTTTCTACACTTCTCTTGTCCCTTTCTGCATATTTGTTACTCTTTCTGTACCTCTCTTGTTTTTTTCTGCACTTCTCATGCATCTTTTTGTACTTCTCTTGCCTCTTTCTGTGCTCAAACGGGAAGTACAAGCTTTCAAGTTTAAAGATCTGCGTGCTTTTGTGACTGAGGTATATGTCTAATTGTATATGTGTTCAGTTAAGTTCAGTTCAGTTCATAATCTTTATTTCAATCACCAAGATCATAAAATACATTTGCAGTAGTATAAAAAAATGTTGTTAAAAGGTATACACCTATTTTGACCATAAAACTTGGCATATGTACATAAATACACAGATAATGTTCGACAGCTTCAAGTCCATTTTTGTTAAGTAAAAGATTGATTATAAAAAGAGAAGCCATAAAACCATTCTTGTATCCATAAAAAGAATGTTAAAATTGGCGGTGAGTCTATTTCATAAAATTGTCATGATAAAATACAATTAATTGAATCATATAAATATGTATGAGAACCAATAAGATTGGAGGTGGACTACATGATATAGTTCTTATTTGTGCATAACTACTGGGTACACAAATGCATATTAAATGCTAGATAATTTTGGGCATCAATTGCTCCAAATGTGTTTTTCCAAGAGCTGGAGCAGTCATTGATCATTACTGGCCAGAAAATGACAAAAGCCTAACAGATTAAAACCAACTTGGTCATTTTGTTGGCTATGAGTTTGAGTGACCACAGACATGATTTGCATTTTGTCAACAATATTCGACATCCAACTCAAAAATGTAGCAGTTGCTATTACGCATAGTTCATTTGTGGTAATCTGCAATAATCTTTGTACAGTGATACTGGACCTGGTACCCATATTTTCACATAATGGCTTTAACCATTTTTCCCGGGGGCCTTATAGGGGGACGAACTAATTGAATGTGTGAGTAGGTCTCTACATGTTCTACACATAGAGGGCATCTGCTATCATTTGTATTATACCATTAATGGGTGAAAGATGTTAATGCTATTGGGCCCACCTGAAATTGAAAATATAATCTTCTGTCTTTAGGCTTGGATATGAAATCTCAGTATGATTTGTACAAGGGACAAGGCTTAAACTCTATGAATTTGCCTGACAATGATGCACTATCGATGGTTTGTGTACTATTCGTTACTATCATGGACCAATAAAGCTCCTTCATTTCTCGTTTGGAGGAGAACCATTGGCTCACGGGTTCTTCCCATAGATTTCTCATGCCCATATTGACCGGTGCTCTTTTCACCTTTTGTAGCCAGATAATCTTGAATGTGGTGTCAGATTCCCAAACATCCTTAAGTGCTATAGCAGAGTGTGATAACTTGGGAGTGGTCCGTAGTCTGCACCAGAATGCTATCAGGCGGAACTTTGCTATCCCATCCGGACAACTACATCCTAAGACATGGTGTAGAGGCTTTAACAAAGTATTTTGCGGGAGACCTGTAATGCCTCTCAAAAATTTGTTTTGGGCTAAGAATAATGATGCCAGATTATCGAAGCCCCATATTTCTGAGCCATAAAGTACTGAAGCTGTGACTTTTGTGTTATAAATCTTCAAAGAAGGTTTAATGGGCTTAGTTAATTTAGTCTTGTGTTATATCACCAATGCACCTGCTAGTTGACGGTGCTTTAAGGCCATGGTCTCTATTTGAGGTTTCAGTTAAGTTTGTTTACAAGAGTAATCCCTAAAAATTTTACAATGTTTGTCTGTTCAAGGTACTCGTTAATTGTACACTACTCTTGATTACTCAATGCTTATGAAGGACCATGAATTTGGTTTTGTTTGCGCTTATCACAAGGTTGTGGGTCTTGCAGAAGTCTTCAAAGTGCATTAGTGCTGGTTGTAACTCACTCGTGTTTTCGAGATGACAAGCATGTCATCTACGTACATAAGTATAGGTATTTTGGTACCTCCAAGTTAGGGTGCATCTGTCGGGTAGATGGTGAAGTAGTTAACAACCCCGTTTAAAAATAGCGAAAATAGTGTTGGGGCCATAACACACCCTTGGTGAACCCCTTTAGATACGGGGAATCGATTTGTGTTATTGCCCTGTGTGCCCCATCGCACTTGGGCGAAATTCTCCTAGTGTAGTCTCACAACTATGGACAGTAGATCTAATGGCATCCCTAGGTCTTTTAAAACCAAACAAAGTTCATTTTGCGGACCAAGTCAGATACAGACTTTAAATCCACAAAGGCAGCATAGATAGTGCCTCCTGCAATCACTACAATGCGCCTATAGATTAGTATGAAGCAGAAGACTTGATCGATAATGCTCCCATGGGCACAAAATCCTACCTGTAGGGGTATTAATATGTTGTTGTCTATAATCCATTCCTGAATTCGTGTGAGCACCGATCTCACCACTACCATTTGTATTGAATCAATTAGGCTAATAGGCCTGTATTTGCTGGTATGTTTATAGGTGTTATAGAGCCCCACAAATATATTATGGAATACCCATGTGTCCTGTATTATGAGCACAAAGAAATACATACACCGTTTTGTACACAAATCTACAGAGTATGCTGTTTGAAACACAAGGATTAAAGTATTTGTATGTTTATTTTTATGTAATATGTAAATAGGTAAAAGCAGAGAAACACACATGCATACCTTCACAAACGTGGTCAGACTTACAACAGTGATATGGTTAGGATTGATGTTTTATATTTGGTAGGCCTAACATTCTGAGCAGTGGGTGAATAGTGAACCTTCAAGAGAAAAGTGAGGTTTAGGACTTCTTGGCAGAAGGATTATTGATTAGGCTACTGTGTATGAGTCTGTGGTGAGGTTCAGTCAAAGTAGGCCTCTTTCTGCACCCCTGTTGCTTCTTTCTACACTTCTCTTGTTTCTTTCTGCACCTTTCTTTCTCTTTCTGCACTTCTCTTGCCTCTTTCTGTACTGTATTTTTCTTCCTTCTTTCTGCACATTTCTTCCTGTTTTTGCACCTCTCTTCCCTCTTTCAGCAGGGGTGTTATAGTTGGAAATTAGCATTTAAAAAAACTTAGAAAAACTCAGTATTTAGGGATGTAATAGTTAGAAATTAGTATTTAAATAAACCTCAGAAATTCATTGAAAAAGCACAGGTTTCAGGGACGTTATAGTTAGTACTAGCATTTAAAAACCCTTAACAATTCACACACAAAAACAGAAGTTTCAGGGATGTTATAACTAAAGAATAGCATTTTAAAAACCTTAGAAATTCACTGAAAAAACAGAGATTTCAGGGACGTTACAGTTAGACTGAAATTTCATTCGAATAAAACCAGAGAAATTCAGTTGTTGTATGCATGAGTGTGTGCTTGTGTCAGTGATTGTATAAGAGAGTATGTGTTAGTATATGTTTGAATAAGTGAGGTAGTGTGTATAAATATATAGGTGAGTAAATGACAGTGTGATTGATTCTTTGGGTGACTGACTAGGTGCATGAGTAACTCTCAGGGTGAGTGGCGGTGTGTGAGTGTCTCTATGGGTATATGAGTACATATATCAATGGCTGTATTGAATTTGATGAGTGACTGCGTGAATATGTGACCTTATGGGTGAGTGAGTGGATGAATGTGTAAATAAGTGAGTGTGTATGTACTGACTGGTATTGGTGTGTCTATGGTTTCGTGAATGGTAGTCTGTATTTTAGAGTGGGTGTATGAAAGGTTATATTAGGGTGTGAGGACGTGCATCAGATTTTAAGTGGATGAGATGTCATCAGTGATGTCACTGTCGATGTCATGAGTGATGTAATATGTGACATCATCAGCAGTGCATTGCGGGGCGCAAAAAATAGTTAGCTCAGCTAATGATAATGGCTGAATTTCACTGATTTTGTACGAGTGTATTGTCAGCCTAGCTATAACATCCCTGAAACCTGTGGGTTTTTCAGTGCATATATATACACACACACACACATACACGCATATATATGTATATACACACACACATATATATATATATATATATATATATATATATATATATATATATTACCTACTGGCGGTCGCCAGTAGGTATATATAGTTAGGATTTTTTCTCTATGGGATTTTTGAAAATTCTATGTCTAATAACTTTGGCGTTTGTGGACGGAATTGGCTGAAATTTTCAGGAAAATGGAACATTTTGTTTCTGAGCAGCCCCTGACAATTTGGGTGGGTTTCATCAAGAGGGGGCTGAGAAAAAAGGGGGGTCCCAAAACACGTTTTTCCCATGTTAATTTCCATAGGGCGGTTGGCCTCACTTTTAGCTCGAACGGCTGAATGGATTTGCACGAAACTTGGCAAAATTGTAGGGACTGTTAGCCCGATGTGCCTTTGCTAGGTCTCAATATATGTGCTCCAGTGGATTTTGAGTAATTTAGGTTCAAAAAAAGATATATATCTGGGCGGAGCCTAACCACACATCTGATCTGATTGGCTGTCAGCACTTCATCCAAGAAGTGTTGGCAGCCATCTTGGGACCAATATACATGATAGCACCTCATTAAAAAGCATTGTAGTTAATAGAGGGTTTTAGGACTTTAGTTACATTATAAATCATTTGTTGATGGTACCATACTCGTTTTAGGAATTGTGGTGGGTTCTAAGGTGATTTTACCATGTGAAAAAACCTTCTGCTGTGATATCATGAATATTGTTTGAAAGAAAACTAATATCTCATGATTTTCCCACAGTGGTTTGGAAGGGGATCTATAAGCTAAACTGAAAGCATATTTTCTGTAAATTCACATTATCTTTCTCAGTCATGTGAAAATGAAGTCTGACATTCTCAGTAAAACATGTACATCCAACAAGGACAGAGACTGTCAGTTGATTCCTTTGTGTTCTACTGCAGCCTCCTAGAGTGTTCTAAAGAACAACTAGAGCGCTAACAGTCCTACTTATTACAAAGGTATGGCACACCTGAAGCCATCTTGATTGGAATAAAGTGGTAACTCTTAAAACATTTAATTTAAAAAGAAACAACATGAGGGGGTATATTTTGCCATAGAAAGTATGATTAGTGCTGCAGAATGAAAAATTAGGGCACATTTTGAGTGACTTCTCAAATCCTTTTCTATTTCATTAAAACATTCTGACATGCAGTCTCCCAAAATGGCCACCAGAGACAAAAGAGCCCAAATGTAGCCCAAATATCACCCAGATGTAGCCCAAGTATAGCCCAATGACAGAATGTCCCAGAGTGTTTTAAAGAACCACTAGAGCGCTAACAGTCCTACTTATTACAAAGGTATGGCACACCTGAAGCCATCTTGATTGGAATAAAGTGGTAACTCTTAAAACATTTAATTTAAAAAGAAACAACATGAGGGGGTATATTTTGCCATAGAAAGTATGATTAGTGCTGCAGAATGAAAAATTAGGGCACATTTTGAGTGACTTCTCAAATCCTTTTCTATTTCATTAAAACATTCTGACATGCAGTCTCCCAAAATGGCCACCAGAGACAAAAGAGCCCAAATGTAGCCCAAATATCACCCAGATGTAGCCCAAGTATAGCCCAATGACAGAATGTCCCAGAGTGTTCTAAAGAACAACTAGAGCGCTAACAGTCCTACTTATTACAAAGGTATAGCACACCTGGAGCCATCGTGATGGGAATAAAGTGGTAACTCTTAAGACATTTAATTTAAAAAGGAACAAAATGAGGTGGTATATTATGCAATAGAAGGTATTATTAGTGCTGCAGAAAGAAAAATTAGGGCACATTTTGAGTGACTTTTCAAATCCTCTTCTATTTCATTAAAAAATTCTGACATGCAGTCTCCCAAAATGGCCACCAGAGACAAAAGAGCCCAAATGTAGCCCAAATATCACCCAGATGTAGCCCAAGTATAGCCCAATGACAGAATGTCCCAGAGTGTTCTAAAGAACAACTAGAGCGCTAACAGTCCTACTTATTACAAAGGTATGGCACACCTGAAGCCATCTTGATTGGAATAAAGTGGTAACTCTTAAAACATTTAATTTAAAAAGGAACAAAATGAGGGGGTATATTTTGCCATATGAATTATGATTAGTGCTGCAGAAAGAAAAATTAGGGCACATTTTGAGTGACTTCTCAAACCCTCTTCAATTTCATTAAAAAATTCTGACATAGTCTCCCAAGATGGCCACCAGAGACAAAAGAGCATAAATGTAGCCCAAATATCACCCAGATGTACCCCAAGTATAGCCCAATGACAGAATGTCCCAGAGTGTTCTAAAGAACAACTAGAGCGCTAACAGTCTTACTTATGACAAAAGTATGGCACACCAGAAGCCATCTTGATTGGAATGAAGTGGTAAGTCTGAAAACACTCAATTTAAAAAGGAACAACATGAGGGGGTTAATTTTGCCATAGAAAGTATGATTAGTGCTTCAGAAAGAAAAATTAGGGATCATTTTGAGTGACTTCTCAAATCCTCTTCTATTTCATTAAAAAAATTCTGACATGCAGACTGAAACATGCACTTTGAATACCAGCAGCAGACGTCCCTGGTGAGCAGTAGCTTTACTACAGTGATCTAATGTGCAACTAGAGTGCTAACATTCAGAATTTATGGCAAATGTGTGACACATCTGAATGCCTTCTTGATGGAACCAAAGTAAACAAGCATTGAAAATGCAATAGATCTCGCCCTCGTTTAAGTTAAAGCCATTCTGTTTGTAATGAGGTGGCTTTTTAGCTTTGCTTTTATTAGTGTTTTTTCAACTTTCATGTAAATAACGCACAGTTTTCACCAAATCGACTTTGCCCAAGCACACCCTTCCCTTCGGCCAACAAATCCCAAAAATTCGGCACACCTGCCGATCCACTCTCCCTACAGCTCACCCAAGCCCCGTCCCTCTAGTGCAACTGGAACACCCCAAATTCACCTTCTCCATGCGCACCAAAAACTCCCATTAAATAACATGGCAATTCGCTACTCCGCACAAAAATTGCTCTTTAAAGCACTTCCACTGCTCCGATCCGCTTCAAACTTGGCTGGACACTAGTTCCAGCGATTCCCTAACATCTCACCAAAAATCAGCCCAATCCATCCACTGGAACGGGGACGAATTTCAACCCGAATACGCGCCCCCCGCAAACACAAAAAAAAGCCATAAAACGGCCAAATCTCGACCAAAAACCGCCAAAATCCCTCAAAACCTTGCCAACACCAATACGCACGAAACTGAACCGGCTCCTCAGCCCTAGGCTCCGGGAACCCTACTTAATTGACCCAAAAGCCCTAAAAAAGCAACATAATACACACGAAAACGCCCTAACAACCCTAAAATGCATATAAGTATATGTATGCATGCATTTATCTTTGTATTTATATAGATATACAGATGATATATGTTTATATATGTATGTATATATATATATTCACTGAAAAAACCATAGGCTATAGACCATATATAGTTAGGAATTAGCATTTACAAAACCTTGAAAATTCACTGAAAAAACCATAGGTTATAGACCATATATAGTTAGGAATTAGCATTTACAAAACCTTGAAAATTCACTGAAAAAACCATAGGTTATAGACCATATATAGTTAGGAATTCGCATTTACAAAACCTTATTTTACTCACACAAAACCATTGAAATTCCATATATAGTTAGTTGCACTAACTATATATCGCGCACCCGCAATCCACTGCTGATGATGTCACATATTACATCATTCATGACATGGTCAGTGACATCACTGATGACATCACTGATGACATCTCAAATGACATCACTGATGACATCACTGATGACAACATCCAGTGACTGTATGTTTCTGTAAAGTTAAAATATGTCTTACATATTGAAGAATGAGTGGATGTATAAGTGTCTGGATGAAGGATTTAGTAGGTGCATGACTGACTGTATGAGTGAGTGATTAAATGTGTCTCACTGAGTGCATGGGTTAGTGACTAAACTGTCTTAATTTGTGCATCATTATGTCTGTTGTTCTGTAAACTGTTGCATGTGTTGATAAGTAGCTATATGAGTAACTATATGGGTTATTGATTGGTTGCCCAAGTATTTGTATGGGAGACTGAGTGTGTGTGTGGGTGGCTGGGAGGTGTATGACTCTGTGCATAGATGTGTGAGCAGTTGATTCACTAGATGTATGGTTTCAAAAGTGCATGTGGAAACAGCTGTATGGGCGGTTGACTGTGTGCATGAGTGTATTGGTGAGTGAATGGATATCTCAGTGCTACATGTCAAAGTAAGTACATATGTAAAACACAGCACATGTGAGAGTTGACATATATAAATAACTGTGCATAAGAGCCAGTGAATGTGTGAGTGGCTGTATGGATCATTGTGAACTTGTATCAGGGATTGTATAAGAGAGTAAATATGTGTTAGTATATGTTTGAATAAGTAAGGTGTGTATAACTGTATAGTTGAGGAAATGGAGGTGTGATTGATTCTTTGCATGACTGACTAGGTGTGTGAGTAACTCCATGGATGAGTGACAGTCTGTGAGTGTCTGTTAACACTGATTGTATCTAAGGTTATATTAGAGTCTGAAGAGGTTCATCGTATTATCACATGAATGATATCATCAGTGATGTGATCAGTAATGTCAAATGAGATGTCATCAGTGATGTCATCAGTGATGTCATTTGAGATGTCATCAGTGATGTCATCAGTGATGTCACTGACCATGTCATGAATGATGTAATATGTGACATCATCAGCAGTGGATTGCGGGTGCGCGATATATAGTTAGTGCAACTAACTATATATGGAATTTCAATGGTTTTGTGTGAGTAAAATAAGGTTTTGTAAATGCGAATTCCTAACTATATATGGTCTATAACCTATGGTTTTTTCAGTGAATTTTCAAGGTTTTGTAAATGCTAATTCCTAACTATATATGGTCTATAACCTATGGTTTTTTCAGTGAATATATATATATATATATATATATATATATATATATATATATATTACCTACTGGCGGTCGCCAGTAGGTATATATAGTTAGGATTTTTTCTCTATGGGATTTTTGAAAATTCTATGTCTAATAACTTTGGCGTTTGTGGACGGAATAGGCTGAAATTTTCAGGAAAATGGAACATTTTGTTTCTGAGCAGCCCCTGACAATTTGGGGGGATTTCATCAAGGGGGGGCCGAGAAAAAAGGGGGGTCCCAAAACGCATTTTTCCCATGTTAATTTCCATAGGGCGGTTGGCCTCACTTTTAGCTCGAACGGCTGAATGGATTTGCACGAAACTTGGCAAAATTGTAGGGACTGTTAGCCTGATGTGCCTTTGCTAGGTCTCAATATATGTGCTCCAGTGGATTTTGAGTAATTTAGGTTCAAAAAAATATATATATCTGGGCGGAGCCTAACCACACATCTGATCTGATTGGCTGTCAGCACTTCATCCAAGAAGTGTTGGCAGCCATCTTGGGACCAATATACATGATAGCACCTCATTAAAAAGCATTGTAGTTAATAGAGGGTTTTAGGACTTTAGTTACATTATAAATCATTTGTTGATGGTACCATACTTGTTTTAGGAATTGTGGTGGGTTCTAAGGTGATTTTACCATGTGAAAAAACCTTCTGCTGTGATATCATGAATATTGTTTGAAAGAAAACTAATATCTCATGATTTTCCCACAGTGGTTTGGAAGGGGATCTATAAGCTAAACTGAAAGCATATTTTCTGTAAATTCACATTATCTTTCTCAGTCATGTGAAAATGAAGTCTGACATTCTCAGTAAAACATGTACATCCAACAAGGACAGAGACTGTCAGTTGATTCCTTTGTGTTCTACTGCAGCCTCCTAGAGTGTTCTAAAGAACAACTAGAGCGCTAACAGTCCTACTTATTACAAAGGTATGGCACACCTGAAGCCATCTTGATTGGAATAAAGTGGTAACTCTTAAAACATTTAATTTAAAAAGAAACAACATGAGGGGGTATATTTTGCCATAGAAAGTATGATTAGTGCTGCAGAATGAAAAATTAGGGCACATTTTGAGTGACTTCTCAAATCCTTTTCTATTTCATTAAAACATTCTGACATGCAGTCTCCCAAAATGGCCACCAGAGACAAAAGAGCCCAAATGTAGCCCAAATATCACCCAGATGTAGCCCAAGTATAGCCCAATAACAGAATGTCCCAGAGTGTTCTAAAGAACAACTAGAGCGCTAACAGTCCTACTTATTACAAAGGTATGGCACACCTGAAGCCATCTTGATTGGAATAAAGTGGTAACTCTTAAAACATTTAATTTAAAAAGAAACAACATGAGGGGGTATATTTTGCCATAGAAAGTATGATTAGTGCTGCAGAATGAAAAATTAGGGCACATTTTGAGTGACTTCTCAAATCCTTTTCTATTTCATTAAAACATTCTGACATGCAGTCTCCCAAAATGGCCACCAGAGACAAAAGAGCCCAAATGTAGCCCAAATATCACCCAGATGTAGCCCAAGTATAGCCCAATGACAGAATGTCCCAGAGTGTTCTAAAGAACAACTAGAGCGCTAACAGTCCTACTTATTACAAAGGTATAGCACACCTGGAGCCATCGTGATGGGAATAAAGTGGTAACTCTTAAGACATTTAATTTAAAAAGGAACAAAATGAGGGGGTATATTATGCAATAGAAGGTATTATTAGTGCTGCAGAAAGAAAAATTAGGGCACATTTTGAGTGACTTTTCAAATCCTCTTCTATTTCATTAAAAAATTCTGACATGCAGTCTCCCAAAATGGCCACCAGAGACAAAAGAGCCCAAATGTAGCCCAAATATCACCCAGATGTAGCCCAAGTATAGCCCAATGACAGAATGTCCCAGAGTGTTCTAAAGAACAACTAGAGCGCTAACAGTCCTACTTATTACAAAGGTATGGCACACCTGAAGCCATCTTGATTGGAATAAATTGGTAACTCTTAAAACATTTAATTTAAAAAGGAACAAAATGAGGGGGTATATTTTGCCATATGAATTATGATTAGTGCTGCAGAAAGAAAAATTAGGGCACATTTTGAGTGACTTCTCAAACCCTCTTCAATTTCATTAAAAAATTCTGACATAGTCTCGCAAGATGGCCACCAGAGACAAAAGAGCCTAAATGTAGCCCAAATATCACCCAGATGTACCCCAAGTATAGCCCAATGACAGAATGTCCCAGAGTGTTCTAAAGAACAACTAGAGCGCTAACAGTCTTACTTATGACAAAAGTATGGCACACCAGAAGCCATCTTGATTGGAATGAAGTGGTAAGTCTGAAAACACTCAATTTAAAAAGGAACAACATGAGGGGGTTAATTTTGCCATAGAAAGTATGATTAGTGCTTCAGAAAGAAAAATTAGGGATCATTTTGAGTGACTTCTCAAATCCTCTTCTATTTCATTAAAAAAAGCTCTGACATGCAGACTGAAACATGCACTTTGAATACCAGCAGCAGACGTCCCTGGTGAGCAGTAGCTTTACTACAGTGATCTAATGTGCAACTAGAGTGCTAACATTCAGAAGTTATGGCAAATGTGTGACACATCTGAATGCCTTCTTGATGGAACCAAAGTAAACAAGCATTGAAAATGCAATAGATCTCGCCCTCGTTTAAGTTAAAGCCATTCTGTTTGTAATGAGGTGGCTTTTTAGCTTTGCTTTTATTAGTGTTTTTTCAACTTTCATGTAAATAACGCACCGTTTTCACCAAATCGACTTTGCCCAAGCACACCCTTCCCTTCGGCCAACAAATCCCAAAAATTCGGCACACCTGCCGATCCACTCTCCCTACAGCTCACCCAAGCCCCGTCCCTCTAGCGCAACTGGAACACCCCAAATTCACCTTCTCCATGCGCACCAAAAACTCCCATTGAATAACATGACAATTCGCTACTCCGCACAACAATTGCTCTTTAAAGCACTTCCACTGCTCCGATCCGCTTCAAACTTGGCTGGACACTAGTTCCAGCCATTCCCTAACATCTCACCAAAAATCAGCCCAATCCATCCACTGGAACGGGGACGAATTTCAACCCGAATACGCGCCCCCCGCAAACACAAAAAAAGCCATAAAACGGCCAAATCTCGACCAAAAACCGCCAAAATCCCTCAAAACCTTGCCAACACCAATACGCACGAAACTGAACCGGCCCCTCAGCCCTAGGCTCCGGGAACCCTACTTAATTGACCCAAAAGCCCTAAAAAAGCAACATAATACACACAAAAACGCCCTAACAACCCTAAAATGCATATAAGTATATGTATGCATGCATTTATGTTTGTATTTATATAGATATACAGATGATATATGTTTATATATGTATGTATATATATATATTCACTGAAAAAACCATAGGCTATAGACCATATATAGTTAGGAATTAGCATTTACAAAACCTTGAAAATTCACTGAAAAAACCATAGGTTATAGACCATATATAGTTAGGAATTAGCATTTACAAAACCTTGAAAATTCACTGAAAAAACCATAGGTTATAGACCATATATAGTTAGGAATTCGCATTTACAAATCCTTATTTTACTCACACAAAACCATTGAAATTCCATATATAGTTAGTTGCACTAACTATATATCGCGCACCCGCAATCCACTGCTGATGATGTCACATATTACATCATTCATGACATGGTCAGTGACATCACTGATGACATCACTGATGACATCTCAAATGACATCACTGATGACATCACTGATGACAACATCCAGTGACTGTATGTTTCTGTAAAGTTAAAATATGTCTTACATATTGAAGAATGAGTGGATGTATAAGTGTCTGGATGAAGGATTTAGTAGGTGCATGACTGACTGTATGAGTGAGTGATTAAATGTGTCTCACTGAGTGCATGGGTTAGTGACTAAACTGTCTTAATTTGTGCATCATTATGTCTGTTGTTCTGTAAACTGTTGCATGTGTTGATAAGTAGCTATATGAGTAACTATATGGGTTATTGATTGGTTGCCCAAGTATTTGTATGGGAGACTGAGTGTGTGTGTGGGTGGCTGGGAGGTGTATGACTCTGTGCATAGATGTGTGAGCAGTTGATTCACTAGATGTATGGTTTCAAAAGTGCATGTGGAAACAGCTGTATGGGCGGTTGACTGTGTGCATGAGTGTATTGGTGAGTGAATGGATATCTCAGTGCTACATGTCAAAGTAAGTACATATGTAAAACACAGTACATGTGAGAGTTGACATATATAAATAACTGTGCATAAGAGCCAGTGAATGTGTGAGTGGCTGTATGGATCATTGTGAACTTGTATCAGGGATTGTATAAGAGAGTTAATATGTGTTAGTATATGTTTGAATAAGTAAAGTTTGTATAACTGTATAGTTGAGGAAATGGAGGTGTGATTGATTCTTTGATTGACTGACTAGGTGTGTGAGTAACTCCATGGATGATTGACAGTCTGTGAGTGTCTGTTTACACTGATTGTATCTAAGGTTATATTAGAGTCTGAAGAGGTTCATCGTATTATCACATGAATGATATCATCAGTGATGTGATCAGTAATGTCAAATGAGATGTCATCAGTGATGTCATCAGTGATGTCATTTGAGATGTCATCAGTGATGTCATTTGAGATGTCATCAGTGATGTCATCAGTGATGTCACTGACCATGTCATGAATGATGTAATATGTGACATCATCAGCAGTGGATTGCGGGTGCGCGATATATAGTTAGTGCAACTAACTATATATGGAATTTCAATGGTTTTGTGTGAGTAAAATAAGGTTTTGTAAATGCGAATTCCTAACTATATATGGTCTATAACCTATGGTTTTTTCAGTGAATATATATATATATATATATATATATATATATATATATATATATATATATATATATATATATATATATATATATATTCTCACTGAAAAAACCATAGGTTATAGACCATATATAGTTAGGGATTAGCATTTAAAAAACCTTATTTTATTTGCACAAAACCATTGAAATTCCATATATAGTTAGTTGCACTAACTATATATCGCGGACCCGCAATCCACTGCTAATGATGTCACATATTACATCATTCATGACATGGTCAGTGACATCACTGATGACATCACTGATGACATCTCAAATGACATCACTGATGACATCACTGATGACATCACTGATGACAACACCCAGTGACTGTATGTTTCTGTAAAGTTAAAATATGTCTTACATATTGAAGAATGAGTGGATGTATAAGTGTCTGGATGAAGGATTTAGTAGGTGCATGACTGACTGTATGAGAGAATGATTAAATGTGTCTCACTGAGTGTATGGGTTAGTGATTAAAGTGTCTTAATTTGGCAATCATTATTTATGTTGTTCTGTAAACTGCTGCATGTTTAAATCAGTAGCTATATCAGTAACTATATGGGTTATTGAATGGTTGCCCAAGTATTTGTATGGGAGACTGAGTATGTGTGTGGGTGGCTGGGAGGTGTATAACTCTGTGCATAGATGTGTGAGCAGTTGATTCCCTAGGTGTATGGGTTCAAAAGTGCATGTAGAAACAGCTGTATGGACAGTTGACTGTGTGCATGAGTATATTGGTGAGTGAATGGATATCTCAGTGCCACATGTCAAAGTAAGTACATATGTAAAACACACTCCATGTGAGAGTTGACATATATAAATAACTGAACATAAGAGCCAGTGAATGTGTGAGTGGCTGTATGAATCATTGTGAACTTGTATCAAGGATTGTATAAGAGAGTAAATATGTGTTACTATATGTTTGAATAAGTAAGGTGTGTATAACTGTATAGTTGAGGAAATGGAGATGTGATTGATTCTTTGCATGACTGACTAGGTGTGTGAGTAACTCCATGGATGTGTGACAGTCTGTGAGTGCCTGTTTACACTGAGTGTATCTAAGGTTATATTAGAGTCTGAAGATGTATTATCACATAAATGATATCATCAGTGATGTAATCAGTAATGTCAAATGAGATGTCAGTGATGTCATCAGTGATGTCATTTGAGATGTCATCAGTGATGTCATCAGTGATGTCATTTGAGATGTCATCAGTGATGTCATCAGTGATGTCACTGACCATGTCATGAATGATGTAATATGTGACATCATTAGCAGTGGATTGCGGGTCCGCGATATATAGTTAGTGCAACTAACTATATATGGAATTTCAATGGTTTTGTGCAAATAAAATAAGGATTTTTAAATGCTAATCCCTAACTATATATGGTCTATAACCTATGGTTTTTTCAGTGAATTTTCAAGGTTTTGTAAATGCAAATTCCTAACTATATATGGTCTATAACCTATGGTTTTTTCTGTGAATATATATATATATATATATATATATATATATATATATATATATATATCCATCCAAAAGAGTTGCCCCATTCAGAAGAGCCACAAGCAGGTAAGTTAAGTCTTCGTTTATTTGCAAGTGACAGCGCAGGGGAGGGAAGCTGCTGTCCAAATGTTTTAAAAAGCCTGACGCGTTTCATGCTGGCAAAGCATTTCTTCAGAGGCTTGATTCAAACACAGCACGGAGCACTGGTGATTTAAATGCTACTCAGCACCCGCCCCAGTGGGCGTCGGCTCTCTCACAGCCTGCTGGTATTTGTAGTGCCTGAAATAACGCTGCAGTGAGCTGCTCCTGTGCTATGTATCCGTGTAAGAAATAACACCCCAGTGGGTCTGGAAAGTGTCCCGCAAACTCTGGGCTGCCAATAAACACTTGCAAAGGGCGACCTTTCCTGCCCTTTAAGCTGCTAGTCGGTTGACTGCACCTCGGTCCAAACACAATGGCAGGGCTCTTCCACGACCGGGACCGGCCGTAAAACATCCATCCAAAAGAGTTGCCCCATTCAGAAGAGCCACAAGCAGGTAAGTTAAGTCTTCGTTTATTTGCAAGTGACAGCGCAGGGGAGGGAAGCTGCTGTCCAAATGTTTTAAAAAGCCTGACGCGTTTCATGCTGGCAAAGCATTTCTTCAGAGGCTTGATTCAAACACAGCACGGAGCACTGGTGATTTAAATGCTACTCAGCACCCGCCCCAGTGGGCGTCGGCTCTCTCACAGCCTGCTGGTATTTGTAGTGCCTGAAATAACGCTGCAGTGAGCTGCTCCTGCGCTATGTATCCGTGTAAGAAATAACACCCCAGTGGGTCTGGAAAGTGTCCCGCAAACTCTGGGCTGCCAATAAACACTTGCAAAGGGCGACCTTTCCTGCCCTTTAAGCTGCTAGTCGGTTGACTGCACCTCGGTCCAAACACAATGGCAGGGCTCTTCCACGACCGGGACCGGCCGTAAAACATCCATCCAAAAGAGTTGCCCCATTCAGAAGAGCCACAAGCAGGTAAGTTAAGTCTTCGTTTATTTGCAAGTGACAGCGCAGGGGAAGGAAGCTGCTGTCCAAATGTTTTAAAAAGCCTGACGCGTTTCATGCTGGCAAAGCATTTCTTCAGAGGCTTGATTCAAACACAGCACGGAGCACTGGTGATTTAAATGCTACTCAGCACCCGCCCCAGTGGGCGTCGGCTCTCTCACAGCCTGCTGGTATTTGTAGTGCCTGAAATAACGCTGCAGTGAGCTGCTCCTGCGCTATGTATCCGTGTAAGAAATAACACCCCAGTGGGTCTGGAAAGTGTCCCGCAAACTCTGGGCTGCCAATAAACACTTGCAAAGGGCGACCTTTCCTGCCCTTTAAGCTGCTAGTCGGTTGACTGCACCTCGGTCCAAACACAATGGCAGGGCTCTTCCACGACCGGGACCGGCCGTAAAACATCCATCCAAAAGAGTTGCCCCATTCAGAAGAGCCACAAGCAGGTAAATTAAGTCTTCGTTTATTTGCAAGTGACAGCGCAGGGGAGGGAAGCTGCTGTCCAAATGTTTTAAAAAGCCTGACGCGTTTCATGCTGGCAAAGCATTTCTTCAGAGGCTTGATTCAAACACAGCACGGAGCACTGGTGATTTAAATGCTACTCAGCACCCGCCCCAGTGGGCGTCGGCTCTCTCACAGCCTGCTGGTATTTGTAGTGCCTGAAATAACGCTGCAGTGAGCTGCTCCTGTGCTATGTATCCGTGTAAGAAATAACACCCCAGTGGGTCTGGAAAGTGTCCCGCAAACTCTGGGCTGCCAATAGACACTTGCAAAGGGCGACCTTTCCTGCCCTTTAAGCTGCTAGTCGGTTGACTGCACCTCGGTCCAAACACAATGGCAGGGCTCTTCCACGACCGGGACCGGCCGTAAAACATCCATCCAAAAGAGTTGCCCCATTCAGAAGAGCCACAAGCAGGTAAGTTAAGTCTTCGTTTATTTGCAAGTGACAGCGCAGGGGAGGGAAGCTGCTGTCCAAATGTTTTAAAAAGCCTGACGCGTTTCATGCTGGCAAAGCATTTCTTCAGAGGCTTGATTCAAACACAGCACGGAGCACTGGTGATTTAAATGCTACTCAGCACCCGCCCCAGTGGGCGTCGGCTCTCTCACAGCCTGCTGGTATTTGTAGTGCCTGAAATAACGCTGCAGTGAGCTGCTCCTGCGCTATGTATCCGTGTAAGAAATAACACCCCAGTGGGTCTGGAAAGTGTCCCGCAAACTCTGGGCTGCCAATAAACACTTGCAAAGGGCGACCGTTCCTGCCCTTTAAGCTGCTAGTCGGTTGACTGCACCTCGGTCCAAACACAATGGCAGGGCTCTTCCACGACCGGGACCGGCCGTAAAACATCCATCCAAAAGAGTTGCCCCATTCAGAAGAGCCACAAGCAGGTAAGTTAAGTCTTCGTTTATTTGCAAGTGACAGCGCAGGGGAGGGAAGCTGCTGTCCAAATGTTTTAAAAAGCCTGACGCGTTTCATGCTGGCAAAGCATTTCTTCAGAGGCTTGATTCAAACACAGCACGGAGCACTGGTGATTTAAATGCTACTCAGCACCCGCCCCAGTGGGCGTCGGCTCTCTCACAGCCTGCTGGTATTTGTAGTGCCTGAAATAACGCTGCAGTGAGCTGCTCCTGCGCTATGTATCCGTGTAAGAAATAACACCCCAGTGGGTCTGGAAAGTGTCCCGCAAACTCTGGGCTGCCAATAAACACTTGCAAAGGGCGACCTTTCCTGCCCTTTAAGCTGCTAGTCGGTTGACTGCACCTCGGTCCAAACACAATGGCAGGGCTCTTCCACGACCGGGACCGGCCGTAAAACATCCATCCAAAAGAGTTGCCCCATTCAGAAGAGCCACAAGCAGGTAAGTTAAGTCTTTGTTTATTTGCAAGTGACAGCGCAGGGGAGGGAAGCTGCTGTCCAAATGTTTTAAAAAGCCTGACGCGTTTCATGCTGGCAAAGCATTTCTTCAGAGGCTTGATTCAAACACAGCACGGAGCACTGGTGATTTAAATGCTACTCAGCACCCGCCCCAGTGGGCGTCGGCTCTCTCACAGCCTGCTGGTATTTGTAGTGCCTGAAATAACGCTGCAGTGAGCTGCTCCTGCGCGATGTATCCGTGTAAGAAATAACACCCCAGTGGGTCTGGAAAGTGTCCCGCAAACTCTGGGCTGCCAATAAACACTTGCAAAGGGCGACCTTTCCTGCCCTTTAAGCTGCTAGTCGGTTGACTGCACCTCGGTCCAAACACAATGGCAGGGCTCTTCCACGACCGGGACCGGCCGTAAAACATCCATCCAAAAGAGTTGCCCCATTCAGAAGAGCCACAAGCAGGTAAGTTAAGTCTTCGTTTATTTGCAAGTGACAGCGCAGGGGAGGGAAGCTGCTGTCCAAATGTTTTAAAAAGCCTGACGCGTTTCATGCTGGCAAAGCATTTCTTCAGAGGCTTGATTCAAACACAGCACGGAGCACTGGTGATTTAAATGCTACTCAGCACCCGCCCCAGTGGGCGTCGGCTCTCTCACAGCCTGCTGGTATTTGTAGTGCCTGAAATAACGCTGCAGTGAGCTGCTCCTGCGCTATGTATCCGTGTAAGAAATAACACCCCAGTGGGTCTGGAAAGTGTCCCGCAAACTCTGGGCTGCCAATAAACACTTGCAAAGGGCGACCTTTCCTGCCCTTTAAGCTGCTAGTCGGTTGACTGCACCTCGGTCCAAACACAATGGCAGGGCTCTTCCACGACCGGGACCGGCCGTAAAACATCCATCCAAAAGAGTTGCCCCATTCAGAAGAGCCACAAGCAGGTAAGTTAAGTCTTCGTTTATTTGCAAGTGACAGCGCAGGGGAGGGAAGCTGCTGTCCAAATGTTTTAAAAAGCCTGACGCGTTTCATGCTGGCAAAGCATTTCTTCAGAGGCTTGATTCAAACACAGCACGGAGCACTGGTGATTTAAATGCTACTCAGCATCCGCCCCAGTGGGCGTCGGCTCTCTCACAGCCTGCTGGTATTTGTAGTGCCTGAAATAACGCTGCAGTGAGCTGCTCCTGCGCTATGTATCCGTGTAAGAAATAACACCCCAGTGGGTCTGGAAAGTGTCCCGCAAACTCTGGGCTGCCAATAAACACTTGCAAAGGGCGACCTTTCCTGCCCTTTAAGCTGCTAGTCGGTTGACTGCACCTCGGTCCAAACACAATGGCAGGGCTCTTCCACGACCGGGACCGGCCGTAAAACATCCATCCAAAAGAGTTGCCCCATTCAGAAGAGCCACAAGCAGGTAAGTTAAGTCTTCGTTTATTTGCAAGTGACAGCGCAGGGGAGGGAAGCTGCTGTCCAAATGTTTTAAAAAGCCTGACGCGTTTCATGCTGGCAAAGCATTTCTTCAGAGGCTTGATTCAAACACAGCACGGAGCACTGGTGATTTAAATGCTACTCAGCACCCGCCCCAGTGGGCGTCGGCTCTCTCACAGCCTGCTGGTATTTGTAGTGCCTGAAATAACGCTGCAGTGAGCTGCTCCTGCGCTATGTATCCGTGTAAGAAATAACACCCCAGTGGGTCTGGAAAGTGTCCCGCAAACTCTGGGCTGCCAATAAACACTTGCAAAGGGCGACCTTTCCTGCCCTTTAAGCTGCTAGTCGGTTGACTGCACCTCGGTCCAAACACAATGGCAGGGCTCTTCCACGACCGGGACCGGCCGTAAAACATCCATCCAAAAGAGTTGCCCCATTCAGAAGAGCCACAAGCAGGTAAGTTAAGTCTTCGTTTATTTGCAAGTGACAGCGCAGGGGAGGGAAGCTGCTGTCCAAATGTTTTAAAAAGCCTGACGCGTTTCATGCTGGCAAAGCATTTCTTCAGAGGCTTGATTCAAACACAGCACGGAGCACTGGTGATTTAAATGCTACTCAGCACCCTACCCCAGTGGGCGTCGGCTCTCTCACAGCCTGCTGGTATTTGTAGTGCCTGAAATAACGCTGCAGTGAGCTGCTCCTGCGCTATGTATCCGTGTAAGAAATAACACCCCAGTGGGTCTGGAACGTGTCCCGCAAACTCTGGGCTGCCAATAAACACTTGCAAAGGGCGACCTTTCCTGCCCTTTAAGCTGCTAGTCGGTTGACTGCACCTCGGTCCAAACACAATGGCAGGGCTCTTCCACGACCGGGACCGGCCGTAAAACATCCATCCAAAAGAGTTGCCCCATTCAGAAGAGCCACAAGCAGGTAAGTTAAGTCTTCGTTTATTTGCAAGTGACAGCGCAGGGGAGGGAAGCTGCTGTCCAAATGTTTTAAAAAGCCTGACGCGTTTCATGCTGGCAAAGCATTTCTTCAGAGGCTTGATTCAAACACAGCACGGAGCACTGGTGATTTAAATGCTACTCAGCACCCGCCCCAGTGGGCGTTGGCTCTCTCACAGCCTGCTGGTATTTGTAGTGCCTGAAATAACGCTGCAGTGAGCTGCTCCTGCGCTATGTATCCGTGTAAGAAATAACACCCCAGTGGGTCTGGAAAGTGTCCCGCAAACTCTGGGCTGCCAATAAACACTTGCAAAGGGCGACCTTTCCTGCCCTTTAAGCTGCTAGTCGGTTGACTGCACCTCGGTCCAAACACAATGGCAGGGCTCTTCCACGACCGGGACCGGCCGTAAAACATCCATCCAAAAGAGTTGCCCCATTCAGAAGAGCCACAAGCAGGTAAGTTAAGTCTTCGTTTATTTGCAAGTGACAGCGCAGGGGAGGGAAGCTGCTGTCCAAATGTTTTAAAAAGCCTGACGCGTTTCATGCTGGCAAAGCATTTCTTCAGAGGCTTGATTCAAACACAGCACGGAGCACTGGTGATTTAAATGCTACTCAGCACCCGCCCCAGTGGGCGTCGGCTCTCTCACAGCCTGCTGGTATTTGTAGTGCCTGAAATAACGCTGCAGTGAGCTGCTCCTGCGCTATGTATCCGTGTAAGAAATAACACCCCAGTGGGTCTGGAAAGTGTCCCGCAAACTCTGGGCTGCCAATAAACACTTGCAAAGGGCGACCTTTCCTGCCCTTTAAGCTGCTAGTCGGTTGACTGCACCTCGGTCCAAACACAATGGCAGGGCTCTTCCACGACCGGGACCGGCCGTAAAACATCCATCCAAAAGAGTTGCCCCATTCAGAAGAGCCACAAGCAGGTAAGTTAAGTCTTCGTTTATTTGCAAGTGACAGCGCAGGGGAGGGAAGCTGCTGTCCAAATGTTTTAAAAAGCCTGACGCGTTTCATGCTGGCAAAGCATTTCTTCAGAGGCTTGATTCAAACACAGCACGGAGCACTGGTGATTTAAATGCTACTCAGCACCCGCCCCAGTGGGCGTCGGCTCTCTCACAGCCTGCTGGTATTTGTAGTGCCTGAAATAACGCTGCAGTGAGCTGCTCCTGCGCTATGTATCCGTGTAAGAAATAACACCCCAGTGGGTCTGGAAAGTGTCCCGCAAACTCTGGGCTGCCAATAAACACTTGCAAAGGGCGACCTTTCCTGCCCTTTAAGCTGCTAGTCGGTTGACTGCACCTCGGTCCAAACACAATGGCAGGGCTCTTCCACGACCGGGACCGGCCGTAAAACATCCATCCAAAAGAGTTGCCCCATTCAGAAGAGCCACAAGCAGGTAAGTTAAGTCTTCGTTTATTTGCAAGTGACAGCGCAGGGGAGGGAAGCTGCTGTCCAAATGTTTTAAAAAGCCTGACGCGTTTCATGCTGGCAAAGCATTTCTTCAGAGGCTTGATTCAAACACAGCACGGAGCACTGGTGATTTAAATGCTACTCAGCACCCGCCCCAGTGGGCGTCGGCTCTCTCACAGCCTGCTGGTATTTGTAGTGCCTGAAATAACGCTGCAGTGAGCTGCTCCTGCGCTATGTATCCGTGTAAGAAATAACACCCCAGTGGGTCTGGAAAGTGTCCCGCAAACTCTGGGCTGCCAATAAACACTTGCAAAGGGCGACCTTTCCTGCCCTTTAAGCTGCTAGTCGGTTGACTGCACCTCGGTCCAAACACAATGGCAGGGCTCTTCCACGACCGGGACCGGCTGTAAAACATCCATCCAAAAGAGTTGCCCCATTCAGAAGAGCCACAAGCAGGTAAGTTAAGTCTTCGTTTATTTGCAAGTGACAGCGCAGGGGAGGGAAGCTGCTGTCCAAATGTTTTAAAAAGCCTGACGCGTTTCATGCTGGCAAAGCATTTCTTCAGAGGCTTGATTCAAACACAGCACGGAGCACTGGTGATTTAAATGCTACTCAGCACCCGCCCCAGTGGGCGTCGGCTCTCTCACAGCCTGCTGGTATTTGTAGTGCCTGAAATAACGCTGCAGTGAGCTGCTCCTGCGCTATGTATCCGTGTAAGAAATAACACCCCAGTGGGTCTGGAAAGTGTCCCGCAAACTCTGGGCTGCCAATAAACACTTGCAAAGGGCGACCTTTCCTGCCCTTTAAGCTGCTAGTCGGTTGACTGCACCTCGGTCCAAACACAATGGCAGGGCTCTTCCACGACCGGGACCGGCCGTAAAACATCATCCAAAAGAGTTGCCCCATTCAGAAGAGCCACAAGCAGGTAAGTTAAGTCTTCGTTTATTTGCAAGTGACAGCGCAGGGGAGGGAAGCTGCTGTCCAAATGTTTTAAAAAGCCTGACGCGTTTCATGCTGGCAAAGCATTTCTTCAGAGTCTTGATTCAAACACAGCACGGAGCACTGGTGATTTAAATGCTACTCAGCACCCGCCCCAGTGGGCGTCGGCTCTCTCACAGCCTGCTGGTATTTGTAGTGCCTGAAAGAACGCTGCAGTGAGCTGCTCCTGCGCTATGTATCCGTGTAAGAAATAACACCCCAGTGGGTCTGGAAAGTGTCCCGCAAACTCTGGGCTGCCAATAAACACTTGCAAAGGGCGACCTTTCCTGCCCTTTAAGCTGCTAGTCGGTTGACTGCACCTCGGTCCAAACACAATGGCAGGGCTCTTCCACGACCGGGACCGGCCGTAAAACATCCATCCAAAAGAGTTGCCCCATTCAGAAGAGCCACAAGCAGGTAAGTTAAGTCTTCGTTTATTTGCAAGTGACAGCGCAGGGGAGGGAAGCTGCTGTCCAAATGTTTTAAAAAGCCTGACGCGTTTCATGCTGGCAAAGCATTTCTTCAGAAGAGCCCTGCCATTGTGTTTGGACCGAGGTGCAGTCAACCGACTAGCAGCTTAAAGGGCAGGAAAGGTCGCCCTTTGCAAGTGTTTATTGGCAGCCCAGAGTTTGCGGGACACTTTCCAGACCCACTGGGGTGTTATTTCTTACACGGATACATAGCGCAGGAGCAGCTCACTGCAGCGTTATTTCAGGCACTACAAATACCAGCAGGCTGTGAGAGAGCCGACGCCCACTGGGGCAGGTGCTGAGTAGCATTTAAATCACCAGTGCTCCGTGCTGTGTTTGAATCAAGCCTCTGAAGAAATGCTTTGCCAGCATGAAACGCGTCAGGCTTTTAAAAACTTTTGGACAGTAGCTTCCCTCCCCTGCGCTGTCACTTGCAAATAAACGAAGACTTAACTTACCTGCTTGTGGCTCTTCTGAATGGGGCAACTCTTTTGGATGGATGTTTTACGGCCGGTCCCGGTCGTGGAAGAGCCCTGCCATTGTGTTTGGACCGAGGTGCAGTCAACCGACTAGAAGCTTAAAGGGCAGGAAAGGTCGCCCTTTGCAAGTGTTTATTGGCAGCCCAGAGTTTGCGGGACACTTTCCAGACCCACTGGGGTGTTATTTCTTACACGGATACATAGCGCAGGAGCAGCTCACTGCAGCGTTATTTCAGGCACTACAAATACCAGCAGGCTGTGAGAGAGCCGACGCCCACTGGGGCAGGTGCTGAGTAGCATTTAAATCACCAGTGCTCCGTGCTGTGTTTGAATCAAGCCTCTGAAGAAATGCTTTGCCAGCATGAAACGCGTCAGGCTTTTAAAAACTTTTGGACAGTAGCTTCCCTCCCCTGCGCTGTCACTTGCAAATAAACGAAGACTTAACTTACCTGCTTGTGGCTCTTCTGAATGGGGCAACTCTTTTGGATGGATGTTTTACGGCCGGTCCCGGTCGTGGAAGAGCCCTGCCATTGTGTTTGGACCGAGGTGCAGTCAACCGACTAGCAGCTTAAAGGGCAGGAAAGGTCGCCCTTTGCAAGTGTTTATTGGCAGCCCAGAGTTTGCGGGACACTTTCCAGACCCACTGGGTGTTATTTCTTACACGGATACATAGCGCAGGAGCAGCTCACTGCAGCGTTATTTCAGGCACTACAAATACCAGCAGGCTGTGAGAGAGCCGACGCCCACTGGGGCAGGTGCTGAGTAGCATTTAAATCACCAGTGCTCCGTGCTGTGTTTGAATCAAGCCTCTGAAGAAATGCTTTGCCAGCATGAAACGCGTCAGGCTTTTAAAAACTTTTGGACAGTAGCTTCCCTCCCCTGCGCTGTCACTTGCAAATAAACGAAGACTTAACTTACCTGCTTGTGGCTCTTCTGAATGGGGCAACTCTTTTGGATGGATGTTTTACGGCCGGTCCCGGTCGTGGAAGAGCCCTGCCATTGTGTTTGGACCGAGGTGCAGTCAACCGACTAGCAGCTTAAAGGGCAGGAAA
The DNA here is from genome assembly GCF_964263255.1 of Lissotriton vulgaris. Taxonomy (NCBI): domain Eukaryota; kingdom Metazoa; phylum Chordata; class Amphibia; order Caudata; family Salamandridae; genus Lissotriton; species Lissotriton vulgaris. The sequence continues at coordinate 811,542,707 of NC_141699.1, forward strand.
GGTCGCCCTTTGCAAGTGTTTATTGGCAGCCCAGAGTTTGCGGGACACTTTCCAGACCCACTGGGGTGTTATTTCTTACACGGATACATAGCGCAGGAGCAGCTCACTGCAGCGTTATTTCAGGCACTACAAATACCAGCAGGCTGTGAGAGAGCCGACGCCCACTGGGGCAGGTGCTGAGTAGCATTTAAATCACCAGTGCTCCGTGCTGTGTTTGAATCAAGCCTCTGAAGAAATGCTTTGCCAGCATGAAACGCGTCAGGCTTTTAAAAACTTTTGGACAGTAGCTTCCCTCCCCTGCGCTGTCACTTGCAAATAAACGAAGACTTAACTTACCTGCTTGTGGCTCTTCTGAATGGGGCAACTCTTTTGGATGGATGTTTTACGGCCGGTCCCGGTCGTGGAAGAGCCCTGCCATTGTGTTTGGACCGAGGTGCAGTCCACCGACTAGCAGCTTAAAGGGCAGGAAAGGTCGCCCTTTGCAAGTGTTTATTGGCAGCCCAGAGTTTGCGGGACACTTTCCAGACCCACTGGGGTGTTATTTCTTACACGGATACATATCGCAGGAGCAGCTCACTGCAGCGTTATTTCAGGCACTACAAATACCAGCAGGCTGTGAGAGAGCCGACGCCCACTGGGGCAGGTGCTGAGTAGCATTTAAATCACCAGTGTTCCGTGCTGTGTTTGAATCAAGCCTCTGAAGAAATGCTTTGCCAGCATGAAACGCGTCAGGCTTTTAAAAACTTTTGGACAGTAGCTTCCCTCCCCTGCGCTGTCACTTGCAAATAAACGAAGACTTAACTTACCTGCTTGTGGCTCTTCTGAATGGGGCAACTCTTTTGGATGGATGTTTTACGGCCGGTCCCGGTCGTGGAAGAGCCCTGCCATTGTGTTTGGACCGAGGTGCAGTCAACCGACTAGCAGCTTAAAGGGCAGGAAAGGTCGCCCTTTGCAAGTGTTTATTGGCAGCCCAGAGTTTGCGGGACACTTTCCAGACCCACTGGGGTGTTATTTCTTACACGGATACATAGCGCAGGAGCAGCTCACTGCAGCGTTATTTCAGGCACTACAAATACCAGCAGGCTGTGAGAGAGCCGACGCCCACTGGGGCAGGTGCTGAGTAGCATTTAAATCACCAGTGCTCCGTGCTGTGTTTGAATCAAGCCTCTGAAGAAATGCTTTGCCAGCATGAAACGCGTCAGGCTTTTAAAAACTTTTGGACAGTAGCTTCCCTCCCCTGCGCTGTCACTTGCAAATAAACGAAGACTTAACTTACCTGCTTGTGGCTCTTCTGAATGGGGCAACTCTTTTGGATGGATGTTTTACGGCCGGTCCCGGTCGTGGAAGAGCCCTGCCATTGTGTTTGGACCGAGGTGCAGTCAACCGACTAGCAGCTTAAAGGGCAGGAAAGGTCGCCCTTTGCAAGTGTTTATTGGCAGCCCAGAGTTTGCGGGACACTTTCCAGACCCACTGGGGTGTTATTTCTTACACGGATACATAGCGCAGGAGCAGCTCACTGCAGCGTTATTTCAGGCACTACAAATACCAGCAGGCTGTGAGAGAGCCGACGCCCACTGGGGCAGGTGCTGAGTAGCATTTAAATCACCAGTGTTCCGTGCTGTGTTTGAATCAAGCCTCTGAAGAAATGCTTTGCCAGCATGAAACGCGTCAGGCTTTTAAAAACTTTTGGACAGTAGCTTCCCTCCCCTGCGCTGTCACTTGCAAATAAACGAAGACTTAACTTACCTGCTTGTGGCTCTTCTGAATGGGGCAACTCTTTTGGATGGATGTTTTACGGCCGGTCCCGGTCGTGGAAGAGCCCTGCCATTGTGTTTGGACCGAGGTGCAGTCAACCGACTAGCAGCTTAAAGGGCAGGAAAGGTCGCCCTTTGCAAGTGTTTATTGGCAGCCCAGAGTTTGCGGGACACTTTCCAGACCCACTGGGGTGTTATTTCTTACACGGATACATAGCGCAGGAGCAGCTCACTGCAGCGTTATTTCAGGCACTACAAATACCAGCAGGCTGTGAGAGAGCCGACGCCCACTGGGGCAGGTGCTGAGTAGCATTTAAATCACCAGTGCTCCGTGCTGTGTTTGAATCAAGCCTCTGAAGAAATGCTTTGCCAGCATGAAACGCGTCAGGCTTTTAAAAACTTTTGGACAGTAGCTTCCCTCCCCTGCGCTGTCACTTGCAAATAAACGAAGACTTAACTTACCTGCTTGTGGCTCTTCTGAATGGGGCAACTCTTTTGGATGGATATATATATATACATATATATATATATATATATATATATATATATATATATATATATATATATATATATATATAGATGAACAAAACTCCAAACACCACCTCCGATCCCAAACTCGGAAAGGTGAAGCAAACAGGAGACGGACCACCAGGATAAATTACAGGTTTTCTTTATTGCATTTTCAGCTGGGTTGAAGGACAGCCCTTGTTCACATGCAATAGACCCAATGTAACTTTTTACTTTTTATAATGCCTGTGATCCTCCTATAACCCGCCTCTAAACTGGTCATGTGAACCTAGAGATAGAAAAAATACTGCCTGATGTGCAAAAAACGCCGATGGAAACACTGCATGAAAACATCACTAGTGTTGACATTATAATAAAAAGCATAATTGGTTAAATCATAACAAATGAAAATAACAGGATAAATCCTTATTTTTCTAGTATGAGTAACAATGCATTGTAGTATTGTATAATACACACAAGATATTCCTATTTTATATCCACAGTGCAATATGATTTTCGGGCAGGACAGGGGAACTTATAGTGCTACTAATAGTGACACCTAGTCAATGCCTAAAGTGCAAGAAGCTATATTACATGTACAAACTAAGCGGGATAAAGTGCTGTAGTGCATGATAAAATCAACCTGGAATTGTAATGTATAAATGCCATCTTAAGGATCAAGCAGAACCTCATTTTGTTAGATAAATTAGATTTAAAACATTACAAAAAATTGTTAAATAATTTATCATGATAAAAGTGAATAAAACACCCGGTGTATGAAACAGTTGTAGAAAAAATCTAATAAAAAACAGAATGATGAATATATATATGTATATATATATATATATATATATATATATATATATATATATATATACATACAACTATATACACTGGAGGAAAGCTGTAGCGCTGTAGGAAACGTTTTAATGACTAACAGGGAACCTGACTAGCCAAAGAAATACAAGGATATCAGCAATAAAGATCATGAGATCAGTCTCAGAAAAAAAATCCCCACAGGTAACAGGGAACTTGACTACCTGGGGTTATGGACACATGCTAGAGAAATGAGACAATGATGAGTTAAGAAAGTAGAGTCCAAGCAACATGGATCATAGGAAATTGTGAAGGTCCTCTGTATTATTGAGACCATTCGGCCACTTGCTGTCATATTTGAGGATCATGCTGGACTCCAATTGTCTCAATTTCAACTCTCTGTTACCTCCCCTTAGAGATTTCGGCACCGCAGCCACTACATAATAGGTAAGACAGTTTACATCCTTATTATATTTACTTTGGAAGTGGCGGGCCACAGGATAGGCAGGAGCACTGTGTAGGATGGCTCGCCGATGCTGTAAAATCCTGACGTGCACCTGTTGTTTGGTACTGCCTATATAGTTTAGGCCACAGGTGCACGTCAGGACATAAACAGCAAACTCTGTTTTACAGGTATGATTGCCTATGATGGGAATTTCAGTACATATATAGATATATATAAATATAGATATATATATGTTTATATATATGTATATATAAACGGCTTTTCTACTTGTCCGGATAAGGAGTTTCCCGGCACCCGCCCTGGTTGAAGGAGTAAGCAAGCAGTTGAGGTAATCTACCTCTCTTGGACAATTTGCATTGCGCATTCTAGTCCCTGCCTTATTGACTCTTGACACTGGGGGCTGTGGTAGTAAAGGGGACTCGAGGGGAGACCGGACGTGGGAGAATTCAGCAGATGGTGTCATTGTGCCTGCCAGCTACTGGGAACCGCTATAAACAACTTACCTTCCATACCCGTTATTTTCACCGACCAACCTTGCTGCCACACTGCATTGTGGGAGTTACAGTTCCAAGATGTGAAAAAACTGCAACAGGTGAATGCGATCATCAAGGGGGAGGAGCAGACCTGTTGGAACTATTCTTAACTGCAGCAGGATACTCACGGTGATTCTTGGGTCCGGTGCAGGGCGCTGAAGAAGGAAATGTCCAAAATGCATTCGCCGCCACTGGAGCAGTATCCTCATCATTAGAGTCTCTTCTACCTGTCCCCCTGGGTTCCTGCTTCTTCCTTTCCAGGCAGAATTCACCTTCATATATTTCCTGCGTTTGCCAGCAGCGCAGTTCAGGACACCCCTGCCACGTTTCGGGTTCAGGCTTCTACTGGCACGCCTCACGGCTTTTCTACTTGTCCGGATACGGAGTTTCCTGGCACCCACCCTGGTTGAAGGAGTAAGCAAGCAGTTGAGGTAATCTACCTCTCTTGGACAATTTGCATTGCGCATTCTAGTCCCTGCCTTATTGACTCTTGACACTGGGGGCTGTGGTAGTAAAGGGGACTCGAGGGGAGACCGGATGTGGGAGGATTCAGCAGATGGTGTCATTGTGCCTGCCAGCTACTGGGAACCGCTATAAACAACCTACCTTCCATCCCCGTTATTTTCACTGACCAACCTTGCTGCCACACGGCATTGTGGGAGTTGCAGTTCCAAGATGTGAAAAAACTGCAACAGTTGAATGCGATCATCAAGGGGGAGGAGCGGTCCTGTTGGAACTATTCTTAACTGCAGCAGGATACTCCCGGTGATTCTTGGGTCCGGTGCAGGGCGCTGAAGTAGGAAATGTCCGAAATGCATTCGCCGCCACTGGAGCAGTATCTTCATCATTAAAGTCTCTTCTACCTGTCCCCCTGGGTTCCTGCTTCTTCCTTTCCAGGCAGAATTTACCTTCATATATATATATATATATATATATATATATATATATATATATATATATATATATATATATATATATATATATATATATATATACACCGTGCTCACTTTCCGTCTTTGGCTCCCTTGCACTCATGATCGGGTGCTTTGTTGCGGGGTGATGGACACCACGCGATCAGCAAGATCTCCAGCTCACGGTACACACAAATTGCAGCAGCACTCTCAGGACGTAAGTAACCCTGATTTTTATTAGGATTACAGTTTTACACAACTAAACGCGTTTCGGCTGCCGCCTTTGTCAGTAGCGGCCTGCGCGCCTTGAGGCAGGTTTAAATATACATGTCCTGATAACACAAATAAAGGACACCTGACTTACTTCAGTCAAGGTGTCCGCCATTACTAAGTGGGTCATTCAGTAAAACAAAGCCAACATTGTTGCTGTGATTCAAGGTTGGGAACATGCTTATACAATACACAAAAGAGCAGACCAGGTCTGAAATAATGCGTGGTTATACCAGTCGCCGCGGCGACACATAGTGCATGAGTAGGTGAAGGTTGCTGTCAGCATATAATCATTGATAACACATTTAACAGAACTTGTTTAAGCAAAAGCCTAAGCAATTCCCATCAGACCACCCTTTATGGTGGAATTAACGTCATGTGGGGATTGCTGAACATTCCGTCCGACCATGTAGTGCCGGTGTTGGAATGGAAACGAGTGATGTAGTCATAATAAACATCCCAGTGTGATGCTAGTGAAAAAGTGCAGTGCTGAGGTGATGGTGATAGATAAAAATGGCTACGCAGACTCAGAGGAGGGTTTTAACAAAAGTCCATGTGCCAAGAGTTAAAAATGTGCCACGTAGTAAAAATGCCTACTGGCACAGTGCAGAGCGGTCGACATGTTTCAGCCATAGGGGCCATTGCCCCGGCTTTCTTCAGGACCTTAGGACATAGAGTGGCTACTGCACTAACATTACAGTGAAAAAATGTACTACAACACAATACAAAAGTTATTCATCTACCAGGAACTTCATTACTTGGGTGTCCACTGGAGGGAGATCAGAGTGTTTTCTTCCTATCAAGAGACATGAAAACATTTTGATCAGGCAACGCTCAACTCTACACACACAACCAAATATGTAAGCAGAGACCGATAAGCCACACTTGCAAGAACAATTTGCATTCTGCATTTTTTTAAAAACAAGCATACTATCTTCATCACCCTGAGGCATTTCCTCACGATGATACTCACCCAGCTTTGTGTGGGTGAAGACCTCACCTCACCCGGCGACCGCTCGGGAGTATGAGGTCCCGCTCTGTAGTGTAGAAAAAGGGGTACAGTAAGCACACTCCTTTACCGTACCCAATCCAATGACTCTACACTTATATCCCAACAAACGTGTGGGTGCAAACCATCTACCTATCAAAAGGGCTGACACCCAAGGATTCTCATCAAGGCATCCTATATACACTTATGTGCATGACTCAATAGGTTATCCTTCAATGACAGAAAAAGGGCTGTGCACTGGCCTAGAGCCACAGTGCATTGACAATAGTGGAGGGTGCTATAAGGCACCAATGAGTGGCCAAGTATGACACACATTAACATATAGTTCCTTCATTACTTAAGAGTATACATGACAGAAAAACGACTAGAGACTCAATGTGATAGAAGTTCTAAAGCATATTAGCTAACAGTTGATGTGCTGACCCTATCTATGCTGCACGTCCTATTCCTTAAGGTGAATGTATCAACCCTGTCTCTTAGCTGGGGACCAAAACGTAGTTGAAAAAATAGAGACCGGTTCGAAATCGGTAAAAAATGGGGCAGCAGGCGGCTCACCTATCCGTCGGTGCCTCCTGGCTTGCAGCGAGCGGAAGTGGAGGTGTGAGCTGAACCGCCCTGTCACCTTAAATAGCAAGCAACAATTGGCTGCTTCGTGTTGGTTTAGGAGATTGGTTGCTTCGTGTTGGTTTAGGCGATATACGCGGAAGCGAGTGCAAGAAAAAGGCACTGCTTTTCCGCGCATGCGCGATGGCAGCGAGCCGCTTCTGTATCGCGCATGCGCAATAGAACATTGACGCCCAACTGTAGCGTCAGTGCATAGCGCTAGTCATAGGAATATGCGCTTTGGAGATTCGTGTTACGAGATATTCTGAAGCCGGTGTTTGAGTAACCCGGCTTACAATGGGACTTACTTAATAGATCATGGTGTTTAGTACTCGGTCAATGAAGGGGGGCATGTGTCAGCAAGCACATCTACTGAGCAGGTAAAAGATTCAAAATAGTCACTAGACATATGATGTATCCTGGAAAGTCTGTCAGCAGTAACTCTGCAACCATAAGTGTCTAGAGTGGAAAGAAAAGCATGACTGTTTCTTACATTAGTGGAATAGACAGAAAAATTAAGCCTCTTTTTTTAAATTTAATCATAGCACACAGTGATTGTTGTTATACTGGAGTGTCAGGAAAAGTAGGCAGGAGGGCAGCATACACAATTGAGTTGGGAGAGCTGTGGATGCAAACATAACTGCGTTCGCATCTATATCCGATTGACCCGCAACTAAACAGTTGCTCTAAACATAGAAAAACAGAACAGGTGTGTGGAGGGTCGAGGGGAATTTTTACCGACCTGTCTGCTCATACCCCTTATGACAATATACAATACACAAAAGAGCAGACCAGGTCTGAAATAATGCGTGGTTATACCAGTCGCCGCGGCGACACATAGTGCATGAGTAGGTGAAGGTTGCTGTCAGCATATAATCATTGATAACACATTTAACAGAACTTGTTTAAGCAAAAGCCTAAGCAATTCCCATCAGACCACCCTTTATGGTGGAATTAACGTCATGTGGGGATTGCTGAACATTCCGTCCGACCATGTAGTGCCGGTGTTGGAATGGAAACGAGTGATGTAGTCATAATAAACATCCCAGTGTGATGCTAGTGAAAAAGTGCAGTGCTGAGGTGATGGTGATAGATAAAAATGGCTACGCAGACTCAGAGGAGGGTTTTAACAAAAGTCCATGTGCCAAGAGTTAAAAATGTGCCACGTAGTAAAAATGCCTACTGGCACAGTGCAGAGCGGTCGACATGTTTCAGCCATAGGGGCCATTGCCCCGGCTTTCTTCAGGACCTTAGGACATAGAGTGGCTACTGCACTAACATTACAGTGAAAAAATGTACTACAACACAATACAAAAGTTATTCATCTACCAGGAACTTCATTACTTGGGTGTCCACTGGAGGGAGATCAGAGTGTTTTCTTCCTATCAAGAGACATGAAAACATTTTGATCAGGCAACGCTCAACTCTACACACACAACCACATATGTAAGCAGAGACCGATAAGCCACACTTGCAAGAACAATTTGCATTCTGCATTTTTTTAAAAACAAGCATACTAGCTTCATCACCCTGAGGCATTTCCTCACGATGATACTCACCCAGCTTTGTGTGGGTGAAGACCTCACCTCACCCGGCGACCGCTCGGGAGTATGAGGCCCCGCTCTGTAGTGTAGAAAAAGGGGTACAGTAAGCACACTCCTTTACCGTACCCAATCCAATGACTCTACACTTATATCCCAACAAACGTGTGGGTGCAAACCATCTACCTATCAAAAGGGCTGTCACCCAAGGATTCTCATCAAGGCATCCTATATACAATTATGTGCATGACTCAATAGGTTATCTTCAATGACAGAAAAAGGGCTGTGCACTGGCCTAGAGCCACAGTGCATTGACAATAGTGGAGGGTGCTATACGGCACCAATGAGTGGCCAAGTATGACACACATTAACATATAGTTCCTTCATTACTTAAGAGTATACATGACAGAAAAACGACTAGAGACTCAATGTGATAGAAGTTCTAAAGCATATTAGCTAACAGTTGATGTGCTGACCCTATCTATGCTGCACGTCCTATTCCTAAAGGTGAATGTATCAACCCTGTCTCTTAGCTGGGGACCAAAACGTAGTTGAAAAAATAGAGACCGGTTCGAAATCGGTAAAAAATGGGGCAGCAGGCGGCTCACCTATCCGTCGGTGCCTCCTGGCTTGCAGCGAGCGGAAGTGGAGGTGTGAGCTGAACCGCTCTGTCACCTTAAATAGCAAGCAACAATTGGCTGCTTCGTGTTGGTTTAGGAGATTGGTTGCTTCGTGTTGGTTTAGGCGATATACGCGGAAGCGAGTGCAAGAAAAAGGCACTGCTTTTCCGCGCATGCGCGATGGCAGCGAGCCGCTTCTGTATCGCGCATGCGCAATAGAACATTGACGCCCAACTGTAGCGTCAGTGCATAGCGCTAGTCATAGGAATATGCACTTTGGAGATTCGTGTTACGAGATATTCTGAAGCCGGTGTTTGAGTAACCCGGCTTACAATGGGACTTACTTAATAGATCATGGTGTTTAGTACTCGGTCAATGAAGGGGGGCATGTGTCAGCAAGCACATCTACTGAGCAGGTAAAAGATTCAAAATAGTCACTAGACATATGATGTATCCTGGAAAGTCTGTCAGCAGTAACTCTGCAACCATAAGTGTCTAGAGTGGAAAGAAAAGCATGACTGTTTCTTACATTAGTGGAATAGACAGAAAAATTAAGCCTCTTTTTTTAAATTTAATCATAGCACACAGTGATTGTTGTTATACTGGAGTGTCAGGAAAAGTAGGCAGGAGGGCAGCATACACAATTGAGTTGGGAGAGCTGTGGATGCAAACATAACTGCGTTCGCATCTATATCCGATTGACCCGCAACTAAACAGTTGCTCTAAACATAGAAAAACAGAACAGGTGTGTGGAGGGTCGAGGGGAATTTTTACCGACCTGTCTGCTCATACCCCTTATGACAATATACAATACACAAAAGAGCAGACCAGGTCTGAAATAATGCGTGGTTATACCAGTCGCCGCGGCGACACATAGTGCATGAGTAGGTGAAGGTTGCTGTCAGCATATAATCATTGATAACACATTTAACAGAACTTGTTTAAGCAAAAGCCTAAGCAATTCCCATCAGACCACCCTTTATGGTGGAATTAACGTCATGTGGGGATTGCTGAACATTCCGTCCGACCATGTAGTGCCGGTGTTGGAATGGAAACGAGTGATGTAGTCATAATAAACATCCCAGTGTGATGCTAGTGAAAAAGTGCAGTGCTGAGGTGATGGTGATAGATAAAAATGGCTACGCAGACTCAGAGGAGGGTTTTAACAAAAGTCCATGTGCCAAGAGTTAAAAATGTGCCACGTAGTAAAAATGCCTACTGGCACAGTGCAGAGCGGTCGACATGTTTCAGCCATAGGGGCCATTGCCCCGGCTTTCTTCAGGACCTTAGGACATAGAGTGGCTACTGCACTAACATTACAGTGAAAAAATGTACTACATCACAATACAAAAGTTATTCATCTACCAGGAACTTCATTACTTGGGTGTCCACTGGAGGGAGATCAGAGTGTTTTCTTCCTATCAAGAGACATGAAAACATTTTGATCAGGCAACGCTCAACTCTACACACACAGCCACATATGTAAGCAGAGACCGATAAGCCACACTTGCAAGAACAATTTGCATTCTGCATTTTTTAAAAAACAAGCATACTAGCTTCATCACCCTGAGGCATTTCCTCACGATGATACTCACCCAGCTTTGTGTGGGTGAAGACCTCACCTCACCCGGCGACCGCTCGGGAGTATGAGGCCCCGCTCTGTAGTGTAGAAAAAGGGGTACAGTAAGCACACTCCTTTACCGTACCCAATCCAATGACTCTACACTTATATCCCAACAAACGTGTGGGTGCAAACCATCTACCTATCAAAAGGGCTGACACCCAAGGATTCTCATCAAGGCATCCTATATACACTTATGTGCATGACTCAATAGGTTATCCTTCAATGACAGAAAAAGGGCTGTGCACTGGCCTAGAGCCACAGTGCATTGACAATAGTGGAGGGTGCTATAAGGCACCAATGAGTGGCCAAGTATGACACACATTAACATATAGTTCCTTCATTACTTAAGAGTATACAGGACGAAAAAAGGACTAGAGACTCAATGTGATAGAAGTTCTAAAGCATATTAGCTAACAGTTGATGTGCTGACCCTATCTATGCTGCACGTCCTATTCCTTAAGGTGAATGTATCAACCCTGTCTCTTAGCTGGGGACCAAAACGTAGTTGAAAAAATAGAGACCGGTTCGAAATCGGTAAAAAATGGGGCAGCAGGCGGCTCACCTATCCGTCGGTGCCTCCTGGCTTGCAGCGAGCGGAAGTGGAGGTGTGAGCTGAACCGCCCTGTCACCTTAAATAGCAAGCAACAATTGGCTGCTTCGTGTTGGTTTAGGAGATTGGTTGCTTCGTGTTGGTTTAGGCGATATACGCGGAAGCGAGTGCAAGAAAAAGGCACTGCTTTTCCGCGCACGCGCGATGGCAGCGAGCCGCTTCTGTATCGCGCATGCGCAATAGAACATTGACGCCCAACTGTAGCGTCAGTGCATAGCGCTAGTCATAGGAATATGCGCTTTGGAATTCGTGTTACGAGATATTCTGAAGCCGGTGTTTGAGTAACCCGGCTTACAATGGGACTTACTTAATAGATCATGGTGTTTAGTACTCGGTCAATGAAGGGGGGCATGTGTCAGCAAGCACATCTACTGAGCAGGTAAAAGATTCAAAATAGTCACTAGACATATGATGTATCCTGGAAAGTCTGTCAGCAGTAACTCTGCAACCATAAGTGTCTAGAGTGGAAAGAAAAGCATGACTGTTTCTTACATTAGTGGAATAGACAGAAAAATTAAGCCTCTTTTTTTAAATTTAATCATAGCACACAGTGATTGTTGTTATACTGGAGTGTCAGGAAAAGTAGGCAGGAGGGCAGCATACACAATTGAGTTGGGAGAGCTGTGGATGCAAACATAACTGCGTTCGCATCTATATCCGATTGACCCGCAACTAAACAGTTGCTCTAAACATAGAAAAACAGAACAGGTGTGTGGAGGGTCGAGGGGAATTTTTACCGACCTGTCTGCTCATACCCCTTATGACAATATACAATACACAAAAGAGCAGACCAGGTCTGAAATAATGCGTGGTTATACCAGTCGCCGCGGCGACACATAGTGCATGAGTAGGTGAAGGTTGCTGTCAGCATATAATCATTGATAACACATTTAACAGAACTTGTTTAAGCAAAAGCCTAAGCAATTCCCATCAGACCACCCTTTATGGTGGAATTAACGTCATGTGGGGATTGCTGAACATTCCGTCCGACCATGTAGTGCCGGTGTTGGAATGGAAACGAGTGATGTAGTCATAATAAACATCCCAGTGTGATGCTAGTGAAAAAGTGCAGTGCTGAGGTGATGGTGATAGATAAAAATGGCTACGCAGACTCAGAGGAGGGTTTTAACAAAAGTCCATGTGCCAAGAGTTAAAAATGTGCCACGTAGTAAAAATGCCTACTGGCACAGTGCAGAGCGGTCGACATGTTTCAGCCATAGGGGCCATTGCCCCGGCTTTCTTCAGGACCTTAGGACATAGAGTGGCTACTGCACTAACATTACAGTGAAAAAATGTACTACAACACAATACAAAAGTTATTCATCTACCAGGAACTTCATTACTTGGGTGTCCACTGGAGGGAGATCAGAGTGTTTTCTTCCTATCAAGAGACATGAAAACATTTTGATCAGGCAACGCTCAACTCTACACACACAACCACATATGTAAGCAGAGACCGATAAGCCACACTTGCAAGAACAATTTGCATTCTGCATTTTTTTAAAAACAAGCATACTAGCTTCATCACCCTGAGGCATTTCCTCACGATGATACTCACCCAGCTTTGTGTGGGTGAAGACCTCACCTCACCCGGCGACCGCTCGGGAGTATGAGGCCCCGCTCTGTAGTGTAGAAAAAGGGGTACAGTAAGCACACTCCTTTACCGTACCCAATCCAATGACTCTACACTTATATCCCAACAAACGTGTGGGTGCAAACCATCTACCTATCAAAAGGGCTGACACCCAAGGATTCTCATCAAGGCATCCTATATACACTTATGTGCATGACTCAATAGGTTATCCTTCAATGACAGAAAAAGGGCTGTGCACTGGCCTAGAGCCACAGTGCATTGACAATAGTGGAGGGTGCTATAAGGCACCAATGAGTGGCCAAGTATGACACACATTAACATATAGTTCCTTCATTACTTAAGAGTATACATGACAGAAAAACGACTAGAGACTCAATGTGATAGAAGTTCTAAAGCATATTAGCTAACAGTTGATGTGCTGACCCTATCTATGCTGCACGTCCTATTCTTCAAGGTGAATGTATCAACCCTGTCTCTTAGCTGGGGACCAAAACGTAGTTGAAAAAATAGAGACCGGTTCGAAATCGGTAAAAAATGGGGCAGCAGGCGGCTCACCTATCCGTCGGTGCCTCCTGGCTTGCAGCGAGCGGAAGTGGAGGTGTGAGCTGAACCGCCCTGTCACCTTAAATAGCAAGCAACAATTGGCTGCTTCGTGTTGGTTTAGGAGATTGGTTGCTTCGTGTTGGTTTAGGCGATATACGCGGAAGCGAGTGCAAGAAAAAGGCACTGCTTTTCCGCGCATGCGCGATGGCAGCGAGCCGCTTCTGTATCGCGCATGCGCAATAGAACATTGACGCCCAACTGTAGCGTCAGTGCATAGCGCTATTCATAGGAATATGCGCTTTGGAGATTCGTGTTACGAGATATTCTGAAGCCGGTGTTTGAGTAACCCGGCTTACAATGGGACTTACTTAATAGATCATGGTGTTTAGTACTCGGTCAATGAAGGGGGGCATGTGTCAGCAAGCACATCTACTGAGCAGGTAAAAGATTCAAAATAGTCACTAGACATATGATGTATCCTGGAAAGTCTGTCAGCAGTAACTCTGCAACCATAAGTGTCTAGAGTGGAAAGAAAAGCATGACTGTTTCTTACATTAGTGGAATAGACAGAAAAATTAAGCCTCTTTTTTAAATTTAATCATAGCACACAGTGATTGTTGTTATACTGGAGTGTCAGGAAAAGTAGGCAGGAGGGCAGCATACACAATTGAGTTGGGAGAGCTGTGGATGCAAACATAACTGCGTTCGCATCTATATCCGATTGACCCGCAACTAAACAGTTGCTCTAAACATAGAAAAACAGAACAGGTGTGTGGAGGGTCGAGGGGAATTTTTACCGACCTGTCTGCTCATACCCCTTATGACAATATACAATACACAAAAGAGCAGACCAGGTCTGAAATAATGCGTGGTTATACCAGTCGCCGCGGCGACACATAGTGCATGAGTAGGTGAAGGTTGCTGTCAGCATATAATCATTGATAACACATTTAACAGAACTTGTTTAAGCAAAAGCCTAAGCAATTCCCATCAGACCACCCTTTATGGTGGAATTAACATCATGTGGGGATTGCTGAACATTCCGTCCGACCATGTAAATAATAATAATAATAAAGGATTTTATAAAGCGCCTGGTGACGCCATCTCGGCGTGTCCCCGCGCTGTGGAGAGAGAAGCAGGAGAAAGTGAGCGACCTAAAGGGTGAAAAGGTGAGTTTTTAAAAGTCTCCTAAATAAGGTCTCTGTCTCAGCCAATCTAATATGCAGAGGAAGAAGGTTCCAATTCTTGGCCGCCAGCGCACGAAAGGAGCGCCCTCCCATTCTGGCTTTGTTTATCCGGGGGGCACACAGAAGCCCGGTACCCTTGGAGCGCAATTCTCTGTTGGGCATATAGGGGATTGCGAGATCCTTCAGATATTCAGGGGCTACCTGAGAGGTAATCCTGTAGCATATAAGGAGCGCTTTAAACAAGATCCTCTTTTTTATAGGGAGCCAGTGAAGAGCCACTAGTGTAGGCTTGGAGGCCGCTCTTCTGGGAAGCCTGAGGACCAGACGGGCCGCCGTGTTCTGGAGAACCTGAAGTTTTTTAATGTTCTTCTCAGTGGTTCCTAGGAGTAGAACATTACCGTAATCAATACGGGAGGTGACTAAAGCTTGGGTCATCGTGAATCTGGCCTCTAAAGGAAGGAGGTCCAGGGTGCGATTTAAGGTCTTCAATACACCAAAGCACTTTCCTGCTAGCTTCTGGACCGGTGCCGGTGTTGGAATGGAAACGAGTGATGTAGTCATAATAAACATCCCAGTGTGATGCTAGTGAAAAAGTGCAGTGCTGAGGTGATGGTGATAGATAAAAATGGCTACGCAGACTCAGAGGAGGGTTTTAACAAAAGTCCATGTGCCAAGAGTTAAAAATGTGCCACGTAGTAAAAATGCCTACTGGCACAGTGCAGAGCGGTCAACATGTTTCAGCCATAGGGGCCATTGCCCCGGCTTTCTTCAGGACCTTAGGACATAGAGTGGCTACTGCACTAACATTACAGTGAAAAAATGTACTACAACACAATACAAAAGTTATTCATCTACCAGGAACTTCATTACTTGGGTGTCCACTGGAGGGAGATCAGAGTGTTTTCTTCCTATCAAGAGACATGAAAACATTTTGATCAGGCAACGCTCAACTCTACACACACAACCACATATGTAAGCATAGATAAGCCACACTTGCAAGAACAATTTGCATTCTGCATTTTTTTAAAAACAAGCATACTAGCTTCATCACCCTGAGGCATTTCCTCACGATGATACTCACCCAGCTTTGTGTGGGTGAAGACCTCACATCACCCGGCGACCGCTCGGGAGTATGAGGCCCCGCTCTGTAGTGTAGAAAAAGGGGTACAGTAAGCACACTCCTTTACCGTACCCAATCCAATGACTCTACACTTATATCCCAACAAACGTGTGGGTGCAAACCATCTACCTATCAAAAGGGCTGACACCCAAGGATTCTCATCAAGGCATCCTATATACACTTATGTGCATGACTCAATAGGTTATCCTTCAATGACAGAAAAAGGGCTGTGCACTGGCCTAGAGCCACAGTGCATTGACAATAGTGGAGGGTGCTATAAGGCACCAATGAGTGGCCAAGTATGACACACATTAACATATAGTTCCTTCATTACTTAAGAGTATACATGACAGAAAAACGACTAGAGACTCAATGTGATAGAAGTTCTAAAGCATATTAGCTAACAGTTGATGTGCTGACCCTATCTATGCTGCACGTCCTATTCCTTAAGGTGAATGTATCAACCCTGTCTCTTAGCTGGGGACCAAAACGTAGTTGAAAAAATAGAGACCGGTTCGAAATCGGTAAAAAATGGGGCAGCAGGCGGCTCACCTATCCGTCGGTGCCTCCTGGCTTGCAGCGAGCTGAAGTGGAGGTGTGAGCTGAACCGCCCTGTCACCTTAAATAGCAAGCAACAATTGGCTGCTTCGTGTTGGTTTAGGAGATTGGTTGCTTCGTGTTGGTTTAGGCGATATACGCGGAAGCGAGTGCAAGAAAAAGGCACTGCTTTTCCGCGCATGCGCGATGGCAGCGAGCCGCTTCTGTATCGCGCATGCGCAATAGAACATTGACGCCCAACTGTAGCGTCAGTGCATAGCGCTAGTCATAGGAATATGCGCTTTGGAGATTCGTGTTACGAGATATTCTGAAGCCGGTGTTTGAGTAACCCGGCTTACAATGGGACTTACTTAATAGATCATGGTGTTTAGTACTCGGTCAATGAAGGGGGGCATGTGTCAGCAAGCACATCTACTGAGCAGGTAAAAGATTCAAAATAGTCACTAGACATATGATGTATCCTGGAAAGTCTGTCAGCAGTAACTCTGCAACCATAAGTGTCGAGAGTGGAAAGAAAAGCATGACTGTTTCTTACATTAGTGGAATAGACAGAAAAATTAAGCCTCTTTTTTTAAATTTAATCATAGCACACAGTGATTGTTGTTATACTGGAGTGTCAGGAAAAGTAGGCAGGAGGGCAGCATACACAATTGAGTTGGGAGAGCTGTGGATGCAAACATAACTGCGTTCGCATCTATATCCGATCTATATCTGTTTTTCTAAACATAGAAAAACAGAACAGGTGTGTGGAGGGTCGAGGGGAATTTTTACCGACCTGTCTGCTCATACCCCTTATGACAATATACAATACACAAAAGAGCAGACCAGGTCTGAAATAATGCGTGGTTATACCAGTCGCCGCGGCGACACATAGTGCATGAGTAGGTGAAGGTTGCTGTCAGCATATAATCATTGATAACACATTTAACAGAACTTGTTTAAGCAAAAGTCTAAGCAATTCCCATCAGACCACCCTTTATGGTGGAATTAACGTCATGTGGGGATTGCTGAACATTCCGTCCGACCATGTAGTGCCAGTGTTGGAATGGAAACGAGTGATGTAGTCATAATAAACATCCCAGTGTGATGCTAGTGAAAAAGTACAGTGCTGAGGTGATGGTGATAGATAAAAATGGCTACGCAGACTCAGAGGAGGGTTTTAACAAAAGTCCATGTGCCAAGAGTTAAAAATGTGCCACGTAGTAAAAATGCCTACTGGCACAGTGCAGAGCGGTCGACATGTTTCAGCCATAGGGGCCATTGCCCCGGCTTTCTTCAGGACCTTAGGACATAGAGTGGCTACTGCACTAACATTACAGTGAAAAAATGTACTACAACACAATACAAAAGTTATTCATCTACCAGGAACTTCATTACTTGGGTGTCCACTGGAGGGAGATCAGAGTGTTTTCTTCCTATCAAGAGACATGAAAACATTTTGATCAGGCAACGCTCAACTCTACACACACAACCACATATGTAAGCAGAGACCGATAAGCCACACTTGCAAGAACAATTTGCATTCTGCATTTTTTTAAAAACAAGCATACTAGCTTCATCACCCTGAGGCATTTCCTCACGATGATACTCACCCAGCTTTGTGTGGGTGAAGACCTCACCTCACCCGGCGACCGCTCGGGAGTATGAGGCCCCGCTCTGTAGTGTAGAAAAAGGGGTACAGTAAGCACACTCCTTTACCGTACCCAATCCAATGACTCTACACTTATATCCCAACAAACGTGTGGGTGCAAACCATCTACCTATCAAAAGGGCTGACACCCAAGGATTCTCATCAAGGCATCCTATATACACTTATGTGCATGACTCAATAGGTTATCCTTCAATGACAGAAAAAGGGCTGTGCACTGGCCTAGAGCCACAGTGCATTGACAATAGTGGAGGGTGCTATAAGGCACCAATGAGTGGCCAAGTATGACACACATTAACATATAGTTCCTTCATTACTTAAGAGTATACATGACAGAAAAACGACTAGAGACTCAATGTGATAGAAGTTCTAAAGCATATTAGCTAACAGTTGATGTGCTGACCCTATCTATGCTGCACGTCCTATTCTTCAAGGTGAATGTATCAACCCTGTCTCTTAGCTGGGGACCAAAACGTAGTTGAAAAAATAGAGACCGGTTCGAAATCGGTAAAAAATGGGGCAGCAGGCGGCTCACCTATCCGTCGGTGCCTCCTGGCTTGCAGCGAGCGGAAGTGGAGGTGTGAGCTGAACCGCCCTGTCACCTTAAATAGCAAGCAACAATTGGCTGCTTCGTGTTGGTTTAGGAGATTGGTTGCTTCGTGTTGGTTTAGGCGATATACGCGGAAGCGAGTGCAAGAAAAAGGCACTGCTTTTCCGCGCATGCGCGATGGCAGCGAGCCGCTTCTGTATCGCGCATGCGCAATAGAACATTGACGCCCAACTGTAGCGTCAGTGCATAGCGCTATTCATAGGAATATGCGCTTTGGAGATTCGTGTTACGAGATATTCTGAAGCCGGTGTTTGAGTAACCCGGCTTACAATGGGACTTACTTAATAGATCATGGTGTTTAGTACTCGGTCAATGAAGGGGGGCATGTGTCAGCAAGCACATCTACTGAGCAGGTAAAAGATTCAAAATAGTCACTAGACATATGATGTATCCTGGAAAGTCTGTCAGCAGTAACTCTGCAACCATAAGTGTCTAGAGTGGAAAGAAAAGCATGACTGTTTCTTACATTAGTGGAATAGACAGAAAAATTAAGCCTCTTTTTTTAAATTTAATCATAGCACACAGTGATTGTTGTTATACAGGAGTGTCAGGAAAAGTAGGCAGGAGGGCAGCATACACAATTGAGTTGGGAGAGCTGTGGATGCAAACATAACTGCGTTCGCATCTATATCCGATTGACCCGCATATAAACAGTTGCTCTAAACATAGAAAAACAGAACAGGTGTGTGGAGGGTCGAGGGGAATTTTTACCGACCTGTCTGCTCATACCCCTTATGACAATATACAATATACAAAACTCAAAAGGTCCCTGTTACTTTGATGGAACAACTCGAAATGCCTTGCCACCGGATAGGTGCGATCCCTATTCTGTATGGCCCTGAGGTGTTCCAAAATTCTTATCTTTGTGGGGTGGATTGTTTTTCCAATGCAACACAAGCCACACGGACATACCAAACAGTACACAGTGTGGCTTGTGTTACAATTCATCAAACTTTTGATTTTCCTTGGTTCCTTCATGCCTGGTACTTCATACTCCAACACTTATTTTACTATTCTTACATGCCCTGCACTTGAGACATGGGTAAAATCCTGCCAGTTTCCCAAATGGTGACATTCTATTCTCATTCCCACAGTGACTCTGGACTAGGCTATTATGCAGGTATTTTGCTCTCCTTAAGGTTATAAGGGGCACCTTCTGAAGATCGTTCCCTATTACCGGGTCGGACCTTAGAATATGCCAATTTTTATCAAAAATCCACCTAATTTCTGAGGCATCACCTGAGTAATCTGTAATCAGGCTGTTAGATTCAGTGTCTTTCACTTTTACTTTCTGTACACTTGGTGCCCCCCAAAATCAGATCTTTTCTGTGCTTTCTTTCAGCTTTAATTTTAACCTCAACAAACGTTTCCTTGCTGTAGCCTCTTGCGTCAAAGCTACTGTCTTTAACAGCTGATTGAAAGTCACAGGGACACGTGCAGTTTCTTTTTATTCGAAGAAATTTGTCATATTGTCTTTCCAGGATGGCAACTGCTTGCGTGTAGCACGGAATTCCCTGCGGTAGATTTCCTGTGCAATGCTGTGCACAGTCATCCATCTGCAGGGAACACCTTCAAATCCAAAAAATTAACCACTTCCGTGCTGACCTCACCTGTGAATTTAAGATTGAAGTTATTGGTATTAAGAACCTCAATGTATGCCCTAGCTGACTCTTCTGTGCCTTTATAGACAATAAATAAATTGTCTATATACCTGTTCCAGCCTACAACCCTGTGGGTCCATTCTGCTTTCCCCTCTGCCCAGGCCACCTGTTCCTCCCACCAGCCCAAGGAAAGGTTTGCTTAGCTTGGGGCGAAGCAGGTGCCCATCACAGTACCACATATCTGGTTAAGTAGTTGCTCCTGGAACAGAAACATGTTATTTCCTAGGCAAAACTCTACAAATTCCAATATCATCTAATTGTGCTCAGCTAGGTTCATGGGCTTGGTTCCTAAAAACCATCTCACTGCTTCTATTCCCTTGAGATGATCAATACTTGTGTATATATATATATATATATATATATATATATATATATATATATATATATATATATATATATATATATATATATATATATATATATATATATATATATATATATATATATATATATATATATATGAATTTGGTAAAGAGGTACAGGCAGGATTGGAGGTGAAAAGATCTTATACAAGGAACCACTATATGATAATCAAAAGCTTCTACAAATGAAATGAACAAAGACACTTTTCAATCTATATAATTAAAGGGGACATTGAGCTGTTTTAAAGTAAACACTGTACCTGGGGAATAAACCCAATCCCGCTGATGACCGTCAGACCATGGTAAAAAAGGCCTAGGGTTCAAGTTATACAAGCGTTAAAGAAAGATGTTTCCTTGATCCTCTGTTTTTGAATCATCCCTCTGTTGAAATAAGGACAGAGATGAAAAATGCAATTCTCATCCCCCAAAAATGGTTCAAAGGTATATCGAAAGTCATCCAGCATGGTGACAACAATTTAATATTACACTGTAGTTAAGCAGGTCTGCAATCATCTTTGGGTGTATATAACTCCAATGACAATCTAACGGTCATTTGTGGGAAAACAAAAGGTATGGTCTTTCATGGGGGAACATAAATTCCTGGGGAAGTTTGAGAATAGGCAACAATATAATATATAGTACTGTAACATATAAATACCCAGCACAATGGATAAGCTTGCCATGCTATTATCTAGCCCAAGTGAAAGAGAGATCTCTACTATTCGCTTATCAATGTTTGGAGACAAAATTACATGAATGGACTTCTACAATAGGGAAAATGTTTAGAGTGAAATATCTGCCCTCACTTACATATGGGATGGCTGTCTACTTGCATAGATAAAGTTCAAAGTAACATATATCAGACAGTCTTTAAAATCTCAAGGTCAATCAGTGAAGCGCACGTCCAATTAGAGTTCAGACTCTAAATACAAGATTTGTACACATGGCATTTGTGCTAACTTTGTGTTTCACATTAAGGAAGGAATCAGATGGGCATGCTAACACCTTAAAGAATCTTATTTATGAATATATCAATCACACAAAAGAGGTCATTAGTTACACAAGGTCAAAATACATTCAAACAACAAATGCTCACCTAGAAGCACAGCAGGTCTGGTAGAAAGATGCGATGTGTTTTAAGGTTATCATTGCAAGTCAGCTAATAATTAAATCCAGACTTACAGATCACATTGAATTTTCGAAGAAACAGATCTCACTGTATCTCATCCTTTCCTAAGAATCAATGATGACCCAGTAATACTTTGAACTATCAATAGGACCAGTTATAAGACAAAAAAACATATGCCTATGCCTTCTCTAAAGTCAGATTTGAGAGGAAAATGGAGTAACAATTTTTCTACTCAGAGCATAGTCTAGAACAGCGTGTGAGTGTTACAAGTCGTATAGTGCTCCTAACCCCTTATTAAGCTCTGGAACACCAAATACTAGATCAATATAAAAGAATAAAAACAAAACAACAGTCACATTCTTTATTAGGCTTGTTCTAGCCAATCAGATATGTCATTCATGAGCCACTACTCTCAGCGATGACAATACAGAACTGCAGAGCATTTATATCTGTCTATTAATATTTGTTTATTTATTAAAGGTTTCTAGAGCGTGCAATTACCCACAGGTGTCCTGGTGCACAAGAGAGTACTAACCAGACAAACTACTAGAAAACTAAATTATTCCTGCTTTAAAAAATCAAGTTGTGGGGAGTTTCCTAAAACAAAATAATTGGTCTGTTGCCTTAAGTATGATGGAAGAGGATTTCAGTGTGTAGCAGTTCAGATCGCAAAGGATTTGTTCCCCTGACGAACCCCCTTAACGTTGGAGTCTCCGGTACATTAAATGATGAAAATCACAACTTTCTAGTCATCTTATATCAGGAAAGTATACATGTAATGCAGTCAGCTTCAGCACCAGCTTCAAAGGAAATACAAACACTATTAAGGACAATGCACATGTCCACTGTGAGCCGGTGTAGTGATCTCAGATGACAAGAGATATGTGCCTGACACTGCAATCCAAGGAGAAGGAGAGCAAATCAACTTTGACTGCGATGAGAGCAACTGAGTACCCTGAGAAGTTAGAACCCCAGCTTGTCAGGGATTGAGCAGACAATGGTTCGAAACAACCTGGGACAGCTGTAGGTTTACTAACCTCTCTGCCACCTTGGAACAAAAAGGTAGGCGAGAAATAGAGTGGTAATTGCCCACAAAAACAGAGTCCAGTGTTGTTTTTAGCAGCAGCAAAACACATGCATGTCTGCAGCCAGCCAGCAGAACACTGGCCTTAAAGGAAGGGTGGATTGGCTGGCACCCAGGAGAACAGGCAATCTTCGCCACTAAACTGAAAATCCACGCTGGGCACAGGTTGTCTGAAGAGTGAGACTAAAGAGGTAACATCAGTTGCCTTAGAGTATCAGTAGATGTATGCTATAGTCCTGTGACAGAAATAAAGAGATTATGGCAAGCCAGGGAAGCCATCAGGTGTACAAACAAGAGATACGTTGGAGGACGTAACTGGTGAACTAAAATCGGAATAAGGCTAAACTACTGGACAGGAGTTGTAGGAACTTGATGCTTTTCCTCCAAAGCTGTCCAGCTAGGGAAAGATTGCTAAATGGTGAGCGCCTTATGGATGAAAATGCAAGACAATGATTCACATAAATCTTTTTTTTGTCCTCATTTATCAATAGGTGAGAGTTTTATAGGCAGGCCATAAGTTTATTCTCAGATCCCCTAAATAAAGTGGCGATACCGAGTTGGTAAATCAAGGGGGATCAGACAAAACTAACTGCCACAAACCCAAAGGAAGAAAATACACACCCTGCTGTATGACTTCCAGGGTCTCACTTAAAGTATATTCATTGGACCATAAGGATTTTGAAAATTGACAGGATGTTCTATGTTCAAAATATTACATTAAAAATTAACTAAGGTTATTACCCACTTATCCCAAATTCCCCACATTTCTATTCTCCTTTTTGAAGAACTCACAAGGTCAAGTTTATATATACACTTCACTGAGGAAACCCAATCAAATATTGTTGGAGTTTGAGGAGAGATCCATTTTATACAGATTTCCTTTCTTGCAAGTAAAATTAGCAAAAATAAAAGGGAAACTTGTAATTTAGAAAGATTATAACTTTAAGTTTCCTCCAGAAAACCCCCCAAAATAACCAATGATTCACATAAATCTTGAGAAAGCCCAGCCTGACTACAGCAGAGTGTAGAGAAGTCTTTAATGATTTTAAATAAACCCATGAGGGAATGTTTAGTTGATAGACTAAGGTTTAAATATTAACCGGTGCAGCCACTTTAAACTGAAATCTATAGGTCTGAGAATCCTTATATTTTTACCTTAAGCTCGGCCGAGTAGCTTTTCTTCCAGTTCCTTTCCAACCTTTTGCAAGGACGTTTAGCTGCTGCTAGCTCCTGTATAAGCAATGGACCTAATGGAAGCCTAGGGCATGATTTCCCCACTGTAGTCACAGCAAGTGACTCCAGGAGAGAGATGATCCCAGTGTTAAACTCCTTTTTATTCTTTTTGCCTCATTCAATAGGTCCCAAGGTTGGTCATCCAAGATAGGGCTTATGGGGAAAGAGAGATTTTTGGGAAGTTACTTTTAGTTTTATAAGGTGGCTGTGAGGGGATGAAAATTATAATCTTATTTTTCTTACAGCAAACTAAAACAAGCATTTACAATGCAACGGTTTCGCCTTTGCAAAAGTTAGAGCTATTGGCATTGTAAATGACAACATTTTTATTTATGTGTTGCTTTTGAAAACAGATAAATAAATGGCATTGTCATTTACATTGCCAATAGCTTACTCTCTCGCAAATGTGAGACCTATTGCATTTGCACACACACACAAACATGCACAAGCAGTACACTGTAAAACACGTCATCTACACCCAGTACTGTACGCCTATAGCATGCATATATAAAATTCAAGCAGACTATACTGTTTAAAAACAGCCTACAGACACGTGCTAAACACATAAGCCATGCACACGCAATATGCCCTAAACACGCAGCAGGCAGACGCGGAATGCATACAATCTGTGCCCTGCATAGGCGGCGTGCACCCACGTCCTTTTGTAAATCAACAGAATGCACACACAATGAGCACAGCCTACTGTCCACCAAGTGGCATTATTCACAATATTGCGTGCATGGAAGGCATGCATACTCCCGCAATGCGATGTACACTATAAACTGTGATCTGTATTACATGTTTATGGTGCACATGTTGAGGGGCGCAAACCCGATGGAATGCTCACACATCTTGTAAACACTATATGGTGTGCACAAAATGTAAGCACATTATTCTGCACAATTACCATGCACGCAAGAGACGACGAAAAAACAACGTGTTTAATGTTTAAGGTGTAAACACGCCTAACGCACATCATACCATACATGCATGGAATGGACAGAGAGTATATTGTAAAAGGAGCGCGCTTACGGTATAGGTTAACCACATATACAAAATACTCTTAACAAACTGAACAAAACTGACATGGCAAAGACAATGCATACAAAATAAACTCTGCAGACAACGTTAGTTCGGAGTATAGCACACACAGTCTGCACACGCCCTATTCAATATACAAACATGACATGGAAATACGTGTACTTGAAAAGTATGCACGTACTTTACTTATAGACAGCTCACACAAACTATACTGTACACAAAGAGTGCGCATGCGCGCCCGCGTACTGTAAACATATGCGTACACTATTCGGAACACAACTAGAACTGCCTTAATATCTACCCTGGAAAACATCCTTTAAAAGCTAACCCTGCATATGATGTGTTTGAGGAGCAGGGCACGCAAACACACAGCATGGCCACACAACATGCAGCAAACACTCGGTGCGCTTGGACAACCATATATAAAGAAGGCATGCCCGCCCACTGTACAGCGCCTAGACTCGGCAAGTAGACCTAGATAAAAACTAGAGCCTTGTATTTTAACGCGCACACACAACTTGCGCCAACAGACTGATATGCAGGTTTGCCCACGCAGAATGCTATCACAGCACCCAAGAGGGCGAAGGCAGGGGACTGGCTAGGCATAGCCTGCTGAATAGCGTCTGAAGGTACCCGCAGGAGAAACACTCAGTGCTAGAAACTTACAAGAACAGAACAGTGCAAACAGGAAAAGAACAATACGTATATTGAACACTTTCTAGTATTACAAACTATCTAAATCCCCGGTCTGTGAGGACACAGGCTCAGAATTCTCCAAAACACGCCTCAATTACCATACTAACTCCACTGGGTATTCTTCATTCTCAGAAAATAGGCCGTGTATTGAATGGGCATGAAGACCTGCACTCCTCATTAGACTAAACATGATTAAACACAGAGTGCCTGCACTTCTCATCAGAGTCAAACAGTTTCGTACAGTCAGTACCTGCACTTCTCATTAGACTGCAGGAACTCCCAATCGGAAAGTACCAGAACACACACACTTTCAGAGAGCACATGGTTAGAGTTCTCATTGGTCTATAAACATTATAACATTCTGGACCTGCACTTCTCGTTATTGCAGGCACTTTCAGAGGGCTAGGACGTCTTCTCATCCTGGTGATACCACTTTCAGACAACGAGCACGTGCACATCACACTGCACTTCACTCTACAATCACGACATACCATTGGGTACCTGCACTTCACATCAGACTGCATGCAATTTTTGACAGTCGGCACCAGCACTTCTCGTTCGAGTACAGGCAGTCCCTGGTGTCTGTTATCTGTTCATTTCATCAGACAGTGAGTGCATGAAGTACAGTGACTGGCTGACAGTCGCAGGCCCTTCTCACGAGCCCACAGGGGCTGTTAATGGTGACTACGGGAGCTGTCACTGGTGAGCACACTGCTGTCACTCTCAGGGCCTGAGTGCCTGCAGGGTTCTCCAGCCTGCATGAACTTTGCCTCAGTTGGATTCTGCAGTTCTAGGCGCTGGTAGAGAGCACCTATAACAAGCCCACAGGCGCTGTCAGGCTGTATATTAGCACTTTTATACACGAATGCTGGCACTAACAGATAGCGAGTACCTGCACTTCTCAACAAACCACATGCCACAGTTCTCACCAGAAAACAGGCACTGTGAGACAGAGAGACTTGCATTGGTCACCAGACCACCTGCATTTCAGTTTACTTCAATCTAATTCTACAGTTCACTCTGGATTACAGGCACTTTCAGGCACTGTGTACCCGCACTTCTCAAAAAACTATATGTGGTATCAGGCAGTAAGTCCCTTGCACTTCTCACCATACTACAGACCCTGCCAGATTGAGCACCTGTTCTCACCAAAGAACATGCACCATCAGCCAGTGAGTCCCTGCACTATTCACCAGACCACACACACTGTCAGTAGGCACCAGCACTTACCCTCAGATTATGTGTAGTGTCAGGTAGTGTGTCCCTGCACTTCTCACCATGCTACTGATCCTGATTGAGCACCTGCTCTCACCAGAGAAAACACACCATCAGGTAGTGAGTCCCTGCACTTTTCACCAGACCACACGCACTGTCAGTGTGTACCAGCACTTCTCATCAGACAAAGTGGCTTCACGTCAGACCACAGGCTCTGTTACTAGGCACCAGCACTTACCCTCTGATTATATGTGGTGTCAGGCCCTTCTCACAGTCTTTGCACTTCTCACCAGGCTACAGATAGATAGAACAGCAGTTCTCACCAGAGAAGGAGCGCCCTCAATGTCTGCACTTCTAACCGGAGCACTGGCACCGCCAGATAGTGAGTGCCTGCACTGTTCACCAGACCACAAGCACTCTCGATGCGTTCTCGCACTTCTCACCAGACTGCAGATGCGATAGACGCGGAGCTCCTGCACCTGTCACCAAGGACTGTGCATCGTCAGAGTGAGCGCATATTCAAGATGGCAGACAGTAGCGTGGCTTGGATGTCATGAACTCCGGTGCAAGCAAGGAAGAAGGCCTCTTTCACTGCCGTTGGGGTAGTAAAACACAGCAATTAGCAGTATTCAAGGGGGCTCTGGGCCCCGGTGCCACTGCTCCTGCTGCACCAATGTTTGTTACGCCCCTGATTGCAGACATCTTGGTGCCTTCAGGGCAGATTGTTATACAAAAGGTGGATGGGTGGCATTAGTTCAAGGTGGGGAAGACGCAGTTTGAGTGGCGCGCGAACAAAGAGTGAGAAACCATAGGTGAAGGGAACTGACGGAAGGAAAGGGAGCGGGAAAGCGAAAACAGCACATTTTTCGATGTATTTTTTATGAGCTGTTTCGATTGCCCTGATGATTTCCGGTTGCTATAACCAATATCTCCCCACAGGACAAAGAGGCGTGGGACCGTTTGCCAGCTGTCAATGGGCGCGGTTTCTCAGACTCTAAAAAAGCAGGATTAAAAAAAACATAAGTTACTGATTTTCTGCCCAGGAAGGAAGGCAGGAAACTCGCAAAGTTCGGCGTGCCCCTGCCATGAAAACCAAGGCAACTTTTTCAGGTCTGGTAAAAAGCACTTTGCGGCGAGATAAATTCCCTTCCAGCGAGAGGCACTTCACACCCACTTAGCTACTTGTCCACTGGGGATTAAAAGGGATGTCTCCTTCTCGTTAACAATAGGCGAGCCCGAAGTCCTATCAATACATGTTTTTTACGTGTCAAGTATTTTGTCAAACAGAAATCCAGATGTGGACGGTGCGTTCCGTTCCCTTCGCTCTGTCAAACATTTATTTATTTTTATAAAGGGCATTTTTATACAGCGCGGACATTACCCAAAGGAACATTAAACAAGCATTTGGAGACACGGACAGGGGGGAACGGCACACAGACAGCGGGAGGGGGAGGGGCGGGAACGGGACAGAAGCCTGAACAGGCAGGGAGAGCCCAGAGGACTGAGCAGGCGGAGAGCCGACACGGATGAGCAGGGTGGCTGAAGTAGGCAGCAGAGAGCACGGATGACTGAGCAGGCAGAGGGGGCAGAGGGCTGAGTAGGCAGAGAGCCCACACGGAAGAAAGTAGGGTGGATATAGCAGGCAGCATAGAGGCCAGAAGCCTGAGCAGGCAGAAACCCGACATGAGACAAACGAGACACGCAAAGCGCAGCCGACTCCGACAAAAACAGCTCGAAAAAGACGAAAATTATGACGACCGAAAAAAGAAAAACAAGCATCTCATCCATCACTTTTTGTATACCATTGTTTGGTAGTGCCATTGCTTTGTTCAGTCTAGCATGTCCTAGGCTAATAGGCAAACATATAAAGCAACAGAAGAACATTAACATCATTGTACACTTCTATACTTTATGTAGTTGAGCTCTCCTACAAAAACCTTGGTTAAGCCGGCACTATAGAGTCAAGCTAAACGTGCCCTTTTATCACCGGATTGTCCTGTACTGTAAATGCATTTATATACCGTGGAGCTAAAAGTGGACAGGCAGCATGCTACATCCTTAGGGTGCTCTTATTTGAAAGGTTCTTGAAACATAGTTTGGCGTATGTGAGAATCGCTTTTGTCTTGGCGTTACTGACCAGAGTGCGCACTTATCCGGACATCTGTTACTATACCCAAGTTTGTAAAAATGTTTAGAGGAATGTGGCATAGTGCGCTGCATTTTACATTCTTATTTGTTCATGTGTCTTATTAAATATTTTAATATGCATAAGGAGCAGTGGAACGCATTCCTTCCGTTGCTCCAATTTCGTAGTTGCCCATACACATGTACTGGAGCAGACTTGGGTTTCAGCAGCAGCGAAGTAACTCACAAGAACAGACCAATTGGAGACGGGCAGGGCAGCTGGTCTTAAGAGTACATCACAAGGTGGGGTGTGGCTAGCCGCTAGAGTGCTCGCCGAATGAACTGCTAGCTCTGCACTCCATCCACTACTATCAGGTGCCCAACTCGCTCATCCTGACAGCGCTTCCAACGCACAGCACTACAGAGGACAAGAAACTCATTTTCCAGACTGGCAGTGAGTTAATCTTTCTCCCCTGGGCCATCGGCAACGCGACGTCCCAAGACAGCGGTCGCCATCTCAGTCAGATCCACATCGCTGCACTCTCGCCTCATCCCGGCGTCCTGCCTCACCAACTACCTGGTTTTCCAACACGGACACTCTTCAAATCTGCAGCAACTCCCTCCATTAACAACGCCTGTTTGTTTCTGAGACCGCAACAACGCCAGCCTCTTAAGTGCTACACGTCACCTTCACACGGTGTAAACGTCTCCCTGCAACATACTCTTACACGGTCACTCAAAGCATAAATACTACACTCACATCCCTCGACAATACTGCTCCATGTAGTGGACTTGTGTTCCGACCTGTAAGCCGAATATGATGTGCACGACATCCGTGGGCCAGGCGTGGCCCGCAGGGTTAAAAATAAAAGGGGAGGAACCACACGAGGTTCATCTCCCGACCACTAGTGCATGTGTCTGCCTCGTTATTTTCCCACCTTCATTACCAGTTACTGTCATTAGGCCCTGGCGTCCTCTGACCAGTCCAAAGGTGCAGGCTGGAACATGACACTGGTGACGAGGGGAGGCATGATCTATGCTCCTCGAAGCAGCCCTTGGTTCTGCCTAGTGGCCGGTGTTTCCTCTGTCGCCTCGAGTGACGTCGCTGGCCTGCGGTGACACACACTGAGAAGAAGGGCGCTGCAGGAAGAACGGATGCAAGCAGGGAGTGCAGCTGCCTCACCCGCTTCAGAGCGCACCTCGACACGACCTCACGGACACGCCCACCACGCCCTACAGCCTCTACCACATGGAGAAGGAAGGAAGGCCAGGCATCTGCGCATAGCGGCGCTGTAATGTAGACAGCCTACAAGTGGCAGAGAGTGGCCCGGCTGTGAAGCAAAATCCTGAGGAGGCTGCCAAGGGCAATACCGGCAAACCATTAAAAGAAGGGAGAGAGAAGAACAAGAAACAACGGCACAAACAGGGGGGCAGAGGCTTACCTCATGGCCTCGGTAGACGCTGCTCGTAAAGTACAGCGTCCTGTAGGGATTCGGGGGCGTGCTCTCCCCTTCCCATTGGCTGGAAGGTAAAATTCCAGCCAATGGGAAGGGGAGAGGGCGGGACTTAAAAAAAGACCCAGAAACGCCCCCGAATCGCGTCAAGGCGGGACCTGAACTCAGTGACGCTCCTCTCCTCCAATGGCTGGCCAGCATTTACGAGGCCAGCCAATGAAGAAGAGGGGCGTGTTCAGGCCCCCATAGTACTAACAAAAGATTTCGGCTCCGCCCACCCACTGCTTATGCAGTGGGACGGTAGCCGAAACCTAAAAAAGTGCTGAAGGACCTGACCATACACCGTACTTACATTCTAGATACAATCAACTGAAGCACCGGTTAGGTCTATGATGTGCTCGAGCGAATGTGCTGCAACCGTGGCCAGATGCTTAAGACCCAATGTGGTACATGAAGACAAAAGGGGACCTGCTTCCATGGAAAAACGAGATAGAATACATACAACAAAATCACTAAGGTATGGAGTTTTTAAACATTCAGGACGGACGATGAAATAAAGGTGTCACTGGAATTGCAGAATGCTGTGGATGGACCTGGAGAGCGATATACCAACATACCACCAAACATAGTTGGGGAGGGAGATAAGGTATATCCTGGAAGTTCTGCCTTGAAAATTACTCTATTTGGATGCCCTTCAGCAAGAGATGTTCCTTATTTATGATGGAGACCCCGCACCCCCCTCTCCGTGCCCTGTCAATATGTATACTCTTATATATCAGTGAAACTGCACAAAAACATCTGGAACATCTGTTGTGTAAGAAAGAATATGTCCAATTTAGAATCCTCTATGAACTTGGCCATCAACTCTGCCTGTTTAACTAAAAACGGATATTTAAAAGTGCAGCTTTGAGTAAGCTATGTCTGAACGTCTAGTTAATGGGCACTGTTAGTGTACAGATCAGCAGTGAGATACCACCATGAGGTCCAGAAAACACGATTGTTGAAGGAGTACCATTTCCAATATTTAAATCAAATTTAGTAGAATATTGTTTGGGACTTGGTGAGAAAAGATACATTCATGCTCAGTCTGAGCTGTAGTAAAATCGGAATGCTGTTGTAGTTGTGCGTCTTCCATAGAAAAATTAATTGATGGAATACGGAGTCGAGGCCTGGTGAGGCAGTTTACTGGTGCTGATATAAGTTTTAGGAAAGCACATCAGCTAACCCAAGTTAAACCTTTCCTCCCAAGAATATACTATAAGGGGCATATTATCAAGAACCTGAGTTAACATTATCGCCACTTTAGCAGCAGAAAACTGCAGCTAAAGCGGCGATAATGGGCTTGATAATATGCCCTTGTGAATTCCCATAGAAGCCCATGTTCTGGTGTGAACCAGGGCTTCTATGGGAATTATTTACGGCATATTATCAAGCCCATTATCACCGTTATAGGCAGTTTTCTCCCGCTAAAGCAGCGATAATTTTAACGCCATGCTTGATAATATGGCCCTAAGCTTTTAAAGGAGATTGATATCGGAAGGAACTGGGACGACATCCAGGGCGCTGATGGATTCACATGGGCGGCTTAAATGCTCAGGCCCCATCCTGCTCGTCGGCTTCGGTATCTGGAACGCTCAGCCTAGAAAAAGTAAAACATGGTTACTGCAACTGCAGACAAGCTAGGCAAAAGATGAAATCAGTCATTTGTTTTAAAACGCCAGCCCTCTCCCTAATAAAACCCCAGATAATTAAACTAATTAGGCTGGCAAAAACGTAGTTTAAATGTAACAACATGAATATCAAACCATAAATTGTACAGTTATTGCGTAAATCTTCAAATGTTAAATGTTCAAACTCCAGAGAAATGTAAGTTCCTGTGCAACTCTGCATAACCAAGGACTGCTTAAATTGCTGAAAAGAGCAGAGGTACAGGTGGGTAGCTTTAATTCTCAGTCCGCATCCTGCACATGGGTTCTGGCAAGGCCAAGGGTGGGATCCGGGGGCTGAAGGGCCCTGAGTGGCTTAAATACTCACCCTCCATCCTGCAGCTGGGTTTAGCCATCTGGAAGGCTAACCCAAAAAAAAGTTTAAAAAAAAGAAAAGATTAAACTTGAGAAGTCAGATACCGCTGATGAGGGCTTGAAGCAAGGTGTTAGGAGGTGGTAAGATATTTGTGTCGAAAATGAAGTTGGGAGCTTACTTGAGGGCCTAAATGGGCTGAAAAGGAACACGCACTCCTCACACGGCCACCCTGCGGCCCTGCCATCAAAGACCCTATTGTAGCGCATGACTCCCCCGGCGTTTCTGTGCTTGCAGCTGCCCAGAGGGGTGTGTTTCACAAACTGTCTGAAATACTGACCAAGAAAGGCAGTGGTGGAATCATGGAATGCAGCATTGGGTGAAAGATTCCAATCCTCGGCGTCTTCGCTTCCAAAGCGAATGCCATCATTTACAGACTCAGGAATTTGTCAGGTCATATAAGATGCCCTTTCCCAGATGTCATAGTAGGTTGTCTGAGGATCCCAAACTATAATGAAGTAATGTTTTTGTCCTGTGATATCAGTTCTTGCTAGAAACATATGGGGAACATCACTTACAACGCATTTATTACAACGCACTACCATTACAACGCAACCATTACAACGCAAACCATTACAACGCATTGCTCTGGGGGGCGCTCTAGGATAGGGAATATATTTAATTTACTATCCAACACCTTCCCTACTATCCACGGGGACTGGAGTTGGAATAGTAAATTAAATAAATCACTATCCAGCGCTTAAAAGCACTATGCGTTGTAGTGGTATGCGATGTAAAAACCGCGTTGTAACAGCAGGCGTTGTAATAGCCTGCGTTGTAGTGACACCAATCCAAACATATATAAAGAGGCAATTCTAAGTGGCAGATGTGTCACAAAGCATTCGTTACCCTAATTTTCGTTGTGTTCTTTTATTCACTTGCCTCGACCCCTGGTTGACCTCTGCTCCTTGCCGCTGGAAACATCTACTGGGTTATACTTAGGAAAAAGTGGCCTGAGTTCTTTCTCCACCCTGCTTTTTTTGGAGGAGTTTGGTGCGTATCTATTCTCTTCATTTCTAAACTGCATCTTTAATTATGAATCATAAGACTGTGCTATTGCTAAGGGTTGTTCCTCCTATTTCGAATCTTCCTACTAAAGAGACAATCGAAACTCTTCAGACATACTTTTCTGAACTGAAGGGCTCTGTGACTGCTTGGAAAAATTACCCTTCCTTCGGGCAATCTTGAAGGATTCCAGTTCGTGATAGTTAGCAGGATGATTAAACAATATGGTTTTTGAGAAAGCTTTACTGCCTTCAGTTCCATTTTTTGCAGCAACACTATGTAAAATTTGACGTCACTGTGTTAGCACACACTACAATCATGCGTCTTTTTTTAGGCTCACCAAATTTTGAGATAACATTTGCCTTAACCTACATAAAACATGGAAATGCTGAAAAGGTAAATAACCTTTATGTTTTATTTACAGAACCTTAATATTGAGAACAATGTGGTTGAACAGGATGAGTAATGTTCTCAACAATAATTGTTGGTACGCCATCATAGGTCATCAGGTTCACAGCTTCTGGCTGAAAGTTTGGAAACAGATCAACTCAATATTTGAGAAAAAATTCAATTTACATTTCAAATATCATTCTTTGTTGGTATATCTGGAGTTTGGTTTGTACTGCCTACCAAGAGTAGACCATCTGTTGATCTTTTGGTAGCAAATAGATTCCACAAACTATGGGCGATATTCTCAAGAACGGGTGATAATTATCGCCAACCCAGGTTAACGCAACTTTACATAACGCTGTCTATCGCGGAAAAGTAACGCCGTGTTAACGGCGTTTTCTCAACATGCTGACAACAGGCAATAGTCTCCAGATAACTCTTCAAATGTTCGCATTAAATACCGGGACGCCGATAAAAAAGGAAACCTGAGCGTGAAAAAAGTTGCTATGGGCCCAACAGCAGTAAAAACATAAGCGATAAGCAGCACCAGGCTTGCAATTCCCACGACAAGTGGGAAAAATCACCATAAAAGCTGCAAAAAAAAGAAACCCAAACTACTGAGAAGCACCATGGAGGAAGCTGGAGCAACTATAGAGGCCAACCAGTACCCCACACACCCCCCTGAGGATCAGCCAGGGACCTCGGGGTAGGGGAAGGGCTTGGAGAAGAAGAAGAGGAACCCGCAATTCAGTCTGCAGGAAAACAAGATCCTGATTAGGGAGGTGATAGAACACCAACAACTGTTCATCACCTCAACTGTGTCATTGGCAACTAAAAATGCAATGTGGCAGTCCATATTGGCCAAGATGAATGCAGTCAGAGAGAAGAGAAGGGAAGTGGATGACTGCAAGAAGCGCTGGAAAGATGTGAAGTGCAAAACCAAGGTAAAACTTGCCAACAACCGGAAAGCCGCAATGCAGACTGGAGGTGGGATTCTAGCGCCACAGCTGGAGCTGGATGAGATGGAGGAAATGGTATCCACAATCAACAGTGGGGAGACGGTGGCAGGACTTGGGGGCACGAGCACTGCTCAAAATGACCTGACCCAATAGCAACAAGGTGAGTAACGAGCAGGACTGGGGGAGGGGGGTAGATGGGCACAATGGCTCACATGCACAATTAAGCATAGCTCAGTGCACACCCACAATGACTCTAGATCATGTCCCTGATCTCCTTGGCATACTAAAGCACACATAGACACAGTAAGTAGGCCCCAATTGACAATGTGCTCAGCGGGGACCCTCCCCACACATCACTAATCACACAACAAACCCATGCACATGTGCTGAACCCAGCAACGCTGCAGGTCCATGAGCCACACTGACAATGCAAGTGACACTGCATGATGATTAGCATGGCTGCAGCCCAAATATCATGACATAGTGCACGCCACGACACTGAGGGGGCTGAGTGTGTACCACATACGTAAAGGAGCAGGTCACACCCTGACACATCCACGTGCACAAACAACCCCTGACGTCAACAAGATATCTGCGGACAAACCATGCCGAAGAGTTCCAACTCCCACCAAGAGCCCAATTTTCCCAAGTATGCAACATCTCAGCACTATATGAGCACAGAAGTGACAGGCACACAGCCTAAAAGGGAAGAGGGCCAGCAAAATCAGAGCTGCAGGGGCGACTCTCCCACAATGCAGCACACACACACAGGAATCAGAGGACATCAACATTGACAACAATGTGGTACAAACTGCAACACTTTTACAACGGAACAGAGGACACAACTGTTGCCCCTTGTGTGTAGAAACTGGCCAATCACATTTGGCATAGCAGGAAACTGTGAGATGATAATGTACACTTACATCCTCACATCCATGAAGGTGTAGAAATGTACACTGTCCCGCATCAGATAGGCATTTCCTCCCAAACAGTCACAATGTACATTGTCATGCAGTCTGTTTCTAAACATGTCCAATGCGTGAACATACATAGAACACACTGTTAAACTACATCTTCCCTTTACATTGCAGATGGAAAATCAACACCTCCTGCAGAGCAGACCATATATCTCTTCACTGATGATGAAGTGGACCTCCACACCATCGACACCGACGCCCTCTACCAACTCATGGACACCCTCAGCACCCCACCCCAGGAGCAGGGCAGCCCAGCTGCACTGAGGAGACCCCACACCTCCACAGACCACACAGCAGGAAGCACCCACCACCACAGCTGTCTCCCAGGACCCCCACATTCCAACACAGTGCATTATAGGACCAGAAAGAGATGGCTGATCAGGTGTGGGTGAGGTTCGACCTCATGGCAGCCAAACAAGCTTTTAAGCCATTAAACCAGATATGGACACTTTGGAGTGCGGAATCCGCAGGCCTCCGGTGCCGCCAGCGGTGCTGACGCGCTGTATACATTGCAGGTCCCTGGGGGGCAGCAACGCAGAGCTCTCTCTGCATTGTGCATGCAAGAAACAGGCAGCTTTCTACCGCAGCAAATCACCCCTGGCCAGGGAACAACAAGTGGTTTGTGTTTCTGTTCTTATTGAGGACAAACTCTCTGTAGTGGCGGAAGTGTGCAGGAAAGGTGGCTGGTGGGTGACCTGTGGGCAAGCTGGAAGACTATGGGCCACACCAGTAGGTGTCCTAGGCAGGTGTGCCCTCAATCTTCCTCCTTACCCACACAGCTGTGGTGCCCTAGGCAGGTCTGCCCTCAACCTTTCTCCTTACACACACAGCTGTGCGCGTGTATCGTTTGCATTGATGTTTAAATGGCACCAAAATACTTACAGACTCACAAATATGGCGCCAATGGTCAGCTCACATGTGCAGCGGACTGTTAAACAGGGTCCCCATAGATTGCAGAACACAGAGCACACGTGATGCAAGGGTCTGGAACTCACTGCAGCGTCCATTATACAAAGTCGAATGCAAGCATTGATTTTTCGAACCATATATTGTTAGTTTAATTTTCTTTGAAAAAACTCCAGGGGTATTATTTCCTCTTCTATGTGTTCTACATAGTCCTTTATACTAGTTCTAGTACAACCTCTGTCCTCACAAATGATTGTTTCTATAATAAATTATTAATGATTAAGGGTGTGTCTACTCTATAGTGTGAGCACTTTAAAACACCCTCCCCAGAGATCATCCATCATGCATCCATCCATCCATCCATCCATCCATCATGCATCCATCCATCGATCATGCATCCATCCAACCATCCACCATCCATCCATCATGCATCCATCCTTCCATCCATCCATCCATTATGCATCCATCCATCCATCATGCATCCATCCATCTATCCATCCATCATGCACCCATCCATCCATCCACCATGCATCCTTCCATCCATCCATCCATCCATCATGCATCCATCCATCCATCCGTCCATCCATCCATCATGCATCCATCCATCTATCCATCATGCACCCATCCATTCATCCATCCATCCATCCATCATGCATCCATCCATCCATCATGCATCCACCCATCCACACATCCATCACCCATCCAGCCACCCACACATCATGCACCCATGCCCCCATACATCCACCACCCACACATCATGCATCCATCCTCTCATCCATCCATCCATCAATAAATCATGCATCCATCCATCCATCCATCCATCATGAATCCATCCACCCATCCATCCATCCATCCATCCATCCATCCATCCATCCATCCATCCATCCATCCATCCATCATGCATCCATCCATCATGCATCCACCCACCCATCCACATGCATCCATCCACCCATCCATCCATCCACCCATCCATCATGCATCCATCCATCCATCCATCATGCATCCACCCACCCACCCACCCATCCATACATCCATACATCCATCATGCATCCATCCATCATGCATCCACCCACCCATCCATACATACATCCATCCATCCATCATGCATCATCCACCCATCCATCCATCCATCCATCCATCATGCATCCATCCATCCATCCATTCATCCATCATGTAACCATCCACCCATCCATCTCATGCATCCATGCACCCATACATCCACCACCCACACATCACCAGCCCCGCTCCCCTTTCCAGCTGCAAACGAGTTATTCCATCGTGCTTGTCCAAAGCAAAAAAACGCATAATTAGTTGCCATTAATTTAGTTATTTCATCGTACTTGCTGCAGGCTCACCGGTGTCTTTGCACATTTGCTCGCACCCCTTTTCAGCTGCAAGCGAGTTATTGTTGTCTTTCCACATGTAAAGGCTTGCCTTTTTTGTTGCCATTAATATAGTTATTTCATGGTACTTGCATTTTTTCAAAGAAGAATTAATCATACCAATTATTTGGCATTAATTTAGTTATTTCATCGTACTTGCTGCAGGCTCCCGTTGTCTTTGCACATTTGCTCGCACCCCTTTCCAGCTGCAAGCGAGTTATCGTTGTCTTTGCACATGTAAAGGCTTGCCTTTTTAGTTGCCATTAATGTAGTTATTTCATCGTACTTGCATTTTTTCAAAGCAGAATTCATCGTACTTGCTGCAGGCTCTCCGTTGTCTTTGCACATTTTCTCTATTGTCTTTGCACATTTAAAGGCTTGCCTTTTTAGTAAGCGAGTTATGGTGCTTGTGTTTGCACAATTATTTCCGCTGCAGGCTCTAAAGGCTTGCCTTTTTAGTTCTCTTGGCATCGCAGGCATAAGCATGCACAATTATTTCCGCTGCAGGCTCTAAAGGCTTGCCTTTTTAGTTCTCTTGGCATCGCAGGCGAAAGCATGAGTTGTAATCACAAGCGATGTTAATGGCTTCGCGCCGTTGTCGTATGCGTAGTGAATGCATGCAATGACAACGATCCTGTGATGTAAAAGTCGCGGTGCGATGGCACCACGATGTATTGACATCGGTGTAATGGGTGTTTCCCAACTAGATGCCATACGTGGGTGTCTAAGTCCCATCAGGGACCACCTACAGTTCCTAACAGACACTGCAGTCTGTTCCATGCTCTCCAACAAGCCATGGCTGACATCACTGAAGTCATGATTTCGAGACAAGAACAACTGTTTAGTCAGAGTGGCACCTGCGATGTCACCCAGGAGTTGGGACACATGCGGAGGATCATGGAGTACATAGAGCAGATGCAGGCGGAAAGAATGGCTGCCACAGCTGCACACCAGCCAGATGTAGCTGGTATCTTCAATGCCCTGCAGATCCTCATCATGGCATTGCTGCCACAAGGCCTGGCACAGATGAATGCTGCTGCTACTACTCCATGCACATCTCCGCCCCCTGATGTGTCAGTGACTCACTGTGCGGCAGACATTCCACCTCCGGCCCCTGATGTG
The DNA here is from genome assembly GCF_964263255.1 of Lissotriton vulgaris. Lineage (NCBI taxonomy): Eukaryota > Metazoa > Chordata > Amphibia > Caudata > Salamandridae > Lissotriton > Lissotriton vulgaris. The sequence goes on from NC_141699.1 coordinate 811,582,050, forward strand.
GCACTGCCACACAGTGCAGCAGACATTCCACCTCCGGCCCCTGATGTGTCAGTGCCACACAGTGCCGCAGACAAAATACCACCACCCACATGTGAGGCACATCTCACATCAGAAGACGATGATGTGGATGATTCTGCCATTTTGGTGAGAAGGAAGCAGCAGCATTCATCTCCGTCACATGGCCTGTTTCAGCTTGGTTTTGCCCTCTGCATCATGCCCTGAAATAACACCTTCCACTGTCCCCCAATACACTCTGCGACACTCACCTTGGCTCTCGACATGGACTGCCATATTTGGTGTAGTTAAACAATGACACAGCAATCAGACTGCGGACTGAACTCTTCCTCTTCCGATGAACTTGTCAATCCCTAAAGAACTCTGGCTGGCCTTCCACGGGGCAACAATGGAAAGTGTGGTTCGCATGGCCATGTACTGGTCCAACTTCAACACTCCACCGGATGTGATTAAAACACTCAAATTCACACAGATGTGTCTTGTCTATGATCAAGCAAGTATGCAATTGAGGCTAGGCCTTTTTCTTATGCTGCACCAATGAAGATATATACACAACAGTTGGCATGTATGAGCCAAAACCCCGAGCGGTCTTGCACTCCTTTATTTTTCCATTCGTGCGAGCCCCCACTCCGGGTGCATGCTACATTGCAACATTGTTGATAAGGTCTGGCTGGCGCCGACACTACAACTGAGACACACACCATAGTTACTTTTGTGGCCAGCCCAAAAGTGAAACACAGCCAGAGCCCAGAATTGAACCACACCCAGAGCCCCGGCCATTTCTTCACACTCCTCACACGCCTACGAGTGGGCCGCCGCTGCGGTGCTGGGATGTCGTGCACTTCAGAGTACGTCTCCAGACACTCCACCTAGACTTTCCAGCACCGTGCCTGGGACGGGGGTGGCCCCGTGACTGTGAAGGGCGCCTGTGGCGTTACAGAGGACATGCTGTTGACTCCTGGAGGCAGACTGTGGGGTGCACTGAGTTAGGCCCACCTGAAGAGCTGAGCTTGTGTGCAGCCTGCGATGATGCAGTGGCCTGGAGGCTGGATGTTGACTTGTGGTGCACAGAGGTAGTGGCACCTGAGGCACTGCAGCCTACCGCCACTTGGCAATGACTTCCGGTGCACTGAGTTAGGCCCACCTGAAGAGTTGAGCGGGTGTGCCGCCTGCAGTAGGCCTGTTGGGCCAGACTGAAATGGATTTGTCTGAGTCCAGCCGTACCGCAGTGTAGGCCAAAGGGAGCAGGCAGCACACACAGAACTCCACTGAGTGGTGCCGCTGGGTGTGCCAAAACCAGTGATCAGCTGAGGAGGCTGCCAAGCTTGTGGCCCTTGGGCTTGAAGATTGCACCGGTACGTGGTGGGCCCTCTTGGAGACACGCCGTTGGCGGTAAGTGAGCAGTGAGGCCTGGGTGCGCAGGGGCGGGCAATCATCACTGGGCGCCGGATGGGTCTAGGGACCAGCGGGCTGGGGTGCAGCAGGGACACAGGATCGAGCAGGCACCACCGGTCACAGCAGCGGCCTCATCGCAGGGAGAGGGGTGCCGCCCTGGCAGACACGCCCCTGCAGGCACTGACAAGATATGCGCCGGGTGGCGTGTGACGTAGCCACCTCATCGCTGGTGTTAATTTGGCCATTGATGGTGGTCGGCCACGTGTGTGTAGGCCGATGGTCAGGATATGGTGGAAACAAAGACACACGCAGAAGGTGTGCTGTCTTGTTCTGCGCTGCCTCGGTGGTACTCCGGCGGGTGGTGGTCCTGGGCCTGGGGGTGGTCCTGGGGGTGGTGGCAGTGGGTGTTGTGGCCCTCTTGGGTCTCCAAGCTGCATGATTAGTAGCTCCATGGCATCTGTTAGTCTTCAGATGTGGCTCTGGGCTGGGCTCCCTTTATACTGCAGGTCTTCATCCTTCTTAAGACCAGAAAAAAGCAGGTCTTAAGTCCCTGCTGCTAACATGCCTTATCGCCTGTTTTTGGACTGCGTCGCCGATCTGGCTGGTCGTTGAGAATATCGCGAAGTGGTGTTATTGTGAGTTTTTGGACAGGAACGCCTACTCTGCAGATGATTAGCATTAGTTGTCCCTGTCAGCCTTGGTGATGTTTTTAGCGCCAACTAATGCAGGTAAACTGGCGATGTTGGCTGTTAGCACAGGCTTGTGAATAGGGCAATAAATCTATCGCCACTTTCGTGGCGGAAAAGTGCAGCTAAATTGGCGATGTGTCCTTGAGAATATGTCACTATATCTTTCAACAAATAACAATAAAGGGTCTGGCTCATCCGCAGCAAGGCTGAGCACCTAATAACAAAAAACTACAATAATTGCCAATGCTGCTGTTTTTTCAATAAAATTTTGCCCACATGTAAGGAGACTCAATACATGCATAAGCTCATTAATCGCTTGTTTATTTTTAAAGGATTATTTCATTTTTTAGTTTCTTTTAATTTTATACCCATATGTACAACAATTTTTGAACAATATCCCACAAATATAAAACAACTTATATTTTACAAGACAACATCACATCAAGAACACTAATTCACACACACTCCATTCATACTCATACACAAGAAATATACAAATTGTACAATGATAAACCAAACATTGAATGATCCAGTGAATTATGTCAATTTTTCCATCCACAATTTTTTTTATATATACATGCTTATACAATTGATACATTCAGTAGATTTTTTTTGTATAAATCTCTTGCTGGCTTGAAGGTATTTATAAGTAAAGCAAAAGTGTTAGGTTTATCTAAGCCTACGCGTTTCAAACCTCTATGAGTGAGAGGTTCTCATCAGGGCCAAACTCACTCCAAATGAGCTCAAAAACCACACAATGGCACCCTATTATAGATGGCCATTTGGAAAATGTATCTTAGTGTGTCACGAGGTCCCCGGTGATGTAGGGATTTGTGGGTTTGATTGATTTGAAAATCAATAATCTCCTCAAAAGAGCTAGTTCTGCTCGAATGTTATTTTTTTTTATGATCGTTTCCAAACTAGATCTTTTCCTGTCGCGTCAGTCGACAATGGCCAATGATAGAGCCTGTCAGTAACAGATCAACCACTGTATCTGTGCATTAAACAATTCAGCATGTTTTTCGCTTAGATTCTCTACCTACAAACTCATATGGCCCTTGCTTTACATTTACCAAAATTTTGAGCATAGACTTCTACATTACTATTAGTTCACTCAGCTTTGTACTGATTTAATATGTAATGCGTATAAGTATTTCACATACTTTCTTTTACCTCTCTTTCCTCCTTTCCCACCTTTTATTACTAATTGTATTCATAGTTAATCGTGTACTTTGTAGTAATTAATTGATGATTGTGATTACTATTTCATAGGTTTTTACATTTAGCAAGTATTTCTCTAATTAAGTAACCAGCCCTCTACTTTAACCCTATTGTTGTTCAGTTCAATGAAGCAAAGTAAACTTAAAAATTAAAAGGGCGTTTCAAATGTATGAATGGTCCCATTGAAGATTTGTGACCAGCTCCAAGAACTGTTGGTATTGTCTCTGAACTATCTAAAAGCCTCATGAGAAGTATTGTGCCAGTCACTTAAATGGTATTATAGGCCTGCGTGAAGAGCTATGACTGCACATGAAATATACCCTAATGTTGCTGAGAAGCATTGGTATGAGTATTACAAGTAGCACACATTTGTTAATAGTTTCTGGTTCTTTTATGGCAGTGACAATAGGTCTTTGAAGTACCTAAGCTGCCTGCAAATCCAAGGCCTAGGCCACATCAATGGTAGGGAGAGAGGGAGTGAGAAGAGAGAGTGTGTTTTCCAATGCATGAGTGTACTGTTTGTGTCTCCATCTGACAACATCTCCAACAGGCAACTGTGTATAACTCCCTTTTCTACTGGAAAAAGATTGGCCATTCCTCAAGAAGGGCCATAATAAGACATGGGAGTATTCTGTGGAGTAAAAGAGGGGAGATTGTCCCCCATAAGAGTGCCTAATCTACTGTGGCAAATGCTGCTTTAAAGTCGAGGAAGTCTAAAAATACCCCCCTGGTTTGAAAGACAATTATTTCATAACTGGTGCTGCCAAATACAAAAGCATGCTTAGAAGTGCTTAACCTGAATTGATAGCTAGCTTTACAAGAGGACAGCCCATTCTTTTGTAGGCGTCCCACATTTAGCGACTCCACAAGCATTTCCCATATACAATTTACCTACGTTACTGTTAGGCAAAAAAGAGGAATTTATATTAAAACAATAAACAAACGAGGTAATCTATAAGTGTACATCAATCATAAAAAAACAATGTGGACAAGATTGGGATAGGGGCTTTTCTCTCCTTCTGTTTAAACAATGTTTTACTCAATTTATCTAGAGTAATATTTTGCATGTGATCCAGCGGGCCAAAGGAAATTCAGTCTCATATGTACAACTCTACACCACGATACTCACCATTATTCATAAATCTATCACTAGGCCCATAGATGACTGAGACATGAATTGACCAACTGAATCATATGACCTAATTAATCAAACACCTTCAATAAACATTTAATTAAGTCAAATCATAGGCTATGGATTAACTAATGGTAACTCGATTGAAACAAACAAGACCAGCTTGTCATTTCAAAATCTATTTTATTAACTTTATTTATTGAGCAAAGCATTTTTAAGAATTTATTTCTTTTATTTGCATTTTAATAAGCAGCATTATTAAATTAAAAAGGCACATTAGACTGTCAGTTTAATCAAAATCAAAATCAACATGAGAAATGTTTAAGCATTTAAGAACTCATTCCCTAGTCCCTATTTCCCTAACTTAGCTAAAGAAACCTGAAGGGAAAATGTAAGCTCGAAAGTTCTTACGTGAGTCAAAAGTCCGACAGCATCTCCCGAACACAGGAACGAGCCAGCACGGCTCTTTCTAAGGGGGCAATTTTTATACCCTTTCTCTATCTAAGACTAACTAAAAGAATACAAAACAATGACCAACTCGAAGCGTAATTGTTCGAGAAATGTCAGTCCATGAAGTCATTTGCCTTTCACATTGCAAAATCCATGTTCCTTAAGAGCGGCATTGTCCTTTGACTACGTGTGTCACAAACTCTTCCGAGGCTTGCAACAATTAATGAAACAATATGCTGCTTCCTCTGCCCAAGCTTTTCCGCCGCAATTTCCTGTCCTTGGCATTGAAAGTTTTACAAAGAATATCTCAACGCTCTGCACAGCTCCGCTTCCGCGTATGTTTTTCAAAGAATTATGAAGAAAATGGTTTTTTTCATTCTCTGCTATGCAAGGCCCAACTCGACAGGACTTCGGACATCCATTTTAGAAATAGGCCACAGGCCTCTTTTAGCATGACTCTAGTATGCAAGGAAACACAAGACATCAATTAATTCAAGAAATGATAATTATTCTGTTACCCACTCCCTTTGCTAATGTTAACCCATTAGTCTATATTACCTAGCTTTATGCACAAAAGACAAACAAAACACAGTCACATAAATGTCACGACATAAACAAAAGCACATATAACCTCTTAAGTGCTGCGCCTATACCAACGGCCGACGGCACCACTACCTCGGGAGTGCTACCGCCGGCCGTTGGACGTTCCAGCTGCACCTGCGCAATGGAACGTTCAGCACTGGAGCTGGACGTTCCAAAGCAGCTAAGGTGTTAAGAAAATGCACATGCTATTATTTAAAACAGCCGCAGTTAATGTTTGACAAAACAAAAGACAAAGTTAATATATTATTTAAAACGTAATAACAAACATGACAAGAGCACATATTATTAGGCCCACGTGTTCGTGTAGGTGCACATTATTCTAGGTTGAATTAGTACGAAAACATGCAACACTTATTAATATATTATAAATTATGGGAGTTTAAATCTGCGAACTGATTCTAAACTTATCTCTAAAGTCCGCTTCATCACATGCATTTACTTCTAACCCCTCTAAGGTTCTCAGCCATCACTTCCTCACGGTCTTCAGGATCGTCATCGTCTACCCCAAGAAGATTGAAGAAATGATGGAACCGTCCCTCCTTCCAGGCATATGATTTGGGTCTCCATTACCTACAGAATATGTATTCCGTATGTCATGATAAATAATTCCTAACCATAGTTTATTTTAGGAAAGCTCTTTGGGCATGGGGAGTTAAAGTGCCCCATAACGAGCACCCAATAACCTATTGAGGACTATACACTCCTATCAGTCTCCACAGAAAGGAATCAATGGGCCCCATTCACCAATGTAAACTTAGACTTAAGTGTAAGTTTACTACTTTTCGTTATTCAGAAAGGTAAGTTTCTACTAGTTACTTAACTACTACCAATTTGTGCTAGTAGTAACTTTACTACTAGTAAGTTTACTAGCAGTCGTTACTAATAGTAACTTACCTTTCTGAATACCAAAAAGTAGGTAGCTTAGACTTAAGACTAAGTGTGCCTTTGAGAATCGGTCTCTAAGTGTTTCAGTACTTGGGACTGACTAAGATATTTGAGGCTCATATAAAAACAAAAATCTATATGTATCGAAAACTTTATTGTGGCTATTACAGCCATAAAAGCGCAATTTAAAAATACACTTTTTTCCATCAATTTAAACAATTCGAAAAATGATCGATATAAAAGTGCGAGAATACAAATTACACAGGCAATCATAAATTCACTTTTTAGGGACAGTGACCAATTATGATGCACCAGGGTGGGAAATATAATTACTATAAATATCTTAAAAATATAATTTATCTAGATACTAAAAACAATATCAAAATTACGTAAAACATTTACTAAAGCGCAACATCTCCCTCCGCAACCAATGGACATTTAATGGTCATGTGATTCACAAATGCCTAGGGTGAAGGCCATATCTTGCCTAATCTTCCGGGGAAAGGTAGGTGCACTGCGAGTGTTATATATTCACATTACAGTTATCAAGCAGACGCCTACGCTTAATCCACATGGCGAACAGAAATTTGGCAATCACAACAACAAAAACCGGGTCTGTATTCGTTTTTAAGATCCTAAAAATTTCTAGGTAGTTTCTAATGCCCAGGTTTCTGCACAATTGGATCACCCATCTGGATCTAGGGCTCTTATTCGCTGGACAAGATAGAACCACATGAATCACGGTTTCTTTCTCCTCTAAAAAACCAGGGCAGAGGCAATCACTGGTACCCGCCCACTTGTTGGTTCTTGCATGTAGTGGAAGGGTCCCATACCTAAATTGAAGGAACGTTTTTTTGCCAAGACAGGTTGGATGTTATCTACAGCCTGTTCAAACTTGTATTGCCACTTAAAGTCGAGGAACCCATATGTTAGACTGGAGGAGTCAACCGTCTGAACTATACGCGACAAATTAAATTCCTTCATGGCGCTTGCTAGGGATTTTTTTCAGATTTCTGGACACGTTGTTTCGGGAGTAGTCCATAAATCTTCCCTGCCTATAGCTCTTTAGGTGTCTCTTATAAAGGCCAGCCAGGGGATTCTACCTGCACCCATTATCGGCAATACTGCTTTAAGGTCATCCCTTTAGTGGGCCAATTCCGGGGTACTCCAGAGTCTACGCCAGTACATCAGTGGACGTGAGGATATTAACTCTGCAATAGGGCAAATGCCCAAATCCATTCTCAAAGGAACTAGAGGTGTGTTTTTAGGCAGAGTTAAAATCTGTCTCATAAAATTATTTTCTGTTACTGTGAGGGCATTAGCGGAGCGATGACCCCACAGTTCTGCCCCGTAAAAGGTGGACCCCCTAGCCTGTATTTTAAACATTTCGACTGGTGGGCTAATGGCCTTTAGAACAGAAGTTTTTGGGAGTTTTAAAATCCCTCCAATGGCCTGAATTAATTTTAAATTAGCCTTGTTGATTTGTGGAACCCACCCCATTTTGTCGTTAAGGGTAAGTCCTAAATAATCAAAAATGGAGACCCTCTCTAGAGTTCTACCATCCATTCTTGGGTGTGGGCAATTGATCATATTCAAGTTAAAGACCATATATTTGGTCTTTTTGATGTTGATCACCAAGTTCCTACTCTTGCAGAATTTACTAAATTTGTCTAAGACACGCTGCATCCCCATTGAGGGTTTTGACAGGAGCAGAGTGTCGTCTGCGAACATCAGTGCAGGGATTTTACGGTTCGCTAATTTGAGTGGGTCGATGTCCTTAGCGGCACGAAGGTCATTGATTAGCCCGTTGAGAAAGAGGAGAAAAAGGGTTGGAGCAAGGACACATCCCTGCCTCACCCCCTTCTCAACGGGAAAATGGGATGTCAAATTCCCATTTTTGCCAAACCTCACCCTGGCAAATGTTCCCTCATCCAGGCGCCTAAACTGGTGGCATAGATACGGTGGGGCCCCCATGTCTGACATGATGCCCCACAGCTGTTCCCGATCCACCATATCAAATGCGGACTTTAAGTCCACGAACGTGAGGTACAAACTTCCACCCTCCAAAACTATATGCTTCCAGAGTATCAGTTGTAACCTGAACAACTGGTCGATGGTCGATGTTTTACTTCTAAAGCAAGCTTGGAGGGGGGTTAGAATATCCTGGTCCTCCATCCATTCGTGGAGTCTACCTAACAACATCCTAGCATATATTTTTTGGGGCACGTCAATAAGGCTAATAGGCCTATAATTTATATGGTTAGTTGGAGATCCCTTTTTGTAAATGGGTATAATCTCTGCCCCCGCCCATGTTGAGGGTGGTGGCAGCCCATTAAGGATTGCGTTAAAAAGCGATTGTAGATAAGGAGCCCACACTACTTGTTTGCTCCTATATAGGTCCCCCGGGATTCTATCTAACCCTGGGGACTTATTAGGTAAAACCTTTCCAATAACAGCGAGCACCTCTGTCATGGTGCAGATTGGCAAATCCCCGGGAGAAGATAAAATTTGAGCAATGGTTTAACTCCCGTTCATGTTTAAATCTTCATTTGGGCTTGAGTACAATTCCTTAAAATGAAGACACCAGGCTTCCTCACTATTGTTCGGTTTGATGGTAGTTATACCCTCGGCTCGGCCAGTATGGACTAAGTTCCAAAAGGCCCGTGAGTCTTTATGATCTAAAGCACTTTTTATTGCCTGCCATCTTTCAGATTCCCACTCTGTTTTCGCATATAAAATTGTTTTCTTAAACAAAGACCTGCTATCCCTAATACATTGGCTGTCTCTCTTTTTTAGACATATCATGGGTGCTCTTTTTGCATCCCTCCATGCTGGAGTGAACCAAAGGTTCTTACCTCTTGGGCGGTGGTTCTCACTAGGTATATTGCTATAAAGAAAAGGTGCCAGGGTTGCTACCAGTTCCAGATGTACATTTCCCGTCTCTAGATCATCTACCTCACAGGATCCAGTTTGTGTCAGATGGCTTGCCTTTTCAGGCAAAGGAAGGACAGAATACATGTCCATTATCATGTCTGGTGACTGTGTTATTGCCCCCCATCGAATACGCCGGCCTCCATTTACCACTATTATGTTATCAGATTGGTCTTTTACTGAGGCCTGCCCTGGTTCTAATGTTTTTTCTTCTAATGTCAGAACCAAAGGGTTGCGGTCACTTTCCACTTGTGGAAGGACACAGAACTTAGCAATTTTGTGTTAAATGTCGGTGCTTACTAAAATATAATCTATTATAAATTCCTGGGCAACTTTATTGAATGTGTACTGCCCAGGATTGTCATCGGGAAAACGTCTGTTACATGCCCTCAATGAGTGGGTAAGTGTTAGAGAGGTCATTTGGAGGACCAAAGGGGTCCATCCCTTTAATGGGTATGCATTTGCCACGGAAATAGATAGAGTGGTATCTTCCTCGGAGGTGATTGGTAGCGACAACCCATTTAGGGGTTCAAAATGGCAATTGAAATCGACACCTATAACAAGAGGGACTTTCCGCGGAAGTGATGCAAGTAGGGCTGCCAATTGGTCTAGGGTAGAAGATGTATGCACATGTTTAGCTGGCCTGGAATATACAATAATAATGGCCAGATCTAATTGGCCTATATTGGAGATAAAAATGCATAGAATATCTGGTGTATTCGTTTCTATTAGCTTCATAGAGTACCCTAGGGGTGTGCCCACCCAGATACATAGGCCCCCTGACAATCAGCCTCTTACACATTTTACCGCTGGCTCACTAAAAGTTATGTAGCCTGCTCTGTGGAGGGTATTTAGAGCCCAGGTCTCCTGAAAAAGGCAGACCTCATGAGCATCCACGAAGTTACCCCAATCCGGCTGGTCTAATTTGCCCAGTAATCCAGCTATGTTCCATGACATACACTTAATGCCTTTTAAACTTGCTTCCGGCTCTTCCTCGGGGGCTAACACAAGTTCTTGCCCCCCAGAATTTGCAAACGATCCTAAGGTGTTATCAGAAGGCATGGAGGTTTGGGAGTTCATGCCCTCCTCACAGTGTCTTACCCTATTAGGTTTGGGGTCGGCAACCATTTTACCCATGGCCTCACATATTCCAGATTCACAGTTTCCCTTCCTTTCTCTATAGCCCCATGTACCCCTTAATTCTGGGAGTTGTCCTAGTGACTCAGCCCCCATAGCCACAATGGTGTCTCCTAACTGGTCGGGGTCAATCCTTTGGAATGTACAATTTAACGCTAGTCAGTCAACCATGTCCAAAGCACTATATCTGTTTCTCAGGGGAATACTCGAGACAAATCCAAGGCCATCAGGGCCATCTCTAAAGCTGGGAATTCCTAACGGAGGTCGCCCTTCCCATATCCTTTCACGGTGAGCAAAGAACTCCGCCGTTGTTGTATCTGTGTAAAAATAGGTTAGGTCCAGTGGCTGAATGGAGGTTTTTTTGTGTTTAGGTGTGGCCCCTCACAGATATGGCGGACTTCCCATCTATCTCTATAGTTGACTACTAGGCAGTTTCCTGCTATATCTTTTTTCCTCCTACCTACCCAACTTACTCTATGGACTAAAAGGATTTGGCTGCGAGCATTTAAGGGGAGGGGTCTATTAGAGTTCAACCAATGAATAGTTTTGTTCTTTAATTGGGTGTATGTTTCAGCAGTCCCCTCAGGAAGACCAGGGACCCCTGCTAGGACCACCACATAGGGTACTGACTCAGGGGGCAAATCAATATGTATCAATACATTCTCTTGATTAGAAAGTCCTCTAATGCCCGCCTGTGTAGTAGTGTTCTCTTTTGATCGTGGAAGTCCATCTTTCCCTCCCCTGGCTGGATCTCGAATTTCCAGTGAAGCTCCTCCATTCTCAGCAATGTAGCTTGCTTCCTGATTCCCAGATGCAATTACTTTCTTCAACTCTTAAGCAGGATAGGCAGAGGTCTTATTAATATTGTCCATGCCTCTAGTGCCATTCGTTGTTCTGGCTATATCCTGACCTTTCAATGGAGAATTCCTTTGGGCACTAGTAGTTGGTCCTGGTGTGTTGTTACATGGACGTGATCCTGACTGTTCGGACTCCCCTTCGATCAGTGGGTGTTCCCTCTCCTGTGATTGAGTGTTGCTATTTGGGCACGGTACTCCTGTGGCTTTGCTTTACGGGTCGCCCTCACGGGGGTTCGTGCCAACATCAAGACACCCATTAATGAACGTTTAGCAAATTCTAGCTCCTGAGAAACACAACGCTCGGTGACAGCAATTTCATGGGCTAGGGCAGAAGTGGCCCTTATGATGAATTGGTCCAAAGTCCCAGCTACGTGTCCACCGGAGGGGCTTTCCTGCCCTTTCCCTCACGACCAGGCATCAAGACCAGATTAAATCAAGTATTTCTGAAGTGAAAGAAATAATACTTCGTACTGCCAATTAAATAGATGTTAACTAACCTTGCATCCGTGGGGGTTGGAGAGAGGGCCTGGCTCAGCCTCCACCAGGCTCCAACGGGCTCAAACGGGCCCGCCCTTGGCCCGGCGAGCGCCCGCCTGCGTTACGCTCAGCGGGTGCCAGAATCAGTTAAATAGGCACAAAGGGTGGAGCTTGATGCGCTTCAGGTGTTTCCAGGTGCAGGGCAGATGGGACACGTAGTCCTCGCGTCAACGGCGGGGGGGCAGGGAGTAGGATGGCGGTCTCCCTCACACCCTGCGATTAAGTCCTCGGAAAAACCTCCCAGCAGCAGGGCTCAGGTAACAGCATTGACCCTCTGGACAGTCTTCACAGCGAGAGGTTAAGTGGCTGCAGAGATAATGCGCCTCATGTGTTTCCAGGCGCAGGGCAGATGGGACACGTAGTCCTCACCTCAGCAGCGGGGGGCAGGGAGTAGTATGCCGGTCTCCCTCACACCCCGCGAGTAAGTCCTCGGAAAAACTTCCCAGCAGCTGGGCTCAGGTAACAGCAGAGACCGGTGCCGCGAGAGGTTAAGTGGCTGCAGAGATAATGCACGTCAGGTGTTTCCAGGCGCAGGGCAGATGGGACAAGTAGTCCTCGCGTCAGCGGCGGGGGGCAGGGAGTAGGATGGCAGTCTTCCTACACACCCCGTGAGTAAGTCCTCAGAAAAAGCTCCCAGCAGAAGGGCTCAGTTAACAGCAGTGACCCTATGGACAGTCTTAACAGCGAAATCTATATGTACTTCGTAGCATATCTAGTGATTCAATAAACTCTGTATTATCATTAAAGAACTAGAACATAGAAAAAAAGGTGGAGACATTTAGTAAAACATCAATCCTCCGGTTATTCTTCCTATTTTGATTGCCAAAGCTGGGATACAATATGTACTGACGTATTTTCGATTGCACAGCTGCATATACCGTGTATCATGCATTGCTATGATATCAGGATTAAAACACAACGTGATTCAGTCTTGGCCTTCCCATTTACTTGTCAAACAAGCAACATTCCAAGAGATGCATGAGATAGACTGAATAAATCTCAGCTTATTTTTAACGCCTTCCATGCTGATGAAGGCCGGGAGCCGTCATGGCACACAGTGCTCGTGTGCTGATGACCGCTCCCGGCCATCATGACCGCACCCGCGATCGGAATGTGCCCCACAGCCACAGAATCGCGCCCGCGCCCAAGGGGTTAAACCTTCTCTATGGGTTAGTGAAGGATGGAAGTCAGTCATTCCTCTTTACAAGACTCTTTCCATTTGGAATATTTAGTTTATAATCAGGGCGACATCATTGGGGGCTCAGAAAATGACCCATTGATTAAGAGGTAAGCTTCCAAGGTGTCCCCACTGACAAGTGCTGTAGGGTAGGCCGAAAGGGCTCCCTAATTTTGGTATTGGGTAAACAGCAACTGACAAGGAAATGCAGAGAACAATGAGAAGCTTAGGAAGGGGGCAATCTGGCTTACAAACTTTGGTTGAAGATGGATTTGGGTCTCTGCTTGGACTCTGGGAGTACCCTAAGGCTTTAATTATTAAACTAGGTGCAATGGAGCAGGTGACTGCTATTTTCAGCAGATCACCTCTAATGTGGGGAAAATGTATTCTCTAGTCTTGTGATTCTCTTAGCATCAACAAAGTTCTCACAGATGGTAGAGCAGCATTCATTTGATTCTCATATTAAGTGAGGGACCTTGTTCACCAACGACTTATGACATTCTGATGGTTTATCCTCTTGGTGAATCTCTCATGACCCCTACAATCTCATGTTGCCCTTGGAAGTTGGAGCATATCCCCTGCTACTAATTAGGAGAAGAGGGCCATCGGAGGGGGGCGGGGGGGGGGTCGTTTCATGAAGACAATATAGCACATTACAACCCAATGTATTACATCGTGTGCTTTCACAACGCTGTTGTTACAACGACCGCGTTGTTAGTACTAGATACATTAACATTACAAGTCATTACAACAACTTGCAGTAGAGGACACGATGGACTTAGGGATAGTATTATTTACCATTCCTACTCCAGTTTGCGCAACAGTAGGGCAGGTGGCAGCATTCATTTCCAATACCTCAGTGCCTCCTACAGCAAGTCGGTGTAATGACTTGCGATGTACATGCATCACGTACTAACAATGCGGTCGTCGTAAGGACCATGTTCTATAGTACTGAGATATAATGACAGCATTATAAATGCGGTTTCCCCTCTGAACTGGTCTTACCAGACAACATGTATCCTCATCACCTATTTGAATACTAAGTAAGTTGAAGACTGACAGTCATCAGCCTGAGTGCTAACGATTCCTACGGTAAAGGAGCCTGCAAATCCAAAGGTTTAGATTCAGATGGCACACAACAACCTTAGTTTGAGGGTAAATACATGATCTCTTACTGCCTATATATCAATGTTTAACCCCTGATGCAAGGCATATTTGTACTCTGACAAAGTCAACACTCTATTATTGCATTCAGCATGAAGGATAAGATTCTCCTTCTCAACCCAAGATCGTTTTTGGTTGGCAGACTTCTTGTATCTTTTTCCTTAAGTGGCATCTTTTTAGTATAAGGCATTTGACCAAACACAATCTTGGTTTGATTCATGGCAATTGGGAAATTGGACACCCCTTTCTGACGCCACCAACTGGCCCCTCCTGCTTCTCTACAGGCAATCCAAAGTGCCATTCAATAACACAGCTTTTTACTCTGTACAACTCTACAGGACATATTTACAAGCTCCTATCTGTTAAAAGTTAGGCTGCAAACGTCAACATTATCGGCGCCATCTTGCCCTTTTTGAGCCCATTCGTGCGCGTAAGCGGCAGCCATTTTGAGCACCATGGCCTCCCTGCCCCTCGCTGATAGCCAGCGCGTCTCTCTCTCTCCTAACCTCGCAGGCAGCCCCCGCACGCTGACAACCCCCCGCTCTCACATGCCTTGGGTCATAAACCCCTCTTCAGCGCAGCTCTGCCTCGGAATCCCATCCTGTTCCCAGCGCGACACCTCCCTTCATTCCTTTCACGGTCCCAGGTCCTTTGATACAACCCCCCTTTTCCTGTGTGCCCGTTTGTATTCCTCGTTCCCAGGCCGCCACCTGGCCCTGCGGATACTGTTTATTGCCCCCCGTACAGTAGGAAGCTTCCCAAATTAAAGGACCCTCGAATTGATCAAAGCCCCCACCCTATGAGATCCGATCAACCCCACACATTCCGTGAATCGGCGGAATGTCCAGCTGCGCGATAATCATCACCTGTTGTGACCGGGGTGGGGACTTCAACTGTAAATGTGTGTGGGAACGGGCCTGAAGGGGAGATTCCGAGGATGTCCTTTCATACTTCAAAGCATTGCAAGAATGTGTTACATGCAATAAAGATCATAAACCTGTGTATAAGAGGCCAGGCCTCAGAGATGCGGTTAGAGCACCTCGAGAAGATACCCTGTTGTCTGATTTGATGTGTTCTGCTCCGTCGGAATAAAAACTTCTGTTTCCTGCCTTCCAGTCTCCAGCGCCTGCCTCTTTGTTTGGTAACTTGAGTGGGTAAAGAGGCGGTTAGCGCCGGGCAACTCTGAAAAAGGTCATCTGCCCGTACCTTTTTCTACAATTGGCGCCCCAAACGTGGGGCCCATCAGCGACTCGTGGATCCAGTGGGAGAGGTCCTGACGACAGAGTGAACGACTGCAACGATCGGGAGTGCACCTGTCCGATAGACCCTCGTCTGACAGCCGATCATCCGAACTTCACTGGTTCCGAACAGACCTCTCTCGAGTGATCTACGGTCCTGACTGGGAACCATCAGGAGTGCCGCGAGGAATACGAAGAATAGAGGACGATCGGGTGCTGAATTCGGAAGACAAGAAACTGTCCATGCGGTCCGGGTAAGGTCGTGTAAACACGACAAATTGCGAAATGATTGTTTGATTGTTTGGAAAATACTAGTATTACTCTTTGTTGATTTGTTTGGAGATTCGCTGTCTGCAAACGGAGAAACAACAGGCTCTCTCTTTGCAAGCAGTGAAGGATAGGTAACGCAGACTTTTGTCCCCATTGTAATCCATTGTGCCTATCTTTCTCCCCCACTGATTGATTGTTTGAACCCGAACTACGGTTCGTGGATTGTTCTCTGGAGATTTCCTTCTCCCCCACTGATTAATTGTTTGAACCCGAACTACTGTTCGCGGATTGTTTTCTGGAGATTCTCTGTCTGCAAACAGGAAAGAACAGGTTCCCTCTTTGCAGATAGTGAAAGGGTAGGTAACGCAGACCTTTGCGGGCCTACTTATTTTCCCCACTGGTTGTTTGATTGACCGAACATTGACTGTTCGATATTGGTTCATGAGGTATTCACTGCCTGCAAACAACGTAGAATAGAAATATTCTGTCTAGTCTTTGCACGCAGTGATAAGATAGGTAGTGCTGATTTTTGTCCCCATTGTAATCCGTCATGCCTGTCTTCTCCCCACTGATTGGTAGCCTGTTTAGCCCGTACCGCTTATTAGAGATGAACCATCCAGCTCCACCGGAAGGCACCCCTAATAAGGACATGTTCACAAAGCATGGATTGATCGCTATAGCTTATAGCAAGCTGTGGCATAAATATACGAAAAAGGATCGAGACAGTCAGTGGCCACTGATAGGATCCTTCGATGATGATAAAATGAGCGCGCTAGAAACAGCCCTTGGGAAACACAAGACAACGCCCACTATGCTTGATAGTTTCGGCATGTGGCGCAAAGAAACCGAACAGCGTAAGAAGAGAAATGAGAGTAGGTTGGGAAAAGAGCTGCGAAAAGCAGCCCACCTAGCTGCTCAGAAACTAGAAGAAGAGATAAAGGAAATAGAGGAAGCCAAACAGAAACTAGAAATGGAAACATCAAGCCAGTGTCCGGTTAGAACGTCCTCCACACTCTACCCTGAATTACCCTCGAAACAGCGAGCCAACGATGATCTGCTGTTAGGTCCTCCGATCATCTACATGCCCCCTCCATACGCCCCTTCCCAACCCTTAGCACAGCACCCACCACCCTCAGGCACAAACGAGAGTAGCGCCACAGCTTCGGCCTCCATGGCCTCTGTGCCGGCCGAACTCCTTGTATTAGATACTACGCAAACGACAACGTTAGGCGACCCTGAGACCCGAAGGGTTGGTTCTGCAAGAACAAGCAGACTAAGCAAAGATGAGCGAGCAGGGATTGACAAGATAGCAAGGACACTGGTAGAAAGGAAGGAAGATGAAGAGTACATCACGGATATGTTTAACTCGTATACAGGAAGTCACAGACGACATTTCTCCGTACGACTGTGTTACCATGTCTTGAACGCATACGAGGACCGATATCGAGACAAAGGTCCCGAGAGCCTAACGACTCTGTACCGAAAGGTCGATATCGGGGATGAGGGCGAGTGTGATGTGACGGACTTCCTTACTCGTACGCTTGAGGTTTTCCGCCACCTCACTGAACAAGAATCGGGAACTAAACCCACGACATCCGTAGCGACCGAACCACAAACTAAGCAATCTAACGCTATGATGCCGATACGAGAGGCTGCCACTTACTGGGTTCCTCCACGAGGTCAATCAATCAATCAAAGACATTTATAGAGCGCACTACCTACCCGTAGGGTCTCAAGGCGCTGGGGGGAGGGGGGTGCCGTTACTGCTCGAACAGCCAGGTCTTCAGCTTCTTCCTGAAGGAGAGGTGGTCTTGGGTCAGGCGCAGATCGGTCGGGAGGGAGTTCCAGGTTTTGGCGGCCAGGTAGGAGAAGGACCTTCCTCCTGTTGTCGCTCTTCGGATGCGGGGGACGGCGGCGAGGGCGTGGTTGGCTGAGCGGAGGTGGCGTTTGGGAGCGTAGAAGTTGACTCGGTTGTTGAGGTAGCTCGGGCCTTGGTCGTGTAGGGCTTTGTGTGCGTGGGTGAGGAGGCGGAAGGTGATTCTTTTGTTGACGGGGAGCCAATGCAGGTCTCTGAGATGTCCGGAGATGTGGCTGGTTCGTGGGATGTCGAGGATGAGTCTGGCTGAGGCGTTCTGGATCTGCTGGAGTCTTTTCTGGAGTTTGGCGGTGGTACCGGCGTAGAGGGCGTTGCCGTAGTCCAGACGACTGGTGACGAGGGCCTGGGTGACGGTCTTCCTGGTCTCGGTGGGGATCCACCAGAAGATCTTCCGTAGCATGCGTAGGATGTTGAAGCACGCCGAGGAGACGGCGTTGACTTGCCTGGTCATGGAGAGGGAGGAGTCCAGGATGAAGCCCAGGTTGCGTGCATGGTCTGTTGGTTTGGGTGCGGTGCCCAGGGCGGGAGGCCACCAGGAGTCGTCCCAGGCGGAGGGCAAAGAGCCTAGGATGAGGACCTCCGTCTTGTCTGAGTTCAGTTTCAGGCGGCTGGTCGTCATCCACTCGGCTACCTCTTTCATTCCTTCATGCAGATTGGCTCTGGCGGCGGCGGGGTCGTTGCTCAGGGAGAGGATCAGCTGGGTGTCGTCGGCGTAGGAGATTATGTTGAGGTTGTGTTGGCGTGCGATGGCCGCGAGGGGGCTCATGTAGACGTTGAAGAGGGGGGGCTCAGTGAGGATCCTTGAGGGACGCCGCAGATGACTTCGGTGGCCTCTGACTTGTACGGTGGTAGGCGGACTCTCTGTGTTCTTCCGTCGAGGAAGGAGATGATCCATTCCAGAGCCTTCTCCTGGATTCCGACGTTGCTGAGGCGCTGTACTAGGGTGCGGTGGCAGACAGTGTTGAATGCCGCGGAGAGGTCTAGGAGGATGAGGGCCGCTGTTTCTCCGTTGTCCATCAGGGCTCGGATGTCATCGGTGGCGGCGATGAGGGCGGTCACGGTGCTGTGGTTGGCTCGGAAGCCAGACTGTGAGGGGTCGAGGGATCCATTCGTCTCAAGGAAGGCGGCCAGCTGTTTGTTGACGGTCTTCTCGATGACTTTGGCTGGAAACGGGAGGAGCGAGATGGGGCGGTAATTCTTGAGTTCGGTGGGATCCGCTGTGGATTTCTTGAGTAGAGCGCTGAGTTCGGCGTGCTTCCAGCTCTCAGGGAAGATGGCGGTGTCGAAGGATGTGTTGATGATGTCTCGCAGGTGGGGTGCGATGACAGCGTCGGCCTTGTTGAAGACGTGGTGGGGCAGGGGTCGGTCGGAGATCCTGAGTGGATGGAGTTCATTGTGCGGACGGTGTCTTCGGTGCTGATCGGAGTCCAGGCGCGAAGGGTGGTGGTGGGGGGCGGTGGTTCGGTCTTGGTGTTCGTTGGTTGTGAAGGGACTAACGATGATGCAAACCACAAAGATGCAAAAGGAAGGGTAGTGTACAACTGGGTCTACCAGCCATGGGACCGGCAAGAGATTCTGACATTCTGGAAATCTCTGCCTGACCTACGTAAAAACCCCACTGCCTTCTATACTGAATTAGGTACAGCCCTAGGTTCAATGATTATGACCCTGGCTGACATCGACTTGTTCTTCGGGTTATGTCTACCAGCTGATGTGTGGAAGCAAATCAGGAAAGTCGACCACCTTGAGCTGTGTGGACATACCTGGTCACAACTCGATGGCATTGATAAACAACGAGAACCTGGACAAAAGCCTTTGAAATCCATTTTAGACCTCCCAGATAAAATCGTACAGAAATTAAAAACCCTGATTCCAGAAAAGAAAGTGGACTGGTCGATAGTAACGGTCTGTCGCCAGAAACCCCAGGAGGATGTATGGGATTACTTCTCCCGGTTTGAAACAGTGTTCTCCGATTACAGCGGCCAGGACATGACCACTGCAACCGGACACCATCTGTTTGTCCAGAATTATGTTAAGGGTTTGGCACCAGAGGTCTCCCAGAAACTGCAGGCCAGCGAGAGTAGTTGGGCAGCCTCCAAACCCGCGGCTATCCTCCAGATGGCCCAATATTATGAACATCAGAAAAATGAAAATGATAGAGCAACAGAGAAAAAGAAGAAAGACTTGAAAGAGAGGGTAATGATTGCACAACTGCAAGGGGTGACTATAGGACGAGACCAACACAGGGGAAACTATCAGACGAACGTCCCTAAGACTGCACCTCCCAAGGACCGCACTTTGACTCCCCACATTGGACGTACAGACATTAGAGAGGATCAGTGTGCTTTCTGTAAAGGGACTGGCCATTGGAAATCTCAATGCCCGGTTCTTTTGGAAATAATCAGAAACAAAGACCCCAAGGACATAGCAAGTGGACCGAGAAATAGGGGACAGCAGCGAGGGCCCCCAAATGACACGACTAACGACAGATCAGGCAGACCAAATACATTTGATCGACCCAGACAGAACCAATGCCAGCAATCTGACTACGATGACGCCCACGACTTTGCATAGGACTGCCAAGGGCAAGGGAGGGATCCAGTCGAGCTCTATGTTGACCAGCAAGGCCCTTATGTCACTGCTAAGGTCTTGGGTACAAAGTCTCCATTTCTGGTAGACACTGGCGCAACACGTAGTGCGTTATCTAAACGAATGATTCCAAGGGCACCCTTGTCTGGCTCACTTATAACATCGACAGGTTTCGATGGAACGCCCTCCACTAACCCTTTGTCCGCTCCGATCCTCTTCGACTTAGAAAACAACACCACTGACACCACGTTTTTGCTTTCCTCCAATAGCCCTGACGCCATTATGGGACTTGACTTATTGAAACACTTCCGAGCGACAATTAGATGTTCTCAAGACGGAGTTCGAGTTTTCCTTTACGACAACCCCGTTCTGCTTAGACATTGCCCTCCCCGACGCATGTTTTCCATCACTGACGCTGACACATCCCTGCTTGACACTCTGCCTCCGTATCTGTGGGCCAAGACGGATTCGAACGTAGGGCGCATAATGATTGACCCAGTGCACATTACTGTCCGACCAGACGCAACACTCCCAAAACTTCCACAATATCGGATATCGCCCGAGGGCGAGAAGGCATTGGTAAAGATTATTCAGTCACTGATAGACGCAGGAGTGGTAGAGGAAGTGGTTAGCAACGTTTGCAACAGCCCTATCTTGCCCATCATCAAGAAACAAGGAGAGGGAGATGAGAAAGCATACAGCTTTATCATTGACCTTCGAGAGATCAACAAAGTGGTGGTACCCCAGTACCCCGTGGTCTCAGACATCACCACCATCCTGACTTTGATTCCTTCTACTGCCACCATCCCCATACACCCAGACAGCTGATATCTCTTCAGCTTCACCCTAAAAGCCCGCTCATATAGGTTCTGCCGAGCACCCCAGGGCTACACAGAAAGCCCTAGCATCTACAGCCAGGCCCTCAAGAGACAACTGGATCAAGTCCAGTTACCCGATGGAGTGGTGTTAGTGCAATATGTCGATGACATCCTTTTGGCAGCCGACACCACTCCATTAGCAGTCACAGCCACCATTCAACTCCTGCACTTCCTTGCGGAAAATGGCCACAAGGTCTCCAAGAAGAAGTTGCAATTCTGCCAACCCCAGGTCACTTACTTAGGCCACCTTTTGTCCAAAGACGGAAGGAAACTCACTCCCGACCGGATCCAAACCATTCTCGAAACTCCTGTCCCTAAGACTCAGAAACAGGTTCGCTCCCTACTAGGCCTCACCTCCTTCTGCCGACAGTGGTTACCAAACTTTAGCCTCATTGTGAAACCGCTGCTTTCTCTGCTAGCTAAAGATGTCCCCTTCCCACTCCCTTGGACCCCTGAGTGTCAAACCTCCTTCACGGAACTACGAGATGCCCTTTGTTCGGCCCCTGTCCTAGGTACCCCCGATTACACAAAGCCCTTCTCCCTTTACACTCACGAAAGGGAGGGGTGCGCTTTATCTGTCCTGACCCAGTCCATTGGCCCAAAGCAACGACCGTGCGCTTACTTCTCTGCCACTCTTGACCCTGTAGCCAGAGCCTTGCCTGCCTGCCTGTGAGCTGTAGCTGCCGCTGCTATCTCTATCCGACAGAGTGAGGGGATCGTGCTCTCGAATTCCCTCACGGTACTGGTACCCCATGCAGTTGACACCCTCCTGAACCAAACCAAGACGCAACACCTGACGAGTGCACGACTGACTGGATACGAGCTGACTTTGCTTGCACCCCATATCACCCTGAAAAGATGCACCACACTGAACCTGGCAACTCTGTTACCCTTACCAGAGAACGATCCCAATGTGCACCCTGTACATGACTGCGTGACTCTTACGGACGAACAGACTAGAAGTAGGGTTGACCTCAGAGACACGGCTTTTCCTGACCCTGACGGAGAGCTGTGGGTGGACGGTTCTTGCATCAAACTCCCCGATGGCACCACTTCAGCTGCCTATGCAGTCACCACGGCTCGAACTGTAGTCGAGACAGCCCGCATCACGCAACGATCTGCCCAGACAGCTGAACTGATTGCCCTGACACGAGCCTGCATTCTAGCAGCAGGAACCACAGCGAACATTTACACCGACAGCCAGTACGCCTTCGGGGTGGTTCACCATTTTGGGCTCCTTTGGAGGGAAAGGGGATTCTTGACCTCACACGGCACCCCCATTTTGCACGGGGATCAAGTCTCCGCCTTGATCGAAGCTGTCCTTCTCCCCAAAAAGCTTGCAGTCATCAAATGCCAGGCACACAAAAAGGTGACAGACATTATTGGACAGGGAAATGCACTAGCCGACATCACTGCTAGAACAACAGCTGAAAATAGGACGACAACACGTATGTACGTGACCAGGTCACAAGCAGAAAAATGGACTGACGCTAGGGACACTATTAGAGACATTCAAATGGCTAGCACACAACACGAACTGACTGAATGGACACAGGTGGGATTAAAAGACGACGAAGGCTGCTGGCGGACAAAAGACACAAACAAATGGTTGCTACCTGACTCGTACCTGATTCCCATACTGACTATGGCACACTCCCCTGCCCACATAGGATCAGCCCCCATGATTGAACTTGTCTCCAGAGTTTGGCACAATGATAAAATCACAGACTCCGCCAAACGTCTGGTCCAACAATGCTTGATATGCCTGCAACACAACCCCGGGAAAGGAACTGTAGTACCCCGGGGAGGGTTTGGGGTCCCAAATCACCCGTTTGAAGTCCTGCAGATGGACTACATCCAGCTAGACAGATGCCAAGGCCTGAAATATGTACTTGTTGTGGTATGCGCATTTAGCAAATGGGTGGAAGCATACCCAACCCGTGACAACACTCCTATGGCCACTGCAAAAGTACTGTTAAAGGAGTTTTTCCCCCATTACGGCCTTTGTCGAATTTTATGGAGCGACAATGGCCCCCACTTCATACCCGAAGTCATCCAGCTCATCTTAAAGGGGCTGGGCATCAAGCAGAAGTTCCACGCAGTCTTCCACCCCCAGTCTGCTGGACTTGTTGAGTGACACAATGCCACACTAAAGCTTAAACTGGCCAAGATAGTGGCTACCACGGGTCTGAAATGGCCAGACGCCCTCCCACTGGCATTGCTATCGATGCGTTCCACCCCCACCAAACATCACTTGACACCTTATGAGGTTGTTTTCGGTCGACCCATGAGTGTCTGGTCTGCACCGAAACCAACTTCCATTCATGACGTCCCGGACGTCCTAATGTCTGATTATCTGTATAAATTGACTGAAACTCTGTCTGTCATTCATCAGCAGGTGCAGCAGGCCATCCCCGATGCTTCCAGGGGTCCGGGTCACGCCATCCAACCTGGAGATTTCGTGCTGATCCGAAACTTTCAGCGGTCGAAGAGTTTGGAACCCCGGTGGACGGGCCCCTGGCAAGTGTTAATCACCACCCGGACGGCTCTTCGTGTGGAGGGGAAACGGCACTGGCTGCACGCACACCACTGTAAGAAGGTCTCCTCGACCCTGGCCACGACAGAAAACATCGACAACCAAGAAGAGCTCCTGAACAAGGACCGACCGTCACTAACCTGCTATCCTGATACCGAAGCACTTGAACTTTCAAAATTCTCTGATCCCACTGTGCCATCCAGAGAAGGGTATTTCCTGCGTCGAAAGGAGGGAGCTTCGGCTAAGTAGACCACGGACTAAGTTAAATCTCAGAACGGTGACCTAAACACCACCAAGGGTCACCCGGAGAGAAGCTAAACGAAGTCTGTGGTTCTGCCCGCTACCGAGCACCTTGAAGATGATGGAAGCGCCAGATAAGAAGATGATGGAAGCGCCAAATAAGAAGATGATGGAAGCAACAGGAAATACCCACTACAGAGACCCAAGAACAGACAGACTCCATAGCTCAAAGACAATTGCACTCTTCATCACAATCCTTTTCTGCTTTCTCCTCATGACCACACTCTGGATTATGGAAGAAAATGCACCTGCTCACGAAACATTCCTGACCACTGCTCAGCCTACCACCATGAAGGAACATTATCTGATTTCGCTCTCTCCTCAACTCAGAGAGAGGCGAAAGGAGTTTTGGAATAACTTTTTTATACAGCTACTTCGCCAGCACAATCTCGCCACCAATGCCACCAACTGTTGAATCTGTGGGTTGCTACCCCACGCCACTGGACACTCGATACCATTCATCCCTTCACCCTTCTCAGTTCATGGCTCCTGCCTTGCTTGGCTGATCCTCCTGCAAGAAAGCTATAAGGACAATGCCACCTCCAGCAAAACCATAACGCATTTCTTCCACGGGGTCTGGCAAAACAAAACAAAGACACACTTCTGCCCGCAGACCTCCAACGACTCAATCCACATGGACATCTCTGCTAAAGAACGAATTGAAATGCAGGTGTTCAACAATCCAACCAGACCCACCTTCTCCTACCTGCGGAAACGAACGGCTGCCACTCTGACTGTGGCCCTGTCAGTCATCAACGTCACAGGCCACATGTGCATAGAAGGGCTTGGGACACAGCTGGTAGGCCGTAGTGCTTGCCGTTTTACCAGAACTTTGGACTCCACTGATCCCCCTTCCTTTGTGTCGTCCCCAAACATGTATTTCGTCTGCGGCACAAAGGCTTACACCTGGCTCCCCAAAGGCTGGGGGGGCACTTGCTTCATCTCCTTCATCCTTCCTCCGACTTATGTGGCTCCAGCGAATCATCATAGACAAAAACGAGCCAAGGACATTGAACAAGCCGACTCAACAGGAGCGCAGTTCCTCGATGCTATGAAGGGACTTGTTCCACTCTGGGGCCCGATGGCAAACAGCCGTGCCATCCGAAATCTGACTCAGGCAGTTGAGACAACAATGAACATCACAGCTGGTATCCTTGCTAACAACACCGCCGAGCTTCAAGCGGTCAGCTTGGTGGCACTCCAGAACCGCCTTGTCCTAGATGTGGTTCTTGCGGACCGTGGTGGAGCATGCCGCATTATTGGGTCCAGCTGCTGTACATACATACCGGACAATTCACCCTCAGTGTACAAAAGCCATCGAACATCTTCACAGACTCTCTTCAGAAGTCCACCAGGAACAGGAAGAATGGTCGCTTGGTGGTTGGTTCTAGAACACCGTTAAGAACTGGGGCTGGAGACTGTTCACCATTATCCTGATTCCTGTAGTTGTAATATGCGGTCTATGCTTAGGAATTCAATGTCTGCCACCTCTGTGTTCATTATGTACAAATTGTATTTGCCCTAAGACTGTGGACTTTTTAAACGAACGCATGGGAGCATTATATGATGCCGAGGTTAGGAATTTGATGAAGATTGACATTGGCTAGATATGTTGAAAAGGGAGGACTGTTAAAAGTTAGGCTGCAAACGTCAACATTATCGGCGCCATCTTGCCCTTTTTGAGCCCATTCATGCGCGTAAGCGGCAGCCATTTTGAGCACCATGGCCTCCCTGGCCCTCGCTGATAGCCAGCGCGTCTCTCTCTCTCCTAACCTCGCAGGCATCCCCCGCACGCTGACAACCCCCCGCTCTCACATGCTTTCGGTCATAAACCCCTCTTCAGCGCAGCTCTGCCTCGGAATCCCATCCTGTTCCCAGCGCGACACCTCCCTTCATTCCTTTCACGGTCCCAGGTCCTTTGATACAACCCCCCTTTTCCTGTGTGCCCGTTTGTCTTCCTCGTTCCCAGGCCGCCACCTGGCCCTGCGGATACTGTTTATTTCCCCCCCCGTACAGTAGGAAGCTTCCCCCATTAAAGGACCCTCAAATTGATCAAAGCCCCCACCCTATGAGATCCGATCAACCCCACACATTCCGTGAATCGGCGGAATGTCCAGCTGCGCGATAATCATCACCTGTTGTGACCGGGGTGGGGACTTCAACTGTAAATGTGTGTGGGAACGGGCCTGAAGGGGAGATTCCGAGGATGTCCTTTCATACTTCAAAGCATTGCAAGAATGTGTTACATGCAATAAAGATCATAAACCTGTGTATAAGAGGCCAGGCCTCAGAGATGCGGTTAGAGCACCTCGAGAAGATACCCTGTTGTCTGATTTGATGTGTTCTGCTCCGTCGGAATAAAAACTTCTGTTTCCTGCCTTCCAGTCTCCAGCGCCTGCCTCTTTGTTTGGTAACTTGAGTGGGTAAAGAGGCGGTTAGCGCCGGGCAACTCTGAAAAAGGTCATCTGCCCGTACCTTTTTCTACACTATCACCTCAGGAATGTCACTTTTAGTGAAGTTCCTGTGGCGATAAACTGTTTGTCTTATTTACAAGGCGGCATTGTGCCTCTTAACATGCCTTAACGCCACCATGTAAATACGGCAATTCACGTGAAAGGGGTGTGCAATGAGTGTTGTTGTGGGTGTTCCGCCGCAACACCCACTGATTTTGACCCTGCCCCCTATTTACATGGGTGGCATAAATAGGCGGCAGCACCAAAATTAAGACCAGGGAAAACCTGGTCTTAACAAATGAAGCATTTCTCCTCGTTTTTACTCTTTCGATGTGTGCTGCATTGTGACAGCAAATTGCCATGAAATGTTGTTCATGTGCAGAAGGTGTCCCTTTCTGCTCCCTCACTTCCTTCTCAATAGCGGCATCAATGCTAACGTACTGCTGGCACACCAAAGGCAAGCACATTTGCTTCTGCCTGCTCCCAGCGCCTGGACCAGGGGTCCTGCACTGAGAGATGCTCTACATGAAACCCCAACACCATCCACCGCATCCCACCACCACCAACACACACCTGCTGTAATATACTACCTCCACCATGCACAACACCCTCCCCAAACATATTTATACATGAAAAGTTTCTGCCACATATCGGTCTAGAAAAAGGGGTTCTATCAATTCCCCATGCATTGTCCATTTACTCCTTTAGGAAGCACTACCACAAAAACTGCTAAACAGAATAACAGCACATTTAGCACAAACCTAGATCCTAGTCCACAGATTGTGCTTTTTGTGATTTGGTGTAAATCTATTCACTAGTTTTTATGGACGATTGGGTTTGAAGGACCCTCACAAAAGTCCCTCAAACCCAGTCTTAAAAAATAGAGCCTTCTGATTGGCCCACAGATCTTTTTTCCAGGGTCAATTTGGTCCAGCCGGAGAAAGCTCCTGCGGGAGCAAGACTCTGATTGGCTGCCAGTAACAAGAAAAAAATGTTGCTGCAAGACATTGCAGGACCCTGCTCATTGGGCCCTCTTGTGCAGAGGTACCATCCCTGGGGCCCAAAAGGAAAATAATCAGAGCTTTATGCCATGATCCAGCGGGACTCCCGCAGGATCACGGCAAAAAACAAGAAATGGCGGCCTGTCATTTTTGAAAATAAATAATTGGGGAGAAGGGCATGAGTGGGGCCCCCCAATATGATTCAATTTTTGGCCCTGGAGACCCCATTCTCCAAGCCATAATGCAGAAAAAAATAAAACATCCCCAGGGGGTAAGCTCAATTGCTCCGTCCCGGGTAGCCCACCCCCAGTATAAAATAATTTCCCTGCCTGCACTAGTGCAGGCAGACTAACACATGTAAGCCTCCACTTGGCAAACCTCCCACAAGGCAGAATAAAGCATACCTTCCCTGCCTGCTGTGGCGTGGCCAGAAAATGCATGTCCGCTTCTGGCCGGTAGAAGATTTAAACATGTCCTCCTCAGACTTCTGTTTCTGTGCCTGCACTCCAGCGCGTAGTTAAACAGAACAAATATTGCTCCTGTCCAGAGTGAGTAAGAATAAATAGCTGTTACCTCTAGGCAGAAGCAAAGCTGACTCCCTCACCATGCTGGAAGCTGCCTGGGACCACAGGGTGCCTGGGGCTTACCCTGTGGCAACTAACTTGCTGTTTGATGGGATCCCCAGAGGGGGAACTGGGCCCAAGGGGGGACACTGGAGAACCCACTTCTAACCCTAGGGTATAAGGTCTGCAGGGTCAAAGAAGGGTCAAAGGGGGGGGGCTGCATGCCTCTACCCCCGGTGGATGGGGTCCTTGGAATCTATTACTGCTCAGGGGAAGTGTCATGGCCCTCTCTCCTTTTTAGTAACATTTGGTCCTGGGGGATGGCATCCCCAGGGTCTAATCGAGGAAGGGAGGGGGAATGTGGCCCCTCCCCCAAATAATTGCATTTGGCCCCAAGGAATGGAGTACCTAAGATCTATTGAGGGTCATGTAGGAGGGCTGGGTGCTTGCCTAAACAATTTTAGGGTATTTGGCCCCAGGGGACGGGGTCAATGGGGCCTCTTAACCCCTTTGCTGCTCATGACGAGCTCAGCTCGTCATGCAGTACACTGGTAGTGTGCTGGGGATCCTGGAGTTACAGCACAGGAGGGGAATTCCCTTAGCACTGATGTGGTTAAGGCTCAGGAAGAGGTTATATGCTCCCCTCTCACATATAATTAAAATACAGCCTCAGTGTATGGATGAAGGCCTGCAGAGGAGGTCTGCATGCCTCCCTACCCCTAATAATTGCATTTGGTCCCAGAGGAACGGTCCCTGCAGTCTATTGACGTTTTGGGAGGGGGACTGCGAGCCTCCTCCCCAAATAATAAGGTATTTACCCTTGGGGACAGGGTCCCCGAGGTCTCCTAAGGCTCAGAGAGGCGGGCACGCGCTCCTCTCCCCTATAAGTAAAATATGGCCCAGGGGATGGTGTCCCCAGGACCTCTTAAGGCTCGGGGAGGCCACAGTGACCTCTTCCTCTATAAAGTAAAATAAAGCCCAAGGAATTGGGGTTCTCAGAGTCCATTTAGACTTAGGGAGGGGGTCCACGCACCCCCTCCCCTCCTCTAATGTAAAATTATTTTTACAGTGGTGGATTGGGTCCCTGGAGCCGACCCCATAATTAAAGTATTAGAATAAAGCATGGCCCCCAGGGACTGTATCCCTGGACCCCATTTGGGCTGAGGATGGAAGGCAAATGCCTCCTCCCCTAATATTAATGTATTTGGCATTTTGAGATGGATTCCCCTGCGCCTACTAAGGCTTAGGGGAAGTCCACGCGTCCCCTTCCCCTATATTTCTGACTCCAAGCTTTGGGAGGCGGGCTGCACACATTCCCTCCCCTTTTTTTAAAAAGGGGCCCGGACCACTAGTGCCACTAGTGGCTTGGGTATGGGGCTGCACAACCTCCTCCTCTGATGAGAGGGTTAGGTGCTTGTGGGGAGGGTTAGAAGCAGGTCCTGGTCCAGGCCCTACAGCCAACCCCATGTTGGACAAGGTTGATTACTTGACTGTAAGGGGTTGGATGCAGGGTCTGACAACAGGCCATGCTGTGCAACAGACCCCTTATTGTGCAGAAGTTGACTTTACGTATAATGTAATCAGAGTTTACCAATACCACTGCTGTGGTGTACTTTAAAACACATACCTTGTTTCTAATTTCCAAAACATTCTTTGGAAAGAAATCTCAAACCTTGTATCAGGTTGTCTTTAAAACCTATCTAGGTTTGATAAAATGATTTGCCCAGTGTCTTTAAAATGTACCCTTTGTTGAAACTAAACGCTGAAATTCAGGGGAGGAGAACCCAACACCATGTGCATTTTTATTTACCCAACTGTGCTTTAAGACGCACCTTTAACAAGGTGCCATATTTATAGCTGAAAAATAGCCATTAGCTTAAGTGGGAGAAATTTAAAGTGCTGAAAAATGTTCCATATTACGAACAATTTTGCAGAACATTTATCTGCACTTTATTTTCTCCTATTAAAAAAATGGTTGTATGTTTGTGTTATACATAAAACGGTGTCATATACGGCGAAAAGTATGTTCTGTGCCCTAAGTACATACAAAACAGGTTCTCAGTCACACATACACATATACCCAATTCATACTCACACATGTTCATACATCCCCAAAAACGACACTCTCACTGACATACATGGCAGCCCTGTCATAGTGCCCATAGCCAAAGTTTTATGTTCAAACCAAAGTATCTGTCTCTATGGACATTAGGCTTAAAAGTCAAAGAAGCTGGGCGTGGGGGTGTCTGGTAAAAATGCACAAGTTACTTAGCCATCAGTAGCTCACAATGATTTTCACTGATCAGAAGTAGCTTTCACTACAGAAATGGTTGGAGACCCCTGACTTAAGGCCTTTGAGCTCAAATGTGCAGTGTGGGATTTTGAATCTAAATTTGTGATAAAAATTCTTCCAAAGTAAGAGTACATCGTGTCTCTTTTAATTCTGTCATTTCCCAATTTCCAGCTATATCTTTACTTTTTTCTGGTAAGCATCAAATATTGAAAATGTTGGTTGTCTGCACATTAAGGGCCTCATTTACAAGAGGCCTGAGCCATCGGAACGTCACTTTTTATGGTGCTTCCGTGGTGCAGGTCTCTCTGTCATATCTGTGAGGTGATGCACAGCCACCCTTCATGGCTTTGTATAGCCTCATAGATATAGAGTAAGGCAAGGCAGCGGAAAGGGCTACGTTGCCTTACTCTACATCATGGAACCGTTCCATGGGTGTTGTGTGGATGTTCCCATGCAACACACATGGGTTTTGACACATTCCCAGAGTTACAAGGATCCATAAGTCTGTCAGAACTGTGTGCCTAATCAGGGGAGGTATAACAAGGAGTTCTCCTCGTTTTTTTCCTCTTTCTTTGTTGCTGCATTGTGCAGTCTGCACCACATACAGAAAGAGGAAACCCCCCATTGATTGTTTTTGTGCCGGAAGGTGTCCATTTCTGCCCAAAAATAATTGTGCCCATAATGCAGACACACATACACCAAGTGCATGCGTTGGCACTAGGCACCAATTTGTGTGCCAGTGCAGTAAGAGAAGATAGGAATGCGCCGTATTGCATTAATACAGCACATTCCTGCCCTTACCTTTTGGTGTAGGGCAACGCAGCAAGAAGCCTTGCAGTGCTGTCCTACACCAAAAAGCTGTGAATTAGGCCCTAATTTGAGGAAAATTCTTCACATTATGAGTGTGCAAAGAATTTAAGTTTCTTTGCAGTTGGATGGGTGTTAACTCCAATAAAATGAAATCACCTGCATACAAAAGCAAATTACATTGAATGTTTCCAAATGTTGGTGGAAAGTTATTGTATTAACAGGATGATTGGGTAAATCACATAAATAGAGAGAGAAGAGGGGGAGGGACAAAAGAACAACCTGTATTTAAGCCATTCTCAGTTGTAATCATATTAGTGATTCCTCTATCTCCACCCATCAAAACGTTACTCCACGTTGAGGAATGCAAGGTAATTAATAATTTCAATAAAGTGATTGAAATTCCAAACCCTGCCAATGATTCCCAACCATAGGACCGTCCACCCCATCAAACATGGTTGAAAGGCCATAAAAGCAGCAAACACAGGTAGTTTTTGAGCAACATCTTCATAAAGAATTGGCTACTTTTAGTTGTTAACCTGTCTTTTTGTAGCATTCGAAGACTATTTTATGCCAATCTTAGTATTCAATAGTGTTCTTTTTGGGAAGGCTAGGTTCATAGGTATAGTCTTTATGCACTAGCATTAAGACTACTGGTATGTGAGTGGTACTTCTTGAATACTAACAGAATACTAAGCACATACTTATTTGTAATCGCATAGTCTTCATTTACAATGCAGAACATTTAGTAAACACAAACAATTTGAATACTACTGGACTTTACCCAGACTACTATTAACATTCTACTCAAGCTGCATGCTGAATGGTAGATCGGTGCCTTATTTATTATACTAATTTTATTAATTATTTATTATACTATTGTGGTGTTTGTGTAGTGTAGGGTAGTGTTTTAGGGTTTAGGGTAGTGTTGTGTTGTTTGTGTAGTGTAGGGTAGTGTTTTAGGGTTTAGGGTAGTTCTGGGAGGTCGTGCAGGGTAGTGTTTGAGTGTAGGGACCGGACTGGGGTTTGGGGGAGGGTTGTGCTAGGGGTAGTGTTTTAGGGTTTAGAGTAGTGTTGTGGTGTTTGTGTAGGGTAGGTTAATGTTTTAGGGTTTAGCGTAGTGCAGGGGGGTCGTGCAGGGTCGTGTTTGAGTGTGGCAACCGGACTGGGGGTCGGTGAAGGTCATGCTGGGGGAAGGGTCTTAGGGTTTAGGCTAGTGTTGTGGTGTTTGTGTAGTGTTGGGTAGTGTTTTAGGGTAGTGCTGGGGGGTCGTGCAGAGTAGTGTTTTAGTGTTGGGATCGGACTGGGGGTCGGGGAGGTCCATGCTGGGTGTAGTGTTTTAGGGTTTACCGTAGTGTTGTGGTGTTTGTGCAGTGTAGGGTAGTGTTTTAGCATTTAGGGTAGTGCTGGGGGTGATGGAGCGGTAATTTCTTCTGGTAATTTCTCAATGCAAAACCTTCATGCTACCTCTAATTTACCGCTCAAAAGGTGTTGGGCCCTTCAAACCATGTATTACCTTCAGGAGACTTTAATAATCATGAACAGTCAAAAATGCAATTATTATTTTAAGTCAATAAAGAGAGTTGTTGAGTATTTAAAGGGTTTTATTTTCTATTCAAAAGTTAAGTTTTCTCTGACAGTTTATTCATTAGTAAAATATCAATCAGGTTACAGAATTTGGAAAACAGGAAAAATAGCATTAATACAGAACATATTACTGTCTGCATATAAGCATTACATATAGGAATGTGGCGCAAAATGTCATTCAAAACTCTTGAAGAGTTTCTAAGAAAAATATAGTCTTGCAAGGCGAATCAAAAATCAAATAGTTTGCAAAAATCTCCAATAAAGAGAAATAAATGCATAAGACAAATAAATCATTTCAGACCTAATTAATTAGTCAAAGCATAAACTTGAAGTTTAGCATCTAATTCTATTTAATCAGCTGCACTCTCTGTCTGTCTGTGTCTAAAGAGCAAGCAGGGAGGGAGACAGCCCGCCCTTCACCAGACCTCAAAGGAATGTGGCCTCAGTGCAAAAATATGACGTGGAAGCAAGAAACCTCCCCCTGACACTCCTCGGACGCCACTCCTCCCTTCAGCAATCTCCCGGGACGTTTCTCGTACCTAACCCATAGAATGAAGCAAAGCCTAAGCATAAATGAGCAAGAAGCCAGCTGAGCTAAGAAAGCCAGCCCCTCCTCCGGAGAGGTAGTATTTATACACAAAATTTAGGCAGAATACACAAATTGTTTCAACTTTCAGGAAAACCTGTACGTGATTGGTCCGTCATGATGGCATGAGTTCTCATCACCCTGACTCATTCTAAAAACCTGACTATATCAGTTTTAACAAAAGAAGCATACATAATAAATACATTTTATAAGTTTGCAACAATTGCTAGGGAAAATGTTTCTATAGTTTTCCTTCCTTCCTGCCAAAGCGCAGTCAGATGGATACTTTTAACTAACTGGTACATTGGCACAGTCACAAGAATGTACAGTTCAAGCTGTCCTTGACTTCTTCGTGGTTTGAGTAAAGCTGCCACAGTCTGCGCATGCTCTCTTCTCTTTCAAAGCAAGCCATAGCCTGGTTTCACAGGCAGCCATTTAATGGTAGGCCCCAAAATAAAACAAACAAAAAGATAATATTAATGTCATGTATAAATGTTTACCTAGCCAAGCTACTAGTGTAAAGCAGTTTTTCTATTATTTATGACAACATGGCAATGTGCAACAAAGAAAAAGAGATGTTATTAACTGAAAATATTTATCAAAATATGCAACAAGTCAAAGTCTATTAAGACAGAAATAGTGGATTTAGGGATGAGCTGGGAAGAGAGAAACATATTCTATTAATCTTCAAAGCTAAAAAGGCCACTTTTCTCTAAAATTCTCTAAAATGTTAATTCAGCAAAAGCATTTCAGACTAAATAGGCCTCACTTTCATGTTTTTCAGGTGCCATGTTTTTTAACTTGCAGCAAAATGTGTGTGGCAATTTAAATGCAGTCTGTCTGAAGCACAAAAATAAAACAATGCCTGACTGCAGATGAAATCTGCTCCATCAATCCACCCTTCTGATGATTCAAATCATAATAAATTGATTTATAATTCATCACACATATTTCATTTTCAAAAGTGATTTTTTTTTTGATTGCAAAAGCTGAGCATATAACAATTTTACTTCTATTTCTAAGGCAAACACAAGTCTATCTTTAATCAGATCATATATAGCCAAGCTCAATTGTTTTAGTGCAGAGTTCTGTAAGTAGCTTCTTGGAGCAGTTAGTCTTCTTTAAAATAAGTAACTAAAATAATAAAAAAGGAATTCAACAGGACAGTTTCAGCATTTCTTTGCTCTTTGTCATCATCTTGCCATCAGAATGGCTCATTGGCATTCTGTACCTTTTTCAATGCAAATTAGACTACTTAGGTGCTGAGAAACTCGGACAGAGCACCATCAATCCTTTGCACTTTTTCAACCAATGCCTTTCACTCTTATTTTCACTTTGATCAGATTCAGATGTTTCACCACAGCATCTCTCAGATCAAAGCCGTTGCACCATCCATTATGCAGATCTTGTGTAGCAGCTGCAATCTGGTGAGAAACTGCACACTGTACATCAACCAGACCTACACAGCCATGGCTGGTGTTCACATCATTGTTTTCCACAAGTGCATTTGCATATGCATTTTCAAGCCACTTTAGTGTTGGTGAGACACCGTCTTTTGCAAAAGGTAACTCAGTGCTGCCATTGTGTTGCTTTATTATGCTTGACACTTCAGGCAGATAGCTGCAATCCATTCCTTGTCCAATCTGTTGTTCTGCACTCATTATCTTTGAGACCACATTATGATCTGATTTCAGAGAAACTGGCAATCTATGCCTGGGCATCAGTCTTTGCAATAACACTTTTGCCACTATGCAGTTGTCACTTTTCCCAAAAACAGTTCTGATACAACCCTGTTGTGCTGCTTCAAATACATTTTCTTGAGCCTCTTTTAATTCATCTGTGAAGATACCATAGAATGTACATGCTAACAGAACACGAATTTGTGCAATTGAATAAGCATTTCTCTCTCCCATGACAACAGTGACTCCCAATTGAGCAGATATACTGCATGTTATGGTAAGGGCAATCAATTTCGAATTTTGGGCTGAGGTAACTACTGAAAGCCATGAAGCTTTGACAACATAATGTATAAGGAGCACAGCATGTGCTGTTTTTAATGGGTCACCTTTCAAACATGGGCCATCTACAAAATGGACATTGTTAGGCTGACTCAGACATTCATCATTAAAGTCTGATTTTGGCTTTATGCATATTTTCATGATATTTAGACACTTATATTCATTCTTATCACAAACCAAATCATTTGCTGACATTTCTGTGAAGTTAGGGTCAAAGGTCATTGGGCAATACATCACAGACCTTTGAACACAGTCATCTTTTTGAATAGGCAATGAGAGAGTGCAGCCCTCCCTCTCACTGCAAATTGGTGTATTTTCTTTCAAATAAACTTTCATTCCTAGTGCTGGGGCGCAACATTCTTTCTCTTTCAACTCTAGGAATGCTTTTGTGAAGTTGTTGTCCAATGGAAGCGTATCAGACACATCCTCATGTGTCAGCCTCAGTAAAGGCTTAGCCACTAGGGAAAGGTTTAGTAACCACTCTCTACAGCAGCTAACCATTCCCAAAACTGTCCTGACTTCTTTCTTTATTTGAGGTGGATTTTTCTTGGAAATCATTTCCACCCTCTCTGGTGACACCTTTCTACCTCCCTTTCCAATTTTGTGTCCCAGGTATTCATCTTCTTTTTGACAGTACTCCTGACTATTCTTATGGATTGGCACTGTGACATGAGCTTTGCAAAAATCAATAAAAGTAAGCCATTCTTCAGCACATGGAATGTGAAAAAATATATTGGCTGGATTCGGTACCACAGGACAACATGAAAAAAATATGCTTTTAATCTCCTGCACTATTCTGTTCTTTTCATTTATTTTCTGTGAACCTGTGATCAGAAAGTTACATAAACTTCTAATCAATTCCATCAAAAATCCTTTTATTGGTAAAATTCCTGCAACTGATGGTGATCCTGAATACATGTAATTTAGTTCTAATTTTAATAAGACATGTTCTGCACATTTTATTAATCTGGCATCCTTCTCTGTGAACTCTCTTATTTCTGTGTTTATTATTTTTTCAAAAGCAGAAGGTAATTTTTCAACTGTCTTTTCTGAAAATAATGCTACAGCTGTTTCTTGTTGGGCCATTTTAAAATGTACATCCTCATCAGGAATATGAAAAATAACATTATCTGATATATAGTAATCTGTGCTGTTTAATTTGCAAAATAATTGTTTTTCTGCTAGGCCTGAATCACAGACAACAGTTTTGCAATCTTCCTCAAATGGGCCTAATTTTGGTGCAAATTTTTCTAAAACTGGGTTTATAATTTCTTTCTTTAAAACTCTTGAAATGAAGTCTGGACTTTCCACTGCCTCCACAATGGACTTGGTAAATTCAGAATTGCGAGGGTTAAAACTCTCATTTTCAAACACAGCAACCTGTTGGACTGGGTTCTGATTTTGTCTCTGGAAATTATTCACATTTGCTCTGGACATCTTATTTAAATTAATTTTACCATTTTCCATATTTTGTGGGATCTTTGCTTGAAAAATTCCTGCCATAGGTACCTGTTTCTGAACTGACATTTGCATTTGCTTAGCTGGTATATTTTGCATCTGCATTTCTCCATGTTTTTGTGCATCATGTTTAAATTTATTTTTCTTCTTCCAATGCTCAAATCTGCTATAAAGATGGCAAAAGGACACATTTTCCAGCAGTACAACATCCATACCTGAATTTTCACAAACCAAAACACCTTTACCTCCATTCTGTGTTCTTTTAATCTGTACCCAATCAACATCCTTTGCTGGCACTCCACCCTTCAGGAAAATAATCACTGCTATATTTTCCTCCATAACAACAGAAAATGATGGTGCATTCATGCAAACCCATTTCATTGCCTCTTCACTTGGCCTTTGAATAACTTTAGATTCAAACTACAATTCATTCTGCATGGCAATGTAAAAGAACATTTCCAAATTACTGCACAGCCCTTTTAAAATCTCAACAAATCCATCAACTTGTGGGTACCACAGCATATGTCTGTCTCTCAATTGTGGGAATGTGTTCAGAAATGCTGCAAGTTCACTTTTATTCTGTGGCATAGGAACATGCACTTCTCCCACCTTTTCTCTCAATGAGTAAGCAAAAGCTTCTCCCTCATTCTGCTTATTATTTTTCTCAACTAAATCTGGTGGCTTCTTTTCCTTATCCAGTTTCTTTGCTAGGTCTGGTGGTTTCTTTTTCTTCTCATGTTTTCTTGCCCATTTGTCTCCTAATTTCTCAAACCCATTGCATTTAAAAATATATTTTATTTCTGCAATGTGCAGTTGCATTTCTGAAGAACACATTTTCTCATTTGCTTCATCATCCATATGTACCCTGACACTTTTCTGAAATGGGAAACTTCCCGAAACATCAAATTCATAATTTTGAGCCAAATCTGTCAGGCCATTATGGGTAGTTAATGCACATGCAACTGTTTCCTTACTCAGGGAAATGAATTCTTTTTCCTGACACTTATTCACATTTTCATTATTTAAACAGCATGGACTGTTATTTTCTCCATGTTCAAGTGCTGAATTTAAAACACTACGCTGTTTCTCTTTTTCAGGGCCTGTGTTAATATGTTCTCCCATGTTTTCTATCTTTTTAATCACTGCTGCTTCCTCAAAGCATGTTTGAGAAATCCCATTTTCAAATATATTTATTTTATCCTGAGCTGTAGATGTTGTAAAGGCCATTTTTCCCTCACCTTTCAGTGCTTGGGGTAATTTCTGTTCAATAATCTGTGTATTCTGAGTTTCTGAAATAAACCCTGCCATAATCACTCCTTCTGCAGCTCTTTGAACCTTTTCAGTAGGGACCATATTAATTGGGACGATCATAATATTTCTATGCAGTATCTGTGCATCTGCAGTTAGCAATTCTTGGACTGAATCAGGCACATTTGAAGCAGTAACACCTGGAGGTATCACTGTCAGTGCTGAATCAACAGGTACTGGGTCAATATAAAATGTCTGTACAGTTTTCTTAATCTGTGTTTTTCTCTGTTCAACAGAAGCAGTAGCCACTGTAGTGCTTACTGATACACTATTTTCAGTATTTTTAATGGGAACCACATAAAGTGGTGGACACTCAGTTAACAATGCATCCATTATTTCATCACCTGAATCATTATTTTTTTGAAGCTCTTTATCATCATTAATTCTCTTCTCCTGCATTTGGTGCTTTACCTTTTTATCCTCACTTGCTTTCTCTCTTGCTACCTTTTCCCATATGCTTAAGGCCTCAAATTGTGCAGTTTTAGATGGTGTCTTTATTTCACATAACACTTCCCTTAATTTGTCAATAATGTGCAATTCAAAAGTACCATCTTTTGGAAACCTCAAAACACCCTCTTTTTCAGTAATCTTGCACCATTGGTGAACCCACATACATGTATTTTGTCCCAAATTGGTAGACATAAAATGCAAAGGTGTTCCTTCAGGAGCATCACCAATAAAAAACGAATTTTTCACTTTACCTCCTAACAGCTTCTTTAAGCCTTCAAACAATTTCATTTTTGCAATAGTTCAATGCAATTTCTTTTTTCCAAAGCTGTCAGTCTCAATTTTAGTCAGTTTTACTCCTACTACTGACCCTCCACAACACCTTACTGCAATATTTTCTTAATCAATAACTCTATTAGTAACAACCTAAATACATTCGCTACTCTGTCTATTGCGCTAAATAAAGGATAGATTTATATTCACTGCGATTAACACATTCCGCTTACCCTTCACAAAGTAAGACCTTCCGTTTACTCTTCAAACACTACAGGTAAATCCCTTCTGCTTACCTTTCACTCAAGCTCAGAAGAACCTGCTACTCATTCGGTGTGACCCTTTCTAGGTGATATCAGACCAAAGTTTCACCAGCGAACGCTTTGCTATCAATCACTCACACAGAAAATAGTCCCTAATTTAACACTGCCAGCCCTACCCAGCTTCTCAGTGTTATTCCAACAGACGAGTAACCTCAGTGCAGTGTGTCTTCCATTTACCACCCGCTATTCCTTCCCGGGATTCCACAGGTGTGCATACCTGCGTGTTCCAGACAACATAGAACAAGGGACTTACTTAACATGAAGAGTTAAAACATGTAATCAATAACCAAAAATGATGTCCTATGAAATTACCAATATAATCAATAACACCATCAATTCAAAATGAGCAAAATATCACCAACAGTAAAAATCCTTACTATTTTCAACACTTCAAAAATACATGCTAGCATATTTACAACATTTCACAACCCTATTTATACTCACACCACTTCTTGCATCACCTTCCAGTACTGCTTTGCCAGTCTTCAGGT
Organism: Lissotriton vulgaris; assembly: GCF_964263255.1. Taxonomy (NCBI): domain Eukaryota; kingdom Metazoa; phylum Chordata; class Amphibia; order Caudata; family Salamandridae; genus Lissotriton; species Lissotriton vulgaris. Next base: position 811,621,538 of record NC_141699.1, read on the forward strand.
TCTGAGCATTGGAGTCAGGAATCAGGACTTGGACATTCATCTAACTTGGGCAATTATTTTATTTCCCTTCTTAAGGTCAATGATCCATTAGTTGAGTAGTTGATGGTGAAATCAATAATCATTAATCACCAAACTAATCAATAATGACCATCCTCTGCTTACCAAAAACTGATGGAGCAGTAATTTCTTCTGGTAATTTCTCAATGCAAAACCTTCATGCTACCTCTAATTTACCGCTCAAAAGGTGTTGGGCCCTTCACACCATGTATTACCTTCAGGAGACTTTAATAATCATGAACAGTCAAAAATGCAATTATTATTTTAAGCCAATAAAGAGAGTTGTTGAGTATTTAAAGGGTTTTATTTTCTAGTCAAAAGTTAAGTTTTCTCTGACAGTTTATTCATTAGTAAAATATCAATCAGGTTACAGAATTTGGAAAACAGGAAAAATAGCATTAATACAGAACATATTACTGTCTGCATATAAGCATTACATATAGGAATGTGGCGCAAAATGTCATTCAAAATTTTTAAAGAGTTTCTAAGAAAAATATAGTCTTGCAAGGCGAATCAAAAATCAAATAGTTTGCAAAAATCTCCAATAAAGAGAAATAAATGCATAAGACAAATAAATCATTTCAGACCTAATTAATTAGTCAAAGCATAAACTTGAAGTTTAGCATCTAATTCTATTTAATCAGCTGCACTCTCTGTCTGTCTGTGTCTAAAGAGCAAGCAGGGAGGGAGACAGCCCGCCCTTCACCAGACCTCAAAGGAATGTGGCCTCAGTGCAAAAATATGACGTGGAAGCAAGAAACCTCCCCCTGACACTCCTCGGACACCACTCCTCCCTTCAGCAATCTCCCGGGACGTTTCTCGTACCTTACCCATAGAATGAAGCAAAGCCTAAGCCAAAATGAGCAAGAAGCCAGCTGAGCTAAGAAAGCCAGCCCCTCCTCCGGAGAGGTAGTATTTACACAAAAAAATTTGGCAGACTACACAAAATGTTTCAACTTTCAGGAAAACCTGTACGTGATTGGTCCGTCATGATGGCATGAGTTCTCATCACCCTGACTCATTCTAAAAACCTGACTATATCAGTTTTAACAAAAGAAGCATACATAATAAATACATTTTATAAGTTTGCAACAATTGCTAGGGAAAATGTTTCTATAGTTTTCCTTCCTTCCTGCCAAAGCGCAGTCAGATGGATACTTTTAACTAACTGGTACATTGGCACAGTCACAAGAATGTACAGTTCAGGCTGTCCTTGACTTCTTCGTGGTTTGATTCTAGCTGCCACAGTCTGCGCATGCTCTCTTCTCTTTCAAAGCAAGCCATAGCCTGGTTTCACAGGCAGCCATTTAATGGTAGGCCCCAAAATAAAACAAACAAAAAGATAATATTAATGTCATGTATAAATGTTTACCTAGACAAGCTACTACTGTAAAGCAGCTTTTCTATTATTTATGACAACATGGCAATGTGCAACAAAGAAAAAGAGATGTTATTAACTGAAAATATTTATCAAAATATGCAACAAGTCAAAGTCTATTAAGACAGAAATAGTGGATTTAGGGATGAGCTGGGAAGAGAGAAACATATTCTATTAATCTTCAAAGCTAAAAAGGCCACTTTTCTCTACATTGCAAAAACACATGTTAATTCAGCAAAAGCATTTCAGACTAAATAGGCCTCACTTTCATGTTTTTCATGTGCCATGTTTTTTAACTTGCACCAAAATGTGTGTGGCAATTTAAATGCAGTCTGTCTGAAGCACAAAAATAAAACAATGCCTGACTGCAGATGAACTCTGCTCCATCAGGGGGGTCTTGCAGGGTAGTGTTTGAGTGTGGGTACTGAACTGGGGGTTCGGGGACGGTCATGCTGGGGGTAGTGCTTTAGGGTTTAGGGTAGTGTTTTTGTGTTTGTGTAGTGTAGGGTAGTGTTTTAGGGTATAGGGTAGTGCTAGGGGGTCGTGCACTGTAGTGTTTGAGTGTGGGGACCGGACTGGGGATCGGGGGAGGCTCATGCAGGGTGTAGTGGTTTAGGGTTTAGGCTAGTGTTGTGGTGTTTGTGTAGAGTAGGGTAGTGTTTTAGGGTAGTGCTGGGGGGTCGTGCAGGGTAGTGTTTGAGTGTAGGGACCGGACTAGGGGTCGGGGAGGGTCGTGCTAGGGGTAGTGTTTTAGGGTTTGGGGTAATGTTGTGTTTGCGTAGTGTAGGGTAGTGTTTTAGGGTTTAGGGTAGTGCTGGGGGGTCGAGCAGGGTAGTGTTTGAGTGTGGGGCCCGGACTGGGGCTCGGGGAGGGTTGTGCTGGGGGTAGTGTCTTAGGGTTTAGGGTAGTGTTGTTTGTGTAGTGTAGGGTAGTAGTTTAGGGTTTAGGGTAGTGCTGGGGGGTCGTACAGGGTAGTGTTTGAGTGTGGGGACCGGAGTGGGGATCGGGGGAGGGTCGTGCTGGGGGTAGTGTTTTAGGGTATAGGGTAGTGCTGGGGGTTGTGCATGGTAGTGTTTGAGTGTTGGGACCAGACTGGGGGTTGGGGGATGGTCGTGCCGGGGATATATTCATATCATATCCCCATGGCATGGCGTCCCTATACAGACTGCACTCATCTCTTGCCAAGTTCTCATGCAGTCGGGGTGATGTGCACTCTCCCGCGCTGAGGTTCCATTCAGTACCTGAGAGAGCACCATTACACATTCCTCTTTCCGACAGTCAACTCACTACTGTCACATACATTCTTTTCACAGCTTCTGTTCACATTTTCTAATCTGACCTTCTCGTCACACTCTTCTTTCAAAAACACCATTTCCTACCCCATCCTGTTTTCACTCACATCCTCAACTTTTATTGAAATGCTCCTCGCCCATGTTCATCCCTCTTTCAAACCCGTTCAATGGCAATCCCCACTTGCTCTTTTCACCCAGTTAACCTCCATTATATTGAGCCTTTCTGTATTTACTTTCACCTTTTCACCGTCTTACACAGATGCACACACTTCAATGATGGCTGTGTTTTTTATGACATCTATCTCCAGTTTGAATGTAGAATGTATATTTTTAAATTACACTAGTGGAAACAATTAAGCTGTGTTCTACAGTTTGGCAGCCCACCTATTCAAAATGGCGAGGGCTGTCAGTAAATCAGTAACAAACTGCGAATTTATAAGCTGGAAGACATGGCATGGGCAAGGCCAAGCGCAACCTAGTGCGGGCCGCCATGCCAGTCCCAGGGACTTGGAGGAGGTGGGGGGTCACCGCGCCCCCTGAGACGTGATGCCCCACCTACCCAGAACAACCAATGGCGGTGCCCGTGAGGACACGAACCGGAAGCACTTTAGTGCGCTTCCAGTTCAGCGCGCGATCTGTAGATTGTGGGGCAGGCCGGTTTAGACCTATAGAAGGGGGGCGAGTGTTGTGTTTACACACTGGTGTCCCATGGTGGACACCGTACATACATGTTTGCGCTGTGTCCCTGCGAGGACACCGTTGACAGTGAGGTCACCAGCTGGGATACTGTGCCGTTTGACAGTTCCCAGATGATCGCCGATCTGATTACAGTTCCGCTCCAACTGTTGTAGGAGAATTGTGCTGGCTCATAAATAAAGGACTTTATAAACAACGGAGTTGACCCTGTGTTCCTGAGAACCTGGTTAATATGCAATTTAAAAAATAATGGTTCTGTCGGGTTCAAACAACAAGTGATTTATCCATAAAGTTTTTTTTCTCCTTTCACTGGTCCTAATAGAACCAACATAACACCTCCAAAATACTACAACAAATCCTTACAGTAAATAAAGAAGGACGACCTGAGTATTACTCTCTATTTTCTTTATATCATTTTCTGAATCAAAAAATTAATCCTGTACATTATATACAAATAACTGTCATCATATCAAATATAGTGCAAAACCAAGTGACATCAGTGAATAGTGTACTTGTGATAAACAGAATATATCCAAATTTCATGTAAAAAAACTGTACATGTATATACAGAATATCATTTCATAAGGCCATCAATTGATGCAATCTGGGAAACCTGTGATTTCTTTCAAGTTTGTTGGGGGCTCCGAGTTTGTATGGCCGGTATGTAGATGTCGACGTTTCGACCCTGAAAGCGCCAATGTTTTCAGTCGCAGCGGGTCTTTATCAAGACAATAATATATACAGCACGACAGTCCTCTCAACCAAGTGCATTAGTCACATGGAATGAAGAAATTCTTTAATCGGCCAGTGTACGCGGTGGAAGAACTGAGTATTCTCTTTCTTTCAGTCTCGAACCGGGTGCTAGTAGCTACTAGCTGGTTGAGAGGACTGTCGTGCTGTATATAATATTGTCTTGATAAAGACCCGCTGCGACTGAAAACATTGGCGCTTTCAGGGTCGAAACGTCGACATCTACATACAGGCCATACAAACTCGGAGCCCCCAACAAACTTGCAGCGGGTCTTTATCAAGACAATATTATATACAGCACGACAGTCCTCTCAACCAGCTAGTAGCTACTAGCACCCGGTTCGAGACTGAAAGAAAGAGAATACTCAGTTCTTCCACCGCGTACACTGGCCGATTAAAGAATTTCTTCATTCCATGTGACTAATGCACTAAGTAACTGTGAGTACCGGCCCATTTAACGCACTGAATAAACGTGTTACCAATGTTTCCCTGCGTGTTCCATTTATTCCTTGTATGCAACAATGAGTAGAAAGGAAACAGAAAGCAAAGAACGTGGAGACATTAACATTAAGTTGAAACTTAAAAGAAGCTGGTTTATTTGCACGAGACTCTACAGCCAACATTAAAGTGAACAAATTAAACCCAAGCTATCAGAATTACATGCATTTAAAACATACAACGGAAAGAACACGAGATATTAAAAATAAAGTAATGCTTATAAATACACAATATTATTACTGCAATATGCGAACATGAAACAAATGCATACATAAGAAGCATATTGCTAAGTAGCTACTGTGCGATCAACGAGATTATTTCGCGATAAACACATCCTAAGAAAAAAGCAACACAGAGATAGCTTAAAAAGTACATAAAACGTACTTTATACTTGTTTATTAAAGAAGATGGAAAGAGACTAAGTAACATAGACAATACACAGACACAAGTTTAATAATGATGCATGCCAGGATAGCGGTGTCGAGGCAATGACTTAATTACTTGCCAAGCTAGGAAGAAAGGGGCAGTCGTAACATAGTCTTACCCAACCTGCCTTCGAGATTGCCTTTAAACTATAAATCCCTATCAAGCTGCACTTCGACCCTCAAGGAAACCCATTGCCATGTATGAGGTCACCGTAGTCGTCAGGCATTCACAGGAACTACAGACAGCTCTTCCGGGTTGAAATAGACAACGGACTTACCAACGGGCCGCAACGGCAATAAAATAAAAATAAGAGCCATATTGGAATTGCTGTTCGTGAAATATATCGTAGTTACAGTGTAAGGCAAAACACCATTGGTTATAGTTTCCTACACTAAGATACGTTAAAACACACTCTAGCGTTAATACATTTTCATGACAAAATACCAGAATTAGTTTCAGCCATAAGCAGCAATTATACATCATGGACGAGGTAGCCAGTCATTAGGATTTGTTCGAATGAACATAAGTGAGGGCGGGACAGAGATGTGCTGACAAACAATGTATCCAATGAGATGGAAGCCTTGTGATGCACACGAAAGTGCAAAGGTCAATGTAGGAAAGACTCACGAGAAACGAATACAGAGTGGGCACGTGGGAGTTGTGCGTGTGTGATCAACGTCAGATTTATCGGTCGTAGGCATAAGCTGTGATTTCTTTCAAGTTTGTTGGGGGCTCCGAGTTTGTATGGCCTGTATGTAGATGTCGACGTTTCGACCCTGAAAGCGCCAATGTTTTCAGTCGCAGCGGGTCTTTATCAAGACAATATTATATACAGCACGACAGTCCTCTCAACCAGCTAGTAGCTACTAGCACCCGGTTTGAGACTGAAAGAAAGAGAATACTCAGTTCTTCCACCGCGTACACTGGCCGATTAAATAATTTCTTCATTCCATGTGACTAATGCACTTGGTTGAGCGGACTGTCGTGCTGAATATATTATTGTCTTTATAAAGACCCGCTGCGACTAAAAACATTGGCGCTTTCAGGGTCGAAACGTTGACATCTACATGCAGGCCATACAAGCTCGGAGCCCCCAACAAACTTGAAAGAAATCACTGGATTCCCAGATTGTATCAATTGATGGCCTTATGAAATGATATTCTGTATATACATGTACAGTTTTTTTACATGAAATTTGGATATATTCTGTTTATCACAAGTACACTATTCACTGATGTCACTTGGTTTTGCACTATATTTGATATGATGACAGTTATTTGTATATAATGTACAGGAGTAATTTTTTGATTCAGAAAATGATATAAAGAAAATATAAAGTAATACTCAGGTCGTCCTTCTTTATTTACTATAAGGATTTGTTGTAGTATTTTGGAGGTGTTATGTTGGTTCTATTAGGAGCAGTGAAAGGAAAAAAAACTTTATGGATAAATCACTTGTTGTTTGAACCCGACAGAACCATAAATAAAGGACTTCAAGGTTATAACGTGCCTTTGGTGTTCTTAACAGCGAGGAGAGTGGGAACAGTCCCTTGCTCTCTCGTTCCCCAGCATACGGGTCCAGGCCATCAAAGGGCCCGTAACTTGCTTTTCCTTTGTTTCCTCTGCAGGTGCGATGTCGTTATTAAATGTGGACTCGCAATCGGCAGAGGGAGTAGCAGCCCCGTTTTGGCTACGATCATGTCGTGACCGGCGTGGCAATTGAGGACCCGTTTCCTACCCAGTAGAGCTCCTGACCATGGGATGGATCCCGGCAAAGGAGGGCACCCCCGCGCGCAGCTTCATCTTGAATTTCAGTTAAGTGGGGAGCGACCTGCGGTTTGGGTGAGTGCTCAATTTCAGTAGCTTGTGTGCACTGAAGCTTTGCATGGTTGCGGCTGGCGCAAGGGTTAGGTCTTAGTTTCACTGGGACACCCAGGCCAATTTGCCAGCCAACAAGGTGCCCCTGTTGTCCGTCTCACAAGCCCACTTGTGTTGCAATGGATGAACAGCTGGAAGCGTGGCCCTCACCGCGACCCCCGATGGAGTGCAATATGTCTCCTGGGTGTTGGTGCCTGCCCTTGCCGAAGAGGCACTCCTGGAGGGGTGAAATCCGACCCCGCAGCTCTGCTCTCCGCGGACCAATGGTGACGCTTAGAAATGCACCAAAGGGGACTTATGGTTGATCTGGAGGAGCATGCGAAGGGGCACAGCTGTTACTCGCTTTAGAATTTTTTGAGCACGTAGGGTATTTTGAAAGATTTCAATTAGGAGGGACAATAGGAGGAAATGGTGTGTAAAATGACAGATTGGCTTGCATTAACAATCTTAACTCAGAAGAACTGGTCATTGCAAAGCGTAATTTTTTATCATCCAAATAAGGCCATTTTACACAGTCCATGCAAGAAGACAATCGGAAAAGTAAGGAATCACAGGATAAAAAGGGGCCATCCGGGTGGGGCTTGAGACCAGGATTTGTCTCGGTGTTGGAAGTCTTGAAAAGGGTAAACTTGCAGGCTGGACAGGGTGAGTGAGGGCTCCGCACGGTGACCAGAAACAGAGAAAACAAGGTAGATTTGTCTTTTTACAGTGCGCCGCCTGAAGACAGACCACACCGGGCATTAAAATAGAGGGACAGACTGATGGGCATGGACTGAAATACACTAATGAAAAAAGACAGACTGGGAAACGATACTAATGAGAAAAAAAATACAAACTCGGAAACGGTATAATACACATAACAGTATCAAGCAACCTCCTGGTTGAAGCGATGCCATTTCAAATCTTGCATCAGCCGCATTTAAAGTCCACCGAGTTTCGTAAAATATTCCCCGGTTGTTCACCTTCGTACCCCAAGATGCAGACTAGGCCAGATGATCAAACAATGCATAGCACATCCAAGTACGATCGCCCTTGGAAATAGGCAATTCAGTGCTAGTGATACACATGTAAAGACTATGCGAGCCAGTAAAGCTTTCCTTTGGCTGTCAGTAAATCAGTAACAAACTACAAGTTTAGAAGCTGAAAGACGAACCGTATATGCGTCTGCAGCTCTAGTTGAGACAACAGAACCAACAAGCATTTACAATGCAACGGTTTCGCTTTTGTAAAAGTTAGAGCTATTGGCATTGTAAATGACAAATTATTTTTTTATGTGTTGGTTTTGAAAACAGATAAATAAATGGCATTGCCATTTACAATGCCAATAGCTTAATCTCTCGCAAACAGTAAAAATGATTAATAATAACTAACCTCCTTCTTATCAAAGGACCAAAAACCCTGCCTTAAGTTGCAGTCATTAAAGAGCTTGCTGACAATTAGGAGCTCCCTGAGTGATGGTGTGTGTTTTGTAGGTGTGTGTGTGTGCAAGTGTGTATTGACATGCAATGCTCACATTCAATTAGGAGCTCCCTGAGTGATGGTGTGTTTGTAGGTGTGTGTGCGCGTGTGCATGTGAGTATGCACATGTGCACGGGTGTGTGTGCATGATCATTGTGTGAATGAACGTTCACGAGTGTGTATGAATGTGCGCATGTGAGTGAGTGTGCATATGCATGGATCCACAAGGCATGAAAATGTATGTGCCACTCTAGTTTGTTGTGCCGATACTAAGTAACTGTGAGTACCAGCCCATTTAGAGCACTCAATAAACGTGTTACCAATGTTTCCCTGCGTGTTCCATTTATTCCTTGTATGCAACAATGAGTAGAAAGGAAACAGAAAGCAAAGAACGTGGAGACATTAACATTAAGTTGAAACTTAAAAGAAGCTGGTTTATTTGCACGAGACTCTACAGCCAACATTAAAGTGAACAAATTAAACCCAAGCTATCAGAATTACATGCATTTAAAACATACAACGGAAAGAACACGAGATATTAAAAATAAAGTAATGCTTATAAATACACAATATTATTACTGCAATATGCGAACATGAAACAAATGCATACATAAGAAGCATATTGCTAAGTAGCTACTGTGCGATCAACGAGATTATTTTGTGATAAACACATCCTAAGAAAAAAGCAACACAGAGATAGCTTAAAAAGTACATAAAACGTACTTTATACTTGTTTATTAAAGAAGATGGAAAGAGACTAAGTAACATAGACAATACACAGACACAAGTTTAATAATGATGCATGCCAGGATAGCGGTGTCGAGGCAATGACTTAATTACTTGCCAAGCTAGGAAGAAAGGGGCAGTCGTAACATAGTCTTACCCAACCTGCCTTCGAGATTGCCTTTAAACTATAAATCCCCATCAAGCTGCACTTCGACCCTCAAGGAAACCCATTGCCATGTAGGAGGTCACCGTAGTCGTAGTCATCAGGCATTCACAGGAACTACAGACAGCTCTTCCGGGTTGAAATAGACAACGGACTTACCAACGGGCCGCAACGGCAATAAAATAAAAATAAGAGCCATATTGGAATTGCTGTTCGTGAAATATATTGTAGTTACAGTGTAAGGCAAAACACCATTGGCTATAGTTTCCTACACTAAGATACGTTAAAACACACTTTAGCGTTAATACATTTTCATGACAAAATACCAGAATTAGTTTCAGCCATAAGCAGCAATTATACATCATGGACGAGGTAGCCAGTCATTAGGATTTGTTCGAATGAACATAAGTGAGGGCGGGACAGAGATGTGCTGACAAACAATGTATCCAATGAGATGGAAGCCTTGTGATGCACACGAAAGTGCAAAGGTCAATGTAGGAAAGACTCACGAGAAACGAATACAGAGTGGGCACGTGGGAGTTGTGCGTGTGTGATCAACGTCAGATTTATCGGTCGTAGGCATAAGCTGTGATTTCTTTCAAGTTTGTTGGGGGCTCCGAGTTTGTATGGCCTGTATGTAGATGTCGACGTTTCGACCCTGAAAGCGCCAATGTTTTCAGTCGCAGCGGGTCTTTATCAAGACAATATTATATACAGCACGACAGTCCTCTCAACCAGCTAGTAGCTACTAGCACCCGGTTTGAGACTGAAAGAAAGAGAATACTCAGTTCTTCCACCGCGTACACTGGCCGATTAAATAATTTCTTCATTCCATGTGACTAATGCACTTGGTTGAGCGGACTGTCGTGCTGAATATATTATTGTCTTTATAAAGACCCGCTGCGACTGAAAACATTGGCGCTTTCAGGGTCGAAACGTCGACATCTACATGCAGGCCATACAAGCTCGGAGCCCCCAACAAACTTGAAAGAAATCACTGGATTCCCAGATTGTATCAATTGATGGCCTTATGAAATGATATTCTGTATATACATATACAGTTTTTTTACATGAAATTTGGATATATTCTGTTTATCACAAGTACACTATTCACTGATGTCACTTGGTTTTGCACTATATTTGATATGATGACAGTTATTTGTATATAATGTACAGGAGTAATTTTTTGATTCAGAAAATGATATAAAGAAAATATAAAGTAATACTCAGGTCGTCCTTCTTTATTTACTATAAGGATTTGTTGTAGTATTTTGGAGGTGTTATGTTGGTTCTATTAGGAGCAGTGAAAGGAAAAAAAACTTTATGGATAAATCACTTGTTGTTTGAACCCGACAGAACCATAAATAAAGGACTTCAAGGTTATAACGTGCCTTTGGTGTTCTTAACAGCGAGGAGAGTGGGAACAGTCCCTTGCTCTCTCGTTCCCCAGCATACGGGTCCGGGCCATCAAAGGGCCCGTAACTTGCTTTTCCTTTGTTTCCTCTGCAGGTGCGATGTCGTTATTAAATGTGGACTCGCAATCGGCAGAGGGAGTAGCAGCCCCGTTTTGGCTACGATCATGTCGTGACCGGCGTGGCAATTGAGGACCCGTTTCCTACCCAGTAGAGCTCCTGACCATGGGATGGATCACGGCAAAGGAGGGCACCCCCGCGCGCAGCTTCATCTTGAATTTCAGTTAAGTGGGGAGCGACCTGCGGTTTGGGTGAGTGCTCAATTTCAGTAGCTTGTGTGCACTGAAGCTTTGCATGGTTGCGGCTGGCGCAAGGGTTAGGTCTTAGTTTCACTGGGACACCCAGGCCAATTTGCCAGCCAACAAGGTGCCCCTGTTGTCCGTCTCACAAGCCCACTTGTGTTGCAATGGATGAACAGCTGGAAGCGTGGCCCTCACCGCGACCCCCGATGGAGTGCAATATGTCTCCTGGGTGTTGGTGCCTGCCCTTGCCGAAGAGGCACTCCTGGAGGGGTGAAACCCGACCCCGCAGCTCTGCTCTCCGCGGACCAATGGTGACGCTTAGAAATGCACCAAAGGGGACTTATGGTTGATCTGGAGGAGCATGCGAAGGGGCACAGCTGTTACTCGCTTTAGAATTTTTTGAGCACGTAGGGTATTTTGAAAGATTTCAATTAGGAGGGACAACAGGAGGAAATGGTGTGTAAAATGACAGATTGGCTTGCATTAACAATCTTAACTCAGAAGAACTGGTCATTGCAAAGCGTAATTTTTTATCATCCAAATAAGGCCATTTTACACAGTCCATGCAAGAAGACAATCGGAAAAGTAAGGAATCACAGGATAAAAAGGGGCCATCCGGGTGGGGCTTGAGACCAGGATTTGTCTCGGTGTTGGAAGTCTTGAAAAGGGTAAACTTGCAGGCTGGACAGGGTGAGTGAGGGCTCCGCACGGTGACCAGAAACAGAGAAAACAAGGTAGATTTGTCTTTTTACAGTGCGCCGCCTGAAGACAGACCACACCGGGCATTAAAATAGAGGGACAGACTGATGGGCATGGACTGAAATACACTAATGAAAAAAGACAGACTGGGAAACGATACTAATGAGAAAAAAAATACAAACTCGGAAACGGTATAATACACATAACAGTATCAAGCAACCTCCTGGTTGAAGCGATGCCATTTCAAATCTTGCATCAGCCGCATTTAAAGTCCACCGAGTTTCGTAAAATATTCCCCGGTTGTTCACCTTCGTACCCCAAGATGCAGACTAGGCCAGATGATCAAACAATGCATAGCACATCCAAGTACGATCACCCTTGGAAATAGGCAATTCAGTGCTAGTGATACACATGTAAAGACTATGCGAGCCAGTAAAGCTTTCCTTTGGCTGTCAGTAAATCAGTAACAAACTACAAGTTTAGAAGCTGAAAGACGAACCGTATATGCGTCTGCAGCTCTAGTTGAGACAACAGAACCAACAAGCATTTACAATGCAACGGTTTCGCTTTTGTAAAAGTTAGAGCTATTGGCATTGTAAATGACAAATTATTTTTTTATGTGTTGGTTTTGAAAACAGATAAATAAATGGCATTGCCATTTACAATGCCAATAGCTTAATCTCTCGCAAACAGTAAAAATGATTAATAATAACTAACCTCCTTCTTATCAAAGGACCAAAAACCCTGCCTTAAGTTGCAGTCATTAAAGAGCTTGCTGACAATTAGGAGCTCCCTGAGTGATGGTGTGTGTTTTGTAGGTGTGTGTGTGTGCAAGTGTGTATTGACATGCAATGCTCACATTCAATTAGGAGCTCCCTGAGTGATGGTGTGTTTGTAGGTGTGTGTGCGCGTGTGCATGTGAGTATGCACATGTGCACGGGTGTGTGTGCATGATCATTGTGTGAATGAACGTTCACGAGTGTGTATGAATGTGCGCATGTGAGTGAGTGTGCATATGCATGGATCCACAAGGCATGAAAATGTATGTGCCACTCTAGTTTGTTGTGCCGATACTAAGTAACTGTGAGTACCAGCCCATTTAGAGCACTCAATAAACGTGTTACCAATGTTTCCCTGCGTGTTCCATTTATTCCTTGTATGCAACAATGAGTAGAAAGGAAACAGAAAGCAAAGAACGTGGAGACATTAACATTAAGTTGAAACTTAAAAGAAGCTGGTTTATTTGCACGAGACTCTACAGCCAACATTAAAGTGAACAAATTAAACCCAAGCTATCAGAATTACATGCATTTAAAACATACAACGGAAAGAACACGAGATATTAAAAATAAAGTAATGCTTATAAATACACAATATTATTACTGCAATATGCGAACATGAAACAAATGCATACATAAGAAGCATATTGCTAAGTAGCTACTGTGCGATCAACGAGATTATTTTGTGATAAACACATCCTAAGAAAAAAGCAACACAGAGATAGCTTAAAAAGTACATAAAACGTACTTTATACTTGTTTATTAAAGAAGATGGAAAGAGACTAAGTAACATAGACAATACACAGACACAAGTTTAATAATGATGCATGCCAGGATAGCGGTGTCGAGGCAATGACTTAATTACTTGCCAAGCTAGGAAGAAAGGGGCAGTCGTAACATAGTCTTACCCAACCTGCCTTCGAGATTGCCTTTAAACTATAAATCCCCATCAAGCTGCACTTCGACCCTCAAGGAAACCCATTGCCATGTATGAGGTCACCGTAGTCGTAGTCGTCAGGCATTCACAGGAACTACAGACAGCTCTTCCGTGTTGAAATAGACAACGGACTTACCAACGGGCCGCAACGGCAATAAAATAAAAATAAGAGCCATATTGGAATTGCTGTTCGTGAAATATATCGTAGTTACAGTGTAAGGCAAAACACCATTGGTTATAGTTTCCTACACTAAGATACGTTAAAACACACTCTAGCGTTAATACATTTTCATGACAAAATATCAGAATTAGTTTCAGCCATAAGCAGCAATTATACATCATGGACGAGGTAGCCAGTCATTAGGATTTGTTCGAATGAACATAAGTGAGGGCGGGACAGAGATGTGCTGACAAACAATGTATCCAATGAGATGGAAGCCTTGTGATGCACACGAAAGTGCAAAGGTCAATGTAGGAAAGACTCACGAGAAACGAATACAGAGTGGGCACGTGGGAGTTGTGCGTGTGTGATCAACGTCTGATTTATCGGTCGTAGGCATAAGCAAGCAAGGCAAGATAAAAGCAATTGATCCCTTCTGCCCCGCTAGCCGGAGTCAGAACATGCAGGGGAGGTAAGCGCACACCCTTTATGGCATTGAGAACCGCAGCAGGGTCGGAGATCCGAAAGGACCAGCACAGAAGTATTTATTTATTTTTATTTAGGGCATTTTTATATAGCGAGGACATTACCCAAAGGAACATTAAAAAAGCAATGGGGGGTGGGGGTGGGAACGGAGACACGGACAGCGGGGGTGGGGGAAGGCAGGACAGCAAGCACGAACAGGGGGGATAGCGCGGAAATTACCCAAAGGAACATTAAAAAAGCAATAAAGGGGGGGTGGGAACGGAGAAACGGACAGCGGGAGGGGGGACGGGGGAAGGCAGGACAGCAAGCACGAACGGGGGGGGGAGGACAGCAGCAAGCACTCACCAGAGGACAACTTCTTTCGGCAGCGGTTGGGGCAAATGACAAAATAAACGGCTGCAAAAAAAAAAAATAGTAAAGGCCCACCGCCGCATGACGTTTTAAAAGGGGCGGAGAGGTAAAAAATGTACGGAACGCCCCCGAATCGCCTCGGATAATGACGAACGCCTCTCTCTTCCAATGGCTAGCCTCCATTTATGGAGCTAGCCAATAGAAGAGAGAGGCGGGACAAAGCCACATACTGTTCTCAAAAGATTTCGCCTGCACGAACGCTGCTGCGCAGCGGATGCCAGGCAACCCCTAAAAACACACACACCTTTCTGTCAGTTCACAAGTTGTATCACAGTACCATCACTTTCATTGACGTTATTGAGAAGAAAAGATGCTGCTTTCATTTCCTCACTGCATACAGTGTTCATGCGGTGCGCGTTTAATTCTCATGTATCCCACAAAGGCGAGGTGAAGAGAGAAACGCCATATAGCCATATATGTCATACGAAAGGAACTCACATTTGTTCTATTAATGCCTAAATGAGTAGTGCCTGACTCAAAGATGGCTGCCTACTTGGACCTATTTTACTTTGTTTAAGACCTAGTGTTGGTGAATACGTCACGCAAACTGGACTTTCTTTCAATTTGCAAGATTTGCAGAGAGGGAGGCTGATTAAAAATTAACGGGCAAGTTGTCACGATCATGAAACCAGTGAACGCCAGGGGTAAAGAAAACAAACTGTGAGTATGCTGCGATTATCAAGATGTTTGTAGTGAATGAAACCAGTAAGTGTTCTAATGTCAGCGGTTATGTACAGTAGACCCCTGTCCAGGGATTACAAATGCATGTTACAATAACAGTCGAAGCTCGTTCGTTTTGCCTTAATCTCCAAGTTTAAGCTTTCTTACTGCAAGCCAGCAAGTACATCGGTCCAAGATCGTCCCTACTCGGGTGGTAGCGTTCTCTGTGCTGCCTCGATCCTGACAGCTCGCCCCTGTGCGGTGTTTTGATGTGCCTTCGCCCTTCAGGTCTAGCCCCCTGCGCCACTATCAGTTATTGTTGCTACTCAAGTGTGCAGGTGGTAAGCACACTGTTTCGGTCAATTACTGGTTTGAATTATGTTTTTGCATCTCCTGGATTAGAAAAGATTGTCTGAGCGTGGGGGCTTTGAGGGAAGAGGGAAGAGTTGATGATGGATTCAGTTGGTGGCTCTAAGTTAGTGAGGGAGAATGTTTAAAGGCAAAACGCTATTAAAACAAATGCAATTTTGAGGAGACACACGAAGGCTTGTGCAAACTTACTTGTGAAAGGAGACTATGGTTAGAGTCTGTGCTGTGGATCACTTTAAATTCAAAAGTAATAAGTATTAAGCCATTCTGCTTTGTTCAGGTAAAATGTGATGGTTACACCCAAAGCCTGAGAATGCATGTGATATGGTATTAATTCCTCAAAAGAGAATGTCTTTAGGAGTAGGACCAATGTCTAGTATTCATTGTTGCACTGCCATGGTGCTCACACACGCTCCCTGAATGCAAGGCAGCCTAGGCGGATCACAGAGGGTCAAATGTGAAAATGACTTCTGTTCACCTCAAGCGATCCAGTATTAAGTGCCGCCTGCTCACATGCCCCATCCACCTAAGCTGTTTTAATGGTTACACTCTGAACACTTTAAGAAAATGTTAATGCCCAAACAATATATTTATACATACTGCAAAAGATATTCCAAAAACATTTCCATTGAATTTCCGCAAATCATGTTTCTATAACATATGCCCATTATTTGGCCAAAGAGTAAATGCAGATTATTGGGATAGATTAGGGGATGATTAAAATGCCCAGGAGGTGCATAAGGAACTTGTAATTGCTTTTTTCATCCATTTCCCTGGGCATTTACATGTTACAGTCGCGGCAACTGATGCCTGAAGGGACAGTTCTTAATACGCCTGGGAAATTAGAGAAATCCTTGCCCGTTTGCCTGCACCATAGTGCTGATGATACATTGTGCAGTTAATGAGAGTTCCATCCAGGTATACCATCAAAGGCAGGCCAGTCCACCAGAATTAATTTTGGAAAAGGTGATGGACAGAGTTTCTGAATGATGCAGAATACTCCTACCCAGTCAAGAGATCAGGGCTTGATCCATCACCGTTTTTTAGCTCACTGCACCATCCCAGCTCAGAACCTGGCTACATGCAAATTAGTCTGTTCCTGTCCCAGTGCATGATGGGAACAGGGCAGACCAAACTACCAAGCCAATTCTTCACCAGAAAGGAGACAAGCTACCGGGGACCGGTTTCTGGCATTTCAGCCGTCATCGGCCCGGCTTGCTTGAATCCTGATGGTGCAATGAGCTAGGGACTCACGTCTGAGTATACCCTCCCACACTTAGTGTGGATAAAATCAATTTTGGAAAAGGTGATGGACAGAGTTTCTGAATGATGCAGAATACTCCTACCCAGTCAAGAGACCAGGGCTTGATCCATCACCGTTTTTTAGCTCACTGCACCATCCCAGCTCAGAACCTGGCTACATGCAAATTAGTCTGTTCCTGTCCCAGTGCATGATGGGAACAGGGCAGACCAAACTACCAAGCCAATTCTTCACCAGAAAGGAGACAAGCTACCGGGGACCGGTTTCACCAGAATTGACAGATGGAGCAGCAGTTGGAATGCAGTGCTTTGTTTTTCACTGCTGCACTCTCGTATTTGAGAGATCATATTGTGTGTAATTGGGTGAGTGATCCCAGATTGCACCAGATTGCATCAGAGATACCCAAGGACTCAGCCTCTAGTTTCATAGGTCAGTGCAGACCACATGCCCACCATCTCATACTAGAAGAAATTGCAACTGCCATACTGTGTCAGATTATGAACAGACATTTGCCCAAGAATGTACCTATATATTTTCATCCCCCTTGTTTCTTTGCTCTGGCTTTCTTCCTCTCCATGACTAGCCGCTTAAATCTCTTTTTTCATCCAAAGTCGATTTTGTCTTGCCTGTCTCTCATCTCTGTTCTGTCTCTCAAATCTCTCCTGTCAGGTCTTGGTTTTCTTCCCTTCTTTGCTCTGCCTCTCATCTTACTTTATTGCCCTGCCCTCACTTGCTCTCTCCTGCCATTTTTATCACTTCCATCTATCTCTTCCAACTGATCAACATTCATCTCTCCTTTTTCTGTCACTTGAACATTTGTCACGGACCCTGTCAAACATCTCTCTTTAACAACTGTCTCTTTCTCGTAGTCTGTCTCCTTATCACCTTGCTGTACTTCTCACATAACCCCCTCAGCTATAGGTTGCCTACTTCTCAACCGTCTTCCTATTTCAATCTCATCATTTCGCTCCATGGCTTCTTTATCACCTCTTTTCTCTTAGCTGTCTCTTTCTCATCTGTCTCTTTATCAACTCTGTCACATCTCATTTTCTCTCAGCTGTCTCTCACCTGCCTTCATCTCTTTATCACGTCCCCTTTACATTCTCACCCTCAGTTCTCTCTTGATCATCTACTCCACACATGTGCACCCTCCCTACTTTCCCAGATGTTTCTTCATAACCAGATGGTCTCTTTATCACCCCTCTCTTTCTCACTTCTCCCTTTCTCTCTGACGTCTCTCCCTCCTGTGTCTGTATTTTTGTCACCTCTCTTACACCTGCCTCCTACTCTCCATCTCTGACTCTCCAAATAGTCTCTCTTTCTCCTGTCTCTTACCTATAATATGTCTCTTAGATGCATCGAGCTCCCTTGTACCTATCTCATTTGTCTCTCTCTCACTTCTGTCTCACGTGTTTTCCGTGTCTGGCACATCCCTGCAAATGTCTGTTTTTCACCTCTGGCCATCTTTATATCAAGTACATCTCACCTGTCCACACTTCCCACTTTTCAGCCAGTTCTAACCTGTCTATTGTCCCTCTCAAATTCCTTAAGCGATCTCATACGAGTCTCTTTTTATTGCCTGTCCTATTTTGTTATCCTATTCGCCCTCTCTGAATAGTCTCTTGTTCTCCTTCCTATGTCAGATATCTCTTTTGCACCTGCTCCTCAGATGTATCTTCCAACCTTATTACCTATTTCTCACACCCTGTCTCCCCGTCCATTTCTGTCTCTCTTTGCTGTCTCTTCTCATCTGTCTGTGTCAAATCTTCTACCTGTTTCACCGTTCTGATATGGAACAAGTGCCGTACAGAGGATGCTGCACTCATGCTCAAGTGCTAGATTATAGGGGCATATTACCAAGCAATAGCAATAATTATCGCTATTGCTTGGGTTAGAGACAAAAATTTATCACCGACCTGCTGCGATTTTTATCGCAGAAAAAACCTTGGTATTACCAAGGTTTATCACAAATGCGATAAAAATCGGCCGCAATGCATGAATATCGCTGAAAAGTCTGCGATATTCATGCATTACCGAGCTAATGCTCTTAGCCATGTTATCCACCTCCCATTGGATAACATGGCTAAGAACTGCTCAGGGCAGGTGTTAGCTTTTGGAGATATTCGAGCTTAGCGCAAATATCTCCAACAGTTGGTAATAGGAAATATCGATGTTAGCGACTGTTTCCAGTCGCTAACATCTTGGCACGCCCACTTTGCATGTCATTAGTGATAAATTACTCTGACATGCAAAGTGGGGCCCAAGATGATCGCTATCTCCTACTAGCTGTCGCTAACTGGTGTTAGCGACAGCTAGGTAATAGGGAGATCATTTTACCTCCGCTTTCTTGGCTTTTAAAGCCAAAAAAGCGGAGATAAACCCCGTTAATAATATGCCCCATAGTCTTTTCCTTTCAGTACTGCTCGCCTTCAATGCTGTACATTTTAAGTGTTTAACATTGCTATGCCTTAGTAGATTGTACCACTCTTGTCGTGAACACAGCTACGTGGAAGGGTTAATCCTCTATCCGTCACTGCGACCAGTCAAGAAACTCTCCCAGCTTGTTCTTCGAATCTTCACGGAAATGTTTTCATTTGAAGTAAGCTCATAGATTTCCACCCCATGGAGAGCTGCAAATTATTAAAAGTATTTTTTCCCCAAAGTGGTTGCAAATGTTGTTTTTATGTGTGTTGCTAGGTGTAATGATGCCTATCAAAGATGAATGAAAAAGACATCTGGCCTAATTTAGTGTAGGGCAGTCAAGGAGAATCCGCACAAACAAGCATAGTTCTCACATACAGTGGTGCACTAGTTCTATTTACGGTTTACCTGGGGGTGGAGGTAGTGCTATAGGAGAATCCTCCAACTTACCCAATCGTTAAGTCGTTTCAGAGTTAATTCCTTCAACATGGTAGCCCAGTTAATCCTGTGAAAACCTTACATAGGCAAATATTTTCAGACGTTCAGGGAAGGGTCAGCAGTGTCCTTAAATGCTTTAACAAAGTCAGGATGTTAGGGAGACAATTATGTGATCACTACTATGTACACCACCCTGTGGTTTTTTTTAGTTCCCCACATCAGATAACTGAGACTTTTCAGTGATGGGCATTTGTCAGAATTTCCACTAAAGGACTACCCCTTCTTCTCCAGAGTGGTTCATTCACACATTAACAATGGCAGAGAACACTTTGCCACCCAATTTTCATAACTATAACCTGGTTGGAACATTCTCCCTAGTGATTGACGTGATGTCCTCCACTCACACTATAAATCAGTCTGATAATTAGTTTAAAAAAATGGTGAAGTAATTTGTGGGAGATGTAAGAACTATTTTCTTTAATGAGTTTCTCCTACTGCAGTCACAACATTCTTCCCTGAAACATTCAGCGCGCCATGCATTCTTTCCCTTCCCGAGGAGCCCGGAACAATTGCGTCCGCTACTGTGAAAAGGTCTGGCATTGCCAAGAGTTTGAGCTATTGGCATTGTACACTTTTTGTGTGTGTTAATTAGCAAAAACCCCATGTGCAGTGACACAGAGTGGGTCACTGATAAAGTGTGCTTGGATGGCCACTATTGTCCAACATTAAAAGCCCAAGTTTAACACATTTCATGTGGAGCACTCATGCCAATATAAACCTATGAAGTAACTCCCGATCGATGAAATCTTGTGAACTTTTGTGAAGTGCACGAAATTTGGGAAATTTTGAAAAAACTTCACAATATTTCAGAGGAAAACTCTGAAATGCTGAACATACCTTAAAAGAATTGATTTGGTTATGACATGATGTTTGCTGGATTATATTTTGATTTGATGCCGAGGAAAACATAACACCCATTCATAACCAATTTTTAAAACTTGCAGATTGAGAAAATCATGGACAGCATTTTTTTTATGTAAATGTTGAAAATGCTCTGTTACTCTAAATCCTGTAAGTCTACATTTTGCTTAAGTCTATACCATTGGTTTTAGGAAAAGGGTAGCTCTAAACGGCACTACATGGCTTTAGAGGATAGTAGAAGGCTCTTAATATCGTAAAATAGCTCCTCACTGACAATAATTCTATTTGGAAGTCAGTGATACTTGTTAATTACAATGAATACTGTGGCAGCGCAACATAAAAGTATATATTCAGTGACAAGTTGGCTTCCGGAATGTAATAATTTTTTTTAAACTTTTAATTTTCCTCTTTTGGCGCGCACCGTACTCGGAGGTGCAGCACCGGCGTCCACGCACTGAGCTAGCGTCATCGAAGGTGGAGCTGACAGGGTCCAGGGCTGCAGCAGTCACCATAACCGAACTGCTCTTGTGTCTGGCCTGTCTGCTGCCCGGAGTACAAAGCGGGATAGGCAGGCTGGGAGTGACGCAGCCAGCACTGACCCCATAGACATAGGTGAGGAGGAGCGCTGGCTGCCGTGTGAACCCCCCTGTGCAAACCATCCCTGCACAAACCCCCCCGGCCAGCCCCCCACTGCACCAACCCCCCCTGCACCACCCCCTGCACCACTCCCCACAAGAACCCCCCACGTAAACCCCCCTCGCAAACCACCCCCGTGCGAACCACCCCCGCGTGAACCCACCCGCGTGAACTGCCCCTGCGTGAATCCCCCCGCACGACCCCCCCGCACATGTTATGTTATGTTATGTTAGGGATTACTTGTATAGCGCCTATCACCGCCGGTCTCTAAGCGCTTACCAGAAAGAACATAACACACTAAACCCTCCCGCATAAATTCCTCAGCGCGGAACCAGCCCTGTGCGAAACCCCCGTGCGCAAACCCACCCCGCGTGAACCCACCCCCCATACGAACCTCCTCGTGCAAACCCACCCACCCGCGTGAACCCCACCACGCTAACCCCCCCCGGCATGTACCCCCCCACGCAAACCCCCGAGCAAACCCCAATGCAAACCCCACCCCCATGCACCCGCCCACCCCACCAAAACCCCCCCCCCCTCCGCAGCCCCCCATAACAATCATTGCCGTTAGTATTCAGGTATTGCTCACAAAGAATACAACTAGTCTTCAAACAGTGGTCACAATCAATGAGGCTAGCCTTCATTCTGCTCTTGAATAGCACATTAGCTGCAAATAAACCCTAACAGAATACTACTAAGCTTAAAATACTATTCTTCTAGAATACTACTAGTCTTCTTTTAGCAATCAATTCAAGTGTTCATATGTATTTGAAGGGTAGTTGAGGAGAACTAGTATTATCTCATTTGCATATTTTAGGCTTGTGGTATACTACTTAGTCTTCATACATACTAAATAAATACTGTATTTTAATAGTAAATGAATAGCGCTGTAACCACTGGAATCACACTAAGTGAAGATCTTCCATTTTGATGAGGGTTGTTTTTTTAGCCTTTTTTATAAAATGAAGGAATTTTTCCTCCTGTGAATGAAGAGGGCAACCTTCCTGATTAAAAAGACTGGGAAAGCACAGGTGCAAAGTTTTCACTTTAGCTGTGAGGAATACAGTTTAGGATGATACAGGCTTCTGTTGGATCTCATTGCGTCAGCGTATCTAGATGAACACATTTACTTTTCGATTTCCCTACATCATTCTTCTAGATTGTTGTTGCTCAAGGTCATAAAGAAAATATACACTCTGTGGAATGGAGGTGGATGCACAAAGCCCTAAAGAGATTGCTGGTTCTAGACAGCGATATTCCCAGTAAATACATAGGGGCCCATTAGGATGGCGGGGGCAATCCGCCCGCCATCCTCAACAAAATGACCCCCCACCACATTAGGATGGCTGGGGGGTCCGCAGCGGATGAAAAGTCTGCCCGCCACATTTCCGCCGGTCGTGAAGTCGACCGGCGGAAAAAGTGCTTTCCTATGGTGGCGGTGTCTGCGAGACACCGCCAACCATATTAGGATGAGGGCGCCTTTCCTTGGCGGCGTTGCCGCCATAGAAAAGCATGCGGTATTTCTGTTTGGGGGCACGTTGCGGGCCCCCATGATGATGTGGGGGTGGGGGAGGCACATGGGGGGTACCTATGGTACCCCCCTACATGTGCATGCACAACATGGCAGGCACTGCACGATGCCTGCCACGTTGTGCATGCACATGCATGACAAGCATTTTTAGCATTATGGCCGGCAGTGCTGAGAGCACCGCCCGCCACAATGTTAAAAATGCAGGATGCGTCTGCCACTGTGGCGGGCGCATCCTAATAGCCCCCACGGGACCCCCGTCCTTATGGCGGGCGGTCCCGTTATCCAATAGGATGGCAGGCGGACAAAGTCCACCCGTTATCCTAATGGCCCCCTTAGTGAGAACATGCAGTGCTTTACCCAAGCTCATCCAACTGATATGTGAGAAGCCAGTAGTGAAAGAGTGCAATACCATCAAAGAGTTTGCCTTTGGGAAAGTGTTGTTAACCCCTTGAGTGCAGGAGTCAGGCAATGGCCGACACACGCACTACCTCCCCAGTGTGTCTGTCGGCCATTGGCTGACACTTGGGAGGCATACAACGGCCTCTCTGATGCAGAGCACCAGAGGGATTTATTTATTATTTTTTATACTCTGGCTGCTTGGAAAGAGCTTCCTGGGCAGCCTGAGTCCTTTTTGTCTTTAGTGTAATGACTATCAGCATGCAGGGTATGCTAACATCATTATACTAAAGTGAAAGTAAGACAAACCAATGGGCTAGTTTCACATTCATAGCATAAGTGCTCAGGGGAATTTCTCCCCATGGAGCACTGATTGAGGTGGGAGAGGTATCATTGGAAAGGGGAGAATCTCCCCTGCCAATGATATCGCTGCCCAGTGGATCACTGCTTAGGGACTGCTCTAGAAAAGCAATCCCAAAACAGGAATCCACCAACAAGACAGGAGGGATGTCGGGAGTGGCCTCTAAGGCAAGAGCTTGTGGTTCCCCCAGCACTACAGTCTTTCTGACCCCCCAGGAGGGTAGGAAGTCCACTACAACCTAATTATAAAAACTATAGGGGCGGGGGCTACCCATTGTGGCCCTAACCATGCCCCCATCACCAACAAAATATACTGGCAGTCTTTTCGCACCTGGGGTGCATATGGGGTGATTATCCATTCTGCCCCCCCCCCCCCAGTGAGACACAAAGCCCGCTAGACACCAGGGTTTCGAAAAAATATGTGTAGGGGTGGGGCTGCCCATTATGGGCATGACCATGCCCCCACCTCCATCAAAATATGCGGGCAGTCTTTCAGCCCTCCTGGGTGGCAGATGGGGGTAATTACCCCAAACAATGCACCCAGGGTATTAGGAAGCCCACTAGACACCAGGACTTTATTAAAAAATATGGGTGAGGGCTGCTCATTATGGGCATGGCCGTGCCCCCCATCAAAATATACTTGCAGTCTTTCTGCCCCCCTCGGGACAGATGGGTTGATCACCCCCAATCTGTCACCCCCCCCCCCCCGGGGGCTCAGAAAGCCCACTAGACACCAGGGGCATATAAAAAATAGGGGTAATCACACCCATTTGCCCCTCAGTGTTGTAATAAGACTGCCTCCATATTTTATGGGGTGAGTGGGGGGCATGGTCATGCCCAAAACAATAGAGAGGCAGTCTTTTTACAATACTGGGGGCAAATGGGTGGGATTACCCCAATCTGCCCCTTAGGTGGAGTAAAAAATATAGGGGTGAGACTGGCGATCATGTCTACCTCCTGTGGGGCAGAAAGCCATCTAAACGCCAGGGACTTCATGTATGCAATATTTGTTTGGGTTGGGGATGACCCCCTGGGCAGTCTGTGCTCAACCCCCCTCTGCACATTTAAACTTTCTGACCTCCTGGGGAAGATAGGGCTATTCACCCCCAATCTACCCCTGGGGGTAGAAAGCCCACTGAACAACAGGGATTTCAAAACATTGCCAAAACAAGTAAAAGGAGGTGACGGCCTACCCTGGCATTTAGCCATACCTCCACCCCAGAAGGGACAATACTGTGTTTCGGCCCACCTCAAGGCAGATACATTTGTCCCAATTAGGAAGGATGCCCCAAATCTACGCCCCTGGTAGAAAGTCAATCTGAAACCCGGGATTTTG
This sequence comes from Lissotriton vulgaris, assembly GCF_964263255.1. NCBI lineage: Eukaryota > Metazoa > Chordata > Amphibia > Caudata > Salamandridae > Lissotriton > Lissotriton vulgaris. Next base: position 811,646,374 of record NC_141699.1, read on the forward strand.
CCTTTGGCGCAAAAGAAAGTGGTGCGGATGTTGCATTCTGGCATTGACAACCCCCCCCCCCCCAAAAAGAACAAACCAATCTTTCTGCCCCAAGCCCACTGTATGGCAAGAATATTTTTTTAAATAAGTTAGTGGGATGGATCTGGCCAATTCTAACATCAGGCCCCACAATCACTCCCAAAGCGTCAATCTTTCTGCTCCTCTGCAGACTAAAGAATCCCATCGTAATGGCAAGCAAAAAGATATATGATTATTTTGGGTGTTGTTTTAACATATGGGCCATGAGAGTGAGGCTAACTCCCAATATCATCCCACTTGTAATAGTGAATGGCTTCACTTGTTGTGCTTGAGTAGGCTGTTACCTGGAAAAACCAACCAGACCCAGGCAGTTCTGAAAACTAGACACTCGGGGGAGTTTGAGCTGTTGGGCTTTGTAAAAAATCCCACAACATTTTCATTCCCACAATGCCCTGCAAATATCAAGTATTGACTAAAAACGCATATTTTGCTCTCATTTCAGTGAGGAAAACTTTACAAATCTGTAGGGAGCCACATATTTCTCACTACCCTAAGTTCTGATAGTCTCCTGAAAAGAATGGTACCCAAACTTGTCTGGGTGGGCCAAGAGACTACAACACAAAAAGGTCCTAAATCGCTACACTAAGATTTCAGCTATAGAGGTAGTTGCTTTTGTAAATTGGCGATTGTGACAAAAAGTTATGGATGAAAATGTCACACGTTGCTGTTTATTCCTACTCTTTTGCAATATTTCTTTATTTCAACAGTTAGTTTCTTTGGCAAAACTATATATGACCTCCTGCCTGAATTCGAACATTTGTCTACTTTTTAGAAAACTATAGCTTTTTTGGACCATCCATGTGTTTCACACTGGTTTTCATCACAAACTGGAAGTAGCTTGAAAGCGCAAAAAATTGGAAAAATGGGTGACCTCTTTGAAAAATGCTCTTAATGCGGTAACAAAATAAGTTTTCTTTTCAGTACTGCATGTTCCTGAATACAGGGGACATGGTGACTATTTGTCCTCAAAACTCAAAATGTAGCTACATTTTGCCTATTTTCCTGATACCATCCCGGGAATCCACAAACCCACGGTACATTTAGAATTCCCAGGAAGTTGGGAAAAAAGGGCACACATTTGGTGTGGATACCTTTATTGGAAAAAAAGTTATGGAGCCCTAAGGACAAACTACCCAAAAAAGGGCTGAGCACTGGAGGGAGTGGGGGAGGGTAAAGCACAACACTGATGAGGTTAACCAATGAGTTGGTGCAGATGTACAACAGAATGACGGAGAATGAAGTTAAGCAAAACTTGCCAACGCCATGCGGCGCCATTCTGAAAACACAGAGATGCACCATATTTACAAAGATAGGGTGCATCCCTTTTTTTCCCGGAGCGCTGTCGCTAATTTAAGCTGCCTAGTGCCTACGCAGGCACCCATGCACCATAGTACAAGGGTGCCTGCTTTCGGGGGGAATGATTGTTTATGTGCAGGAAGGTGTCCCTTCCTACACATAAATAATCACAAATGGCGATCTGTTGCTACTGTGTGTTCAGCATTAGACAGCACACATAGAAGTTGCAAATCTACATTTTTTAATGATTGTTTGTGTGCAGGAAGGGACACCTTCCTGCACATCAACAATCATTCATAGCTTTTTTCTTTTTCTATATGGGCTGCTCAATGCAGCACAACTAGAAACAGCAAAAACGAGGAGAAATAAAGCATTTCTCCTCATTTTGCCATGTTAAGACCAGGTTTTCCCTTGTCTTAATTGTAGCACTGCCCCATATTTAACCCACTTTTGTAAATATGGGGCAGTGTCAAAATTAATGGGTGTTGCGGCGGAACACCAACAGCAATACCCATTGCCCACTCTTTTCACGCTAAGTATAGCATGGAAGGGTGCCTTATTAACAAGGTGGCGTTAAGCCACGTTAAGTGGCTTAATGCCTCATTGTAAATAAGGCAACACTCCTATCGCCACAGGAACTTCGTAGAAAGTGACATTGCTGTGGCTATAGGGGCTTCTAAATACGCCCCATGTTGTATGTCATGACCTGTATATGGTGGACAACTATTGCCAGTTATATTTTAAGGTGCTTGTGAACACTCAACAGAAACGACTGTTCATTAAGGCAATATGCTGTTTATCTAGGAAGAGAGAGAGGACTAGGTAGGTAGTCCTCATCCCCAGGGTTTATATGAAAATCAAAAAGGACTAGCCTATTGTGAACTTATATACAGGATGCAGAGCTGTATGTTGAAGCACAAACCATTAGGTTTTTTCCTGAAGCCCTCACCCACCAACCTAGTTGGTGGCATGCTTCATCATCGGGCCCACCCAGTGACACCGAGTGTGTCCCGGGTGTGCTACAACGCCTGGTTGCAGCGGAGCAGGTATGTAACTGAGTGTGCAGTGTGGTGACGTGAATTGTGATAGTTTAAAAGCTATACAGTGGTCCTAGTACCCAAGCGTTAATTAGACTTTAATAACTGGGCCTCTGTTAGCGTTTAAAGAGGTTGTTGGATGAGAAAGGAGTATGTATTAGGGCCTCCTACATCCAGGTGTGGTCTACATGTTTCAGCCAGGCCTTTGAATTTAAAACAGGCTTTCCTCAGGACCTTAAAATAGTGAAAGTGCAAATAAATATTTAATTGAGTGTTTTGGTTGTAATATGTGAAGCACTCTCTAAGGTGCTATACGTGTGCGAGGGGGATTCCCTCACCAAGCAAACGCTGGTGTTTTGCCACGAATGCCCCCAGGAGTTATCCGGCAGAGGTATTGACAAGGTACTGGCAGTCAAGACCTGTGGAGGACCTGTAGTGTCATCAGGGACCTCCTGAGGTGCTTCGCATATTCCAACCAAAACACTCACTTAAATATTTATTTGCACTTTCACTATTTTACGGTCCTGAGGAAAGCCAGTTTTAAATTCAAAGGCCCGCCTGAAACATGTAGACTACACCTGGATGTCGGAGGCCCTAATACATACTCCTTTCACATCCACCAGCCTTTTTAAACGCTAACAGAGGCCCAGTTATTAAAGTCTAATTAACCTTCGGGTACTGGGACCACTGTATAGCTTTTTAACTATCACAATTCATGTCACCACACTGCTTCAACCAGGCGTTATAGCACGCCCGAGACACACTCGGTGTCGCTGGGTGGGCCCGATGATGAAGCATGCCACCATCTAGGTTGGTGGGTGAGGGCTTCATGAAAAAACCTAATGGTTTGTGCTTCAACATACAGCTCTGAGTCCTGTATATAATTTGACAATAGCGAGTCCTTTTTGATTACACATAAAGGCAATATGCAACTTACCACCATTGGCAAGGAACTTGATGACATCGCAATTGGAAGAGAACGATGTGCATTCGCCATCTAGAGCATCACGAAAGTCTGCAATGCCAACTCCTATTTGCCCGCAATACAGAGTGATTATGGGAAATACAATGATACCATGGTTGGGAAGAATGGGGGTAAGAGTTATAGCAACAGTGATGCTCCTCCAGCGGGCTGGCCAGGACACTTGTGTTTCACAAAGTGAGAAATGTCCTGGCAGCAGTGAAACTGTGAAATTAGGTGATATTGAGGATACAGGACGTGCTCATAGCAGAGAAGATTAATTTTTACCCTTCATTGAGGAGCGCATTGACTTTATCAGCAACTGGAACTTTCCACAGCAAAGCATAGGTGGCAACTTTTAACATTTTTAAAGTCGTTAGTCATTTATATGATATTGGTTATTGCTAAGTTAATGTGGATTTTATGAAGTATTACAGCTTTATTGGAAAAGGTGTTTTGAAAGCTAATGAATACATTAAAATCAAGATCTGCAGAGTTTTTAATACCGACAGTTCGCCAAAGCAATGCAGACAAATTGTCCGAGTGGGATATCGGGCAACACATACAATTAGAAATATTGATTCCACATTATTCCCCCAGAACTCGAGAGAAATCATGCCCCCCTTCCAACTGAGTTACTGATGCCCACAATATTTCTGTGAATACCTGGGGTGCAATTATTAGGTGTTTTCCTGCCTACTTTTAACGATCCCGTATTGTGTGGTCATTCTGCGTTTTCAAGTGAAGAAGGCGTCTCTGTAGTCTCATCCACTTCCCTGTTGCATTTTGTTGTTCATATGGGGTAGTGGTGTGCATAAAGGACTAGAAATCTATGAGATATATTTTTAAAATGTTATTGTAGGGCAGTGCCACACGCCGCCTAGTTGCGCGGCCCTACATAAAAAGTAAACGGCAGGAATGCTTTATTTCTACAAGATAAGGCGCATTCCTGTAATTTCTGCCAGTGTACATACTGCAGCCGAGAGCCAAAGTCTCTGTATGTATAAGTGACACCTTCCTGCACAAAAACAATCAAAGGAGGCGTTTTCCTTTTTTCTATGTATGCTGCAGATTGCCGCACACGTGGATCAAGGAAAAACAAGGAGAAATGTAAACATTTCTCCTCATTACGCCTGCTTTGGGAATGTGTTAGTTTTGCCACTGCCCCAGATGTACGCTATATTTAAAAATCTGGGGCAGTATCACAATCCATGGGTGTTGCTTAGGAACACCCACAGCAACACCATAGAACACCTCTTTCATGCAGAGTAGGGCATTGCCTTACTCCATATTTACAAGACCGTGAAAAGCCACACAGGGTGGCTTTGCGTGGCCTTGGACATGAGAGAAAGTCCAGCCATGGGACAAAAATGGTTACATCCTGCCCCTTTATCTGCCCCCCCAACATCCCTTATAGGTTGACATTGTTCGAGCCACTGCTTAATTTGAGCCAGTGCTTGCTTGTGGCGCCACCTGACACTCTTTTATTTTTTTGAACCAGCACTTCTTTTACCTTATAAGACTTGACTTGAGAGAAAGATACAAAAGGGAGAAAGCAGCAGGAAAAGAAAGACAGACAAAGTAAGAAAGCCGGAGGTGCATGAAAATGGTACAGGGATTGTCTAGTGGTATTAAGTGAAATCAAAACTACACGCCTTGGTTTTAAGTTCACCAGACGGGGGCTTCTGAGCACTTCTTTAACAAGTCAAGCACTGGCTCGAGCCCAGAAGAAGGGATTTTGTGAGACACACTGAAAAAGTTTCTCTTGGCTTCTAACTCCTTCACTTCATCTCTCTCCCCCCCCCCCTCCGCCATTCCACCTCTGTATCTGTAACTTTCGCAGGAATAAGAAGCCGCTTTCAAGTGAAAGTAAAATAAGCAAGGTCATTGGAAAAGATAAAATATAATGAGTTTTCATTTCTTTCGAAGTCCTTGCCTCGCTCTCTCTCTCTGTCTTATTCTCTTTCATCTCGCTCTGCAAGAAAAAAATTAATCTTTCTAATCCCTTCGGAGCTCCGGATCCGGCTCTGCCTGTGATGTGAAAGTCTGCGGCGTAGAAACATAAAATAGAACCTAATCAAATGAGAGGGAGGCTTCTCCCACAGCCCCTGTGTGAAGCCAGCGAAGCAGAACTGCGTGGTGCGGCCTACCTGACCGGACCCTTCCCGGCCTCTCTGTGCTAGAGAACATTGCAGGACGGCAGAGTACAGCTCAAAGCCGTTAGCACTAGTCTGAAATGCTAATACACATATTTGTACTTTTTTAAAATTGAGCCGATGTACACATAAATAGGACCTCTGGCTATGTTATGCAGTGAATATTTTTTGTCTGGCCTAGAGACAGCGTTAACTGTCTCATAGATGGCCTGGAAAGTAAAAGGGTGAAAGAGATGTTACAGTTTGGTGTTTGGAATGAGACAGAAGCTAGCATTAAATAGCACAAAACCACTGAAATAGGAATGTTATAGTTTAGTCAAAAAACGATACCATCCGCTCCTATCATGCCCTGCTAAGACCTTCCATATTACATCACTTGTGAGTTGTTAAAATTTCTTTTTTTTTTTAAAAGATACGAGAATGTGGGTTAGGTGTTGGTGCATGCATGGATACAGGGCCTGGCCGAAGGCCCTCATAATGCATTGCCTTTGTCCTGCCCTGGTACCTATTCCTGCACAAACTGTGCAGTTATAGTAAGGTCAGTAAGAGCATTTTATCTTTTGCTAATAACTAGGCTTGAACATAATTTAAAGTGCATCTGGGGAATTCGCATCATTTTGGATATTTCACATTAAGTGTCTGGCTGAAACACCTCACAGCACTCAACCGCCAACCACTTATCATTGACTCCGCTAAATCACTGGGAGTTACCCTAAACCAAAACCTTAACATGTAGGAACACATCAGCAGTGCAACAAAAGGAGCGACTTATAAAATGAATATCCTAAGACAACTCAAACCCTTCCTCCCCGCAAATGACATCAAACTTGCTGTTCAAGCTCTAGTACTCCCCAGAATTGAATATGGGAGTGCTACCCTTTCTGGGCTCCCCAGATCGACGACGGCCCCCCTAAGAGCCTCAATCAACTGAGCTGCCAGACTCATCATTGGTTCCAAAAGAAACTGCCACATCTCCCCAGACTTAGGAGCCCTCAATTGGTTACCTTTTGAAGCTAGAGTTCAACTGAAAATCACATGCATGACACACAAGGCTATTCACTACAATTCTCTGAGCTACCTGGCACGGAAACTGGTACTATCTTATGGCAATAGATACTCTTGAAGCGCTAATAACTGTCTACTAAAACCACAACGATTTTCTAAGAAGAAAACATACAATCGGGCCTTCCCTGGGATTGCCCCTAGGATTTGGAATGCCCTACCTCCTGAAACCAGACGGAATCCCTCCACTCTATCGTTCAGAAAAGAAGTGAAAGCTTTTCTCCTGTCCAAGTTCACTTTAACTATGTTTACATGCTGTCATTCTTTGTATGATTTGCTTGGATGATAAATATTTTTTGTTTCTGTCTGTAATTTGAGTTTTATTTGCCATATCTGCTTGTAAAGCGCTCTGATACCCACAAGGGTCATGTCCACGCTATATAAAACCTTCAAAATAAATAAATAAATACTCTTATGCTAAATTCCAAAATTACCCCATTACAACACATCGCATAATTAAGCACTATTCATGGGGAAAATTTACAGTGAAATGCGCTATTCGTGGCAAAGATTTTCCTCAAATGAAAGTGAACAACAGAACGCAAACATCTATTGTTTGCAGTGCTTTTGTTAAATGTGTCCCCATACCAAAAATTAATGCTAGGACTTATTTCTGTGCAAAAATATAGCGTGAAATGACAGATTTGGCATTATAGGATTTGGGGTCTTGGTCCTCAATGAGATGCATTGTAGGGAATGCACTGGCGTAACGAAATCTGAGGGGGCCTCTGCACGGTACGTATAGGGGGCCCCTCCGGGCTCAATCAGTAGCTCTCCGGCCAGAGTGCAGTGCTGAGTGGGCACCCTGGAGCTTGGAGCCCCCGCTCCGCGGGAGCCTGTGTTACGCCCCTGAGGGAATGCCAGGTTAAGAGGGTTATGAAAAGGAGCGCATATAAAGTGTGATAACAGATTTTAGTCACAATATAAATGATGTCTGACAATTGCTGTTGCTGCTGTGTTTTTTTCAGGGCTTGCGTTTACACATTAACCACATGTGCATGCCACTTTGTGACAATATTGGTTGTCACTAATATACCCCATGGCACAGGAACTGTGTACATGGAGACTTTTAGGCAGGTGCAATATTGACTGTGGCCCTGTGACGTAGCCTTCCAGGAGTCTCCCTGGTTTGGGTAACCCAAACCTGCAAGGAGAATTTACATTGTGGGCTATGAATGTTGACACCGTGGTGTTTAGGAATCCCTATTACCTGACTTTCCTTTTTCATGTGGGGGATGTGTGAAGGCCCATTACAGTACTTTAGCAGTGAAGGTGTGTTTTATTTTCCTGACACAACCATCCTGATGTATGTTTGATGTAACAGCAGGACCTAGCTTATGAGCAATGTGAGAGTGTCACAGAAGTTGGCTGCAATATTTTTCATGTGGAGGTGCTGTTTTGCGACACTGCCTAATTCTCACATCAGTACACCTGCTTTTGAGATGTGCACACATGTTGAGTTTGTGAGACTGTGCCAGTACATTGTCTGTGACCTCGACATAGAGGGCATCATGCAGATGTGATGGGAACATACATTCTGATTTGTTGCATACAGGGGACCACAAAACATGTCTGGACCAGGGATTCTTAGCCTTATCCACGCTATTGTGGCTCCGAGGGTGGGTGTGTATGGTGTGCCACATCCCTACGACTGATTTATCCTGTAGGGCATTGTTGGCTAGGAGTGCTTTCAGTCAGGTGATGTGAAGTACCTGTAGATTTTCACTAGGGATGTTTTACATGGCCACACTGACACTTCATACGTCTTCTATGTTGTGGTGGACTTGAACAGTATTGTGAATTTCATATTTCATTGTGTTTTTTGTGCCCATCACAACAGGGCGTTGAGTGGGATGACTGTACTGAGGGGGTCTCTCACAGCGGTGTGGCTGATGCACAAGCACGTAAGCTGTAAATCTGTGATAGTCATAGTGTCCCGCACAGATGGTATATTACTACTTCTGTCATTGACCAACATCCAGTTATCTGATACAACAAGTTACATTGCACCTTCAACAAGCCAGGACTATTGGATTTGCCAATGGTTGTTAGTTGCATTAGATATTGCTGCAACAACTGCGTCTTCATTGCATAGGATTATGATAATGCATCAATTCTGACATGACAAGACTGTGAATGGACTATTATGAGTCTCTTTGCTGTTACATCTGCGGCAGTGGAAAGTGGTACTGCTGCAGAGTTAAATTTATGTTTCACCGTGAGGGCATAAATTGAGAGTCTGATGAGACCCATCTCAGCACCTGCTTTTTCGACTTGCCCGGGCTAAGCTAAGCTCAAACACCTAAAGCCTCTGAGATCTCTGAGGAGCACCTACAACAAACGCATCAGAACTCAAAAGCAATTTTCTTTAGACAGCAACTAGACAAAACCAGAAATTGCCCCAAAAAACGGTTCAAAATTGCCAAATTCCAATCTAATAAACAACCCAACTTTTCCACTATTGGATCTAACCTACAGCCAAACTGTGAGGAATTTGTCTCCTGCTTCCTGCAAAAGACAAAAAAGATTGAAGGTGACCTTCAAATAGCAATTGAGCACTTTTCGGTCATACCTCTAAACAGCCCCCTCCCACCTATGATTGCCCAACCCCCACATCCACCAGGATACACCCTTAAAACAACGCTTCCTGGAACACTTTTAAAACTTTTGATGAAAACATAATTTGTAAATTTCTATCCACACTCAAACCGTCAAACCACATCTGCGACCCTTTGCCATCTAACTTCTTCATTAAAATCAAAACATCTATAATGCCATTCTGTACCAAAATAGTGAATGTTTCACTACTTCAAGGTGCTATACCAGATTGCCCAAAATCTGGTAAACCCCTATTCTGAAAAAACCCACAGTAGATCTTATGGACCCAATTAACTTATGTCCAATTTCCACCATTGCGACTCTGGCAAAGCTACTTAAGAAATGTGACCAATTATGAAAACACATAGAGCAATTCTGACTTACAGACCAATTCCATTCTTGCTTCCGTCAGGGTCACAGCACTGAAACAACCCTTACACACATAGTTGATGACACATTAAAAATGCTGGATCAGAATGAATCTCTCCTTCTTATCCTCCTTAGCTTTCTATACCCTCAAACATGACAGTCTACTTTACTTACTTGAACGCAGGATAGAAGTATCTGGGACCATTCTAAACTAGTTCACCTTCTTTCTCCATAACAGAACTCAAAGTATCAAGGTTAACTAGGCCCTGTCAGTACCACTCCAGTCACATTAAAAGCCCCACAGGGGTCCACCCTTTCACCTGCTCTCTTTAATGTATTTATAGAGCCTTTAAATGAAATTCCAAAATTATCTAACATCCAATACCACATGTACGCGACAACACCCAACTGTACCTTAAACTCTCTTCCCCCAAAGATATCCGATCCCTCAACATAACTTTGCAAAAAACCCAGGACTAGCTGACACAAACCACCTCAAACTAAATGCATTCCAAACTGAATTCCTCTAAATCGCCCTACCCAGACAATCCCTCGATATCGACAAATGAATGAAGCATCTAACAACCCGTAATTGCCTTCCTTATGTTATAGATTCCACAAGATCTCTTGGAATAACCCTTGACAAGAATCTTAATATGCAAGAGCATATCAGTTCAGCCACCAAAGAAGCAAACTTTCAAATGAACGTACCTAGAAAAAGAAAGCCCTTCCTCCCACTTGATGACTTCAAGTCAATGATTAAAGCTCTAGTGATACCCGAGTTGGACTATGGTAGGTCAACCCTTTGTGCTCTGCCTAGATCCAAGTTGGCTCCACTAAGGGCATTCCTCAACTCTGCTGCACCGCTCATCACTGGATCCAAAATAAACAACCACAGCACTCCTGATCTGATGTCTCTGAACTGTCTCTCATATGAGGCAAGGATACAGCTAAAAATTGCTTGCATGACCCATAAAGCCCTACACTTCAACACACCAAAGTACCTAGCTGAAAAACTGAAGCTGTCTGGAGGCTGTTAATGCTATAGAAGCTCTAACAACCTAGTGTTGAAACCTTTCAAATGTCAGGGAAAAAGAACGACAACCAAGCTTTCTCAGGAATGGCTCCAAGAATCTGGAACTCCTTGCACCCTGAAATCAGATTGAACTCTTCCACTACATCATTCAAGAAAGAAGTCAAAGTGCTTCTGATGAGCTCATTTCTACCCTAGGAGATATCACATTGCCTGGTTTTTACTTTCTTGCTATATACTTGTTTACTACTTATTGTCCTTTTCCTGTTTTACACCATACACTGTCAGCATATATGTTTGATGGTTGTTATACATATTTAATCTTGCCCAACCATTTGTAAAGCGCTTTGATACCCTCTAGGGTCAAGTTTATGCTATATAAAACTTTGTAAATTAAAAAAAAAACCTTCAAGTAGATATTGTCTGCATCAGACAGAGTGTCAGGGTCAATTCCATGAAGAATTGACACAATTCATGCTGCAAAGACTCCTTGACTAAAAGCAGACAAGTCTCTGCTCTCAGAAGCCAAAAGTGACTGAAAAAAACATTGGCAATATCCAATGTGGTTTTGTATTTTTCACTGACTATATGTTAATAAGTGCTGTACTGTGCGTGTTTTGAACCGCAAATGTGCGTTTATGACTATTCCAAGATAATGCAATAGGAATGATCTGGTTTCAAAACAAGAAAAAGAGGATTATTCATCTGAGACACAGGGTTAAAATACTCCCTGCTACTCCAATTGGGATATAATTTTCTGAATGGGCTATTTACCATCACATTTAATAAGATATTCTGCTTGTACCTGTGGGGTAGACCGTATAAGAGTAATATGATAATGGGAACTCTTATCCCAACCCACATGATTATGGTAAAGTGCAGGGGTCAATGCAAGGGCCTATTTGGACCTATAAGCTTGTTTGACTTTGCCAAGAACAAGGTGAGAAAAGGAAAGAAGGATCACATCCCCTCACCGGGGGGTTGAGAGAAAAATGATGGGGGCCATTCGACATCTGTCAGCAGGATGGCATGGAACATTGCTACATTTTCTCAGAATATTGCTTTAATGGTGTGTTTAACATCACCGTAAATATGAATGTTCAAGTTATATAATCTGTCTGGTGGTGCTACGTGTGTATCCATGCTTTTAGCTGTGACAAATGTTTCTGTAGCTTTCTCTACTAGAAACTCCTAAAGATGTCTGCATACTATGGTGACTTCTGTCAAGATGTCGAGGAGAGTCACCATCCAATGCCTGTTCATGAGGATAGTACTTACTGCTTGTGACATATATAGCAATCAAAGCTGCAAATTAATTTTTCTGAAATGGGGCTTTATATTGAGGAGTCTTGTCCTTCTTTATCTTCACGTCAGACGAGCGTTGTGGCTCCCTTTTCCATTTCATGTACTCTTCTTGTCTGCCGTCAGATAGCCTTCCCTTTTGTAATGTTGGTCAGAAGATTCCTGAAAGGAATGAGGAGAACATGTATCAGGAACCTGATACCTGTCTGGAGTCTTGATTTTAGTGTCATCACGAAAATCACACCGTTTCTTAGAGCACTCTGGGGGTGGACAACCTCCACGAGGTTTACCTTTCTGTTGCTGTTTAGATTTATCACATGTTTTTTTTAGCAAACTTATTGGCTGGTCTGGCATCCTTGTCAGTACTATGTTTGACAAAAGGTGGTACTGAAGGTTTGGACCCCAAATTATTGTGTGCCAAAGAGGTATATACATTAGTAATAATTATAGACAACTCACATTCGTAGTCATCAACTGTCACCGCGGTAAGTCGCTGGTGTATAGCCAGAGATGCAGCATCAATGTTAAAATTAGAAAGAATAATTTGGAAGACTCCTGGAATGTTACCAATTAGTTTCATTCCCAGGACCTGCCCCTTCTTCATTATGTATCTGTATGAGAGTGTTCGGTAGAAAGGCCATTGAGGGAGTGTCATGATCGAGAGTATTGACTATGGCAAAAATAGTCGCCCAGGTGTTGCAGTCTCCAAAAGTAGGAACCAATCCGGTGGTTAAGAGCATAGTTAATATTTTATGCTTGTCTTGTGGAGTCACATAAGGGTAAGCACAGCTTCATTTTCATAATTCTTTCTGGCAATCCAAAATGGAATTTCCTCATGATTTTTAGGTTGTTTGCCTATAAGTTAGTGAACAATTACAGGACTAATACCCGGTGCTGCAGGCACCTGGACTTGTGCTTGCAGGCTAAGTTTAGCTGGACCAGTTAATAATGTGTGTAAAATAAATTGAGTTAAGTGTCTGTATAAGATGCAAAGATCATTGTACAAACCTGAGGTTTGAACAAGATTTAAATTGCCTAAATCTGGATATAGTGTTATACCCAGCTAATGCTGGCCAAGTAGCCCCGTCTTTACTGAGAGCACCTATTTGAACTGGACCAGCCACCTGCGGAAGAGCACCATTAAAATAAGTGTTCCCAGACAAAATAAGAGGAATTTCAATAAGTGGGCTATGGCCTGTATGGAGAAGTGTCTTTATGAAAAGTGTTTGTGTTATCATCAACAGCTGGATATGTGACCCAAGATTTACAAAACTTCAAACTAGAATGCTGCATATGCTTCTATCAAAAAGATTACAGGTACACCGGCAGTAGGAACTCCATTTTTATATTAAACATGCATAGACTGCCGGTCGGCAATTGACAGCAATAGAAATGGAAATAGAAATGGAATCAAAGCGTAACACAAACTGTATTTGAACCTTTTAATATTAAAGCGATACAAAAGGGGATGATGTACGGAGCGTTTGAGCCAATCAAACACTCACCTCCAGTCAACTGATCTGGGTTTAATCCATCACCATTCTTTAGCTCACTCAGCCAGCCCAGTTCAGACATGGCCATATGCAAATGTCATACATTCACCCCACTGGATTTAAGCAAGCCGGGCTGAAGACGGCTGGAATGCCAGAAACCGGTCCTCTGAAGCTTGTTTCTGGTCTAGGGAAGGCATGGCTTGGCAAATCGGGCTGGACTGTTCCCATGAGGCACAGGGTCAGACTGATTTGCATATGGCCATGTCTGAATTGGGGTGGTGTGGAGTGCAAAAAAATGATGGATTAAGCCCAGATCTCTGTACTGGGGTGAATGCATGACATTGTTCTGCATTCTATCCATCAACTGTGGTTTTTGTATTTGTCACTCCGAGTGGGATGGGTATGCTCAGACGTGAGTCCCATGCTCTCCACACCACTGGATTCAAGCAAGCCGGGCTGAAGACGGCTGGAATGCCAGAAACAGGTCCTCAGAAGCGTGTTTCCGGTCCAGGGAAGGAATGGCTTGGCTGTTCGGGCAGGCCTGTTCCTATAAGGCACAGGGTCAGACTGATTTGCGCATGGCCATGTCTGAACTGGGGTGGTGTGGAGTGCAAAAAAACAATAGATTAAGCCCAGATCTCTGTTCTGGGGTGAATGTATGACATTGTTCTGCATTCTGTCCATCAACTGTGGTGTTTGCAGTTGTCACCCCGAGTGGGATGGGTATGCTCAGACGTGAGTCCCATGCTCTCCACACCACTGGATTCAAGCAAGCCGGGCTGAAGACGGCTGGAATTCTACAAACCGGTCCTTGGAAGCTTGTTTCCGGTCCAGGGAAGGCATGGCTTGGCAGTTCTGGCTGGACTGTTCCCATGAGGCACAGGGTCAGACTGATTTGCATATGGCCATGTCTGAACTGGGGTGGTGTGGAGTGCAAAAAAACGATGGATTAAGCTCAGATCGCTGTACTGGGGTGAATGTATGACATTGTTCTGCATTCTGTCCATCAACTGTGTTTTTTGCATTTGTCACCCCAAGTGGGATGGGTATGCTCAGACGTGAGTCCCATGCTCTCCACACCACTGGATTCAAGCAAGCCGGGCTGAAGACGGCTGGAATGCCATAAACTGGTCCTCGGAAGCATGGCTTGGCAGTTCGGGCTGGACTGTTCCCATGAGGCACAGGGTCAGACTGATTTGCATATGGCCATGTCTGAACTGGGGTGGTGTGGTGTGCAAAAAAACGATGGATTAAGCCCAGATCTCTGTACTGGGGTGAATGTATGACATTGTTCTGCTTTCTGTCCATCAACTGTGGTTTTTGCATTTGTCACCCAGAGTGGGATGGGTATTCTCAGACGTGAGTCCCATGCTCTCCACACCACTGGATTCAAGCAAGCCGGGCTGAAGATGGCTGGAATTCCAGAAACCAGTCCTCGAAAGCTTGTTTCCGGTCCAGGTAAGGCATGGCTTGGCAGTTCGGGCCTGGACTGTTTCCATGAGGCACAGGGTCAGACTGATTTGCATATGGCCATGTCTGAACTGGGGTGGTGTGGAGTGCAAAAAAACAATGGATTAAGCCCAGATCTCTGTACTGGGGTGAATGTATGACATTGTTCTGCATTCTGTCCATCAACTGTGGTTTTTGCATTTGTCACCCCAAGTGGGATGGGTATGCTCAGACATGAGTCCCATGCTCTCCACACCACTGGATTCAAGCAAGCCGGGCTGAAGACGGCTGGAATGCCAGACACCGGTCCTCGGAAGCATGGCTTGGCAGTTCGGGCTGGACTGTTCCCATGAGGCACAGGGTCAGACTGATTTGCATATGGCCATGTCTGAACTGGGGTGGTGTGGAGTGCAAAAAAAACGAAGGATTAAGCCCAGATCTCTGTACTGGGGTGAATGTATGACATTGTTCTGCATTCTGTCCATCAACTGTGGTTTTTGCATTTGTCACCCCGAGTGGGATGGGTATGCTCAGACATGAGTCCCATGCTCTCCACACCACTGGATTCAAGCAAGCTGGGCTGAAGACAGCTGAAATG
Source organism: Lissotriton vulgaris (assembly GCF_964263255.1). Taxonomy (NCBI): domain Eukaryota; kingdom Metazoa; phylum Chordata; class Amphibia; order Caudata; family Salamandridae; genus Lissotriton; species Lissotriton vulgaris. Next base: position 811,661,806 of record NC_141699.1, read on the forward strand.
CCAGAAACCAGTCCTCAGAAGCTTGTTTACGGTCCAGGGAAGGCATGGCTTGGCAGTTCGGGCTGGACTGTTCCCATGAGGCACAGGGTCAGACTGATTTGCATATGGCCATGTCTGAACTGGGGTGGTGTGGAGTGCAAAAAAACAATGGAGTAAGCCCAGATCTCTGTACTGGGGTGAATGTATGACATTGTTCTGCATTCTGTCCATCAACTGTGGTTTTTGCATTTGTCACCCAGAGTGGGATGGGTATGCTCAGACATGAGTCCCATGCTCTCCACACCACTGGATTCAAGCAAGCCGGGCTGAAGATGGCTGGAATGCCAGACACCGGTCCTCGGAAGCATGGCTTGGCAGTTTGGGCTGGACTGTTCCCATGAGGCACAGGGTCAGACTGATTTGCATATGGCCATGTCTGAACTGGGGTGGTGTGGAGTGCAAAAAAACGAAGGATTAAGCCCAAATCTCTGTACTGGGGTGAATGTATGACATTGTTCTGCATTCTGTCCATCAACTGTGGTTTTTGCATTTGTCACCCCGAGTGGGATGGGTATGCTCAGACGTGAGTCCCATGCTCTCCACACCACTGGATTCAAGCAAGCTGGGCTGAAGACGGCTGAAATGCCAGAAACCAGTCCTCAGAAGCTTGTTTACGGTCCAGGGAAGGCATGGCTTGGCAGTTCGGGCTGGACTGTTCCCATGAGGCACAGGGTCAGACTGATTTACATATGGCCATGTCTGAACTGGGGTGATGTGGAGTGCAAAAAAAAGATGGATTAAGCCCAGATCTCTGTACTGGGGTGAATGTATGACATTGTTCTGCATTCTGTCCATCAACTGTGGTTTTTGCATTTGTCACCCCGAGTGGGATGGGTATGCTCAGACGTGAGTCCCATGCTCTCCACACCACTGGATTCAAGCAAGTCGGGCTGAAGACGGCTGGAATGCCAGAAACCGGTCCTCGGAAACTTGTTTCCGGTCCAGGGAAGGCATGGCTTGGCAGTTCGGGCTGGACTGTTCCCATGAGGCACAGGGTCAGACTGATTTGCATTTGGCCATGTCTGAACTGGGGTGGTGTGGAGTGCAAAAAAACGATGGATTATGCCCAGATCTCTGTATTGGGGTGAATGTATGACATTGTTCTTCATTCTGTCCATCAACTGTGGTTCTTGTAAAGGAAAAACAGACCAGAAGATGGCAAAACAGAGGGCAGAAAAATGAGCAGAAAGGCAAAGAAGAGTCAGAAAAAGTAGAGTCAGAAAAATTAGCAGGAAAGGTAAACCAGAGAGCAGAAAAACAAACAGAAAAAACAAAAACAGACCAGAAAAGAGCAAAAGGGAGAGCACTCAGACAAGCACACACATTCACTCAGAAAATTGTGCACCCACTGAGAGACTCAGTCACCCCCTCACAGACCTGTTCAGAGACTCATACATCCACTCCCAGACCCACTGAGAGAGTCACGCTTCTACTAAGAGAGCCACCCAGAAACTCATGCACACAGATCCAGAGAATCATGCACCAACTCACAGACCTACTCAGTGACTAAAGCACACACTCACAGACACACTGAGACACTGATGACCCACTCACAAACCCCTTCAGAAACTCACACACCAACTCACAGACCCACTTAGACACTCACACACCCATTCACAAATCTAATTAGATACATGTGTACCCACTAACAGACCCACTCAGAGGCTCATGCACCCACTTACAAATCTGCTGAGACACTCATACACCCACTCACAAATCCATTTATAAACTCATGCAACTCACAGACCTACTCAGACAGACACTCATGCGGCCACTCACAGATACAATTAGATACTTGTGCACCTACTCACAGACCCATTCAGAGACTCAAACACCCACTCACAGACCTTCTCAGACTCACACACCCACTCATTGACCCACTCAGACACTAACATACTCACTCACAGACCCACCCTGAGATTCATGCACCCACTCACAGACCCACTCAGACACTCACACACCCACTCACAGACCTAATTAGATACTCATGCACTCACTCACAGACCCACTCAGAAACTCACACACCCACTCACAGATGCACTGAGTGACTTACACACTCATTCAGAACTCACTCAGAGACTCAGATACTCACTCATAGAACCACTCACAGATTCACATACGGACTCACAAGCCAACTTACAGATCCACTCAGATGCTCATGCTCTCATTCACAGACTGACTCACACATTTATCAAAGCACTCAGAAACCCACTTAGGCCCTCTGACACACACTCATAGACCCACTCAGACACCCTTACACTTGCTCAGACAGCCAGTGAGACACTTATGCAGCCACAACCAGATCCATTCAGACACTCACACACCAATTGACAGACCCACTCAGGCACTCTCACCAACCAACTAACAGACCTGCTGAGCCACTCATGCACTCACTCACACACACTCACTGTCAAAGGTTACTGGTTACAGTTAGGAAATAAGATTTTTAAAATCTTACAAAGTCACTGAAAACACCACAAGTTTTAGGGGTGTTATAATTAGGAAACAGAATTACAAAACCTTAGAAATTCCCTGAAACAAACCCAAAAGTTATAGGGACATTATAGTTAGGTTCATATTTCACTTGTACAAACCCATAGAAATTCAACAGTTATAGTTACCTGAGCTAACTAATATAACAATATAGTGCTTATGATGTCACATATTACATCACTAATTACACGGTTAGTGACATCACTGATTATATTAATGATGGCACCTCACATGACTTCAATAATGACATCCTTTAAAGAACCCCTAACATACCTACTTACAGCCCACAGAGCCTATCATATTACCACTCCCAAACAACCCCTCACATACCCATGCACAGATCCATACCAGTATTCACACAACCAATCACTTATCCATAGAACTACTCATTCAAACTCCCATTCATACACCCATTAACTCACCCATACATACACTCATTCACCCACTCATGCAATAATACAGCCACTCACACAACGAGTCATACTGATATACAAATACTTACACACCCACTCACACACCCTTACAGCAATTTACATACCCACTCAATCACCCATACAGAAATTCACACACCTACACACTCACCTATATAGCCACTCAAACTGCTACACACTCACCAATACAATTCACACACCCACTCACTTATCCATACAACCACTGACACAGCCACTCACTCATACAATCACTCACACACTCACAGAACCATTAATAAATATCCATTCACATATCCATACAACCACCCACATACCCAATCACTCACCCCAACAGTCACTCACACAGACAATCAATCTTCCTTAAAGCCACTCACACCAACTCACTTACCTATAAACATGCTCAAACAGCTACTCACTCACCCATACAGTAACTCACATGCCCACCCCTCAATACCTTCAGTACAATGAAATCTCCTATTACAAATATGTCAAACTCACCCAAGTACGGTCAGTGTAGGTGTACAGTACATCTATTTTGCACAACATAAAAACATGCATATTACTTATACCAGTGATTCACACTCATTATGCTGTATTAATAGTAATTTCTAGATATGGCCAGATATATTAACTTGTAGTGTTGGACTTGCATCATGCAAGGGTGGGCATGGTCTTGGCAAAACCTACATGAGATGTGTTAAGGTAAGTTAGTCCAGCTTGTGTGATCCTGCATTTCATATGTAATCTGGAGTTACGCAAGGCAGCAGTAGGGTGTCAGTCCATAGATGGAGGGTGAGCTTTTTACTGCCTCAGTTTTGGAGACTTCACTGATTTTCCTTATTGATCAACCTGGAAATGTGACATAATGCCTCATGTATACTGGTGTTTCTGATTCCAGGGAAAAGTTAAGATTTTTAAATGTTTGTACTATTTTCCCTGTGCTGCATTCAGCAGCACACAAATAAAATGTTATAGGCCTCTCTTTAGGACTCTCAGGAGTGTGTGTATACAGGCAGGAATAGTCACCTGGCCAAGAACTATGTTGCCTACAATGCAGGGCCCATTTCATCATGATGCAAAGGTGCCTGTGTTGGTGCTAGGAAAGCAAAAGTGTCCCACCAGTAAGCACAATAATGCCCTGTATTAAGGTATCACTGTACGTTCCAGCATTTTGAATGCTGAACAGCCACGCCAGATGAGCTCTTGCCTTCTGCGCCCCTCATTTCTTCAGACGCTGCCCAACTACGTGAGCAGTCCCAGGACAAGTCGCTACCAGCAACCAGCGCACAGTTCCCCCGAATGCCGCAACTCACGCATCCCTGCTTGGCTTCCTCACTGTACTTATCGACAACCCCGTCCTGATGACGATCCCGACCAAGGGGATCGAAACACCGTCGACCACACAGCCTGAATTAAATGACGCATATGACACTTTAAGCTCTTACAAGAAAATAACTTTTTTCCAAGTGATTGTAACTTGTATTGTAATTGAAGCTGTAATTGATGTATATACTATATTCTATGCGCCACCAATGCTGTTTTTTAAAAAGCACTTGCACTTTCACTTCACTTTAACTGTATATAGCACCTTGCACCAAGTGCCACTGGGTTGTCACAAGATCTAATCTTTACAGTGCTGTCTCAAACTGTAAATGTACATTGAATACCCCTTGTCCTTGGTGAATAATACCACCTCTCTTCAAAATCCAATTGACTCCTTGTTTCTGTTCTTAGTAATGCCTAAAGGCATGCACAATTGAAACTGTCTCTCAATAATACCTGTTGGGAATTGTTTTTTGCTTACATAATATACCCATCCCAACGTGGTTTATGGGTTTCCTCCTGTTTTTCCTATAACCAGAGTCACGCTTCAGGCATGCAATGTTTTATGTACAGCTGGCAGCATCAGCACAGGCCCCCTTGCACCATGACACGAGAGTGAAACCATTGGCACTATGCAGACAAAAGTGTTCCTGCCCTGAAAAAGAAAGGAATGCACTATAAAGTTTAAAGACAATGCATTCCTATCCTTTCACTTTGGTGCAGCACTGCAAGGTGAATTGGTGTACTGTACTGGGTGTAATGATAAGAAATGTGACACTTGGTACATATATACTAGCCATGCCACACAGACATATCTTACTTATTCTGTGTGCAGTGTGAATGATGATATGTAATGTAATTCTAGCCATAGGAGCAGTTTGTCTGACATAGTGTGCAGTGCCAGTGTCACCGAATAAGCCAAAACAGAATTACATTATTTATACCATTACTTTGACATGCCAAAGAATTAATTAGTGCAGATTATTTGTAAATAGTGTCCTTCAAATGGGAAAGGGCTGCTTGGTATTACCTAGCTCCATTAGTGCTTGCTCCTGCCTGATGAGGGGTGAAATCCGGCAACCTGTCCAAATGCTTGTTTCGGTCCAGGGAGGACCTGGCTTGGCAGTTCAAACTGGACTGTTCCCATGAGGCACAGGGTCAAGACTGATTTGCATATGGCAAGGTCTAAACCGGGGTGGCATGGTGAGCAAAAGAAGGATCGATTTCACCCAGATCACTTGACTGGGGCTGAATGTCTTGAATTATTCTATATTCCTTTCATCAATTGTGTGTCTTTTGCTTCCTCACCCTAAGTGTGCTGGGTATGCCAAGACATGGGTCCTGGTCTCACTGTGCCACTGGATTCAAACTATCCGGACTGATGAGGGATGAAACCCTGAAAACGGTCCTAGGATGCTTGTTTCAGTCCAGGGAGGACCTGGCTTGGCAGTTCAGGCTGGACTGTTCTCATGAGGAAAATGGTCAAGACTGATTTGCATATAGCTAGGTCCAAATTGGGGTGGCATGGTGAGCAAAAGAATGATGGATTTAACTCAGATCTCTTGACTGGGGGTGAATGTTTTGATTTGTTCTGCATTCCCTCCATCAATGTGTGATTTTTGCCTCCTCACCCAAAGTGCGCTGTCAAGTCCCTTAGGTTAGTTCCATCATGAGTATACTGATTACATACATTGTTTCCCATCCACACGACAAAACAGTCTAACACAGGTGACCTGTTACCCAGTAGCTGACGTCAGTCTCTCGGACATCGGGCTCTTGTACCGTATCTTAAACCCTGTACCTGACATACACAAAACATGTCCCCGGGCATGGTAGATTTACTCTGTACAAGGGTCACCACCTTTCTCATTCATGGTCAACAGCCAGCCACATATACTCTTTTTTCTTTAGAAAAGGATTAGCAGGGGATTAGTGAATGTTTTCAAAACATATTGATTCTAGAAAAACCCTGAAGTGACCACTTTAGTATAAAAGACTCTCACTTCCACGTGCAAAGACAGAGGAGAAATTCCTTCCAAGCTGAGACAAGGCTCTGCCATCTGATGCTTCGACAAGCAGAGATCTGACATCCCTTGCGGGTGCCATCCTGTATGCAGAGATGGGGTAATTTATTCGGAACCATCAGGTGATGGGTTAGCACTTCTCCGAGGAATTCTTGGCTCCATTAGTTTCTATTAGGTTCCATTAGAACATATCCTAGCACTTACAAATACATGCTTCACCTACACCTCTAGACTAGGCACGGCTAGCTAGGGTACGCATCGTAGGAGTATGCCAATGCTATTGTTTTATCTAATATGCTATTATTCATCTAAGTAGCACTCTGGTAGAAATGTATCTGCTTTTTAAAATATTGGTACTAGCGACTACATTTGTCTGTTCCTGTCTTTTGATTGTCGCAGCTAGCATGTTTCATATTAGACTGACTCTTGATCAATAAATAATTATTGAAACCGTTCCAGTCGTCATTCTATGTATTCTGAGAAAAGTAAGCATGAGTGACTGAGCAAATGGTACTGCATTGTTTCCACAATACCAAAGGAATCAGGGTTGTCATATTCAGTGGTTGCTAAAAACTACCCACCACACTGTATAGTACACGGGGTGGTACTGGCACTGTACAGCTAGCAGGTCTAGCGGCTGACTCATCGCGTGAGGTGTCCAGAGTCTGTCTGCACACCAAGCCTTCAGTTTACGTCATCCAAAACGTGCAGGTCCTGGGGAGTTCTAGGATTGGTTCTTATATTAACAGTAAAATCTGAGTAGTTCAGTCTTGCTTTCTCAGACAATCCTACTCATATGTTTCAGAGACTTCTGAAGTGGGAAGATTTATCCGCCTCAGCTGAGCAGGCAGATCCTGTGAATTGGCTGAAGGTTTTAGACAAGATTGTAAGGACTAAAAGTTCTCTATCATGCTAAACCTTAACTCTTAAACTACTTACATTCTTTTCAAAATGACTGATACCGCAAATGGGGGTGGAGGCGAGGAAGGAGGCGAATTTGCCAATGCGCTTAACATTTCAGAAAACTGAGGACAGGCAGTAACTCTAAAACATGGGTTACCTGCAACAGGTGGCCATGTTTCCTTCAGGATTGAGGCACCCGAGGTGTTTGGATCAGAGGCATTCTATTCCTGGGTAAAAATCACACCTGCAGATCCACAAACACACATATTCCATGAGTACATTGAAGTGGATCTACTCGAAGAATACATCCCATACGAGAACATTGAAGTCCTGTTAACTTACCAGCAACATAAAAACTGGTTTAAAGGTGCCCTAATACACACAACTTCAGTCGTAAGACTCTGTCTGCTCAGCATAGGAGGAGCGACTTGGCAGGTCTTAGCGGCTTACACTCCGCTTCCTGAGATAGACACACTCCCAGTAGGGAAAGTGTGTCTACTTTACAAAGAAGTAGTCAGGCTATACATACATATTGTCTAGTTTGTCATGCAAACACTCACCTTACAACCTGCGAGAGCTGCTCCACCTGGAATAGTCCAAACCCAGCCCAAACCAATCATTAGTCCACACTAAAAGCAATAATGGGTGTGTTCCCATCAAGAAGGTATTAAGTACCGTTCTCGATTGCTCAACAAATAGCACAACTGGAAGAAGTATTTCCCTGTACGTGTCTGCAGGAAAAACACAGAATGTTAGCAATTTGCTTGCCAATGGAAATGGTTCCTCAATTGAGGATTGTACCACCTGGGGAACAATCTTTGCTGCAGTATACATTAGAATACACGGTACACCAATCATATAATTTATTCCTGAAGTATTAAAACAGATACAGAATGAGTACGGGCAGGACCTGCTCTGGACTTGGGGATGAAACTGTTAGGTAATTTTGACCAAGTCTTTGACCAAGTCTTGGTAATTATGCTGAGCAACATAAAGGGGGAAGCAGCAGCGGTGGCTATAAGCAAGGTCTAAGGGGAACAACTACTGCAAATCTGGCGCGGGCATTACCAAAAATGATCGACTGCAATACTTCATTAGGCAGAGATTGTTTAGGGGTCAAACTCGGGTAACAACTAGTGGTGAGTAGTTCTGAAAAACAGAACTCAAAGCAAGCACCCATTTCTTCTAAAAGGAAATGGGATAATAGTCAACGTAAAAATAATAATATCAGAAACCTTACAATCAAGGGGTGGGTCTCCCCAACGGAAGTTCTCTGAAAAGTGGTACAACGTTTGGAATCGTGATAACAGTAGGAAACCTGACAGGTATCAGGATACTGATACACGTTCCTTTCAGGGTTCGCCAAAAACCGGGACGGCAAGGACGGTCAGAACAAAAACTGAAGATCGACCAAAGGGAAAAAGGGAGACACTTCATATTTCATTATCAAACAAGAATAGCAACCTAAAACAAAGACTCTATTAAAAAAGAAGAAGGTATCAGGCTTAAAAAAGAAATGCCAAGGTTACTGAGGACTAAGCTTCTGAACGGGGAATAGGCTCTGACGATGTTAGACAGCGCAGCAGAAGTAACAATACCTCACCAGATCCTGAAGGATTTTCTGTTGACAGCAGTATTGAATGAATACATCACGGTGAAAACACCAGATACATGATTGAGTGTCCCACATCGTCTACACAAAATTAATTTCCAAATTGATGGGGACATGTCACGGAAAATTAAAGGTCTTTTTGGGAAAATTTGACATTTGGATATGATATCCTGTTAACAGAAAAAGATTGGCTGGCTGAATTTCTAAATGATTGCCCAAAGGGGGAAAGCGCCATTTTGCCTGCTTTTTCTGACCTCATTTCGTTTCCTTAAAACACTCATGTGCGTGAGAGTGGGCGCCAGCACTAGCTTCAGCATTATACCAAAACCATGTAAGATGGACCGTGGAATCCAAACACCATGAAATACCATTAAAAACTACTCCAACTCCAGAGAGACAGTACCCTATTAACAATTAAGCAAAAAAACAGGTCAAAGAAATCTAAGACCAACTTGAATACCAAGGTGTGATTGAAACTTGCCCCTCATCTACGAACAACCCTGTATTTCCCATAATGAAACCTGACAACACATATTGTTTGGTTTTAGATTACAGACATTTGAACACTTATACAAAAGCATTCACAGTTCAGACGAACACACCGCCGCACTGATGAATAGTATTGTGTGGAAGAAATACAAAACAACACTAGATATCTTGAATGGATTCTTCTGCCAAAATATAGCTCCTGAAAGCAGATATTTGACAGGATTTTCTGCCCTTGGCACACAGCGTCAGTTTTGTCGCCTGCCTTAGGGCTATAAGAACAGTCCCGGGCTATTTTCGGCAAAGGGATCAGAGCTATTACAAACTTACGATGAAGAGGCAGTGTCCTATGTAGATGATATTTATCTGACGGATGATGAATTACCAGATCACTTGTGCAGGATGAACAACATAATTGTTGGTTATGTCAATTTGGGCTACAAATTGAACTTCAAAAAATCAAAAATGGCCATTCAGCATCCTATTCTTGGAATATGACCTGTCAAGTGAAAAATCCTGGCCGCAAATTTTCTAGAAAAATGCATGCTGATCCAGCCTGCTGAAACTCTGAAAGGTTTACAATCCATATTAGGATTCCTAAATTTCTGCAGAACATACATTCAACACTACTCAGAAAGAGTCAAACCTTTCTATGACTTAATCAGACCTGATTTCACAGCAAACAAGTGGATTCAAACACATACCGACACTCTATTTTCAGTTCAAGCTGACATGATAGCTTCAAAACACTTACAGACACCAGTAAATGTCTGCAACCGGGTAATATGGGTCATCCCTGGGTTATCAGGGTACACTTATATCATGTTCAATGAAGGTGAAACAGTCCCCATCTCATAAAAATCTCATCAGTACACAAATGCTGAAAATCAATTTGCAGCAACAACAAAAAATTCTGACAGCTGTAGAGACCGCTGTAATAAGAGAAAGAGCACTGGCACAGAGGAAAACCATAATTGTTGTTATTCCAATACCGACTAAGGCCAGCATTCCAAATTCAAAAGCACTACATCCACAATGGATACAGTTGGCTAATTCTCTCACTGCAACAGATGTGGAATACAGACACGATCTAAAACTTAGAACACAAGCATTCCTGCAATACGAACAAGAATACCCTCTCCCGAATTAAATCGTGCCTCTAGATCAGTACGAATACATCATTTATATTGACGGTTCTGCGCAACCTGCCATAGGGCGTAAACAGTAGTGAAAGGTTGGATGAGGAGTGGTAAGTTCCACCCAAGCAATACGACTACACAATCTTTAGGAGATTGTACTGCACAGCTGGCAGAACTAAAAGCCCTGATATTGGCACTACAATATACGGATCGGAAATTCCCCACAATTATTGTGTGCAATTCATTTTACTGTGTGCAATCTTACAATGAATATCTGCACTACTGAGGGCAGAACAGATTTAGAGACGCCAAGGGTGGCACAATAATACACAAATTGTAATGAGAACTAGTGGCAAAGCTGAAAGCATGCCTGCCACAGTCTCAAGTAATTCACACCTTGAGCCATTAGCGTGTTAGCGTACATGTTGAAGGGAATTCACCTGCTGGTAAAGTTGCCAAGGTGGCAATGCAAACTGCTGCTGTTGCCGCTATCACTCAATCACCCACAAGAATAGACGGAGATCTAATAGTAGCTATCAGTGCCTCAAAGACTTGCTCACCTGTCCTGCCAAAAGGCTTTCCACTCAAGTACTCCTACAAGTTAGATGCACATAACACACTGTATGCTCAAATTCCAGGAGTGGGGGATAGAGTAATACCAAACAAAGATCGCAGATTAGGTTTAATACTAGCTGCACATGAGGGTCTGGGCTCAGCACACCCAGGAGTCACTGCAACAGTTTCATTATTGATCAGCATTACTGGTGGTTGAGACTGACAAAACAAAGGACCACATCCTGACATGCAACATTTGCCAGTAGATTAAGGTTTCAACTGTTCACAAGCCACCACAAACACCACTACTGATTTCAGACAGACTTCTCACATGTGTCTATTTAGACCACTGCAACCCCTTAAATTCTGATGAGGCTTTCAAGTACATCTTGGTGGCTTTGGATTCATGCTCTAGATTCCTATGGGTTTGGTGTAGGAGAGTAGGGCCTGCTTCCTATGGTTACTCCCACTTTTTGCTGTGATTCTCTAGTTTTTCAACATTAGTGTGGTGGTGGACCTGCTAATCAAGCCCACAGGCCAGCTGTTCTCTCTCTAAATTGATACCATGTACTTTAGGAACATACCAGATTGGTTACTGGGTCACCCTTGTGAGCCCCTGTATAGTGTACCATAGGTACCCAGGGCATAGGTGCACCCGAGGTCTACCAGGGGCTGCAGCATGTATTGTGCCACCCCTGGTTTGCCTTCCAAACTGACACCACAGGTCTGTTCACACAACCTGGGTAAGGTGGTGTAATCACCCCTTACTTAGATGTAGTATACCTATATCTATATACCTATATAGACACATATACACCTATAAGTCACTCTTATGGCAGGCCTTGACAATCCTGAAGGCAAAGTGCTTGGTTTTATGTGAGAGGGTGCCCTAGCATGAGCTTAGCCCCTCTGCAGCTTTAGGAACCATCTCCTTATAGCTGTTCTATGATATAGCCATACCATATACTCTTAAGTGTATTATAATCCTCGTGGTTAATGCTAACTTTGGGTTGGCTTTATCAAAACATGTGTAAGGTATCAAACATGTTGGAATACTACCCCCCACCAGTCCTGGTGGCAGGGGTAGCATTCCACCCTTCTAGAGGGAGAAAACATGTAGTTACTGGTTTACCCGGTTAAAGTTAAACAGAGCCTCAGCATCACAAAATGGATGCTGCTGCCACAGACACAAGTCTACCCTCCTGTTGCTGGACGAAAATCTGGCAGGGGAGGTCTGGACAATAGTTTTCCTACCCAGGGAGGTGCTGGCACCTCCCCAGACAGGCTCTTTAGTGTATTGGAGCAGGGAGGGTTGCATTCAGTGAATGCTTTTCAGACACTGCCTGGGGCACACTAGGTGCTCCATGCATTTCCCAGTTCAAACTTGTTGCTGGGGAACTCAGCCCCAGGTCTGACGTGAAACTGGACAAAGGGGAAGGGGTGTAACCACCCCCACCCCAGGTGCATCCATAGGAGAGACCTTAGAGTTAGTCCAACCCGTAAACTTACTATAAGTATAGAACCCCAGTCCCTAGGACTTTAGATCACCCTGGACGAAACTCTGCAACATATATCCTAGACCTTCGACATTCGATTTCGACTGGAAGATGGAAGAAATCTCCCTTGTGGTCAAGGAGTGACCACCCTGTTCAAACAGGCACCACCAGCATCTTTGCCAGTCTGCATTTCTGAGGCTACCGCCGGATCCCACAGAATGTGACACAAGACACAGACTTCCAGACATCTCTGACCCCAACCTTCGCTCGCAGCAAAGCTGAGACCCGTGGCGGACACGAGAGACGTGGGACTGGAACTCCTGGACATCCTGCATTTTGCTATCTGCATAAACTTCCCGAGGTATCCTGAAGTTGTGCACTGGGGTGCTTGAAGCTCCAGACCCTAGCACCTTTTGCACCAAAGCTTGAAGCCCCAAACTCCACGAGTGACCCGTGGGCTTCCTTTGTGCATTTCCACTCAATGCATTTTTGCGGTTCCTAGTCCATTGGCTAGTGAGCCCCCAGGAAAACAATCCTTTGTTTCAACTTGTTTTCTTGTTTTCTTGGTTGCTTCAGGCTTGCCTGCAAAGGAGAAGTTCCACAGACCTTGCTGGTCTGCACCGAAGCCCATCTTGACATCCTGCATGGGTTGCGTTTGCCAAGGCTTGTTGGGTCCAATTCAGATACCAACACTGCAGTCAACTAGATCCATATGGGACAGCTTGAATCCAGCTTCTGGTTGTTATCAATGCCTTCTGGTCCTCGTGGCTGAAGAGACAAACTTCACCTTTTCACCTGAAATCACCCAACATCTGGTGGCATCTTTCTATCGCCGCCCTGGTCACTGGCTAGTGGACCAGACTCTGTCTCCTCTGCTTTTAGGTTCTTCAGATCCTTGATCCACCTTTTGATCCACCCGGACACTTTTCCTCTGGTAGCCTGCAGCACTTCCCAGAACCCAACACCAAAAGAGACCTATGCACCCGGCTTCCATGGGTGAGGTGGTTCATTGTACCATATTCAATTCCCAGGTTACATTCCGAGCGTGGTCCTGCATTTAGCTCTAAGGCTTACAAAGAAGAGATGGAAAATATGGGTATGGCCTTGCCGTACTCCTCCCCCTATCATCCCAAGGGAAATTTGGTGGCGGAGAGGAAAAACCGGGACCTAAAGCAATCCTTAACAGAAAGGGTATTAGGTGCGGACGGTACATGGGTCAATCACCTATACGGGGTCCAGAGGTCGCTTAACATCATGCCAAGAAAGTCCTTGGGAGGCCGTATCCCTTATGAAATCCTGTTAGGTACAAGAATGTGGGTACCTGATCTCGATTGTGCCAGCACAGTGGCGGAAGCAAAACCATTTGAACTGAATGACCGTCAAATGAAGTCAAAAGCAACGCCACTGGGGAAGTGAAACCAGTTCCAGCAAGAACTGCCCGGGTACCGCAGATTGGGGACCTGGTCGGGGAAAAGATCGTGGACAGAAGAGAGTTTGGGCCATCTTACAAAACAGCGATACCTGTCTTAGCGGTAGAACGCACAAGAACAGTACTTCTCTCACATCTTGCCAGCAAAAAAAGAAAAAAGATTAGTCTCCAGTGATCTTATCAAACCGCATCACGTGGCTGATTCTCAACAGTAGGCTGCATGGGGTCCTGAGTTGCAGCAGTTCTCCTCTTGCTACTTTATAGGAAGTTTAAATGGAAAGACTGATAATCTTTCAAGACTACGCAACACAGAGTGATGGAGCAATGAATAATGGAGTACAAATTACATCAGTTGAAATTGTAAAGCATCAAGAAGAAACAACAATGCAAGTTGCAATTCTGCCCAACAATGATGTCTACACGCCATTGTTCCCTTCACTTTGTCACCTTAATTTATCAGAACAACGGCTCCACACGATCGAGCGCTACCACGCCACATGTCTTTATAATTTATCTGACTGGTCAGCCTTGTAGTAATGTCCAATGGGACATATTAGCGATTAGGTTATGGATATTGAAAAACCGCTTGACCTTCACAAATTCCTAACATTAATATTGCTCACCCATGTTTTTTCACTTATGGTAACTGTTATCCATGCCCAATCACAGTATCAAGAACGATCACCTACTTTATTTTATTCAATTACGGCAACCTCTACGGACTCAGAGGCCCCCACGACTCCTAGCGTATGTCGGTGCTGGGCCTCTGGTTTCGAATAGCCTCTGCCCCGACGAGCAATAGTATCAGTATCATGCTAGATTGACTCATCACTTTTTAACATATATAGGCCACAGAACCCAGAGCCTTTTTTCCAGCATGGTTCAAGGTTTTTGAAGTGGACCGCGTCCATTGTGAGCTGTACTTACCCGAGCAGTGGACCCTTATACATGCGATACCCTCGCAATCTTAGCAATTACAGATGCTCTTATATCCTCACAGTATAAGATATGGAAATTCCTTTCCATTTCAGGCTGAATGCCCACACTATTGCGATGAATGCCCACTGCCTGTGCCGTCTGACTCGCGCGGGTCACTAGCAATAGTTTATTTCACCTTTATTGGTTCTTACTTTTCACTAATAACTGAATGCCATCCTGGACATATGCACTAGCTGGTTTCTCCTCTCCTCCTTAGATTTCTTCCACGTGCTACCCTTGATTGATTCAGGCGTGACAACATTTCCATAGAATTTCGGGACTACCCTGCCTGCCAGGGAAGAAATCCCTTTGATAGATTGGACCTTTGTACGCTACATACGTACATTAAGTAAGTGCGGAGTGGCCTTTCCAATTCAGATTGAGAATTTTCTCCATGCCTATTAGCTTGCCTAACCGTCACATTTAATACACAGGTGACGCCTCACTCCTACCCTACAGTGTTCCACGGAGAGCCACGGAGCCCCCCTGCTCTACGATTGATTTGTGAGAGACCCCCCTAGCCCAGCACTTATGGTAATATTAAGTAGCCTTGTCCATCCTTTTGGGACTCTATTTTTATTTTTCCAGTGTGTAGTTAGGTATTGACACCCCATCCATCTCTCTTTAGGTTCACCCAGCCCTTACCACTTCTCATTTTCTCCTGAGGAAGACCCTGCAATTGAGGTTCAAGATTCCTACGGGAAAAGGGGTCGAAACTCCAACATTAGAATGCTTGCCAATTCCCAATTAACAGTAATGAATATACTGTGACTACATGTGTTATATGGTGAATATGTATATACTATGTACACTTTGACCATCCGGTATATGAACAATATATACCAGAATTGCTTGTGATACTTTGTCACCACCACAAACTTTCTCTCCCACCACCTACCATCTTGCACTCCCACCCCCCTTCTCTGGGCACTATTCATGTGAATTTTGTTACCTTGTTAGGTTTTCCTTACAATGTATTCTCTACATAAGATGCATGTCTCCAATGTGATTAAATAACATTGGTTGAATATAATTGTGTTGTCCCTCATTCAATACCTTGAATATCATTTTTTAATGTGTTTATTTCTCCCTTCTATGTGAAAGCCACAAATACACTGGGACCACTCTAATATATACTGTCTAGCCCCCAGGTCCCAGTGACTCCGGGTTTACCCTTTTCTCATAACTACTTCAGAGCAGGCACATACCTGCGAGGTACTGTTTGTGATACAATACACCTCTACTCAAGATGGTAGAGAGTGAGACTCTTTCTTACGCAGAAGAGTATATTAACCAGCTACTACTAGACTTAGCCAATCCATTCCTTCCTTCTGACACACCGAATATTCACTTTACCTTGAATGACAAAGTCAGTAAACTTGAATGCTTGGAGAAGAAGCTCATCCACACTAGACTCCACGACCACCTACTTACGAAGTATTTGCATGCCAATATTATTCCTGTAGGATTACAGATCAAGAATGAACCGCCATCTTCATAGATGTCCCAAAATTTAAAGAGGGGTTCAGTTTTGAGGCCAACAACGCATCCCGCCACTGGATGGCCCTAGGGGTTGAAACAGCATCTGAGTAGGTCCAATCATTGACCCGTGAGATTGCAGTACTAAGACAAGCAATTGCAGGAGACACCACACTATCCAACGCCAAAGAGGCTCTTGAAAACCTAGGAAAAAGTTTAAAGGACTTTGAGACCACGACTCAGAATAAGAAATTGGATAAACTATCCAAGGATATACGCTTTTATGACAAAAAGTATACACACCCGTACGTGAACAAAGATTCCTATAGACAGGACGCTCAGGGAAGATACACAGGAAGAGGCAGAGGAGGCTTCAGGGGCAGAAGAAACAACACCACTTTCTCTGATTCTTCCGCAAGCACGGACAGTGACAGTGACCAACAGACCGCAAGCACAAGCTACGGATATTGCGAAAATTGGTACCCACCCAAGAGCTACCCGCTTTTTTTAGGCGAGGGCCAATGGAGACCACTGAGAGGACACGGCACAAATTGGCAAAGCGGCCCACCAAGAGGCCAACAATGAAAAACCCGAGCGGGCGTGGGGCAGGACCCAAGCAGGTGCCTTTCCAACCGGAGAGCCACAGGGAAATTTCCACCCGCCGGAAGTTCTACAGGTGGTAGGTCATGATAACAACGCACTGGTGTCCCAGAATAATATTCCAGTGGTGAACATCTCATCATATGAGTTAAGTGAGGATGAACAAAAAGTACTGTCTAAAGGGTTAGCTTTTGTGCCTACTAATCAGC
Organism: Lissotriton vulgaris; assembly: GCF_964263255.1. Classification (NCBI taxonomy): domain Eukaryota; kingdom Metazoa; phylum Chordata; class Amphibia; order Caudata; family Salamandridae; genus Lissotriton; species Lissotriton vulgaris. The sequence continues at coordinate 811,679,002 of NC_141699.1, forward strand.
CCAATGCCTTCAACATCAAAACGGAAATATATGCCTTCTTCCGAAAGATCCACCTCAGATATTTCTTCTGGAATTCAGACACCAATCACAGGAAGTCGCTCACAGGATTGAGAGTTCCAACAACATTCTTTCCACCCACCTATGCCATGTCCAACACCTTATTGGCATATTAAAGTATGGTTGCAAAAGATGTTTTCAAATTACTTGACACATATAAACATACTGTCCAAAACATCACCAAATCTGAGAAGGCAGCCCTTGTTAGTTTAAAAAATAACAAAGACATTGTGATCAAATCGTCGGACAAGGGCGGAGCGATTGTGTTCCAGGACACCATAGCCTATAAAATGGCAATTCAAAGACAACTGCAGGATGGTATTAGCTGTGCCTAACTAAGAGCAGACCCTTCAAATCGGACCTTAGGGGTGCGCACACTTATAACAGGGTGGGACACACCTCTAGAATAGACTATATCATGTTGAACCACAACCTATGGCCATTTCATCAGGACATGGAAGTCATATTGTCTTGCGGCAGCGACCACAATTCTCTATCCTTAACCCTCACTCCGCCGTGGCACGATAGAATCCTAGCCAAGGCCGTTCACACGTGGAAAACATCCCATGAACTTGTTCCCTCAAATTGTGGCAGGCGGCTAAAATGGGCTAAAGTAGCAGCGGACGAGGGAAGGATGGTGCAAGTAAGGACTATAACGACAGCTGTGGGGTCGCGTCTTGACGCCTTGGGAATCACCAGACAAGCTGTTTTAACGACATTCACAGAAACCATTGCGGCACTAAGTGAACTGTTTATCATTCCCCAAAATAGGGTGAGGGCTGCAACGAATGGTGTTTCCAAAGCAAGAGATAAGTGGTATTCCTCAAATTGCCGGGTTGCTAAAGGGGAACTCATTTCTGCAGTGAAGTCCAAGGACCCAGGCAATATTAGACTTGCGAGGAAATCATATAAAAAAACTGTAGCTATGGCTAAGGAGGCTCATGATTACAACTTTTGGAGGGAGTTAATGGAGGCGAGTACTAGAAAAGACTCTAAGGGGTTTTGGGATCTGCTGAGAGCCAGGGACAAGCCCCTTGATGTACAACTCACTTGTAACATTCCTGGTGAGGTCTGGTTTGCCCACTTCTCCAAGCTTTACTCTGTCCCAACAGGTGTATTACAACCAAACATGGGTTTCCTAGTCAGATCTCCAGATGCTACCACAAGTAATGCCCCTTCAGTATCAAGGAAGCAGAAGCGGCAATCAGGTGCCTCGTTGCCAACAAGGCTGCTGGTCCAGACGGAATTCCAGGTGATCTGTTGAAGGAAAATCCATACCTGTGGAGTAGACTAATTGCCTCGCTCCTGAACGAGGCTGTGTTGGGAGGTTCTCTCCCTGATTCCTGGAGGGGCGCTGAGGTCGTCCCTATTTTTAAGAAAGGCTGTCGGGACGACCCAGCTAATTATCGCCCAATTAGCCTGCTTGACTCGACACAAAAGGTTGCGGGCAAAGTTGTACTAGGTAGGATCTTGCAATGGGCCAAAGAAAATCAGGTCTTGTCAGATTTCCAGGCAGGATTTAGAACAGGGACAGGCACCATCGAGCAGACATTTCGCCTTCTTATGTTGTATTGGAAAGTGGTCGTATTGGGTAGGGGCAGTTTGTATTTAGTCTTTATAGACTTGCGGGCTGCCTTCGACCTGGTCCCACGAGCCCAATTGTGGAATGTCCTAGATGGGTTGGGTATCCCCCCTTCTCTGTTGGATTTGCTCATCAAGTTCCATGAAAGCAACTTTGCCCAGATTAGATGGGGTGACCAGGGGGAAAAAACATCCCGCATTCCTGTAGATAGGGGCGTCCGCCAGGGCTGTGTGCTAGCCCCCACTCTGTTCTCACTTTATGTTAACGGAGTGGTGGAGCATCTTCTTCAACAACCATCAGATGCACCGTCCCTGGCTGGCAGAAAAATACCTACGCTCCTATTTGCAGATGACACCCTCCTAATCTCAAAATCAACAGCTGGCATCCAAAGGTTGCTTTCTAGCTTCAAGGTCTTCTGTGACACCAAGGGCCTAACTATAAATATAAGCAAAACCAAATTCCTTGTTCTCAACCCCCCTAGGAAATCTGTTATTCCTCCTGCTCTAGACTCAGTCCCACTTGAAAAGTAGTTCGACTATCTGGGCATTCGACTCTGTGACACCATGAACTGGAAGGCCCATCACCAAAAGGTCTTTTTGACCCATAAGAGGGTCACAGGGGCCCTGCTTAAAGAACAACGTGCCTCATCTCTCAAACCCATTGGGGAACTATTAGACATCTATAGGGCAAGGGTGGTGAGTGCAGCACTGTATGGTGCAGAACTGTGGGGTGTACAGAGAGCCGACACCTTAACTTACCTCGAAAATAACTTCCATAAAGATCTCATGAAGTTACCCCACAGTACCCCTACACTCCCCCTCTTACTTGATGCAGGTACACGCCCAATATGTGAGCAGGCTAGGCTACGCCCCCTCTTACTATGGGCCCGGATATGGAATGTTCCTGTTCCAGAACTGTGTAGCTATGCTGATGCCCTAAGAGAACTCCTATCCCTACCGGGCTGGCACAAGATCAGCTGGCTCAGGGAAGTCAAGCGGTTTTTCCACGAATTGGGTCTAGGAGACGCTTGGGTCAACAGAACAGCACCATCTAAACAGATGCTTAAGAAGACTTATTGGTCATGGGTGGCTACTGAGAGAATGTGCAATTCTAAGCAATGCAAACCTGTTGTTGAGTTTCTTTTAATCAAGGAGCTCCCTTATAGAGAACCATACCTGGACTTAATTCATAATCCGGGTGACAGATCACTGTACTTCAAATTTAGGGTAGGAGTACTTCCCTTAGGGCTGTTAACTTCTACTTGGAAGCCACCATTACAAACCATTCCATATTGCCCCTACTGTGATTCAAGGGTTGAGTCTAATGCCCACCTGTTGTTTGAGAGAATTCCTTATGGGGTAACCCAGTATCCCTCAGAACCTGGGCAATACAGTAATAGTTTCAACAATGGCTCCTCGGGTACAACCAAAATTGCTTTAAATCATATAGTTATCTTTAACTCCCATGTAGACATAACATTTCTACTTATTATGCCGCCTCTATTAGGCCATGAAGTGCAAAAACCAAACACTGAAAAGGGTCAGTACGGCATTTTAATCATTAAATCATTTTTCATTCATAGTTTTTTCTTTTTTTCTTTTTTCTTATCGACTGACAATTTTGAATATGCAATAAAATTTACAAAAAGCGGCGCAACAATTCAGTTTGGTGAGCAAAGTGACATAATGTGAGATAAATGTGACACAGTGACATCAAGTGATCTATATACATGTGCGTGAAAAGGTCTATAGTAGGGGAAGAATAAATTAGAGAGGCCAATTCTCTTTAAGCTGATACTCAAGACCAACAAATTATATTCAATGGATGTATTATGTTGGACATGGTTGACTGGTCCTTTTTGTGAGTATGTCGACGTTTCGACCCTGGGACACCTTATTTATGGGTCTCTAGCGGGTCTTCTTCAGGACGGGGCAGATAGGAGTGGTTGCGCCTGTTGATTAAATTAAAAAAATTATATTAAAAACCCTCAGGTTTGGATTTCGGCACTATATTAGAGTTTTCCAAAGGACTGTTAATGGGGAAAAAATAGTTTTTACCAGTTCTTCAAGAGTTAGACATCCTGATGTTCAATTCCATCAGTCGGTCTTCTTATATATTTGCTGAATATCTGTGACCAAACACAGTTGTTAGAATCAGTCTAGAAGAGGGGCTCTCTGTCAACCCTCCCGTCATACAACACTCACCTATTTAGGAAGGCATTAGTCCTTGTATAATCCTATTCACTGGCAGTTTGTTATTAATTGTTAGGATCCATTTATGTTAGTTTCCAATATCCTGCAATTTAAGCAATACATATGTATTATCGGTAAGTTCTATTTAGATTGTGTGAGTTCTATTAATTATACATGGCCAGCTCATACATTTCTTACTCACCAATAATAGCTCTGGTGATGTCTCTGTTATAATAGTTTAAGCCACGATATGTTGTGAATTCCTACGTGACTGCTCGTGTAACATCCGGTGATTTATTTAATCTAAAAACAAGTAAAATGCGGGGATAATTAATGCCAGCCCCGTGGGTTAGCAGAAGCGCGTTTGTGATCGAGAAGGTAGGTCTGTGTAACATCATTTACACTCACCATCACGAAGGAGTTAAACAGTGCAGAACCGGTTTCTAACGCGCGTCTGCTCTACTGGGCGGCTTCTGTCTCTGAAAACGAGCGCGGCCCGGCGGTAGATTTTACTTCCGCATATCGTCTCGAGGACGTCGCGGTTGCTAGGTAACCACACGTTGAAGCGCGATGACCTCACAGCGTGTGTGTGTTGCTAGGTGAGGCGGTATTGACCCTCTTCAAGTCATTGTTGGAGTAAAGTAATTACTATTCCACTTATATCTTAATGTTTAGGCAGTATGACATTGCTCCTTCTTAACTTACAGTATATATTAGTGTGTCTTTTTATAAAGGGAGCACGAGTATTCCAATATCGAAATAAATGGCCCGTGTACCAAGGCAACATCAATATTCAATGACCTGGGGTAATTGTATTCGATGGAATATGCTTACTCTACATACTAGATTGGATTTGCAGTGAATAGAGAAGTAAACAATTTGTAGAAAAGTGGCATTAGAGAAGTGTATAATTCTCTACAGTAGATGATATCGAGCCCCAATGTCATAAGGCAATTCCGCTTTCATATGGCCACACATTTACTAAACAAAATGTCTACATTAGTGTTGTATCAACATAAACACCTAATTCTTAAACAAGACGTTTGTACATGTAAAATACTTGTAACCATGAGTACACATATCAGACAGGGTAACTGCTATTGTCATTTATGATTAGGGCATTACTGCAGCATTAGACAATCTGTATATATCAGAACCATGCTATATGGGAAGAGACTCCTTATACACAGGTATATGAACAAGACAGAACAATGTCGTATTGACCCCCCAGGTAAAATCAAAGCTGTCCCATTTGTCTAGCTGTTTCCTCTCGTTCGTTCAGGCCCTGTTGTACACTATTCAGAGAGTGTATCCACCTGCATTCTTTGTAGTTCAATGTTTTAACTAAGGAGCCACCCCTTGGTCCTATATTCACTTTCTCTAAGACTCTCCACCTCATCTCTTCTGGTTTATGTTTGTGGGTACCGTAATGCTCAACTAACGGGGCCCCGATAGTGTTGCACCTAAGTCTGCTCATGTGTTGCAGGATTCTTGTTTTGACTCTTTGTGTTGTTTGCCCCACATATAATAGACCACATGGACAACTGATGGTATATATCACATGGGTACTATTGCAGTTAGTGAAATGTGTCAATTTGTATGTTCTAGAGTTATGCGTAAAGCTTGATCCTTCTTGGCACAGGTCACAAGCCTTACAGTTCCCACACTTGTGATGACCAGTCATAGGGGGCAGACTTAACATACTCCGTAGATATAAGTGGAATAGTAATTACTTTACTCCAACAATGACTTGAAGAGGGTCAATACCGCCTCACCTAGCAACACACACACGCTGTGAGGTCATCGCGCTTCAACGTGTGGTTACCTAGCAACCGCGACGTCCTCGAGACGATATGCGGACGTAAAATCTACCGCCGGGCCGCGCTCGTTTTCAGAGACAGAAGCCGCCCAGTAGAGCAGACGCGCGTTAGAAACCGGTTCTGCACTGTTTAACTCCTTCGTGATGGTGAGTGTAAATGATGTTACACAGACCTACCTTCTCGATCACAAACGCGCTTCTGCTAACCCACGGGGCTGGCATTAATTATCCCCGCATTTTACTTGTTTTTAGATGAAATAAATCACCGGATGTTACACGAGCAGTCACGTAGGAATTCACAACATATCGTGGCTTAAACTATTATAACGGAGACATCACCAGAGCTATTATTGGTGAGTAAGAAATGTATGAGCTGGCCATGTATAATTAATAGAACTCACACAATCTAAATAGAACTTACCGATAATACATATGTATTGCTTAAATTGCAGGATATTGGAAACTAACATAAATGGATCCTAACAATTAATAACAAACTGCCAGTGAATAGGATTATACAAGGACTAATGCCTTCCTAAATAGGTGAGTGTTGTATGACGGGAGGGTTGACAGAGAGCCCCTCTTCTAGACTGATTCTAACAACTGTGTTTGGTCACAGATATTCAGCAAATATATAAGAAGACCGACTGATGGAATTGAACATCAGGATGTCTAACTCTTGAAGAACTGGTAAAAACTATTTTTTCCCCATTAACAGTCCTTTGGAAAACTCTAATATAGTGCAGAAGTCCAAACCTGAGGGTTTTTAATATAATTTTTTAAATTTAATCAACAGGCGCAACCACTCCTATCTGCCCCCGTCCTGAAGAAGACCCGCTAGAGACCCATAAATAAGGTGTCCCAGGGTCGAAACGTCGACATACTCACAAAAAGGACCAGTCAACCATGTCCAACATAATACATCCATTGAATATAATTTGTTGGTCTTGAGTATCAGCTTAAAGAGAATTGGCCTCTCTAATTTATTCTTCCCCTACTATAGACCTTTTCACGCACATGTATATAGATCACTTGATGTCACTGTGTCACATTTATCTCACATTATGTCACTTTGCTCACCAAACTGAATTGTTGCGCCGCTTTTTGTAAATTTTATTGCATATTCAAAATTGTCAGTCGATAAGAAAAAAGAAAAAAAGAAAAAACTATGAATGAAAAATGATTTAATGATTAAAATGCCGTACTGACCCTTTTCAGTGTTTGGTTTTTGCACTTCATGGCCTAATAGAGGCGGCATAATAAGTAGAAATGTTATGTCTACATGGGAGTTAAAGATAACTATATGATTTAAAGCAATTTTGGTTGTACCCGAGGAGCCATTGTTGAAACTATTACACCTGTTGTTTGAGTGTCGCGCATATCCAGCGCCCAGGTCGAGATGGCTGAAGCCACTATGTAGGAGCCTGGGCATCAGATCGCACCTGGAAGCATTACGCATATTACGATCAGATGCTCGTCCTTTCTTCGCCTGTTGCATGGCAAAATTTTTGGGCTGGGCTTGGCGGATAAGATCTGCAAAGAAACTGCTGCTCCAGTAATGTGTTCCTTGCTTGAACCTGTTTAATCTATTCTTATGTCTGGGCTAACAATCCACTCCTTTGATATTTCCGTTGATTTTGTAGATTTTTTATATTGTGTACTGTCAAATTGTTTTTATCTATTTCTGTAATGTAATGCTTTTATGATATGCTTTTATATCGAAATAAAGCTATTCAAACAAACAGTTTAAAAAATAACAAAGACATTGTGATCAAATCGTCGGACAAGGGCGGAGCCATTGTGGTCCAGGACACCATAGCCTATAAAATGGCAATTCAAAGACAACTGCAGGATGGTATTAGCTGTGCCTAACTAAGAGCAGACCCTTCAAAGGATTTGGCTACAGAAATCCTGAATCTTACTTCGGAGGCTTTGGAACTTGGTTTCCTGAGCAAATTGGAATTTGAATACTTGAATCAACTACACCCACGCTTACCCACGATTTATACTTTGCCAAAAATCCATAAGGATATGTCCAACCCACCTGACCGGCCCATAGTGTCAGGCTGTGGGTCATTGTTGGAACCTCTCTGCAAATACATTGACTTCTTTTTAAAGCCTATGGCAGAGAATACGATTGCATACCTGAGGGACACAATGCGGACTATAACGCTGATTGCTGAATTTCCATACAATCCAGCCCAACAATTTTTAGTGACATCTGACGTGGTATCTCTATACACAAGTATTCCGCAAGATCCGGCATAAGATGTCATAACCAGGTATTTTGATAGTCGACCAGCACCCGTGGAGTTGACAACAAAGTTCATCATTGACTTGCTAACAATAGCAATGAAGAAGATTTTTTTCTTTTTTCAAGGATACTATTATGTTCAGACAAAGGGTGTGGCGATGGGGGCCGCCTTTGCCCCAGACCTTGCCATTATCTATATGGACCATTTTAAACAATCCTTTATTATTTCAAACAACCCGCATCAACTGAGGATAGATCTATGGAAAAATACATAGATGATATCTTGATGATATGGACTGGAAATGAAACTGAACTCAATCTCTTCTACGAGTGGCTTAACCAGTGTGACCCAGACATTAAATTCACCAAGCAGTCAAACACCACGGAAATTGCATTCCTAGACATTAAGATCTGCTATGATAAAAACAAGCTGTACACAACCCTTTACTGTAAACCAACGGAACGTAATTCGCTATTGCGGTACCAAAGCCACCTCCCGATAGATTGGACCTTTGTATGCTACATACGTACATTAAGTAAGTGTGTAGTGGCCTTTCCAATTCAGATTGTGAATTTTCTCCATGCCTAGTATTTTGGCTAACCGTCACCTTTAATACACAGGTGATGTCTCACTCCTACCCTATAGTGTTCCATGGAGAGCCACAGAGCCCCCCTGCTCCACAAGTGATTTGTGGAAGACCCCCCACCCCAGCACTTATGGTATGATTAAGTAGCCTTGCCCATTGATTTGGGACTCTGTTTTTATTTTTCCAGTTTGTAGTTAGGTATTGACACACCATCCGACTCTCTTTGGGTGCCCCCAGCCCTTACCACTTTTCACTTGTCCTGAGGAAGACCCCGCAAGTAAGGTTCAAGATACCTACGGGAAAAGGGGTCGAGACGTCAACAATAAAACGCTTGCCAAAACCCAATCAACAGTAATGAATGCACTGTGACTACATGTTTTATATGGCGAATATGTATCTACTATGTGTACTTAGACCATCTGGTGTATGAACAATATATACCAGAATTGCTTGTGATGCTTTGTCACCACCACAAACTTTCTCTCCCACCACCTACCATCTTGCACTCCCTCCCCCTTTCCTGGGCACTACTCATGTGAATTTTGTTACCTTGTTAGGTTTTCCTTATAATGTATTCTCTGCGTAAGATGCATATCTCCAATGTGACTAAATAACAATGGTTGAATATTAGTGTGTTTTCCCTCATTCAATAATTTGAATGTCATTTTTGTATGTGTTTATTTCTCCCTTCTATGTGAAAGCCACCAAAACACTGGGACCACTCTAATATATACTGTACATTAATGTGCCTTCAAATGACACATCTGCCAGTTCTACAAAACCTGTTGAGCTACCAAAGATAGATCGAACTGCGTATGACTACTTCATCAACTTCGATAATTTCTCTTCAGATCCCAGTGAACCTGATCAACATCACCCATTTCAAAGAAAGAAAAATGTTGCCAATTCTATCTTTTGCTCAAAAAGACTTACTTAGTGCCACCATGGTTGCATATTTGGTTTGCAATAGGTGTTATATACCTGTTAATTTTGATTGGCAGAGTGACTGTCTTTTTTCTGCTTATGAAAGGACATTATCTCCCAGAACGCTCTGCAGTACAATCGTGAACTTGGTCCTGAAACCACATATGCCATCACATTGTGAACAAAGAGACTTGTCCCTGGTGAACATTACAGTGATTCCAATACCGAATGGTATAGTTTGGGATAAAGTTTCTTATGATGTATATGGCTGCACTGAACATTTGGAAATCTCACATTTGTTTTTAAATCTCTTTAAATGTTTTCATTACCCCCAGTGCACTATCTGATAATTGGGACATTGAAACTGTGAAAACCATGTTACAGATTTAGAACAATCTGCTGCGTTTTCTTACAGGGAATTTGTTATATCCTAAGTATTACTGTTATATGTAATCAGTCTAGGTCCTCCTAGCTGCTCAGCCAGATTGAGAGATGGTACCGGAATGTTGGTGTGACTGTGATGAATGGAATGCCTGGGTGCCTGTGTGGATGAGTGGTGAGTTGGAGATTGGCTGAGCGGCTAGGCAGGCTGCTCCTGCTACTTAACCAGAGCAGGCTGCACAGATATTGATGCTACCTTGACTTGGAACCAATAAAGAAGACTTGAAATATACTACATGGCTACCAGTGTCTCTATGTACAGGGTACAACATTATTTTGGCGACGAGGATGGGATCTGGACACAAGCATACTTATGGACAGTACAGAAACCAATAGACTACTATGGGATTCTAGTAAACAGCAAAACAACAAGAAAATTAAGCTATTCTCAATTTGCGATTCGCAAATTGAGAATAATTTCAAGGGTGCAGGGTTGTCAAAAGGACACCCTGATGCACCCCTGAAATAAGCATGGGTGCACATGTGGCGCACATACATGCCCTAAGGGCATGTATGTGCTTCAGATTGCACTTTGAAAAATGTAAAAAAGTGCATTTTTCAAAAAAATCACAAATTAACACCAACTTGAAGTTGGTGGTTATTTGCGATTTCTTAAGGCCAAATTGCACTTTTTTGGTCCTTCTTAAATTGCATTTAAGGAATCGCAAAATTTGCAATCCTTAAACGCAATCGCAAAATAAGGAATAGCAAATTTTGCGATTCCTTATTTTGCCTTAATACATACCATTTGGCAAAATTGCACTTGCAAAAACTGAGATTCTGCTAATTTCGACGTTTGCGAATGCAATTTTGCTTGATACATGTGGCCCTAAGTGAGCTAGAGGAGTAGTTACACTACAGCCTCATCTGGTGTTCCAGCCACATCATTTTGCAATGTCCAAAGTAATTCCAAAGAAAATCCTTATTTTGGAAATCTTAACTAACGAGAGTACATCTCAGCGCCGCACAGGGGCGGTTTGGTTCTGCCAAGATTGGTGTCTTGGTGACACATGGATAGCACAATTAAGTATTTTGTTTGTCTGCTCCTATCTGGAGGTGTACAAATACTGGGTTTGCCCTGTATTCGAATGTTCTACTATGAGGAGTGGTTCCACAACGTGTGTTTATTCACTGTCGTGTCATTTTGGGATGATGCAAGTTGAACCAACGTGAATGGGTTTCTGCTCTGATAGAGAAGACCTCAATTTGTTGTGCCTGTCTGTCGTCCAGAGGCTTATGGAAAGGAATGAGCTTCCCTACAACAGAATTGGGAAGCTTTTGGTTGGCACGGAGAATATATTTGACACATCAAATGTTGTTATGGAGAGCTTGTGAGGTGAGCCGATTTTTTTATTTGATTGTTAGATTTTGGCAGCAGATTATTTTTGCTAGTTCAACCGCTGATTAGCGGTTTGAAAATAATGGCACGTGCCGCCCATAGCCATGCACAGTCTTACCTGTTGGTGTTCCCTCACGTGCTGTGGAGTCTCCCTCTGTCTCGCTCCATCGGTTGCTCCACTTGATGTTTGGGGCGCGCACGTGAGGAGGACTGACAGATTCACTGAGCTTTTGATGTACTTGGTAATAGTTTTCTTCTTGTCCATGCCGGTGTATAAGTGCTGGAACTCATGTGAGGAGGACTGACAGACTCACAGAACTTTTTCTTTGCCGGTAAATGCGCAAAGCAGAAGAGAATTTTCAATGGCATATATCTTTGACAGAGTGGAAACTTGATTACATATAGTTTAAAGATTCGCATTGTAAGGGGCCCAGTAGCTATTCTATTACACTGACCGGATTGACATTGGATTCATGATGATTTGTACATCTTTAGTATTTGTGGGGTCGGTCTAAATATCAATGAGAGACAAAATAGCAACGTTACTTTCTCTACTTGTCAGCAGCATATTTTTGTCTCATTTGGATCTTGCAAAAACAACAGTTGATGGACAGAATGCAGAACAATGTCATACATTCACCCAGTACAGAGATCTGGGCCTAAATCCATCGTTTATTTGCTCACCACAACACCCCAGTTCAGACATGGCCATATGCAAATCAGTCTTAACCCTGTGCCTCATGGGAACAGTCCAGCCAGAACTGCTAAGCCATGTCTTCCCTGGACCAGAATCAAGCATCCTAGGACCGGTTTCTGTCTATCAGCCGTATTCAACCAGGATAGCTTGACTCCAGTGGTGTGGAGAGCACGGGACTCACGTCTGAGCATACCCGTCCCACTCGGGGTGACGAATGCAAAAACAACAGTTGATGGACAGAATGCAGAACAATGTCATACATTCACCCCAGTACAGAGATCTGGGCCTAAATCCATCGTTTTTTTGCTCACCACAACACCCTAGTTCAGACATGGCCATATGCAAATCAGCCTTGACCCTGTGCCTCATGGGAACAGTCCAGCCCGAACTGCCAAGCCATGTCTTCCCTGGACTGGAATCAAGCATCCTAGGACCGGTTTTTGGCTATCAGCCATCTTCAGCCAGGATAGCTTGATTTCAGTGGTGTGGAGAGCACGGGACTCACCTCTGAGCATACCAGTCCCACTCAGGGTGACAAATGCAAAAACAACAGTTGATGGACAGAATGCAGAACAATGTCATACATTCACCCCAGTACAGAGTTTTGGGCCTTAATCCATCGTTTTTTTGCTCAACACAACACCCCAGTTGTACCGCTTTGTTTGCCATACGTTGGCAGGGTATGCTCAGACGTGAGTCCCTTGCTCACTTTGCCACTGGATTCAAGCAAGCCTGGCTGAAGACGGCTGTAATGCCCGAAACCGGTCCTAGGAAGCTTGTTTCCGGTCCAGGGAAGGCATTGCTTGGCAGTTCGGGCTGGACTGTTCCCATGAGGCACAGGGTCAGACTGATTTGCATATGGCCATGTCTGAACTGGGGTGGCAGAGTGGGCTAAAGAACTGTGATGGATTAAACCCAGATCTGTTGACTGGGTGTGAGTGTTTGATTGGTTCAATGCTCTGTCCATCACCATCCCCTTTTGAACCGCTTCATTTGGATCTTGAACATGCTATTTTGAAAGTTCAAGTTGCATCTGTTTTACATGTGTGAAGATCTAATAGCTGTGGAATAAAAGCATTATTAGTCTGTATCCAGATTAGTTCCCGGGTGAGAGATCGGTCACTGGTGTGGGGCACAGTTGACTAGTGTTTTATTTTTGATACTGTTTCGTATGTAGTGATGCCACTGTTTTACTCCGTTTAATGGATGGGTTGTCCATGTGTTCTAGTGGGTGGTCATCACAGTGATCCCTTAAAGGAGGGATGGATTTGGGGCAAAGGCAACAGTCCTATCACTGTGTACCCTTTTGTCAGGGATAGGGTTACGTTTGAGTCCCAGTTAGTGACCCTACATGGGGGGTAGGTATAGCTCCTTTTTACCTGGTTTTGGTGTTAACCCTCACATAAGGTTGGGTTGGGTGTCTATCCCATTTTCATATACAAGGGTACATCCCTTCATTGGGTGTGTGTTCATGGGTCGCAGTTCCATTTTTCACTTTGGTATGTTTATCGTCTCGCGCTGCACGTCTGCTCTGATCTGTGGGTCTGGTTTTGTCTGTAAGTCGGGTTACGCTGCAGGTCATGTCTTGTGTGTAAGTCGCCCTGTGGGTCATGTGTTGTTCTGTGTAAGTCGCCCTGCACCTCACTGTGTATACAATCTGTGTGATCTATATTGTGGTATACGTGTATTTTTGGTGTCGGTTTCACCCTTGTTGTCTGTTTCTGGCCTCTGGTGTTAGTTGCGAGGTGTTTCCACCCGTCTCTATATTATTTTCTAATAGTTTTTTGAGAAGGATGGGAATAGAGCTTGCATGGTATTTATTATTGCTTGACAATTGTATTCCTTCCTAAATATACACAGTGTTTCTACTCTGGCAAAGTTGCTACTAGTTTGTCTTCTCTGCATTTTAACCTTGTTTGTGATTGAATAATTTACTTGACGCTTCAAAATGTCTTCATAATTTTCATGGGGGAGGATGGGGGATATTGATGCACATATATTTTGATGTTGTAATCTTTCCATCTTTTCTTTCTTTGTATTGTTCACTCTAGTGATGTTTTGCTTTTTAGTTGCATCCCTGAGTTACAAACATTAACGCTGCCTTGTGTATTGATCTCTCCTTTAGATTTGAAATGTTTTTTCTTTTTTAAGGAAAGGGATAATGTTATATCCTAAGTATTACTTTTATATGTAACTAGCAGCCCGCCCCAGCGTTGCCTGGGGCAGAAAGGGGCTGGGGGCAGCATTTGAGGCTTGCCTGCACTCCTGCCCCGGCCCCCGCCCGCCACGACATTGTCTGTGTCCCGGAGCCTGCGCCTTACCTCAACCGGCTGATTCTTATCAACCACCTTTGTTTACTACACGTGAAAAAACAGCATAACATAAACCACATATGTAGATTTGCATAAAACAATCACTGTTGTTGTGGTGGGAGTCGTTACACAATGCCTCTCTTGGGTCATGGTTCTGGCCAATACTCAACAGTGGTAATCATTAGCTTATTACTCTATATATCTCCCGCCCCCTCCCGGCCCCCTCCGGCCCTGGCCCGGCCCGGCCCCCTCCGGCCCCGTCCCGGCCCGCTCCTGCCCGTGTCCCGGAGAGCCTGATCCTTACCTCAGCCGCCGGTCCCGATCCAGGCGCCCCGCCCGCACAGGCCGCCACTTCCTCCAGCAGAAAGCAGGGCCGCGGCAGTCTTCCGAGCAGGTCGCGATCTTCGCCGCCATTTCAGGAAGTGCTCAGGAAGTGTTGGAAGCGCAATTGATGTCATCACGCAGACGTCACTGCCGGCGCTACTTGCAAGGGACTACTTTTTTTTATTTCTACATTTTTTAAACAACGTATATTTTTTATTTTTAATAGCCTATGTCCTTCTGCTTGCCCTGAGGTTTTCAAAGATGTCTTGGGTGTTTTGATTGGTGGTGTACTTTTCGAGTTTACCTGGCTCAAAGGACACAGTTCTCTCTTTATAATAGTAGTATAGATCAGCCTAAGCCGTCCTAGCTGCTCAGCCAGAGTGAGAGATGGCAAACAAAGGTTGGTGTGACTGTGATGAATTGAAAGCCTGGGTGCCTGTGTGGATGAGTGGTGAGTTGGAGATGGGCTGAGCAGCTAGGAGGGCTGCTTCTGGTGGGTCTGGTTCATGGCTAGTACTTGACCAGAACTGGCTGGACCGAGACTGATGCTACCTTGACTTGGAACCAATAAAGAAGACTTGAAATATACTACATGGCTACCAGTATCTCTATGTACAGGGTATGACAGAATTGTATGAAGTTACATCTGACTACGATACCATGTTTTGTTACCAGCATTATGGTCATTATTTTTTGCACAGAGCAAGTGTACCATCAATGGGAACATTGCCCAAAACCACCAAAGGGTAGTTCTACCACATTCACTTTTCAGGGTTCAACACATCAGACCCAGAATCATTCTACTATAAACTTGCACAGACCAGTGCAACTGCAAAGAAAATGATGCCGACAAACACAAAGCTGATACATTCAGCACTGTTTATCTCCCAACTGTCTATACAGGGTTTCTACTACTGGAGACCCACCATAGACACAAAATCGATCTGGGGGACAAGAGAGTGGTAGGTTCAAGGAACTGAGGCATTATGTAGAGCTTTCCATTACTATTACAAATGATTTCCCTTAACAGAACAGTGCAACAAACTACCTGTTATGGGTTTGCAAAAATCAAAGACCTGAAAAACCTGAGCATCCCTTCACCCACACCTCTTATGGTTCTCACAAATAACACACTTAAAGTGAAGGAAAACATGGTACAAGTACATACAAATCATCATCACCTTATTGAAGGGTTGGTTGGTTTGGCCAGTAGACATGAATGGGGTCACTCAAGATTCAGGGGTACAACCGAAGGGTTTAGTATACATAGGCCCGACCCATGCTATGCACACCTAGACGACCCTGGGTAGTGTCTTCCTATAGTGTCGGGAAGTTGTGCCTAGATTGGCTAAAAACCGCAACATTATCACAGGTGAAACAACACTTGTCCCTTTTGTCAGACAACATGGATTTTAGGGATTTCTTGTTAGGTCCCAAGAAACCACGTAGGAAACATTTTGTGAATACCATCTATAATGAACTGTGGAATCTCTACCAACAGGAAGCTGCTGAGAGACTTTGTGAAATAGACAGAATTAACATAGAAAAGGTCTTAGCTGTGGCAAAAAATGGCATGACCACATTTTTGTCTAGTATTTAATCACTGGGCAACATTGTGTCCTCAGTTATTGACATAATGGGGCAAGATTTGCCTATCTTACAACATGTGCAATCATAGCTACGCGCTATTATGCTTCTAAGCTGGACGCTTCAATTATTGCGTTCTCGCCCTGTTCCATGGCGATACATTAAAGACACAAATCTGTTTTCGGCTTACAATCCGACTGACAGGCAATCGACCATGGCACGCAGAGATGCGAAGTACACCATGCTGCTCATTGAAAACTAGAGAAGTTACATTTTACTGTAGCACAGTCACCATCTATGGAATGGTTACTCAATGGCTTTATTACACTGCCAGTCACAACATTCCCGTTCCAATACTGCCTGAAATTCTATCCAGTAGGCAGGTATGAATCGTTTGGCGAAGGGTAAATATGAGAATCCTGGGAGAGACTGTACACATATAGGTGCAGGAACAAAGACCAGGAAGTTTTTTTCTAAAAGGTTCCAACTGCGAAAAGGTCTTAAGTGGGTCTTTAGTGTGTAAAGAAATAACGCTGCACGGAGCATGTAATGCATCGATAGCAAGCTTACCCTGCTACCTTAAGGTTATCCCAGCTGCTTTAATTCATCCAGTCTTTGAATTACTTTCAATTGGGAGTTCCTTGATGCTGACTGACCAAGGCTGTTGTGGAATGACGCCTGAGATTGCTTATCTAGTGACCGTCAACTCCAGGGTTGTTTGCTGTAAGCAAGTATTGTTTCCCCCAGCTCGCACAGTTAGGGAGGCACCACTGTGGCCTTTACTGAATGTAACCAACATAGGGTATGATTCTCTGAGCAGACTGAAAGCCATGCTATTTCAGCATAATGTGGCCTTAACTTCAGCCAAGAGACTTTTGATCTCCATGTGGGGAGGTCTTCGGCAGAGAAGTAGGTGTTGGCCCGTACAAATGTCCCTCTCTATTTTGGGGAAATGGCCCATCGTATCTTTAACATGTCTGATACAATTGGTATCGTACACTTATTCAAGAGCATTGGATCAGGTATTTTAACCACCTTTCAAACCATTTTCATAGTAATTCCATCTTACATACACTCCATACTCGAAGTGTTTTTGGATGGCTTCCTTAGGTCCTGCTTTCAGTAGCGGGCATCCTGATTTTAATTCTATTGCTTCAAAAATGGATGTCAGCATCACTCAAGACATGGAGAGAGCACTGCTGGAGCAACGTTGTTGTGAGTGATTGGTGTTCTTAATGGGGTTACCTCAGTTTCATGAGCTGAGTGAGCATTGGTTCCCGTGTTTCCGACCAGCCTAGCTTGATTGCATTTAAGTATTCTGCTGCCTGTTTTGTGGATTCAAATGCGTGTTGGACCTCTGTCTAACACTTCCATCGGTTGCGCCGCCAGACATAGACATGCTCCTGGCGCCCTTACGGGCCCATGTGCACAGTTGTTCACAGCATATTCCCATGTTGATGATGGCATTCCTAGAGCCTCCACAGGATGCTTCAGCAACTGTTGGCCCGGAGAACAGCTCTACACAGAAGTGCAAGCATCAGACTCAGGGAGGGAGGCATCTACTTCTTCACCGACGGCTGCTATGGGAAGCAGTGATGACCACCTCTGTTCACTTGATAACATACTAGAGGTATCAGAGGGACTGCCTCCTGCGGATACCATGTACAGTGATGTTTAGTCTTCAGTGCGGGATTCATAAACAATCTGGCCTTTCCTATGCTGGGAACCGTTTGGTACCAAATTGAAGGTTGAATAGACTTTGTTTTTCTTCTCTATATGAACGTAGGTGCTCAGAAAAACAAATGACAATATATCCAAATATATAATTGACCTTTTAGAGCACTTTGTAGGGAAGAATACTTTCATTATAGAGTTTACCTTTTTGGACAGTTTTTTCAATGCTTTTTAAAAACATGTTTTTACTGTGAAGGATTTTTTATGCCTTTTTTTGTTTTTACTATCAGTACCTAGCTGACATTGTTGACCTTTTTATGAGGAGTGGGTGTCATGTCCATAGGTTAGTTCCTTCATATATATACCGATTACATACATTGCGTCCCATCCACATGACATTACGGTCTTACACTGGTGACCTTTTACCCAGTAGCTGGCTTCCGTCTCTCCGCCATCAGGCTCTTGGCACCTTATCTTAATCCCTGTACCTGACATACACAAAACAAGTCCCCAGGCACGGTAGATTTATTCTTTACAAGGGTCACCACTTTTTTCATTCATGGCCAACAGCTAGCTGCATATGCTCATGTTTCTTTAGAAATGGATTAGCAGGGTATTAGCGTATCTTTTCAAGACATATTGATTCTAGAAAAACCCCAGAATGACCACTTTAGTATAAAAGACTCTCACTCCCCCTTACAAAGACAGAGGAGTATTTCCTTTCAAGCTGAGACGAGTCTCTGCCAGCTGATCCTTCGACAAGCAGAGATCTGACATCCCTTGCAGGTTGCCATCCTTGACGCAGAGACAGGGTTCTTCCTTCAGAATCATCAGGTGATGGGTTAGAACTTCCCCTGGGAATGCTTGGATCCATTAGGTTCCATTAGGACATATCCTAGCACTTACACAAACATGCTTCACCTACACCTCTAGGCTAGGCACGGTTAGGTAGGATTCACATCGTAGGAGTACACCAATGCTATTGTTTTATGTAATATGCTTTTATTCATCTTATTAACACTATGGTAGAAATGTATCTGCTTTTTATGATATTGGTACTAGTCATTACATTTGTCTGCCCCTGTCTTTTGATTGTAGCAGCTAACATGTTTCATACTTGATGGACGCTTGACCAGCAATAAATAATTATTGAAACCGTTCCAGTCGCCATTCTATCTATTCTGAGAAAAGTAAGCACGAGTGACTGAGCGAAAGATACCGTATTGTTTCCACGATACCTAAGGAAGGTAAACAGCCGTTACAACACAACTTTTACAACGCACTACCATTACAACACAACTTTTACAATGCAGGATCCATTACAACGCATGCCTTTACAATGCATGACATTACATAGCAGATGCTATTACAACGCATGCCATTACAACGTAAGTATAGGTTAGTATATAATTTTATTTTATCTTTTATTTAATTCATAACATTATTTAATTAATTTAATTAATATTAAACATAAATTAAATATATGTGGTGTTTGGGTATTTTTAGGGTTCAGGGCTAGGTTTGGGTTATGGGGTACAGGGGTATTTTTAGGGTTCATGGCTAGGTTTGGGTTATGGGATACAGGGGTATTTTTAGGGTTTAGGGCTAGGTTTCGGTTATGGGGTACAGGGATATTTTTAGGGTTCAGGGCTAGGTTTGGGTTATGGGGTACAGGGGTATTTTTAGGGTTCAGGGCTAGGTTTGGGTTATGGGGTACAGGGGTATTTTTAGGGTTTAGGGCTAGGTTTGGGTTATGGGGTACATGGGTATTTTTAGGGTTCAGGGCTAGGTTTGGGTTATGGGGTACAGGGGTATTTTTAGGGTTCAGGGCTAGGTTTGGGTTATGGGATACAGGGGTATTTTTAGGGTTCAGGGCAAGGTTTGGGTTATGGGGTACAGGGGTATTTTTAGGGTTCAGGGCTAGGTTTGGGTTATGGGGTACAGGGGTATTTTTAGGGTTCAGGGCTAGGATGGGGTTATGGGATACAGGGGTATTTTTAGGGTTCAGGGCTAGGTTTGGGTTATGGGGTACAGGGGTATTTTTAGGGTTCAGGGCTAGGTTTGGGTTATGGGATACAGGGGTATTTTTAGGGTTCAGGGCTAGGTTTGGGTTTTGGGGTACAGGGGTATTTTAAGGGTTTAGTTTTAAAAATAGTACTTTATATAAATTAAATAAATTAATTTAAGTAATTTTAATAATAATTAAAAAAGTTGACTAAAAATTAATTATTAATAAAATATAAGTAAATATTTATTAATTACATAAAAAAAAAAAAAATATACTTACCTATACTTACGTTGTAATGGCTTGCGTTGTAATAGCATCTGCTATGTAATGTCATGCGTTGTAAAGGGATGCGTTGTAATGGATCCTGCGTAGTAAAAGCTGCGTTGTAATGGTATGCGTTGTGAAAGTATGCGTTGTAACGTCATACATCCCCTGAGGAATCAGGGTTGTCATGTTCATTGGTTGCCAGAAAATACCTACCATACTGTAAAGTAACGAGGTGGTATTGGCACTGTAGAACTAGCAGGTCTAATGGCTGACTCAACCTGTGGGCGTGTCTAGAGTCTGTCTGCACACCAAGCCCTCAGTGTAGGTAATCCAAAATGTGCAGGTCCTGGAGGGATATAGTAACTCCATGACAGCACCAAATATGCCTAGACAGGGGTCCTGGGCTCACTGTGCCACTGGATCAAACTATCCTGGCTGATAAGGGGTAAAACCGCAAACTGGTCCTAGGATGCTTGTTTCCGGTCCAGGGAGGACATGGCTTGGTAGTTCGGGCTGGACTGTTCTCATGTGACACAGGGCCAAAACTGATTTGCATATGGCCAGGTCTAAACTGGGGTGGCATTATGAGCAAAAGAATGATGGATTTAATCTAGATCTCTTGACTGGGGGTGGAATGTTTTGATTTGTTCTGCATTCCATCCGTCAATTGTGTGTCTTTTGCTCCACATAAAGCAACACAGAATTAATGTCACATGTGCTGCATTGGGTGGAGTTTTATACAACTGCCACTTGGTGTCACTCTCTCTTGCCTTGTGTATCATAAAGCATCTCCACATTGCAGCTACATTTAGTGTTAAAATTTTTAGCATAACTAATATAGCTACATTCCTACTGTATGCTCATTGTACATGAATACATACCCATGGGGCCTCAAACCTCGAAATCACATCAACCCAAAGTTTCAGCTCGGAAACAGTCCAGTTTTTGTTAAACACCTGCACCATGTGCCAGCGCACGCTCTACCATCAGTCCTCATGATCCTTTGGTGATGCCTCAATATCTTCATCACCGATACCCTAATTACTCAGATACCAAGTCAGTAGGTGAGCTGCCTGCACCTACCCCCATGTCTATCCCCTAACATTTTCATAGTGCGTTGTCTTCCATGGCATTTCATCCACTTCATACACTTTAGGATAGCCACCATTAACCTGGTAATTCACCTTTCCTACCATCACCCCCCTCATGTGACCGTCTATGTGCTGACGGTCACATATAGGAGGGTCGGACTCCATAGCCGCAAGCACCCGGAGAATGCTTTTTAGTCAGCACCAAGCAGTGCACTTTCCTGTCCAGGATAGCAGACGATGGGGTAGGTGACTACGCTTCACACTGCGCTAACAATGTACGTAAAATACACACCGAGCGGGACATTCCATTCCATCTGAACGCCCGCAACATTTTTTCTTGACAATTTCTTAACTACTCGACTTTGCAGATTTATCACCGCAGCATTGACGCGGTCATCTGCTATGACCTAAGGGGCATGAATTTTGTGACTGTTGCGCAAGATTATATCCCTACCGTTGACAAGAGATGATTCACTATTTGTTTTATGTATGTGTTTGTGTCTGTTGCACATTAGCGATTTACGATTACAAATGTCGCTCATCTGTATTCTTTGGAATATGTGAAGCCATGCACAAGCTTTGTATTATGCTACTAGCATGGTTGTATTAACAAATTATATTTGAACGCCGGTGAGGGCAACTCACGGTATGTTTAACATTACAATATCAATCCCCTTCTTTTCAGGCTGGAATATAGGATAACTACAGTTGGGTTTTGTGCCTATTCTGTACTTTTTCAACGTACAACTCTGCGTAAGTACAACTTGGTAATCATTGATACCAGCACTCATCCTCCCAACCCTGACTAAGGGTAGGAATATTCATTTATCACTATTGGTCCTAATGAAACACCATGGATCACTGAGGCATGAAACATGTCGACCTACACACATTGCTTAATTGTTTCTCTTCATTACTAGGAGCTAACAATTGATGCATTGCTTTTATCTCTACCAAGGGGGCCACAGATTAAATTAGTTTTTTGGTACTCCTTAGGTAGTTTTAACTCACCATTTCACCTATATCACACACCCGCACTCACCTTCACGGCTAGTTGATTAAAAGATCTCCACCAAAGAGCCCTCTCATGGGGCCCATTGGGTATTGCAGTGCTGACCCCATGAGAATCAAAAGTCCGATGATGAAGCATGACACCCTCATGTTTTTGTGAGGGCACTACTTCCTATATAGGAAGATCTCCTCACATGTATATTTTTTTCACCCTAAGATACACTCTTACAGGAACAGTTACCCTATCAATATTTCCGTTCTCCATTTGGGGGTAGCCCTGGCTTACCTTATGCCCGGAAACCACCATCTGTGTCAGGTAGTGCATGATCATCCAGATCAATGCACAACCTCTCCCTTTGAATAGGTCTTGCCTCTAATCTTTCCAGGCATGGCCCTATCCCTCCTTACAACCCTACACAAACAAATGATACCCCTTAGACTCCAAACTATGCCTAATTTACAAATACCTCAAATAGGATAAACACTCGACAATACAAAGACAAAAACAATTAAAAAAATACAACACTGTATTTGCTAATCCTTAATAGCGATTATTAAGGAATCGCTATTAAGGAATAGCAAAATGCTATTCACCAAGAAATCGCTAAATAAATTGCGATTTCTAATTATTCCTTAATTGCAATTAGCAAATTGCTAATCGCAATTAAGGAATATCTCCCCATTCATTCCTATGGGCCCAAAGGCCCATAGGAATGAATGGGAAGACATTTCAATGTGCGAATCGCAATTAGCGATTTGCATATTGAAATTGCGATTTCAAGGGTGCAGGGGTGTCCAAAGGATACCCCGTAGCACCCCTGAAATGTATGCTACATTGGTGTTGCGCACACACATGTCCCAAGGACATGTGTGTGTGTAACATGAAACTTAGAAAAATGCATTTAAATGCATTTTTCTAAGTTTCCGCTATTTACCACGAGGTTTGACCTCGCGGTAAATAGCGGGAAATTTTTGCGAATTCGCAATTTAAAAATGTTTCAAGAATAGCATTTAAGGAATCTCTAATAGAGATTCCTTAAATGCTATTCCTCGCAAATATGTGAATTCTTAAATAGCGATTTTTGCATTTGGGATGATGAATCCCAAATGCAAAAATACCGCTCGCAAAGGGCCAGATTCTCAGAATCTGGCCCATTGCGACCGGATTTAACAATGATGAATCAGGCTGTAAGTCACAAAATGAACATCATATATATATAGGTAACAGGGACAGACAAGACACAGACTACACAACAAACAGTCAAAAACTCCTCAAAACTATCTCTGCATTCAAACAGCAACCATCTCCAAACAACAGACACTAACAGAAAGTGAAGTTAACATTTATACTTCCTGATATGCGGCCTGCCACACCCATTGTTTCAAAAGACAATGGTCCTTAGACAGTAAGTTAATATATAGGAGCAATAAATATAGATCACACATCAATTCTATATTGCCTGTCCAGCCGGACAATGTTTAATAACATATATTTAGGTGTGCAGTCAATCTATACAGTATCAAGTGGGACACGGCCCATGTCCAAATACCACATATAGACAAGTGTGACATACATAGAGGGGGAAAAAATAGGCAAGAGGAAACAGTCTGTTTAGAATCCAAATTAGCAGACTAATAATTCATGATTACACTATTGTGACTTTTCTAATGATACAGTCAAGCATATACTGTGGGGTGTCACACTCATTGCATCATTTCTTGGGTTTAACCATCAAATGTTTTACATTTGTGTTGATTTTTCTGATGCATTGCCATGCAAATGTACTTTGTGTGATCCACTGCTCAGTTTCACTTATGCAGCAACTCAAAGAGCCATGCAATGGAGCAATGCACCAGTTTCGAACCACACAATATGGGCGATGGACCAGTTCCGACTCACGCAACAGAGGCGATGGCTGATTCCGACCCGCACAACAGAGATGATGCATCAGTTCTGACCCGCACAACAGAGGCAATGTGCTGGCTTCGATACATGCAACAGAGTAGATGCACAGGTTGTGACCCGCGCAACAGAGGCAATGTACTAGATCTACATAAGAAGAGTGGCTTCTGCTGCAGAAAAGATCTTAGGTTCACTTTCATGAGTACAAGACTGGGGTGGCACCACTCGGCTGGGCAGACTGACAGATGGCAGAGCTGAGTTGCTGAAGTAGGGTAGTTGGACATCTTTTATTTCCCTGAAACCTCATAACAGGAGGCCATCAGGATTGACCTTAGAGTCACTCTGGGTTCAAGGAATGCATGTGCACTCCTTATCACCCAGTCAGGGACACAGCAAGGTTACCAGTGTACAAACCTGAATGTCAGCAGTCATTTGCACATTACAAGGTTGATCCTGGGCCCTCTGTCCCACTATTTTAGGTACCCCTTTCAGCCCAATTTTTCTTTTCCAGAAATGTGTCCAGGCCCCTTCCTTGTGATGTATCACGTATTCAACACACACTTAGGGAAGCACAGAGACAGACTGGCTCTCCCATACTCCATGTCCCACCCAGCTTGCAGCTTTGCTGGACCATCAAACTCCATCTGGTGGGATTTCTCTTCTCCTTATGTTTTCCTCAGACAGCCATGACCTTACACACAAAGGAACACAAGGCCCACATGTAATATGCAGTCACTTCTGCACTCAGCGTACAGTCACAGCACATTCAGTGACCAGTACTGTAATCCACATTTATCATGCTACCACCAGCATACCGACATGCAGCAAGACACACACTCAGTCTGTGCACACTATTCAGTACTACAGTTCCTTTGTACTATTCTAGAGTGTGCCACTTTGAACAAACACGACCATTACACACACATTACCCATGTGCACACTGTTCCATATTTCAACCTATCTGTTATGTATGTCATGCATATGCATTCTGCACATGCTTTTCTCATGCACGCATTTTCAGATCAACCTAATATTGGGCACAGGTGAGTTAATCATACAGCATCAGAACATTAGAAGAGGTGAGGGAGCCAGTAGACCTCACTTTAGTGACCAAGAATTAAATGGTCATGATCACGATTACTGATCACTATACATTATGCTGTCACCCCCACACCTGCTCTGTTTTAAGGTTAGCAAAGGCAATAGCATACTTCAAATATGAGGGTAGGTCTTTGGGTGGCATTGATTTATTCTTAGTTGGAGATTTGCCCCCATGTATATCAACAGCTCAGGTATCATAATGATGCATGTCAAGCCCTACATCTGGTTGAAAAGATGTGAATGACTATATAGGTTTTATCACACAAAAAGGATTGGGAACTGGGAGCAATTTAGAAAGAAGGGAGGTCCAGTACCCGTGCTCCCACAAGATCATGTGTATAAATTCCATAAGATAGGCTGGTTAATGGATAAATTCCATAAGATAGGCTGGCTAAAGGATTTGCGTAGATCACTGGAAAATATGGGCATGAAGGGATTATGGGAGAATCCAGAGCTGGCTTCATTCCCGACTAAAGACACCATAAAAACAAGGTATTGGGAAATGGTAGCACACCGAGACTGGAATGATGCAGATCCCACCTCTCTGGAAGGTCGCTTCTTAGAAGTGAAGGTCTCCCCGTTCCTTTGAGCCTTATTGGGATATTATAGCTAGGCCCCAGGACAGGAAACTTTATTTCCAGCTCAGAGTGGGGTCTCTCCCAATTAGATCGCTAACAGGAAGATGGGCAGAAGCTAATTCCAATATCTGCCCAGCTTGTAACAATGGCATTGAGTCCATTGCCCACATTCTCTTTGTTTGTGGGGTATATTCAACACCCCGTCGTGTCTGGTTAAAGGCGATGTGTAGATTGCTTGGCACGAGAGAGAGTAAGGTGGCTTTAAGAATAATCTGTACTAGCACCCAGCCGGTTGTATCTGTGGCGGTTGCAGAATTCTTGGGATGGGCATGGGCTATCAGAAGGAAATTGATAGCATGATAGTAGGCTGGTTGAGATCAAGCCTTCACTTCTATGTCTCTGTGCTAGTTACAAGGAATGTTTTGACCATGTTGATGGGTCCTCATTGGTCGTACTATTATTTTTATTGATGTTTTATCGTTGGTTTTTTAATATTAGTAAAGTCAAATTGCTTCATTCTTTTAAATTCCCAATATGTAACTACTGTTCCTTTTATGTAACATGGATAATAAGGAAATGTATTGGAGTTTGTAAATATATTTTATATCTTTCATCATGAATGAAAACGGTTTTTAATGTACTGTGCTTTTATGAGTTTTTACCTCGAATAAAGAAAATTTGATTGACTGACCGTATACACTGGGGGGTAACAGTTCCTCAGATCTCATAAAAGTTGTAACCAAATTAATGTTCGTGAAAGGAAAGTACTAGGTGGTCAGACTCACGATAGGTTGGATCTCAAATTGTGATGGGGGAATTTTTCCTTTTGGATATAGGGCCCTCACACACCCTTGCAAGTGTCATGCTTCATTATCGGGCGTTGCTCCTCGCGTGGGAGGCGCTGGATCCTCGAGCTCCTCTTAAAAGCAAATACAGAGGGCTGATGTGTAACTCACCGCTGCTCTCAGGATGAATGCCATAGTGAATAAATCATACATAAAACAAGGTCAACATGTTTTGCGCTCTCAGGTGGTCCCTAAAGGATCCTTTTGTGCTTCATAAGGACCGGAATGTTAGTGAAAAACATAAAACATGGAGCAGGCTCCAGGAAAGAAAAAACCTGTGAACCTGTAATACCTTATTCTTAAGAAGTTTTAGCGTCCTTACGCTGATAGGGATTCTCACTGTGGGCACCTATCCCCAACCTGGTAAGACAAAAAATAGATAAAATCACACACACATCAAAGATATGCTAACAGTATGTAGGGCAATCATGGTTACAGTGGTGTCATGCTGCTTTTGCACACACTCAGTGGTGTGCTATGCCGCTTTCGCATGCACACGAAGTATACATATTAGCTAAAGTTATTATGGCATACACTGCATGTAACTTGCGGGGTAGGAAAAGGCAGGAGACGTGTCTTTGTTAGGGCGGGTTTTATTTGATGATATCACAAGTCTGTACAGGTTTCCCGGGGTACGGCTCTCCGAGGGGATCTGCTCCTTTCCTTGCGGCACTTTCTCAGGATTCCCTCCTCCTTTCTACGAGTTGGACTCCTCCTCCGCCTTCCTTCTTCGGGCTCCGTTGTGGAACAGGCTCCGCCGGTGGGGGATACACAAGAGAGGGGGGTGTCAGTCCACATACTTTACTCAGGTAACAGTAACCGGAAGGGGAGTGAGGGAAACCAAAGTGCTCTGGGTTACTAGGGAAGTGAAGGGCAGTGGTTACCAAGGGACTAGGGAAAATTCACGGGGTGCCTCTACCCTTCCTTCCAACCCAACCCGAGATACGTTTACGCACCTCTGTTAGACACACCCCTCCTGGCGTGCGGCTGGGCGACCCATAGTGTCGTTGGCCTCCTGGCTCCTGCGCCTCCAACGGGTCTCTTCAGTCCTCCGCCTCCGATGTTCCTCGCGTCTCCTCCACCTCCGATGTTCCTCGCATCTCCTCCGCCTCCGATGTTTCTTGCGTCTCCTCCACCTCCAACGTTCTCCCGATTCTGCTCTTGTCTTCTCTCTTGCTCCACACCGCTCCTCTCCACATGCTGTCCACTCCTCCTATGTATAGATACACCGGGGCACTCTCGCTGACGACATTTAAGGCGGGACCAGACTCCTCCTCCGCAGTGCTCATGCTTGTCCAGTTAAAGGGCCCGGTACCTTCTTCCTCCTTGTCGCAACTGTACCGTTCATCAGGCATGTTCCACACAGGGGGCATTGGAGGCTGTGGAAACAAGAGGGAGGGGTCACAGGTTGAATGTTCCCACCGGGGTTCAGGGTGTGGAGGCAACCCGTCCCCGTTACACACCATCCCCCCTGGACACTTCCGTTCGGGAAGTGGATGTCTGGACAGGTAGTCAGCCCCTGTATTGTCGATGCCCTTCTTGTGGCAGACTGTGAAAGTATACGGCTGTAACGCCAAGAACCAACGCATCACACGGGCATTGTTCGATCTGTTGCGGGCCATCCATTGGAGGGTAGCGTGGTCAGTATATAGGGTAAAGGGTCGGCCCTCCAAATAATACCCCAACTTGTCCACTGCCCACCTTATGGCCAAACACTCTTTTTCCACCGTGGGGTACCTGAGCTCCCTCAGGAATAACTTCCTACTAAAGTACCGGATAGGATGATCTAACCCGTTTGCCCCTGGCTGTGATAGCACAGCCCCTATCCCGTATTCGGATGCATCCGTGTGAAGGGAGAAGGGACGAGAGAAGTCAGGAGAGGTCAAAATGGGGGCGGAAGTGATCATGCGTTTTAGGGCAGTGAAGGCGTCCTGCATCTCGGCCGTAGGGGAGGAGAAGTCTGTTTGTTTGACCTTGGTTTGAAGGGTGTCGGAGAGGGGGGCTGCTAGCTGAGCGAACTGAGGGATGAAGCGTCTATAGTATCCGATGAGCCCCAGAAACGCTCTCAACTCTTTTTTTGTACTGGGGAACTTTGTATCCGCTATGGCTCGGACCTTCTCGATTTGTGGGTCGATCAGGCCATGTCAGAGGACATATCCGAAATATTTCACCTTCTGGAAGGCCATGCGGGATTTTTTTGCGTTGATTTTCAGACCGGCTTTTTCGAGCGTATCGAAGACCCGATGTAGATGGGTCAGATGGGTCTTCCAGTCCGGGCTGAAGACGACGATGTCATCCAAATACGCAGAAGTGAAGGTAGCAAGGTCCATCAGCACATGATTCATGAGTCTTTAAAATGTGGACGGGGCCCCATGTAGCCCAAACGGCAACACGGTGAACTCGAAGTGTCCGTCCTCTGTGGAAAAGGCAGTCTTGTGTCAGTCTTCTTCTCTAAGGGGTACCTGCCAGTACCCCTTTGTTAGATCTATTGTACTTATGTATCTGGCTTCCCCTAGCTTCTCGATCAGTTCGTCGATCCGTGGGATAGGGTAAGCGTCGAACGACGAGATCTCACTGAGGGCTCGAAAATTCATGCAGAATCTGCGGGTACAGTTGGGCTTCGGAATCATTATGATGGGGCTTGACCAATTACTTCGGGAGGGTCGTATGACGCCGAGCTTCAGCATGTCGTTAACTTCCTGTCAAATATCGCGTCGACGAGATTCGGGTATATGATACGGTCATATTTTGATTATCTTCCCTGGTTGGGTCTGTATTCGGTGTTCCGTGAGGGTGGTTCTTCCTGGCTGGTCCGAGAAAACTGTGGTGTGTCCATGTAGGGTTTCCAGCAGCTCTTGTTTCTCCTCGGCCCGTAGGTCCTCGTTAATCACAAGCCGGTCTACTGTGGTTGATGACTCTGGGGACTTGGCAGTTGTAAGATGGACCCCTGAGGGCGGGGGACCCAGCCACTTCTTTAACATGTTGACATGATATACTTGGGTCTTTCGGGGGTGAATTTGCAGCTTATAACTGGTGTTACCTATGGTTGACACTATCCGATAGGGGCCCCCCCATTCTGCTTTAAACTTCTGAGTAGAGGAGGGCAGCAGCACTACGGCTCAATCGTCCTTCTGTAGCCTTCTCCATTTTTTTCCTTTGTCGTATATGGTTTTCTGCTTCAGTTGGCTCCTTTCCAGATTGGTGTACGCCAGGTCTCTCAACTTCCCTAACTTGGATCGAAGGTACCGGGCGTATTCTAAGGTTTTCATGGTCTCTTTGGGTGTCTCGTTCTCCCAGGCTTCTTTTGTCATGTCCAGGAGCGAGAGGGGTTGTCTTCCATATAATAACTCGAACGACGAGAAACCTAGGCTACTCTGTTTTTGTCCACGAATAACATACAATGCCAGCGGCAGGACCTGGTCCCATTCGGCTCCGTTAATCTCCAACATCTTCCGGAGAGTAGTCTTTAGGGTCCGATTGTATCTCTCCACGAGCCCGTCAGTCTGGGGGTGGTATACTGCGGTTCTTATCTGATGGATGTTCAGGAGCTGACAGACCTCCTTCATCAGCCTTGATACGAATGGGGTACCCTGATCCGTGAGGACCTCTTTGGGGAATCCCACCCTTGAAAAGAGCTCTGTGCATCTTGTCAGCCACTTGTTTGGTCGTGGTGGTGGTCAACGGAAAAGCCTCCAGAAACCTCATAGAATAGTCCACGATCACAAGGACGTATTGGTGCCCTTTTCTGGTATTTGGTAGGGGTCCAACAAGATCCATCCCTACCCTCTCAAATGGAACCCCTATTATGGGTAGAGGTTGTAGAGGGACAGCTGGGGGTTGGGTCATGTTCCGCTTCTGGCAAACCTCGCATTCCTGACAGTACCACATGGTGTCTTTATAGATCCCTGGCCAATAAAAATGCCCCAGGATATTTTGGGTGGTTTTATCTGCTCCGGTGTGGCCAGCTACCAAGTGTGCATGGGAGTAGAAGAGCACTTGTTCACGAAACGGAGATGGAACCAGGAGCTGTTCCGGATCGTCCTTCTGTCCCCGTCTATAAAGAAGGTCGTTTTTCACGAAGAAGTGAGGGTATTGCTGGGGTGCTTGGCCTTGATTCTGATGCGCGCTCTCCCAGGCGTTGAACAGAGTGGTGTTGTTTGCCTGAGAGAAACAGAAACTACGGTCCAACACCCACGGATCAGGGGACACAAAAGCCGGTATAGGCTGGTTGTTCTTACATTCTTTAGCCAGTGTTTTGTTGGGCCCCAGGCTCTGGCTAAACATTTCCAAAAACGCCGGATTATTGGTCCCTATTATGAGGTCCTCAGGGAGAGACGACAGCACACCTACTCTGATTGTATGGGGTGCTCCCTTCAGAGGGACTATGGGAAGGTCAGCCACCGGATATGGCTTAATGTCTCCGTGTACACACCTGAAATTCACTCTTTCCTGGGGGAGAACTTGGGTGGGCCTCACATGTTGGGTTTGAACCACCGACTGTCGTCAGCCGGAATCTAAGAGGGCTTGTATGGGAGACCCGTTTACCCTTACACTCACTCCGAAAGCGTGTCCCATTTCTGCTGAATACAATACAGTCCTTGGAAGATATCCGACCTCCATTGGCTCTTCGGCCGGTTTCCTTTTGGGGCACATCTGGGCTATGTGGCCCCAGTTACCGCATTCGAAGCATTGCGGGCCGCTGTGTGAAAGAGGTTCGGGCCTCCATGGCCTAGTTTTTACCGGCTCCAGGGCTTTCAGGGGTTTCTTCTCGGGTTTGCTGGCTGTTCTTTGCCTCTCTGTCTCCCAAGGGGGGGTCGTGGCTGAACACGGGAGAACGTTGTTGCCATGTCCACTGCCTGGGAGGTGGTGAGATTATGGTGCTGGCTTAACCACCTTCGTGTCACGAAAGGAAGAGCCTCCAAGAACTGTTCCAGGTAAACCTGGTCCATTATTTCTTCTTTGGTACATATGTTAGGGGTTAGCCACTTGTCGGCCGCCATCTTCAACCTTACGAATAGTGTTTTGGGGGTCTCCCCTGGGACTCTTCTTTCTTTTCTGAACCTGAGGCGGTATGCTTCCTGATCCAGTCCCAGGTGGTCCAGAATGATTCTCTTAATGTCTGCGTAGGAGGTGTCACCCGTAGGATTAGCCACTTGGTAAGTGGCCTGGGACTCACCTACAAGCAATGGTGTGAGGAAGAAGGGCCACCTCGTCACGGGCCACCCACAGGCCCTTGCAGCCCTCTCAAAATTCAATAGAAATGAATCGGGGTCCTCCCCAGGCTGATATCTCTGAAGGGAGACCCCACTGATGCTCTGAGGTTCCCCTCCTTCAGTCACAGGCCCACTCACTAGGGGAGGGTCGAGGGTACGTGCAGTCATGGCAGCCTTCATTATCTCCCGGTCTGCCTCTGCCGACCGGATCTGCTGCTCCATTACCCATTCCAGCCGCTCCTGGCCCTTTACCAATTGCTGCACAACTTCGTCCATCTTTGTCAAGCAGATGGAGGGGTTGCCCGCATTCTCCACCAATGTAACTTGCGGGGTAGGAAAAGGCAGGAGACGTGTCTTTGTTAGGGCAGGTTTTATTTGATGATATAACAAGTATGTACAGTGTTACAATGTTAAATGAATATTTTAAAATAAGTAAATCCAATAATAGTAGGTATTATTAAGTTGCTTTATTAATTATAAGTTGGTAGTAAGGAAGGCCCCACCGGGAGCAGCATCCAGCTGCTCAGCCCCACTCACTCAAACTGACCACACATTCAAACCATGCATACACGAACATTCTAATGACATCACACACACAGGCTGAGCAGCAGAGAAGGAGAAGACCAGAATATAATACATCTCCCTCTTTTAAAACAAAGAAAAGAAAAGAAAACAAGAGAAAATAACTACAGTATGCCTTGACGATGACAAGGTCAGGATTTCAAATAAGTAGTCAACACAAAGAAATGAATGACTACAAATAAAAAATTATGAAATAGCAATATAGCATATTATAGGAATTCTTGCACAAAACATGAAAAAAGGCATAATATAACCTTGCATAAAACCAATGCCAAAGACATCACATAACAATTCAATCTGACAAATAAGACCTCACATAACCACCATCCCCCATCACAAACCAAAACCCTAAATATCACAAATCATGCCAGTTTGCCAGACTGTCACAAAAAGCAATAGACAGGGAACCAAACTAGATAAAATGGCGTACTAATAGAATAACAAAAATAGGACGCAGCAGTCCCCACACGCTACCCGAAACACACTTAAAATAAAACACACAGCACAAGGCGCATAACTCCTAGTGCATGGGGTACATGACACCCCAAGTTAATGTACTCAAATTACAACATTCCGCACGAGGTACATGACTCCCCAGCGGCTCTCTGTATAACTGAACACCTCTAACTGAATAGAGCACTTACGTGGTTCAACAATATAAATCATGTATGAAACTGAGCATGAACAAAACTGAGGAATATACAGCCCCATATAATTTAACCTGAAACGGATGGAGCACCTCAATCAATGAGCACCTATGTGGCTCTGCAAAAGATACACACTAAAAATCCAAACTTGAAAAACTAATCTTCAGAAAATTTACACTAGGATTGACCCTCGTCGCCATTGTTACAATGTTAAATGAATATTTTAAAATAAGTAAATCCAATAATAGTAGGTATTCTTAAGTTGGTTTATTAATTATAAGTTGGTAGTAAGGAAGGCCCCACCGGGAGCAGCATCCAGCTGCTCAGCCCCACTCACTCAAACTGACCACACATTCAAACCATGCATACACGAACATTCTAATGACATCACACACACAGGCTGAGCAGCAGAGAAGAAGACCAGAATATAGCACACAGGTTTTCCGGGGTACGGCTCTCCGAGGGGATCTGCTCCTTTCCTTGCGGCATTTTCTCATGACTCCCTCCTCCTTTCTACAAATCGGACTCCTCCTCCGCCTTCCTTCTTCGGGCTCCGTTGTGGAACAGGCTCCGCCGGTGGGGGAAACACAAGAGAGGGGGGTGTCAGTCCACACACTTTACTCAGGTAACAGTAACCGGAAGGGGGGTGAGGGAAACGAAAGTGCTCTGGGTTACTAGGGAAGTGAAGGGCAGTGGTTACCAGGGGACTGGGGAGAATTCACGGGGTGCCTCTACCCTTCCTTCCAACCCAACCTGAGATACGTTTACGCACCTCTGTTAGCCACACCCCTCCTGGCGTGTGGCTGGGCGGCCCGTAGTGTCGTTGGCCTCCTGGCTCCTGCGCCTCCAACGGGTCTCTTCTGTCTTCCGCCTCCGATGTTCCTTGTGTCTCCTCCGCCTCCGATGTTCCTCGCGTCTCCTCCGCCTCCGATGTTTCTCGCGTCTCCTCCACCTCCAACGTTCTCCCGATTCTGCCTATTGTCTTCTCTCTTGCTCCGCGCCGCTCCTCTCCACACGCTGTCCACTCCTCCGGTGTATAGATACACCTGGGCACTCTCGCTGATGACATTTAAGGCGGGACCAGACTCCTCCTCCGCAGTGCTCATGCTTGTCCAGTTAAAGGGCCCGGTACCTTCTTCTTCCTCGTCGCAACTGTACCGTTCATCAGGCATGTTCTACACAGGGGGCATTGGAGGCTGTGGAAACAAGAGGGAGGGGTCACAGGTTGAATGTTCCCACTGGGGTTCAGGGTGCGGAGGCAACCTGTCCCCGTTACACAGCATTTCCCTGCACTATGTGGCAGGCACCACACAGTGCCTGCCACTTAGTGCTGGGAAATGTTGGGGGGTATCATGGGTACACCCCCAGTGCACCAGCTCCCCCAAACACAGAGGGGGCCCGCAATGGGCCCTGAATCCAATCACCACCAGCCTTTCCAAGGCGGTTGCACCGCCATGGAAAGCATGGCTGTAGCCAGCATTGTAATCTGGCAGATGGTGCGTGCTAGGCACCGCCACCATTTACAATGTCCTTTCCGCTCACCAGGCAATCTTAACGATTGCCTGTGGCAGAAGCATTGCAGGTAGTCTTTGCGCCCGCCATGCTTCCGGAACGATTCCCTTGCCATTGTAATGTGGCTGGGGGAAATTGAAAGCCAGATGGAGGAGTGCCCGCCACTGCACGTCTGGCAGTGAGGGGCCCTCCGCCATCCTAATGAGCCCCTTAGTTTTCTTTCACCAGTGGTTCCAAACATTACAATGATCTGCTTGGACATGCTGGAAGAATAGGTAGATGCTCGCAGTTAGGAGTGTCGCCCTGACTTTGCAGCTGTAGGCGGATGGATCTGAATGGTCTCCACATGTAGCTACTCTCATGCCTGGCGCACGCTCGGCCCTCATTCATCACTTGTAGTATATCGAGAGAGAGGGACCTATGTCACTCCTCAATGTAATATAGGAGCCTGTTGATTGGATAGAGGCGTGTATGTCAAAAATGATCAAATGATCCTTTGCCGTAGTTGCAGATAGACGTTTGAATCAAAAGTACTTGAAGTTGCACACATGCTTTCATTGCTGCAGAACACACAATACTTGTCTCTGTAGCTCTTCCGTTTTGGGCAAGGCAGCCCAAGCTGTGAGTTCACAACATTATTAGCAAGATTAAAAGACACTAACAGGTGACCAAGGTTGCACCAATATTCCCTCTAGAAGGTCGAGTGGTCATAATAACATTGCAAACGGTGCTGCAGCCAGCAACCAGCAGCACCGTCCACATTGTTAAAGGCCTGTGCACCCGCCATAATGGCAGGCGCAATGCAATATGTGTTGTGGGACCGCTGCATGACTGGCGGCCGGTCCCAAACAAAGCAACGATATCGGGCCGACTCAGGTGCGCCCGCCTTTGTAATGAGCCCTTAAGTTAGGAAAAGGATGTAGACTCTGATTCCAATTGAGGGATGCGGTATAGCTGCCTGCGTTTGCATGTTTAAGTGAAGTACAAATGTCCTAACAGTGAAAGGCTCCCACCAGCACCCCAGCCCCCCATCGATTAGCCCATTCTAGAGTCTCCCTGCAATGTAATGCGCCAAGTCTGGCCTAAACGCGGGTCAGGGTTCCCAATTTGTCACTTTTGTGTCATCAAAGGGTAAAAGCGGAACGACAAATAAAGCTGGGTGTTCCGTTGGTGGCTGTGTGCAATTTTTTGTATGGGAATAGCAAAGGTTTGACAGGTGTGATGAATCTGGACAAGGAAAGGTTGCTCGGAGCATCTAAAGGTTGAAGATAACTGTCCAAATTAAAATATTTCCATACTCTTTTACAAGTAACATAATTAGGGGTGACCAAGCAATTCTCCACCCACTCATAGAACTCCACTGAATTTGGTTGAGTTTTTTGGTAACTCCACAGAATTCTATGGAGTGAAACTCAGCAATATCTGCCCAGGCCTAACTATGATAAGTAATTTAGAATGATGTTAACC
This sequence comes from Lissotriton vulgaris, assembly GCF_964263255.1. Taxonomy (NCBI): domain Eukaryota; kingdom Metazoa; phylum Chordata; class Amphibia; order Caudata; family Salamandridae; genus Lissotriton; species Lissotriton vulgaris. The sequence goes on from NC_141699.1 coordinate 811,715,016, forward strand.
GCTATACAAGATATTAACTGAATATGTATTCAAAGTCTCAAACTTATGACCAGATTATCTTGCAAACATTTAGCCCTATATAGATAGAGACAGTGCCCACATTTTTGACACTCACACATACATTTGTCCATTTATCACCTATTATGACCTTGCTTGCCTACATGGCATTTGCACAGTCTTTGATCAGTTTATTTAATTTAGCATGGCTATTTGCATAGTTTAAATAATTAATTTTCCACATGTGAAATGGATATTTAAGTTGCATTGACTAATACATCAGCTAATGCTTTTTGTATGGCAGGCTGTCTTCATGAACTTATATTTGACACATATGTATGAAAATGTACCCATTTTTCATATGGTACAACATGATGTAGATATTAGCTACTGTATGCTACAGACCTGTACACAACACTTTCTGTATTCACATATATGTAGGTTATTTGCCTTGTAGGTGGTTGCGTACTTATATGCCTTGATTTTGTCATCATTGATTTAGCATGAGAGGATTCAGATTTGGATCATAAGGAAATTATGATTCCTTACCTTGGTTGCATTTCACCTAGGTTATTTCCTAGTGTAAGTCTTCACAACCTATTTATTGTCAGTGGCAGTTTGACATTGATGGACTGAAATACAGGAAATGTAGACAGATTAAGTGACTCATTTGTTCATATATAACATTGATGAGGTCTGTCAATGTGCCTTATTGTCTAGGTGTATTTGGACCTACAATGTTGGAATGCCTGAAAAATACAAGCCCTTGCTACTTTTGGTATCACATATGTACCTGGGGCCTCATTTATGAGGCCCCTTGCGCCATCGGAACTTCACTTTTCATGAAGTTCCGTGGCGCAGAAACCAGCGTGGTATTTATCAGGCAGCAGTATGCCAGTTTTTGTGGCGTACTGCTGCCTGATAAATATCAGTCCCTTTAACGCAGTGTTCTGCGTTAAAGAGGCGTGCAATGGGTGTTGCTGGGGGCGTTCCCAGCAACATCCATGGCCTTTTGACACTGCCCCAGATTTACGAGAAATCTTAACTCTGAAGCAGTGCCAAAAGCTTACGCCTCCCCAGGGGAGGCGTAAGGGAGGCGCAACAGGGAGAAATGTCTTTATTTCTCCTCGTATTTCCTTTTTCTATGTGTGCTGCATTCTACAGCACACATAGAAAGAGGAAAAGCCTCTTGTGATTATTTTTGTACAGAAAGGTTTGCCTTCCTGTACAAAAATAATCTTCACCGCAACGCAGGCACCCTTGCACCATTGTGCAAGGGTGCCTGCGCTGGCGCAGGCAGCCCATTGTACGCCGGCGCAGGGATAAAGGGCAGGAATGCACCGTATCTTATAGATACGGCGCATTTCTGCCCTTTTCTTTTGCCGTAGGGAAGCGCAGCAGGAAGGCCTGCTGCGCTTCCCTACGGCAAAAAGTCATAAATGAGGCCCCTAGAGTGATAGTGGGCGGTGAACTCCGCTCCGCCAGTGAAGTTCATGGAGTTTTTCACAACTCCGCACTCCGCTTGAAAGGCAGCATTCAGCGATGACTCGCCCTCCAAGCGGAGCGGAATTACTGCCCAAAAAGAATGCAGTTTGTTCTAAGCTCCCTAGAGCCATCTTTTCCACACTCCTCATTTTTCTTCATGGTGGGGGGATTTTGGGGGGTCACAGGCCTTTGATGGAATATCATACATTACTCTTAGCACTTTGATGCACTCATGTATGAGTCATGTGCATTAATTGTGGAAGAGGTGTGGCACAGCGGCCAGGGTGCCTGACTCCGGACCACAAGGTTCACGGTTCGATCGCTGGCAGCAGGTCAGCCCTGCACCATGTGACTCTGGGCAATAGCTCGCTTAATCTTCCTGAGGGCCCCCAGTGCCGGGAAACCACTTCGGAGGTAGCTGTGCTTTTAACAAATTCAAGATTATTATTATTATAATGGTACAGTCTCTGCTAGACACGCATCCCCATCTGCAGCCTGCTGTGTCGCCTCGGTGTCTATGCGTCTGAAGAGACAACATTGTTTGGGTGCCCTGGATGCACCCCTCTTCTTCAGTCCTTTAGATGTTTTCAAGCATAACCCAACCAACCTATAGGTCTCTTCTCATGCTAATGCAATGGTCTCTACTCTTACACAACAGTATATTCCCCAGCTAATGCAATGGTTTCTTCCTAACACAATGATCTCTTCTCCAAAATACCAGCCTCCTCCCAGCTGACGAGATGGCCTATTCCTTAACACTCAAAAACACAGGGACTCACCCTTATACAGAGTGTGGGACTGTTTGCAGCAGGTCTATCATGCGGTTTGCTGCTGAAAGCCACGCAGATTATACCAGTAAAGAGTCAGGATATTGAGATGGAATATTGACTTACAATATAAAGAAACAGAAATATCGACTGCAAAAATATTGTGCTCAAGAATATCAAGTTTAAGGTAAGAAATATTGTTTTCAAAAATATCGAAGTCATTAACCCCTTCGCTGCTAGCCCCCCCCCCCCAACCCGTCCCCCTCCCCCCCCCTCCTCTGCTAAGCCTTTGTTTGGTTATTTGGGGTAGTTTGCCCTTAGGCCCCTGCAACTTTTTGACCACATATGGTAACCATGCCAATTTTGCCTCTTTTTTTTCAAACATCATGGGGATTCTAAAGGTATCCAGGGTTTGTGGATTCTCCTGGAGGGGTCCCAGAAACTAGCCAAAATTCTGCAAAATGTTGTTTCTTTGGGGAACATTTTTAAAAAAGGGCTACAGATGAAAGTGTCTGTTTTTTTCCCTGCAAATGGTATCAAAAAGGGGTCGAGGTGCTGAAATCGCCACCTTCCCAGATTTCAGGGACAAGCAGACTTTTGTCAGAAACCCAAAATGTTTTACACAGCACTCTGTCTTCTTAGCCTAACAGAAGCAGGTAATTTCACCCCTGACGCTATTCAGAGCTTCCTACAGAAGAAAAAAGCCTGTGGAAATGAAATTTGAAAACACACTTATTTGATATGTCGTGTTGGTAAAGTGAGTTAAAGCAAAAAGATGGGACCTATCATTTTAATTGAAAAGTATGGTGGATCAAAGGGCATGGTTAACCGGCAAGCAAAGGAAGGGGCAAAAGACGTTGAAAGAATATGGTACTGGGGCAGAGTTGCATCTTAATATTTTTATTTTCTTTCACATCTCCTGCCTTTGCAGTTTCCCTCAGACTACCTGTATGTTCTGTCACAGCTCTTGCTTGTCACAGTGCCTGCCTGTGTGTTCAGTTAGTGTTTGCATGTGTTTCAGTCAGAGTTTTTGCCTGTTGTCCTTACCGCTATATATATTATATATATTTAGCTTCATGGCGAGCTGCACGCTAGTCTGGAACATGTATCAGCACCTGCATGCGCATATTCTGCGCTTGCTTGCTAAGGTAGCGCCCTGTGTGGAATAAAATGTTGCATCCTTGCTGCTGTTGGTGAATAAAATGAAGTGGTAAAACAAGGCAATGGATGGTAGGCTCGAATACAGGGAGATCCTGGCATGGCAGTTTGGGCTGGACTGTTCGTAGTGGTCCTGGCATGGGTTTAATGATTTAAAGAGGTGGAAAATTTTTCTTAGGAGTGATGAGAACAATCCATCTGTAATGATGTTAGCCTAGACTGGTGGTAGTAGCCAGTGTTAACGTTGCAGTAATATTAGAGAATGTGCTGCATCGGTAAATACTTATAAGATCCCAAAGGCGAGACCAATATCATTGCAATTGCTTGTTTAATTCCTTTATCACTAACCAAAGTCCAATGTGAACTCTTCAAATCGCTGTCAAACAAATATTAGCAAAAAGACAGTGCTTTCAACCTCTTTCCAGTTAATGGTAGAAATGGGTATGAAAGGAATAAAGGATCCTGGAAAGCTATACCATTTAGAAAAGAAGACAACAATCTGAATTCAGCAAGGGGCAATTTGTGTAGATCCTTCCAGGTTTCTTTAAATAAACTAACTGTTGAATGTAGGAAAAATTGAAAATTAGTGGAAAAAAACAGCCATTTGTATCAACGTTTTCACCTGTAACTTCTTTTATTATGACAGCTGTTTGAATGCAATATACCGTTACATCCGCAGGATCTTTTTGGTTGTAGGGATATATAGTACTTGTAGGTTCACCAAGAACCCCACAAACCCAGAGCCAATAACTTAGCAGTGTCTTGCAATGGTTTTTTATTACATACTGGGTATATAGCAATTAATTTGGGAAAATATATACATGGAAAAATTGGTATGAAAGACACCTATGTATTTCTGAAATAAATTGGAACAAAATATAGAGTTTACAAACAGTAGATATTTGCACATTTCCGAAATTGTGAGTACCCATACTAACACGAGAAACATGGGTCATTTTTCAAAATGACTTATTTTTTTCACATTGTCTTTCATGTTAAAGGCAGAAATGCATCAAAAGTCAATAGGTAATAACAGTTGCTCCACAATTCCGTGTTACCCTAAGCCTCCAGATAAAAATGGCACCTCATGTGACAGGAAACGGCTCAAAATGCAACGTGGACACACTTTATTTTTACAGAGAAAACTGACCCTTATTTGTAAATTGCCTAGCACCTAGGGAAACCTATCAAAACTATACATTTTTTAAAACTAGACATCCAAAGGGATCGAGGATGGAGTGACTTCACTGGCTCTCACTAGGTTCTATTACCCAGAATACCTTGCAAACCTAATTTTCTGTAAAAAAAAAAACATTCCTTACATTACTGTTTTGGAAAGTTCTGATATTTACGTGGATCAACAAAATTCCCCCCACCCGGCGTTCCCCAAAGTCTTCCGAGAAAAATGGTATCTCACTTGTGTGGGTAGGCCTAGTGTCCATGACAGGAAACGCCCCGAAACACAACATAGACACACCACATTTTCAAGGTGAAAATTGACCCTTTTTTTGCAAAGTGCCTAGCTGTAGAGCTAGAATCCTAGCTCTGCCGGCACCCAGGTAAACCTAGCAAACCTATACATTTTTGAAAAACAGACACCCAGGTGAATCCAGGATGGGGTGACTTGTCTTGCTTTCACCATGTTCTGTTACCCAGATTCCCTTGCAAACCTCAAAATTTGTAAAACAATAAAACACTTTTTCCTCACATTTCTGTGGGGGAAAGTTCTGGAATCAGTGTGGATCCAAAAATTCCACCCAGCCCGCATTCCCCAAAGTCTTCTGAGAAAAAAAAGGTAACTCACTTGTGTGGGTGGGTGAAGTACCCGTGACAGGCCAGGGCCCAAAACTTATTGAGGTGACTTCAAAATTACCTATCACAAAACAACCGGGTTTTGAAAGGGGATGTCCCATGAGTTTTTGGCATCGGCTCGGCGGCCATCTAGGGAAACCTAGCAAACCCACACATTTCTGTAAACAAGAAACCCTGGAGAGTTCAGCAAGGTATGGCTTGCATGGGTATCCCAACATTACTCTACGGAGAATCCCCTGCAAACCTCTTATTTAGATGTGTGGGTGGGTCAAGTTCCAGCAACAGGCAATGGCCCAAAACTTTTTAAGGAGACATCAAAATGATCTATCACAAAACAACCTGGTTTTGCAAGGGGAGTCAACAGGGTTTTTGGCCCCGGGCTCGGTGGCCATCTTTAAAAACTACCTAACCCATACATTTCTGAAAACTAGACAACCAGTGGGGTCCAGCGAGGTATGGCTTGCATGGGTACCCCAATGTTATCTTACCCAGAATGCACGGCAAACCTAAAATTTAGTTGAAAAACAACCTTTTTTTCTCAAATTTATGTGTGGGAAAGTTCTGGAATCCAAGTGGATCCACAAATTTCTAACCACACAGCATTCCCCTAGGTCAGCCGATAAAAACGATAACCCACCCGCATGGGTGGGCCAAGTACCCGCGACAGGCAAGGGTCCAAAACGTAGAGGCAACATCAAAATGACCTATCATAAAACAACCTGGTTTTGCAAGGGGGTTCACCGATTTTTTGGCCTCATGCTCTGCGACTATCTTGGAAAACTACCAAACCCACACATTTCTGAAAACTAGACACCCGTGGGAGTCCCGTGAGGTATGCCTTGCATGGATCCCCCAAAGTTGTCCTATCCAAAATGCAAACTGCAAACCTCAAATTTAGCTGAAAAAAAAATCGCCTTTTCTCAAACTTTTGTGTGGGTACGTTCTGGAATCTATGTGGATCCACACATGTACTACCACCCAGCGTTTCCCCAGGTTTCCCGATAAAAATGGTACCTCACTTGCATGGGTGTTTCAAGTTCCATCGACATGCAAGTGCCCAAAATGTTTTAAGGAGACATCAAAATGACCAATCACAAAACAACCTGGTTTTGCAAGGGGAGTCAACTGGGTTTTTGCCGGGCTTGGTGGCCATCATTGAAAACTACCAAACACACACATTTCTGAAAACTAGACACCCGGGGGAGTCCAGCGAGGTATGGCTTGCATGGGTCCCCCAATGTTTTCCTACCCAGAATGCCCTGCAAACCTCAAATTTAGTTGAAAAATTTATATTTTTCTCAAATTCCTGTGTGGGAAAGTTCTGGAATCCACGTGGATCCACAAATTTCTAACCACCCAGCGTTTCCCCAGTTCATCCGATAAAAATGATACCTCACTCGCATGGGTGGGTCAAGTACCCGCGACAGCAAGGGCCCAAAACGTATTGAGGAATCATCAAAATGACCCATCATAAAAACAACCTGGTTTTGCAAGGGGGTTAACCTTGGTTTTTGGCCCCAGGCTGGGTGGCCATCTTGGAAAACTACAAAACCCACACATTTCTGAAAACGAGACACCCGGGGGAGTCCAGTGAGGTATAGCTTGCATGGATCCCCCAATGTTGTCCTACCCAGAATGCCCTGCAAACCTCAAATTTAGCCGAAAAAAACACATTTTTCTCAAATTTCTGTGTGGGAAAGTTCTGGAATCCACGTGGATCCACAAATTTCCTATAAACCAGCGTTCCCCCAGGTCACCTGATAAAAATTATACCTCAAACGCATCGGTGGGTAAAGTACCCGTGCAGGCAAGGGCCCAAAATGTATTGAGGAGACATCAAAATGACCTATCACAAATCAACCTGGTTTTGCAAGAGAGGTCACCTGGGTTTTTGGCCCCGGGCTCGGCGGCCATCCTGGAAAACTACCAACCCGACACATTTCTGAAAACTAGACACCCGGGGGGTAGTCCAGGGAGGTATGGCTTGGGTGGATACCCCAACGTTTTCCTACCTAGAGTGCCCTGCAAACCTAAAGTTTAGCTGAAAAAAACACATTTTCCACCTATATTTGGGTGGAATCACCATGCTTGCATAAATATTCCACCCCACAGCATTCCGCTCAGTCTCACTTGTGTGGGTGTGGCAAGGGCATGTGACTGGGAAGAGCCCAGTACATAGGGCATAAGGGTTCAGCACAGAAAATTCTGAGCACTAAATTGTTTTAAAAATATATTTTTAGCCTATTCTGTATTAGACACCCACACAAGTGAGGTATCATTTTACTCGGGACACTAAGGAGAATTCTGTGGGGTAGGATATTTGGGCTGCCACAGTGATTCCACACAAAAATATGTGGAAAATGTGTTTTTTCAGCTACATTTGAGGTTTGCAGGGGATTCTGGGTAGGGAAAAGTTGGGGGATCCACGAAAGCCATGCCTCATTGGACTCCCTGGGTATCTAGTTTTCAAGAATGTGTGGGTTTTGTTGGTTGCTTTCCCCAGATGGTGGCAAGCCCAGGGGCAAAACCACTGGTGCCCCCCCAAAATCAGGTAGTTTTGTTATAGGTAAGTTTAAAGTCTCCACAGTACGGTTTGGGACATTTCCTGTTGCAGCCACTATGCCTACACACACAAGTGAGGAATGAATTTTATTGGGAGACTAGGGGAACACTGGGTGGTAGGAAATTTGTGTTAGCCTGGTGATCCTACAACTTTACCAAACAGAAATGTGAGAAAAAATAGATTTTTTCAATAAAATTTGAGGTTTGCAGTGGATTCTGGGAAGGAAAATGTTGGGGGAGACCCATGCTGGTATATTTCATATCAGTACCCTAATGTAGGTCCAGGGAATATCGTACACTTTCCCTACATCAGCTCCCGTCATTTCATGAACGAGCCTTATAAGGACATACCTCCAAATAAGGAAAGACTGCCTTTTATGGACCTATCGTCTTATAATGTGTGCAGTTTTTTATGGACTAAACATTTCACCTAGTTCATGACGAGGGTGGGTTCTGTCCAATTGATACAGCTAAGAATACATTGTTAGCATATATGAATAATTAATGAGTACACTCTCCAGGAGGTACACTTCACCTCTCCCATCAACGCACAAGGTTTAATCCCCAAATGTTATACTCATACTGAACAATGGGTAACACACGTACATAGACTGTATAAATACAGCACCTCTTGCTATGTTCATCAACCTGATTTGCGATTCTGAAATAGCAATTTTTTAGAAATCGTTATTTCAGAATCGCAAATAGGGATGTATGTACAAATTCGCAATTTTTTTGCGAATTCTTAGTATTCCTTAATTGCGATTAGCCAATTGCGAATCGCAATTAAGGAATACTTTCCCATTCATTTCTATGGGCCAGGAGGCCCATAGGAATGAATGGGAAGTTTTTCTCAATTTGTGATTCGCAATTTGAGAATCGCAAATTGAGAATAATTTCAAGGGTGCAGGGGTGTCCAAAGGACACCCTGCTGCACCCCTGAAATAAGCATGGGTGCACATGTGGCACATATACATGCCCTAAGGGCATGTATGTGCGTCACAGCGCATTTGGAAAAACGTAAACATTTGCATTTTTCAAGGAATTCGCAAATTACCACCAACTTGAAGTTGGTGGTAATTTGTGATTCCTTAAAGACAATTTGCGTTTTTTTCTTGCTTCATACATTGCGTTTAAGGAATTGCAAAATTTGCGATTCTTTAAATGCAATTGCAAAATAAGGAATCGCAAATTTTGCGATTCCTTGTTTTGCACCAGAGTGTCCTTAATACATACCATTTGGCAAATTTGCATTTGTAAACGCTGAAATTCGCATAATTTCGGCATTTGCGAATGCAAATTTGCTTGATACATATGGCCCCAAGACTTCAAGGCCGACACACTGACCAGAAACGCTGCAGCACCTGCATGCCAAACTAATCTCTCTGATAACAGGAGATTCTAGTGGCACTGCGAGCTAGCTAGTGCGAAGCATAGGCTAATATATATGGCGGGGTGTACAGTGTCAGTCTGCCACCAGACTCACAGTATATGTTATCTGTAATCGTCTATAGGTCCTGCATGACAGGGTACTTTTTGGGACTACACTACATGGCGCCCAACGTGGTCTAATGGCACACAACACGTCAAACATGGTTTGCCCAATGTGGTAAAATACATGGCGCACTTACTCAACAGTAGAATCTGAGTACTCCAGTCGTGCTTATTCACAGAGACCCTACTTACAAAGCCCAGAGATGTCTGGAGTAGGTGGGAAAAAACTCCACCACAGCTGAGTAGGCAAGCTATACTATGCATTGGCAGTTGGTTATTCAAGCTTGAAGGGAATATTCCTAAACTTGTGCATAAAACCTTTGCATAAAACCTTTCATAAACTTCCCTGGAAAGTTAGCCTGCGTTCTAAACCACAGTGGTTGAACAAGGGAAAGATTTAGACCAGGCACTTAATAGGACTGGTGAAGTAGATGCAGATGCAATATATATTGCACCCAAAGTGAGACAAACTCTGACAGTTAAACTTGGCAAACTTGATTTATCGCCGAGAGGAGGTGTAGTAATATTGGTGATAGAGGCACACAAAGATTTCAAAACAGAGGAATTCTACTCTTGGGTTACATTCCCAGAAGCAGATGCCGTAACAAAACCTTTTCATTACTACACACATGAAGAAGCTCCAGTGGCTTACACTCCGTTTGAGGAGATTTAGATTCTGCTTACTTTCCAGGAACATATTTTCTGGTTTAATGGTGCCCTATCCCACACAAGACAGCACCGCCTGCCGCAATGCAAAAAATGCGGGATGCGCCCGCCAGTGTGGTGGGCGCATCCTAAATGCCCATGCGGGACCGCCGCACCCTTAGCAGGACGTCACATTTCCCAGGACTGTGTCTGCCCGCCATCATAATAGACCCTATATCTTGAAATGCGACATCTGCCAGCAGATGAAAGGCTCCACCGTTGCACAGGTGCCATCACTAAAGTCAGACAAACCTCTTGCATGTGTGTACTTGGACCCCAGCGGCCCCTCACAAATCGACAGGGCTTACAGATATACAATGGTAGCAGTGGATTCCTGCTCAAGATTCTTTTGGGTATGGCCCCAGTGTTCTGCTGATGCTCGACCGTTATAAAAGATTTGCAAGTGTTTATCGGTACATACGCAGTTAGTACGTTACACTCTGACTGCGGCCCTGCGTTTATCTCTCGGTATTACAAAGAGTCCAGGGAAAGAATGGGCGTAGCACTGCGGTTCTCATCTCCCTATCATCCTGAGGGAAATTCTGTTTTGGAGAGAAGAAAATGGACTTAAGAAGTCTTTAACAGCTAAGGTATTAGGCAAGGTTGGTAGTTGGGTCACACACCTATATGGGGTCCAGCAGGCATTAAACAACCAGCCAAGAAACTCACTAGGAGGTGTCACTTCATATCAGGTCCTCTTTGGGACACAAATGTGGGTACCTCATCTTGATTGTAAAGGTGCAGTGGAGGAAGAAAAACAATTTGATATCCATGATGGTTTGGCTATTTTACAGGATCTAAATGAATCCAGGACGAAGCAAAGCAATGTCCATCTAAAGCAGACCGCCAATGAAGAAGTCAAGGTAGTCACAGCAAGACCTGTCTGGATCCCAAAAGTCAGGGATCTTGTCAGAGAGAAAATTGCGGATAAAAAGGAATTTGGACCCTCTTACATAAAACCTGTACCAGTCCTTATAGTGCACGGAACAAGAACTGTACTGCTCCTGCCACTTGCCGGAAAAAGGAGAAAAGATTTTTCTCAATTGACTTAATCAAACCACACTATGTGGCCGATACTAAACAGTGGGCCAGTGGACTCCAAAGTAGCAGACATCCTCCTCTAGCTACAATCCAAGAAGTTCAAACAGACAGACGCATTACGTTTGAAGAGCCACCTATAGGGAATGAAGGACTGCAATGGTATGGACGTTGTTCCTCTTGAACCGAACGTTCAAATTCAAAACGAAATTGAGACTAATCATTCAATCTTTATTTCGGCCATTGGCCATCAAAGATATACAATAAAACATATGTAATCACTATAAAATCAACATACATAATCAATCAATACATTTTTTATACGATGTAAAGCCTTAAGATTACATACTGATAAAATTGCATTAAAAAACTATAGACCTTAAAGTTAAGAGGGAGCCTGCATCTTCAGAATACGGGTGCGAGTGTGCCAGACATTGATGAGGAATTTTGCTAATGCAAACACAGTTAGGCTAGAGGCATCAGTTTTTAAAATTCTATACATTGGGAGGTACTCCCTACCACCCAGGTTTCTGATCAATGGTAGGAGCCAATATTTCCTCGCTGCCTTGTACACTGGGCAAAACAGAACCACGTGTAAATCACTTTCCTCCGCGGCAGCGCAAGCCGGGCATTGCTTAGTGGAGGGGGGTGATGACCAGGAGCTGGTAAAAGATCATAGGGGCAGTGTGCCATATCTCCATTGGAGAAACAGCTTTCTGGCCAGCACGGGAGAGATGGCATCTAAAACCCTCTCGAACCTGTACAAGTCCTTACTTTGCACAAAAACCGAAGTTAGTGACCCTTCACGCTTGCTGTCAAGGGCCGTGGCTAGTTTTTGATCATGATAAGTAATAGCCAGAGCTCTCTTTGAGATGTTTAATGAGGCATTTGCAGGGTTAGACCAAAGGTCGGGAAGCCCCAGTGTTATACAGGAGTTTTGGATGTATTTTATCCAGGGGATCAATAGCGCTTTCAGATGGGTCAATAGCTCCATTAGTTCCTCCCTGTAGGCAAGAAGTTCATCACTGCTCCACAGCCTTCGCCAGAAGGCTATGGGTCTCAAGCCTAGTTCGTCAGCTATGGGTCGCAGACCCAGATCCAACCTCAAGGGGAGGAGCGGGGTGCTGGGCGGGAGTGCGACTATCTGTCTGATGAATTTATTCTCGGTTAAGGACAGACTGCAACAGGATGTATGTCCCCACAATTCTGCCCCGTACATAGTAGCACCCCTGGCCTGTGCCCTGTAGATCTGGATGATCCGCGCAATACCCCCTGTGGTCTGTACCAATTTAAGATTGGCCCTGCTCTGGTGTGTTCCCCAAGACATAGTTTCATTGAGAGTTACACCAAGGTAATCAAAGGTGGAGACTCTCTCGAGCCGCGAGGCTCCCAATAGCGGATTCGGCCGCAATTTATGACTTGGGTTCAGAACCATAAACTTAGTTTTAGCCGCATTAATTTCTAAGCCCCTATCAGTGCAAGAGGCCACAAATGAATCGAGGATCCTCTGTATCCCCATTGGGGTTTTGGACAGCGCCAGGGTGTCATCTGCAAACATGATTGCAGGCACCCTGCTGCCGTTCAATTTGGGGGCATCAGTGTATTCAGTGGCATTTAGGTGGGCGATCACCCCGTTGACAAAGAGGCAGAACAGGGTTGGTGCCAGCACACAACCCTGTCTAACCCCTCGGTCAACGGGGAATCTATCCGTCAGAGCCCCGGATCTCCCGCACCTCACTCGAGCGTAGTTATTGTGGTGTAATCTCTGCAAGATTATCAGGATATCCGGGGGAACGCCCATCTCAGCCAAGACGCTCCAAAGTTTCCCTCTGGGCACCAGGTCGAAAGCGGCCCGCAGATCCACAAAAATTGTGTATAGGCTGCCGCCCTCGAATATCGCTGCCCTCCAGTAAATAATATTCAATCGGAAAACCTGGTCCACTGTGGAAACTCCCTTTCTAAATCCCGCCTGGTACGGGCTAAGAACACCCAGCTCCTCAGCCCAATCTTGAAGCCGGTTCAACAGTACCCTACCAAACAGCTTCTGTGCCACATCGATTAGACTGATTGGTCTGTAGTTGGCTGGGAGAAGAGGCGAGCCCTTTTTAAATATGGGGACCACCTCCGCCCCCAGCCAAGTATTGGGGATATCCATGCCACTGAGAACTCCATTAAACAGCGCGGCAAGGTAGGGCGTTGAAACCTTGGGCTCCTGCTTAAACAGGTCCCCGGGTAGGCCGTCCAATCCCGGCGCCTTTCCCGTGGTGAGTCCTGCTATTGCAACCTCAACCTCGCCCAATGTTATTGGATCTCCCTTGTAATCAGGCCAACCAACGAAGGTGTCAATGGTGAGTTCTCCCGGTTCAGAGCTATAAAGGGATTGAAAGTGTGCCTGCCACACCCCCGGTGCAATGTTTGGCTCATTTGCCGAATGGAGATTCCCCGACCCCCCACTTACTAATCTCCAGAACATTCGCTGGTCTTTTGTCGCTAGGGACTTAGTGAGCTCTTCCCATTGATTCTCTTCCCATTCAGTTTTGGCATGGGCAATGAGTTTTTTGTATGCCTGTCTGCGTTCTCTGAACTGTTCCCCACCTAGACCCTCCTTGATGGATCTAAGGAGTTCCCCCTTTGCCCTTCTGCAGGCTGTATTATACCATGAGGATTTATATGGCTGCACCCTCCTTGAATTCTGTACGTTGCTAAAGAGGATGGGAGCCGCAGCCTTTATAAGGTCCTCATGAGCCTGGTGTAATTTGGCCTGTAAGTCTTTATTACCCACCCCGGTAGCCAAGTCTCCCACAGTTTCCAGAATGGGGATTATCCCTGCATAAAGCCTCGGGAGTTTCTCCTCGCTTGATGCCAGTTGTTCCCACCTGATTCTTCTCCTGTTGTTTTCCAGTAGAAGTTCAGGTTTGCTCCCCTCCCCAGACGTTGTGCAAGTTAGGCGGCCGGGGTGAATGAGGTCAAGTTCCAGGGCATTGTGATCACTGTCTAGTCTTTCCATAACCCTAAAGTCCCGAATAGCTGGCCAGTTCACTATCTGTACCAGGACATAATCCAAGCGAGATTCTCTTCCCACTCTATTATAAGTGGTTCTGCTAGGTATGTCGGATCTAATACGCCCATTACAGGCTCTAATTCCAAACCTTAGGGTAAGAGCTGTGATCTGCAATGCTAAAGGGGTCCATGCCTTCGGAGGGGGAGCTTCTACCGAAGGCACTGACCACCTGACCTCTTCATCCATTAAAAAACCCTCTAAAAGGCCTGGCAATGGCTCAAAATGGGAATTTAAATCCCCTCCCACTACATAGGGTAAATCTTTTGGTATTTCGGATAGATAATCCGAAAGTTCATCTATAGTGGATGATTCCCTGGTAATCCCAACTGGCCTAGAATAGATGTTAATTGAGACTAATTCATAAGTTGCAATTCGACCAAGTGCAGACGTCTACATCAACTTGCCTCATTGAGAGGATAATAACATTTCAACCAATCCTGATGCAAATCCTACAATTGATCGAACAGCATAGAGCAATTTAATTACCTTTGATACGTTTTCACTGGATCCAAGCGAGCCGGAAACGATGCCAGCCAAAACACCATTTAAGCAAGAATTAAAGAACTTTCTACTCTTTCTTTAAAAGACATATCTGGTATGATCTTGGATTGAACTCTGGGCTATTTCTGGAATAATGCTTTTTTATGGCTAGGTTTACTATTGACTATTAGCATGCTTATTAATGGACATCATCTTCAACAAGATTCCACAGCCCGAAAGGTCAACATCCTCCTAAAGCCACACACATCGTCACATCGTGAAGAGACTTGTCATCGGTGAACATCACAGCTGTTCCTCTACCTCATGGTATAGTATGGGACAAAGTTGATTTTAAAATATTCGGACCGACCAAACTTTTAAAAATGTATCATGTATTTAAAATCTCATTAAGTTATTTCATTACTTCCAGTACATTTTCTTATGATTGGGACACTGAAACAGTTAAAAACACGTTATCTGATCTGGAAAAAACTGCTGCATTTTCTAATACTAAACTGTTGGAGGGTTCATCAGACTATGACACATTGTAAACTGTTATCAACTACTAAAATACAATAGATCAGACCCCAATTGGAAGGAGTGGGTAGTTTGGCCCTTAGACACAAACACAAATGCATAAACAGTTCCTGCACATCAGTGAGGGACTTAGTTTATCCACGATAAGTACAGAGAGACATCCAGGGGTAGTGATATCATATAGCATTGGTTCCCAAACTGTTCACCTTGGCTCGCTGGGGAGCCATCAAACCTTGCCAGAGAAGCCACTGACCAAGCTCTTTAATGCATTTAATGTTGAAGGGTCTGTTGGCTTCAGTTAAATTAATTAGATTTAAATGCATGATGTTGATGATCTCTAAATGACATGTCTAAAGCTGTAAACGTAGTGGTTAATTGATGGCATGTCGAGGGAGATGACCTCCATATTTCAGATCCCCATGTTCCAACACTCCCAAAGTAAGCCGAAGATGCCTGATTACTTTTTTAGACTCCTTAATAGTTTTTTTTATCCAAATGCATTTTACACCTATGCAAGTTATTAGGAAAGTACAGTTGTCCTGTCTATTAAACACACTATGGGGCCAATTACGATGTCAGTCAGAAACTCTTCCGACCAAATCGGTTTCGGATTGGTTTCCGACTGAATCGGGTTTTGCGAGTCTGACCGACCAGTTACGATGCTTCCCAACATAGTTGAGTCAGACCGGCGTTGACTTTAATGGGAGACTGTGTTCTGAACGAGAACACATGCTCCCATTAAAAAAATGGTTGGCTGGGGAAAACCTTGTACCCTGTGGTGGGCACCTCATGGTGCATGCCACACTGCATGCTTGCAAAGAGGGGTCCCATGGATCCCCCATGGGCCTCAACGAAGTCCTACGGGTTAAGGAGGCCCTGCTAGGGGCTTCCGAAGTCAGATTCCGACAGCCGTTTCGTGACGGTCAAACCGATTCTGAATGGCTGTCAGAATAGGCCATTGTAATCGCTGAGTCAGAAACCATCTTCATAGAGTGGTACGATTCAGCTCTGAGCCACTAGGCCTGTCTGAATGCCGATTGGAACGTCTGAATGGTTTCTCTACATCGTAATCGGTCAGTCAGAAATCTTTCCGATTCAGTTGGAAACATAGGTTCCGAATCGGAGTCAGAGAATGCACATCCCATTCAGAGCCTTTCCAACTGACATTGTAATTTTCCCCTAAGTATTCTTAAGTATTGACATTTGTACTTGAATCATAGGTACTTCCAGTACACATTTCTTTCAATACACACACATTTCCAGACAGGCCTGCTCTCTCCTTGAGCTCAGGGAAGTAAAATACCATATACTGCAAAATGCCAACATTTGGAACCTAGAAAAAGGGATGTTTAAGAAAAAAACAAACCTGAGGAATGTATTTAACATTCATTGATTTTGAGGCAAATTTAGGGAGGAGAAAGCAAAAATAATGCTTTGCGTGGTTTAAAAAATGGTGAGTCACCCTTCTGAGAAAGGTATCTTTGCACGTATGACCTGGGTAAAAATGGAGGTGCATACTAATATACTTCAAGCACAGAAACACTTTGGCAATGGGGCAGACATGGATTGGAGTGGTATACAACACTGTAAGTGGGATACTAAGGTTTGAGAGGGTACTCTAAAAAAGGCATGAGCAAAGAAGTGTAACTAGGAACATTTTATTAGAGGTGCTGCCTTAATTATACAGAACACCCTGCGTATATATTATTATAATAACTTCATCAGCTTCATCACAATTATTTTCAGGGAGAAAAATGCAAGTACTCCCGATGCCGGGCATACATCCATCCCACCTTCCAAGAAAAGGTAACAGTGGGGAGAGATGGGCAATGGCCAATGGGTCAAGGGAGCTGTGGGTCAAAAAGGTTTGGGAACCACTGTCCTATAATATTGGGAAGTTGTGCCTAGATTGGCTACAAACCTCAACACTTGCAGAGGTAAAACATCACTTAAGTTCACTTTAAGAAATTCTGGGATTCACCATATAAATTTCGATGCCGTAGTAGGGATCGAGAAGGGTTTCTTTGTGGTACCAACTGCAAGAACACTTTAAGCGGTTCTCTCCTATGCCAAGACATTGTTTTGCACGGAGCCTGTAATTGTTCAGTTTCAAATCTGTCTTGCAACATGAAAGGAACACCAGCTGCTGTGATAACGCCAGTGTTCGAGTTACTTTCCAATGGGAGTTACTTGATGCTGAACGATCAAGGTTGTTGTGACATGCTTCCAGGCATTTTTAATCTGGTCACCGTAAACACCAGGGTTACTTTCTGTATGCAAGTATTGTTTCCTCCGACAAATACAGCCAGGAGGTATTAGTATGGCCTTTGCTGAATGTTTCATTGACGCAGTTTGATGCTTTGAGCAGAATGAAAGCCATGTTTTTACCGCAAACTGTGCCGTTAACCTCCTCTCAAGAAACCTTTGAATTTCAAATTGCAAGGACCTCAACAGAGGTAAAGGCACTAATGCGAACCAACTGCCCCCTACATTTCATAGAAATGGTGGGACGTTTCTTTAACATGTCTGATACGAGTGGCATTATACACCGATTTAAGACCATAGGGTCCAGATTCCTTAGCACTGTCCAAATAATCCTCAGAGTTATTCCTAACTTCATACACTCCGTGTTTGGTAGCATTTTCAGGGGTCTACCTCTGATACTGCTTGCTGTAGCTAGATTCCTGATTGTTGTTTACCTGCCTTACAATGGACGGACCATCTGCCAGTGAGATTGTCTGAGCTCTTCTGGAAAGATATTACTTGGAGCGCATGGTACAGCATCTGTGTGCATCTCGCCTACGGGAACTAAGTGCTTCTTGGTTCCTATCCTTCAGACCAGTCTTTGAGGACTGTGTGGTACCTGTCAACCGATGCCAGTTCTGAGGAAGCAAATGCGAGTTGGACATCTGTCTGACACCTCTGACGGAGATGCTAGCAGATGTAGACTCCAGCCTGGAACCACTGCGGTCCCATGCTTGACTCTGTCCCTAGCGTATTTCCATCTTGACGCATGCCTTTCTTGAGGAACCGCAGGTGCCTTTTTCGGCTGCATTAAATTTCTGCTCCAACATTGACACAGAGGTTTCGAATTCAGCAGTGGAAGCCCACATGCAAGCTGTTGGCAATTAGGTGTTACATCTATGCATACTTGACGTGCTTTGCAAGGTACTACAATGTTTGTCCCCTACGACAGCAGTCAGCGACAATGTTATGTCTCCCAGCCTGGACATTTAATCTGAATCTGGCTCACCATGTGCTGGGAAAAAATATGGAACTTTTCCTTTCCCTTCATTTACACTCGTAGGAATTGTTCTTCTCCCAAATTGACACTTTCTATCTCAGTGCATGGTTTTCTAAGTACGCTTATAGTAGTCCAACTTGTATGATCAAACTCATTTAAAACTGTGATTTGTGGAACTTTAATACAATATCAAACACTACCAAAGAAACTTTTTCCTCATTTTTAAACTGTTTGTAAATGAAAATGTTTACATTTTTAAACATTTCTAATGACTGCTTGATAATTTTGTGCACTAACACTGTTATCAATGTGTATTTCAAATATGTGTATTATTATTGTTAAGTATTAGGTTAAGTGGGTGGTATATTTCATATCGGTACCCTAATATAGGTCCAGGGAACATTGTAAACTTTCCCTACATCAGCTCTCGACATTTCATATGAACGAGCCTTATAAGGACATAACTCCCAATAAGGATATACTGCCTTGTGTAGACATAACACCTTATACGGTCTGCAGATTTTTATGAACTAAACCTTTGACCTAGTTCATGACGAGGGTGGGTTCAGCCCGATCAATACTACTAGGATGTAATCCTTACCACATATGAATAAATAATGAGTACACTCTCCAGGAGGTACACTTAACCTCTCCCATCAACGCACATGGTTTAATCCCCAAACGTCATCCTCATACTGAACAATGGGTAACACATGTACATAGACTGTATAAATACAGCACCTCTTTCTATCACTAAGGAGGGAACTGAAACTTCAAGGCTGGCACACTGACCAGAGATGCTACGGCTCCGGCATGCCATCACTCCAGCTGACATTGGTCTGACTATCCTTGGCAGGGTGTCCAACTCAAGTCCAGGACGGAGTCCCACATTCTCACTATTCAGGTATGGGGGTTTGACTAAATCCTAGTGGGATTCTTGGCTCTTAGATTCTCGGTTATTTGGCTATTCGGCTCTTTAGCTCTTTCGCACCTACTCACATGCAAGGTACACTTGGGTACATCTAGACAGCTATCTTAGGAATACGCACTTTATTTTATAAAAGCATTCTATATTCATGTATGGGTTCTGAGGGTGGGCGTAAAATCCGTTTCGCGTGCAAATTTGCGGATTTTCTGCGATTTCGCGATCCGCGAATCTCGTGAAATCGCGGTAAAATCCGCGAATCAGCGGGGGACGAATTTTCAGCCAAGCAAGGGTTACAGCAGCAGGTGCAAAAGTTGAACCTAATTTCTTTGTAACCTTTTACAAAAGGGTTACAAACAAATTAACTTCAACTTGGACAACTGCTGCTAATTGCTTCCTGGCGCCTCGTTGCCTACTTGCAACTATTCTCTGACCCTGCTCTGACCCTTGAAGCAGGGTCTGAGAATAGTTACAAGTAGGCAACAAGGCACCTGTCCAAGGAATTAAACCTCATCAGGAAGCACTTACAGATATAAAAAACAGGAAGAAGGGAGAGGATGGCAAATACACCCATTTTGAGTTGTCAGGAGGGGTTAAACTAAAAGAGACCTTTACAGCACAATTTTCATATGCATTTTGCTAAAAATAAAAAGCTGTATGTTCTGTAGGGGCAACTCAGGAATCTGGCCCTTCAGAGATCCGGCCTCTCTTTCTTTCTCTCGTTCTCTCTCTCCCTCTCTCTTTCCCTCTCTTTCTCTATCTATCTATCTATCTATCTATCTATCTATCTATCTATCTATCTATCTATCTATCTATCTATCTATCTATCTATCTATCTATCTATCTATCTATCTATCTATCTATCTATCTATCTATCTATCTATCTATCTATCTATCTACTTATCTATCTATCTATCTATCTATCTATCTATCTATCTATCTATCTATCTATCTATCTATCTATCTATCTATCTCTCTATCTATCTCACTCTACCTCTCCCATAAACGACTGCATGGGTAACTTCCCTATGCAAGCGGCTCGCGAAGACGCAAAAAGCCCCGCGAACACGCAAAATCCCCGCGAACACGCAAAAAACCCTGCAAACACGCAATAAAACAAAAATCCGCAAATTCACACAAATTTGCGAATTTTACGGATTGCGAATTTGCGAATCCACAAATTCGCGGATCGCGAATTCGCAAAATTCGCCCATGCCTAATGGGTTCATGTCTTTTGCAAAATCTCTGTAACTGTGTTACAGTTGTAACAGCGCACTTATTCTACATGAGAAGAACAGTGCAGACCAGGAATATTGATGTATAAATATTGAGGACCATTAATATCCCCGCAAAAATATTGTGGGGAAGAAATATCGACAACAAAAATATCGTGGACAAGAATATCGACTGACAGGTAAGTAATATCGATTTCAACACATCGATGTCATAAATATCGTTTACAAAAATATAGTGAACAAAAATATTGAATTATTAATATTGTTATATAATTTAGTGTTTTTAATGAGAATTGTTTGCTATTTTATTATATGTTTTAAAACGTTACTAGTTATTAATTTAATTTAAGTTACATTTTGTGTTTTTAGTTCCTTAGCGAGTTGTGGATTATAGGAGAATAGGGTGGGAATAATTTAATTATATAGATTTAAATAATCATTTATAGTAGTTTTTTTATTAGAATTTTGAGGTTTTAGTTCCATAGTGGGTTGTGGGTTTATAGGGGAATAGGGTGAGCAGTAATTTAATTATATAAAATGTATTGAATAATAAATATCTTAATTGATTAATTAATAATAGTTTAATAATTAGTTGTTAATTAATTTCAATTATTAATTAATGATGTTAATTGTTTAATTATTTTAGGTGTATGTTGTGGTGTTTGTATGTGTAAATTGCATGAAGGGTGTTAAGTAATTAATTTTGTATTGGTTAATTAATAAATATTTTCACACTAATTTCCATTAATTGATTAGAAATTAGAAATGTTTATTGTGTAATTAATTTTAGGTGTGTGTTGAGGTGTTTATATGTGTAAATGGTATGAAAAGGGGTGAGTAATTAATTTGTTATTAATTAAATAATACATATTTATAAATGAATTTCTATTAATTAACAAGTAATTATTATTTGAATTGTGTAATTAATTGTAGGTGTGTGTTGTGGATATTATACTGTTAATTAATGTGTAATTAATGATGCTGTATTATCTTTGTTAATAATATATTTAAATATGTATATTAATTATGTTAATATTGGAAATTAAATTTAATAAACATTTTGATGATTTTGTTTTTTATTGTTGCGGATCCAGCGAGTTCCCTATTGTTGCACTCACTGGAGTGGAAATAGTAATTTTTACCCCTCCGCTATCCAGCGCTTTCCCTACTGTTACACTCACTTGAGTGGAAATAGTAATTTTTCTCCTCCGCTATCCAGCGCTTTCTCTAATGTTGCACTCACTGGAGTGGGAATAGTAATTTTTACCATTACACTATCTAACGCTTACCTTACTGTTGCACTCACTTGAGTGGGAATAATAATTTTTACCCCTCCTTTATCCAGTGCTTTCCCTACTTTTGCACTCACTCGAGTGGGAATAGTCATTTTTTACCCCTACGTTATCCAGCACTTTCCCTACTGTTGCACTCACTGGAGTGGGAATAGTGATTTTTATTCCTACGCTATTCAACACTTTCTCTACTGTTGCACTCACTGGAGTGGGAATAGTAATTTTTACCACCTCACTATCCAACGTTTTCACTACTATTGTGTTTATTTTGTTATTGAATGTATGTTTTATACTTTTTTAATAGTTTAATGTGTTAATTAAATATAGAATATTTTATTTACTTATAAATTATTCATATATGTGTATATTTTAATGTTATATAATTTAAAAAGTTTATAAATTAAAGAAAGATAATAGTTAATAAAAATGTATTTAAGTAAATATATGTATATGTACACATTTGGGGGCCAATTCCGATCTGGTAAAATCCCCCATGAATTGCTGTACGGAGCGTTTTTCCCATACGATTCGTACACCTACATTGTCCCGGTACATACGATGAAGTACGATCCTAACCCAAAGCGGATCAACATACCAAACACCATACGAACAAAAAATACATACAATACATATCCCGGTCACGCTCTACGCACCGTACGTACGTAAACAGGAGGCAGTTTCCTTCCCAGCAAGTACGAATAGTCTCGGCGACACTCCGTACGACCGACCCTATTGCTACTGGAGCTCAAAAACGCCGTAAAAGCAAAGTCCGGCCCGAACCGCACCCCGGTACGCGACAGACACGTAATGAACCCCCTCGACTGTGTCATCCCAGTCCTATACGCCTACGACCTAGTGCACAGAAACAGACGACCACGCATATGGTGAGAACAACGTACTGCAACAACGGAAGGGTACATGTACGGTGCGTCACACGCACGCGTATATCACCATTGCAATAGTGATACGAACCGCATACACGCCATTATTGGGGATTACAGTGCATCCCACGCTCGTGTATATCACCATTGCAATAGTGATACGAGCCGCACACACGCCATGAATGTTGGGGTACAGTGCTTCACACGCTCGCGTATATCACTATTGCAATAGTGATACGAGCCGCACACACGCCATTAATGTTGGGGTACAGTGCATCACACGCACGGGTATATCACCATTGCAATAGTGATACGAGCCGCACACACGCCATGAATGTTGGGGTACTGTGCGTCACACGCTCGCGTAATTACCATAGCAATAGTGATACAAGCTGCACACACGCCATTTATGTTGGGGTACGCGGGTTCACATCTGAGGGGTGTGTGGATATGACTCGTAGCAGTGCCCAGACATCGGAGGGGTGGGTGCACAGGACTCCCAGCAGTGCCCAGACATAAGTTGGGTGTGTGCACAGAACTCCCATCAATGCCTAGACCTAGGAGGGGTGGCTGGATAGGACTCCCAGCAGTGCCCAAACATAGGAGGGGTGGGTGCACAGGACTCCCAGCAGTGCCCAGACATAGAAGGGGTATGTGGATAGGACTCCCAGCAGTGCCCAGACATAGGAGGAGTGTGTGCACAGGACTCCCAGCAGTGCCCTGACATAGGAGGGGTGTGTGCACAGGACTCCCAGCAGTGCCCAGACATAGGAGGGGTGGCTGGATATGACTCCCAGCAGTGCCCAGACATAGGAGAGGTGTGTGCACAGGACTCTCAGCAGTGCCCAGGCATAGGAGGGGTGTGTGCACAGTACTCCCAGCAGTGCCCAGCCATAGGAGGAGTGGCTGGATAGGACTCCCTGCAGTTCCCAGACATAGGAGGGGTGGGTGAACAGGACTCCCAGCAGTGCCCAGACATAGGTGGGGTGTGTGCACAGGACTCCCAGCAGTGCCCAGACATAGGAGGGGTGGGTGAACAGGACTCCCAGCAGTGCCCAGACATAGGAGGGGTGTGTGCACAGGACTCCCAGCAGTGTCCAGACCTAGGTAGGGTGTGTGGATAGGACTTCCATCAGTGCCCAGACCTAGGAAGGGTGTGTGGATAGGACTCCCAGCATTGCCCAGACATAGGAGGGGTGGGTGCACAGGACTCACAGCAGTGACCAGACATAGGAGGGGTGTATGGAGAGGACACCCAGCAGTGCCCAGACATAGGCGGGCTGTGTGGATAGGACTCCCAGCAGTGCCTAGACATAGGAGGGGTGGGTGCACAGGACTCCCAGCAGTGCCCAGATATAGGAGGGGTGGGAGCACAGGACTCTCAGCAGTGCCCAGACATAGGAGGGTTGGGTGCACGGAACTCCCAGCAGTGACCAGATATAAGAGGCGTGGGTGGACAGGACTCCCAGCAGTGCCCAGACATGGGAGGGGTATGTGGATTGGACTCCCAGCAGTGCCCAGACATAGGAGGGATGGGTGCCCAGGACTCTCAGCAGTGCCCAGACACAGGAGGGGTGGGTGCAGAGGACTCCCAGCAGTGCCCAGACATAAGAGGGGTGGATGCACAGGACTCCCAGCAGTGCCCAGACATAGGAGGGGTGGCTGGATATGACTCCCAGCAGTGCCCAGAAATAAGAGGGGTGTGTGGATAGGACTCCCAGAAGTGCCCAGACATAGGAGGGGTGTGTGGATAGGACTCCCAGCAGTGCCCAGACATAGGAGGGGTGGGTGCACAGGACTCCCAGCAGTGCCCAGACATAGGAGGGGTGGGTGCACAGGACTCCCAGCAGTGCCCAGACATAAGAGCGGTGGGTGCTCAGGACTCCCAGCAGTGCCCAGACATAGGAGGGGTGGGTGCACAGGACTCCCATCAGTGCCCAGACGTAGGAGGGGTGTGTGCACAGGACTCCCAGAAGTGCACAGACATAGGAGGGATGTGTGGATAGGACTCCAAGCAGTGCCCAGACATAGGAGGGGTGTGTGGATAGGACTCCCAGCAGTGCCCAGACATAGGAGGGGTGTGTGGATAGGACTCCCAGCAGTGTCCAGACATAGGACGGCTGGCTGGATAGGACTCCCAGAAGTGCCCAGACATAGGAGGGGTGGGTGCACAGGACTCCCAGCAGTGCCCAGACTTAGGGGCTCATTAGAATGGCGGACGGAAGTGCCTCCGCAGACCCAGAGTATGCGGAACATGCCTATTTTCCGTGCGCCCGTCGCGGACACTCCGTCCACCAAATCAGGATACGAAATACGTGCCAAAATCCGTCCGCGGCGGTAAAACACGGTCGGCCGCACCACCACACCCAACCACGTGGCGGACGTAACCTATCCAGAGACTCCGCCGTACGGACTGACGTCTAGACCGTCCTGCAAATCAAGATGGCGGAAAACACACATAAAAGCGCGGCGGAAAAACAACCTGCCTGAACACGGCGGGTGCTCCACAGCGACCATACCCACCACGAGCCGACATGGACCCTGCACTACAGGCTTACCCGATACTCTACGCGATCCACTATGTCCTCGTCCTGGCCCACCATCGACGACGACGCAGGTAGGCTACAAACCATTCGCTGACTGGAGAGGAGTACCTGCAAGGTCCGTGACGTAGGGAGGGGGGAGTGACATGTCCCGAAATGGACATATTCCAGTGTACGGCAACGCCTCCAAGAGTCGTGACCCAGGTAGGGGAGAGTGACATGTATCTGAACCCACCGCCCTCAAGAAAATACTAATCCACACCAGCAACACACACGCAAGAATGACTCCGACAATCCACGACACATGAATCACAATTTTATTTACGCAGAATCGGAGTAACATCACAGTCTAGGATGGAGCATGGGCAGTGTGGACACCAGAGCAGGTACATCAGATGCAGTACATCAGTATGAGGATAGCAACAGGGCAGCAACAGGGCAGTGTGGACACCAGAGCAGGAACATCAGAGGCAGCACATGAGAGGGCACAATGCAGTATCAGAACAGCAACAGGGCAGTGTGGACACCAGAGCAGGTAAATCAGAGGCAGTACATCAGTATGAGGATAGCAACAGGGCAGCAACAGGGCAGTGTGGACACCAGAGCAGGTACATCAGATGCAGTACATCAGTATAAGGATAGCAACAGGGCAGCAACAGGGCAGTGTGGTCACCAGAGCAGGTACATCAGATGCAGTACATCAGTATGAGGATAGCAACAGGGCAGTGTGGACACCAGAGCAGGTACATCAGAGGCAGTACATCAGTTTGAGGATAGCAACAGGGCATTGTGGACACCAGAGCAGGTACATCAGATGCAGTACATCAGTTTGAGGATAGCAGCAACAGGGCATTGTGGACACCAGAGCAGGTACATCAGAGGCAGTACATCAGTTTGAGGATAGCAACAGGGCATTGTGGACACCAGAGTAGGTACATCAGAGGCAGTACATCAGTATGAGGATAGCAACAGGGCAGCAACAGGACAGTGTGGACACCAGAGCAGGTACATCAGAGGCAGCACATGAGAGGGGCCAAGTGCACCAACAGTCCATGGCAAAACACAGGTCCATCAGAGGCAGCACATGAGAGGGGCTAAGTGCACCAACAGTCCATGGCAAGGCACAGGTCCGTCAGAGGCAGCACATGAGAGGGGCTAAGTGCACCAACAGTCCATGGCAAAACACAGGTCCATCTGAGGCAGCACATGAGAGGGGCTAAGTGCACCAACAGTCCATGGCAAGGCACAGGTCCATCAGAGGCAGCACATGAGAGGGGCTAAGTGCACCAACAGTCCATGGCAAAACACAGGTCCATCAGAGGCAGCACATGAGAGGGGCTAAGTGCACCAACAGTCCATGGCAAGGCACAGGTCCATCAGAGGCAGCACATGAGAGGGGCTAAGTGCACCAACAGTCCATGGCAAAACACAGGTCCATCAGAGGCAGCACATGAGAGGGGCTAAGTGCACCAACAGTCCATGGCAAGGCACAGGTCCATCAGAGGCAGCACATGAGAGGGCACAATGCAGTATCAGAACAGCAACAGGGCAGTGTGGACACCAGAGCAGGTACATCAGAGGCAGTGCATCCGTTTGAGGATAGCAACAGGGCATTGTGGACACCAGAGCAGGTACATCAGATGCAGTACATCAGTTTGAGGATAGCAACAGGGCAGTGTGGACACCAGAGCAGGTACATCAGAGGCAGTACATCAGTTTGAGGATAGCAACAGGGCATTGTGGACACCAGAGCAGGTACATCAGAGGCAGCACATGAGAGGGCACAATGCAGTATCAGAACAGCAACAGGGCATTGTGGACACCAGAGCAGGTACATCAGATGCAGTACATCAGTATGAGGATAGCAACAGGGCAGCAACAGGGCAGTGTGGACACCAGAGCAGGTACATCAGATGCAGTACATCAGTATGAGGATAGCAACAGGGCAGCAACAGGGCAGTGTGGACACCAGAGCAGGTACATCAGATGCAGTACATCAGTATGAGGATAGCAACAGGGCAGCAACAGGGCAGTGTGGACACCAGAGCAGGTACATCAGATGCAGTACATCAGTATGAGGATAGCAACAGGGCAGTGTGGACACCAGAGCAGGTACATCAGATGCAGTACATAAGTTTGAGGATAGCAACAGGGCAGCAACAGGGCAGTCTGGACACCAGAGCAGGTACATCAGATGCAGTACATCAGTATGAGGATAGCAACAGGGCAGCACCAGGGCAGTGTGGACACCAGAGCAGGTACATCAGATGCAGTACATCAGTATGAGGATAGCAACAGGGCAGCAACAGGGCAGTGTGGACACCAGAGCAGGTACATCAGATGCAGTACATCAGTATGAGGATAGCAACAGGGCAGTGTGGACACCAGAGCAGGTACATCAGAGGCAGTACATCCGTTTGAGGATAGCAACAGGGCATTGTGGACACCAGAGCAGGTACATCAGATGCAGTACATCAGTTTGAGAATAGCAACAGGGCATTGTGGACACCAGAGCAGGTACATCAGATGCAGTACATCAGTTTGAGGATAGCAACAGGGCATTGTGGACACCAGAGCAGGTACATCAGAGGCAGTACATCAGTATGAGGATAGCAACAGGGCATTGTGGACACCAGAGCAGGTACATCAGAGGCAGTACATCAGTATGAGGATAGCAACAGGGCAGCAACAGGGCAGTGTGGACACCAGAGCAGGTACATCAGATGCAGTACATCAGTATGAGGGTAGCAACAGGGCAGCAACAGGGCAGTGTGGACACCAGAGCAGGTACATCAGATGCAGTACATCAGTATGAGGATAGCAACAGGGCAGCAACAGGGCAGTGTGGACACCAGAGCAGGTACATCAGATGCAGTACATCAGTTTGAGGATAGCAACAGGGCATTGTGGACACCAGAGCAGGTACATCAGATGCAGTACATCAGTTTGAGGATAGCAACAGGGCATTGTGGACACCAGAGCAGGTACATCAGAGGCAGTACATCAGTATGAGGATAGCAACAGGGCATTGTGGACACCAGAGCAGGTACATCAGATGCAGTACATCTGAGGGCACACCACAGCAACTTACAGCACACTATCAGGTGGATTGCGTGAAGTACCCGCATCGGACAGACTGCCAGCACCAGAAACCGGAGTGTGACACACAGCCACAGATGTAGTGACTGACACGTGAGCCACAGACCCAGATACACTGCCAGCACCTGATACATGAGTGTGAGACACAGCCACAGCCCGAGTTACTGATACATGGCCCATAGACCCAGATACACTGCCAGCACCTGATACAGGAGTGTGAGACACAGCCACAGCCCGAGTGACTGATACATGGCCCATAGACCCAGATACACTGCCAGCACCTGATACAGGAGCGTGAGACACAGCCACAGCCCGAGTGACTAACACATGGCCCATAGACCCAGATACACTGCCAGCACCTGATACAGGAGTGTGAGACACAGCCACAGACCGAGTGACTGACACATGGCCCATAGACCCAGATACACTGCCAGCACCTGATACAGGATATGTCTCAACTGATACCCTGCCACTAACAGACACATGCGAGTCAACTGCACCAGCGCCACTGGGACCACTGAAATGATGAGCCACAGGGCTGTATGGTCCAGGAGGCAGGGTGGCTCTGGGAGCGGGAGATAGTTGCAATTGTGCGACATCGGATTGTGCATGTGTCAATGCTGTGTGTCTACGTTTCTTTTGGACATGTGCCTGCACCCTGGACAGGACAGGACTTACAACTGGACCGGACTGAGAAGAAATTTCACCCACCATGGGAGTGGCATCTGCTGGGGGGGGGAATGCTCTCTGGGGTCGTGCTGGAGCCTGCTTGTCGTTTGCTCTGTGGCTGCCTTGTGGCCTCTGCAACATGTGTCATGGGATGCTACTACAGGGTCCACCTGCATCCGTCCCTGACGGGCCCTGATGGGAGTGGAGGTAAGGGGTGACTCCACTGTGGAGACATCTGTATTCCATTTCCCAGAAAACAGCTGCCTCAGTGCAACAATGGGTGATGTATGCCTGTCCCTGACAGCGCCACTGTCCATGGCAGATGCCTTGGGCCTTGGGTGTTCAATTTCCGTAGGAGTACTGTTGTCTGCGGACTTTCTCTGTTCCCTGGATGGTGCCCTGTTCCAGGCAGCAGACTTGTCGTGTGTGGTGTACATGTCCCCAGGACACACCTTCTGCCCGTGTGTGTCCCTGCCCCTGGGAGTGTCCGTGCTCCTCTTAGGTGCGTTCGTCTTGTGACTGTCCTTGTCCCTGCCCTTGGGAGTGGCTCCTTCCTTCCTAGGTTCCCTGCCCTTGGGAGTGCCTCCTTCCTTCCTAGGTTCTGTGCCCTTGGGAGTTGCTTCTTCCTTCCTAGTGTCCCTGCCCTTGGGAGTGGCTCCTTCCTTCCTAGTGTCCGTGCCCTTGGGAGTGGCTCCTTCCTTCATAGTGTCCCTGCCCTTGGGAGTGGCTCCTTCCTTCCTAGTGTCCCTGCCCTTGGGAGTGGCTCCTTCCTTCCTGGTATCCCTGCTTTTGGGAGGGGCTCCTTCCTTCCTGGTATCCCTGCCCTTGGGAGTGGCTCCTTCCTTCATAGTGTCCCTGCCCTTGGGAGTGGCTCCTTCCTTCCTAGTGTCCCTGCCCTTGGGAGTGGCTCCTTCCTTCCTGGTATCCCTGCTTTTGGGAGGGGCTCCTTCCTTCCTGGTATCCCTGCCCTTGGGAGTGGCTCCTTCCTTTCTGGTGTCCCTGGCACTGGGAGTATGCGAGCCCTCAAGGGATTCATTCGTCTTCTCAATGTCCCCGTACAAGGTAGTGTCACTGGAAGTGGGAGTGAGTCTTGGCTTGGTAGTACCTTGTGTGTGGGATGGCTGTGCAGCATGTGTGGCCATTACACCCAACCCCTCTTTAGCTTCACGTGTGTGTACTCCACTATATCTGACGTTGTCCTTTTGAACAGATTTACCTGACCTAGGGGATGGGGTCTGAGGCCTCCGTGCCTTGACGTGCTGGCTGACGCTGCTTCTAGTGCAATAACCTGTATTAGAGTCCTGGTCAGAAAATTCACTTCCACCTGACACATCCAGAGTTGTAGATGGTGGAACAGAAGTACCACCCAGTCCATGCGACTGTACAATGGCAGACGACACACTGTTAGACAATGACTGCAGTGTCCTGTGTACACCAGCCAGATCACCATGCATACCTTCCATGAATGCCACCACCTGCCCCAACTTCCTATCGTGGTCTTGGAAAGCATTAATCATATTGGTCTGCCCCACACACAGCTGTCGCAGCAGATCAACCGCCTCTGCACAAAGAGCATTTTGGCTCACCGAGGCTGGGGCAGCGGTGCCGACACTGAACGCCACTCTGCTCCCCCTACTCCTGCGTGCACGAACAGTACATGGTGCAGTTGGCGGCAGGGTGGGCCCTGTGTGCTGTGTCCCGACCGAAGGTGTTGATTGCCCACTCCCAGTCTGTGACAACAGTGCTGACTCACCAACACTGTCGGAAGATGATGACGATGTTGTCTCCACATGCGAGTCCTCCGGGACGGTCCTGTCCCCCTCTCCGGCGCTGGCCCCTTCGGTGTCAGTCTGCGTGTGCGCGACGTCTGATCCGGATGCATTGCCTTCTGTCATCTCTGCCGTCTGTGGCTGAGTGCTCTCTACCAAAGCTGAAATGCACAGGAAATTGGTGTAAGTCATGGGCACACTCACGTACAGTACTGCTACGGAATCCCTAAAGCCAATGATGACAATGTCCATCGATCCCCCAACCTGCACACGGCCCACCCCAACCAGTCATCCTCACAGGAATTTAGTGGCGTTGGCCGTAATACATGTACAGCATGCACACTGGGCATGAGGAATTACATCTGCACACAAGTGTTGCCAAGGGGAGACGGAGCACTACAGCATGTGCATGTAAAATGTATCGCTTAGCGGGTGGCGTGTCAACATGCCGCATCGGACAGTGAAATGGAACTGCGGCAATGTCACCAACATGCCATTGGAACGAGCCCCACGATCGACGGAAGTCCATAATGTGTGTAGTGAACCATACATGCATGGCACTCACAAGCAACATACACTGACAGTATGCTTACCGCCACGTTGCTGTTCATCCACACGCAACCGCTCGGACAGGTCAGGATGCGTCACAGCTATGATACGGTGCATGAAAGGGGTCATTGAGCGTCGGGCCAGACGTGCCGTCCTTGGAATCATCCCTAGTGTCACTTCCGCTACATTCTTGCTCAGTCTGGAAATGTCGTCCCAGCGTTTGTGGCAGTGTGTATGCCGTCTATTGGACACCCCCGCTGCTCGTACTTCACGTGCAATGCTCCTCCACACGTCCTTGCAAAGGTGCAGCTTCACCTACCATGATGGGAGACAAAAGGGTGGAAGTCAGTGGACAGTTGGCCAGTCACACAGATAGGAGCAACACATTTCTCTCTGCAGCCATGCACATATCGATTCTTTAGTTGGTCACACATCACACCGCCAAGTTTCCAGAGCCCAGGTGTCATATGACACCTCATGCACAACAACTTATCCCCCACTGCACTTACCGCCTGTCCGGGTGCGCCGTACAGGCGTCCGTAGTTGCGGGGACATCCAGCTCCGCGGCGGTGAAGGGACGAGACCGGACCTCTTTGACTCTCGACATGGCTAGGTCACGGAGTATGGCACTAGAGCGGCAGTCGGTGGTCAGCTCCGCAGCAGCAGGTGGAGGTGATGGTCACAGGCATCAGTCGGTGGTCAGCTCCGCAGCAGCAGGTGGAGGTGATGGTCACAGGCAGCAGTCGGTGGTCAGCTCCGCAGCAGCAGGTGGAGGTGATGGTCACAGGCAGCAGTCGGTGGTCAGCTCCGCAGCAGCAGGTGGAGGTGATGGTCACAGGCAGCAGTCGGTGGTCCAGGCACGGGTGGAGGGGGCCTGAAGCGGCGGTAGTTGGCATGGCCGGAACGGCGGTCATGGGCTGGGCCTGGCACGGCGGTAGTGGAGGGGGCCTGAAGCGGCGGTAGTTGGCATGGCCGGAACGGCGGTCATGGGCTGGGCCTGGCACGGCGGTAGTGGAGGGGGCCTGAAGCGGCGGTAGTTGGCATGGCCGGAACGGCGGTCATGGGCTGGGCCTGGCACGGCGGTAGTGGAGGGGGCCTGAAGCGGCGGTAGTTGGCATGGCCGGAACGGCGGTCATGGGCTGGGCTGGGCCGGCCGGTGTAGGCTGGCTGATGCAATGTCACTGTAAGGGGGGTCATGAACGGCCATGTGCATGGACATCAGCTTATGGATGTTGTGGCCTCCACCTCCCCCGCCGAATACGTGTCCCGCCATGGTGGCGCCACTGTTACAACTTTGTTGCAAATGATGCTTCCGTCCCGGTGTGTAGCATATGCACTTGCCGGTGTGTGAGCGTGACGGTCTGTGCACGTGCAGACAATGGGAATGTTGAACGCGGGCCGCGTATGGCCAGACGTAAACAGCGGAAGCAGTTTACCGCCATGGCGGCGTCAATGATTGATTGCATGTCAGATGACGATGCACCTTGTTTAATTGTCTGCAGCTGCATGATGACGGTTGTGTGCGTGATTGCGTGACTCCACACTTCATGCTCTATCCCATGTTTGTCCATACCATGACCATCGGTGTGCCACTAATGTCCGTCACTTTTGGGTCATGTCACATGTCTTGTTGGCAGTGATGTAGAGATGAGACAGAGTGCATTGCACATGTTGCAAACCATCATTTAGCTGGTGGGTGCACATTGCTACGTCAATCCATGTTGTTGTGACAATCAGAGATGTCACACATATGCCAATTGAACACTGCCTATTACATGTTGGATAGAGTGCGGTGACATGTGTGTGAGTTGCACAGACATGCGTTGTATGTGCATTGACTTCCATTCCATTTACTCCCACACAGGAGGGCTCAAAATGTCCATCGCCCATACACTGTGCTGGAGGATATGGTGGACGAGGAGGTGATCAAGAAATTCAGGCTTGATCGACGTCGATTGCTGGAGCTTGTGAACCAGTTGTCTCCTCACCTGCAGCCGCGGAGAACCTATCCAGGCTCAATTTCACCCACCCAAAAGGTGATGGCGGCACTCCATTTTTTTGCAACAGGCACATTCCAGTACACTATTGGACATGCCGGGGGAATGTCACAGGCCATGTTCAGCACGGTACTTAGGGATGTACTGACAGCCATGATGCTGTACAAGAATGACTCCATACATTTTCCACAGGCGGCAGAGTTGGCAGCGGTCAAAGCAGACTTTTATGCACTGGGTCGCATACCACACGTTGTGGGTTCAATTGATGGCACGCATATAGCGATCATTCCACCACGGGCACGTGAGCAGGTGTTTTGGAATCGGAAGCACTTCCACTCCCTTAACGTGCAGGTGGTGTGCCAGGCCGACAACATTATCTCACATGTACACACTAAGACAGGAGGGGAAATTTATACACACTAAGACAGGAGGGGAAATTTATGAGTGATAAACTGGAGTCTCTTGAAAACCAAGCAAGGAAAAATAATATAAGAGTTTAAAATGTTCCAGAAAAACAAGAAGGCACTGACATAAAGAAATTCATTGTAGACTTACTAGTGGAATATTTCCCATGGAGTGACGCTAAGTTGCTGGAAGAAGATATTCAAAGAGTCCATAGAGACCCGTTTGGGAAGGCTAAAGACAGAAAAACACCCAGGAAAATCCTGATAAATTTCAAAACTTATACACTAAAAGAGAAAATCCTGAGCGAGGCCTTAAAAAAGGGAAACTACAATAAAGACTCTTGGTCCTTCAGAATCAGATCGGATATGTCCAAAGCATCTCAGGACAGACAATGGGAGCTGGGAAAGCACATGCCAGAGCTCCAATCCCTAGGAGCCACAGTGCAAATGAAGTTTCCACCATCTTTACGAATAATGTGGCGTAATAAAATGAGGAACATTAGAGAGCCTGAAGAAGTAAAAAATCTGATCAGCCTAATGAAAGATACAATCCAGATGGAAAACTCTACAATCTGAAAAAAAAAAAAAAAACTTGTTGCCGGCGTAAAGGAAGTAAAAAAGATATTCCAGGTCCAAGGTGGAGGAGCCCAAAGGGGTCAAGATAGAAACTCCAAGAAAAAAAGAAGGAGGCTTCCCAGGGGAGGGTAAGAACATAACACAAAACCAGAAAAGTAAAAAAAAATCTACAGAGCAAAATGGGTGGGGAGCAAAATGGGAAAAAAAACCAAAAAATTAAATCCTCAAATATGGAAAGAAAATTGGGAAAGAATGGAACACCGTCAACACAACATTGAAGCTATTGCGACAAATAAACAAAAAACTATAAAAATAAACAAAAATAATGGGAGAAATCAATAAAAATATAAAAATATTATGCTGGAATGTTAATGGCATGAGAACAAAAAGTAGAAGAAATAAAATTCTTGAATACCTTAAAATATCTGAAAGCGAAATTATAATTCTGCAGGAGACACATCTAGTGAAAGAGGAATGGGATCAAATCATGAAAAAAGTAAGATGGGCGGACATACATATATGCACAAATCAAGAATGTAATATCAAAGGTGTAGCTATTGTTCTAAAAAAATCTTTAAATGCAATTTTGGAATCTTAGGAAGTAGATAGCAAAGGCAGATGGGCACTAGCAAGAATAAAAGTGGGGAACTCCGCATTGACAATAGCAGGGTATTATGGCCCAAACCTTGACGATTCTGAGCCTTTACAGAAACTGTACACACAGTTACTACTAGCTAACGCCCCAATAATTCTAGGAGGAGACTTTAACATCATCTTAGATCCTAAAACCGATAGATCCCCCTCAGGAAGAAATGCTAATTTACCTAATTTACCAAAAATGAGGGAGTGGATTGGTATTTATAAGAAAGACTTGGAACTAATGGATATATGGAAGGAAAAAGGAGACAAGAGCCAACCTTTTACACTTCACAACAAAAGATTGGGACACAAATCTAGAATTGATTTCTTCCTAGTAGATAGAAGATTACTGGAAAATGTAACACAGTTAAGTCATATTCCAGCCCACCTATCAGACCATTCCGCTGTACAATTAACACTACAAATTAAAACTGCCCAGATACATAGAAGGTTTACGTGGAGAGAGCCATGTTTTTAGATCACAAAATTGTACAAACACTTAAAGAAGAAACAGAAGACTTTTGTGAAAACAATAAAACAGGAGTTTCAAAACAAATAGTTTGGGACACATATAAGGCCGTACTAAGGGGCAAACTACTCAGTCTTGGTGTACATAAATTAAAGAAAGAGAAACAAGAAATAACAGATTTAGAAAAAAACATAAATACTCTAGATACCCAAATATTAATAGAAAAAGATCCAGACAGAAAAGAAAGCTTGCAAAAAGATAGACAAAGACAAAAGTATTCCCTGAGTAACATACTAGAAGAAAAAGTAAAAACTAAGTGGGAAGCAAGCAAGCTGGCAAATCACGAATACGGGGAGGGTTGCGGAAAATGGCTTGCATGGAAATTAAAAACTGATACGGCAAGAAACAGAGTAAAAACTCTAATAAGACAAGATCAAGATCAGACAAGCCTAACTTCAGCGGAAGGGGAAATTAGAAACGAATTTATGACCTTCTTCTCAAATTTATACACTGAAGATGTCAACCCATCTGAAGAACAAATTAAGAGATATCTAGCAGACATGCCAGTCTTAAAACTGTCGGAGGAGGAGAAGATGGAGTTAAATAAAGAAATTTCACCAACTGAGGTTAAAAATACAATAAAATCCCTAAAAAAATGAAAAGCAGCAGGCCCAGACGCACTGCCCAACGAGCTCTATTTGACCTTAATGGACACATTATTCCCACATATAACAGAGCTAACAAATATGATTTTTAAGCAAAAGGAAATGCTGCCAGACACCTGGAATGATGCTGTAATAACAATCATTTTAAAACCAGGGAAGGACCCCAAAAAATGCGAATCATATCGGCCAATATCTCTGCTTAATGCAGATTATAAAATTTTTACTAAAATAATGGCAACAAGATTGGGAAAACTCACGCCTCAACTTATACATTCAGATCAAAAAGGCTTCACAAAAGGAAGGCAATTACATGAATTAACGCATTAACTTATAAGTGCTATAGATATAGCTACGGAAAAAAATATTCCTTTAACAATATTAACGGTCGATGCCGCTAAGGCATACAATAGAGTAAACTGGGCATTCCTGAACAGCATAATAACTAAAAATAACTTAGGGGACTCCTTTTTACACGCAGTAGGAGAAATTTACAAAAACCCAAGATCAAGAATTTTGGTTAATGATAGTCTTACGAACAACATCAAAATTGGTAGAGGCACTAGACAGGGGTGTCCCCTTTCACCCCTGCTATTTAACCTATATATAGAACCCTTAACAAATGAACTTAGAAATTGCAAAGAAATTTCTCCCTTTGAATACCGAGGATGGGAGAAAAAGCTGGCTCTCTATGCAGATGACTTGATGCTATTTACAGATGAATATGTAAAATCTAAACCAGCGATAGAAAAAATCATCAGTAAATTCTGGGAAGTCTCAGGATACTTAGTTAACCATGCAAAAACAGAAATAATGACATGGGACACACATTTTAACAGCCCCAACATAAAGGAAGAGGTAAAATACCTGGGCATCTTGGTTATTCAAAACCTTAACAAAATAACACAAAACAATCTAAATAAAGTAGCTCGAGAGGTGCGAAAATTGTTTAAAGTATGGTCTAGCCTTCCTCTAAGCTTCATAGGGAGGTCTAATATCATAAAAATGAGTATACTCCCAAAATACACCTTCCTATTCAACACTATTCCTTTGGATTTTAAAAAACTGAGCTAAAAAGGCTGCAAGGGGAGATAGCAAGTTTTATTTGGGCCTCCAAGGGAACTAGAATATCATGGAAAAAACGTAGGAGAAAAAAAGAGAAAGGAGGAATAGCAAGTCCAGACTTAACAGAATACTGCAGAGCATTTCAATTTAAAAATATTCGGTCTCTACTAAGAATACACCAATATTACCCGGAATATCTGAAAGGAATGACAGAAGCTGAGGATCATTTTCTTTTTAAGTTTGGTCACCAAAAATACTTCAAGAAAATTAAGCTAAAAGTTCTGAAGGAGGCAGCTAAACTTTGGATACAAATTAGATCGATCTTAAAAACCCCCTACTATAGTGCAATGGCACCGATATGGAATTCTCCTGGAACTCCGGACTGTTTAAAAGATGCCATGGCTACCCCCTTAAAACAATGTAATATCAAATATTGGGGTCAACTTCTAAGTGGATCAACATTAATAACATGGGAAGAAATGTATAAGATCTCCAATGGAAGAATATCAAAATTCAAATTTTATCAACTAAACAGCTGGGCAAAGACACTATCAAAGTACGATAAAGATAACAAGACCGTAGAAAAAGAAATGATAAAAATCTTACCCATAAATAAGGAGGTAGCAAAATGGTATTGGACCTTTATAACAGATGAAGACGAAAGCTCCCAGATGGTAGAGCAAATCTGGGGAAAAGACCTGGCTTCAGAAGACCTAGTAAATATATGGGAAGATTCAATAGAGAAATGTTGGTCAACATTAAAATCCGCGGCACTAAAAAGAAATCATCTGTATACTCTGCATAGAGCCTATTGGACACCGAAAAAGCTTTCAAAATTTAAAAATGCGGGAATCAAAAAATGCCCTAAATGTGGGGAAGAAAGGGCAGATGATGTCCACATGTTCTGGAGTTGCCCATTTTTGAGAACATTCTGGGAAGGAGTTGGTAAGACGTTGAACTCAATATTTCAAAAACATCTAAATGTAATTACAACTCTTATTCTCTTTGGGATTGATAACATAACGGGGATAGCTAAACTAACAGTAATGGAGGCAAAATTACTCTTTGTATTAATGGTGATAGCTAGAAGGGAGATCTGCATTAAGTGGATTGGTCCTCATCCCCCGACACATGTAGAGTGGTTAAACTCAGCTATCAAAATAAATAAATTAGACAGAAGGGGAAAAACTAGTAAGAGGTTTAAATACTGGGAAATCATGGAGAAACATCTGACCTCTGAGGATAGGGCAGAATACACTGTCCTATGATTAAAGCGAAAGCGTATTCTGTGTTATGAGTATGATACTCATAGAGTAGCCAAGGTGGCTAGCTCCCCCCCTCTCGACTACAGATATGTTTATATGTAAATGGAAAAGGTTCTCCTCTGATCTAGCAAGACAAGGGAAAACTCCCAAGAAAAGAGAGACCATTGGGCAGTGACGGTACAAAAAGGAAAGCTTCAGAGGTAGAAACCAAACTTTCCAAAATACATAAAATTTTCGCAATATGAGGATTAAAAAAAAAAAAGAAAAAAAAAAAAAACATTATCTCACATGTGTGTGCACGATTTCCTGGCTCTGCACATGACGCCCACATCATGCGGAGCAGCATTGTCCCCCAGCTGATGGCTAATCTGCGTCCGGCACAAGCCTGGCTTGTTGGTGAGTATGCTGTGGTGACAGGAGTGATATCTGGGTGGCTTGGTGTGGCCACATGTTCAGGTAGTGATGTTTCTCTCTCTCTCTAATTTCCACAAACACAGGCGACTCGGCTTACCCAAACAGGCCTTGGCTTCTAAGTCCAATTCGCAATCCCACCACAGCAGGAGAAATGCGATACAACGATGCCCATGGTAGGACACGTCGAGTGGTGGAACGAACATTTGGCCTGCTTAAGTCTAGGTTTCGGTGCCTGGATAAGACTGGAGGGGCCCTGCCTTACGCACCAGGCAAAGTATGCAAGATTGTGATTGCCTGCTGCATGCTCCACAACCTGGCTGTGCGAAATAACATTGAACTGATCTTGGACCCAGATGAACAGCAAGTTCCTCGCCCTCCAGACCCACCCATGTCGACTGATGAGGATAGTGGTGAGGAGGAAGGTGTGGACCAGAGGCGCCAGCTCATTGAACGCTACTCTCCTTGATTGTGAGTGTGCCCCTCTTGTGCTGCTTGTGTATGCCCTGTGTGGGTTTGCTGCTCTACTGTCATTGTGTTGGGCATCATCTATGTGTTTTGTTATGTGATGTATGCATGTGTGTGTGTGTCTTCATTTATGAGTATATGCACTTCTCCATGATGTGTGTAGTGTCATCCATTGGTGTAGTAATGTGTGTGGTTTGTTGTAAGTTGCACTGCATTGAGTTGGGATGAGTGTGATGGTGTTTCCTAACGTCTGTTTGCAATTTCTATGTTTCCCTAGGTCACTCCCTTGCGGCACAATTCTGTACCAGTTGGATCCCTGAACCTGGTTACGTCTGTTTCTGATGCAATCATGTGAATAAACATGGAGGCAACACATCATTGAGTGAGTAAGTGTCATTTATTTACAGATTGTGCATAGGTGTAGGTGCATATTTACAAATGAGTGAAGGGGTGGGGGAGTGAGAGTCCAAGGTAATGGCAGATGAGATGTCCGTGCAGACACCACATAGGGTGTTGTCTGCCTAGTGCAGCAGGCCTGTGCCAGGTGGGACCGGATAGTTGGCAGGGTGGATGGCAGGCTCAGGTACTCAAATGAGTCATTGTCGGCTCCTCTTGGAGCGTGTGGCAGGAGCTCCGACACTGCTCTCGCCCACTTCCTGCCTCGGACGGCCCCTCCGTCTTTGTGTCGGGACGGAGTCAGCTGGGGGCGCTGGCTGATCAGGTGGCACATCTGCCGCCAGCGGCGCAGGTGGCGGTGGCGGTGTTGTGGGCGCTGCCGTTATTTGAGGGGGGGTGTGGTGGGTGGTGTTGGCGGATGTCCTCGTGTTAAAAATGTCCACGAGTTGGCCAGGCCGCCTCTCGATGGCCCCCAACATCGCTGTGTTGTTCACAAAGTCCTGGTGGGCCCGGTCTCCATGTGCCTGGCTACGTGCATAGCCCGCCTCCACCCGGACTAGTGCTTCAAGACACTGTTGCACGGCATTGGGTGTAGTGTCATCAAGCCTTCTTTCCGCCGTGCTCCTGCCTGCAGGATCTGCCCTTGCGTTGGTGGTTTGCCTCACTCTCTCCCTGCGTGGCTGGGATGGCGCTGCCCCAGCATTGGCCGGTGGGTTGGGCAGGGTGGCAGGGGCAGAAGTGGTGGTAGTAGTGGTGGTGGAGGTGGTGCTGGAGGTAGCTGTGCAGGTCACCGTAGCCGGTGTTGTGGTGATGCCAGAGCCCGTTGTTGTTGTTGGTGCAGGTGTGACCTGCGAGCCAGAGGTCCCTGGCTGGCTGCTTGATCCGGCACCATCCTCTGCCCCGAAGGTGGCTGGACAATCGTCCCCTGAAAGTTCCGAGTGTGGGGATGCTGGAGGCCTGGTGTTAATTGCAGCAGTCAGATTAGGATCCCCTGCAGAAAAAAATGTGAGGATGAGTCATGTTGCCTAAACGTGTACATTTATTTATGTTTGACATTCAGTCGGCATTGGCACACACCCCACCCACCACCACCACCCTCTCTATGGACATGGGGGCCTGTTGGGAGTAGGACTAGTGACCCCTCACACACCCCACCCACCACCACCACCCTCTCTATGGACATGGGGACCTGTTGGGAGTAGAACTAGTGACCCCTCACACACCCCACCCACCACCACCACCCTCTCTATGGACAAGGGGGCCTGTTGGGAGTAGGACTAGTGACCTGTAGCCCACCCCACCCACCACCACCACCCTCTCTATGGACATGGGGGCCTGTTGGGAGTAGGACTAGTGACCCCTCACACACCCCACCCACCACCACCACCCTCTCTATGGACATGGGGGCCTGTTGGGAGTAGGACTAGTGACCTGTAGCCCACCCCACCCACCACCACCACCCTCTCTATGGACATGGGGGCCTGTTGGGAGTAGGACTAGTGACCCCTCACACACCCCACCCACCACCACCACCCTCTCTATGGACATGGGGGCCTGTTGGGAGTAGGACTAGTGACCTGTAGCCCACCCCTCCCACCACCACCACCCTCTCTATGGACATGGGGGCCTGTTGGGAGTAGGACTAGTGACCCCTCACACACCCCACCCACCACCACCACCCTCTCTATGGACATGGGGGCCTGTTGGGAGTTGTAGTTCCGTCCCCTCACACACCCCACCCACCACCACCACCCTCTCTATGGACATGGGGGCCTGTTGGGAGTAGGACTAGTGACCCCTCACACACCCCACCCACCACCACCACCCTCTCTATAGACATGGGGGCCTGTTAGAAGTTGTAGTTCCGTCCCCTCACACACCCCACCCACCACCACCACCCTCTCTATGGACATGGGGGCCTGTTAGAAGTTGTAGTTCCGTCCCCTCACACACCCCACCCACCACCACCACCCTCTCTATGGACATGGGCGCCTGTTGGGAGTAGGACTAGTGACCTGTAGCCCACCCCACCCACCACCACCACCCTCTCTATGGACATGGGGGCCTGTTGGGAGTAGGACCAGTGACCCCTCACACACCCCACCCACCACCACCACCCTCTCTATGGACTTGGGGGCCTGTTGGGAGTAGGACTAGTGACCTGTAGCCCACCCCACCCACCACCACCACCCTCTCTATGGACATGGGGGCCTGTTGGGAGTAGGACTAGTGACCCCTCACACACCCCACCCACCACCACCACCCTCTCCATGGACATGGGGGCCTGTTGGGAGTAGGACTAGTGACCCCTCACACACCCCACCCACCTGAGGAAATATAAATTTTATGGTCAAGAAATGTTCCCTAACGTGTACCCCACCGTTCCCATGTACGAGCTTAAAGTGCATGTAACTTCCCTCCTGTGCCAGCTATGAAGACGCACATACATTTGCGTCCAACGTTAACATGTCCTCTTTCAGATCCACCCTGAACGGGTTGAATATTCCGTTCCTAAGTATGCCTTGCCAACGTCTTTATGTGGTGTACTTTACACGTTTTTCAGCTCTGGCGAAGTAGGCCCTGAATTCTGCCATTGAGCCTTTTCCTGCCTTCTGACTCTGAATGCCTCAGCCTGGGCCTGCCTCTGTACCCGTGACCTCTGCCTTACTCCCTGCGCGGCTAACGGCGCTTAGCTCAGCCTGTTGCCTGCCAAGACTGTATTCAGCCTTCGAATTATCTGCTCCGCTCCTCGAAAATACATTCCTGCCTACTAGTTCAAGTAAACATCCTTCCAGCTGCAGAGCAAAGGGCCCGGCCTCACTGTCTCCGTGCAAGTAATTCATAGCTCCTGTTACCATGGTAGGCCCATGCCCCCTCGCATTTCATGCAGACACGTAGACGCTTATACACGCACTCACAGTCAGTATAGAATAGCCTCTGCCCAAGAGACCTTTCCCTCTAGATAATATGGTTCCCAAACATCAGATATCAGATATGATATAGGAACGAGTTGATCTGACATGCCAGACTTCTGTCTCTTTCCTCTAAGTGTAAATGTCAAGTCCCCTGCACCCTCCAGCTTCACGTCAATCACACGTCATGCAGCTGCGCGCGCATCCAGATCTCAGATTTCTGCTGACATTGCAAGATTCTGCTATGTACCCACCCACTTGTGACACTTTCATGTGACGTTTCTAGCACACACCTCTATGTTCACGCCTAGTTCACGCCTTCTGATTACGTATTGCTAACACGTGTGTGCTCTTATCTTGTTTCTCTCAGCTGTTACGCCTACTGTATTGGTTTCCATTATATGATTTGAGTATAAAAGCTATGTATTGTCAATAAAGCATTGCTCTATCCCTTCCTGAACCCCAGTGGTGTCAGGAACCCGATATCCGGTTCAAGAACCATTCCTTTTTAAGGAATAAAACCCCTAAGAACTCTAACACCACGGACTCTGCGTCTTTCTTTCCAATTGAGTTATTTTATTTTTAGTACTTACCTGCATAGAAATTAGGACGGTAATTAAATATTTACCACATTATTTTGGCGCCCGAACAGGGACCCCTCCCCCACCCCACGCGCCGGTTGGTGCGTTGCAACCTTTGCCCCCTGCCATAAGTCAAGACGGACAATTACGCGTACCCGCAGGATTTCCTGTATCTCCCTCAGGCCTACGGAGGTGACGGAGACTGCGATCAGCACCCAGACGAGGCGGTGAGGAGTGCGGAGGATCCCGACCAGAGCCTAGCTGAAAGAAGCAAGGTCCGAGGTGTCAAGAGGCCCACCAGTTCCGAAGTATTCACGTATCGAGTCGAGTCGAGTCCAGTCCGGTCCAGTCCAGTCGAGTTTTCCGAGGCCTTCTGTTCCGTGCTTCCCGGTGAGTACCATTGCTGGGGACGCATCTAGACGGGTGCATTATTATGTATCCGGTAAAGACGGGTTTGGGTACACAAACACGGTCTGCACTGTTTTAGACAGTGTATCTGTACTGTTTAGCAGTACATCAGGCATTCAAGTTCTTGCACTGTTCTCAACAGTGTATCTGTACTGTTTAGCAGTACATCTAGTATCAAGGGTAGTCATATGTGTTCAAAATGTTTTCATGTGATTAATGTCATGGTATGAGTGATTGTTTGATGTACATTACTGTGTTTTTGTGTAACTAGCTGTGTTCAGAGTAAGTAACAAGTATCGAGTATCCAGTACTAAGTAACAAGATGCCG
Source organism: Lissotriton vulgaris (assembly GCF_964263255.1). Lineage (NCBI taxonomy): Eukaryota > Metazoa > Chordata > Amphibia > Caudata > Salamandridae > Lissotriton > Lissotriton vulgaris. The sequence continues at coordinate 811,758,899 of NC_141699.1, forward strand.
TTTTTTAATAAATTAAGACAGATAGGAACTAGAAAAGGGATACTAGAGGAAGAAATTCCTGTCCCCCCTAGGGACACTCCTGGAAATTTTATGTACCATAAGCATGGCTTAGATGCCATACTGTACCTAGATTTATGGGCTGATTACACCAAGCACCTAGAAGAGAGACACAGGTGGCCCGTTACAGGAACATGGGATGCCGAGTGCATCATGAAAGTAGAGGAAGCGCTATGGAAAAAGAAAGCCAGACAATCCCAGAAAGATGCCATAGAATTGTGGCGTAAAGAATCGCATAAACATGCCGAAAAGGCATTCCGAAAGGCAGAAAAACATAGAGAAGAGTCGGATGAAGTCCGAGAAAACGAATTAGTTACTGAAGGGATCCGAGTAAAAGCAGAACAAGTAGACCGCATGCGAAACACTCTTGCAAATGGCATGTACTTTGTGGCCGAGGGTTTGCCTAAAGCCACTTCAGAAATACCGAAAGATCTGCCGCCGCCATTGGTTCCAACTAAAGTAAGTCACAGGACCACCAAAGACATATTCCTTGCTTCCCATCTAGACGATGTAGCTCCCGCTTACACCAATCCACGTGCCCACGTACCGCCTACTGACGGTGACGGAGGTGGCAACCCACTCTAAGACAATGTCCCGCCATTACCGCAACAAAGTTCACCCGTTCGACAACCTGCTCCACCTGCTCCTCCACCTCCACCACTTCCCACATCTAAGATTAATATACTAAATTCGTTTGCGCCTGATCCTAATAAGAGACAAGTCCAGGTACACATACAGACTCCACAGGCAAATAATGCTCAAGCCTCCGCCTCAGGAGGTGCGACAGGAGGTCTCCAGACCCCGCCATCAACACACAGATTAAACCTTAGGGACATAATGAAGCAACGTACACCCCAAACACCACGTTTCGACATGCTTAAAGAACCCCTTCCAATTTGCAGATATGATCCAGTACCCGGTAAAGACGATAGAATGTTGTTAGCATCACTACGCTTACGAAAAGTTGCAGATTACCTAGTGTTATTTCCAGGAATGACTGAACACCTAGATAGAATATATCATTTTATCCAGACTGGGGAAGATCCTGAAAGTATTAAAGAGGCCCTGGCTCACCAGAAAGTTGACACTCAAGGTTGTATATTACATTTCTTCATAAATTGCTTAATAAGAGAACGAGACAGGCCTGGAGTAGACAAGGAAGAGATGGAAGCACTAAACAGGTGGGGTCAAAATATAGCCGAAGGAAACCATGATAAACTGAATTGTATAGCAAGCATGTACAAGAAAATCAGAAAAGCAGTAATAGAAATACATGAAAAAGAACAAGAAAAAGAAAAAGAAAGCGGCAGGAATGACTCCTCCGAGGAGGACGGACCTGAAGAACCTGACACGGCTAAAGAAATGATAGCGTATGTGGGTAAGGGAAATTACCTTAAGAAAGGCATTCGCCCAGAAAGCAAGAGAGTTTTTCTCTCTGGCATATCAAAACCGAGTTCTCCTGAATATCTGTTTCAAGGTACCGATAAAATTCTTCAAGAACGAATGGGGTACCATGTACTAAATTCTATGGATGAACAAGAACTAGCCCGGTCAGCAGTACTATGGGCTGACAATCCTAGCACATACAATGATGATACAGTAGCACAGACATTTCTGAACCTTTCCCCAGACGAGCAGAAATTAGCTGGTGTGTACATGATTCAGCATCTCATCACGTTATACAGACAACAACATTCTGATCCAGGTCCCTTACCTGATACATTAGAAGCACTACTTATGAATAGATGGAGAGGCCTAAGTACCAAGTTAATTCAAATAATTCTAGAACAACGGCACAGATATAACGCTTTCTTAGGCCCACAATATGTTTCAGCTCCGCCCCCAGAAAGAAAAATGTTTCATTTTGACAGGCAGAATCCTTTACGAGAAGTACACCCAGTTATGGATGCCGATAATACCTTGGAACGTGTGTTTGTGTACACACCTTTAACAAAGTTGGAATTGTTAGAAATGAAGAAACTAGTACCCTGTCATGATAAAGACCCTGCAGGTTTTCACCGAGAACTTAAGGACATGTTACTCATGGGAGATTACACGTATACGGATATTATGAAATTGTTAAAAGTACTACTGCCCACCGGCATTTACGAGAAACTCAAGGAAAAAGAAGGGGAGATGGGAGATAAAAAGATTATTTGGACTGAAATAGAAGACGAGGAAAAAGCTCGTACTCCAGGGCTAGGCCTTGGGGACAAAGCTAAAGCATTACCAGGTTTAATAGTACAGGTTTTGCCAAGATTATTGACAACTAAAAAGGAAGACTGGGACGCAATCTCAGCCTGTAAACAGAAACACGATGAAGATACTAGTGACTTCTATTCAAGATTCGAGAAATGTTTCATTATTAATAGTGGCCTGAAACCAGGTAACGAGTCATACCCACATCTTTTTGTAACAAAATTAGTCGAGAATTCCCTGACACAAGTTAAGAACCGTGTATATAAAGTTGAGAGTACATGGCAAGCAAATACGCCATCCCAGATGTTACAAATGTTACAATATCACCAGAACAGAATTAGAGAAGAACAGGATCACGAACAGAGACGTATGAAAGACGCGAAAATGAAAATGTTAGTGGCCCAGTCGGTTCCAGCCGACGGTCAGAGAAAGGGTGCGACCCAGACAGGTAATTCAGCAGCTCCCGTTAAAGGGACATGCAACTATTGCAAACAGCCAGGTCACTACGTAAATGAATGTCCAGTCCTGAAACACAATATATATATATAAATTTCTTTATTCGGCTTGTTTCACAGTGGAAAAAACCATAAAAGAGCAAAGAATCATACAGTGCAAAAATACATGTGTTACATAAAATTTCATATAAAATTCATTCCACAATATAAAAATTAATCTGGGGATGCGAGGGGCCGCTCAAGGTTAAAATTTACGAAGATTTTAAAGGTTCTTAAGCTACGTTATCAGATCACAAAGAAGAGAAAGGGAGGAATTAGAAAGAAATAATGAAGTAGTCAGGGAGGCAGAGGAGGAGCTTATGTTGGCCATACAAGCACATACGCCAGTGGAGCAGATTTTGCTAAAATTAGTTGCCCTTAAAGCAGTAGTCATGGAAGGGATGGCAAAAAAGACGGTGGAGAAATATCTAGCCAATAAAGAAAAGGCATATGAACTCAGCGAAAGGGTGGGGCATATTTTAGCGGTGCGAGCTAGACAGAGAGATGGGATGGCTGATATTAAGGAGATGAAAAATAGTCACGGAATTAAAGTTAAAGGTACAGAGCAGATTAAGGAAGTCTTTAGGCAGTTTTATATGGAATTGTATCAGGCAGATGGGCACGGATGTGAGGAGGATATGAGGGCATACCTGAGGGATATTGAGCCATCACACCTGGATGAGTCAGACAGAATCGAGCTGGAAGAAAAGTTTAAGGTGGAGGAATTTGTAGAAGCACTGAAGGAACTCCCATCTGGGAAGGCCGCTGGCCCAGACCAAATCCCAGTTGAATTTTATAAGGTATTTCAGACCCCTCTATTAGTGGATATGTTTAAAATAATGGAGTTAGCACAACTGGGTGAAACTGTTCCAAGTTCCTGGGGTGGTGCGGACATCATAGTTATTCCCAAAAAAGGTAAACCACCAGACGTCCCAGGCTCCTACCGGCCCATCACTTTGATGAATGCCGATGCAAAGGTGTTCTCAAAAATAATGGCAAAAAGACTATCTAAGAAAATCGAATCCTTAGTTATACCCTCTCAGCATGGATTTATCCCAGGGAGAGGGACAACCCACCACACCAGGCAGGTAATTACGGCATTCGATGCTGCAGATATCCTGGAAGATCCAATGGCAGCGGTGCTTCTTGACGCTGAAAAGGCCTTTGACAGGGTCTCATGGGGATATTTGTGGGAAGCTTTAAGGTGGCACGGCATAGGACCAGGTTTTATAAAGGCTATGCAAACGCTATATATAGCCCCGACGGCCAAGATAAGAGTCAGTAGAGGCTACACAGACGCAGTTAACATCCAGAGAGGCACAAGACAGGGTTGTCCCTCTTCTCCCTTACTGTTCGCTTTGTACCTTGACCCTTATATTCGCAAATTGGAAATGAATCAGCAAATATTGCCATTAGTAATAAACGGGTGTAGACTTAAATCACTAGCTTATGCGGATGACGTTGCTATTTTGACTCCAGAACCAGTAGCCGCCATTAGGGTAATTGAATCGGAGGCTGAGAGGTTTGGCAAGTTTTCTGGGTATAAGCTGAATACAACTAAGACGCAGATAGTTAAAAACCAGTGGGTAAGGTGTAATGATGGAAGAGTGACAAATACGGCAACTTATTTAGGGGTACAAATGACGGCAGAGATAAGTAAAATTGTGGAGAATAATATGGATCCCTTGATAACTCAAATGAAAAAAGATCTAGATAGAATGAACAATCTGCACCTGTCGCTAGTTGGCTGTACAAATATCATCAAAATGCTGATTTTACCAAAATTTTTGTATGTATTTAGGGCTGTACCATTGTTGATTGAAGCCAGTTGGTTTAATTGCATAGAGGCTATATGTAATAGGTTTATTTGGGCCCAAGGTAAAACCCGGAGAGCTTATAGGTACATGACACTCCCTAGAGAAAATGGGGGGTGGGGGGCACCAGATTTTCGTTTATATTATATGGCCTGTGTGCTGCAATATATTCAAGGTCTTATTGGTGGAAACCCTGACGACGATAGAATCCAGAAAATGTCTACAGATGTGTACGCTGTAACCCTTGGGGTAAATGCAGAGAACTGTTTTTTAAAGTGTATTGATTACAGTTACTTCAAGAGGACTAAGTTTAAAACTGTTAAGGCAGCCGTTACGACATGGAATGCATTTTTGAAGAGGGTAAAACTTGGGAGATACAACAGATATGTTTTATTAAATAACAATAGGTCACTACCAAAGGAAATTTTCGGAGACTATATTATGGCAGAGTGGGCACTAAAGGGGGTTACACAAATTGGAGACTTGTATGCACAAGATGGCTTTATGCAATTTTCAGAGTTGCGAGGAAAATATGGGCTAGATAATAGGGGATTTTTTAAATACCTACAGGTTAGAAGTTTCCTCAACAACAAAGTCGGGGGTCCGGCAGGCTTTAATAAAGTTGATATATTGGAGAAAATAAAACTGTCAGGAGATTGTACCATTAAATCTCTTTATGCAGCATTGGTGAAAGACAAGCAGGATGATTTAGATAAATTTAGTAAAAAATGGGAAGATAAATTGGGTATTGATCCAAGATACTTTTATGACTCATTGAAATTTGGATCAACGATATTATGTGCTGCCCCGCTGCAATCGCAGCATTACAAAACATTGTACTCTTTGTACTTTACACCGGCAAAAGATTGCTAAATGGGGCGGGAATCAAGGAATCAATTGTCCCAGATGTAATGAATTGGAAGCAGATAGTGTACACATCTTTGCTTCATGCCCACAGCTAAGAACTTTGATTAGGGAAATTGAGGGGTTTTTGGCGAATTCATTGGATATTGCGATAACACTTACGCCAGCCTTGATTATGTTAGGGGTGAGCGACGATGTGCAGACACAATATGCCGAATATGCTGAATTCCTTTTTGTAGTAATGGCTGTCTATAGACTAACAATAGCCAGGGCATGGCTTGATAAAACCCCTCCGAATATGCAATGCTGGCTGGCAAACACTCTATATGCATATAATATAGAGGAAACATTTTTTGCCCGGAAGGGAAGGAGTGGAAGACGGTTGGGGAGAAGAATCTGGGAGCCACTATGCAAATGGAAAGAGGGCCAAAGAAGGAATAGCTAGGGGTAGAGGGAAGCAGTAGCCTTTATTCTTGATGTTAAATGTTTGTTTTTGGCTTCTTCTTCGTTGATCTTAGACTATGTTTTTTAACCTTAGAAGACTTATATTACTGTGTACTTTGTGTTTGGCCAAAAGTCTATTGTATAATTTAATTTTCAATATTCAATGCTTGTTGTATTTGGAATGCTCATAATTAATTGTTGTAACAAAGAAAAATATAAAATAAATAAAAAAATATAAAAAAAAAAAAAAAAAGATTTTAAAGGTTCTTTCTATGTCTCAGAATGCATTTTAGAAAACTACTAACAAAATAGCAGACATTTTCCGTTTCCAACATTTGCAGTCTTAAGAGGGCCGGTCTGCATTGTCTTAGCCCCCACGTTCTTAATATCGGTAAAAGCCAGGTCTTTCTGTGGGCTTGATGGTATTTACAGAGTAGGATCACATGCAAGTTAGACTGCGTTGACAAACCGTCACATGGGCACGGGGAAAGAATGTCACTCCAGCAATTTTGTGTTGGGAAGGTAACCATTCTAAAGAAGGTGTTGAACCTGAATTTTGTAATTAACATTCTCTCGTAGGTTGTTATTTGAAGTGCCAAGTACGGGTGGATGACAGGGGCTGTTTGGATCATATTTGCATGGATGACTGCCGTTTTTGAGGAAATGGATGCGAGTCTTAAAGTTTCCAGGTGTCTTAGTGCTTTCTGTTTAAGATCTTTTTTCGAGATGTCTGTCACTGACACCGGGTCCAAATAGTAGTTCTCAACACCTAAGTCGGTAAAAAAGTTTCTCACATAAGAAAGCCATTTTATTTTTGTGGAGTGATCCAAGTTCATTGTGTCTAAGATAATGGCTTGTGTCAGGGCGTTTTTGTCTGACTTCCAGATGCGTTGCCACAGCATCAACGGCTCAATTTTAATTAGGTCCTCTATATAGGGTATGGCTAGTTCGAGATGAATTGCATAGGTAGAGGTGCCTTTAGGAGTGGCTAGCAAAAATCTTAAAAAGGCGTTTTCAGCTTTCTGGATGGAGCTAGTATTTGTGTGACCCCAGACTCCCGCGCCATAAGTAGCGATTGCCTGGCATTTGGCGTTGTAGATCTTGAGGAGCTCTACTGGTGGTCTTTTGCCTAATCTCTGTGAAAAGGTTGTTAGAGCAGCGATAGCTCTCTTAAATAAGTGTGACCTAGTGTTCACTGCTGGCTTCCAGCTAAGTTGGTCATCTATCATAACCCCTAGATAGGGGTACTGAGGGGTAGCTTCGAGCTTTTGGTTATTGAGGAGAATGGGATTTGTTCTTTTTTGACCTCTACCAACTGTCATTACGAACGTTTTTTTTACGTTCACCTTTAGGTCGAGATTGCCCATGAATGAGGTGTACTTGATTACTGCTTTCTGCAGTTCTCGGGGCGTTCGCGCAAGGATGACAGCGTCATCCGCGTAGAGCAGGGCTGGAATCAGGCGGCGGTTTATGCGTGGGAGGTCCTGGGCCCCCCTCAACATCTCCTCCTCTAAACCATTGGTATAGAGTGAGAAGAGGAAGGGGGCCAGGACGCATCCCTGCCTGACCCCACGCCCTACGCTAAACGGTGACGTCAGCTCTCCGTTTACCCCAAAGCGAACTCTAGCTGTTGCCCCGGTGTAGAGCTCTCTTAGGAAGTCTAAAAGGGGTTGATCTACTCCCATCTGGGCCAAGACCTTCCACAGCTTTGCGTGCGAGACGCAGTCAAAAGCTGCGGATAGGTCGACAAAGACCATGTATATCTTGGAAGGGATGGCCTGGGTGTATTTGCTCATTATTAAGTGAAGATTAAGTGCCTGCTCTAATGTACCAAAGCCCTTGCGGAAGCCAAATTGGATGTCAGAAATTATGCCCCGGTCCTCACTCCACTGCTGGAAACGCTCTAGGATTACTCTCCCCACTACTTTCCCGAGCGAGTCCAGCAGTGAAATGGGCCGGTAGCATTTTGCGTCTTGACGGTCCCCCTTTTTGAAAATGGGGACCATTATTGATTTGGTCCAGGAGGTAAGGATTCCCTCATTCGCTGCCGCTGTGCAGACTCTAGTTAGGATGGGTGCCCAGAGGTCTAAGTTGTTTTTGAAGAAGTCCACTGGGACCCCATCCGGCCCTGGAGCCTTGCCTGATTTACTACTCTGGAGTGCGCCTATGAGGTCTGGAATGTCGAAAGAAACCAAAATGGGGTAGTGTGGTTTTAAAAGCTTGGGTTCTGTTGGTGAAGTGTTTTTAAAAATCTCTTCAAAGTGAGAGACCCATGTTTTTTCATCAATGGCGACTTCTATTTTTGGGATGCCATTATCAGTAAGGTAAGGGGTTCTTACTGTGCGCCAGAAAAGTTCGCTATTTTTTGAGACTGCACCTTTATGAAGGTCCTCCCATAATTTTTGCTTGAGTTGGGCAGTTCTCAGCTTTCTTTCCCCTGTATATTGGCGCCTTAGGAGTTGGATCTGGGCTGCATCTCGCGGTTTACTTTGAAGTGCAGATTTTAGTTTTTTTAAGGCAGCAGTGCAGTTGTGGTTAAACCATTTTGGTTTTGTGGAGGAGTTTGAATTGGGTTTTGAAGTAAGTAGGTCCTTTATAAAATCCAAAATTTGTTTGAAATTTATCAGGACCTCCTTATGGCTTGATGCATGGTCCAGGCATTTCACAATGTTTGGGTAGGCCCTAGTTATTAATTTTTTCAATATATCAGATGGGTTGATTTTTGCCCACTTGATTGTGAAACCATTGTGTTTGCCAACCTGGATCTTGTTCTGTGTAAGAGTAACCGCCATCTCCAATTTGTGAGAGGAGTTAGGTGGTATAAATAACTTTATTGCTAAGGCGGAGTGGTCACTGAGGGGGGTAGCAATAACCCTGAAATCTTTGAGTTTATTCATGAGGTTTGTTGTGAGAAGTATAAAGTCTACTGTGGTTTGATGGCCTCTGCCCACATAAGTTGGAGCAAATTCATTTGGTTCTGCATCTAGGTGGTTTACGATGTGAAGATCCAGGTCGGATAGGACGGTGTTAATAAAGTTTCCTAATTTATTGTGGGCAAAGTGCGCCATTGGGACGTTAAGTTCGTCCATTATCCCACAGCGCAATGGTTTGGAAGCTGTACAGGGGTGGAGATTAAAATCTCCGCCCCAGATTAGATGAATTGGTTTGTTTACGGATCTGGAGTGGTGTATCTGTTTTAATTTATCATGGAGGGTGGTGAGAAGAATTATGAAGTTTTCTTCCGATAAGTTATTATAACTATTGGTCAGGATTATTATTTCTTTGTTAGCAAGAGTTAATGAAAGAATTTGGTGGTTGGCATCCTGCGAGAGAATAACCACTTTATTAAGCGGTAGGGTGTTTGAAATGTAAGTTATTAACCCGCCCTTTGGTCTGCCCATTGTACTAGGTAGTGCTGGGACAGAATAAGTTTTATAGCCTTGTAGATGTAGTTCCTCTACAGACCATGTCTCTTGCAAACAGATTAGTTGATATGATTTTAGGAACTCCTGCGTGGAACCATCCTCGATTTTATTACGGAGGCCTGCGGCATTCCAGGAGAGTACTGTTATTGATGGGGAATCAACATTGAGTTCGTCTATGGGGACTGCGGGTTCATTGTTTTTGGGAGCTAGAGTGGTTGTAAAAGACTGAGGAGAGGGGGGTACCTGAGGCTCATTTGAAGGGATGTCTGTTGATGGTCAATCGACCATTTCTAGGCCATTATACCTATTGTGTAGCGTGATGTTATGCCATGGGTCCCACCGGGGTTGTTCCCTGTGAGGGAACCATTGGGTATAGGGCCTTCTGTCATCCCAACGTCCACCCTGATGGCGTTGTCTTACCGTGTGCCAGGAATAATCCGGCTCGTGTAAGTTAGGGGGACCATGGTATCTGGGGATTAATGGTTCGTCCTGTCTGGGGAATGGGGCAGACCAGGGAGGCTCCTGCTCCTGTGTGAAGCCCCCTGCCTGTCTGAATGGATAGAAGAATGAAAGTGGTTTGACCTTGATTCCTCCATTTTGGGTGATATCTTCCCATGAACAGACATAGTCTGTTATTCGCGGGTCCTCGAATGTGATTGTTATACAATCACCGGGAATGGTTTTTCTAGTACTGCCCACCCACGGTACCCTAGCGACAGATCTAATTCTTCCGCTCCAAGAAGATGGAATCGGACGGTTAGTCTGCAGCCAATGCTGGGCTTTGTTTTTTAAGGACCAGATAGGTTCTGGGGTAGAATCTGTTAATTCGGGTACTCCAGCCATCACCACCACGTACGGTGAGGCCTCAGGAGGGAAGTCTGCTGGGAGTCTTGGAGGACCAGGATTCCTCGCAGCACTTCTCTTGGGCCTGTCCGCTGGGGTTTTTGGTGGGGGGGGTGGAGGGGCAGAGGATTTTGTTACTGTTTTAGTTGTATTCTTAGCAGGAGTTTTATTAGTGAAGATACTAGGTGCTGCCGGGGTAACGGCAGCTGTAGATGCCGCACCTGGGGAGGTTATGCTAATTATCTTCTGCGAGTTATTGGTGGAGGACGAGGCTGTTGCAGTGTTTGCTGTTTTGGTTGTATTTGATGTATTTTTGTTAGCGGGAACGTTAGGTGTAGTTATCCGGAGAGTTTTTTGTTGTGGGTTGGGAGGAGCTGGGTTTGCAGTAGTGGTTGGCTTTTTAGTGTTATTTCCTCCTGTTTTCTGTGGGCCTGATGGATAAGCTGACTGTTGAATTTTTAAAAATTTGGTGATTTGTGTCTCTATAGTTATTAACCGGTGTTCTAGGGGTTGTAAAGCATGTTTAATTATATTAGCTATTGCGGTGAGGGTTAACTCATTAGCCTCCGTAGCCTTCAAGTCTACTTGGGCTTGCTTGTTAGGGTGGGGATCCAAGACTATTGGGGGGGCTCTTTCCTTCTCTGTCTGATGGACTGATGCTAGGATCTCTATTTGTGGTGGTCCGTCATCATGAATTTGTGGGGTGCTAGAGGGTAGTGGCAGGCTTACTAGCGTGATGGAATTTCTAGTCGCTCTTTTCTTACTAATGGCTCCCTCCCTCCTGCCCCTTTCTATTCTTTTGTCTATGGAAGAAATTTGTGTGGGTGTTGTAGGAACCAGTTCTGGGGTTTTTTCTAAGTCGGAGCTGAACTGGGAGTCCGCCAGCTGGGATACTGACAGATCTACTGTGTTCGGCAGGCTACGCCTCTCACGTGTCTGTGCTCTCTCAGCGTTTGAAGCTCCCAGTGCTGGAGATCTGGCTTCCGCTAGGATACCTAATGAAGATCTCTTAGCGAATGCCAGATCTAAAGAAACCCTTTCTTCTATTAGTGATATACTTTCATCTATGAGGGTGTTAGCCTTCGCTAGAAAGTCATCCATGGGGCCAAGTAGTTTACCTGCGGAGGTTGGGGCATTGGTTTTAGATTTCGAACCCCTCGTATTCACCATAATTATCCTTATTAAGTTCAAAGGAGTGGCGGGTATACGGGTAGGGATATCAGGGGGGTGGCCCAGTCCAGTCTCTACCAGCCTCTAACGGCCTAAAACGGCCCGGTCTTTGCCCGGTCTTCGCCCCGGGCTGCGACCCGCGCGCGACCCGCGACGCGTTAGAGACTGGCTGTTGTTAAAGGAGGGAATGAGGGCGTGGCCGCCGGGGGAAGAGGCGCCTGCTGCAAAGAGCGGTGGTTTCTGGGCCTCGCAGTCCCCCGGGAGGCTTTTCCAGGGCACAGCCTCTGCACTACAACCTGGGCGGGTCGCGCTGAGAGCGAGGTGGAATACCGCCGATTGCAGTAACGCTCCCACCAGCCGACCTCAGCCACAGGGAATGCAATCAAGTTCGTGGACAGGGAAGCAGTTCCTCAAGCCAGGAGCAAGGAGCAGGTCAGTGAGCGGCACCCACGCAGCGGGTGTCGCGAAAGGTTTTAAAAGAGCCGGTCAAATCAATGGGCGTGGCCGCCGGGGGAAGAGGCGCCTGCTGCAAAGAGCGGTGGTTTCTGGGCCTCGCAGTCCCCCGGGAGGCTTTTCCAGGGCACAGCCTCTGCACTACAACCTGGGTGGGTCGCGCTGAGAGCGAGGTGGAATACCGCCGATTGCAGTAACGCTCCCACCAGCCGACCTCAGCCACAGGGAATGCAATCAAGTTCGTGGACAGGGAAGCAGTTCCTCAAGCCAGGAGCAAGGAGCAGGTCAGTGAGCGGCACCCGCGCAGCGGGTGTCGCGAAAGGTTTTAAAAGAGCCGGTCAAATCAATGGGCGTGGCCGCCGGGGGAAGAGGCGCCTGCTGCAAAGAGCGGTGGTTTCTGGGCCTCGCAGTCCCCCGGGAGGCTTTTCCAGGGCACAGCCTCTGCACTACAACCTGGGCGGGTCGCGCTGAGAGCGAGGTGGAATACCGCCGATTGCAGTAACGCTCCCACCAGCCGACCTCAGCCACAGGGAATGCAATCAAGTTCGTGGACAGGGAAGCAGTTCCTCAAGCCAGGAGCAAGGAGCAGGTCAGTGAGCGGCACCCGCGCAGCGGGTGTCGCGAAAGGTTTTAAAAGAGCCGGTCAAATCAATGGGCGTGGCCGCCGGGGGAAGAGGCGCCTGCTGCAAAGAGCGGTGGTTTCTGGGCCTCGCAGTCCCCCGGGAGGCTTTTCCAGGGCACAGCCTCTGCACTACAACCTGGGCGGGTCGCGCTGAGAGCGAGGTGGAATACCGCCGATTGCAGTAACGCTCCCACCAGCCGACCTCAGCCACAGGGAATGCAATCAAGTTCGTGGACAGGGAAGCAGTTCCTCAAGCCAGGAGCAAGGAGCAGGTCAGTGAGCGGCACCCGCGCAGCGGGTGTCGCGAAAGGTTTTAAAAGAGCCGGTCAAATCAATGGGCGTGGCCGCCGGGGGAAGAGGCGCCTGCTGCAAAGAGCGGTGGTTTCTGGGCCTCGCAGTCCCCCGGGAGGCTTTTCCAGGGCACAGCCTCTGCACTACAACCTGGGCGGGTCGCGCTGAGAGCGAGGTGGAATACCGCCGATTGCAGTAACGCTCCCACCAGCCGACCTCAGCCACAGGGAATGCAATCAAGTTCGTGGACAGGGAAGCAGTTCCTCAAGCCAGGAGCAAGGAGCAGGTCAGTGAGCGGCACCCGCGCAGCGGGTGTCGCGAAAGGTTTTAAAAGAGCCGGTCAAATCAATGGGTGTGGCCGCCGGGGGAAGAGGCGCCTGCTGCAAAGAGCGGTGGTTTCTGGGCCTCGCAGTCCCCCGGGAGACTTTTCCAGGGCACAGCCTCTGCACTACAACCTGGGCGGGTCGCGCTGAGAGCGAGGTGGAATACCGCCGATTGCAGCAACGCTCCCACCAGCCGACCTCAGCCACAGGGAATGCAATCAAGTTCGTGGACAGGGAAGCAGTTCCTCAAGCCAGGAGCAAGGAGCAGGTCAGTGAGCGGCACCCGCGCAGCGGGTGTCGCGAAAGGTTTTAAAAGAGCCGGTCAAATCAATGGGCGTGGCCGCCGGGGGAAGAGGCGCCTGCTGCAAAGAGCGGTGGTTTCTGGGCCTCGCAGTCCCCCGGGAGGCTTTTCCAGGGCACAGCCTCTGCACTACAACCTGGGCGGGTCGCGCTGAGAGCGAGGTGGAATACCGCCGATTGCAGTAACGCTCCCACCAGCCGACCTCAGCCACAGGGAATGCAATCAAGTTCGTGGACAGGGAAGCAGTTCCTCAAGCCAGGAGCAAGGAGCAGGTCAGTGAGCGGCACCCACGCAGCGGGTGTCGCGAAAGGTTTTAAAAGAGCCGGTCAAATCAATGGGCGTGGCCGCCGGGGGAAGAGGCGCCTGCTGCAAAGAGCGGTGGTTTCTGGGCCTCGCAGTCCCCCGGGAGGCTTTTCCAGGGCACAGCCTCTGCACTACAACCTGGGCGGGTCGCGCTGAGAGCGAGGTGGAATACCGCCGATTGCAGTAACGCTCCCACCAGCCGACCTCAGCCACAGGGAATGCAATCAAGTTCGTGGACAGGGAAGCAGTTCCTCAAGCCAGGAGCAAGGAGCAGGTCAGTGAGCGGCACCCCAACACAATATATCAACAGGTAAAACTAAAGAAAGACCGCGTCAGCCTAGACAAGACCAGGTCCAGCAACAGACTTCACAGAATATACAGCCTATGCATGCTCCACCACATACAGTACAGACCGTAGCGGTATCACAGCCACAGCCACAGCCCATTGCCGCGACGCAGCAAGTTTCACAGCAGATGTACCAGTATGCCCAATCTGATTACCCCGATTATCAGCGATACACATGAAACAGCCTAGAGAGGGAGGTTGGCTTGCCTCTTATTGAGATTCCTGTAGATCAAGAGGGTCCTTATGTACACAGTCAAGTACTGGGAAAAGACAGAAAGTTTTTAATTGACACAGGGGCAAGCCGCACAACGATCAGTCATGATGAAGTCCCAGGGGCACCCCTCTCAGGCTCACAGAATGTTTCCCTTGGTTTTTCAGGAAAGCCTATTATAAATGAAGTATCCAAACCAGTCCCCCTAGCAGTAGGTCCATTATCACGCGTTACAGACTTGTTACTCACGAAATCATGTCCAGAAAACTTGCTAGGTATCAAGACACTGAAGGCTCTAGGAGCTGTGATATGTTGTTCTCCGGAAGGAGTTAGACTTTTTCTGCGTGACTTTAAGGGTCACTATGTATTACGAGAGTTTGATGTCAGATTTAAAAATGTACCGAAACACCTGTGGGCACAAGGCCCAACCGATGTAGGTTGCATGCACATCACACCATACCGTGTTACACTCAAACCAGGAGTTGTTTTACCACGAATCAGACAATACAAGTTACCACCCGATGCTGTAGTGGCTTTGCTGGAAATCATTGAAGAGCTCATTGCCCAAGGAGTGGTCGTAGAAACCGACTCCAATATCTGTAATTCCCCTATCATTCCGATTCTTAAACGTACTGATCCCAATGCACCGCCAGTATATCGGCTGGTGATTGATTTACGAGAACTGAATAAATGCATTGTTCCACAGTATCCTGTGGTTCCCGACATCTCATCCTTATTGACTGCTATTGATTCAGAAGCGACGTTCTTTACTGTAATTGACCTCAAGAACGCCTTCTTCAGTGTACCCATTGATCCAGAGAGCCAATATCTCTTCGGATTCAGTTTAAATGGACGAAGTTTCAAATTTTCACGCGCACCTCAAGGATTCACAGAAAGCCCCAGCATCTATAGCCAAGCACTGAAAAGACAACTTGACTGTATCCAAATGCCAGTTAACACTGCCTTACTACAGTACGTCGATGATCTGCTGATCACCGCACGAAGTGAACCCAAATGTGAACAAGCATCACTGACAGTTTTACATTTTCTGGCTGACAAGGGACACAAGGTGTCTCCTTCGAAGCTACAATTCTGTGTTCATCAAGTTGTGTACCTGGGTCACTTGCTGTCCAAAGTGGGGAGACAGCTCACTCCTGACCGCATCCAGTTAATTGTAAACATGCCACAACCCCAGACACAAAAGGAAGTGCGGGCCTTTATAGGCCTCACCTCGTACTGCAGACAATGGATTCCTCAGTATGCATTTCTAGCTAAACCACTCATTCAGTTGACAACACAGGAGGCAGCGACTTCGACTGCCCTTCCTTGGACTCAGGAACATACACAGGCTTTTGAGGAATTAAAGAAAGCTTTATGTCAAGCACCAGTTTTAGCGACACCATGTTACGGCAAACCTTTTACACTTTTTGTTACAGAACATGATGGTACAGCGTTGTCTGTCCTCACACAAGATCAAGCAGGTTCACATAAGCCTTGTGCTTATTTTTCAAGTACATTGGATTCAGTGGCCCAGGCTCTGCCTGCGTGCTTAAAATCAGTTGCAGCGACAGCCCTAGCAATCAGACAAAGCGACTCAATAGTATTAGGACATCCATTGACAGTACAAGTTCCACATTCTGTAGAGGTCCTTCTAAACCGAACACAGACTCAACACCTGACTATAGCACGACTGACAGGTTATGAATTAACGCTATTCCAGCCACACATAGAAATCAGACGCTGTAACATTCTAAATCCTGCAACATTGTTACCTTCGATTATGACAGATTCAGCCCCGCATGATTGTATAGAGATCATTAATGCAGTAACAAAGCCCCGACGAGACTTAACAGATGTTCCACTGACAAATCCAGACCTGACACTTTACGTGGACGGTTCATGTATGAGAACAAACACAGGAGAATTAGTAGCCGCGTATGCAGTGACCACTGAAACTGAAGTCAAAGAAACACATCGTATAGATACACTGTCCGCTCAAGCAGCAGAGCTTATTGCTCTGACCGAGCCTGTATACTAGCCAAGAACAGAAATGTTAACATATACACCGATTCACGTTATGCTTTCGGAGTCGTACACGACTTCGGAGTGTTATGGCAAGAACGAGGTTTCTTGACCTCTCACGGTGCCAAGATTCAACACGGTCCCCTCATTCAAGCACTGTTAGAAGCAATACATCTGCCTTCAGGCATATCCATCATGAAGTGTAAAGCACATACTAAAGTTACAGACTCTATTTCCCAGGGTAACGACCTGGCAGACCAAACAGCAAAACATACAGCATTGACTCACACCCAGACAACTGATGTAACAAAGATCATAGTGCCGACACATTGTATGACAGTTAGGGATCCCACACTAGATGTAATCGATATTCAGACACATGCTACTCCAGATGAAATCAAGAAATGGACTGAACTAGGAGGGATCCAGACAGATCAGGGATGGATGACGAAGGGAAAATCTACATGGTTTCTCCCCGACTCTATGGTTCAAGTCATAATAAATACAGCACATAGTCCAGCACACCTAGGAGAAAA
Source organism: Lissotriton vulgaris (assembly GCF_964263255.1). Classification (NCBI taxonomy): domain Eukaryota; kingdom Metazoa; phylum Chordata; class Amphibia; order Caudata; family Salamandridae; genus Lissotriton; species Lissotriton vulgaris. Next base: position 811,775,617 of record NC_141699.1, read on the forward strand.
AGCTATGTTAGACAGTTTACAGAATCTCTGGTACAACAAACATTTACGAGCAGCAGCAAAACAGAAAGTGCGTACTTGCATGATCTGTTGTCAGTTCAATCCAGGTAAAAGCGTCTCTGTAGAGCAAGGTGGATTTCATCCTCCCGATCACCCTTTTGAAGTCCTCCAGATGGATTATATCCAGATGGAACGTTGTCGAGGATTCAAGTACGTCCTCGTAGTTGTTTGTGCACTTTCCCGTTGGACCGAAGCATATCCAGTCCCAGATTACACTGCCCCGACCACTGCCAAGCAGCTGGTTCGAGAATTCTTCCCACGGTACGGCTTGCCTCGTATCGTGTACTCAGATAACGGACAGCCATTCTCATCCGAGCTCATGAAGCAGGTTTCACTTCTGCTAGGATACCAGTGGAAATTCCATTGCGTCCGACATCCCGAGGCAGCTGGCCTTGTAGAAAGGCACAATCAGACACTGAAAACCCGTCTTGCAAAAATATGTAAAGAGAAAGGGGTCGACTGGATAGTCGCCCTGCCAGTTGCACTATTCTACATGAGAATGGTCCCACATTCGAGATCAGGACTATCCCCGTATGAGGTGGTCTTTGGCCGACCACCAAATATGTGGGGGACGCCCATGCCTAAGAAAATAACCGATGTTGACTGTAATATGCTGACAGATTACCTTGCCTCCTTGATGTCTGCACTCCAATCATGTCGTTCACAGGTTGCCGCAGCCTTTCCCGACAACACTGATGTGAAGCCACACGATGTCCGTCCTGGAGATACTGTCCTGATACGAAATTTCGATAGGAGGAGTCCGCTGGAGCCCCGTTGGCAGGAGCCGAAGCTCGTCCTTCTGACCACGAGGACTGCAATCAAGGTTGAGGGCCGAAAGGGGTGGATTCATACGAGTCATATTAAAAAGTGTAATGAACTGTTGCCAGAGACTGACTCTTCCACCCCCTCAAAGGACTGCCCCGATTCTAGTGACTTTAAAGTTCCCAAGAGAGAGAAAACTCCGCAAGAGGAGTATAAATCAAAATTGCGGTCTAGCAAGTCAGACAGTTTAATTGTTTAAGTCCTCCCCTAGGTGAATCGGTTAAATTAGTTTCTGACATGTATCCCCTAGACCGAGATAGAGAGAGAGAGAGACAACTCAAGAAACGTGCATATTGTAAATCACTTCGTAGTCACTGTATAGTGACATTATTGGTTATGTTTTTTCTAAGCCTTCTGATGATTGCTGCCAGTATATTGTTGCATATATATTACCCTATCTTCAAGCGTGCCCAATCTGCTTACAATGTCACTGCCGAACATTCTTTCAGTGAATTACCCCCACACGAGTTATCTTACAGACTTGCGCTGCGCAACAACACATTCATTAGTATGTTACATCACTCCCATCAGACTAATAATGCTACAAACTGTTGGATATGTGGCCGACTCCCTCCCTATCAGAAATACAAGGGAGTTCTGCCTCTCTTTCCATACCCGTTCACTCACAATGGTTCATGTGGTGCATGGTTTAGATTAATTAATTCTTTAGATTCTGATATTGCTGTTTTCGAAGGAAATTGGGTTTGGGGAAACCTGAACTTAGTTCTGCTTAAAGCCTGTTACCCTGACAAGAAGGGACTTCCCACTAGGACAGGAACTGATCTAGAAAATGAAGTATATGGATTAGGTAATTATACAATTAACCTCATGATTCTTACTGTTGAATCCGAAGCTGCACCAGTTCTCCCTGCTTTGTCAGTATTACCAGTCACGGGTGACTTATGTGTCAGAAAGAAGGGTTCAGTACACTTAGGTCATAGTAAATGTACTACTGTGGTCGAATTCAGTGATCAAGGCAAGTCTACATTTAGAGCTACTCGTCATTCCTACTTTGTTTGTGGCCATACCGCATACATACGCTTACCTCCAGATTGGGATGGTACCTGTTACATTGCATTCCTTCTGCCACCTGTTTTCCTAGCCCCTCCTGATTATCACAGAAATACAAATCTAGTAAACAATAGACTCCGAAGAGATCTCCCGATTGTCGACTATACTGAAACGGCATGGGAGCAATACACAGACTTCAATAAAGGTTTCTTCCCCTACTTAGGTGCTGTCTTTAATAGTAAACTGATACGAAAATTAACTAGAACCCTCGAAGCAGTAGTAAATGAAACTACTTCCGCTCTAGGCAACTTAACAGAGGAGCAATCTGCCATGCGGGTTGTTGTTCTTCAAAATCGTCTTGTTATTGACGTCATCCTAGCAGATAGGGGCGGAGCCTGTAAGTTCATCGGGTCGAGTTGCTGTGTTTTCATTCCAGAAAACGCGCCAACAGTATATAAGGCTATCACACGTCTTCATAAAATTGCAAGTTTGATACATCAGAATCCAGGCACCTGGACTTGGTCCGGTTGGTTCTGGACAACGTTGACCGCTTGGGGATGGAAGATCCTATCCTTCCTAGGCATTGCCCTTCTCATAGTATTCAGTTGCTGCCTGTGCCTACAATGTGGGCCAGCGATTTGTGGTCTGTGCGCCACATCATGTATTCCGCATTCAAGTTTCCACTCAAAACGCGAAAAGAAGAAAGAAGAGCAAATGATGTTACGTGAACAGACTGATCGATTCATGAGGATCGATATATCATGAAGGGTCCGTAGGGAACAAGGAGGGAATGAGGAAATATACATTTTATGGTCAAGAAATGTTCCCTAACGTGTACCCCACCGTTCCCATGTACGAGCTTAAAGTGCATGTAACTTCCCTCCTGTGCCAGCTATGAAGACGCACATACATTTGCGTCCAACGTTAACATGTCCTCTTTCAGATCCACCCTGAACGGGTTGAATATTCCGTTCCTAAGTATGCCTTGCCAACGTCTTTATGTGGTGTACTTTACACGTTTTTCAGCTCTGGCGAAGTAGGCCCTGAATTCTGCCATTGAGCCTTTTCCTGCCTTCTGACTCTGAATGCCTCAGCCTGGGCCTGCCTCTGTACCCGTGACCTCTGCCTTACTCCCTGCGCGGCTAACGGCGCTTAGCTCAGCCTGTTGCCTGCCAAGACTGTATTCAGCCTTCGAATTATCTGCTCCGCTCCTCGAAAATACATTCCTGCCTACTAGTTCAAGTAAACATCCTTCCAGCTGCAGAGCAAAGGGCCCGGCCTCACTGTCTCCGTGCAAGTAATTCATAGCTCCTGTTACCATGGTAGGCCCATGCCCCCTCGCATTTCATGCAGACACGTAGACGCTTATACACGCACTCACAGTCAGTATAGAATAGCCTCTGCCCAAGAGACCTTTCCCTCTAGATAATATGGTTCCCAAACATCAGATATCAGATATGATATAGGAACGAGTTGATCTGACATGCCAGACTTCTGTCTCTTTCCTCTAAGTGTAAATGTCAAGTCCCCTGCACCCTCCAGCTTCACGTCAATCACACGTCATGCAGCTGCGCGCGCATCCAGATCTCAGATTTCTGCTGACATTGCAAGATTCTGCTATGTACCCACCCACTTGTGACACTTTCATGTGACGTTTCTAGCACACACCTCTGTGTTCACGCCTAGTTCACGCCTTCTGATTACGTATTGCTAACACGTGTGTGCTCTTATCTTGTTTCTCTCAGCTGTTACGCCTACTGTATTGGTTTCCATTATATGATTTGAGTATAAAAGTTATGTATTGTCAATAAAGCATTGCTCTATCCCTTCCTGAACCCCAGTGGTGTCAGGAACCCGATATCCGGTTCAAGAACCATTCCTTTTTAAGGAATAAAACCCCTAAGAACTCTAACACCACGGACTCTGCGTCTTTCTTTCCGATTGAGTTATTTTATTTTTAGTACTTACCTGCATAGAAATTGGGACGGTAATTAAATATTTACCACACACCACCACCACCCTCTCTATGGACATGGGGGCCTGTTGGGAGTTGTAGTTCCGTCCCCTCACACACCCCACCCACCACCACCACCCTCTCTATGGACATGGGGGCATGTTGGGAGTAGGACTAGTGACCCCTCACACACCCCACCCACCACCACCACCCTCTCTATGGACATGGGGGCCTGTTAGAAGTTGTAGTTCCGTCCCCTCACACACCCCACCCACCACCACCACCCTCTCTATGGACATGGGGGCCTGTTGGGAGTAGGACTAGTGACCCCTCACACACCCCACCCACCACCACCACCCTCTCTATGGACATGGGGGCCTGTTAGAAGTTGTAGTTCCGTCCCCTCACACACCCCACCCACCACCACCACCCTCTCTATGGACATGGGGGCCTGTTGGGAGTAGGACTAGTGACCTGTAGCCCACCCCACCCACCACCACCACCCTCTCTATGGACACGGGGGCCTGTTGGGAGTAGGACTAGTGACCTGTAGCCCACCCCACCCACCACCACCACCCTCTCTATGGACATGGGGGCCTGTTGGGAGTAGGACTAGTGACCCCTCACACACCCCACCCACCACCACCACCCTCTCTATGGACATGGGGGCCCGTAGGGAGTAGGACTAGTGATCCCTCACACACCCCACCCTCCACCACCACCCTCTCTATGGACATGGGGGCCTGTTGGGAGTAGGACTAGTGACCTGTAGCCCACCCCGCCCACCACCACCACCACCACCCTCTCTATGGACATGGGGGCCTGTTGGGAGTAGGACTAGTGACCCCTCACACACCCCACCCACCACCACCACCCTCTCTATGGACATGGGGGCCTGTTGGAAGTTGTAGTTCCGTCCCCTCACACACCCCACCCACCACCACCACCCTCTCTATGGACATGGGGGCCAGTTAGAAGTTGTAGTTCCGTCCCCTCACACACCCCACCCACCACCACCACCCTCTCTATGGACATGGGGCCTGTTGGGAGTAGGACTAGTGACCTGTAGCCCACCCCACCCACCACCACCACCCTCTCTATGGACATGGGGGCATGTTGGGAGTAGGACTAGTGACCCCTCACACACCCCACCCACCACCACCACCCTCTCTATGGACATGGGCCTTCGAATTATCTGCTCCGCTCCTCGAAAATACATTCCTGCCTACTAGTTCAAGTAAACATCCTTCCAGCTGCAGAGCAAAGGGCCCGGCCTCACTGTCTCCGTGCAAGTAATTCATAGCTCCTGTTACCATGGTAGGCCCATGCCCCCTCGCATTTCATGCAGACACGTAGACGCTTATACACGCACTCACAGTCAGTATAGAATAGCCTCTGCCCAAGAGACCTTTCCCTCTAGATAATATGGTTCCCAAACATCAGATATCAGATATGATATAGGAACGAGTTGATCTGACATGCCAGACTTCTGTCTCTTTCCTCTAAGTGTAAATGTCAAGTCCCCTGCACCCTCCAGCTTCACGTCAATCACACGTCATGCAGCTGCGCGCGCATCCAGATCTCAGATTTCTGCTGACATTGCAAGATTCTGCTATGTACCCACCCACTTGTGACACTTTCATGTGACGTTTCTAGCACACACCTCTGTGTTCACGCCTAGTTCACGCCTTCTGATTACGTATTGCTAACACGTGTGTGCTCTTATCTTGTTTCTCTCAGCTGTTACGCCTACTGTATTGGTTTCCATTATATGATTTGAGTATAAAAGTTATGTATTGTCAATAAAGCATTGCTCTATCCCTTCCTGAACCCCAGTGGTGTCAGGAACCCGATATCCGGTTCAAGAACCATTCCTTTTTAAGGAATAAAACCCCTAAGAACTCTAACACCACGGACTCTGCGTCTTTCTTTCCGATTGAGTTATTTTATTTTTAGTACTTACCTGCATAGAAATTGGGACGGTAATTAAATATTTACCACACACCACCACCACCCTCTCTATGGACATGGGGGCCTAATGGGAGTTGTAGTTCCGTCCCCTCACACACCCCACCCACCACCACCACCCTCTCTATGGACATGGGGGCCTGTTGGGAGTAGGACTAGTGACCCCTCACACACCCCACCCACCACCACCACCCTCTCTATGGACATGGGGGCCTGTTAGAAGTTGTAGTTCCGTCCCCTCACACACCCCACCCACCACCACCACCCTCTCTATGGACATGGGGGCCTGTTAGAAGTTGTAGTTCCGTCCCCTCACACACCCCACCCACCACCACCACCCTCTCTATGGACATGGGGGCCTGTTAGAAGTTGTAGTTCCGTCCCCTCACAAACCCCACCCACCACCACCACCCTCTCTATGGACATGGGGGCCTGTTAGAAGTTGTAGTTCCGTCCCCTCACACACCCCACCCACCACCACCACCCTCTCTATGGACATGGGGGCCTGTTGGGAGTAGGACTAGTGACCCCTCACACACCCCACCCACCACCACCACCCTCTCTAAGGACATGGGGGCCTGTTGGGAGTAGGACTAGTGACCCCTCACACACCCCACCCACCACCACCACCCTCTCTATGGACATGGGGGCATGTTGGGAGTAGGACTAGTGACCTGTAGCCCACCCCACCCACCACCACCACCCTCTCTATGGACATGGGGGCCTGTTGGGAGTAGGACTAGTGACCCCTCACACACCCCACCCACCACCACCACCCTCTCTATGGACATGGGGGCCTGTTGGGAGTTGTAGTTCCGCCCCCTCACACACCTCACCCACCACCACCACCCTCTCTATAGACATGGGGGCCTGTTGGGAGTAGGACTAGTGACCCCTCACACACCCCACCCACCACAAACACCCTCTCTATGGACATGGGGGCCTGTTGGGAGTAGGACTAGTGACCTGTAGCCCACCCCACCCACCACCACCACCCTCTCTATGGACATGGAGGCCTGTTGGGAGTAGGACTAGTGACCCCTCACACACCCCACCCACCACCACCACCCTCTCTATGGACATGGGGGCCTGTTGGGAGTAGGACTAGTGACCTGTAGCCCACCCCACCCACCACCACCACCCTCTCTAGGGACATGGGGGCCTGTTGGGAGTAGGTCTAGTGACCTGTAGCCCACCCCACCCACCACCACCACCCTCTCTATGGACATGGGGGCCTGTTGGGAGTAGGACTAGTGACCCCTCACACACCCCACCCACCACCACCACCCTCTCTATGGACATGGGGGCCTGTTGGGAGTTGTAGTTCCGTCCCCTCACACACCCCACCCACCACCACCACCCTCTCTATCGACATGGGGGCATGTTGGGAGTAGGACTAGTGACCCCTCACACACCCCACCCACCACCACCACCCTCTCTATGGACATGGGGGCCTGTTAGAAGTTGTAGTTCCGTCCCCTCACACACCCCACCCACCACCACCACCCTCTCTATGGACATGGGGGCCTGTTGGGAGTAGGACTAGTGACCTGTAGCCCACCCCACCCACCACCACCACCCTCTCTATGGACACGGGGGCCTGTTGGGAGTAGGACTAGTGACCTGTAGCCCACCCCACCCACCACCACCACCCTCTCTATGGACATGGGGGCCTGTTGGGAGTAGGACTAGTGACCCCTCACACACCCCACCCACCACCACCACCCTCTCTATGGACATGGGGGCCCGTAGGGAGTAGGACTAGTGATCCCTCACACACCCCACCCTCCACCACCACCCTCTCTATGGACATGGGGGCCTGTTGGGAGTAGGACTAGTGACCTGTAGCCCACCCCGCCCACCACCACCACCACCACCCTCTCTATGGACATGGGGGCCTGTTGGGAGTAGGACTAGTGACCCCTCACACACCCCACCCACCACCACCACCCTCTCTATGGACATGGGGGCCTGTTGGAAGTTGTAGTTCCGTCCCCTCACACACCCCACCCACCACCACCACCCTCTCTATGGACATGGGGGCCAGTTAGAAGTTGTAGTTCCGTCCCCTCACACACCCCACCCACCACCACCACCCTCTCTATGGACATGGGGCCTGTTGGGAGTAGGACTAGTGACCTGTAGCCCACCCCACCCACCACCACCACCCTCTCTATGGACATGGGGGCATGTTGGGAGTAGGACTAGTGACCCCTCACACACCCCACCCACCACCACCACCCTCTCTATGGACATGGGGGCCTGTTGGGAGTAGGACTAGTGACCCCTCACACACCCCACCCACCACCATCACCCTCTCTATGGACATGGGGGCCTGTTGGGAGTAGGACTAGTGACCCCTCACACACCCCACCCACCACCACCACCCTCTCTATGGACATGGGGGCCTGTTGGGAGTAGGACTAGTGACCCCTCACACACCCCACCCACCACCACCACCCTCTCTATGGACATGGGGGCCTGTTAGAAGTTGTAGTTCCGTCCCCTCACACACCCCACCCACCACCACCACCCTCTCTATGGACATGGGGGCCTGTTAGAAGTTGTAGTTCCGTCCCCTCACACACCCCACACACCACCACCACCCTCTCTATGGACATGGGGGCCTGTTGGGAGTAGGACTAGTGACCTGTAGCCCACCCCACCGACCACCACCACCCTCTCTATGGACATGGGGGCCTGTTGGGAGTAGGACTAGTGACCCCTCACACACCCCAACCACCACCCTCTCTATGGACATGGGGGCCTGTTGGGAGTTGTAGTTCCGTCCCCTCACACACCCCACCCACCACCACCACCCTCTCTATGGACATGGGGGCCTGTAGGAGTGGTTTAGAGGTTGGTGAGTATGTGGACTGCATGCAAGGCTGGGGTATGTGAGATGTGTCTTCAGAGTTGTGTGAGGCACACCGTGTTGTTGTGTTTGTGGTGCTTGGTTGGTACTTACCAGCCTCTTCTCCATCATCAAGTCCATCGAGGGTCTCAGGGTGCAGGATGGTCAGCACCTTCTCCTCCCACTCGGTGTATGGTAGGGGCTCCGGGGGGGTTCCACCGCCTGTGTGGTTGGCCCGGACGAAGTTCCTGGCTCTGAAGGACTTCACCTGGGTCTTGAGGTCGTGCCACCGCCTCTGGTATTCATGCTTGGTCCTCGGGACGGTCCCGGAGGCATTGACCCTGGTGACCATCCGGTCCCACAGGCTGTTCTTCCGAGCTATGCTCGTCTGTTGCACTAGGGATCCAAAGATGTGGGGTTCAACACGAATGATCTCATCGACCATTACCGTGAGCTCGGTGTAGGTGAATTTCGGATTCTTCTTGGGTGCCATGGTGCTCGGGGTGTGTGTTTGTGTGGATTTCGGAGGTGCTGGTGTGTGGGGTTTGGGTATGGTGTGGTGGGTGTTTGTGTGCAGGGTGTGTTTGGGTGTGGGTTATGTGTATGAATTAAATTGTTTGCTGTTGGCCAAGTGTTGTCTCCTGCTAGCAGCTATGCTGTGATGCAGAGGATTTCTGGAGTGGGTGGGAGTTAATTTATAGTCTGTGTGTTGGCCCTGTGTGAATGTTGATTGGCAGTCAGGTGATAGGTGGGTGTGTTGGCAGGTGTGGTTTATGCAGTTCTTGGGGGTGGGTCATTGTGTCTTGTGTTTGGTTTAGATCTGTCAGGTGGGTGTTCGTCCATTTTCCTGTGTTTGGTGATGAATTCTGTCGGTATGTATGCCATTGGTTTGACTGTAGGGATGTTGGACTTCCGCTGTGGTGCACCGTTTCTCCTAGCATTGCTACCGCCGCGGACGTGGATCGCGGTGGCTACCGGGGTACTTGCGGAGTTATCCTAATTGCGGACACGGACAGTACGCAGGTATCGCGGGGGAGGTTGTTGTTCTCCTGGTCATGTGCGTACGCGGCGGTCGGTGTTTTGTAGGTTCCGTCCGCATGCCGCGGCCTCAGGTGTACTTCGACCGCCGCGGATGGAGATTGTTGTGCTCCGTCCGCCGCGGTCGGCGTTTCGGTCACAATTGATCCTAATCGCTATTGCGGTTTTTCCGCGGGCAGGTCCGGAGTATCTTGCCACCTTCCTCGGCGGACAGAACACGTTTCCGTCCGCGATCCTAATCGACCCCATAGTACGGGTGGCTGTATAGGACTCCCAGCAGTGCCCAGACATAGGAGGAGTGGGTGCACAGGACTCCCAGCAGTGCCCAGACATAGGAGGGGTGTGTGGATAGGACTCCCAGCAGTGCCCAGACATAGGAGGGATGGGTGCACAGGACTCCCAGCAGTGCCCAGACATAGGAGGGGTGGGTGCACAGGACTCCCAGCAGTGCCCAGACATAAGAGGGGTAGATTCGCAGGACTCCCAGCAGTGCCCAGACATAGGAGGGGTGTGTGGATACGACTCCCAGCAGTGTCCAGACATAGGACGGATGGCTGGATAGGACTCTCAGCAGTTCCCAGACATAGGAGGGGTGTGTGGATAGGACTCCCAGCAGTGCCCAGACATAGGTGGGGTGGGTGCACAGGACTCCCAGCAGTACCCAGACATAAGAAGGGTGGATTTACAGGACTCCCAGCAGTGCCCAGACATAGGAGGGGTGTGTGGATAGGACTCCCAGCAGTGTCCAGACAAAGGACGGATGGCTGGATATGACTCCCAGCAGTTCCCAGACATAGGAGGGGTGTGTGGATAGGACTCCCAGCAGTGCCCAGACATAGGAGGGGTGTGTGGTTAGGACTGCCAGCAGTGTCCAGACATAGGAAGGGTGGCTGGATATGACTCCCAGCAGTGCTCAGACATTGGAGGGGTGTGTGGATAGGACTCCCAGCAGTGCCCTGACATAGGAGGGGTGTGTGGATAGGACTCCCAGCAGTTCCCAGACATAGGAGGGGTGGGTGCACAGGACTCCCAGCAGTGCCAAGACATAGAAGGGGTGTGTGGATAAGACTCCCAGCAGTTCCCAGACATAGGAGGGTTGTGTGGATAGGACTTCCAGAAGTGCCCAGACATAGTAGGGGTGGGTGCACAGGAATCCCAGAAGTGCCCAGACATTGGAGGGGTAGGTGCAAAGGACTCCCAGTCGTGCCCAGACATAGGAGGGGTGGGTGCACAGGACTCCCAGCAGTGCCCAGACATAAGAGGGGTAGGTACAGAGGACTCCCAGCAGTGCCCAGACATAGGAGGGCTGTGTGGATAGGACTCCCAGCAGTGCCCATACATAGAGGAGTGGGTGCACAGAACTCCCAACAGTGCCCAGACATAGGAGGGGTGGGTGCACAGGACTCCCAGCAGTGCCCAGACATAAGGGAGGTGGGTGCACAGGAGTCCCAGCAGTGCCCCAACGTAGGAGGGGTGGGTGCCCTGGGCTCCCAGCAGTGTCCAGACATAGGTGGGGTGTGTGGATAGGACTCCCGGAAGTGCCCAGACATAGGAGGGGTGTGTGGATAGAACTCTCAGCAGTGCCCAGACATAGGAGGGGTGTGTGGATAGGACTCCCAGCAGTGCCCAGACATAGGAGAGGTGGCTGGATAGGACTCCCAGCAGTGCCCAGACATAGGAGGTGTGGATGCACAGGACTCCCAGCAGTGCCCAGACGTAGGAGGGGCAGCTGGATATGACTCCCAGCAGTGCCCAGACATAGGGGGGGTGGGTGCACAGGACTCCCAGCAGTGCCCAGACATAGGATGGGTGTGTAGATCGGACTCCCAGCAGTGCCCAGACATAGGAGGGGTGGCTGGATAGGACTCCCAGCAGTGCCCAGACATAGAAGGGGTGGGTGCACAGGACTCCAAGCAGTGCCCAGACATAGGAGGGGTGTGTGCACTAGACTCCCAGCAGTGCCCAGACATAGGAGGGATGTGTTCACAGGATTCCCAGCAGTGCCCAGACATAGGAGGGGTGTGTGGATAGGACTTCCAGCAGTGCCCAGACATAGGAGGGGTGGCTGAATAGGACTCCCAGCAGTGCCCAGGCATAGAAGGGGTGGGTGCACAGGACTCCCAGCAGTGCCCATACATAGGAGAGGTGGCTGGATAGGACTCCCAGCAGTGCCCAGACATAGGAGGGGTGGCTGTATAGGACTCCCAGAAGTGCCCAGACATAGGAGGGGTGGATGCACAGGACTCCCAGCAGTGCTCAGACAAAGGAGGGGGGTGTGCACAGAACTCCCAGCATTGCCCAGACATAGGAGGGGTTTGTACGCAGGACTCCCAGCAGTGCCCAGACATTGGCGGGGTGGCTGGATAGGACTGCCAGCAGTGCCCAGACATAGGAGGGGTGGGGGCACAGTTCTCCCAGCAGTGCCCAGACAAAGGAGGGGTGTGTGGATAGAACTACCAGCAGTGCCCAGACATAGGAGGGCTGACTGGTTAGGACTTCCAGCAGTGCCCAGACATAGGAGGGGTGTGTGCACAGGACTCCCAGCCGTGCCCAGACATAGGAGGGGTGGCTGGATGTGACTCCCAGCAGTGCCCAGACATAGGAGGGATGTGTGGATAGGACTCCCAAAAGTGCCCAGACATAGGAGGGGTGTGTGGATAGGACTCCCAGCAGTGCCCATACATAGCAGGGGTGTGTTTATAGGACTCCCTGAAGTGCTCAGTTATAGGGGGGGGGGCATTATCATCAACATACAACAACTACATGGGTGTATGTTTACATCCATAACCTTTGACAGTCCTGATAGTGCCATAGCAACACATCACTTACAGCAGTGTCCCACTTCACAGAGGATGGATTTCTGTCACACACTGCGTGACACACCACATGTGCGTGTGCTGTCAGATCCCACATGCACATCCACCCATGGAGGCTGCAGGCAACCTACACACCCTCCCATCATGAATCAATAGTGTATAGTCATGTAACAGCCCACCAAACAAATAGAGCAAAAAGGAAGAAAAAACACTGTCATGTATATCCCGGGCCTGATATAAATGTCCAGGTGGGGAAACATGTTCTCTCTCATGGAGGGAACAGGGTTGAAACCCCTTAGATACAAAGCATTAATTTGTGAGTTGTGTGCACAAATACCCTGCATAAGAAATCCAAACATAAGGGTAAGGCTGTGATCATACATCTGCATAGTATGAAAAAGGCTGATGGTGTCCATGACGGCATTTCTACATGCTACAAACACAAGTACAGTGAGTAGCATGGATGGCACAGACTAATGAGCAGAACTCATTTGTGAGCAGGCATGGCCATTGCTGAAGGGAATGTCTAAAAAAATAGGAAATGTGCACCAAAGTCACCACAACAATTGTGCAACTGTCTGTAGTGAAGATCTCATGTGTCACTGAGGAAGGGACACTCCTTTGGACAATATCTGTAGGCATACTGAACACACACAAATCAAGATCATTAGCTGCTACATTGTAATGGCACATAGATTCCATGGTTCACCTCATTACCATTAGAAAATACACACCTTTCACAATACCAACACATTATCATGACACCAACTCCTAGGCACACAGCACCTAAAGCAAGTACCTGAAATGCAATAGTTCAGAATGAAAAATTAAATGCTTTATTCAGCTCCAAAACGAATTTTAGTTCATAAATGAGTCCAGGCTCAAAGAAGGCCAATGGCCAGTCCAGTACAAAGTTTTTTTTGGTGGTACCTTGGGGAGGTTGTCACCCCCAAACTTGCCTTCACATGATGTAGTTAAAGGTTTGTGGACCCATGGGGGGCATTATCTGGGTCATTGACCGGCACCGCAGGGACAGTAGAGGGGAGGGTAGGTGTTAAGGGTGCAGGGGGGGGAGGAATCACCCTCAGTGGCCTGTGCATTGCCAAAGGTGGAAACATATTCAGCGCTGCACACTGCTCACGGATTGTGATGCCAACATGTGGAGCACAACCTTCAATTTGACATATGGTGGGATGGCAGTTGTCCTTCCAGTTGTGGGCTGAATGATTGGCTCAATCTTCTCCAGCAATTCCATGATCAACTCCCTCGTTAGTCGGTAGAGCTTTATGACCTCTTCTTCCCTGAGACAGACAAGATGATGAATGGAATGTTGCACAATGGCAAAACATTCACCCCCCAGTCACAGATCTGGGTTTAATCCATCGTTATTTGCTCACCAAGCAACCCCATTTCAAACATGGCTATATGAAAATCAGTCTTGACCCTGTGGCTCATAGGAACAGTCCAGTCCGAACTGCCAAGCCATGTCTTCCCTGGATCGGAATCAAGCATCCTAGGACCGGTTTCTGACTATCAGCCGTCTTCTGCCAGGATAGCTTGACTCCAGTGGCTTAGTGAGCACGGGACCCACGTCTGGGCATTCCCTTCCCACATAGGGTGAACAGCAAAACACACAAGATGATGGACGGAATGTTGCACAATGGCAAAACATTCACCCCCAGTCACAGATCTGGGTTTAATCCATCGTTATTTTGCTCACCAAGCCACCCCAGTTCAGACATGGCCATATGCCAATAAGTCTTGACCCTGTGCCTCATGGGAATAGTCCAGCCCTAGATGCCAAGCTATGTCTTCCCTGGATCGGAATCCAGCATCCTAGGACCGGTTTCTGGATATCAGCCGTCTTCAGCCAGGATAGCTTGACTCCAGTGGCTTAGTGAGCACGGGACCCACGTCTGGGCATACCCTTCCCACATAGAGTGAACAGCAAAACACACAAGATGATGGACGGAATATTGCACAATGGCAAAACATTCATCCCCAGTCACATATCTGGGTTTAATCCATCGTTATGTGGCTCCCCAAGCCACCCCAGTTCAGACATGGCCATATGCAAATCAGTCTTGACCCTGTGCCTCATGGGAACAGTCCAGTCCGAACTGCCAAGCCATGTCTTCCCTGGACCGGAATAAAGCATCCTAGGACCGGTTTCTGGCTATTAGCCATCTTCAGCCAGGATAGCTTGATTCCAGTGGCTTAGTGAGCACAGGACCCACGTCTGGGCATACCCTTCCCACATAGGGTGAACAGCAAAACACACAATATGATGGACGGAATGTTGCACAATGGCAAAACATTCACCCTCAGTCACAGATCTGGGTTAATTCATCGTTATTTTGCTCACCAAGCCACCCAGTTCAGACATGGCCAAATGCAAATCAATCTTGACCCTGTGCCTCATGGGAACAGTCCAGCCCGAACTGCCAAGCCATGTCTTCCCTGTACCGGAATCAAGCATCCTAGGACCGGTGTCTGGCTATCAGCCGTCTTCAGCCAGGATGCTTGACTTCAGTGGTCAATGAGGCATATGCGCTAGCAGAAAAAATGCTCCTTTCTCCCTTTCTGGTTATGTGGTTGTCTCCTAGCTACTCCCAGTTGCAGTATAACAAACTGGTGGTGTAATTGAGCTTTCCAGAATGTCCTGTGAGGGTGAAGGATTTATACTGCAGCTACTGCATTCTTTTCCTATGCTTGGGTTGCTGATGCACATTAATTATGGCGCATTTCTTGCTTTGCGTAGTGATTGTACAAGATGCATGACTCAGTGCAGCACTTATAAATACCACTGTGTTATGGGTGTGTTGGACTTTGTGCAGTAACGCCTATGTTGCATTTATTAATTCCTGTTTGACGCAGCAGGATTTGCTATAGCTTTTGCTCCATGGAATCCTTAAAAAACAACGCTTTTGTGTAGATGTGTCATTTTTTTCATCTGACTTACTGCTTCTGACGGCCTTGTCTCACACTACTTGACGCAACGCCAGCAAAAACCCTTGATAAATATGGCTCCAGGGACTTATAGGCAAGATAAATGTGTGAAAAAGAAATAGGCCAATTCAACTATGTTTACAGGGGAAGTAAAGACACATTCTTCCTGTTTAGCATGGAGTTCTCAAGACACGAAAAATAGTGTCCATAAAAAGGTAAAAATAATCTGGGCTAACCACGCAGAAAAGGCAGATTTTGTATAACCTTTCATTAAGGCTGCCTTGAGGATGTATCCTCCGACTCCTTATGATGACCCGGTCCGTGCCAATGAGGCCCTTAACAAATGGCTCACTTTAGATTCCATACTCCCAAAAAAAAGTTGTCCGTCATCGGACTGGTCCAAATAAAAAACCCTGGTATTCGGGGGATCTCAAAGAACTTAAACGACAGTGTAAACGCACAGAAAGGAAATGGAGGAAAGATTTCTCCATTTTGTCCAAAAAGGAATACAGGGCATTGCTGAGATCCTACAAAAACCAGCTGAAAGCCGCACAATCAGCATACTTCCAGGAAAAAATCTCGGAAGCCGCCAATAGGCCAAGGGAAATATTTACAATTTTTCAAGAGTTGATTACCCCTCCCCTGGCCACTAGGTCCCTAACTGACCCTATGAAACGTTGTGAAGACCTGGCATCCCTCTTTGCTGCCAAGGTTACTAATATTTACTCTGGTTTTACTCCAGGAGATCAGTTGACCTGTATCAAGGAGAGTGAGCGGACATCTTAGGAAGTCAGTGTGGACCCCAGCAGACGTCTTGATGCTTTCCCTCTGCTGGATTTGGCCACTACTGAACTACTCTTTAGTAACCTCAAGTCAGGATCTCCTCTAGATGTCGCACCGCCATCGGCTCTTAAACAGGTATCCGTAACGGTTTGTCCGGCCATAATGCATGTCATCAATACCTCCTTGGAGACAGGAGTAGTGCCTCCTACTTGGAAACAGGCGAAAGTCAAGGCCCTTCTAAAAAAAAATAACCTTGACCCCGAAGATCTTGCCAACTATAGACCCATTTCCTTACTACCTGGACTCAGGAAGATAGTGGAAAAACATGTGAACCATGTTCTCTCCTCATTCATAGAGACCACTGGAGCCCTCCATCCCTCCCAGATGGGATTTAGAGCCAAGCAGGGGACTGAGACCGCGTTGGTGGCAGTGGTGGAGGCGACCAGGAGGATTGTGGATGCCGGAGGCTGCGCTGTGGTGGTCCTGTTGGACCTCAGCACAGCCTTCGGCACGGTCAATCACCTCCTCCTGCTTCACCGGCTCCGCCTCGTCGGGGTCTCGGGAATAGGCCTTAAATGGTTCCACTCCTTCCTTTCAGAGAGATTTTTCTCCGTCTTCGAAGAGGAGTTTCCTCAGACCAACTCCAACTGTATCACGGCGTTCCCCAGGAATCCTCACTTAGCCCCACCATGTTTAACATCTACCTGAGACCATTGGCTGAAGTGGTACTTCCCTGGGGTATCCAGCTTATCACCTACGCCGATGACACACAGTTGGTCGTCTCCCTGGCGAGGGATGGGGCCACAGGTCAAGGGACCAGTAATTTGACCCCTTGACGCACCAAAGTAATGGAGTGGATGACCTCCTCTTTTTTTAAACTCAATGGGTCAAAGAAAGATATTATGCTGCTGGGCTATAAAGCCCCGCTTAACCTTGACTTCTGGTGGCCAAACTGTATTGGTCCTTCACCCTCCCCCCGAAGACCCAAATAAAGAGCCTAGGGGTTTGGCTCGACTCATCCCTAGGATTTCAAGTCCAGGTAAAGAAGGTGGCAACAACCTGTTATGGATTGATCAGGGTCCTCAGGAAGGTTTTGATCCTCCTTACTTTTGAGGCTAGACGCTTGCTAGTCCAGTCGTTGACTTTGTCACGGCTGGACTATGCAAATGCGGTCTACTTTGGGGCCCCAGCAGGCTCCATTCAAACCCTGCAATTAGTACAGAATTGTGCAGCTCGTCTGCTTATGAATGTACCCCGACGCAGCTCTGCTATGGCCGCTCTGCGGTTCCTCCACTGGCTACCGAATCAGGAAAGAATTACGTTTAAAATCATGTGCATGGCACACAAGTCCATCTGGAATGGCGGTCCCACCATCCTTCAGCCCTTGTTTCGCCGTCATCAATCCTGCAGATTCTTAAGGTCCAATCAGCATAATCTGCTTGTAGTTCCTAGGGTGAAGCAAGCCCGAATGGGCGGTCGCCAGCTCTCCTTCCTAGCAGTGTGGAACAACTTACCAGACAACATCAGGCTGGAGAGCAACCACCTTGCCTTCAGAAAGCAACTGAAGACACTTCTATGCCATTGAGTGTCCATGGTCAGCCCGCTGATCTTAGCGCTGGGATGCCTTAGGGTAGCCATGTGTTCTATAAAAGCGTATTCATTAATTAATTCATTCATTCATTCATTAATGCAGTCTCCTACGCACAGTCGCAAATGATCAAAGGTTCAGGCAACAAAATATTTTTCGGTATTTGGTGAACGGTATTTGGTGAACTTCCTGGTCTGCACCAGCTTCTGCATGGTGTTGAAAACAGGTACAGTGAAACCATTATATAATTCTGCAGAGGAAATGGAGAACTATTCCTGGTCCTAGATACAAGTGTACACTTCTTCCCACTCTGTATTTCTGAGTGTAGATTTACACCTAGGTGTGGAATTACTTGCCCCCAGACCATAATCAGGGCATGGAGCCTCCTAATACAGAATGTACAAGTATAAAGTTAGTAATAGTAATTTTGCAGACATATGTGGATATCTCTTCCACAGAGGACCACTCTCCCTCTGGGAAAAGTATAGAGAAAATGTTAAAGGTTTATTATTTTGATATGATAATATTTAATGCAAGATATAAAAGTAAATTGATATTCATTTATTTTTACTGAGCAATAGTGCAATAATGTAATTAAAGTAAGAAAATGAACTAAACTAATACAATATACACATCAAATTCAATGTCTAGTAAATACTTCATTAATTTAAATGTATTAATTTATCAAAATGATTTTTTAAGCACTCAGTTTTTTTCTTAAAAACACCATGTCACAGTTCTCCGCTACTTTGAAGGTGATCCTCACACAAGGAAAAAGATGAGTAGTAGAGTTCTCTACCTGTAGGTTTCTAAATTGAATTTTGAAGTAAGTGAATGGTACTATTGTAATACCATATGATATGCTACAAAATGCAGTTTGTGAATCTGGCCCAATAAAACAGTGTGGTTGGGCAATTGTTGCCTTTTACACAATTGTAAAATGAGTGCTCCCACAAGCACACTTATACTTGATACTCGTGGGCTGTCATCTGACTGCACAGAAGATTAAAATATTTAGGGGGCCATTAGGATGTAGGGCCGATCGCCACCGCCATGAGGGTGGTGGCGATCCGCCCTACATCCTAGCCCGCCACCCACCCATTTCCCCCGCCATATTAGTATGGCGGGGGAGCGCAGCGGACGGGACGACCGTCTGTGGTTTATCCGCCCAGTCGGCCAGTCGACCGGGTGGAAAAGGGTTTTATAAGGTGGCGTGTCAGCTAGACACCGCCATCCATATCCAGATGAAAGCGGGAGGGAGCCTTTCCGAAGTGGCTTTTACGCCACGGAAAGGCTTGTGGTTTTCTAGGTTAGGGGCCGGTAGCGGGCCCCCAGGATGTTGGGGGGTGGGGGGCACATAGGGGTACCTATGGTACCCCCTTACATTTGCATGCACAACATGGCATGCACCACACGGTGGCTGCTACGTTGTGCATGCACATGCACGACATGCATTTTTGGCATTGTGGCGGGTAGTGCTGCAATCACCATCCGCCTCAATGGTAAAAATGCAGGATGCGCCCACCAGTGTGGCGGGCGCATCCTAATGTCACCCACGGGACCCCCGCACATATGGCGGGTGGTCCCTTTTACCGTCAGGATGGTGGGCTGAGAAAGTTTGCCCGCCATCCTAATGATGCCCAAAGACTCTGCCTCGAGTGCCGCATCTAATTACTTTGGGAAAATGTTTTCAAGTATATTTAGTCACACCAGCATGCACTCAAGTTGAAACATGTCTCTTTATGGTGACCAATGTCCACAAAAGTGTGTTGTGCATTTACACAGAAACATACACGCACGCACACACACACTCTCACCCTTTGGCATTACAAAATTCAGGAAACTCACTGAAGATATCAGGGCCATTTACATTTCTGCTGACATCACACACTAACCAATCAAATTGACAATCAATTTGAAGAAACCTGTCTGAAATCGATGTATGTCACAATTACCCTGTTTTTTGTTTATTTCCGAATCTCTTTCGTTCAAGGGCGCCCGATCCACACATCCTGATCTACTACCTGAATTTCTCGCGAGTGCCTATTTATATTTTTTTCTGGTGACACCGCATGACTTCTCTATCCACTTTCTATGTGACTTGTGATGAATTATTAGATTAATCTCTTCAGAGTAGATGTATTGAATGTTTGTTGAAAATTAGTCAGTACGTAAAAAGGGGTAAGGTAGATCTTATTATCCTCTATTAGATTGAGCAGTAGAGAGAGAAGGCTAGAACATGTAGAAGCCTGACAAAAACTCTCGTTGCTTGCAGAGGGGGCCTTAAAAATGCAGTTGATTGTGGCTCAGGCCTGTCTCCCATGCATTACTGGCTTGCTATATGTCAATCATCTACTATTTGTGTACGCCAGGCTGAGTCCCTAAAGACATACTTACTTCATACAGTTTTTCTAAAAACAAAATTTTCAGTGTAGCAGCCACCAACTGTTGCATTGTTTTATTCCAGTATATATACATATATATATATATATATATATATATATATATATATATATATATATATATATATATATATATATATATATATATATATACGTTTTTGTTTTTAAGTTTATGAGTACTAAACATTGAATTCATACTGGTAAGTGCTTCTTTGAATTGCTATTAACAAAATGTTTTAAATAAACTCAAAACGAAAACGTGGAACAAGTGCTTGTTATGACACCCAGTATATATTTTCTCTTTATGACCACCCTCTTGTCTATCAGGCTATGTGTCTCCCCTTGCATATGATAATGAGTTTTCTAATGGATTGGAGGTTCCAAATAAATTATTCAAAGCACAACCATTTTGTTGGCTGCATTTCCAAGGAAGCTCTGGAACAGTGGCTCCAGTCAACGTCTAGTGGGCAACGACTGCCGTTTGCTGTTTTTAAAAGTCTGTATAAAAATAATCAAGCGGTTAATTAGGGTAAATAAATGCAATAACGAAGATTGCAGCACAACTACAATTCCTCTGACATACCTCTGGAAATTCAGAATCTCAAAGTGAATGACAAAATGTGAAGCTTTCTATAATATCTTTGGGGCATATTCTCAAGGATATATCGCTAAGTTATCGGCACTTTATCGCAGCTAAAGAAAGTCGCAATAAATGTATCACCCCATTCACAAGTTGGTGCTAACAGCCCAATCAGCAGTTTACCTGTGAAAGCAGATGCAAAAAACATCGCCACAGATGACACCGGCAACTATCGCTAATGAGATGCAGAGTAGTGGTTCCTGTGCAAAAAGCATCGGCAACACCACTCCGCAACATTCACAATGACTAGCCGGATTGGCGATAAGTACCTAAAGCAGGCGATAAGGCACGTTAGCAGCAGGAAATTAACACCTGCTCTGCCCTATTGTAAAGTTGGAGGCCAGAGCCACACCTGAAGATCAACAGATGTCATGGAACCACTGATCATGGAGCTCGGAGCCCCAACAGGGCCACAACACCCACCACCACCACCCCCAGGATGCCCCTCAACCCCCTGGGCCCCACACCCATCCCCCCGGACCACCACAGAGGCAGCGCAGACAAAGACTGCGGACCTCTAGAAAGCGCACCAACCTCACAGACCCAACACCAGAGAATGTGATTGTCCACTACAGACTCAAAAGGCCAACCATCATCCGCATCCTGACCATCATTGCCCACAGGATCAGCTTGGTACCCCAGTACCTATACTTCCCCTACACTGCACAGGAAGAGCTGTAGACCAAGAAAGGTGCCTACGCCATAGCTGGCATCCAGCATGTGTTAGGGGCAAATTGACTGCACACATGTCCTACTTGGGCTCCCTGGCAACACTGCACACAATTACTGCAACAGAAAGCACACACATTCCATCAATGTGCAGGCAACAGGGAACCACCCAGGAATCTCCACCAATGTCGTCGCCAACTACCCAGGCAGTGTGCATGATTCCTACTTCTACTAACAGTTCATCATCAACCAGCGCTAACAGGATGGCACCCATGGAAATGCATTGCTTGTTGGCAAGTATCAAATTAGCTCACCACACATCTCAACTTCACAATCATGCAACTCACAACACTGGGAATGCACACGTTACAAACTCACATACAACATGCCAAACAACATCCCCACCCACCACACATGACAATACAATTTACTGTGGGAACCTGGGCCAGCCATGTACATAAGCCATCAATGGCATGGCACTTCAGCCACATAAAAGCAGATTGTGGGGAGAGGTGGGAAGCAGGCTAGTGCGAAGGAGGCAAGTGACCCATAAATGAGAATGTAAACAATGCCACATGTGGCGTGGATGTGATGGCCAGACAGCAGTACGCAGACCACACACATATCCATGTCGACATACATCACTGGTGTATGGAGTGTAGTGGACTTCCACAACAAGATCGCGGACATACACAACAGCTTCAGCACCCAACCAACGCACACCACGACCGAACCACCACCCCCCACCACCACCCTCCGCGCCTGGACTCCGATCAGCACCGAAGACACCGTCCGCACGATGAACTCCGTCCACTCCGGATCTCCGACCGACCCCTGCCCTCACCACGTCTTCAACAAGGCCGACGTTGTCATCGCACCCCACCTGCGAGACATTATCAACACCTCCTTGGACACCGCCACCTTCCCTGAGAGCTGGAAGCACGCCAAACTCAGCGCTCTACTCAAGAAACCCACAGCGGACCCCACCGAACTCAAGAATTACCGCCCCATCTCGCTCCTCCCGTTTCCAGCCAAAGTCATCGAGAAGACCGTCAACAAGCAGCTGGCCGCCTTCCTTGAGACGAATGGATCCCTCGACCCCTCACAGTCTGGCTTCCGAGCCAACCACAGCACCGAGACTGCCCTCATCGCTGCCACCGATGACATCCGAGCCATGATGGACAACGGAGAAACAGCGGCCCTCATCCTCCTAGACCTCTCCGCGGCATTCAACACTGTCTGCCACCGCACCCTAGTACAGCGCCTCAGCAACGTCGGAATCCAGGAGAAGGCACTGGAATGGATCATCTCCTTCCTCGACGGAAGAACACAGAGAGTCCGCCTACCACCGTACAAGTCAGAGGCCACCGAAGTCATCTGCGGAGTCCCTCAAGGATCCTCGCAGAGCCCCACCCTCTTCAACGTCTACATGAGCCCCCTCGCGGCCATCGCACGCCAACACAACCTCAACATAATCTCCTACGCCGACGACACCCAGCTGATCCTCTCCCTGACCAACGACCCCGCCGCCGCCAGAGCCAATCTGCATGAAGGGATGAAAGATGTAGCCGAGTGGATGACGACCAGCCGCCTGAAACTGAACTCAGACAAGACGGAGGTCCTCATCCTGGGCTCTTCGCCCTCTGCCTGGGACGACTCCTGGTGGCCTCCCGCCTTGGGCACCGCACCCAAACCGACAGACCACGCACGCAACCTGGGCTTCATCCTGGACTCCTCCCTCTCCATGACCAGGCAAGTCAACGCCGTCTCCTCGGCGTGCTTCATCATCCTACGCATGCTACGGAAGATCTTCTGGTGGATCCCCACCGAGACCAGGAAGACCGTCACCCAGGCCCTCGTCACCAGTCGACTGGACTACGGCAACGCCCTCTACGCCGGTACCACCGCCAAGCTCCAGAAGAGACTCCAGCGGATCCAGAACGCCTCAGCCAGACTCATCCTCGACATCCCACGAACCAGCCACATCTCCGGACATCTGAGAGACCTGCATTGGCTCCCCGTCAACAAAAGAATCACCTTCCGCCTCCTCACCCACGCACACAAAGCCCTACACGACCAAGGCCCGAGCTACCTCAACAACCGAATCAACTTCTACGCTCCCAAACGCCACCTCCGATCAGCCAACCACGCCCTTGCCGCCGTCCCCCGCATCCGAAGAGCGACAACAGGAGGAAGGTCCTTCTCCTACCTGGCCGCCAAGACCTGGAACTCCCTCCCGACCGACCTGCGCCTGACCCAAGTCCACCTCTCCTTCAGGAAGAAGTTGAAGACCTGGCTGTTCGAGCAGTAACGGCACCCCCCTCCCCCCAGCGCCTTGAGACCCTACGGGTAAGTAGTGCGCTCTATAAATGTCTTTGATTGATTGATTGATTGATTGGACAGTGGACGCAACCATGTCACCTCAGCCAGTGGGAAAGATAGCGGAAATGTAGCTTTGTTACTCTCCCCTGTAATCGTGAGCGGAGTGGGCTGGCCAGGCCACCATACACCAGGCCAGCGTAGGAGTGTTGATAAAAAGCACACAGCTCTGGGCGTGGTTCTCTTCCAGAATGCCCGATGTCTCTGCCAGGGCGGCATCTCTCACCCCGCCACAAGGCCTATACAGTTAGCGGTGTTGCCTGCAATCCTGTGTGCCTGCTGCACTCCAAGCCACTGGCCCCCGAACCCGTCTTGCCCGCTCCTGCGCACCCAGCCCTTACTGCTCACCTGCCGACACCAGCGTGTGTAAAAGAGGGCCCACCACGTGCCGGCTCAATCTCAAAGCCAAAGGTCCACGACCTTGGCAGCCTGCTCAGACCATCACGGCCTCCGCAAGCAAGGTTCACGGTTCTCCAATCTCGTTGATGTACTCCACCGGCATACAGAGCGGACAAGTAGGTCACACATTTGGAACTGAGTCTTGATTTTTTCATGGCAGAGTTCATATCATTGCACGCAAGGAGAGGTGTAAGAGGAAGACACGTTTCAGTCAGGAGGAAAAATGGATCATTTTTACGGAGGTAATCGAACACTACCAACAACTGCCCTTGTGTCACTAACTCTGTGCATCACGAGCCAGCGGCACATGGCTGTGGGCCACCGCTGACTGCTGACTCCGGCCTACACTGCAGTCGAGTAGGTCACATATATGGGACTGAGTCTTGATTCATTCTTGGCAGAGTTCATATTGTAGTGTAGTTCCTATTTCCCTTATAGGTTCTGCGCATTGGAATAACATACACGACAGGCTTGGCATAGGACTGAGGTCTGTATGCCCCTATTATGTATATTATACTTAATTACTGTGTACCAGCTAACTCAGAGGCCACTAGAAACTTCTTGAAGACAAGAAGGGAATAGCTTCTGGCAACCACATAACATAAAACCCACATCCCTCAGGATCATGGAAACAATATACTACTTTTCATTCAGTCACACATCTCAGAGTAGTACATAGAAGAAACAGTTGGGTGTGTTTACAATAAAATGTATTGCACAGTAGTTATTCTAGTACTGGTTATATGTGCTGCGATAACTGTTGGACAGTGGCAGAGAATGATGGCCAGCAGTGCAGTTAAATAAAAAGGCATTGTTCTACCATTTTGCAATAGAAATGAACACATACATGAAGTACAGAATGCATTAAGATAAAGCCTATAACCCTATGATGCCTAACTAGATGTACCTAAGTGTACCTAGCATGTGTGTAGGTCTTAGAGAGCCAAGAATCCCCCTAGGAGGTAGCCTAACACTTTTACCTTAGTGGGACTTCATCCTGATCTCGAGCTGGACACCCACAGATGGGTGATGGACCTCTGCCTGCTGGAACTGCGGCATGACGCAGGTTGCAGTGCCTCGGGCAGAGTGTCGCCCTGAAAGTCTCGGTCTCCTCTGGTTTGCTTGGGCAAAGGGAGGTATATTTATACCGGATAGGTGCCTTGGATTGACGCAAAGTTGGTCAGAGGAAGATGAGTTCTTGGAGAAAGGGCCTGTTTCCAAGAATTTGTTGTGACGTAGGTTCATCACAGTTGGACATGGAGATTACGTATTTAGGATGGACCGTCTTCTGCGCTCAGAGCACACTGATCAGATAAGGGACAGCCTCTGTTGCTCGTTATTGTAAAGGGAGGGCCAATCTAGGTGAAAGGGCCTACCTGTCTCTGTGGTACGAAGGATTTGTGCCTCTGAGACAGAGTACCTATGTTTGGGCCTAAATTTCGTTTATAACAATATCATTGTACCGGCCTCATTGCAGACTGCATCCCCTCTCAGCCCCAGTGCTACTAAGTCTGTTTCGCGACATTCATAGACACTCTCTGGTTGAACTTTGGTGGGATCTGAGTCTATGGACTGGGGGTTGTCTTCATCCTCATGTAGCTGATACCAACTTGGTGGTAATAACGAGGCTGTAGCATTCACTCCTCCATTTGCCACTTTCGGATGGCTTCTACCCTCTGCATCATGCCCTGGAGGACACCTTCCACTGTCCCCCGCAACCCTCCGCCACATTCACATTCGACATCGACGATGACCCGTTCAGTCCACGTGGCCCTATCTCAGTGTACCGCAAGTCACCGTCCTGTGGCGGTGTGCCTGTGCCGGCCGCAGTGCATCCTGAACCACTAACACTGTGCATCTCAAGTCAGGGACCCTCTCTGATAGGATATTGGATGGCCTCTAGGTCATCAACGCCATGTGTCTTTGGCCCTGTGCTGTCCGCTGCCGCTTCAACTGCGGTCCACCAGTCCGGATGCATCCATGGTGCTACGCAGTTTATTTTTGTTTCCCTTTGTTTTTGTTCTACTTTTATGGTGCCTTTTCCCACTTGACGCATGGTAATTGCAGGCCTGTTGCTGGCTTTCACTTGTTTTTGTATCGCGATTGGCCTCACCAAAATTTTTGGGCATTTGTGTTTTGCATTTTTGCAGCATCGCATTATCTTTATCGCGGACATTTGACTTGTTATTGTGAGCCTATCACATGGTACTGCCGTGCTGTGAATACGACGTTAAACACAGCTGTATTTTCAGGCGATAGACTGTGATGTGAAGAGTTGCGTTAAGCAAATGTTGTGGTAATTGTCACACCTTCTTGAGAATATCCCCCTAAGTCTTCCTTGTTGGAACAAAATGCCTCAAATTTTTACTTCAAATTGATTTATCCAGAAACTGTCAGCAATCAGCACCTACACTTTATTAAACAATAGTGGAAATCTTGCTGAATTGAGTATTAGTATCAAATCATGGGCATCTTTTCATCAAATTTCAGGAGAAAGAAACTTTAAAATAAAAATGAACCTGACATGGGAATTGCCTCTTATTAATTAGGCATTCTTTCTTTACCACACAAGTTGTTGCTCAGTGGATTCTAAGGCCTAAAATCTGAGCCCTATGTGGAAGTGTTTATTAAAGGGAAGGAAAACCCCTGGTTTACCTTTGCTCATTCCTGCTAAAATATCCACTTTATTCTGATTTAACTGCCAGTAGGCATCAAGGCAGATCTATTTAAACTCTATGCTTACCTAAATCACATGTCCCTCTTACTGTGAGTGAGCCACCTTCCTGAGTATCACCCACTGCCTCATTATCTGAGACCTTCAACCTATGTCTAGTCTTCCAGGTGTTTAGGCTGGCACTAGACAAATGCAAGGATTTGTGGAAAAAATGAAGAGTACATTGCTCTCAGGGATTGAGACTATGAGTGGCTGTGATCTATTGAAGCAAAACTTAATTGCAGACTTGAAAACAACTTCTCTCATCAACAGAATCAGCTCTCATTGGAAGTATAACCAACCAGATATGATTTGCACTTGTGAAAGGGAGTCTCACTCAATTACTTGAAGTGAGAGTCACTGATTCACTGTGAATCCGATTCATTTGGTATTAGAGTATCACTAAGTTTCTCTGACAGTGAGAATAGCACTCATTCATGGGAGTGAAGCTCACAGAGAAATGCCTCAACCAATGCGGCTATTCCACTCCAGCAGTGAGTGAATCTCCCACAATGGTAGTAAGACTCACTAATTGTATGACAGAGAGATTATGATCATCCAGAGGGCATACCGACTTGGATGCAAGATCATACCTGAAGCACAAACAAATCAATAAATAATTATTATAATGAACAGTAAACAAGAAAAAGTACAAACCTGATTCAAGGATATGAACTCTGACAGATTTAAAATTCTCCTTTCACTGAATTCCAATTCACTTGTATTCACCCTGAACACAAACCTCACCCTCGAGGAATATATTGCCAAAAATACAAAGACAGCCTGGTATCAGTGCTCTCTTCTACAGTTAGTGCCTGGTTTAGAGATGGGTGGTAAAATAAAATCCGTCAGTAGGTGGACGTAGTGCTACAGCCAGCAAAATCAATACATTTTTCTTTGGAATTCTGTGATAATTATTAATCCATTTCTTCAAAAAATAATCCAATTGGAAACCATTTCAGATTGCAGGAGCCACAGCAGGGGAGCCCGTGTGACATCACTGCTGGCCGGGGAGGAAACCGACTACAGTCCCCAGCGTGCCTCGCGGCATGGACGCTGCGGGCGCATCCAGTTCATGCCAGGAGGCATTTAGAAAATGGCCAGGGCTTCCCTCAGTGCGAGAGATCATTTCAGACTGCAGGAACCACAACAGGGGAGTCCATGTGACATCAATGCTGCCGGGGAGGCAGCTGACTACAGTCCCCAGCTCGTTTCACAGCAGGGATGCCGCAGGCACATCCAGTTCACACCAGGAGGCGTTTGAAAAACAGTCAGGGTGTCCTGAAGCGCGGGACGAGTGTGGGCATGCCTGGGCAAAGGGCTGGCCCATCTGCACCGGGAAGAGGCAAGGCTGGGCCACCCCTTTTATATTTCTTAACTGTGAAGACTGTTGAGGTGAGTGCCATCATATCTGAAAAGGTAAATCTGCCACAATATCCATTATGGGGAAACTCATAGAGACACTACCCCTCTGGTCTCCCACCACAAATATAGATAGTATGATGGAAACGGCCGTTAGTATAGTTGCCAATGAGATCAAATTAACTGAGAGGCACCTGTCCCTTGAAGTTGAAGCACCCCAGGCTGGTTCTATGATAGGGGTGGCCCCAATTGATTTACCTCTGCCCTGGGTACACCACCATGCTTAGGATTTAGTTATAACAATGAGGACCCCTCCAATGAGATTTGTAATGGCGAATGTACAGTTGCATCATTACTAAACGTGGATCCGCCTACAATTTCTGCAGCCTTAGGGTCCAAACGCAAAAAGAAGTTGGCTAAACCTATTTTTCCAAAGAGGAAACAACCACCTCATGATAGTTCATATCGCACAGTCATGAGTTCATGGATACAGGCACCTCTACTCACTCAGAACGTTGAGATTATAGAAACTATTCCAAATAAAGAACTGAGCCGTTACATCCGCACCGAAGTGATGTAATACACCCCTTTTTCACCTGCAGCAGCCCTGGAGACACCTTCATTGATACTATTGTAGACACTGTTTTTGGATGTACTAAACATCTAGTTCATAAGAACTGTACTGCCCTTTGGAAGCAACTAGACCATTTGGACACCCTGTCAAACAGATTAAGTTCACAATTTACACTACTAAGTCTGCCACTTTTGAGTGGTTGGATTTTAATTTGTCAACTAATGGTGTACTTAATTGTAATCCACAGACCCCGGACGAACACGAATTCCATCTACGGGGTTTTGTGGCACTTGTAATAAAATTAAGGAATGTTTTTCATCCAAACCCATTATTAATCAGGAAAACCTTTCTAATGCTTGTGGTGCCAGCAGCCCGTCCGTTACAGCTCCACACATGCCCCAGATTTCTGCAGTGCACCAGGAGTACCCTAGATAAAGCAAATTCAGGGGGTGGTAAACCACTTGCTGGGGTCCTAGACTCCGAGAGAACAGAAACTTCACAGGCTAGCAGGGAGGTACTGAGTTTACCACCAGCATCATGCCCTTTTGTCTGGTCCTGACAGGGGGGCCTCCCCTCAGGAAAAACAAAGTAGAGACATGAGACCAACTGAGCGACAGGAGTGCTGACCGGCTGTCAAAGCATGAAGGGTTACGGGTGTTAAACTTCAATGATATTATCATGGTATGTAGAGTAGACTGGGTATGGCCATTTCTAAAGAACATCGAGGGGGATTATATTGTTATTTAACTTCCAAACCCTGTCAATGGTAAGATCATTATTGATGGTAGAGGAGGTAAATTCAATCAATTTAACCCTCATCTGGTCATTGCCATTGGGCTTTTTCTATAAACCAACCTTGGAGTTAAACATTTATGATGTTTTCCCCTTAACTGCATATTAGGTTTTCACCATTGTCTGGAACTGGATAATCAGGACTGACTGCTATCCCCTCTGGTATCAAATGAGATTACTCCCACACTAAACGAGTACCCGCCTTGTGGGCATCATACCCTAACTATGTTTGTTACTGACTATATTGAGCTGGATGAGAGCAGTGGGCTGGGGGAAACAGGTAAGGACCACATGTTAGATATACCCCAGACTATTGGACTAGAAGATGGGGCACAAATGAGATGACCACTTGAAGTCACATTTTTAGCCCCCTTGAGTAAAGCTTCCAGGAAAGGTGTAGGTACGAGGGTATCAGATAGCTACCACACGGTCCAATTGAGGGACATACAAACTCCCAGTACTAGCACACTCAAGGCCCTAGATGGGAATAGAGCGCAAGGCTATACACTGAGGATCCTATCCTGGAATCTTCCTGGGCTCAAAAGTAAACTCGTTTGCCCAGACTGGGGGCTTTTTTTTGACAGACAGGATATTTGTATGTTCCAGGAAACCTGGGCTAGGGAAGACTATCAGAGGGCAGGCTTTGCTACATTCAATATCTCAGTCAGTTCAGGTGGGAGGGGTAGACCAACAGGGGGCGTATTCATCTGGGTAGCCTCAAACTTGGGCTGTAGAGCCGAGCAGCTGCCCACCCCTTCTAGTGAC
Source organism: Lissotriton vulgaris (assembly GCF_964263255.1). NCBI lineage: Eukaryota > Metazoa > Chordata > Amphibia > Caudata > Salamandridae > Lissotriton > Lissotriton vulgaris. Next base: position 811,806,152 of record NC_141699.1, read on the forward strand.
ATCCAGTGTGTTCTACTCACCTTCCCCACATAGATAAAAATTGTTCTTATCAGCATTTATTTCCGATCTGTTGCCATTAGCCAAGAGTCTATCACCAAAGACCAACTGACTCTTTTTATTCCCACTATTGACCCAGCCTTATGGCAGATTAAAGGGGGTGATTTTAATTGCGAGTTTGAACCCCTTATTGACCCAAGCAACACCATCTCAGGTGAAGAAGATCTCCAATGGTTAATCCCAGATACTCAAATCCAACCCATCAAAACCTGGTCCCCGCTGGCACTCCAGAATAATTCAACCACACTAGCTCATTCATTAATAGGGTGCAATGAATGAACAAAATACGACACTCCGGGACAGCTTCAACAGAGTAGGCCAGGAATTGCTGCTGTATTATATTTTAGTGGAAACTAGACTATGGCAAAGGGTTCATGAATTCTCTGTTATTATGAGGCACGACATTGATCATGCCTTGATCCTGGAATTGAAACTGCCAAACTTGGGCCTCATCAATTCCAAACATATTCCTATAACCCAGAATAGAGGATTAACACTCACAAATAATAGAAGGAAAATTAGGTGGAGGCAATTCCAACCGTCACCACATTAAGCTAGCTACAGTCTACCAGACAGTTATCCCAATACTTATAAAAATGTGGGGGTTACACTTGCAGAGGGTTCTCTCCCAGTCGTTGAGAAGATAGCAGAAACTCACTTAGAGCTAACATCAAAATTGACAGATCTACAAATGTACCTGGTTTAATACAAAATATCGAAAGGCCAAGCAGGCCCTACTGGATGCTGTTAAAGCAAAGGACAAACAACGCATCAAACTAAATAGGGTACTGTACAAGGAGACCATCCTAGAAGCAAAAAAAATGGGAACTGGATAGATGGGAAACTCTTAAATTTGCACTATCCAATAGAGATTTGAAGACCATTTGGGCAATAGTTAGTTCAGGTGGCACTCGAGGGAAGCCAGCTATTGAGCCAAATATATACCATCTGAAGCTTGGGAGAATCATTTCCAGACCCTATACATCGATAAGGAATCTGCGACTGTAAATCTCGAACCCTTAATATTTCCCATCGAGTTTCCTTAGGAGGTGGTTACAGGGATTACTATCCTAGAAGTGTTAAATGCTATTAGCAAGCTTCCTTGCAACAAAGCACCGGGACTAGATAAATTACCTGGGGACCTTTATTGGGAGGAGACGAAAATGTGGGGACCAAATTTGTGGGCCTTATTCAATGACATTATGAATAGCATGGATCCCACTGACTCTTGTCTTGGGGCAGAAATAGTACCAGTCCTCAAAAAAAGCTGTCCCCTTTTACCTACCAACTATAGGTCGATCAGCCTAATCGATGTTACCCAGAAACTCCTTGCTCAGGTACTTCATGATTGCCTCCAGGAATGGATGGATGAGATCCTGAGTCCCTACCAAGCCGGCTTCAGAAAAAACCCCTGTACCATCAACCAGATATTCAGACTCCAACTTATTTTCTAGAAAACTGTGAAAATAGAGGGTGGCTGGTGGCAGTCTCTATTTAATATTTGTAGATCTGAAGTTGGCTTTCAATCTGGTACCGAGGGACAAACTCTGGGAGGAACTTACAGAGCTGGAAATTCCATCCTATCTCCTTAGCATCTTAGTGAGGCTTCATGCAGAAAACTTTGCCCAAGTGAGGTATGGGAAATATGGCGAATTAACTTCCTGCTTTCGTGTTAATAAAGGGGTACCACAGGGTAGCATTCTTGCACCCACTTTATTCTGTCTATTCATCAATGGACTCATTGACCGACTTAGAAAGGTGAAGGACAACAATGCCCCTAGGCTTGCCTCTGGCGATGATGTTTGCTGATGACACCCTTCTATTCTCAAAAACGCCCATGGGAATCCAGTGCATTCTTGATAGCTTTGATGACTTCTGTAAGATTAGGGGGCTGTTGATCAATACACAGAAGACAAAATATATGGTCTTGTCTTCAATCCTTCCAACAAGTCTCTCTCCAACCCATCTCTGAATGGTGCTGCTTGAAAGAGTGTCAGTATTTGATTACTTGGGCATTACATCGACAGATCATTTTGAATGGGGGCCGCAGATTACCAAGGTAAGCCTTAAGCTAGCTCAGACTGTGGGAGGGCTCATGAAACTATACAGAACTTCTACATTTAAACCAGCGGGGGCAATGGTTGAAATCTACAAAACACAAGCAAGGGGTGCTACCTTGTATGGGGCAGAATTGTGGGGGCACTGCTTTGCTACCAGTTTGAACAAGGAAGAGAATAATTTTATGAGGCAGTTGCTAGGTCTCTCCCCCAGCAACCCCCTCACCCCCTTACATTTCAATTTGGGCATTATGCCCATTAGCGAAGAGATCGCCCTCAGACCCATAACCTTCTCGCGGCGGCTATGGGTGACCACGGAATTGGCCACCTATCATTCAGAACTTAGAGAGCTCCTGAGCTTCCCAGGCACCCCAAAAATACCCTGGCTTAAGCATATAAGGGATCTTTGTATCAAACTGGGCAAAACAGATCTATGGATATCACCCAAGGAATCATGCCCTTTGATTTCATGGTTGGATTTGGTAAGATCCTACAGAACATATAAACCTTCTGTCACCCAGGAAAGCTCATTGTGTGGCTGTCTGACAGCCGCTTTTATGCAGATCAAAGACGAGTATAATATGGAACCTTTCCTGAATGACATCCAACCAAATTTGGCTAGGAAACTGTATGTGCAGTTTAGATTAGGGACCCTACCGCTCCATGCCTTCACAAATAAATGGTCCAATTCCCATTCTGGCGGATGCACTGCTTGTAAGTAATTGTAATGATGAGACAGAAGTACATGCTTTTTTCTTCTGCCCCGCTTATACACTACCTTGGCAGTGCTGGCTAATTCAACTATGTAGGAAATTAGGTTTTGTGCATTGCGCTGAGGCATTAAGACTCCTAAAGTATGATACTCATGCCCGCATTGTTATCGCCGTATCTCGTTTTTTAAATTCAATGTGGCACGTGCTACGTACTTTTTTTAAGCTAATAATTACGATTACAGTATCTTAATCCAATTCCTATTAGTTTTATCTTCGTTTTATTGTTTCAATTTTAATTATTTATCGGCAATGAATTTTGGATCATGTTTTTTCACAGATGAAATGTGCTGTACCTCTCTACCAGATCGGGACCGGGTCCAAGACGAACCAAAAATGTACTTTATTACTGTCATTAGGCCTTTTATTTTACAGTTTGTATTTTTATTTATAGATGAACTAATGGTAATGTCATTTATTATCCATTATTCAATTGTACATAGTTCTTGTGTGTATTTTTTATGACAATGCACTTTTATGGTCCTCGAGACCGAAATAAAGTTATTGAATGGATTGAAATCCAATTGTGGAAAATTTTTCCACCAGAGGGATACGTAATAGATTTCTAAAAACCAGATTGCAATTCTTTGCAATGCTCTTTTAAAAATGTAGGACGTTTGAAGTGACAGAATGGTTGGCTACTTCGAGTACACAAAGGTGGAAACGGAATACTAAGTAGAGGTATGGAAATCTCTCAATCATTTTAAGAATTTCATAAAACGTACAGGGTCAGATGCACATATATTGCATTCCCAAAAAGTGGTTACAATTTGAACAAGGACTTTTAATGATTCCAATGGTCTTTTGCAAACCAGCCTATGTACTAGTAGGCCAGTTCACAAAATAGCGAGTAGCAGTGGGTCGTGATTCTATGTCAGGACCGGAGGCTTCAGATTATGCTATATCTTCCTTCGCTTTATTAACATAAAGAAACCACAGCAGCTCAGGAAAAGATATAATAAGAACACAAGATGCTTTAAACATAAAGCATTGACGTAATGTTCAACAAAAATCAACAACAACTCCCAAGAGTCTCTTTGCTTATAATAATAGTCCATAGTCCTTTGTCTCTGTCCATCGTCCCTATATAACCGGACTTCCCATCATCTTCCTCCTCTTTCTTCGCTGCTCCCGCAGCCAGATAAGTGCTTTTCTATTTTGTCTTCTTTTATTGTGATTGATTGTCTTGCGGTCTTTGGGGACTCCTTGCATGGTTTATTCCCTTTCAGAGTCCCTGGTTGCGGGAACGTTCTATTGTTCCTACGCGACTTTATTCCCACTTGTGTGCGGTGTGTACATAGACCGCAAGGGGGCGGCCTGTCGCCTCGCCGACCCTCCGACGCGCCTCCGCAGTACGAGGAGCCGCGCCGTGGGGTCTGCTTGCGCAGGGGCCGACCCTCGCGTACCCCTCTGACACCTGGTGATCCGGGTCTGTGCTTTCACAATTTTGACGCCCTCTGGGGTCTGTATAGCGGTTTTGACCGCGTGAATCGCCTTCGGGCGAGATCTGTGCACCTCTTTAACAGTGTGTGGCCTAGCGCGCTTGAGGGGTACGTAGACCCGGTCCCGGCGAGGAGGGTCTGCGCGCTTGGGGGTTGGTGCAGCCCACCTGCCACGTCAGCTGGCCCAAAACGTGATCGCAGCCGCTGGGCCTGCCCACATTCGAGAACTTTCTCGGTTGCCGCCCTCTTGGGTGCCCCGCATTTGCCCCTTGGTTCCGAGATGGAAGGGGAGTACGATGAGGAGGCCTGCCCCTATCTGCAGGATGATGAGTTTTACCAAGCGGTGGACAACTCCATCTATCGTTGTGTGACGGAGGTGGTAGGGCCCATGGAGGACCGCCTTTCGGCCCGCATCGTGGAGGAGTGTGCGAAGCTGGCAGCGGCGCAGGTGCCGCCGTCCCCCGAACTCCCGGGGACGTCCGGCGGGTTGCCGCCCGCTCCGAAGAGACCCCGGGGTGAGGGGCCTTCATCGGAGGCCCAAGGCGTGGATAAGGGCGCTTTCGAGCGTCTTCGTGACGCCTTCCTGGCCAAGGCGACGGCGGTGCCTCCGACGCCCTTGGTGGACCCTGGCACTTCGGGCGGCCTGTCAACGGCGCCCGCCTCCCCGATCTACGACTCTCCGGACACGGATGACGACGGGGAGTCGACCCGTTCTTGGCTCCCGACGCCTTCAGGGAAGGAGATGCCCCGAGATGAGTCGGGCATGCTGGACCCGGACGAGATCGTCCACCCCCGATCCGCGGCCTGGGCCCCGGGGGAGACGGTGGCGAAGTTTGTCGCGGGCAGGTTGCGCAAGCCCCTGGAGAAGGAGGCGAGGGGTTGCCTGCGCGGGGAATGCCCTCGGCCTACTTTGGAAGGGAAAGTGGCCATGACACCAGACTTGGACCCCAAGATGGCCACCTTCCTGGCGAAATTCATGAAGGACCCCAGGAAGGGGATCGACCGGTCCTGGCGGGCCTGCCAGGACAAGCTGTTGGATGCGGTCGGGCCCGCCACGAAGATCCTCGATATGGCGGAGGAGGCTCGAGCGAATGGCACCGCCATTTCACCGGAGGTGCTCTCCAACTGGGCCCAGAGGGTGATCGTATTCTTGGGCAACGCCAACTGTGCCCTGTCCACGGAGCGGCGGCGGTCGCTCCTTATCAAGCTGGACCCGAAGCTGGGGGACCTGGCCTCGTCGGAGGCAGGTGCCGTGGCCCAGGGTGGCCTCTTCGGTGAGCCTTTCATCCGCGAGCTTGGAAAGTTCGTGAACACGTTCACGTCGCTGGACAAGGCCCAGTCCAGCATCAAGAGGGTGTTGCACCAGCGTTTTTCTGGAGGGGCCGGTCGCGGCAGGGGCCGCGCGATCGGCCGTGGTCAGCAGACCAACAACCGTGGACAAGGCTCCGGAAGAGGTCAGTACCAGACCTCGGCCAACTACACCAATTTCTACCCCACGAGGGGACAGCGCTATGGTGGCAGAGGATTCAAGAAGAACTCCGGACAAGGAAATGCCCCCGGTAAGTGTACTTTGCTTGGATCAAGTTCCGATTGGGGGGCGGCTGGCAAGCTTTTACGGGGATTGGGAATTGCTCACTGCCGATGCTTGGGTTTTGCAAACTGTGAGAGGTTTCCATATAGAGTTTCACGACCAACCAACTCAGGTGAGGCCCCCGCGCCCGATGGTTTTCTCAGAATCCGACGCGCGATTGATAGACGGGGAGGTCTCAGACTTGCTGCGCAAGGGAGCCATCCGTCTATCAACGCGCCACCCACATGGGTTCCTCAGCAACGTCTTCTTGGTAGACAAGACGGATGGGGGCAAGAGGCCTGTGATCAATCTCAAGGAATTCAATGGGTGGTTGGTCTACCGTCACTTCAAGATGGAGGGGATCCACCTCCTTCGGGACGTGCTCCTCCCTCGGGATTGGATGGTGCGACTGGATCTCAAGGATGCCTACTTGGTCGTTCCCATCCACCCCCCTCATCGTCGTTTCCTACAATTCCTGTGGGACGGCAAGGTGTTCGAATTCACCGCCCTGCCGTTCGGTCTTTCTTCGGCCCCGTGGTGCTTCACGAAGGTCCTTCACCCGGTAGTGGAGTTTCTCAGAAGCCAGGGGGTCCGTATGATAGTATACCTAGACGACATCCTCCTCATGGGGCAGTGCCCAGAGGTACTGGCAGGACAGCTGCGTCAAGCTGTCGGCCTGCTTCAGAGACTGGGGTTCGTCGTCAACGGCTCCAAGTCGGTCTTGGTTCCCACTCAGCAGATCACCTTTTTAGGTTTCGTGGTGGACTCGGTACAGGCGGTCTTGAGCCTACCGGGTCGGAAGGTCGCAAAGATACGACACCTGCTTCGGCAGACGATCGCGAGGGATCGTACGTCACTGCGCCATGTCGCCAAGGTGGTGGGTCTTCTATCGTCCTCCATCCAGGCGATTTTCCCAGGCCCGCTGCACTACAGGGCTCTTCAGCGCCTGAAGGCGCAGCATTTGCGCCGTGGGATGTGTTACGATCAGTGGGTCCCCCTCACAGACGAAGTGAAGGAGGAGATGTCATGGTGGCTGTCTCACATGGAGGCATGGAATGGGCGAGCGATCTTCGGGTCGGCTCCGGACTTGATCATAGAGTCCGACGCCAGCAGGTCGGGCTGGGGGCGCCCGGTGCGGGGATTTTTCCACCGGCGGCGCCTGGTCGTCAGAAGAACAACAATTGCATATCAATTGTTTGGAGCTTCTTGCGGGCTCCTTCGCGGTTCGCTGTTGGACCAAAGATTCGGTCAAGGCTTGTGTCCTGCTACGGATGGACAATATTTCGGCGGTCCGATATGTGAACCACCTGGGAGGTCGTCGGTCCCGCGCCTTGGCGGATTTAGCGAAGGACTTCTGGGATTATTGCCTGTCTCGTCACATTGCGGTGACGGCAGAGTATCTGCCAGGCCAGTCCAATCAAGTAGCGGATTGGCACTCTCGACATCTCAGGGATGCCAGCCAGTGGAAACTGGATCCGGGAGTCTTCCGGTGGCTACACTCCCTTTGGGGCCCCTTCTCGGTGGACCTCTTCGCGTCCCGTCTCGACCACCAGCTGCCGCGGTTCTACAGCTGGAGGCCGGACCCTCTGGCGGAGGCCACGGACGCGTTCTTACAGGATTGGAGTCGGGAACAACCGTTTGCGTTCCCCCCGTTCTCCATGATCATGCGAACGGCGGCTCAAATACGCCGCCAGGGTGCGGACCTGGTGTTGGTTACACCGCTGTGGAGGTCTCAAGTATGGTTTCCGGTTCTTCTGGAACTTTCCTGGGATTTTCCAATCCTACTCCCCCTGTTTCCTCTGCTCCTGACGAGCCCGGATCAGGAACCTCACCCTCTCGTCATGCAGGACACTCTCCGCCTCGTGGCGTGGAGGCTCTCAGGAGACGCTGGACGCTCCCGGGCCTTTCGGGGTCAGCTGAGCACTTGCTCTCCAAAGCGTGGGCCGATAGTACGACGAAGCGTTACAGATCCGCTTGGCTTAAGTGGATGCGTTGGTGTTTACGAAGGGATTTGGATCCCATGGTCGCCGGCCTTGTTCCCGTGCTGAATTTCCTGGCTCATTTGGCCGACAAGGGTTTAACGTATGGAACGATCAATGCTATCCGGTCGGCGATTTCTGCGGGCCATGATAACATCGATGGCCGTCCGGTAGGGGAACACCCGTTTGTGTGCCGGCTTCTGCGAGCGGTTCGCCTCGCACTGCCGCCGGAACCCAGGTACTCCGTCCTTTGGGACGTCAATTTGGTTCTGAACCTGTTCCTATCGTGGCCAGCGAATTCTTATCTGTCCCTTAAGGAGCTTTCGGCGAAATTAGCCATGTTGTTATGTCTGGTCTCTTGTAGGCGCGTCTCGGACGTGCGCGCGCTGGATGTTTCTGCACGCATTTTTTCCCCGGATGGGGTTACTTTTACGGTGGGCCGACGCACTAAGACGTCGTCGCGTTCCATTTCTTATCCAGCCTTTACTGACACTCCTAAGTTGTGTGTCGTGCAATGCCTCAAAACATATGAGGACCTGACCTTGGATCTGCGCCCTCCGGGCGAGCGTCAGCTGTTGATTGCCCTGCGGAAGCCACACAAAGCTGTCTCCTCCCCCACTATTGCTCGGTGGGTGCGTTGGGTCATGCAGGAAGCGGGCATCAATACTTCTCTCTTTGGAGCACACTCCGCCAGGGGAGCCATGGCCTCTAAGGCATTCTCGGTGGGTGCTCGTCTGGAGGACCTTATGCGAGCGGCGGACTGGTCCTCGGATTCCACCTTCAAGAGGTTTTATTTTAAGCCGGTGGTGGATTTAGCTCAGTTGGTGGTAAGTAAGCTTTAAACTAGCATAATCTGAAGCCTCCGGTCCTGACATAGAATCGAAATTTGCCTAGCTTACGTAACGGTAAGTTTCAATTCTATTAAGGACACGGAGGCGAGGATTATCCCACCCGGACTACGGTGGTGTCTCTACCCACCCGTATGGCAGTAAGTAAAGCGTTTTCCTTTACGTTGTCAGTACTGTGTTGTTCTCTGAATGCTCCTCGCCTTGTTGTCGCATTTCCTGGGCCACCTCGCTGATGCTGTTCCTTTTTTTGGCAGGCAACGACGGTGCTAAACAGGACCAATGAGGCTTAAGCGTGATCTGCGCGAAGAAAGAGGAGGAAGATGATGGGAAGTCCGGTTATATAGGGACGATGGACAGAGACAAAGGACTATGGACTATTATTATAAGCAAAGAGACTTTTGGGAGTTGTTGTTGATTTTTGTTGAACATTACGTCAATGCTTTATGTTTAAAGCATCTTGTGTTCTTATTATATCTTTTCCTGAGCTGCTGTGGTTTCTTTATGTTAATAAAGCGAAGGAAGATATAGCATAATCCTCGCCTCCGTGTCCTTAATAGAATTGAAACTTACCGTTACGTAAGCTAGGCAAATTTTGATTCAACCTGACTAATGAATATTAATGAGGTTGGTCACAAATTGTAACCCACTACAATTCACTGCCTTCACTAGGATGATGGCCAGCTGGGGAGAGCAAATAAATATGTCAGTGATTGCTTTAAATAAAGCAATCTTTTGTTTAAATACAGACGTTTTTCCTTGAAGGAAAGCAGGTTCCATTTAGAATTTTTTTTAAATGCCTATAAATTATTACAACTAAAAAAATGTTTTGAGCCATTCACTAAGGGAAGGGGTCCCCTGAAAAAAACCTTCCTATTTTGTGAACAAGTTACTGCCTCTTTTGAAGTGTTGGTAAAATATTATTGTTTGGTGATCACACTTCGTTATCAAAATCTTAATAAATGCCATAGGGAATTGCTGTATGGAAGGGATGCCATAAATACATCCCATCCAAATAGAAATTCCTTGTGATTTCCTAAACCCATTTAGTGATTTGGTAACATGCTGCCGAAACGCAAAATGTGTTTAGTACATCTGAAATCTACATTTTCTTGTTGCATACTCTGCAATTTACCAAACAGCAGGGGAGTGCAACTAGAAAATGTGTTAGTACATCTGGCCCCTAGTTCCCTAATAGTTTAAAGATAAAGTTTTAAATCTGCATTAATAAAAAGCACAATTAAGCTCCATATTCTTAAATTTTCTGCAGGTTACTCCATTGGTCGTGCACAAGCTGCCTAGAATCTTGAATGCAATGACTGACAGCTTTACTCCCATTAAAAGGCCCTGACAACATACTTCAAATGTCAAACCGATGCAACTCCTGCATAGATGCTGTCCCCCTGTGCATAGTGTAAAAGACCAAGGATTTGGTTTAATCTTGTTGTGAAATAAATAAGAGTTGTACTCCGACCAAATTAATTGTTGATTGATTTTAATGACCAACCGTCCATTTCAATGTTCATTCCGTTCAATGAATCATTATTATTCAAAAGTTCATAATGATCACATGTAAGCTTCAAAGCCTTAAATCAATGTTAATCCCTGTTCATGATTAATCCCAATGCATTTCGGGCATGAATTCTTCCCTTCTTCAGGGGACATTCTGCAAGTGAAAATAACATATATACTCGGTCTTAGTAAGGAGAACCGCACATAGTCTCAAACTAACATAATGGTCATAAGCATGGGTAGACAATGTTGTGTACTTATGTCAAACCATAGGAAGACAAGGGGTGATATTCGTGCTTGGAGAATGTCGAAGTAAGTGATAGTGTGGAGCGGTTACAGAAAATGTGACATGGACTGAAATGTCACGGTGTGGACAGAAAAGAGCCAGTGAACATCTCCATGAAGTGTTCTTGGATTTGGCATTCTTAGTTCTGATATTGCTTTTATGTTCCAGAACGTGGGTACGAATTTTCCTCTCTGTGTAGCCAACATAGCATAAGCCACTGGGGGCATTTAAGTGGTTAGATGATGTTAGACGTATTCGTATTACATGTGGCTTTCACTCTCAATTTAATAGTAGTTCCCTTCATGGAATGATGAATGATACTGCCTGGTATGGAGTTGTGACAATTACCACAATTGTGACATGGTATCAAACCTTTGTATGTAGTGCACAGGGGGACAACTTCTATGCAGGAGTTCCATCGGTTTGACATTTTGACAACACTTATAGGAACGGAAAGTGAGGCCCTAGTAGCACGCGACACTTTTATAGTTTGTTTATATTGGATACTCCAGGTTGTGCGTGCCCTCTCCAACTTTTATAACATAATTCAAATGCTCAAAAAAGAAGCTGAGAGTAACATAGGCAAAAATAGAAGATAAAGTAACATCAAATAAGATAGAAAAGGAAAGAAAGAGAGGGTGGGGTCGAAGAACGAACCAACAAACTTTCACTTAACAGACATTTCTAAGCCCAATGAAAACGGATTAATAGGGCGTGCAGCGATGGCTGCATGTCTCCACAAATTGCAGAGAGGATTTCAAAATGGGGAAGACCATGTGCTTTTGTTGAGTTCTTGACTATCAACAAGGTGTATGACTCAACTGAGATCTATTGCAAAAACAGTTGATGGATAGAATGCAGAACAATGTCATACATTCAACCCAGTACAGAGATCTGGGCCTAAATTCATCGTTTTTTTGCACTCCAAACCACCCCAGTTCAGACATGGCCATATGCAAATCAGCCTTGACCCTGTGCCTCATGGGAACAGTCCAGCCCGAACTGCCAAGCCATGTCAACTGAGATCTAAGCATTAGAGACAGCTAAAACTTCCCCTTAGAATTAATAAAGTAAGATAGTGTACTAAAAAGGGGCATGCTACTTGAACTTATGGCAAGCAAGAGCTTACATTTTAAGGAGAGTCAATTATGGCACTTTTGGCATATATTTAGTCACATTAGAGCAAATAAGCTCCAAATAAATGTTCTACCTTGGACCCATAGAAATGCATTACTCTTTTAATTTTACTTATTTTAGCCTCTTCCTCTTTTACATGATCACTTCTATCATTGTTCAGTCCATTATTTATTTTTTCATTCCTTTATGGGGTGAAGGCAGACCTGTGCAGACCTTGGTGTGCCCAAAAAATCTCAGGGAATAATAAAAATGGAAGAAGAACTCTGAAGGTTAAGGTACTTGCTGGAGAGATCGGTTTTATCTAGTCCCAGTTTTGAATCAAAGTAGCATAGAGGGTTAATATGTCTCCTGCAAAGCACATAATGTAATATGCAGAAGATAGATTTTTATTTTATGTAACTAGTAAGTGGGTTACTGCTTTTAAAAATGAGAGCCTTTTGTTACTTGCAGTTCATAAATTGTAATCCTTTTAATATAGAACAGTGAGCTATAAAGGACATGTGACTCCTACACCTACACCTTGAAACCCTCACTGTCTTATGTAACACATCCTGTACGTTGATTTACACATATGTGAATTACTGTCAATATATGATGTGTATGTGTAATATAAAGCGCTCTCACTCCCTCAACCCCAATGAGTAGCACTATAAAATAATTTAAACAAAATAGTGGTATTTAAATTGTTATTTGTGTAAATACCGAGACAAACCAGCAAATCTGGCATTCATATAATACATGCATACCTCTTACATACAGTGCCTGAAAATAACAAAAAGCATGCTTCTCAAGTACTTTTTGAAATAATCACAAGCAATCTATTGCGTTTGCATTTAGTTGGGAGGCTCCAGAGAACTCTCACCCAGGATAGTCCAACAAAAGAATGCCTGGTCGCCCCTTAACTCCCGCCTTTGTTTTGGTCCCAGATGGAATTTATAATAACTCTCTGCCTGGCACTTTGCTGCACGGAGCGAAAGCAGACAATGTACAAGCGCTTCTGAATGTGACGAGTTCGGTATATTTCTATCGGGGACAACTTCTTGGCAGAGAAGACGGCGTCCACCCTATGAAAAGAGTGGGTAGACGCCCTCTAGTCGCGTGCACCCTCGGCTCTGACCCTGTTTATCACCGTTCTTTTTGTACAATTTTTTTGTCGCTACTTCCTTTGTCATCTACATAATTTCTCACATGCATTTCTTTACGGATTCATATTTTCTATTCTATCACATTTTCTACGCCTTCTTCTCCCTGTCTCGCTTTCCTGTTGTTTTTTTTGCGCTTGTGACGCCATATTTCATCCATAATGCTTTCATTGTAATTACGCCACTTGCTGCCCCAGCAATGAAGAGTCTTTCTTCCAATGCAATGGGAGACGGATACGCTAGGCTTATCGACAGTCGGCACCTTTCTCTCCTCGCCAATTTTCATTCTGAGAGAATCCCGATTCTGGTAATTGGATTACTCAATAGGAGAGAGAGACGCAAAACCAATGTACGCCAAGGTCTCAACAATCTCACACTTCATTATAGGGGGAGCGTAAACACGTTGCAGACCCCGAAACCTAATGAAATTCCCATTTGCCAGAGTTACAGTTCATTATAGGCCTTCTGCGCTGTATAATCCATCCCCCTGCACAGCCCTCTGGAAGGTGTGATGCCCTGGCTGCTGAATCAATTGAAAATAAATCTGGAAATGTGCGAAGAGAATTAATCCCCATCATAGCCAAGATGCTTGGCGCGAGGGTAGAACATTTTTGTGCTGACGGGGAAAAGAGAGCTTCTGCAGGAGCAGCAGCACACATGGAGAAAGTGTCAGTGTTTAATGCCTAAGAGGCCACCACAGTGCTCAAGCTAAGCCACAAAAATACTGATGTCCACAAAATAGCAGATGTGCTGCAGAAGTGAGGCACGTGCTCTTCTCTTCAAGCACGAGGCCGTTTTATGTTTGATAGTGCGCACGCGCCAATTTGGAGAAAATGCAGACTTTGGGAATGTTGCACTGAGCTTAAAAGCATGGTGTGCGTCGTTTATTTCAAGACTCTACTGTCTAGCACATAATTCTGCAACATGCTGCACTTAGATTAGGTCATCTGACCCCTTAAATAAAATGTAAGTATGTTTTCACATTTAATAAAGCAGCGGAATATGAAGAAAAAGTCTTGCTTTCAAAGTATTATTTTCTAATAGCGCATAATTCAATGTCTGATTTTTGCACAGGGAATACACTTGCCAACAAGAGACTATGGGGGATATTCTCAAGAACGTGTGATAATTATCGCAAAATTAGCTTAATGCAACTCTTCACATCCCAGTCCATTGCGGGATAGTAACGCAGTGTTAACGTTGTATTCACAGCACGGCGGTACCATGCGATAGGCTCAAGATAACGCGTCAAATGACCGCATTAAAATTAGCGTGACACCGAAAAAGTGTGAAACCAAAACACGAAAATATTAGCGATGAGGCCAATTGCGATACAAAAATAAGTGATAACCAGCGACAGGCCTGCAATTCCCACGCGTCCTGTGGGACAATGCACCATAAAAGCAGAACAAAAAAAGGGGGGGGGGGAAATAAATTGCATAGCACCATGGATGCACCCGGACCCAGTGCAGAGGCCAACGTGAAACCCAGAAGCCCCACAGACCACCAGCAAGGAACCAAGGAGAAGAGGAAGACAGGGTTCAGTCCGCAGGAAAACCGGATATTCGTCACTTAGGTGATAGAACACTAACAACAACTGTTCATCACATCCACTCTGTCATTGGCAACACAAACGCAAACATGCCTGTCCATCGTGAACAAAGTTAATGCAGTCCGAGTGCCGAGGAGGTCAATGGAGGAGGCCAAGAGGCGCTGGTATGATGTGAAAACCCAAACCCAGCAGAAACCCGCTGCCAATAGGAAGGCAGCCACGGCGACTGGAGGTGGGAGTCTTGTGCCACAGGAGGAGCTGGAGGAAATGGTGGCCACAGTCATCAGTGTGGAGATGGTGCAAGGAATTGGAAGTCCAGACACAGCTCTAACAACATCAACAGGGTGACAGGGGGAGATGGGCACAATGGCACACATGCACAATCATGTGTAGCACACTGCACACCCACAATGAGCCTGAAGCATGTCCCTGATCCCCGTGGCACACTGCAGCGCACGCACACCAACACCAAGTAGGCCCCCGTCCACCATGTGCCCAAAGGGGTCTGACCCCCCACATCACCAATCTCACAACCAGCACATGAACAGGTGCAAAACACAGCAAAGATCTGTATATGTGAGCCACACTGACAATGCAAGTGGCACTACTTGATGATCAGCTTGGCTGCAGTACAATCATCATGACATTGAGCACGCCCTGATACTGAAGTGGCTGAGGGTGGACCACATCCGGAAAGGAGCAGGTCACACTGTGACACATCCACTTGCACAAACAACCCCTGACGTCAACAATACATCTGCAGACAAACAATGCACAAGAGTACAAAAACCGTCCAAGAGCACAAATGACCCAAGTCGCCAACATCTCAGCACCGTAAAAGCACAAAAGTCAAAGGCACATCTCCTCAAAGGGTTAAGGGGCAGCAAAATCACAGCTGAAGCGGCAACCCCCCCACAATGCAGAACACACATATAGCAATAACAACACATCCACATTGACAACAATGTGATACAAAGTGCAACACTTACACTGCAGAACAGAGGACACAATTGGGTCCGCTTGTGCGTTGAAACTGGCCAATCACATCTGACATAGCAGGAAACTGTGAGATGAAAATGTACGTGTCCAACCTCACATCCGTCGAGTAGTCCAATTGTCCACTGTCCCGCATTAAATAGTCCGCTCCTCCCAAACAGTCACAATGTACATTGTCTTTCAGTCTGTACGTAAACTTGAACAATGCGTTAACATTCATGTCAACACAATGTCAAAATACATCTCCCCTTCAAATTGCAGAGGGACAAACAACACCTCCAGCAGAGCAGACCAGACAACCATTCAGTGATGCTGAAGGGGACCGCCACACCTTCAACAGGGACGCCCTACAACAGTTCATGTACATCCGAGGCAATCCACCTCCAGGAGCAGGGTAGCGCAGCTGCATCGAGGAGACCCCACCCCCTGCACAGACTATACAGCTGGAAGCACCCACCACCACGGCTGGCTCTCAGCACCCCACCGAAGCACACATCACAATCCAAGGGCAGGTGTCAGACTGCCAGAAGGAGGTGGCCGAACAGGTGCCGGTGGGGTTCGACCTCATGGAAGCCAAACTAGATCACAGACGTGGGTGTCTAAGTCTCATCAGGGACCATTTACATTCCCCAACGGAGACCCACACTGCGACAGAGACACATGTATTTGCACATTTCCAGAACTGAACCACGCCCGAAGCCCCAGGATATTCATTTACACCCCCGCTGGACTTGCGTACGCCAGCCCAGTCCACTCCTGTTAGAAATGTGGGTCTCTAGTTGACAAGGTCTTGCACCTTTGTGCAAGTAGGGACCCTTCTTCCTAGTCAGGATAAGGGAGTTACACTCCTAAAATAACCCCTACCATCCCCTTGGTAGCTTTGCACAAGCAGTCAGGTTTATCTTAGAGGCAGTGTGTAAAGCATTTGCACATAACCAACAGTCATACAGTGTAAGCACTACAAAAGGACACCACACCAGTTTAGAAAAGTAGCCAATATTGTTATATACTTGACCAAAAACGATAAGAATCCACAATACAGTACCTAAAAATCCGTCTGGGGCTATCACGGCACCGTGAGCAAACAAATCCAAACAGTTCAAGCTGGTCGCTGCGTCGCAGACCAGCTACTGTCCCGGGAAGACCCGCAAGCAGTACCTGTTAGAGATGCAGGGGGCCGAGGCCTATGAAGTCACCTGCAAAGCAGCAAAGCAGGTTGAGCTCCTTTCTGTTGGGATCAGAAGAGCTGGTGTTTGCAGGCACCGGGTGCAAAGTGCACCGGTGCGACGTGCGGTGCTCCCAGATCGCAATGTGAGCAGCGGCTCGGTGGTGGAGTCAGATGGTGTCGTCGGTGAGACCAGGGTCGCAGTGCGAGGTGAAGGTGGAGCTCGTCCCGGTGCTGGAAGGTCACGGTGCAAGCAGTGGCTTCGTCGTTGCAGGAGGGCTGTTGTCAGCTGACGAACTGAAGCCAACGGTGCTGGCATGGGTAGGCCAATGCTGCATTGCGGGATGAGGGCGGTGCGTCGTGTAACTTTACAAGCGGTGCCCTCAAACTACGGTGCAAGCAATGGCGTCAATTTCGACGTGGAACGTCGTCATCGGGGGAAGCCAAGATGTCATCGTGAAGTGAGGCAGTGTGGAGTGCGGTACGAGCAACTGCTCAGTGGTGGCGTAAGGGTCGCGGTGCGGCATTGCGACAGTGCTCTCTGCGGTGCCCAGGCTTTGGTGTGAAGCGAGACGGTGCGGAGTGCGGTGCACAGAGGTCACGGTGCGTGCAGAGGTACAGTGATGGGGTCAGCAGGTGTCGCCGGTGAGACCAGGTTCGCGGTGCGGCATTGCAGCAGTGCCCTCTGCGGTGCTTTCAGGACACAGAGTCAGAAGTGGCGTCGCAGCCGTTGTTGAGTTGCTTTTCTTCTGTCGCAGCACAAAAGACACAGTTCCCAGTGCTGAGGGCAGAAGAGCTTGAAGTCCTTGCGGTTCCTGAGACTTCTTCAACAGGGGGCAATCTCTACCTTAAACCCTTGGAGAAACTCACAAAAGTAGATTGCAGAAAGTTCAGTCCAGTCCTTTCACTGCCCGAGACAGAAGCTGCCACTATAGGCCAACCCAGCAAAGCACACAGCAAAGTCGTAGTCCCTCCTCACAGCTTCTCCAGCTCGTCTTCTTGGGAGACTTCTTGATCCAAAAGAGTTCTAATTTTCAGGGGTCTGAGCCCCAGTATTTGTATCCAAAAATCCTTTGATCCTCTAGGCAGAGGGTGTCTGTGCCCAGCCAGAACCAGTTCTGCCTTCTCTGGTGTGATTTCCCGGCAGGGGGTGGAGATGGCATTGTCAGAGGAAGACCAGGCCCGTTGAGGTGCAAGGAAATCTTCTCCCTCTTCCCCCATCGCAGCCCCGGTCTATTCAGCCCTTTCCTGACCCACCTAGACTATCGGGAGCCACCCTTGCTTCCTAGCCATCTGTCATCCAAAACCCAGACAGGCAATCTACTTTCCAGCAGAGGCAAACAGGATGACTGAGCCCGAACATACCTACTTCCTAAAAGTGGCGTTTTCAAACACAGAATATAAAAATCACCTTTTTTACTAAAAGATGCATCATTAGATTCTGAGTTCAGGCATACAACATTTTATTTTCAAACCTAGTACCCAGGGCCAGTTATGTTTATAAGATGTTATAAACAAACTTCCAATTCTATCCTATGAGGAGCAGATAGCCTTGCAATAGTGAAAAAACGAAATGGGGTTTTTTCACTATCAGGACATGCCACACAGACCAGGGCATGTCCTACCTTTCGCATACACTTAACCCTGCCCAAAGGGGTACTTTGGGCCTACCTTAGGGGTGCCTGACATATAAGAAAATGGAAGGTTAGGAACTGGCCTGTGTGTGCCAAGTCGACATGACAATTACAAACTGCACGTAGACTCTGCAATGGCAGTTCTAAGGTAACTTTTCCGGGCTACTCACGTGGGTGGCACAATCCGTGCTGCAGGCCCAGCCGTAGCATTTGATTCGCAGGCCGTGGCACACTCAGTGCACTTCACTAGGGGCTGACAAGAAAACCAAACAGTCAATCAGGAAAACACCAATCCATAACATAATTTACCACAGGAGCACTTGCACTTTACCACTGATCAGCAGTGCAAAAAGTGCGCAGAAACACTACGCCAGCAAAAACAGAGCCAAAACCGGGAGGGCAGACAGCAAAAACTCAGGGGAAACACACCAAAAGTTACCAGGTCTAACAACTCCTCTCACTTATTGAGTGGGGGACTACAGAGCTACACGTCCCAGGTCTTACCTGCTGCCTGCGGTGACATTGTTCCATCCACTGTACACAGCACAATTTAATGTTGCAGGGCCTGGGGCCCTCATGCATACATAATGACCACACAGACACACTCAGATAGTTTGTGGAACTGGCTACGGGCACGTGCACCTGGCACATTTTTGCCTGGGTAACATGTACAGTAACGCCTGTGCTGGATGTATGTGGGGTGAGTGTAAGCCAGCCCTCATGGAGTTGTTGGTACTGGCAACAACTTAAATAGTGATCACAATAAAAGCAGAAACAGAAAACAGCAGAATAACAGAAATAACTGCAAAGCATCATGGTGGTAGCCAGAGCAAGTACAGAGGTCACCCAATATGCAATCAGAATGGTCCGTGAGTTGCAGTGCACTGAGGTTGGGGCACCATAGCTGAGCGTGCTCATGTGAATAAATTGTCTAGGATTGTGTCCCTTCAGGATATTCCTGATGCAGCTGCAGTGGGGTGTGTTACACCTGCATCATCTTCCTCATGATCATCCCAGATCTTCCACACTGCCTGAGGTGACATTGCTGCGTGAGCTGTCCACAGCACAAAACTCAATCAGATATGGGCCATGAGTTGTGGTGCACTGAGCTAGTGGCACCTGAATAGCTGAGCAGGGTATCAAGCTGATGAGGCATCAACGACAGGTGTGAGTAACTCTGATAATCTGGCAGTAAGTTTCTTCCGACTCTGGTGATTGTTGATTGGAGGTGATCCTGGCGGTGGTGGCATGTGTATCCTGCAGTGATGTGACATCCGGGCAGGTCAGGACTTGATTTGATGTGTGAACTCATGTGGACCGCAGTAGAGGCCGGAGCCAGAGGACACTGAAGGGCCACAGACACATGGCGTTAATGACCACCAGCCCATCGACCCAGAGTACATCCAATATTCAATCCGATAGGGTACATGACTTGAGCTGCACAGAGTTAGTGGCCCCAGATGCACTGCAGCCATCACAGGCACACCACCATGGGATGGTGACTTGCGGTGCACTGAGGTAGGGCCACTCAAGCTGACAGGTCCTTGTTGATGTCCACGGAGAAGTTGGTGGAGTGTTTCGGGAGAGAGTGGAAGGTGTCCTTCCAGGACATGATGCAGAGGGCAGAAGCTGGCAGAAACAGGCAAATTGAGGAGTGGAATGCTACAGCCTCGTTTTTACCAGCAAGTCAGTATCACCTACATGATGATGAAGACAACCCCCATTCCATAGTTCAACCAGAGAGTGTCCATGACTGTCAGGGCACAGACTTAGTGGCACCGAAAGGGTATGCAGTCTGCGATGACTGTACTATGATATAAACTGTGCCATAAATAAATCAAGGCTCAGTTCCAAATGTGTGACCTACTTGACTGCAGTGTAGGCCGGAGGCAACAGTCAGCAGGGGCCCACAGCCACATGTCATTGGCTCGCGATGTACAGAGCTAGTGACACAAGAGCAGTTGTTGGTAGTGTTTGGTCACCTCCGTAACGATGATCCTTTTTTGCTCCAGACTGAACCACGTCTTCCTCTTACGTACAATGATATGAACTCTGCCATTGAAAAATTAAGACTCAGTTCCAAATGTGTTGACCTACTGGACCGCAGTGTGGGCTGAAGGCAGTAGTCAACGAGGAACTAGAGACACGTGTGGTTGGAATGCTATTCACAGAGTTGGTGAAACCACATACAAGGGAGTACAATGATATAAAATGTACGATGAACATATGAACTCGGCCATCAGGATATCAATATTCAGTTCCAAATGTGTGACCTACTGTTATATCTCATATCGGTACCCTAATATAGGTCCAGGGAACATCATACACTTTCCCTACATCGGTTCCCGTCATTTTATATAAACAAGCCTTATAATGACATTACTCCAAATAAGGAAAGACTGCCTTGTATGGACACCTTATAAGGTCTGCAGCCGTCATCCTTAGCACATATGAATATTTAATGAGTACACTCTCCAGGAGGTACACTTCACCTCTCCCATCGATGCACAAGGTTAATCCCAAAACGTCATCCTCCTACTGAACAATGGGTAACACACGTACATAGATTGTATAAATACAGCACCTCTTGCTCTCAGTAAGCAGGAGGGAACAGAGACTTTAAGGCTGCCACACTGACCAGAGATGCTGCTGCTCCAGCATGACATCGCTCCAGCTGATAGTGGTCAAACATCCCTTGTGGGGTGTCCAACTCAAGTCCAGGACAGAGTCCCAGACTCCCACTCTTCAGATATGGGGGTTCGTCTAAATCCTAGAAGGATTCTTAGCTCTTAGATTCGAGGCTATTAGGCTCATTAGCTCTTTCACATCTATTCCCATGTTTGGTACACTTGGGTACATCTAAACAGGCATCTTAGGAGTACACACTTTATTTTATAAATGTATTCTATATTCATGTATAGTTTCATGACTGTTGCAAAATGGTAGAACAATACTATTCCTTTTTATTCACGGTGCTGCTGGTTCTATATATCTGTTACTTTGTTACAGTCGTAACAGTGCACTTATCCTACATGGTTTATCTCCGAAAGATGGTTTAGTAATATTCGTGATAGAGGAACATTAAGATTTCAAAACAGAGGTATTCTACTCTTGGGTTAGATTCCCAGAAGGAGATACTGTAACAAAACTTTTTCATTACTACACGCATGAAGAAGTTCCAGCGGCTTACACTCCGTTTGAGGAGATTGAGATTCTGCTTACTTTCCAGGAACATATTTTCTGGTTTAATGGCGCCCTACCCTACACAAGAACAAGAGCAAGGCTTGGTTCTTTAGGAAGCACTATGGCGGATATTAGCGACCTATGCACCACATCCAGACATTGACACAATGTCACAGGATGAGCTAATTGTTCACCTCAAAGAGTTGATAAAACTCTACAGAAACATGACACATTTTGTCTTAAGGACACTAGCGGTTCAACCTGCAGTAGCGTGAATAATTTATTGTTTCAGTTAATAAAAACCATACAATTTCGAAAGAACTGGCATTCTCCTTTTCTTAAAATTTGACAAAAGATTTCAAGAGAATATATAAAAGTAATTTAATACATAAATATACAGTGTTAATGCCTTTTTGACTAAAACAAAACAATCCGTTGCGTCCAAACCCTTCATTATTGCGGTTCTACAAGTCCTAATGCCTTTCTCAATAAATATCTTTTTCAAAAGCCACAACTGGATCTGCCTTTAGACAGGGCATATACAAATAAGATGAATAAGGTCCTGCTTCCTGGTGCCACATAGTGTACATGATGTAGGCCTGTTATATCTCCATTTGGGCTGATCCGCTAAACTTGGTAATAACCCAAACCTGGTGGCACTGAATTTCCTTTTTAGATAGTATGAGTATGTTGCACTCAAGTATTCTGCCAGATGTAATTTTGTATAAGACTGTATTACCATCCAAGTATGCGACCTCTTTGCAAATTTATTTTTATCCTCTAATAATGCGTGCATTTTCACCGTTTTATTTACCACTTTACGAAAAACGGGAAAGGAAGGGGACTGTGCCCAAAGTTCTTTAGACTTTGCTTCTTCCATGGCCGATTTAAAAAACTTGCCATCATTGGAGTGCTGATCTTCTTCCTGGGTGCGCCACAAAGCATTGTTTAAAACGTTTGCTCGACTCAACCAGATATTATACCAACTCTTGACATATGCATTCTGCGGTAACTTAAGGACCCTTTTGTATGCTCTTAATTGAATCTTATCCAACAGTTCAGCATCTGTTCCGTGTAGAACGACGCTAGCATACTCTACTGTCGGCATCAATTTGGTGGTCATTACATCTAGTAAGGGCTTTAAAGATGGACCCTTTAACTTTTTTGAGAGGGCACAAAATACGTAAATTAGGCCATTCCCTTTTGCTTCCAAATATTGTTTATGTTGTTTGAAATTTAAACGATCATCAATGTACAGACCTAAATATTTGTAGTTATTAATTATTTCTAATGTTATTTCTACCAGCCGGACAGGGAATTTGTGTCCTGCCCGTTTTGCGATAGTCATCGACTTTGTTTTCTTTATAATAATTTCCAAGGCGGTGACCTTCCCGAATGACGCTAGCTTGTTTAGTGTTCTTTGTAAATCAACTCGTGTCTGGCTGAGTAGGACTATGTGATCAGCGTAACAAAGATGTGTTATCGGCAATGGACCTAGACGAGGCGAATGAGCATTTATCTCATTTAGTTTTATTGAAATATCTGCCATAAAAAGATTAAATAAATGGGGGCTAATACGCAGCCTTGCTTTAGCCCTGTTGCAGTGTAGATTTTCCTTGAAATTCTCGTACCATTTGCAATTTTTATTTGTATCCATGTTCCTGTATACAATTGAATATTGGCACGCAGCAGGACCTCCGGAAGACCCATTTTCTTTAATTTACACCAAAATAGTCCTCGCTCTATGCTGTCAAAAGATGCTTTAAAGTCGATAAAGCAGAGGTGTTATTTTAAATTCAAACGTTTACACCTTTCTGCAATCATGGACAAAGCAAATATGTTAGTTGTTGCACCGAACCCCTTACAAAATCCAGTTTGATTCATAGGAATCAGCTTATTTTTAGTAGACCATTCTATTAGGTCCTCCGGGAGTAGGGAAGCGTAGTATTTCGCTTCCACATCCATTAGAGCTATGAGCCTGTAATTTGCCGGCTCCGATCTGTCTCCGCCCTTGAATATTGGGTTGATTATAGTACCTTTCCAACTCATCGGCAGGTTATTTGTTTTATTTTGCCTCCAGGAACAGACCTGACAACGGGCTCTCCCAGTAATCATAGTCCCCAGAAAATATGGCCTGCGGTATTCCATTATGCCCCGGGGCCCCGTCCCTTTGACCTGATTTTATTATTTTCCTTATCCTGTCGGCTACCTGGCAATCCAACATTATTTGGTAGCCCTTAATTTTACACAGTTCCTTTGATATATCTGGTGATTTAGGTTCCAAACCAATATTACTATGTTTATTTTTAACTCCTGTATCTTTCTTAAAAGTACTTCTCAAGTAGTGTACCCAGTCTGACTCTGTCACACAAGAGCCATGTATGGTTGGAATGGGTCCGGCTGTTCCATTTATTAATTTCCAAAATGCTTGATTGTTAGATTTTTTGGCACAAAAAAGAAGCCTTGCCCAGAACTGCTCCTGGTTTAATTTTTGATCCTTCCAAATTTGTTTTTTATATAATATTTTCAGATTTTATATATCATTCCATGTAGTTGTGTTGTTATTTATCTTGTTCTTTCTAACCGCCTTCCTAATTTCTTTCCTTAATGTTAGTACGTTTTTTGACGGTTTCGTTGTCTCCCTACTTCTTTTATATTTTATGTGCTCCTCTTTTGGTGCAAGCCTCAGGAACTTTGTAGTAAAAGTTGCCCAGTTTTGAACTTGGTTGTTTTCTGTAGCTATATATATATTTTTTTTGTTGTTGCCGATATTGACTTTATTGTCACGAGTATTCATAAGTATTCATTAAGCGTCTAAGGAAAATAATGTCGCGTTTTTGTATTATTTTAGATATGCCCTAATCGCCCAGAGATACTTTTTTTTTGTAAACATTTTTTGATTAAGCAATAATAAAACATAACACAATACACAACCAACCAGAGCGCATTGAGTGACTGCCTATGTATACAATGAGAACATAGACCTCCACCAGACGTAACTTAACAGAATATAAAAATGTAAAGAACGGGCTTAGGTGTACTCCGGTTCCACATTATCAGGATCTACATCAGGTGGTGTACAGATGTCACCCCGGATGGCATTCCCCAGACCTTGCCCCACTTGCGGGGTCGTCCCCTCGACACATACACGGATCTCTCCCAGAACATGCACCAGTCGAGGTCCTCCATCCACTTCCCAACCCGAGGCGCTCGAGCAGCACCCCAGAGTTGTGCAATATTACGTTTGGCTATCGCACAAGCTAGTGTGACCCAAAGTTTGCCATGAATCTAGAAGTCGGAGGGCTCCCAAAAATTCATCAAACAGTGATGCGCCTCCAACTCTATTCGCACTCCCCAAACTTCACTCATCTTCAGATGTATCCTGGCCCAGAAATCACGAACCCTTTCACACTCCCATAGGATATGAAGGAACGTACCAGGCATTCCGCACGCTCTCCGTCAATCCCCAGATACGGCCAACCCAATTTTCAACAATCCAGGGCCTGTGGTGTAGGAGCGGTGCAGAATCTGTAGTTGGACCAAACAGAGTCTCATCGGAACAGCCACTACCCTAGGGGATGAGACCGCCTCCCTCCAATCTTTCTCATCCAGGACCAAGCCATCTGTCACCCATTGTTCCCTTAGCCGCACCAGGGGATCCCCAGAGTGGTTAATAAGTTTCCTATAGGTCAGTGATATTGCCTTGACGGGCAAATGACCATCCAGCAACCTCTCCTCCAGCGGGGAGGCCACTGGAGGCGTCACACCACTGGGGATCACAGCCTGCAGAGCGTGACTCACTTGAAGGTATCTAAACCATTCCTTTTCATGCAGCTGATACTTTGCCTGCAGCTCCTCAAACATCAACACCCTAACTTTGCCCCACACATCACACACCTGAGTAATTCCAATCAAATCCCCATGGACAAACCCTTTCGTTTTCCAAAGTGTGCCCAACTTCTCCGAACTCCACAGAGGAGTAGCTAGCGTATTCGTCCCTCCCATTTGATGGCCCTGTTGGCCTAATGATGCAAACCAATTGGATTGGGTTCCGCACTCTAATTGTATATCTGGTTGATAAGTATGGGCGGAAAATCCGTTACGCTCGCGGATTTTGCGGATTTTCGGTAAATTCGCAATCCGCGAGATTTGCGAATCTCCCACAAAATCCGCAAATTCGCACGCAGCGGATTTTTTTTTCTTGCTGATACAATTTTGCGGCGCGCGGCGTTGGTGATACAATTTTTGCGGCGCGCGGCGTTTATCATCGTTTGCCGAGTTGTTTTTCTCGATATTTTGCGAGTGCTGCGCCATTTTGGATCTTGCTGCGGGATGCCGCGGGAATTTGGCGAGCGCGATTACGTCATCGCGGCTTGCCAACTTGCACAGCGAGAGTTTGTCAACGCGAGTACGGCGAGATCACGTCTCGCGGTACTTCGCAATTGCGAGATTTGAGATGCGGCGAGCAGCAACAATCTCGCGCAAGCGAAAATATAAAATTTGAAATTCTGCACAAGAAATCCACTTTTTTAGCGAGGAGTCCATTTTGGGGAGGGGGGGAGGGGTGTGGGAGGAAGGAAGTGCCCCACAGTCTTCAACTTCCTGTTCCTGTCCAGCAGGCTCCTCCCAGTGCTTTGTCCATCTCCTGGTCACTTTTCATTTGGATCTGGAGCTGGAAGGATTACTTTTTGTGGATGCTGCTGGATATTTGGATTTGAGGCCTTTTTGACTTTCTTTGGATCACTGTTGGATTAGAAATTTTACAAGTAAGTTTGTTTGGGGCATTACAGTTGCTGCAACTACAATTTTGGAATTTTCGATTTTTGGGCTGTTTTGGGGCCTTTTGCCCAGGGGTACTCAGTGGTGGGTGGACTGAGTCCTCATAAACGTTGTGTATAACGAGAAGCGGTATATCTTGTTCTCCGCCCCACACAAACGTTATGGCAACGTTTATGAGGGTTTTTTCAATATATCTCTTGGAATAAGTGGTTACAATGTTCCTATCCATTTTTGATAAATTCTACTGAGTTCTGGGGAACAGATAGGGCAGCTATTCCTCTTCCCTCACTCTGATTAAATACTCGTATTAAGCAGCGCACAGCTGCGGGAAAGTTCTCTGACTTTTGTCAAGATAAAGAAGACATCGTTTGGAAAAGCAACATGGAAGACATGAATGGCTTGAGTTTTACGGGGAACAATATTAGCGAGATCCTAGCAGCACAATCTCTAATTCAAAATACAGACTTAGTCCAAGTACTGGCCCAGACCGATGACTGGGACAGCCTAACAGCAAAAAAACAGGAACAAATAAGGGTCGCCATTCACGGAATCATCATGACAGAATATTTACGCGCAAAAATAGCCCCTCGAGGTCTTTGGATTACTAATGCACCAAGAATCTTCCTCCATGATTTGGCTTTTAGACGTGACTGGTCCGCAATCTCTTGGAAATGCACTCTTGACTATCTGGTGCTAATAGTAAAAACTGCCAAGAGACTATCAGAAGCCCTTCTGACAGAGATACAAGCTTGCGAAGCCGAACTGAAAGAAGGTATACAACCAGCAGTCTACAAAAAAAGACTTGAGGACTTAAACAAAGAGATATCAGACAGTGAGGATTTCTTGATGCAAAACAAACTACAAAAATTAAGCTAAGACACAAAAAAGTTCAGTCATGAAAAAATGCATCCCTACACCAAAACTGATTATAAATCCACTGACTCAAAAACAGATAATGATTCAGATGGTTGGGACTCTTCTGGAGGCTCGGATACAGGGTCCGAAGACTCAGGCCCTAGACGAGGTAGAGGACAATTTCGATCTCGACCACAGAGAAGAGGCAATAGATGGCCAAGACAACACTTCGTGGGCCCACCCATGCAATTCTTCCAACCATATATGCAACCTTATACCGGATGGATGAACCCGTATAACCAGGGGTCCCAACAAATGCAAAACTTCATGGGCATTCCACCGCAAGGGATTAATAATCAGAATCAGGATCCTTTTTTATTGAGGGGCCAGAACCAAAGAGGAAGAAGAAGAAACATATCATGGCAAGACCAACAGCCGAATGTTCAAACAAGGAGCATGACATCATCCAAGCCAGGAACCAGCAAAACGAGTCACTAATAGTAAACTTGAGTTCAGTGACGCTATCGAAGGAACAAGAAAATGTCCTAAACAAAGGACTTGGCTATGTCCCTACTCCTAACCTCGACCTCTTCAGATTAAAATGTGAACTATCAGAATTTTGCTCAAACTGAAAGCACACTTTTCTGAATCTACACCACTTACTGACCTTGGAGACACTAATCTTCGCAAGAAATCGAATTTCACTCCACCAATCAATACGGTACCAGTAGAAATACTAACCTTCGAACAAGCCATCCTCACTGGCATAGACAACATCAATGTTAAAAGACCCTTTCAAAATCTAACCAGACTAGAAAGAAAAGCATTGGAAGAACTACAGACAAATAAAAACATTGTCATAAAACCCGCTGATAAGGGTGGAGGCGTAGTTATCCTCGGAAAAGAAGGTTATCGAGATCAATGCCTGAAACTACTGGCGGATGAAATATTCTATACAAAAATTGATACGGACCCAACACCAAGACTGAAAACGACAATTGCCATGATGGTGTATGAAGCCGAAACAAATGGCTGGGTAAGCAAGAAAGAAGCGGAGTTTTTAGTGACAGAAAATCCTAAAACTCCATACTTCTATTCCTTACCCAAAACAAATAAAAACAAAGTACCACCTCCAGGCCGCCCTATAGTTTCGGGCATAGGATCAGTGCTGGAACCCCTCTCCAAATTTGCAGACCAATTTCTCCAACCGTTGGTCAAAAAAACACCTGCATATTTACAGGATACCAGGGATCTGTTAAATCAACTTAAAGATCAACCCTTTGACCCCACAACGATGCTCCTAGTGGGACTGGATGTAGAATCCTTATACACCAGCTTACCCCAAAAAGAGACACTAGAAATGTTGGAAGACATTCTATTCATGGAAAATTGGGATTTCAGGACACCAAGACATTTTGTCCTAGAATGTTGTCGCATGGCTCTTACCGAAAATTATTTCGAGTTTGAGGACCAGTTATTCTTACAGAGCCACGGCACTTCAATGGGCAGTTCTTTTGCCCCCTCAGTGGCAGGTCTCTATGTGAGTAATTTTGAAACCAATCACGTATTGACAACCTCTAACCCTTACGTTTCCAGTATACTCTACTGGAAACGTTACATTGATGACGTCCTCCTGATTTGGCGCAACAATCAAGACTTAAAAATATTTGTGGATTGGCTCAACACACTTGATCCGTGGCTCCGATTCACCTATACAGCGGATAAAAAAAGCATTGACTTTTTAGACCTGACTATATTCTCAAAGGAAAACAAAATCGAGACAAAAACATTCAGAAAATCTACTGCCAAGAACAGCTTATTGTCTTATAAGAGTTACCATCCTCAACCTTTGAGAGACAATCTGCCGTATAGTCAGTTTCTACGACTTAAAAGGAATTGTAGTCAAAAAACTGATTATCAGATACAATCAAACGAACTCAGCATTAGACTACAACAAAGGGATTACAAAGCATCAACCATACAGAAGTGCCGTAAAAGAGCCATGAACCAACCTAGAGATAATCTTCTCACAACGTTTGAAAAAAGAGAAAAGGAAGATCTTATGACTTGCGTGACCACTTTTGGCCCAGCCTCATACCAGGTGAACAAGTTCATCCAGAAAAACTGGCATATTGTAAACACAGGAAAATTCAACTGGCCCAAACCACGCTTTGCAAATAAACGAACGAAGAACTTACGTGACTTGCTGGTTCACACTCGCCCTAGACAAACAATGTTGCCAAAAGAAATTAGAAATGTCCACATGGCTCCAGTAACAGGACATCACCCATGTGGTTCATGCTTGGCTTGCAAATCAACCACCAGTTCAAAAACACTACAACTATCCCCAACACTCAATTGGACACAGAGACAACATAGCAACTGCAATTCATCCCATGTGATCTATATGGTCACTTGTCCCTGCGAAAAGAAATACATTGGGATGACTTGCAGAAAGGTGAAATTACGTATAGGGGAACACAAAAGTAATATTCGCCTTAAAAAGAACACTACAAAACTCTGTTCCCATTTCGTGGAGCAAAAACACAGCATTGAGGATTTGAGATGGACAGTAATAGAAAAGATATCAGAAATGATGCCCAATGTTGAAAAGGTATTATACGAAAAAGAACAACGTTGGGTGGATCGCCTAAAAACTAATCAGTATGGTTTAAACGATGAAATTTCATGGCATCACTTTGCACGTTGATTTTTTCTCAACTCTTTGTAACAAGCTATTCCGTGCAAAACCCAGTATCTGAATTGGCCGTTTTTTCAAAGTTTTTTCAAAATTTTGATGTAAACCATTAACATTATGATCATTATTTAATACCCTCGTTCATAACGCTAAATTAGTAAATAATGTACCCCAAAGAAGTTAAACCCTATAATTAGAGCTTTCAACTTGTCCCCCGTTCCTCTAGAACACAGTCCTCTTTCTATCTCCACGATCTGTATTGCAGAAAACGCCATCGGAAGCGTGCTCCTAGCGTCCAGAAGGCAGAGCCAGCACAAGACGCGGAAAACGCTTCCTAACGCGGGTGAGTGTTTCCCCAACTGCCGCCGGTGAGTATTTCCTATCAGCACCGGCAGACATCGAGTTTACCATATCTCTCTGATGTCTTTGTAGCCTGGGACATAGTCCACACCTCCTGATGGGACCTGGTTAAAAATTGCCTCAAGGTAAGACCTCTCATGAGGCAACCGAACACCATATGTTCCGCGAGGGTAGTATTATGTATTACCTCCGTTCTTTCTCCCACCAGGTTCATTCCACTGTACACCTAATCTAGAGGTATGAATTTTAAACATATGAGTCTGCGCATTGTTTACTATCTGGTCTCAAAATACCGTTAACCCCCTCTTTAACTCGCCATGATGTCAACACATGTGTTGTTTTGTTTCCTGACAATTTTGTACATAATGCCTCTAAAAAGAGCGCGTAACCTTTGGTAAACACAATGTATGTTTTTCTGACCACATCTTTTAACACGAATCTGTTAAAATGCCACTAGTTACCCCTTTCTCTTCTAATCTTTTAGGTGACTATTAAGAACCTCCATGGGTAAGACTATTCAGTTGTATTGACCCATTTACATCACAAATAGTGATAGTAGCTTCTTTGTATGTTATATGTTTTTGTTATATGTCCTGACGAATGCTCTTAGACCCATGGGCCAAGAGAGCAGAAACATGTTGACGTTTTTTCTGTCCTAATTGACCTATGCTAAGGATTCCTAAATATCCCCAGAGCATACCCTTCACAGTTTTTAACTAAGGGTCCAGCGATCTGAATAAAGCTTGCAATCGCCTGGAAACTTTTTTAACCTTTTTTCTCAGCTTCAGTGGGGTAACTCCACATTTTCTCTGGATACTGCAACGATAAAACCAGAGATTGCCTCGGGTGAGGCTGGCAAGATACTGATTGATAAAACCCAATGACTGTTGCCATAACGTTTGTGTGGGGCGGAGAACAAGATATACCGCTTCTCGTTATACACAACGTTTATGAGGGTTTTTTCAATATATCTCTTGGAATAAGTGGTTACAAGTGTCCTATCCATTTTTGATAAATTCTACCGAGTTCTGGGGAACAGATAGGGCAGCTATTCCTCTTCCCTCACTCTGATTAAATACTCGTGTCTTGAATTTAACCATCATGGAGGGCATGGATGGAATGGGATTGTGCTGATTTTTCTGGTATTTTTTTCGATTTTTTTGGGGTGTATAACTGAACTGATGTTCCTCTGTCTTCCATTGTTTTTAGGTGCACAAGACTCAAGAGAACCACCAGTGCCAGGAAGAAGTCCTACAGCGGTGTGTGTGTGCAGCATAACGTCACGCAACGTCACGTCTGGCCTCAGACAACTCTACAATTCGTGCAACTGCGGCCTGCTGTCTGACCTGCTCTGAAGAAGATGGCCCCAAAAAAAGGTCTCCGTAGCTCCTCTAGCAAGAAAGTTGCTAGTAAGGAGAAGAAGAAGCAAGTTACCAAGGAGGCTGGTGTGCCAACCGCCACGTTTTTTGGGAGCAAAAAAAAAAGTACGCCTGCAGCAGCAGGATCTGCTGGGGACCAAGCTGGGAGCAGCACCCCCGCTCCATTGGGTTCAGTGCCTCCACCACCACCCCAAATTAAGTCAAAGCCCTTGAGTGCTTCAGAGGCAGTCAGTGTACTTCTCCAATCACCATCGACCAGTGATGTTGGCTCATCGCAAGAAAGTAGCAGCAAAGTCCCTGAATCAACACAGGTTGTTGTAACTCATATGACAAGTGTTGAACAACCACAGCCGCAACAACAGCATGTGCAAGTAGTACAAGCCCAAGTACATGTGGAAGGAGAGGCAGCGCAAGGAGATGCGCAAGCAGAGGTGCATGGAGGGTCACAAGTGCCCACAATAGTTGTTCCTCCCGAAGTAGGGGCACATCAGGAAATTGACAATCAGACCGAGGTATCATTTGAGGAAGCCACTCCTCCTGATGATCATTCATTGTCTTCGACATCCCTAGCAAGGAAAATATCAAGGGGGGTGTCTACATCTTCTTCAAGCTCACCTCCTACTGATGATCTGGATGACGAATGGGTACCACCACGGCAGCCTGAGAGTGAGGCACACCATGATCTGACAAAGATACCTAAGCGTAAAAGGAAGGTCGTCGAAAAACTCATACCTATGGAGTGTGATGAGGCTCAACAAGAAGTGACGCATACTGCTGCTGATGAAGCCCTTCACGACGACGATCCAGTCATCATAATGGTCACTGCAGCCCCAGCGGGCATGCAGCAAAGAGACATTTTGACCCTATCCCGAGAAGCTGCTGAGCGTGATGATGATGTCGACGAGGAGTCAATGGAAACACAACAATCATTGGATTTGGAGTTAACTAGTACACCAACACCTACCGCTTACATATTTCTTCCTCGAAAGAAGGGACCTCCATCCACCTCAACCTCAATTAGTGGTGGTGAAAGTGCAAAACGTACTGAAGTTCGGCAATCCACATCCTCCACTTCATCTGGCATTAGCAGCAGGACCACCACCACCAGTATATCCGGCCCCCAAAGACATTTCAAGTCTGCAGTTTGGGACTTCTTTAGTGTTTGCCGAAAAAAGGAAAACATAGCCATTTGTAGCATTTGTAAGCTTCGAGTTAGTCGTGGTAAGTTTGGTACCAACTATGGTACCGGAGGCCAGAGAGGTCATCTTGAGAGACAGCACGCTGTCCAATGGTTTGCGCACCTACAGGCGATCAAGGAAGCCCGAATTGCACGAAATGAAAACGTTGATGTTTCATCTGATGATGACAAGGAGGAAGAAGACGTGTCAAACACTTCACTTACACCCAGTACCCCTGTCAGCAGCACACCACATGTGAGCCACACTAAGAGTGTGGGAGAGAGTGAGACACCAATGCGAAAAAGTTCATCAGCGAGCGTTACTGGGTCGAAGATATCATCATCCCGTAAATCCTTGGTCCAGGGCAACATTAAAAAGATGTTGTTTACAGAAGCGCAATATGAACGCAACCACCCACTGACGCGTCTGTATAACACTAAGCTGGCTAAAATGCTAGCTCTGGACCTTCTCCCTTTTTCTTTTGTAGAAGGGGTTGGTTTTCTAGAATTAGTGGCAGCGCTCTGCCCTAAATGGAAGGTTCCTTGCCGGTTCTATTTTGCCCGAGTTGGGTTCCAGCACTACATGAAGATGTTCTGAAGGTGATTGGGGCAGCTTTGCAGAAGAGTGCTGTTCACACTATACATCTGACAACAGACATGTGGACCAGTGGCGCAGGCGCTGATTACATGTGCATCACTGCACACTGGGTCTCTTTTTCAGGGGCTAAAGCAAAGCTAAACGCAGGTGTTGACGCGGACATTGTTTTTAAAGCTGCTCGGAAACATGCAACACTAGCCATGTTTGGTTTGGAGAAACGTCACACAGCAGAAAACATTTTGGACGTCTTTAACACAAAGGTCCTTAACTGGCTGTCCCCAAAAAAACGCCAGGTTGGTTATGTTTCCACGGACAATGGCGCCAATATAGTTAAGGCCATGAGGCTGGGTTACTATTTCAGAGTGCCGTGTTTGGCGCACTGTATAGACCCGGTTGTCCAAAAATTCTTGGGTAATAAAGGCAGTGCAGCGTACAGAGTATTGGACACCTGCCGAAAAATGTGCAACCATTTCAGCCATTCTTTTAAGGCCCGGAAGCAGCTGAGGAGCCTGCTATATCAACGTCAAATGCCAGTGAAAGCACTCATCCAGGAGGTGGTAACACGTTGGAACTCAACCTTCTACATGCTTGAGCGTCTGTATGAGCAGTATACGGTACTCGATCAATATTTCTTTACAGAGGGTACAGCTCAGGAGGACCTGAGGATGGGTGCGGCGCAATGGAACATAGTTCAAAGCCTGACACGCATGCTTTGTCCTTTTGAGTTCTTCACGCGTGCAGTCAGAAAGGAGGACTGTAATTTGGGAAAAGCTATCCCATTGTTGTACATGCTGGAGCACCAACTGAAGGAGGTGTGTTCTGTGTTTGAAAAAGATGTAAAAAACCAAGACTCTTTTGTTCTGGCTGAGAAATTATTAGAGCTCCTACAAGGTGATGAACGTCTTAAAATGATCCACTCAGAAGAGCATTACATTTGTGCTACTATTCTGGATCCACGCTACAAAAAGGCGCTGGCAGGCCAAGCATTCTTTCCTTTTGATGATGAACATGTTCCAAAGTACAAACGTTGGCTAGCCTTGTCAGCCAAGAGGTTTGAAAGAGAACGGCAGAAAATTGAAGGAAATGGCAGTACATCAGCAGGCCATCCCCAGTCAAAACAATCCACTTCTGCACCTGTGGCTGTGGCACAAGTGACCTCTCAGCCGTTAAAGACACCGGCAACCGGATCATCTGCACCAGACACAACAGAAACATTGGAGGCTGAAGAGGATTGGCTAGCTCGGCTTGGGTATGGTTCTCAAAAGGGCAGAGGCACATCAACAGCTAAGCAAAGTGGAGGAACCTTGGATGAGGACCTTGAGTCGATGGTGAAGGACTATCTGAATGACTCAACAGAGGTCTATGTTAATGCTGACCCATTGGAGTATTGGCATGGGAAAAAAGAATTGTGGCCAGAGCTCACCAACCTGGCTTTAAACTACTTGTCTTGCCCACTCGCAAGCGTGTCTTCTGAACGTGTTTTCAGTGCTGCTGGTGGCATTGTAACTTCCAAACGGAGCCTCCTCTCGCCCAAAAATGTGGAGAGGTTAACAATGATCAAGATGAATCAGCACCTCATACCACCAGATTTCAGAGTACGAGAAAGCGCGCCGGATGAAGACGAGGTGGCCAGCAACATACATGAGGGAATTTCTACTCTGTCAGGTGACACTTAGCTCACCCTGCCTGAATTCGCAGAGTATGATGACGAAGCCTTATTCTTATTCATGGACCGTGATACCGAGCCCTGAAAATGAGACAATGAATCAATAACTTTCTGTTTCATCTTTATTCACTTTTATTCCTGTGTGTCTGTCTTTCTTTGTTGTGCACAGTTAATATATTTCAAACTTTAATCAGATAATCACAAAAACAAGCCCATCAGCAGAACTGTCTTCATTGGTTTGCTAATTGATTTGAAGGTGCCGCAGTCTGCATTCCTCAGGTTCACAAGTTCAGAAGAACATGCTCCTCTATCCTCCTCCTCCAGACTCCTATTTCCATCAAAGCAGAGGGCTGGTTTACGCCCAATGAAGAAAGACTCAGCACTTGTGGGGGTGTTGTTCTACCTCTTTGCAGGTGAGTTGACTGCTCTGGGACCATTGTTGGGAAGCTCTAATACCGGATAAAAGCTGTTTGGACCAAATCCGAGGCGCACATTTTTTAGTGTTTTTGCTGACTTGCTTGCATTTGAGGTGCTCTTAGGGGGGCTTCCTGGTGTTTGTGGGTGAGTTTCGGGGTCTGGGAGCACTGCTGGGACACTCTAATCTTGATTGCATTTGCTTTTCAGGAAATCCGTGGTGGCAACCCCGACTTATGGCCTAGCTACGCAGCGCGTTTGGACCGAAGGCCGAGAAATATTGTAAGTAGGAGATGTTGGTTTTGGCCTGTTTGGGGGTGTTATGCTTCTTGGCGGGTGGGTTGGCGGGTCTTGGGGAATTCCTGGGAAGGTCTAATACCGGGTAGAAGTGGTTGGGACAAAATCCAGGCCGATTTTTTTTGTTGCTATTTCTGACATTTTGCTCAATGTAGCGTTTTCGGGGGCCTGTTTGGGGGGCTTCCTGGTGTTTGTGGGTTGGTTTCGGGGTCTGGGCGCACTGCTGGCTATATATACTTTACTTTGCAAGAGGTTTGAAGCAAATCCATGGTGGCAGAGGGGAGTTAGGGCCTAGCTGCAGAGCGCGCGCGGAGTGATTTGGGAAATTTGGAAAAAAATGACAAAGTCCCCATTTTTGTACTTTTGCTCTTTGGCTGTTTGGGGGTCTTCTACTCGTTTTCTCCTGGGTTGACGGCTCTGGGGCCATTGCTGGGAAGCTCTAATACCGGATAAAAGTGGTTGGGACAAAATCCACGCCGATTTTTTTTGTTGCTATTTCTGACATTTTGCTCAATGTAGCGTTTTCGGGGGCCTATTTGGGGGGCTTCCTGGTGTTTGTGGGTGAGTTTCGGGGTCTGGGAGCACTGCTGGGATACTCTAATCTTGATTGCATTTGCTTTTCAGGAAATCCGTGGTGGCAACCCCGACTTATGGCCTAGCTACGCAGCGCGTTTGGACCGAAGGCCGAGAAATATTGTAAGTAGGAGATGTTGGTTTTGGCCTGTTTGGGGGTGTTATGCTTCTTGGCGGGTGGGTTGGTGGGTCTTGGGGCATTCCTGGGAAGGTCTAATACCGGGTAGAAGTGGTTGGGACAAAATCCAGGCCGATTTTTTTTTGTTGCTATTTCTGACATTTTGCTCAATGTAGCGTTTTCGGGGGCCTGTTTGGGGGGCTTCCTGGTGTTTGTGGGTGGGTTTCGGGGTCTGGGCGCACTGCTGGCTATATATACTTTACTTTGCAAGAGGTTTGAAGCAAATCCATGGTGGCAGAGGGGAGTTAGGGCCTAGCTGCAGAGCGCGCGCGGAGTGATTTGGGAAATTTGGAAAAAAATGACAAAGTCCCCATTTTTGTACTTTTGCTCTTTGGCTGTTTGGGGGTCTTCTACTCGTTTTCTCCTGGGTTGACGGCTCTGGGGCCATTGCTGGGAAGCTCTAATACCGGATAAAAGTGGTTGGGACAAAATCCACGCCGATTTTTTGTTGTTGCTATTTCTGACATTTTGCTCAATGTAGCGTTTTCGGGGGCCTATTTGGGGGGCTTCCTGGTGTTTGTGGGTGAGTTTCGGGGTCTGGGAGCACTGCTGGGATACTCTAATCTTGATTGCATTTGCTTTTCAGGAAATCCGTGGTGGCAACCCCGACTTATGGCCTAGCTACGCAGCGCGTTTGGACCGAAGGCCGAGAAATATTGTAAGTAGGAGATGTTGGTTTTGGCCTGTTTGGGGGTGTTATGCTTCTTGGCGGGTGGGTTGGTGGGTCTTGGGGCATTCCTGGGAAGGTCTAATACCGGGTAGAAGTGGTTGGGACAAAATCCAGGCCGATTTTTTTTTGCTGCTATTTCTGACATTTTGCTCAATGTAGCGTTTTCGGGGGCCTGTTTGGGGGGCTTCCTGGTGTTTGTGGGTGGGTTTCGGGGTCTGGGCGCACTGCTGGCTATATATACTTTACTTTGCAAGAGGTTTGAAGCAAATCCATGGTGGCAGAGGGGAGTTAGGGCCTAGCTGCAGAGCGCGCGCAAAGTGATTTGGGAAATTTGGAAAAAAATGACAAAGTCCCCATTTTTGTACTTTTGCTCTTTGGCTGTTTGGGGGTCTGCTACTCGTTTTCTCCTGGGTTGACGGCTCTGGGGCCATTGCTGGGAAGCTCTAATACCAGATAAAAGTGGTTGGGACAAAATCCACGCCGATTTTTTGTTGTTGCTATTTCTGACATTTTGCTCAATGTAGCGTTTTCGGGGGCCTATTTGGGGGGCTTCCTGGTGTTTGTGGGTGAGTTTCGGGGTCTGGGAGCACTGCTGGGACACTCTAATCTTGATTGCATTTGCTTTTCAGGAAATCCGTGGTGGCAACCCCGACTTATGGCCTAGCTACGCAGCGCGTTTGGACCGAAGGCCGAGAAATATTGTAAGTAGGAGATGTTGGTTTTGGCCTGTTTGGGGGTGTTATGCTTCTTGGCGGTGGGTTGGCGGGTCTTGGGGCATTCCTGGGAAGGTCTAATACCGGGTAGAAGTGGTTGGGACAAAATCCAGGCCGATTTTTTTTTGTTGCTATTTCTGACATTTTGCTCAATGTATCGTTTTCGGGGGCCTGTTTGGGGGGCTTCCTGGTGTTTGTGGGTGAGTTTCGGGGTCTGGGAGCACTGCTGGGACACTCTAATCTTGATTGCATTTGCTTTTCAGGAAATCCGTGGTGGCAACCCCGACTTATGGCCTAGCTACGCAGCGCGTTTGGACCGAAGGCCGAGAAATATTGCAAGTATGAGATTTTGCTTTTGGGCTGTTTGGGGGTGTTATGCTTCTTGGCGGGTGGGTTGGCGGGTCTTGGGGCATTCCTGGGAAGGTCTAATACCGGGTAGAAGTGGTTGGGACAAAATCCTCGCGGAAAAGCCTTTAGGCACTTTTTGTAACTTAGGGTTCGTTAGGGTTAGCCCTAGCAGCAGGATTGCATGTGTTTCGGGGTGTTCTAGATTTTTGCAACTGAGTTCTGGGGTCTTAGAGCACTCGTGAGAATGTGTAATTTTGGTTGCAAGTCATTTGAAGAAAATCCATGGTGGGAAAGGGGGGATTTGGCATAGTTAAAGAATGCCTTTGCCACTATTCTTAACTTAGGGTTCGTTAGGGTTAGCAGTATTTCTATTGCATGTGTTTGGGTGGGGGGGTTTTCGAGTCTTGGAGCGATGCTGGCTATGGATACTTTTGCTTGGTTGCTTGCAAGTGGTTTGAATGCAATCCACGGTGGGTAAGGGGGTACTTGGGCCTACTTTTACTTTCAAAGTACGTTTTGTCACCAGTTTTCTGCTAGGCCTCGTTTTTTGAGATTTGATTGGGGGTCTTCTACATTTTTGCGACTGGCTTTAGTAAGGGTCTGGGTGGGAGCACTGCTGGGAAGATCTAATTTTGTTCTAAAACACAGTTTACAGGACACCTAGCTTGAGGGGAAAGATCCGCTACATTAATTTGCCCATACTTATTTATCCTTCAAAAGGTGACTCGGACAGAGTACGCACTTTCAAAAATATTGTACTGTCTACTAGGAAAATCAAAGTGTGACTTTTTGCACTCCACAGCCTACATACCTTATATTTATTTATCAGTGGTGTTGTAATATTATATCCCTTCCTATTTTTTGTTGAATAATTACAGGCCGGGTTTCAGTCTGTGCAATGGGGAAAAAAGGATGGAGTCAGGCTTCACATTAGCGAGCCACAATTCAGCATCAGGCAGGCAGTGGACAGGGTGTCTTCTGGTCACCAACATCGATGGACGAAGCGTCAGCTGCAATGGAGGAGTGCCGCTAATAAGAGGATTTTTTTTCTGCCGGCAACTTACTTACCAAATTCAACAGGACAACTACAACAACATACAGATACAGTATCCTTTGTCTTTTTCTCTGACTGTGACTGCATTTCTTGGATCTCTCTCTGCTTCTAAATTGATCCCTTAACACATCACTTAGTCCACTCCACTATCACATCTGCACCACACATAGTCATTTGTAAGTGCTCCTACGTAATTCGCAAGTCGCAGCACGCCCCAGCCCGTAGAGGACTGGGATGGCCCCAATGATGAAGCATGTCACCAAGGGGCAACCCTGGTGAGTGAGGGGACACCTAGAAAAAGAGCAATTTCTCCTTTTCTATCTACTATACCTTCCAGTCCAACCCCATTGAGTGTTGTGAATGGATTTATAGTGACCAGCAAGGCTCTCAGGTATCTGGCAACAGAGACCTTATGTTGAATATAGTTATCAATAATTCCACACACGCCCTGTACTGTCGCATTCTTTCTTCCACAGTTGTCGAAAGTACTACTTACTTTTCACTGACATGCATGCAGTAGTGCATGCACTTTCAAAGATTGATGGATAGGTTTGTACCCAAAGATTTGTTAATGTTCAATTGTTTGTCCATGCTGTGCTTTTTTACAGGGTGTCTTCTGGTGACCAACATCGATGGACGAAGCGTCGGCTGCAATGGAGGAGTGCCGCTAATAAGAGGATTTTTTTTCTGCAGGCAACTTACTTACCAAATTCAACAGGACAACTACAACAACATACAGATACAGTATCCTTTGTCTTTTTCTCTGACTGTGACTGCATTTCTTGGATCTCTCTCTGCTTCTAAATTGATCCCTTAACACATCACTTAGTCCACTCCACTATCACATCTGCACCACACATAGTCATTTGTAAGTGCTCCTGCGTAATTCGCAAGTCGCAGCACGCCCCAGCCCGTAGAGGACTGGGATGGCCCCAATGATGAAGCATGTCACCAAGGGGCAACCCTGGTGAGTGAGGGGACACCTAGAAAAAGAGCAATTTCTCCTTTTTGATCTACTATACCTTCCAGACCAACCCCATTGAGTGTTGTGAATGGATTTATAGTGACCAGCAAGGCTCTCAGGTATCTGGCAACAGAGACCTTATGTTGAATATAGTTATCAATATTTCCACACACGCCCTGTACTGTCGCATTATTTCTTCCACAGTTGTCGAAAGTACTACTTACTTTTCACTGACATGCATGCAGTAGTGCATGCACTTTCAAAGATTGATGGATAGGTTTGTACCCAAAGATTTGTTTATGTTCACAATTGTTTGTCCATGCTGTGCTATTTTTTCTTGTCTCCCAAAACCTTTACCAAAAACCCCCGTACCCATCCATTTTTCAAACCCTAACCCTCTTCCCCCGGGCTGTGTGGTTTTCATTGATGTGTGACTAAATTACAGCAATAAATCCACACACTTGCTGGGGAGGATAAGGTGATAGCAACAGGCTGGTGAAGAAATCCGTGGATATATTCTTACTCTGCTTGACAAAGACCCATGGCTAATGTCAAAGAACTTCAACCAAATTAGTTATACCTTAACATTTGTTAGGCTACAAT
This sequence comes from Lissotriton vulgaris, assembly GCF_964263255.1. NCBI lineage: Eukaryota > Metazoa > Chordata > Amphibia > Caudata > Salamandridae > Lissotriton > Lissotriton vulgaris. Next base: position 811,846,805 of record NC_141699.1, read on the forward strand.
GTGGCACTGTTCTAGTGTACTTCTGTCACCTGCTATATTCTCTATTGTACCGTTGTATTGCTCAGGAGGACAAACCAGATTTCATTTTCTTTTTTTTCATAGGCATGCAACTGCCACTGTGTCACACCACTAGTACCACCGCTATGAGGAAATTTTATCCGCCCAGGATTGCCAACCTTATTCGCTGTTTCCCGTGGAGCCAGCCCTGGGCCTAGCCCTACTTGCAAACAGAAATTACAGGTAAGATAGGCGTTTGGTTGGAGGTAGTATAATGGAGTATTAGGAGAGACGAGAGCTTGGATTGACGGTAGTACTACTAAAGTCCTAGGACTATTCAGGAAAACAAACTTACTGTTAAACCCCCACCCACCAGACTCAAAAGCAGTAAAAAACAGGTATGGTCAGATAAAGTTTAAAAAAGTATATTTTTATAGCCCTAACAAAAGAATCTCCCGCAAGACCCTCCCTAACCCCAACGATTGTCCTTCAAAAGTCCCCAAAAAACCCAACTCCCAATTCCCACCCCCCAAAAGTCTCTAAAAAAGGGGCAAGGAACACTATGGCAGGGTGCTGTTGGATTTAGCAGCCAGGGCATCATGCTCCTTGCGGAGGGTGGCAAGTTTGAAGCGGAGGCCCTCCACCAAGTTCTTATAGTTATGGACCTCCTGCTCCAGGAAGGACAGTCTGAGGGATAAGCGGCGCCGGTGTGCCTTGCAAATCCTGTGAGGGGCAGCTGCTTTCTTTGCTGCTCGGCGGTGGCGTTTGGCCGCTGGAGCACTGCGCTGGCTGGCTGGAGCACTGCGCTGGCTGGCAGTCCGCACGGAGGAGGATGCAGCTGTCCCAGTGGACATTGTTGTTGTACCAGACTGCGTCTCCTCCTCCTCCAGGGCCACCAGCCGCCGATATTCAGCGACAGTGGCATCCAGCCTCCGTTGCCGGGCCATTCGAGCCAGCTCCTTCCTCCTTGATAGTGTCTTGGATTTGGAAGGAGCAACTACATGAAAAAAAAAAGACATAGTCTGTAACCAATGCTCCTTAAGATTAACACAAAATGATTGAGCAGAAAGTTGTCACAGTACAAGTAGCAAATTGAAAGCACAGTACATAACTATTGAGGACAGTATCTATGTAACCTCGGACTTCTTCATCCTTGCTCTAACATTAGTGGGAGTTTAAGGAACAAATTCTACGAGCACTATGGACTTCCATTACAGTCGACTATGACAGTACACCACTCTTATTCTTCTTCTTCTCTCTTGTTTAGGAAAATTGGTACGTTATCTTATGCAAGCCGGCATAATGCCAGCGCAGTGAACTTGCACCCGAGAAAAACAGACGCACATCATGGTGAGTGAGACAGACTTGCGTTACTGTACCGGTCCAGTACATGCAGGAGGTGAAGCTCTTACTTTTCTATTACGGGTGGCACTGAGAATACTCTGTTAAAAGGGCTACTGCTTAATTAATTTAGCTTTCACCCTACAGTGCAAATGAGTATTAGAAAAGGAAAATGAAGAAGCTAAATTATCTGATTATCTATCACTTCACATGGGATGTATTTGATGACATATGGGATGACTTTAGGTGCTTTGCTTATTATTGAGTGAACAGTGATACCCCCACACATGAATGACGTACTACTACTAAACTAAAGTTATTAAGAGAGGTAGGGAGTGTCCACCGTAATAACCGGATATATGCTGTGCTTGCAGTTGCAATACAAACTACTGCTACTATTCATGGTAGTATTTGGACAACGTTACAACTTCTTTTTCTTGCCTTTCCTACACTGGAACGGACGTGCGGGTGCAGTGTTACATGCTCTTCAAAGTAACACTTAGTTCATCCAGTGACCGTCTACTCTCTCTAGATACACATATGCTATCTAAGAGTCAGATAGTACCATGAATGATCCAGGCATCCATCCATTCAAAGTATATGCACACATACAGTTTCTGTCTCACCCACCCAGGCTGTTCTCCTTTCACCCATCCTTGCTTCATCATTCACCCAGCCATGCACCATGCCATATTCTTTCCTTCCCAGCCACCTCGGGGACTAAGCAAACACATATCATTCTTCTTTGCCAGTCATCATTACATTTCTTGTCCTTCCACACTTACTTACACCCTTCTTTCGCTTTTCCTTCATCCCATCCATCAAGTTCACCTCAGATCTGATTGGGATTCTTCTCGCCAAAAACTTCACAGCTAAGTCGAAGTACATTTAGAGGAGGCTACTACCTGGTTTATTTATAATACACCCGTGCAGAAAGCACACTCTGCAGTCTTCAATCTCAATGACTAAGGAATGTATAGCTTACCTCTGCCCGCCACCACCGTGTGAACCCTCACAGGCATGTCCTTGTCCGGCACTTGCACCGCCTCCTCCCCAGAGTTGTCCTCCTCGTCCAATGCCACCACCACCTCCGCGCTGGCCCCGTCTCCAGATGTTCCACCTACAAAGTACATTTAATAATGTTAGAACACACCACTCACCACTATATAATATTTGGTCTAGGAGGAAGAAAGAAATGTGAAAAAAACAGTATACAATTTAATAATTTATGACTGTGTACTCTAAAGTAAAAATGTCCCTTTTTCCAGGGAAGGCTGTTGTCTTGCTGCACTTTTTGGCACAACTGATGAATGTTTGCTTTTTACTTTTTAACACGCAAACACTTTTTCTCCTAACAGACAGAAGCTTGACTTCTAAGAACACGAGCAGGATCAAGTTCAAACCAGGTGAGAGCTCGGCTCGACCACAAGAAATGTGTCCAATTAATCGTCAGCACTAAGCACTTTTCCATTTTCAGTTACACGTTCACTTTTATGACAAACTTGATTTTAATAAATGGGTTTACTTTTAATAAAGCTTTTAAACTTAAATGGACTCTGTGGTTTTTGGTCCTCCAGACTAGAGTGGATGAGCTAAAGGTTTTGGAATTTTTGCAAGCATGAGTCCGTGCCTCTGCCATCGGTGACTTTGGGAGCTAAATGACTCTGCCACACTATCTAGTCAGTAAGGAGATTGGGGGTTCAACTACAAAGTCTGTTATCACTGAGGTATGTGGAAAGTCTAACAGCACCTATTATAATTGATAAGCTAAGCAATGCATTATTTAGTGTCCATAGTTCTGTTTGTGCAGATTTGTCCCTGCAACAGTAGTAGAATGGATTGTCCTCCTATCCAAACCAAAAGTAAAGTAGTATCTTATTCTTTCTTGGTGGTCATTCACCTTTTTATTGTTGGCAATGGTCAAAGCATAAACATTTAGAATACTTGAAAAGACATTATGGACAATCCCAGAGGACTGCACTCAGTGCATATAGAGCTATTGCTGACTAGAATGGGAGTCCAATGGAAATGCCAAATGTGCAATCTTAGTTAGCTACACAGACAGACTAATAAGAATAATCTAGTAATACCACACGGAGTCATAGTCGAGGCAGGATAAGAATTTAGATCCTTTCTACAAGAAGATCAAAGACGATTTAGAAAAAATCGAATGAGGAACGCTAGGAAAAAATAAGTACTCTATATTAAAATTAAAACTTACTGGGGCCAGCAAAGGAGCACTCGCCTGCCCGGTCCTGGCCTGCATCGTCAACAGCACCCTCCTCCTCCTCCTCCTGTGTCCTCCTCTTGCCCCTGGGGGAAGCTGATGTACAACATGAAAGAAAGAAAAACAGAAAACATGGATGATATTTCTCAACCAAATCAAACATTTCAAAAGAACTAACAAAATATTTTTGCGAAATAGCAAATAGGGAACGACTCCACGGGATATATTATTGACCAATCTCATGTGGTTGACTACGTTATTACTTTAGTATTGCTTGATTTGCGGACCGTCGAATTGGAAACTACCCTATGTAACTCACTAAACAAAGTACTAAAAAGGTTTGCCTAGGATTGGCAGGCAGCAGTCCGCAGCACGCAAAGTGACAGCCAAAGTCCATCGTGATTGAAGATCAGCGACAACACTAAAGTTTCCTACTACATTAACCAGTCATTAAAATACTCAAACTATTAATCCACCACCACTATTTCTTCTTGTCGCCATGTGTACAAAGGAAGGACTGGACTTGAGTCTGTAGGGGCTGATTTAGAAGCCCCTTGCGGCTCTTTTGCTCCATTGTTGCGTGACTTTTGTGACGCAGCGACAGCACAAAAGAGGCGCAATGGTCCGGCGTATATTAACAACGTGACGCATATGGGAGATGCATCACGTTGTAAAGCCCTGCGCCAATAGGGGGCCTTCCGGCGCAAGGGAGGGCGTTCCTGCGCAGGAACGCATCCTAAAAGTGGCTGAGGGAAATCTACAAAATTTCAATCAGTCACTTTGAGGACAAAGATGCGTGACTCAAACCCTGCGCCTGCTTGAAGCAGACGTACGGCTTGACGCAGCATTGGGGAGATAGGGCACCCCAGAGCATTGATGGAGCTGCACCATCGTTGCGACGAAACTCCAGCAATGCGCCGCCTTTACGGCACAGATGCGTAACGCTTTGGTGACGTTTTGGGCCCATGGTGCGCCGCATTGTAAATACGGCGCACCATGGGTGATGGTGGCGTGACGCACAATTACTGGCGCATCCCTGCTACTTTGCAGGGATGCGCCGGTAATTAAAAATCAGAACCTTAGTGTGTAGCATTACGCAGTTCTTTAAACTACACTCATACATAATTACACAGGCCAATGAAATGAACACAAAATCTAAAACAAATAAGCATAGTAGCAACACTACTGAGAAGAAGGAGAGCAGTGTACCTGAAATGCACAGAAGATTTTGAAATATAATTTACCTACAAGGTAATGAGCAGCATTATTGCTCTTGGTAAAAAACAAAAATTTGCAATAGAATAACACAGCAGGAGAAAACATAGTAGTAAAGAAATATCTACTACTACTCATCAAGCCCGGGGATCTCAAGACCAAGGAGGTCGAGCAGATCTCGCTCACGGGTCAGGACATCCGTCCAGCGGTGGGTGGCCTGGTTGTAGGTGCGCCAGACCCGAGAGTGGTGGTAAATGGCCTGGCACACCTTCTCCCACCGCTTCCGGCGCTCCCGGACCCCGTACCCGGCACTGATCTTGCCGCCTCCCATGATGGTCCTGGGTAGGCGGCGCTGAACATAAAAAATGAGTTGGCCCACCTCCTCCGGGGTAAAGATCTCCCTGGGTACGACCTCCTCCCCCTCAAACGCCCGCACGGGAGCCGGACACGGGGTGCGGGACCCTTCCCCTTCTCGGGATGCTTCCCGGCTCCCTTCACCATGGTCTGGGCGGAAAGGAATAAAGAAAATAGAATAGGGAAGAGAAGAAAAGAAAAGAGTTTAAAAAAGTAGTTTAAAATTAACCAAAAGTAGCAGTAAACACAAAAATATAGGGCTAGAAAAATAGAGGGATAGATAATAAGTAAAATAGATCAAAAAAAACTTCAAACAAGCAAAGGATGGCAGAGATTGACAGAGGATACAAAGACCATGCCCAGAACCATAGCAATGAATGAGAAACAAGATGGCCGCGCCCGTTCACGACCGCGCGGGTAAGTTCGCGCGAGATTTTCCTTGCGAACACGCGCGAAACTGTACTGGCAAGCCGCAGACTTTGCGAGATTACATTTCGCGCCCGGAAACGGAAATACGTCAGGCAAACAAGATGGCCGCGCCCTTGAACGACTGCGAGGGTAACTTCGCGCCTTGCGCTACAAGCGGCTCGCAAAAACGCACAAAACCTTGCCAACTAACACGCCGCAAAAAAAACAAATTGCATATTCGCACGAATTTGCGGCTTCCGAATCCGATCTCGCGCGTGTTCGCGCCCCGCGAACCCCGCGAAATTGCAGAAAAACGACTTTTTCAAAACTGAAAGCACTCGGCAGGGGCAAGAGTTCAAACTCATCATTAGTAACAATTCCCTGTAGTGCTTCCTGACTGGGGCCCCTCCAGAATTCAGTTGCTAGTTGCAACAATTGTATGACCCTGCTCTGACCCTCACAGCAGGCTCATAGAATAGCTACAAGTAGGCCACAAAGGTCCTGGGGAAAAAATGCACTGCAACAGAAAGCAAAATTACAGATAAGGAAGCAGGTGCCAGACTGGAATTTTAAAACAGTGACACATTAATAAACTAACCCCAAATGAATTCATGTCAGTTGAAGCAGGGCTGGTGCGCTTGCTTTTCCCCCCCATAATCTACAGTAATGATGAACCAGAGGGTGGCATTGATGTAACAGAGGGTTGCAGTGGTGAAACAGAGGGTGCTGGGAACCTGTGATGATGAACCAGACGTAGAAACAACATAATCGCGACCGTTGCGTGCCGAAATGTAAGTTCGCAATTGCGAACTGGTACGAAACCCTTGCGAACTGGCAGAAATCCTTGCGAACACAAAAAAAAAATCTGCAAATTCGCAAGAATTTGCGGATTTTGCGGATTGCGAGTTCGCAAATCCACAAAATTCGCGAACGCGAGATTCGCAAAATTCGCCCATACTTACTGGTTGATAAATTATGTAATGTTATTCATATATTTCGTTGGTGCATAGGATGGTTATCCTTCTGGGCTGTTAGGATTGATACGACATTAAAAATATGAATCCTGTGTCAAAAGATACATTCCAACCTTGCACTCCTTTTTAAATTTTCATCAATGATTTAAAAAATCATTTTTTCATGATTTTGTATTCCTTTTATTGGTAACAAAGATTTTTCTGTGTAATATGTTATTTTTCATGAATATTTCACTTCATATTCAACCATTTTTCTTTTGCCCAATGCATTTCAAGCTATAGCCCTTCATCAAGGGTCTTCTTTTATATCTGGAAACAGTATCATATGTCATTATTGGTACCATCATTTATATAACAAAAATGTAGATATTATAACATTCTTCCTTATTGCATACATGTTAACCAATACCTCTTGCTTCGCATGTGAATGTTGCATGCCTACTTATTGAACTAAGTGTGTGGTGTTCTACTTAAATAGGCGGATACACCTTATATACCAAGTGGACCCCTTATTTTCAGTTTATTGTCCTTCAGAGTTTCTAGATCAAATCCCAATTTTAATTTGCTTCTTGGGTTTAATATTTGATTCTTGGCGGATTTACGCCATTTTCAATGTAGTTCTCATTTGGATCCCTCCAGTGGGATTTAAGGGGTTATTATTTTCTATAAATTGACTGGTATAAACCTTACCCACAGAGACTCTTTTTATATAAAACTACAACATCCACAATGCTTAGCACTTTAACACAGGAAATGATGTAATACCAATTTGAATGCTTTAAATGGTTTGAAAAAAATGCGGGAAACTGATCGTGAGCAAGATGCTTGTAGCATCGAAATGAGTAGTTCATCTGCTTTTCATGCTTAACACATCTAAATAAACCATATTGTGGAATCCAAAGGAGTGCGCCCAAATTCTTTTCTAACCAAGGAAGGAACTGTGGTAATATATATATATATATATATATATATATATATATATATTCAATGAAAAAACCATAGGTTATAGACCATATATAGTTAGGAATTCGCATTTACAAAACCTTATTTTACTCGCACAAAACCATTGAAATTCCATATATAGTTAGTTGCACTAACTATATATCGCGCACCCGCAATCCACTGCTGATGATGTCACATATTACATCATTCATGACATGGTCAGTGACATCACTGATGACATCACTGATGACATCTCAAATGACATCACTGATGACATCTCATTTGACATTAATTATCACATCACTGATGACATCATTCATGTGATAATACGATGAACCTCTTCAGACTCTAATATAACCTTAGATACAATCAGTGTAAACAGACACTCACAGACTGTCACTCATCCATGGAGTTACTCACA